>NW_027094116.1:0-1200000 GCF_029207755.1 Chamaea fasciata | reverse complement strand
CCCTCCTTCTTTTTTTCCCTCCTTCCTTCTCTGAGACCAAATGCTCATTGCTTTAACATTGTTGTTTGCAAGTTTCACTCAGTGCCAAATCCAAGTCAGTTCAGCTGTTGCCAGTAACTACTGTTCTATTTGAAAGACCTCTGGATAATTATTATCCTTGTCATTACTGCGCAGAGATTCAAAACAACCTCCTCCCTTTTCCCCTGGATGGGAGCGGGGTGGGCAGGGACTGGCAGCACATGGGGCAGGCAGCTGCCAGCCACGGGAGGAGACTTCCCCAAGCCCAGTGCCAGCCCCACAGGGCTCCCCAGGCAGGGTCTGGGCCAGTGGGGCTGCACAGGCAGCTCAGGGCTTCTGCCCCCAGCTGTGATTGAGAGGGCCCTGCAGCGCTGCAGAAACCATTTCCAGCCCCTGTATAAGACACCTGCATGAAAAATGTGTCCTTGCCCCTCATCAGCCACCTCATCTGCCTGCCCGTGCAGTTCAGGTTTCTCTGCCAAGTGGTCAAGGGTGATGTGTGGGACCCATCCCCTCACCCTGTGCTCCCTTGGGGGGCACAGGGATGCCTTGGGGATTCTGGCTCTGTTCCCACCATCCCCTTTCCATCCCTGCAGTCATGAACTGCTGGTGTGAGGAGAAGGTCCTGGGGGACTACAATTCCAGATGAACAGCTCCATACACAGCCCCAGCCAGGAATTCAGTGCCAGCATCCTCTACCAGCTGTGTGCCTGGGCACCCTGTGGGTGCCTGTCCCTGTGCCCAGGAGCAGGGTGGGGGCCAGGTACGAGAGACTGGAATGTTAAAGGTTACGAACTCAAAAGCAGCAGGTGCTTTGCTGAGGCCAGGCTTTCATCCTCCAGCTGAAGGGGAGGAGGAGAGCTTTTGGATGTGTGATGGGGAAACCTCTGACATGCATAAGAACAAATCCTGGGGCAGAGGAGGTGCCCACCCAGCACCGGGGCATGATCAGCACAAAACAACCTTTGTTTAGCAACAGGTTGTTTTTGAGCCACATGAGGGAGAAGGCCCACTGGAAGGAGATCCTGAGAGGTGGCTTAAATGTTTTATTATTGTGGCACTGTCCTCCCTTAAACAAATGGCTCATGGGTAAAACTCCATGGCCCCTGCTGCCCTCAGGAGGTATCAGGACATTCACCTGTAAATCATGTCTTAGAAGGTGCTATAAACCATCAAGGACTCTTAAAGTGCTCCCAGACTCATTCCCAGCTGAGTGGGGAGGTCAGCACAAGGGGTGCTGAGCAATAGGATGAAAACTGATGCTCAGGAAGTTCCACCTGGACAGGAGGAAGAATTTCTTCCCTCTGCAGTGACCGAGCACTGGAACAGATTGTCCAGGGAGTATCCCTCACTGGAGATATTCCAGAACTGTATGGACTCAATCCTGTGCCCTGTGCTCTGGGATGAGCCTTTTCAAGCAGGGAGCTGGGACCAGGTGACCCACTGTGGGCCCTTCCAACCTGAGCCACTCTGGGATTCTATGAACACTCCGTGCCCACAGGTTCCCCTGCCCAGCTTCTACACAGCCCTGACCAATACCTGCCCCAGGTATCTGCATGGGTCCCCTGGGCTACTGGGACACCAGGGATGAGGAGATGTGAGCAGAGAGGTTCCACCTCTATCCTCCAGCACAGAGGAGACCCCCACCCTCAGCATCCCCCCAGCAGACACAGCCCCCAGACCCCACTTCACGCCGTGCTCAAGGGGGGTTGAAACATTTATTACCAACTACTTTCAGCCCGCGTAGCCCTGCTCCTCCTCATCCTCGCTGCTGTCCTGGACGAGGTCGGGCTCCGCAGGGTCACAGACGAGGCAGGTGCCCTCTATTTCCCTCCAACACGACTCGCAGTACGAGGCGCTGCAGTCGGGATTGGGGCAGGGCCGGTGCCGGGGAGTCTCGGGCGTCCCGCACAAGGTGCAGCTCTGGCGCAAGTAGCGGCGCAGCCAGGGCCAACGCCGGCGACACCATTGCCGCAGCAACGTCCCCTGCGACGAGGACGGGCCCGTGTGAGGCTCGGCCAGAACGGCTGCAGGGTCAAGGGACAGTGGGAACCCCACCCAGCACCCCGTGTCCCTGTCCCCACTCACCAGCCCGGGCGGCTGTCGTGCTTGCCGGGCTACGCGCCCGCGCTGCAGGTACAGGAAATTCTTCCGCTGCCGCAGCAATTTGTTGTACAGGAACAGCACTCGAGTCTTCTCCCTCTGTGCAGGCAAAGACTGTGAGGGGCGGGTGGCTGGGGATATATCCCACCCAAAACCGACCCCAGAACCCAGCCCCAGGCTGTGCCCAGCCCTCGGACAGCTCACTTTGGGGAAGTAGAAGGCGGCGATGGCGCGGCGCAGGCGGAACGGGTAGACCTGGGCCAGGCAGAGCAGGGCCAGCGCGCCCAGGGGCAGGAAGGTGTTCTGGTACTGCTGCCTCGTCATTCCCGTGGGCTGTGGCAAGCAGGCTGGGGACACGGCACTGGTGTGAACCCCCTGCAGCAGCCCCTGACCAGGCGTGGGGCCGGGGGGGGGGGGGGGGGTCTCATCCCTGGCAGGAGCTTACCAAGGTTTGAGGTCTCCACTTCACTCTCAAAGGAGGTGTTGAGGGCCCCGATGGTGGACCGCAGCAGCTCCGCCATCAGGGATGTGCCCATCACATTCACAGACAAGTGGTGGCTGGCTGTGGGATAGGAGGATGGGGAGACTGAGGAGGGGGTGGGATGGCTGAGGGGGTTCTTACATTGCTGAGGGGCATGGTGGGACCATGGGCTGGCCCTCCAGGGCTGTGAGCTCACTTTGGTAGGAATACTCGATAAAGGAATGATGCTGGATGATGCTGAGAATGCTGAAGATGAAGTGGTCCAGGCCACAGACAAAGAGGAGGAAAAGCAGGAGTGGGATGCACCTGAGCAGCTCCATCACCTGCAGGGAGCAGGGGAGCTGTCACAGCCTGCTGTCCCCAGCTCCGACCCCCCGATCACCCCCAGCCCCTCACCATGTGCTGCAGCTCAGGCCGCTGCAGGGTTGGCTTGCACGGCAAGATGATAGACGAGGTCTCCTCCCGGAGCAGGGGCAGCAGTGTCTGCTTGTTCTGGGTAAGGGGCAGGGGGTATCTCAGTGCAGCCTCTGGGACACCTCACTTGGGGTGTTGGGGCTGCCCTGCACCCCTTTCCCCCCACCCAACCTGCTGTCTACGCCGGGCATCGATTTGGCGGAAATAGGTGGTGATGTAGCAGTTGTCAAAGCCAATCTTGTGACAGTATTGATAGGTGTATTGGAAAGACCTGGTGAGAGAGGACAGGTCTGGGGTGAAGGAGGCACTGGGTGCAGCCACCAGGACCCCTCCCTTGTCTTCATGTCCCCCCCTAGACCTGCTGCCAAAGAAGCCCCCTAGCCCTCTGTGCCCTGCAGCTGGCACAGGGGTGTCACCCCCACCCCCTGACCATCCCAAGGCTCACGAGAAGAAGACGAAGAGGAAGGTGAAGGACAGCAGCAGGCGGAAGAAGGAGACAGCCAGGCCCAGGCGGGCACCTTCCTCCCGCAGCTGCGAGGTCACCTCCTCCCGCAGCTGCTCCACTATCTCGCTGCCCTCCAGCATCTTATGGTGCTCCTCCTAAGGCAGAGGGGCCATTGGGCAGGGCAGGACCTGGCCCCAACCTTGGTCATGGGCTCAGGGGACAGGCACCCACAGGGTGCCCAGGCACTCACCTGGTAGGCAATGCTGGCGCTGAATTCCTGGCTGAGGCTGTTGACAGAGTTGTTCACCTGGTCGTAAGTCTTCCCAAAGTTCCCATCCACGGGGATCTTCTCCTCACACCAGCGGCTCATGACTGTAGAGATGGAATAGGGATGGTGGCAGCTGTGGCTGCCATGCCAGGGGCTGCAGGGGCAGAACTAGATCTGCCCCTCCAAGAGAGCACAGGGTCAGGGTCACCTACATTTGACCGAGTGGCAGAGGAACCCAAACTGCATGGGCAGGCAGACCATGTGGCTGACGATGGGCATGATCATTGTTTGCCTGCATCTCTTGTACATTCTCTGGAAATGGGCTGTGCAGCGCTCCACGCCCTTCTCGATCACAGCTGGAGGGAGAAGCCCTCAGCTGCCTGTGCAGCCCCAGCCCCACTGGCCCAGCCCCCAGCCAAGGTGCCCTGTGGGGACAGCACTGGGATCTGGGGCAGCCCCCTCCCCATGTGCTGCCAGTCCCTGTCCATCCCACTCACTGTCACAGCGAAGTTTGGTCTTATTCTCATAGAGCTCCTGGGTGCTGGGGGCCGGCTGCGTGCCTGTGTCCGGGCGTTTCCTCAGGTCGTAGCCCTGCTCGCTGGCCACCTGCTCGTTCAGCTCCACGAAAGCTTGTGAGACGTTCTGCGTCTCAGTGTTGAGCGTCTCTGCGCTCCTCTGCCAGGGCACACACACAGACACAAGCAGAGGCTTGGTCCTGCTTCTCCAGCCCCCCAGCACCCACTGCCCCAGACCCCTCCTCACCACCAGCTCTTCCATGACTTGGCGCAGGGGGGCTGTAGATGCCTGCCAGAGATGTCTTGTGTGGTTCACCTGTAGCTCCACCACACACTCCATGGAGCGCTTCGTCTCCATCAGGTTGTACCAGAGGTTGGCCCCAGGCCCTGGTGGAAGCAGGGGGGGCTCAGAGCCCACCAGCTCCCAGGACTCCACTGGGGGACACGGGGATATGGTGGGACCCTACCGTTGTAGATGGCAGCAAAGACAAAGGAGACAACGTAGAGCCGACCCTCCTTTCCCAGGAATTTGGGGACCATGAGCAGGTTGGCACAGCGGAATTGGGGGGACGTGGCCCAGCCCAAGGTGGTCACCCCTGTGCAGAGCAGAGAGCTGACCCCATGGTCCCACAGAGATCCCCCTGGGGCTCCTGATGGTCCTCATCACCTCAGTCCCCCTCCCTGCCCCATCCTCACCTGTCAGCCCCCACGTAAGCTTCACCCTCTGTGTCTCTGACAGGTCCAGAGGCATGATGAGGAGGTGGCAGAGCCCTGGAACACCCAACAAAGTGTTCTAAGCTTCCAGTGCCACCAGCTCCATGCTGTGCCCGGCACCAGGACACACTCACCGAGGCCAAGGAGCATCCCAAAGCCAGTGCCCAGGAAGACCTTCCTGCAACGATACTCGTCCGGCCGGCTCCAGAGGAACCGGCTGCACGGGCCAGGCAGGACCGAGACCACCACTCGCTTCAGGGCTGGGTGGGGAGGGAGGTGTCAGCCCTGCCCACTCCCACTGCCCACGGGCAGCCCTGGCTGAGAGAGGAGTGGGAGCGGAGCTCACTTGTGTTGGGGGGTTTCTGAGGACGGTGGGATTCTACCCTAGAACTGATGCCGGTGGGATGCTCCAATGAAGAGGAAGCATAGCTGGGTGTCTGCAAGACCACCACCTCCCGCAGCTCGCTATCCCTTCTCTCAGCTTGCTCCTTGTAGTCAAAGTCGTGTCTGGCAGTGGGGAGACAAGTGTTGGGGAGCAGCACTCCCAGTGCTGGAAGGGAAGGGCTTCATTGCCATCCCCACAGCCAGCCCTCACCTGGAGAGCATCCCCTCGCTCTCCTCCTCCTCCAGCTGGTCTTGCAGTTGGGTGGCCGTTCTGAAGGGGAGTCTCCGGCCCTTTATCATGTCCTTGATGCGCTGCAGCAGCTGCCGCCCTCGCTCCTGGCCCCGCAGCGCCCGCACGGCACCCATCCACAGCCTCGGTGTCTCCTCATCACTGGAGTCCCTGCAGGGGCAGGAGAGGGCAGGGGTGAGCTGCAGCCCACCCCCCCACCCTCTGTAGCCCCCCAGCCTCAGGAGGGCTCCCAGCACCCCTCTGCTCACATCTCCTCATCCCCAGAGTCTGGATAGCTCAGGGGGGCCATGCAGACAGTGCAGATGTTGTTCAGGGCTTTGTAGCACTCACTGCAATACAACCCTGTGGAAAATGGGGCTGTCAGGGGGGACATGGAATTTTCTGGGGAGGGAGTCCCCAAGCTGTGGGGGCTCCTACCTTTGCAGCCAGCTGTGATGCAGGCGGTGAAATCTGGCTGCTCTGCCGTCCCACAGGTCAGGCAGTGTTTGCGCTGGATTCCCAAGCGGCGAGAAAGGCGGACAAGGAGAGGGAACCTGCAAGCACAGAGCAAATGATCCATGGGGCAATGCCATCCCAGAGGTCCTTGCCACGGACCCCCAGGGATGATGCTTTTCCATCCCCTGGAAGAGCTTACCTGGAGATGAGGATAAGGAAGAGCCTGCTTTTCCCGGTGTCAGCCAAGCGCCGTGTGCCGACTCGGCTCAGGGCAAATAACAGCCATTCCCGCCGTGCCCGGATGATGTTGTGGAGGAAGACAAGGCGCTCCTGGCATGGAGGGGAGGGAGTGAGGGCAGCTGCTGGCTGAGGGAGTGTAAAGGGACACACACACACGAGGGGGGCTTCTCACCTGCTCACGGGCTGGGAAGTAGGCGGCACACACTGCCCGGCGCAGGCGTGCCATATAGGAACCAAAGACAGCGATGAAGAGCCAGATACCGTACAGAATTCCTGGTGGGAAGAAAACGAGTTATGTAGGGGGGGCACCCCCTACACCCCCCCACCCACCTGCGTCATTGAGGGTGCAGCACCCCTGGTCTGCACACCTATGGTGATGTGGGTGTTGTGGTCAGGCTCCACGGGCTCGATGAGGCAGACCTGGGACAGCACCGAGACATTGCCCTCCTGCAGCACGTTGAAGGCAGAGACCAGATCCTGGAAGATCTCACTGGTGTAGCCCGTCCCATTGACACTGATGGTCATTGTCGACGGCGCTGTGGGGAAGCAGCTCAGACCTAGGGCCGTCCCACAGCCCTGACCCTCAGCCAGCAGAGCACCCAAGGGTGCTGCTCACCCCTGGCAACGATCTCCGCGCTCAGCTGGTGCCGGAACAGGTCAAGTAGCCAGAAGATGCTGTAGTCAGCCAGGAGGATGCTGAACCCCAGCAGAACATGGCGCAGGAACGCAAACAACTGCAGGCTATACTGGCGTCGCTCGCTCTTTGACAGCCACAGTGCACCTGGATGGCCACAGGAGCACCACGAGGCCACATCAGGGTCAGGGGGCTCAGGGCTGGGCTCGGGGATACCCTCGGGGGTGGGCCTGACCTGGGGGGATGTAGCGGCCCCTCTCCCGCGCTGAGAGGGGCAGCACGGTGGGCTTGCCCGCCTCTGCACACTGCAGGTCCAGCTCCACGAAGCGCCGTGTGATGTAAAAGTTGTCAAAGGTATCGTCCCGCAGGTAGCGGCGCCGGTACCGGATCGCTCTGGGGACACAGTGGAGAAGCTGAGCACCTGCACGCCATGTCCCCACCCCCATGGGTCACCAGAGCACTGCTCACTGGTAGTACAAGAAGAGGATGGCCAAGACAGAGAGGTAGGAGAAGAACTCCAGGATGTGGTGGTAGGGCTCCATGTGCCGATGCACAGCCTCCATCATGTCAGCAGACACCTCCCCCAGGCTCTTGCTGGCGTTGAGGTTGACGCTGAAGTGGTGCACAACCGAGATGTTGAACTCGAACTCGGCACGGATACGGTTCAGGGCATCCGTGAGGGCTGCAGAGGTGACAAGAGGTGCTGGGCATTGCGGCAAGGACCAGAAGAGGAGTGCAGAGAAGGACCCCTGACCCCCCATGGCACTGGGATACTCACGGACTGCAACATTGGTCCGGATGAAGGTCTGGATGTACATAGGGATGGTGCAGAACATGGCAGAAACTGCAGAGAAGGGGATCTCTGCTAGGGCTGGGCCCCCACGATGGGGACAGATCTGCCCCATCGCCCCATTAGCCCCCCATGGCAAAAGGGACAGGGACTCACAGGCACTCATCATTGTGCAGAGGACCTTGAAGCCGTGGACAAGATAGCAGATGTGGAAGAGGAGGGGGAGGGCACGCTCACATCTGTCCTTGGCCTTGTCCATGTAGCGAATGCAGCTACTCTGGGGTGACCCCAGCTCACGGTTACAGATGTAACCAGCCTTCGCCAGCCACAGCCAAACATTCCGCAGGGCCCGGGCTGTGGGCAGGGAGTGGGCATTGGTGATGGGGATGGACTGAAAGGAGGGTAGGGGATGCTGGGGGTGGGGACACCCCCTGGGACCCTGCTCACCAACATGTCTGGTGGAGTTTATGATGGAGCGGACAAACTTACGGACACGGTCAGCCACCACCTTGGCATTCTGGCCAATTTCCTTGATTTTCTTCTGCAAGTCTGCAGAGAGAGGGGACATCTGAGTGTACCCCAAAGACTGAGGGTAGCCTGAGGCTGTCAGTGGCTCCCCCAGGAAGGGCCCCTCCAGTCCCTCCACCTTCCCCCAGCCCCTTGCTCACTCAGCAGCGGCTCCTTGGCACGTTGCAGCCGCTCAGCTGTCTGGTTTTGGGCCAGTTCAGCCCCACATGACAGTGCCTTGGCGACCTGGGAGACGTTGTGCAGGAGATTGGTGCCAGGGCCTTGCACGGTCAGGCACAATGCCAGCATCATGACCAGCATCTTCCCCTCCTCTGCAAAGACAGGGCAGTCCTGGGGCTCAGCCAGGAGCCAGCATCCCCTGGCACCCCCAGCTCCCAGCGCAGGACCCATGGCTGCTCACTGGTGAAGAAGTGTGGCAGCGCCAGCAGCACAATCATCCGTGTCTTCATGGAGAAGGCCATGCCCAGGCCCATCCCCGCGCCCAGGATGACGGTAATGCTCAGGCAGTACCAGACACTGTGGCCCTGCACCAGCAGCACCAGAGCCCCGTAAATGCTGGCCAGAGCCAGGCCCAGGGTGAGGCCCCCGAGGCTGCGGGCAAACTCTTGGGCCTTGCTCAGCTCCTCTGGCCGGCGCTTGGCCCCAGGCTGCAGGGCCCCGTTCTTGCCCTGGCCCCTCCGGCGCCGCAGGGCTCTGTCCAGCCCCGAGACCAGCCCCATGCTGAGGTTCCTGCTGCTCCCTCCGGCTTTCTCTCCGTGGAGAGACTGAGCAGACGGAGTGAGCAGTTTCCAGCGGGCTGCTTGCAGGGGTCCTACCGTTGTCAGTTCCTGTGTAACAGTTTCCGTTGCCTTCAGAACGCTTCAGCAGTTTCAGTTACACTTTGTAGCAGAGCGTGCTGCTCAGCCTGATGTCCATCTTCCAAACTGAGAAATCCTGTGCAATTACATGCCAGTAATTGCGGCTTTAATAAGCCTCAGCACTTGTAGAGAGAAGAAACTTGAGCCAATACATTGGTGGGAACCAGAGCCCATGGAACACTGAACACACGGACCAAGGACACTTGGCCACACACGAGATGGAGAAGAACAAACAAGGCCAGCCATCAGCTGAAAGGGCAAAGTGGGTAATTGCAGCAAGGGAAGATCATGACCACCAAGCCAAGAAACCCACTGACCCTAAAGAAGAAAACTGAGCATGCAGCCTAATTAGCATGAGAAGCGAGAGAAACATTTAACCAATAGAAGAGAAAATACTAATTAATACTAATTAATGAGGAACTGTGTAACTTGCAGACCATGAATGTTTAATACTTGTTTGCTAAAGTGTAGAAATAGTGAACAGTTTGCTCATAGGGGGTTACACTGGGGATTGACCCCTGGCTCAGAACTGAAAATAAATCAAATCCCTTGGCTCTGAGTGGGATTGGTCTCTTGCACACCAGGAGAAGGAACCCATTTCAGGACAACATTTTGGTGACCCAGATGGGATTGCCATAAAGCCTTGCTTGGATCATCTTCCTGTGCCCAGTAATGGAGAATGGGATCCAGCATGACTCCTGCAGTGTCTCAGCCTGCAAGCGGTGCTGGAGGGGGCTGGGAGTCTGTGTCTTGCTGGTGGTCCAGCAGATCCCAGCCTCCTCCAGGACAGCAGCAAGGAGGGGGTCCCAGCAACGAAAGCTGCATGGCATGAAGTGGGGTCTGTGGGGTGCATCTGCCAGCACATTGAAAGGGGGTGTAGGGGGGATGGAAGTGGGGGGTCTTCAGTGTGTGAACAGGTGAAGGTGGGACTGTGTGGTGTCTGGGTAATGAGGGTGGGGGTCTCCACTGTCTGGGATGATGAAGGTGGGGGTCTCCATTGCACAAGGAGATAAAGACAGGGGTGTCTGGAGTACAGGATGGTGACAGTGGGGTGTCTCTGTTGTGATGTGGGGGTCTCTTCTGCCCTGGGGGATGGAGGCAGGGGGCTCTGCCATCCGGAGTGGTGAAGGTAGGGGTCCTCAGTGTACAGGATGACGAAGGAGAAGCCTCCAGAGCACGAGATGGTGACGGTGGGTGCCTCTGCTCTCCTGGGAGGTGAAGGAGGGGGTCTCCACCCTACGGGGTGATGAGGGCAGGAGCCTCGGGATGAGGAGGGGTCCCGCCTGCTGCAGGCACCACCTGGTTCTCAGCAGCGGTACCCCGGCCAACACCAGCCCCTCTCGGCGCACAGGGAGCCGCCCCCGCCCCGCCCCGCCCCGGCCTGGGCGGTGCAGGAGGAGCGGAACGGGGCGAGGGGGCGGGCAGGGAAGTTCCGCCCCCGGGCCGGGCCGGGCGGGGTCGATGCCGGTGCCGGTGCCGGGGCCATGCGCGACGGGAGCCGGCGGGGTCGGCCGCGGCGAGGCAGCGCGGCCCGGGGGGGCCATGGGGGCGATGGGGCCGCGGCTGCTCCTCGCCGCGGGGCTGCTGCTCGCCGCTGTCACCGACAGCGCTGCAGGTGAGCGGGGAACTGGGGTCCCGAGAGGGAAGGGTCGGTGGGGACCGCGGCTCGCCCCCGGTCGGGGCATCGCGGGGATACCCACGGGGAGCGGCCCGGGAGGACCGGGATAGGATCGGGAGTCGTAGCCTCTGTGGAAGCTCGTTGCCCCCTCCCCAGGATGTCCGGTGTGTCCTCCCGGTACGCTCGGTGCTCCCCTCCGGACGCGCGGTGACCCCTGCCCGGGGTGTGCGGGGATCCCTCCCTGGGACCCTCGGTGCTCCACGGGACCGCGGTTCTGTCCAGCCGCCGGGACCCGGCGCTCCCCGGGCTGGTGGGGCCGTGGGGAACGGGGTTTGCGTGCCTCCTCCAAACCCCCTTCGGCATCCCCCAGGCCCCGAGCGGGCAGGGGTTCCCCAAAAGCTGGCGGGAGGGGTGGCTTGGAGTCAGCCGAGGCGGGCTCCCAGCCCTGCCCAGTGTCTGTGCTGGTTGTACTGGGCAGCCGGCCGAGGTGATGCAAGGCTTGGCCAAAGAGCCCATCCCGTCCTCTTGCACCCCCGAAACAGGGGGGGTTCCCCATAGGCTCTGCTGGGAGCCGTGCCCTTGGCTGCTGTGAGGTGAATGTGGGGGTCCCTGTTAATGCTTCCCACCTGCCATGGTGGGCTGCAGCGGGTGACAGCAGGAGGCTTTTAATGCCATGGGTGACCAGATTTCGATCGGTGACCAGGAGAGTCCAGGGTGCAGGCTGGGGGTCCAGGATGTGATGGGTGACCGTGGGGGTCTGGGATGTGGTGAATGACGACGGGGGTCTGGGCTGTGGTGAGTGACGCAGTGGTGACACGGCGGCCCCGGGCCCTGTGCAGGTGACAGCTCACAGCAGCAGAGTGAAGAATTAGGACACTCCTGGTCTGTGACCCCGTGGGTCCTGTGGGATAACCGGATACTCAGCTTGGCAGAAGCGACCCAGGTGAGCCCTCGCCCACATCCCTGGGGTCCCCTACACTTGTGACAGTGTTGTAGGGGCTGCCTGCCCCCTGCCACCTCCCCCTGCCCTCTTTTCAGTGCAGCACATGCGGTGCGCTGGCGCCACGTCCCCAGGGTTCCCAGCACCCAGAACCCTTGGCGTCGCAGAAGCTGTGGGGAGGGGGCCCTCAGCAAATCCCCCTTCCCCTCCTGATGCTGGGAGGGTCGGGGTATCCACCCCGCGCCCCTCCCGGCGGGGGCGGAAGGGCCCGGCCCACCCCGCGGCCGTTGGGAGTCTCTCCGATGCTTCCGCCGCGCTGCGCCGGGCAGGAAAAGCGGGGGGAACGGGGTGGGGGCCCCGCTCGGTCCAACCCCCCTTTCCCCGACACAATGAGCCCGGGAGGGAGGGACGCTTCCTGCGGGGTGGGCAGGGCATCCCTTCCGACCTCTCCCTCCGGGCACGCGCCAGAGCCAGGCGGGTCCCGGTGCGTTTGAGGGTGGGTGGGGATGGGGCAGCTTGGGTCAGGGGGTACCCCCTTAACTGCGGCCTGTGGCAGGGGGGGTTCCCCGCCCGCCTGAGAGTCCTGCTGGAGCTGGAGGGGATGCGGCTGCTGCTGGAGCTGGAGCAGAACTGGTGAGTCCGTGCTTCTGGGGACAATAGCAGGGCATGGGATGGAGCTCCTGGACCCATGCAGGGTGGGGATCTTCCTGGGACCCTGGGGCTCTGTCTCTATCCATGGTGCACTTAGAGTGGGGGTCCCTTATTCCTTGTCTCCATCCATGGCACAGGTGGGGTGGCGGCCCCAGGGTGCACCCACGGTACGGTGGGAGGTGGTGGGTTCCCCCTCCCTGCCAGGGTGTGCTCAGGGCAGGGTGAGCAGGGAGACCCTGCTGTGGGGTGACACGAGTCTCTGGCAGGGAGCTGGTGCAGGGCACCGGCGCGCTGCTCTATTATCTGCCCGACGGCACACGGGTGATCCAGGAGCCCAGCGAGCAGGTATGGCCTCAGGCATGGCTGTCACCTGTGGTGTCTCCAAGCTGTCCCTGTTCCCCAGGGGGACCCCAGCCTGGGGCTGGGTCCTGAGCCCACTTCTCTGCTGCAGGAGCACTGCTGCTACCAGGGGACGGTAGAGGGCGTCTCCGGCTCCTGGGCCAACCTCTGTGCCTGCGCTGGACTCAGGTGAGCCCCCAAGCCCAGTAGTTCGTGAGCCCACTCCCACTGTGCTGATGATGGGATAGGCTCCATATCCCAGCTCCTCTGTCCTTCCCCAGTGGCCACCTCTGGCTGTCAGACACCAGGAGCTACACGCTGGAGCCAGACACCAGCAGCCTCCCAGGGCAACACGTGGCATCCCACCTTCGGGTGGTCCGGCTGGAGCCACAGAGCTGTGGGCAGGGCCCCTGCCCTGGGGCACAGGCAACAGAGCCCCTCTGGCCACAGAGGGTAGGTCACCCAGGAGTCTTGCCCTACAGAGAGTGTCCCTGTATCAGTACTCTGACCCTTCTCTGTCCCCAGGGCAAGCGGGCAGCGGCAGAGCAGCGCTTTGTGGAGCTGGTGATGGTGGTGGACCACACTGCGGTGAGTGCTAGGCAATGTCCCCAGAAGAGGGGCTGCCCTTCCCACAACTACCCCTCTGAGCCCTCTCCCTGTTTCCCCAGTTCCAGAATTACCCCAGCCTACAGCGTGTTCACACCCGGACCCTGGAAATTGCCAACCAGGTGGATGGGGTGAGTCACCGTTGGGTCTGTCCATCCCAGCCCAGTGTCCGGCTGTGCCCTTGCCACTGCCGTGCTGGGGGGGTTCTGACCCCTCTGTGCTCCCCCAGTTCTTCCGCCCACTGGGAGTTCGGGTGGCCCTGCTGGCGGTGGAGGTCTGGAGCGAGGGTGACAAGATCGCGGTGGGCAGCAGCGCCCGGGCCGTGCTGGAGCGGTTCCTGCGCTGGCGCCAGGAGGAACTGCTGCCCCGGCTGCCCCACGACAATGCCCAGCTCCTGACGTGAGTGGGGGACAAAGTGGGGACAGGGAACACGGCCACGGCAGCCCCCCAACCCCCTGTGCTCTCTCCCCAGGGGTGCCCACTTCGATGATGTCGCAGTGGGGATGTCGACTCAAGCCTCCATGTGTTCCCCCACACGTTCCGGGGGGGTCAGCATGGTCAGTACCTCTGTCCCCCCACCCTGTCCTCCCATCACCTGCCCTCCCTGACCCTCCTGTCCCACAGGACCACTCCGTCAGTGTCCTGGTCATCGCCTCCACCGTGGCCCATCAGCTGGGGCACAACCTGGGCATGCGCCACGACAGCACCCGGCGTCTCTGCGACTGCGGCGACCTCCAGCATGACCGTGGCTGCATCATGGCACCGCCTACAGGGTGAGGGTGGCAGGCAGGCCTTCGGAGGGGGGCTGGGGCCAAGCCCCCTCTCCACCTCATGGGCCCCTGTCTGGCTCTGCAGGTTGACCCCTGGCTTAAGCTTCAGCAACTGCAGCCGGCAGGACCTGGAGCACAACCTGCAGCAGGGCCAGGGCTGGTGCCTCTCCAACGTCCCCGAGCCCCAGCTCCTGACCGGGAGCCCCACCTGTGGGAACCACTTTGTAGAGCTGGGCGAGGAATGTGACTGCGGCCTCAGTTTGGTACGGGGGGCTCTGGGCAGGCCTAAAGCCACCCCCTTTCTCCATGGCCCTGCCCAGGGGTGTCTGGGGCTGGCAGGGTGGTTTCCAGTGCCCAGTGGTAGGTGCTGGTGGCACCCGCTGACCGCAGCTCCCCCACCACAGGAGTGCTCCGATCCTTGCTGCAACAGCAGCTCTTGCCAGCTGATGCCAGGGGCCATGTGTGCCACTGGGGACACCTGCTGCCAAGACTGCCAGGTGTGTGGGGATGGGCACCCGTGCCATGGGCACACCAACGATTCCCCGTGGTGGGTGAGTTCCCCACTCACCCCGTTGATCTGACTGTCCCCCCACAGCTGCACCATGCCGGACACATGTGTCGGGAGCCGCTGGGCGAGTGCGACCTGCCCGAGTTCTGTGATGGGGTCTCACCGCGTTGCCCCCCTGACACGTTCCTGCAGGACGGGCAGCCCTGTGCTGGCGGGCAGGCACGCTGCTACAGCGGGGCCTGTGCCACCTACGAGGGACAGTGCCAGCAGCTGTTGGGGCCAGGTACAGCATGGCCGGGCTGGGGTGCTCAGGGCTAGGTAGGGGTGCTGAGGGTCTCTGCCCCCACTGCAGGTGCCAGTCCTGTCTCCAGCTCCTGCATGGCAGCCCTGAACACAAGAGGGGATGAACATGGGCACTGTGGGCAGCTCCCCAACGGTTCCTATGTCACTTGCACCCAGCAGTGAGTGAGGTCCCCATCCTTCTCCATGTCCCCCTTGCTGTGCCCACTGCTCTGACGCATCTGTCCTTGCAGGGACACCAGCTGTGGGATGTTGCAGTGCCAGCGTGGCAGCACCCGTGGGGAGAGACCAGAAGGGTCCTGCCAGGGGACCCCCCTGCCCGGGGACGAGGATGTGACCGATGCAGCCATGGTGCTGCCTGGCACTGCCTGTGGCCCTGGGAAGGTGAGCAGTGATGTAACTGGGAAGGGACCGGGAGGGGTCTCCCAGTGCTGACACCTCATCCCCCACAGATGTGCCTCCAGCACCACTGCCAGGACGTCTCCATGCTGGATTACCAGCAGTGCCAGAGCAAATGCCATGGGCATGGGGTAAGCGTGCGGCTGAGGAGCGGGTGCTGGCAGTGAGAACCTGCCTCTCAGGGGCTGAGTTCAGCTGGTATCACCCACCCAGGTGTGCAACAACCATGGGCACTGCCACTGTGAGCGGGGCTGGGCCCCCCCAACCTGTGACAGCCCCGGCGTGGGAGGCAGCCAGGACAGCGGCCCTGCTGGCCTTGAGCGAGGTGAGAGACGAGGCGAGCGCAGAGAATGGGGCTTTGTGCGGGTGTCGGGGGGGTGATGGGCACGGCGGGGGCTGACGTGCTGCTCTCCCGCAGGGGGAAGCGCCCTGCCCACGGCCCTGCTGCTGAGCGCGCTGCTGGGGCTGGCGCTGGCGCTGGGGCTGTGCCGTGCCCGCCGTGCCGGCCTGCACAAGCACCTCTGCCAGCTTGGCAAGGGCACCTCCTGCCAGTACAGGTACCGGGGACGGGGGGCACGTGGGGGGCCCATCGGGGGTATGTGGAGGGCATGTGGGTGTTGGCACGCACGCCTCTGCATGTGTGCCGAGGCGCACCAGTGGCACATGGGTGCCACGTTCACCTCTGCATGCGTGCGCCGTGACACACAGGTGACACACTCGCCTCACATGTGTGGTGTGACACGCAGGTGGCACACAACCCTCTGCATGTGTGTGTTGTGGCATACAAGTGGCACACTGAATTCTGCATGCGTGTACCAGAGCCGCCTGCATGTGAGCACGTGTGTGTAGCAGCGGGGTGTGTGCCTGTGCACACACACGCACGCGTGTTCCCCGTGTTGGCCGCCCGGGCGCTGTGCACACGTGTCCCCGCAGAGTGACCATCCGTGTGCGTGTGCATCCCCAGCGCAGGTCACAGCCCCGTCATGCACCATCGCCCCACATCCCCGCGGCTCCTCTCGCCACTGCCCCCCAGCCCCGGGCTGAGCCCCCCCACTCTTCTCCCCACAGTGCTGAGACCCGGGTGCGGTTCCTGGGTCCCGGAGCCGCAGACGGCTGGAGCGGGTAACGTCACCGCCGGCGTCCGGGCGTGGGGCTGTCCCCGAGCCGTCCTGCTTCGCAAGGCCTCCGGTGCTGCGCTCTTCCCCTGGCAGTGCCTGTGGGGCGTGGGGCAGCCCCGGGGTGCGGGGTGTCGCATCTTCCAGCGCCGAGGGGTTCGTTTCTCTTGGGCTTCTGCTGGTGTTGGTGTCGCTCGGTCGCCATACGGGGTCCCCTGAGTGCCCAGAGCGAGCAGGGTCTCATCCTGCATCTTCCCTGCAGGATCTCACAGCCAGAGCCCCGGTCGGGCAGCAACCAAGGTCCCCCTGCACGTCCCCGGCCCCCACAGTGGCATCAAGCCACGGAGCTGCAGGTCATGCATGGCAGCAAGGTGAGGATTGGGGTGCTGGGGTCAGTGGGTGCCGAGTTCACTCTGGTCCTAGGGTGCCAGCTCAGAGCATCCTACGTGTGGGATCCCACTCCTTGGCACCCAGAGCAGCCTGGCACGGACACTTGGCATGACCGCTGCTCATTGGGATTGATGCCTATCCCAGCCAGAGCTGGGCCCCAGAGCTGTGCACTGAGGGGGGATCTCTGTCTCTGCCTGGCGGGAGGGGGGTCTCCGCATGCTGCATGGCTTGTCCCCCTCTCCCTCTCTCCGCAGCCGGCTGCCCTCGGCTCAGCCCGGCCTGATCCGCCCTCCCGGCCTCTCCCGCCGGACCCTGTGCCCAAGGTAACGTCCAGGTGGGGGGGAGGGGTGTCCCTCAGCCCACCTTAGACCCCCTGCATGTCTGGCTGCGCTCCAGCTCTTGGGGACTTCTGTGCCACGGGTGTCCCCAGAACCCCTCCTGCCCAGCAGGAGGCTGGTTCCCGTGCTCCCCCACTTGTCCCCCTGCTGTCTCACTGTCCCTCTCTCTCTGCCCAGGCCCCCCCCTCGGACAGGCCACCCCCCCCCACACGCCCGCTGCCTGCGGACCCTGTGCTGCTGAGCACTCAGGTAACAGCGGCAGCACCTGCGTGTGGGGCAGGAGGCCAGTTCCCACCCCTGAGCCCATCAAGGGCTCAGCTCATGACCGAGCCTTGACACCGCCATGCCCTTGCAGCCCCCAGGTCCAGCCAAGCCCCCCCCACCGCAGCGGCCGCTGCCCTCGGACCCCCCGGGCCCTTCACTGCCCCGCAGCGAGCCCCCCCCTGGGCACCCCTATGTCACCGTGATTCCTGCCAGGTGAGCACGGGGAGCAGGACAGCGCTGGGAGGTCCAGGGGGGGTTTGTAGGGGCTGAGGGTGCGCTGTGGGGTGCCAGGGTGGCGGCCTGCAGAGGCCAGAGGGGAGCGTGGAGGTGGGGAGAGGGGGTAGCCAGGAGAAATAGGGCGGGAAAGGAGAAAGGAGGGGGTCAGGGTGGGGATCCAGAGCAGGGGACGGAGGGAGCTGCAGGGGGAAGTTACACGGACCCCACCCTCACCCCATCGCCCCCCCTTCCCTTCTCAGGCCCGCCCCGGCCCCACCAGAGGCCTGAGCCGCGGGCAGGGAATGCGCAGCACTGGATCCGCGGGGAAAGCCGGGCTCCGCCGCCCGCTTTTGTTCTCGCCACGTCAATAAAGGGGCTGTGAGCCGCCTCTGCGCTGCCTCCGCCGCACCCGGACCGGGGCACCGCGACCGGCACCGGGGGGAGCGGGGCGGAACTACAACTCCCGGCAGGCCCCGCGCCGGAAAGGGCGCTCGAGCGACACCGCCCTCTGGCGGGGACTGCGCGAAGCTGCACCGAGGGGCGGGGTCCCGGGGGGCCACGTGGGCACGGGGCGGGGCGAGGGGACACGGGGCGACACGCGCGTGGGCACGTGTGTGTGCGAGGGCCGCTCTGGGGGTCTGTGCACACGCGTGTGTGAGCGCTGCCTGTGGGCAGGGACGTGCATGGGCAGCAACTGCCACACGTAGGGGCACACGCGTGTGCAAGAGCTGTATCCTGGGCAGTAACATGTATACAGGGGCTCCTCAGTGTTCACAGACACGCGTGGACAAAGGGTTTCCACAAACATGGGCACAGGCATGTGCAAGAGCCGCTCAGTCTGTGTGGGCACGTGTGTGTGTAAGAGCTGCTTTATGGGCACAGGTAGGTGTGTGTGTGTGTGTGTGTGTGTGTGTGTGTGTGTGTGTGTGTGTGTGTGAAGATCTGCCTGGTGGACAGAGGTGTGTAAGTGTGCAAGAGCTGCCCTCTGTGCATGGACACATGAGTGAAGAGAGGCTGCCACAAACACACACACGTGTGCAGGAGCTGCCCTGTGGGCTCAGGCACTCTCATGGGGAGAAGTCACAAACACGGGCACATACGTGTGCAGGAACTGCCTTCTGGGCAGCAGGACACATTGGCAGGAGCTGCCCCACACATGGGCATATATGTGTGTAGGAGCTGCCCTATGAGTTTGGACACACACGTGTGCAGGAGCTGTCCTGTGTGCATGGGCGTGTGCTCAGGCAGGAGCTGCCCATACACATGTTTGTGCAGGAGCTGTTTTCTGGGCAGGAACACATGTGCAAGCTGCCTGCAAGACCACAGGTACATGTGTGTGCAAGAGCTGCCCTCTGTGCTCATCACATGTGTGTGCAGGAGCTGCTCTGAGGACAGGGACCCACAGCTGAACATGAGCAGCCTCACACATGGCCACAGGTGTGCAAGAGTTGCTCTGTGTGGGCACAGATGTGGGCAGGAACACATGTGAGCATGAGCCATCACACACTTGGGCACACAGGTGTACAAGAGCTGCCTGGTGGGCATGGAACATGAATGTGTGCAGAGGCTGCACTGAACACAGGAACACATGCGTGTGCAGGGGCTGCTCTGTGGGCAGGGACATGTGTGAAAAGGGGCTGCCACGCACATGGACATATGAATTTGCAAGACTGTTACACCGACATACACATGGGTAGGAGCTGCTTCACCTATGGGCACATGCATGTTCAAGAGCTGCCCCATAGGCTTGGTGTCACACGTGAGCAGGAGCTGTCACACATGAGCACACATGTCTACAGGGGCTGCTCTGAGAACAGACACACACACATGTCCCTGGTGGGCAGGGACGTATGGGCAGCACCTGCCACCAACATGGGCACATGCGTGTGCAAGAACCGTCCTGTGTGCATGGGTACACATGTGCAAGAGCTGCTGCTGGGCACAGACACACGTGGGCAGGAGCTGCCTGGTGGGCCCAGGCACACACGTGTGTGAGATCTGCCCCATGTGCATGGACGGATCTCCCCATCCCCGGCCCCGCAGGGCCCAGCTGCTGCCGGTACCGATGAATGCTGATGCCCAACAATGGCGGGAGGTGGGTGCAGGGGGCACCCAGTGCTGCTGGTGCCGGTGCTGGGTTGGGGTGGGGTTTATCAGGGAGCTGGATTGGGCCGGAGCTGCCGGTCCCAGGGGCGGTGCCGATGGATGCCAGAGGTGTTGGTCGGTGCTGCTGCCAGGGATTCCGTTGCCGGGGATGCTGATCCCAGATGCCCGGGCAGTGTTGGTCCCGGTGCCAGTAGATATTCACAGTACCGAGTCGGTGTCGGACCGGGAGAGGTACCGGGGAGTACCAGGGATACCGGTCTCGGTGTCGGCGGATGTTGGCGGTACCAGGGCGTGCCGGACTGGGGCGTGGCTGCTGGTGCCGGTCCTGGTGCCGCTGGATGCCGGCAGTACCGGCCGGTGGAGAGTTACCGGTCTCGGTGCCGGTGCCGGTCTCGATGCCGGTGCCGGTGGGTGCCGGTGCCGCCCGCCAAGGGTTAATGGCAGTCGGTGAAGTTGCCGGGCGGCGGCGCGGCGGGATTGGCCCGAAGTTGTCGGGGCGGGCCGGGCCGTGCCGAGCCCCGCCGGGCCGCCCCGCCCGCGGCCCCCCGCCGCCCCCCGCCGCCGGCGGAGCCATGCGCCCCGCGCCGCTGCTCGGGCTCCTGCTCTGGGCGCCGCTGCTCTGGGCGCCGCCGGTGCGCGGCTTCCGCCACGGCGTCCACTGGAACGGCAGCAACCCCAGGTACCGCCGCCGCCCCCGCCGGCCCCGCCGCCTTTGTACGCCCCGGGCCCGCCGAGCGCCGGGCCCCACCAAGCCCCGGGCCCGCGCCGCCGCGACGGGACGGGACGGGACGGGACGGGACGGGACGGGACGGGACGGGACGGGACGGGACGGGACGGGAGGGGCGGCGGGCGGTGGGCTCCGGGGGGGCGGGGCTGCCGGCCACCGGGCCACCAGGCGCCCATGGGCAAGACTGAGACGGGGAGCACCTCCCGGTGGGGGACCGAGCCCCCGGGCATCCCCGACAGCATCGAGCCCCCAGGTAAATGCTGAGCTGGCGAGCGTCCCCCAGTGTGCCGAGCCCCCGGGCATCCCCACCGGCACCGAGCCTCGGGTGGTACCTTCCGATGGTACCGAGACGCGGTGGTACCGGAGCCACCGGGCAGCCCTGGGCGTTGTCGAGCGGGTGAGAATCCTTAGGGGTGCTGAGCTCTGAGTAGCACCGAGCCAGCGGGTACCCCCGATGGTACCGAGCCCTGGGCAGTACAGAGCTGGTGAGTGCCCCAGCTGTACCGAGCCCCGAGCCGCTGAGCACCCCCGGTGACACCGAGTCACTGGGCATCCTTGGGTGCCATCGGGACAGCAAGCATACCTGGGTGGTGCTTAGCCCCAGTCACTGCTGGTGGCACTGAGCCCCGTGTGGCATCCAGCTTGTGAGTCTCCCTCAGTGACACCAAGCTCTGGGTGTTCCCACACCAGTGGGCAGCCCTGGTTGCCCCCAAGCCAGTGGGTGCTCGTGGTGGCATCAAGTCCCTGATGGCACCAACCTGGTGGGCAGTCCTGGTGCTACCAATTTCCCGGTGGTACCCACCTGTGCTGAGCCTGAATGCCCTTGGTAGCACTGAACTGTGGGCATCCTCTTGTGGCATCAAGCTCATGGGTGGCACTCTTGGGGCTGTGGGTTTCCATGGTGGGTGTCCCCCGTGGTGGGGATCACTCCAGCCCACACCCTGCCACTGGTGCTGCCGGGGAGCTTTGCCATCACCAGCAGGCCAGGTTCTGCCTCCATCCCTCTTCCCAACCTCCTCCATTTTAGGTATTAGCCAGCTTGGGGCTCCTCAGGGAGCAGGGGGCAGGGTCAGGATCATGGGGCCTCCCCCATGGAGGTTCTGTGCTCTGGGGCCACTGGACTGGGCCAGACGGGCACACGATGGGCAGGGCTGGGGTACAGATGCTGCCTTGTTCCTGTCCTGCAGATGGGATAGGTGAGACCCCACCACTCATGCATGCCCCAAGAAGAGGGACTCTGTGTGCCCCTCTGCTGGGTCAGGCAGGACCCCGTCCCCCCAGCCCTTAGCCCTGCCCAGGCCCGTCCCAGCCGGCGTCGCCCGTGGGATGCTCTGAGTCAGCAGGAGTCTGTGCTCCATCCTGCCCTCGGGGAGCCCCCAGCCTGAGTGGGGTGTCGGGGGTTCAAGCCCCCCCCTTGCCAGTGCTGCCATCCTGGTGATTAATGTTCTGGTCTTTGCCGGGACTCTGCACCATCTCTGAACACCGGCTGCACCGGGGCCAACTTGGGGGCCAAGGTTTGCCTGCCAGCCCCTCTTTTCCATCTCCTGTCCCAGACGCTCAGGACCAAGCGTGTGCACACGCATGTGCACGTTCATGTGTGTGCACGTGTGTGTGCCTGCACAGTTGCTCCACCCTGGCCTGGCCGCACTTGCTGTCGGCACAACCATGAGCTCACGGCATCCCCAATGCTGCTCCAGTACCTGGGCTGGGCCCCATCTCCTGCCCGCCCCGTGCCCCCTGCCCCGGCTGCCACCCCCTACCAGCACGGTGCCGGAGCAGGAGCGTCCCGCTGCAGGGCCCCCCCACTGGCGTGTCATGTCCGATCAGCGGTGAGGCGGGTGCCTGGGGCGAGGGGCTTTGTGCCTGGACAGCGTGGCTGTAGAAACCCCCCCGACCGTGGTGGCCAAGCCCATTCAGCTCCAGCGGCCTGCAGCTAATCTGAGCTGATGCCTGGCTGCGTGGCGCGGGCGGTGTCCGGTCGGTGATTTTGGGAAAAGCCCAGCTCCCTGCTCTCCTGGGGCAGGAGGCAGCAGGGCACCCCTCCCAATGGACCCCCAGCTTCCCGGCTCGTCCTGCTCACCAGGTTCCTGCGGGACGACTACTCCATCCAAGTGGCCATCAATGACTACCTGGACATCTACTGCCCGCACTACGACGGGGCAGTGCCCGCCGGCCGGGCAGAGACCTTCACACTCTTCATGGTGGACCGGGAGGGCTATCGCGGCTGCTACGAGACCCCCGGCGCCTTCAAGCGCTGGGAGTGCAACCGGCCCCGGGCGCCCTTCGGGCCCGTCCGCTTCTCCGAGAAGATCCAGCGTTTCACCCCCTTCTCACTCGGCTTTGAGTTCCAGCCGGGGGAGACCTACTACTACATCTGTGAGTCCCCTCGGGATGCCATGGGGACTGCACTGGGGTCACCGCACGTTGGGGCATTTAGTGCAGGCCCTGAGGTCAGAACATGTCAGGGTCTTGAGTGCAGTTCCCCAAGGTTGGGTGTCACCAGGGTCTCCATGGAAGCACGTTTAGGGCGTATGGGGTGGGGGGGTCAGAGTACATCGAGGATGTCACTGAGGTTAAGAGGAACACGGGGATTCTGGGTGATGCCAGGGCTGAGTTAAGGGGGCTCTGGATGTCTCAAGGGTGGGGTCACTAGGGAATAGGGATGCAGAGAGTGTCTAGATGCCCTGGGTTGGAGGATTCATGGGAGTGTGGGGTGCAGAGGGGTTCTGGATGCCCCTAGAGGGCGGCACAAGTGGATCGGGGTTAATGGGGTTTCTGGATGCCCGTGGAGGGGGGAACAAGGGGATCGGGGCGCATGGGTGGGGTCTGGATGCCTTGGGGTGGGGGGTGT
The DNA here is from genome assembly GCF_029207755.1 of Chamaea fasciata. Classification (NCBI taxonomy): domain Eukaryota; kingdom Metazoa; phylum Chordata; class Aves; order Passeriformes; family Sylviidae; genus Chamaea; species Chamaea fasciata. The sequence continues at coordinate 1,176,786 of NW_027094116.1, read as the reverse complement.
GTGGGGAGGTGGGGTGCAGGTTGTGTCTGGATGCCCCGGGGTGCGGGCACGAGGGGTCGGGATCCCCCCAGTTCGGGGTGCAGGGTGGGCGCTGGGTGCTCCGGGGCGGGGGCGCCGTCCCCGCGTTCCGCCGGGAGGGGGCGCCCCTGGCCCGCGCGCAGCCGCCGTCGGGGGGTCCCGGGGGGGCCGCGCCGGACGGTCCCCGCTGACCCCCCCTGCCCAGCCGTCCCCAGCCCCGAGAGCGCCGGGCGATGCCTGAAGCTGCGCGTCACCGTCTGCTGCCGAGGCACCAGTGAGTCCGGCTGGGGGGGCTGTGCCCCAAAACTCGGGGGCTCCTCCGCCCCCGGGGCAGACCAGTCCCCACTGGGGGTTACCGGAGCCTCGGGGGCGACTCCACGTAACCCAGGGGAGCCGATCCCTGATAACGGCGGGGTTTTTTTCAGCGCCAGAGCCGGTGACAGAGGTGCCCAATTCGCAGCCCCGAGGGCGTGGGGGCCCCGAGAGTGAGTACGGGGGCGGGGCTGGGAGGCCGGGGACCGGCTCGCCCTGACCGCTGCTTCTTCCCTGGCAGATGTGGTGCCTGCCCGGGATACCGCGGTCCCATCACAGCCCTGCAACCCGTGCCTGGCGCTCCTGCTCCTGGCCCTGCTCTGGATCTGACGCCGGCGCTGCCCGTGGCGGGGGGATGGGCTCCTCTGCCCCAACGCCGTTTCCAGACTCTTCCTCACAGCCAACACCCCCAAGCCCGTGGGGCAGCCCCAGGCCATGACCCGCCTGCTGGACCTCCGCAAAACCGAGCTGGGGCCGGGAGCTCCGGGCTGGAAGGTGAGGGGCAGCGGGGGCTCCGGGGCAATGGGTGAGTGGGTGCCTGCTGCCCTGAAGCATCCCTGGACGGTGCTCTCTCCCTCTCAGGGCCATCGCTTGCCACTGGCATCGCCGCACATCAGGATTGCCACGAGTCGGCATCACCATGCGCTGGGATTGCCACAACCCAGCACTGTCCCACCGAACACCTGACCTGGTGCTGGGGTCCCCTCAGCGAACGCCTGCTCCACCCCACGGCCGTCACCTCATCTTGTGCCTTTCCCCACGGGCCCCCACCCCTGGGGCCCAGGGACCCCCAACCCCCGAGCGGGGCAGCCGCTCCGATGGCGGCATCCGCCGCTGCCGTGTCCTCCTCCAGCGAGGACAGACTGATCTGTCTTCTGGGAAGACGCCTTCCTCCGTGCCCTCGGTTTGGTTTTAACCCCTGGTAGTGACTGAGCAATACAGTATTTGCAAGATCGCTGTGCCCCGGATGTGCGGCCCCCCGCTGTCCCCCTGCCTGTGCCCCCCATCCCTGCTCTGGTGCCAGGGTGGCTCCTCCAGGGGGGTCCCTGCCCCTCATTCCCTGCACAGCCTTTATGGCCAAGGGCTTAATTGCAGCAGTTTGATATTGAGTCGTCAGCTCCTGTCACCAGAGAGCTTTAATTACAGACAAGCTGCTGGTAATTAACACCTGGCGGTGGGATGAGCACTGGGACAGGGAGTGAGGGGGCAGTGGGCTTGGGGGTCACTCGCCCAAAGCCCCCAGCCAGGCACCCTGGTCCCTCTTGCCACCTTTGGGTGTGGTTGAGGTGTCCACAAAGCAGCCACTCTTTGTCCATCTCTCCATCTGCTACACACCCTGTAAGATGCACCCCTGAAGTGGGGGGTTGTGGGGACCTGCAGGGTTTCCCCCTTCCCAAGGGGGCACCCAGGCTGCTGTGAGGACCCATCCCATGGGCACAGCTGGGTCCCTGTCAGAGTCATGGCTCTGGTGCAGCCACATGCCCCAGGCCTGCCAAGTGCCAGGAGAGTTCCCTGACGCTCTTGGTCCCCCATCCCATGAGTGCAGCCCCCAACTTGCCCTCCTGTGGGGCTCAAGAGGGGCCCAGCTCCCCCTGGGGCTGCCCGCAGCGGGGGCCCCCAGCCCCTCGCCGCGCAGGCGTTGCCGGCCGCCTGCCGCAGTGGTGCCGGGCACGTCAGACAGGTTTTATGGCTTCTGGGAGAAAGAAGCTGCTTGGCAAGAGGCTGAGCGAAAGCATCGACCGTGCTGCTCCCCTCCCCCCACTTCACTGCCTGCCCTTCCCCCACTGCACCCTGCACCCCGTTCTGCCCCCCGCCCTGCACCCCAGCCCTGCAGGGAGGGGAACCCCATCCCCATGGGGGACTCAGAGGCTGCCTAGCGTAGAGGGGGGGCATGTCCTCTGGGACCCTCCCCCCAGGAGGGGGTGAGACCATGTGGGGGACATCATACCCAAAGGACCGCTGAGTAGGATGCTGGGTGGGGCATCCCCCAAAGTACCCGCCTGTGGGGATGCTGGGGGGCAGTGGTGCCTGTAGGACCAGTGTGTGGGGATGTCAGGGGTGATGGTGACTTTTGGGACTCCCATGCAGGGATGATATGGGGCTGTACCCTGTGGGATCCCCAGGCAGGGATTCCAGGGGTCAACCATGCCCTGTGGGATCCCCATGTGGGGATGCTGAGGGGCTATGCTTTTTAGAGTCCCCACGCAGGGATCCTGGGATGTTGTATCCGGTGGGATCCCCATGTGGGGATGCTGGGTGGGGGCATCCCCCAAAGGACCCCCTTACAAAGATGCTGGGGGACAACTGTGCCCTGCAGGACCCCTGTGCAGGGATGTAGGTGGGCTGTGCCTTGCGGGAGCCCATGCAGGGATTTCGGGGGGCTGCCTATTGCACTGCCCCTTCCCCACACCCTCAGGAATTCCCAGACGAGGTCAAGGGGTCCCTGTGGGACCTCTGGGGTGGGTACTAGGGTCTGGCCACAGCAGGGCCCTGTCCTTGAGCCAGCGTTGTTTGGTATGCAGGAGCTGCCACCAGCTTCAAATCCCATCGACTTCCAATGAGCAATGCCATCAATAACGGCTAATTGATGGCGCGGCCGCTCCAAATCAGATTCCCCGTCCCCTGAATCCAATTGATGGCTCCGCACCCCGCAGCCGCCGCGGCAGAAATTGAATCTATTCAAGGAATGGGCTCCATTAGCCCATTCCTTCTGTCTCGCCATCCCCCTGCCTTGGGACTGCCCCTACCCCCCCAGTGCCCCCCCCCAGTGCCACCCACACCAGCTGGGATGCTGGGGTGCCATGGGGAGGAGTGTGGGGTGAGGATGTCAGGTGCCCCAGGTGGGTGGGAGTTAAACCTTCAGAAACTGGGAAGGAAAATTTATCACCTGGAACAGCAAGTGATGGGAAATGGTAATAGGCAGCACTGAGATGGAGAGCAGGATAAAGAACCATGTCATGCCAGGGGTTGGGAGCCGCAGCAGGCAGTGAGGGGGGAGCACGGCATGGCCGTGCCCACCCCATTCCCTGGCTCACTGTCAGGACAGGGACCGTGGATGCAGCATGGCACCGGGATGAGCCTGCTGGGGACGGTCCCTTTAGCTCTGTGGTGTACCCAGCAGTTTCCACTCCTGGCACCAGGTCCCTCACCTGGCCACGCCGCCAGAGCCCCCCCACCCAATCCTGCCGTGACAGGGGCCTCAGCGTGCCCCAAACACCCCTCATCACCCCAGCGTGAGTAAAGGTCAGATACTGCAGCCGTCCCGGGGTAGCCCCCGGACACACAGGGGACATGGGGCACGGTGCCCCGCCCCGAGGGCTGAAAGGGAGGAGCACAGCCCCCCGGGGCAGTGGGGCCCATCCCTGCCTGTTTCCCGTGAGCGAAGGGCAACGGCAGCAGCGCCCACCCGAGAGCTGTCGAGAGCATCCCGGAGATGGGAAATGGCTCCGTGTCACCATGGAAACGGGGCCACTGGCTCGACATGCCGAGGGGACACGTGTGCTGAGGGGACACGCATGCTGAGCCCTGAGGAGCAGGGCACTGGGGATGCCAGACATTGGGCACGATGGACTGGACACAGGCTCCCCAGGACTCTGAGGCCAAAGGACAGAGCCCATCACCCACCTCGGACCAGCTCCCTCACTACCCCGCAGTCATGGGCACTCTGAGGGATGCCACCTCTTCATGATGCCGCCCCGGCGTGATGCCACCGTGGCCGGGCAGCTCCACACCACCACACCAGTGCTGAGCACAGGGCAGGGGGGCCGGAGCGGCTGTTCCCCGATCAGCCGCCTGATGATGCGCATCGTCAAGGTTATAATTTAGCAAAACACTCAGCGGGGGTTTGGAGGGAGCTGGCCCGCGCCGGTTAATTAACCGGAGCTGCACGCACCGAGCCCGCTCCTGCCATAGCAATGAGGGTGCGGGCACCGGGCTGGCGCGGCACAGGCGTGCAGGGGCTGTCGCATCCCACCTGCATCCCGGGGGGCTGGGCGAGCAGCTGGCCAGTCCCAGCTGCCAGGTGGGAGCAGCAGGTATTGATGTTTGTGTCCACTCCAGGGCCCAGGGTGGCAGCCGGTGTAGCATGGAAGGTCACTGGGGTGTGAGACAGCCTGGCACCGGTGGGTGTGCACATGCAGAGGTGTAGGCACAGATGCTGCCTGTGCCATCGCCATTCTGGGCCAGCGTGGCTGTTTGTCCATGCCTGTGTCTATCTGTCCTGTCATGCCTGTGCCCTTGCACGTGCTGGAGTTGCACCCCCAGTATGATGTAATCCTGCTGGACAATAATCCTGCTGTGCCAGAACAGGAATGGTCAGGAGCTGCCCTTGCCGCCAGCACTGCTTGGACCTGCTGCAGACTGAGGGCCTGCATGGTCCCTGTGCTGGCACAGTCTCTGAATCCCTGGGGAGAATGATTACAACTTCAGTGAGTGGGTGCAAATGACACGGGTCACCACCCCAGCACAGTGTCCCTGTCTCCAGGCAGTGAGGGCAGAGGCTGGGTTAGGTGCCCACCAGGACAGCACCTCTCAAGGGTGCCTGAGTAGATGCTGGGTGCTATGTGCCAGGGTGTCACCAGGCTCACTCCACCTGCGCTGCCATCCAGCCTCTCTGGGCATGTGTCCACTGGCAGGTTGCTGTGGGGATGGCAGAGATGGAGCCCTGGAGTGTCTTGGGCCCTGCTCCCCACATCCACCAATCTGCCCAGTGCTCCTTTGATCCTCAGGCTGCTAACAAGCTTGCCTGTCAAAGAGCTCCTTAGCCACGGCAGAGCCTGGTGCTGCCTGACCAGCATCAGGCTCCACTGGGCACAGAGCTCTGCCACGGGCAGCTCCTCGGGTCCCTGCAGTCCCAGCCCACGGACAGGATGGGCCAGCCCCAGCAGCTGGCAGGAGGACTGGCTGGTGTGGCCAGCCTGTGGCCAGAGGCAGTGCAGCAGGCGGGTCGATGCTCTGAATTATTGAGCACAGGAGCACAAAGTGGCTGCGACGGCAACACCCAGCATGGGGGCCATGGGGCCATGCTCACACCCAGGCATGGAACTCCACCTAGCCCAGATGGAGCAACTGGACACTGCCAGGCTGCAGGGACACTGCACCCACCCAAGGTCCTCTGCCAGCCCCTCGGGTGGTGGGTGCCAGCAGCACAGGGCACCCCACACCTGCCAGCATCTCTTGGTGCTCTCCTGGCTATCCTCGGTGGTGCCACCAGCACCTCCTGCTCTATCCCCTGAGCAGCACCCAGCTCCCAGCACCACAGCATCACCTGGGCAGCAGCACAGGCCTGGGGCAACTGCAGCCAGTGGAGGGAACCCCCATTTTTGCTGTGCCCCCAGCCCTCCTCATGAGCCATTTTGAAGCGATGCATTATTGAAGCCCCCCCGTGCCATCATTCACGGCCGGCGTGACGGCAGGCGCCGCATCAGCCCTGATGAATATTTCAGGCCCTGAAATCTCCTGCGCCTGCACGCTTAGCCCCAGTCTCCCCCTGCCCCCCCAGCTTATTGGCTCCTTCGTTTCCCTGTGCTTCTGCCCAGCACCAAGGGCACAGCATGGCAGGGGGCTGTGTCACTCTGCCCTTCTCCCTGGGGACGGTCACTCATGGCCCCTGCCTGGCACAGGATGGGGATGGGCTGTTCCTGAAGGGCAGGTGGGCAATGCTGGTGCCCCATTGCCAGGGCAGAGCCAGAGCATCTCCACACTGCCAAGCTCAGTGTCAGCTGGGGGTTCCTAGGATGGCTTCTGTGTTTTCTAAGACAAGCTGTGCCCATCCCCAGCCCTCACTTGGGTCTGAGGGACTGCGGGTTGCCTGGCATCATCACCTGCAGGGTCAGGGCAGGAGAATGCGGACAACCTAGAGCACAGCATATTGTGGATCTGTCCCCAGCACCCCGAGCCTGGCACCTCCCAGTTCACTGCCACCTCTGCCAGTGCTGCCAGATGCTGACTGTGGCATGATCTATGTGTGGTGGGAACAAGCTATTGATGCTGCTTGTCACTCATTCATCAGACTAACATCATTTAGACACCACCAGACACTTCACAGGGGACACCAGAGTGGCATGGCGAGGATGCGCAGGGCGTGTTCCAGGGCCAGTGGGGAGCCGGGTGCTGGGGCTGGCAGCCACAAACCCATCTCTGTGTCCTTGTTGCTTTCCCAGGGAGCTGTGGCTGCAGTGGGGCCACGTGCCAGCCCCCGCCATGCCCGCCCTACCCAAGCCTCGCACCCGACATGGCCCTCACACCCTCCAGCATATCCATGGCGTGGTCATGTCAGAGCAGCAGGGGCTGGGAGCAAGGCCGGGGCTGATGATATTGGAGTGATCTTGAGGCCAGGAGGGAGGTTTGCCATGCGGGGGGAGAGGAGAGGAGCCGGCTGAGTCACCCGGTGCCGGCTGCTGACTCAGGCGCTTCCTGCCAGGTAACCTCCGCCGCCGGCGTGTGGGCTGCTGGGACAAGGGATGTGGCACAGGGGACCGAAGGGACCGCGGCACTGCCTGGCACTCCACACCAGCGCCCAGGGTGGGCTAAAGTGGGAGTGTGCGTGGCTGTGCTGCACCGTGTGGTGACCCGTTTCTACCTGGGATCACCCGCATGCCGCAACACCACTGGGACCGTGGCTGCTGGCCGTGGGAACCATGAGGAGCTGGTGGCTCACACCTCCCACCCGGCACCTCTGGGTGCCCACACACGCAGGGCGGGTGAGATTTGGCACAGCGGAGCCTGCTGGAGCCAGGGTTCCGGCAAGCAGGCGTCGGGCGCCCAGGGCAGGAACCCTGCCGCTTCCTCCCGCCGGGCAGCGGGAGCAGCCCCAGCGCCGGGGTGGGCGGGCAGTGGGGCTGGGAACCACGCACGGCTTCATCCAGCGGCACCACGAGGAAGCTGATTTCCTCTGACGGCCCTGGCGCTGCCGCCTGGCACCGCTGCTCCCTCACTGGTGGCTGGAGCTGCGGTGGCAACTAACTCTCCTCTGCAAGCGCACAAAGTCCAGCTCCACATAAATTAACTCGGGCCGCTGAGGTGCTAATTAACAAATCGCTCCTATGTCCCTCTGCGCTGTAGGGTGTCTGGTCCCCCTGGTAAGAGGCTGTTCTGTGTGGACCTGTGGCTCACCAGGGAGTTGGCCGGGTGGCTGGTGGCACGGCTGTGTCCATGCTGCCAGCACGCCCAAGCCCTGCCCCAGGATGTCCCCCAGGATTCCTCCAGAGCTGGGTCTTCCCCCCTTTCCCTGGGAAATGGGAAGGCTCAGGCCCTGTGCCCTCCCCGAGGCGATGCCCGCCCAGTGCTCATCAAGGCACTGGCGCAGTGCAGCCATCCGTGAGGCTTCATTCAAATTTAACGACTGACATGGGATATAAAAGGGAAGGGGCAGGGAGGAGCAGGGCCGGGAGCTGGTGGGCACACGACGTGTGTGTGAGTGCCAGCCTGGCAGGATAGACCCGTGCCCAAACACGGGCATGGGGCTGTGGAGTACTGCCCCAAACGCTGCCAGGAGAAGCTGGCAGGAGCCAGGACAGTTCATCTCCACATGGCCGTGCCAGCGCTGCCAGCTACCTGCTCCCCGACCCAGGCCATCCGCCCTGCATGCCTTTGGCATGTTCTTGCCGTGTCTGGCTGGACACGTGCCGGCACCTGGCTCCCGCGGGCGGGTCGGGAGCCCTGAGCTCAGCGCGTTGGGGCCTGGTAGGTGTGGCTGGTGAATATTTCATGCCCGCGTTCACCGAGCCCTTTCTTGGTTACACTCCTGCCTCCTCCCCGCACTCTCACCATGTTTATTTATTTAATGAATTATTTATCGGCTCCCCCTCTCGCTCGGCTGGGCGCTGCCCCCCCACTCCCCCAGCCCAGCTCCCAGCCCGGCGCGATGATTTATTGAATGCCGGCTCTGCTCTGCGGTTGCGACATTCTGTCACAGGAAGCCGCGGTTAAAAATTAACCAAGGCGGGCAAAGCGGGTCCCTTGCCCCGCCGGGCACGCTCTCCAGCCCCTCAGTGCTCATGGATGGCAGGTGGGAGGCTTTCCCCACCACTCTGACGCCAAAAGCTGCTGATCCTCAGTGTGTCAGGCACAGGGTGGAGGAGACAGAGTGGCATGGAAAGAGTGGAGAACCAGGGCTGCTCCGTGCCCTGGCTCTCCTGGACAGCTCATGGCCTCACGTCCTCCCGAGAGCGAATCCACCTGGGTGTGCCCCTCAGACATCCCACCACAGACACCACATCCCGTTGTGGCAAAACCCAGCCAAGCCCCCTCTCTGTGCCCATTCCAGGAGTAACTCCTGGTGGGTGCTGACACCTGCACGTGAGTGCACTCCGTGATGTTCCGCGGCTGTGTTCTGTCACCCGGGTGACTTTATCCCCACCAGAGCCGTTGGTGCATCCCTCTGTGGCCTGGCACAGGGGTGTGCCGTGGGGGGGGGGGGGACCCCCGTGGTGAGCACAGCGTTGTGCGGGTGCTGACGGCGGTGCGTGCGTTGCCATGAGCGGGGGGTTTCCATGTGGAGGTGGGTGTTGCCATGGGTTTGCCGAGCCAAGGCGTTTCCATGGTGGCAGCGCGGTGCTGTGGGTCCTCCCAGAGGTGTGCAGCATCCCAGGATGCCACCGCTGCCGCTGCCACCGCACCCCAGCACCTGAGTGCCCCAGCCCCTGCAGCCCCCCCAGCACTCCCCACTCCCACCTCCAGGCAGCCAGAGCCCTTTTCCACGTGCTGTGTTTTCTTCACTTCACTACTTCAGATGAATAATTAATAGAGGCTTTTTTGGTCCTCCGGGCCCTTCCACTGGACCCCTCCCCCTTTCCCAGCAGGGCTCTGGCAGGGGCTTAGGCTCCCAGTGCCACCAGTATGGATGGGGAATGGGGGCTGGGGCACAGCCCTGCCATGGGCATCACAGCACTGGGTCTCCCACAGTGCTGAGTGGGACCAGGGGCCCTGCCCATCAACATCCTTGTCCCCCTCCATGCACTGGGGCAGCATCCACATGGCCAAAGGGACCCTGAGAAGAAATGGGGTGGCTCTCCTCCCACACTGAGCTCCTCCCAAACTGAGACCCCCCCCAAGACTCAACACCGAGGCACCTACACTGTGGCACCTGCCCAGGCCTGGAGGTCACCAGGCCCACTGGCGGCCTGGGGACATTTGGCACTGCACCACCCTGGCCACGCTCACCACGCCAGCAAGATAGCTCCTGGCAGGAGCAGCTCAGGCCGGCTCAGCAAGCCCAGCCACGGTTTCGGGAACCTCCTGGTTTCATTCACAAGCTCCTCAGGCTGCCAAAGCTCCAGGTGATGCGTGGCGCTGGCACTGCTGGGGCAGAGGCCGCCGGGCCTGTGCTGGTGCTCGGTGTGGCCCAGGTGGGAGCTGGGGGTGAGCTGCGTGTGCCCGGTGAGCTGTGTCTGCCTGCGCCAGTGCGAGCATGCCTGTGTGTGCACACGTGTGCCAGGGCGCCCATCACCTGGCACTCGGCTCTGCCGGGCGGTGCTGCACAGCAGTTGCTAAGGGATCTCGATGAAGACAGGCAGCGGGAGCTGTCACTCAGCTCGATCCCCACATGGGCAGTGGGGACCAGCACCCAGGGGAGCGCCCACAGCCCCCGTGGCTCCCCCCAGGAACCTCCACCCCACAAACCCTTGGGGTGTGGGAAGAACAAGGGCCTGGCCATGTGGGTGGGCACTTGGCCAAGTGCTGGGTCCTGAGGGAGGTCAGGGCAGGCGGCAGAGCCTGGCACTGTGTCTGTGTTCCTCAGTAGCCTGGCTGTCCTGATACACGGGCACACACCCTCCCGCCCACTCCTGTGCCTTCAGGACAGCCAAACCCCTCTGTGAATAAGTGTGACCTCCATGGCACTGGCAGCAGCAGCATGAGGACCCTCTGGGGTCCTGAGCCCCCACCCACGGCTATCTCAGCAACACAGACCCACAGGGGCTGCTGCCCCAAGGCCCAGAGCTCCCAGCCAGGGAGACCCCCATAGCGGTGGGGCCTGGCTCTGATGCCCCCACCTGTGGGTGTCCCAGGGAGATCCCAGTGGCACCAGATCCCGCTGGGACATGCATGGGTGCACCTTCATATGGGTCCAGCCACAGGGGCCGTAGTGAGACCCCAATGTCAGCAGCACCTTACACAGGTGCCCCCATCCATGGGGGTCCTGGTGAGATTCCAGTGGCAGCTGGTCCTCCTGGGACTCGGCCCTGGTGTCTCCACCCGCGGGGACCCGCAGCCCCAGCCTGGTGCCGGTGCCGAGCCGGTGTCGGGGCGGGCCCGGGGCGGCGGCGGGAGCGCGCGCGGGGGCGCGGCGGCGGCGGGCGCGCGCGGGGCGGAGCTGGGCGCCGGGGCCGCGGGGCGCGGGCGGCTCGGGCTCGGTTCTCCCTCCATTCCCCGGGATCGCGGCGGGCTCGGGCGGCGGCAGGATGGCGGCTGGGCTCCTGCCCCTGCTCCCGCTGCTGCTGCTGCTACCGGGCCGGGGGCCGCCGGGGGCCCTGGGCAACCGGCACGCCGTGCACTGGAACAGCTCCAACCCGCAGTGAGTGCGGGCGGGGGCGCCGGGACCCGCACCGGGAGGCGGGGGGGGGGGGTGTCCCCGGGGCCGCGCGGGGTTGGGGGCGCCGCCGGGAAGGACGCGGCGGCGACACGGCGGGGATCGCGCTGAAGGATGCGCTGGGGGCGGCGGGCGACACCGGGACTGCGGGACCCCCGGTGCCGGTCTCCTCGCGGCGCCCTCGTGCGGGCGGGGCTGCCGGGCCCCGGGTGCCGGTGCCCCCGGTGCCCCTCGCCCTGCCCGTGAAGGCGGAGAGCGCTGCGGCGGGAGGGGGGCAGCCGCCCGCCCGGTTCGTGTCCCCGTGGCCGCGCTGCCGGGCGGGGCTCGGCGGCTCCTGGTGCGGGCGCGACGGGGTCGTGGGCACTGGAGGAAGAGCCCCCCCCCGCCAGCGCTCACCCACCGGGGGCAGCGGGAAGAGTCTGGATCCCCCAGACATCCACCTCCCGGTTCGCCGGGGCGGGCAGGGGTCCCGCTCCCCCCGCCAGTCGCGCCTCCCGCATGTCTGGGTGCGGGAGCGGCACCGGCGGCGCGGCGGAGGCGGGGGGGCCCGGCAGGTGCCTGCCGCCCCCCACCGCCTTTGACCGGCAGTAGTGGCACCCCCGGGGCGGCCGCGGTGGCTCCCGGGGCTGCGGGGACAGTGAGGGGTGAGAGCGGAGGGTGGGAGCGGCCACCGGGTGCAGAGCAGTCGGGGGTCGGTGGCCTTGGACACTCCAGCCCCTCCCTCACACCCTGCGCCGGGGCTGCCTCTGCCCTCACCGGCGCACCCACAACTGAGAGCGGATGTGCCATTGGGACGGTCTGGGCTGGACGCTCCCAGGAAGGGAGTGCTGTGTGCCTGTGGTGTGTCCATGGACCCCACCACGGGGATCTGCGCCTGCTGCCATCGCCCACCTCTCCGTCCCTCGCTGGTGCGAGTGCCCAGGGGTGTGGCGGGGACACGCATCCAGCCAGAGCATCCTCTGGTGCCTGTCGGTGCAGGGGCTCTCCTGGGCTCCCCCCATCCCACACCCCTTTGTGCAGGGTGGGAGCAGCCCCGGCAGCCCCCTCCCCTGCCATTGAGATTGTGTCGCCAGGCGGAAGCTCGGGCCCCATAAATCGTGCGTGTGTGCGACGTGCCGAGGCGCAGCACAATGGCGAGGTGCTGTGCTCGCCCTGCCATGCTCAGCATCCCCCTGCACCCCCCTGCTCTGGCCGGACCCCCTTCACCCCCGGTCTCGTCCCCACACTGTGACATTGCCACGACGTTGGCAGGTGGGACCACCCCACCCTCATCTCTCCGTGACTGAGGGTCCCCACCCCATCACCCCCATGACCTGCCGCTGCCCCGGCACCTCTCGAGGGACAGGGCGGAGGGGGCCGGCGATGCCCGGGCCGTGCCAAGCCGGGGGTGTCGCAGCCAGGTGCCCGCACCCCCTGCGCAGGCGTGTCTGGCGCGGCCGCCAGCGTCCGGCTCAGGGCATGGGCGGCACGGTGGGGGCGGCTGCGGCAGAGCCGTGTCCCAGGGACTCTCGAGCTGATATTTATTGTTAGGCAGTGCGGCAGCTCGGACACAATTATAGCCGCACGGCAAAGTGTCTGGATTAGATAAATTATGGGGGGAATTAGGCTCCCTGGGCCGCAGCCTGCAAATCCCAGCAACCCTGCTGCAAGTGGAGCTATAAACAAGCCCAGCGCGGCCCTGCGGGGCTCTCTGGGGAGGAGGGGGTTGCTGGCTGTGGCCACTCCTTGGAGGCTGCGCCAGGCACCCCACACATTTATTGTGTCTCCTGCCATGCTACCCTGGGTACCCCTGTTGCTGCCCTCAGCGAGACAACAGGATGAGCGGCAACCCAGGGAGCAGCCCAGAGAGCTCACTGTGGTCCTGATGGTGCCTTGGGAAGCAGGGGGTTGGTGGCATCTCAGCCCCTTGGCCACACAAGGAGTGGCTGGGGGTGCCAGGAGGCCAGGAAGGGTCACCAAGCAGGCAGAGCACCTCTCATGCCGTGGGTTTGGAGTGTGTTGCCAAAGCCCTGGGGAGGTGTGAAGGTGGGATACTCAGATCCTGCTCCGGCTCGGCCTGGTTGTTGGTCCAGCCGTGCCTTCCATCCATCTATCCCATAACCTCCACTGGTGGCAGCCAGCAAGCCCTGGGGGTGTGGGATGACCCTTGACTCGTTCCTGCCCTCCACTCCCAGTCTCGCCAGGAATAGGCCTGGTGCCTCTGGACAAAGGTGCAGGACAGTCATGTTCTCCCAGCAGCAGCTTTTGGGGTCCTGTGACCCTGGGGTGACCCACTGAGCAGGGTCAGGGCTTCCTGGAATGTCCTCAGACAAGCTGGGGCCTGGCATGCTGGAGGCTATCTCCCTGCTGGGTGTCCCAGATGCCAAGATGGGGACACCAATTTGTCCCTGTTCATGGACACAGATGTGGCCCGTGCTCCCCACACTGCTGCACCCCAGGAAGCACCTCAGAGGAGATTGGGGTGCACTGCACTGTGCCACTGACTCCAGTGTGGGGCCTGAGGATGCTTGTACTGAGGGCATTGGGTGCCATTGGAGGGGGCAGAGTGGGGGGTGCTGTGAAATGGGGGTACACAAGGTGCCTGGCTGTGGTGTCAGGGTCAGAGCCCACCTGCGTGCAGGGAGGGTCTGGCACTTTGTGCAGGCACCCAGCTCATGCAGCTCCCCCCAGCACTGGCACTGCCGTTATGCTCACCTCTTCAAGGTGGCTTTTATCTGGCCGAGGCTGTGTCACAGGCAGCGAGCGCTGAAGTGGGCTCTGGAGAGGTAGGAGTGGGCTCTGGAGGGAGCTGGAGTGAGCTCTGGAAAGCCCCAGTGAGGAGCAGACTTGCTGGGGAGCATCTCACACAAGAGAGGAGCCACATCCCTGCAGAGCAGAGCAGGTCTGGAGGGGCCCAGGCTCCTCTGCAGCAGCCAGACCCCAACACAAGGGCTGTGCCTGGCCAGATCCCCCATCCCATCCATTGGCACCCGCAGGGCTGTGGACGGAGTCACCCACAGCAGGAGGGACCAGCAGCTCTGGGGGCATCCAGCAGGAGGTGCTGCAGGGTGCAGGGGAAGTTGTGCCCAAGCAGGGGCAGTTCTGTGCCCACTTGTGGAGCCGAATATAGGGACAGTGCCGACAACACCACCTTTGGCATCCCTAGGCTGGCTGGGGGGCTCAGCCTGCCCCCGCCCCATGGCTCTGCCCTCCAGGCTGGTCCCCAGGGCACCCAGAAACCCCAGGCACCCACCCATCTGCGGGTGCTTGCTGCAGCTCTGGCAGGAGCGGGTGCCCATGGGCAGAGCGTGCCGTGCCCCGTGAGTCACGGTGCTGGGCGGCACCAAGCCCCGGCAGCCCTGACGGTGTTCCCGTGGGAGAAGCGGCCGCGGTGTCGGGGTGCAACAGGGCCGGGGCCACCTGCTCCTGCCCGGGCTGGTAATTGAGTCACCGGTTGCAGATTGATGGTTTAATTAAAACCCAATTAAAAACCTCATTGATCTTGTTAGCAACACGGGAAGGTGCCGGCTTTAGCTGGGATTATAGGAATTGTACGGCCGTCAATAGTGACAGGGGTGTTGGGGGCACCTGTAGGGTGGTGCTCGAGTCCCGGGCTGCTTGGGGAGGGCTGTACCTGTCACGCCGGTGCTGCCCGGTGGCACCCCGGTCCCTCCACGTGGGGAGCAACCCCCGCCTCCTTCCCCCCGCCCCCCCGGAGCTCCAATTCCCCACGCAGGGAGGTGGCCCCGGGGACACCGTGTGCCGGCGATGCTGTTAGCACCCGCGCCTTGCGGCTGCGCCAGGCGAGGCCGGGGGGGCTGTGCTGTGGCTCGGTGCCACCCGCGTGCGTGGGCTGCGTCGCAGGCGCTGTCTGCCGAGCCAGCGCGCGTGTGCGTGGCCGTCTGGGCGCCGTGACTGTGCAGCGCTGGCTGCGTGGGGAGGGCTGGCACGGGGGGGGCCGCGCTAAGGCCCCCATCTCCCCCGCAGCGGAGCCGTGGGTGCAGGCGGACGGTCGGTCTGTCTGTCTGTCCTTCCGTCCGTTGGGGTGAACCGGCCGCAGCGGTTGATGTGCCTTTGCCTCTCGCTGTGGTGTGGGGTGATGGGAAGGGGACTAGTAAATCAATGGCACTTTTTTGTTCCCTGGGTGATGGATGGGCCCCGGATGCGCCAAAAGGATGAAGCTGCTGGAGCCAAACAAAGCGTGGCTGTGCTGGGGGCTGACCGGTGCTGGGGGGCACCGTGCTGTCACCACATCGAGGACACCCAGCATTGTGCTGCTCCTCACCACTGGCACCACCAGTGTGGGGTGCTGAGGCCAACTCTGGCCCTGCCGCCCTCCAGGCCTCTCCAGCACCCTGGGAATGAGTCTCTGTCGTGTGGGGGTCTAGACAGGGGTCTGGTCCCTGCCGTGCCACTGCTGCCGGGGCGTGCTGCAGTGCACCAGGCGCTCCCCAGCAGTGTGGGAGCCAGCGTGCGGCACGCAGCCCGGATTTATGGCAGCAGATGGGAGCGGAGCGGCCGCCCAGCTCACCGATGGCTGCGGCGTGCCAGGTAGCCAGGGTCCCACCAGGGTCCCTCCTGTGCGGGGCCGGTGGGCACTGAGCCCGGGGCCAGTGCTGCCAGGGGACATCCATCTGCCCAGCATGACAGGCTGCTGGAAGGTACCACTGCCTCGCCAAGCCCTGCTCTACAAACGCAGTCGTGCAGAAGTGATGTTGCCCGTTCTCCTCCCGCACTTAACCCTTCGGGCACTGCCAGAGCCCACCATCCCCACCGACCGTGCCATGGCTGCCAGAGTCTGGGATATCGAGGGTCCATCCCAGCCCTGGTTGCTGGTGCTTCCCGATAGCTGTGGAGTTGGCAGGGACCAGGCAGCCCATGCCTGCCCTGGGATGGGTGCTGGTGAGAAAGGAGGCGGAGTCACGCTCTGAGGGTCTGTTCCTGCCCTACCGCTCCAAACCAAGGCCCACAGACTTCCTAGATGGTGCTATTAGCAGACCTTGGAGCACTTGGGCCATTGCACTGAGGGGACTGCTGGATTTGGGGGTATCTGGCTGCATGAAGTGCTGCTCTTCAATGACTGTGCAGGAGCCAAGAGTGGCAGGTACACAGTATTGTGGCCGAAGCTGCTACCGGGGTCACCTGGGTGTGCCTGGGGCTGTGGTGGCCCTGTGGCTCTCCCCATGTGGGGCCATTCCCCAGCCTCTCCCAGCTTATGATGATGCCTGTGGGCTCCCGGCATGCTGTGGCAGCTGGCAATGCCCGGGGGATTCACTACCATGGGGCCCTTGCCACACCACCCGGGGCTCCTGTACCCTGGCATGGGTGCTGGTGTCCCCCAGCCCAGGGGAGATTTTGGTGCCTCCTTAGTGAGGCTGTTTATCAGCAGCCACCCTTCTTAATGAGCCGTGGCTTAACGAGCCCCAGCGTGGGGTCCCAGGGGACTGTGCCTCCGCGCTGGGTGCCACAAGGGAATGGGGGGTTACCGCTCTCCAGCACCCCATGACAGAGAGTCACTTGTGACACTTCCTCTAGTCCCTCTGTCCCATGGCACAGCCACAGCCCGGCCGCGGGCAGCCCCACTGCTGGTGCCCGCCCCGGTGTGGGGCAGCTGGTATTGGGGTACGCTGGCGTCCCAGCTCTGCGTCCCGCGTGGAGTTAATTGCAATTTTCTCCTTGGGGCCATTTCTTTAATAACAAGCCTTTTTCTCCCCCCGCCCCCCTTCCCACCACATCAAAGGGGGAAGATGAAAGGTCCCGGCGCCCGCTCAGCAAGGGTGGCTGCCTCAGCACCTTCCCGGCGGAGCAGTTGCCGGCGGGTGCCGGGATGGGCTGCGGAATAGCGGCTGCGCAGCGAGGGAGGGGCCGCGTGGGGCTGCCTTCCCTGTCCCACGGGTGATGAGTTCCGCCGTCAGCCCCCTCTGTTGCCCCCCGGTGCTGGAGGCGGCGCTCCTTGGCCCCCCCCCCCCCTTTTGCCGCTCGATCCCGCGTCCCGCTATGGGTCTGTCTCCGACACTCGGCTCCGGGTGCCGCGAGCGCTGGCGGCGTGCCGGGGCTCCTCAAACAGCGCCGGGGGCGATGGTGCAGGGTGGGGCGTCTGCACGCGCAGCCCTGCCCGCTGCCTGCCCAGCCCTGCCGGGGAGACCCAGGGAACCGCTCGGCTCCAGGAGGGGTGGCGGGCCCCCCCCAAGGCTAATGGGACCCGGAGTACTGCTTTGGGGGCTCACGGTCTGGAGTTTGCCCTGAAAGGTGGGAAAAGGGCCGTGGTCCAGAGCGATGCGCCGTGAACTGGAGCTCCACAGGGGAGCTCGGCCACGTGTGCCGGGATGCTGCGGTCCGTGTCGTGCGGGATGCGGGCCAGGGACCCCCGAGGCAGCGCTGAAGCGGGCGGCGGAGCGTGGTCCGGTCAGGGTCCGGTGCCGCCGCGGCGGCTCGGTGCCGAGCCAGCGCCGGGTGGTAATTAATTGGCAGGAGCAGCGGGTCAGCGCGGCGGCGAGGATTACCGCGGCCGGGATTTCCGTCGGGCGCGGATTAGGAGCCAGCGGAGCCTCTCCTGAGTGGATCTGAGGGGATTGCTGCTCCTAATCAATGTAAATGAGGCTCCCCCAGGGCCACCCTTTACGGCATTAACGAACTAACGGGATTAGCCAGAGCAGGGTGAGAAATCCTGGCTCCGAGCTGCGGCGCGTGCCAGGGCCATGGTGGGCGGCAGCGGTGGGTCGGCTCCAGGCTGCTGGAAATGGAGAATGCCGGGGAATGCCGGGGAATGCCGGGGTCCCCTGCACACCCACGAACTGTGTCCCATGGAGATCCTGGTGCCTGTGGGACCCTGATGCCCTTCTGGGTCTGTCTGTCCATCGTCTCCTCTTTGAGGCTGTCAGCACGTTCCCGGCAGACCCTGAAGCACCGTCTCGTATGCCCATCCTCTTGCCCATCCCACCCGTGCATGTGGCTTGACACCCGTCCCCAGCAGCGTCCGTCCCCCCTGGTCCACCCGTGCCCTCCAGGATGGTGATACTGCTCCACGGGTACGTGGGGCTCAGGTTGTGCAGGGGTCCCGCTGTGTTGGGGACTCCAGACAGAGGTTGAACAGAGGGTGTCACTGTTCCCAGAGTTCCAGCCTTTGCTGCAACCTGCTCCTCGTCCAGCTTCCGGATTCCCCTGGAGGACGGGAACACTGTCTGGGGAGGTGCAGGGCGTGCCCCTGACCTCCCATCCCTTCTTTCCCTTGCAGCCTGCGGCGGGAGGGCTACACAGTGCAGGTGAATGTCAACGACTACCTGGACATCTACTGCCCGCACTACAACGCCTCGGTGCCCGAGCACCGGCTGGAGCAGTACGTGCTGTACATGGTGAACGCGGAGGGGTACCGCACCTGCAACACCAGCCAGGGCTTCAAGCGCTGGGAGTGCAACCGGCCCCACGCGCCCCACAGCCCCATCAAGTTCTCGGAGAAGTTCCAGCGCTACAGCGCCTTCTCACTGGGCTACGAGTTCCGCGCGGGGCAGGAGTACTACTACATATGTACGTGGGGCGCCGGAGCGGGACCCCCACAGAGCCCCCAAGCCCCAGATGGGTCCCCTCATGTCCCACCCCAGCTGGGCCCCTCTGTGTCCCCAGGGAGGACCCTCTTGGCTGGTCCCCCTGCACCCCCAAAATTGGGCAGCTGTTTCCCCCCTAAGAATGGGCACCTGGAGCTCTGGGAGGGGTTGAAGGAGCAAGGGGTGGGAGGGTTACAGGATAGGGATGTGGGGAACGAAAGGGAAGAAGGTTTGGGGTGGGAATGGGGGTGCCAGTGCATGATGGGGTGCTGGGGGATGATGATGTAGGATGCAGGATGCTGATGCAGAATCAGGGTTCAGGGGCTTCTGCTGCAGGATTGCAGTGTTGGTGCCAGATACTGGTGCCGGTTGGGATGCTGGGGCTGATGGTACAGAGCTGGGGTGCTGGTACAGGGCACTGGTGCAGAATTTGGGGTGCTACTGCATTCCCCCAGCCCAGAGCACACCCCTGGGCAGGACCAGACCCCCCTCTGCCCAGACCCACCAAGCCTCGAGGTGCTTGGGGTTGGGGTTACTGCCATGGAGCCCTTCTCAGCACGCTCTTGCCTTGCAGCCACGCCGACACACAACCACCGCCGGGCCTGCCTGAAGATGAAGGTGTTTGTCTGCTGTGCCTCCAGTAAGTACCCCCGTGCCCATCCCGGGGGCTGTGGGCGAGCGGGGGCGGCAAGGCTGGCCGGTGGGTCCCCCATCCTTCCTGGGGAGGGGGGGCTGGGGGGGCTGTGGTGCAGGGCGACCAGGGAGCGTGACCCCCGTCCCCTCTCTCCCTCCGCAGCGTCGCACTCCGGGGAGAAGCTGGCGCCCACCCTGCCCCAGTTTACCCTGCGGCCCGAGGTGAAGATCGAGGACCTGGGTGAGTCAGGCGCAGCTCCCGGCCCCGCAGCACCGTATCCCCGCCCCCGCCGCCGCCCCTGGGGCAGCCCCAGCTACGGGGTGGGGGTTCGGGGCCGCCCCGCTGTCCTCCTCACCCTCTCGCTTCTCCCCACAGAAAACTTCAACCCGGAGATGCCGAAGCTGGAGAAGAGCATCAGCGGCACCAGCCCCAAGCGGGAACACTTGCCCCTGGCCGTGGCCGCCGCACTCTTCCTCATGACGCTGTTGGCCTCGTAGCTCCCGGGTCCCGCGGGGGCCCGGCCAGCGCCCCTCTGCCGAGTGCGGCCCCCCCGACCTGCTGCCCCTCGTGAGAGCCAGCGGGGAACCACCGCGAGACCACCACCCCTGCCCGGAGAGCCGCCTGCAGAGCTGCCCCGCGGGGCAGGGATCATGGCACGCACCGATCCGGATGGACTCGCCTCCCATCCCGCCAGCGGATGCGGCCACGTCCGCAGGGATGCTGCTGGGCGCGCTGCACCTCCCGCCGACACCACCCCGGGGCGCGGGGTCCTGCCCACAGCCCCCCCGGTGCCCCGTGGCTGCCCCATGGCTCGGGGGCAGCGCCAAGCGGGGGAGCCCGATGAGAGCAGGGACCCCCGGGGCCGGGCAGTCTGTACATACCCATATAGATCTATACATACTGTACAGAGAGCGACTACAGAGATATATCTATACTGTACCATAGGCAGCGGCGCCGGCCCCGGGCTGGCTTGTACATAGTCGAACGTGTTGGATTTTCCTCGTCTTCCGTGAAGACCCGACCTATGCAAACGCACAGACACTTTTTGGGGAAAAACAAAACAAAAAAAAAACCATTCTCGATCTTTTTTTCAAGTGCTTTGGCTGGTGATTTTCATATTCTGCTCTTAGTCTATAAAAAAAAATAATAAAAGGATAAAAAAAGGGATCCCTGTCACGGTGGCGTGCAGCACTTCCAGCCCTCGGAGGGGCTCTGGCCCTTCCAGGGGTGCTCCGGCAGGGACAGGCTTTCAGGAGAGGGCTGACCTCCACCGTGCCACCTGCCTTGCCAGGCACGACAGCTCCAGCCACGGGCTCGGTACAGCTGGCAGGGGGATGCAGGGTGCTCCCCACCGCTGGCTCTGCTCCCCATCGACTCCCCAGCGCCGACAGGGAGCAGCTGGCAGGGAGCCAGTGCTTCCCACAGGAATGCAGCATGGACAGCAGGAGCACTTGAAGGTAAGGGCAGTGCGGGGGGCCCTTGGCACGCAGCCCTGGGGGTGTTGGGGTGGCGTTTGGGAGCAGTGGGGGCGGGAGAGCCTTCTTTGTCATCCTCACCAGCTGCACAGAGTAAGCAGACATGGGGTGCTGGAAACCCCATGGGAACTCCAGCATCAACCCCTGTCGCGTCTGGCTCTGCCGGGCATGCCGGCTCCTGCCTGTTTTGGTGGGATCTGGCACACGCTGGCGGCTCCGGCAGGATGGGGGATGCAGTCATCTCCCCCCCCCCAGTGCCTCCAGCCAAGGGAATGTGGGGGTTGGGTTCTGCCTGGGGATGGGGTTGCACCTCAAGGTGGGTGTTCCTGGGGCACCCAGACCCCCATAGGCCCCGCAGACACAGGGGAGTAGCCATGGGCTCCTGACCCTGCACTCTGTGGGGCTGGGGGGGCCCAGTACCCCCAAAGAGGGGGCAGCCGATCTCCCCACGGGAGAGCAAGGCATGAAGGGCTGCAGTCCCGCTCCCGGTGTGGATTCCTGGGGAAGGGGGTCCTCACAGCCCCAAACTGCAGGGCAGCCGCTCTCCCCCACCCAGCAGGCGCTGCTGGGCGGTGGCTGGGTGTCCCGCCGGCCCGGGCTTGTCCGGGTGCAGGAAAAGCGGACGAACCCGTCAGACAGGTCTTGGGAGCCCTCCCAGCAGACGCTGAATTCCCCAGGTCCCCCCCGTGCTCCAACAGGCCTGGCCCAACATGGGGCTGAGGTCCCTGCCATGGACCCCCTCCCGGGGTCTTGAGGTGCTGCTGGCAGCTGTCTGCTGACCCGGGGCAGGGTGGGCATGGTGTGACTGGGGCAGAACCACCACCACTGCCAAGGGCATATCCGGCCAGGTGCTGGTTACCCGGGACTGGCCACAGCACCTGTCCCAGTGTGGTGCCATGCTGGTGGCATGTGGCATAGTGAGCCTGACACAGCTTAGGTGGCCAATGCCCTGGGGGGTGTGCAAGAGCTGGAGTCATTGCCCTGGCACAGAGAGCTCTGCCTGCAGGATCTCTCCATGCCACTTGCCTCGACCCTGGCACCGCTTCTTGTGCATGCGTGGCACCACTGATGGCTTGGTGGGCACTGGCCACCTGGCTCAGGTTGGCTTCATGTCCTAGGACTGAGCACAGCAGGACAGCCTAGACCCACCAGGCGTCTTCTGGGATTCTGGTAGAGGGGATTCCCAGGCCCAGCTGCTCCAAGTCAAGTGGGAGGCCCTTGTAGGAGGCCCAGTGTTGAGGTTTGTGTGCCCCTTGGGTACTTTGGGGTTTCACAGCCTTGGCAGCAGGTCCAGGCAGGGGATGTGTGCCAGGAGCAGCCATGTGGCACGAGGCTCTGCCTCACCTCAGGGCAGCTTCCCTGCCCAGTCAGAGCTCTCTGGCCAAAGGCATGAGGTCCTGGCACCGCTGGACAGCCCTGGGGCTGCAGCTCTGCCCCCACCAGGCTGGCATCAGGCCATGCCTACCTGCCATGCCTACCTGCCAGGCTGCACGCAGCTGGCACTGCCGTCACCGTGGCCTTCGCTCCCAGCCACAAACTGGACGGCTCCTCTTCCTCCCCCAGCCTTGGACTGGTGACGTCAGCCCAGCCAGGGGCTGAGGCACTCCCGGGTGTCCCCAGCCAAGAAACCATAAACACTTTGTCACGAGTTCAGCGGCCTCTGGCCAGCCCCACCTGCCCCACACGGAGCACCCGCGATGTTTACAGCACGAAACAGCTTCACCTTTGTCCCGCCATCATGGGCACCAATCCCAGCTCATTGTCACCTGCTCCCAGGCGCCGTGGCCATGACCATGTGCACCATGTGCACACCACCACTGGCACCCCCCGGTGCCACTGCAGGTGGGCACCCACCCTACCCAGGGGTCTGCCCACCCTGTGCCCCACCACGGTGTCCCAAGGGAAGTCATGGGGCACCTCTAGCCCCAGCTTGTCCCTCAGACTGTCCCCAGCATGGGACATGGGCTTATCTTTCCACTCCTGGTCCTCTACCAGTGCTCTGGGCCAGGCATGGTGGTGACACTGGGTCTTGGTGTGTCTCTGTGGCCTCACACCCAGCCCCTTTCCTGTGCCCTTGTGGCCCTGCTCAAGGGCTGGGGCCACGGCGGATGGGTCAGGGGAGCCCCTTGGCCAACGGAGTTGGGTACCACATGCCACACCACAGGATGGATCCAGCGTGGTGCCCCAGGAGGCTCATTATATCCCTGGCAGGCTCAGCACAAGGCTCAAGCATCAGGGGATGCCCAGCCCTTCCCCCATCACTGTTCCCTGCCTTGTTTTCCCCAGACACAGTCTGTCCCTGATGTGGAGGGGGCAGTACCACGGCGATGCCAGAACCATGGGATTGGTTCCCACCACCCGCTGGCTGCACCCATCCCCGTGGCCTGCACGTGCCGTGCTCTAGCTCTGGGATCCCAGGGGTGTTCCCAGGAGGTGCTCCCCTGTACAAGCCACGGCAGAGCCAGCATCCCGGGAACAGAGGCCTCACACTGTCATTATGGATGATGTCAGGCCTGGCCACAACCAGGGAGGATGAGAGAAAAGCAGCCGGTCCCCCTCCCTGGGAGCAAGGGTGTGGGGAGAGAGGCTGCAATGCGCAGGATGCAGGTGGGGTGTGGGTGGGATGTGGGGTACCCAGCCCCACGGCCTGGGCCCATAGGATGCCTTGGCGGTGGGAGCCACAGCCGCTCTCAGGTTGCGGTGCCGTTGCCTGCCGGAGCCCCTGCCGCGTGCCAGGGGAGCGCTCCGCGCCCGCTGCGGCACAGGGCATGCAACATTACCCACAATCAATGGATCATTATGGAATAAACAAGAGGAAAGTTGTTTTGCAAATGCGGCTGAGTTATCGCTTCACAACACGCGGCGAAGCGTCGCGCGCCGTCCGGGACACGGATGGATCCATGTCAGAGCAAATGGGAGCCGACAGCGAGGCACCGTGCTCCCGCCAGGCAGTGGCAGCGTGCCCACTGTGCCCACCCCAGCTCTGCACCTACAGCCCCCTATCCTGCACCTACAGCTCCGCATCCTGCACCCAGAGCCCCACATCCTGCACTTACAGCCCCCATCCTGCACCCACAGCTTCCCATCCTGCACCCACAGCTCTCCCTCCTGCACCCATAGCCTCCTACCCTGCACCTACAGCCCCCCAGTCTGCACCCACAGCTCCCAATTCTTCATCCTCAGTCAGACCTCCCAGTAAGAAGGATTCATTCCTCCCCCGGCCTCCGAGGTCACTCTGTGGGGATCAGCGGGCTGCACTCCAGTGAAGGTGACCCCAGGCGGGACCATGGGTGGTGGGTGCTGCCGGGCAGGACCTGCTCCCCACGCCGTTCCGGTGTGTGTGTGGAGTCCCTACCTCGTGTGGGTCACTCGTGGGGGCTGCCCCTGCTCTGTGCCGGTCCCGTGTGGGGGGATGGTGTATGTGTGTCGGGGTGGGGTGGACCTGGAGCACAGGGTGAGGGTGTGGTGTTGTGGGGGGGGGGGGTGCTCGTCGCTGTGAGGAGAGCGTGCCCCCTTACCGGTGCCGTTCCCGGTAGGGGAGCGGAGGTTTGTGCCCCCCAGCCCGGTCCCGGTGTGGGGGGTTGGGTGTGTTTGTGTCCCGGCTAGTGCCGGTCCCGGTAAGGGAGGGCTTGCGTTCCCCCGGCTGGTGCCGGTCCCGGTGTCCGGCAGCGCGTGTCCTCGCCAGTGCTGGTCTCGATGCAGGGGAGGTTTGCGTCCCCCTGATCGATACCGGTGGGGGGTGTGTCGTGTGTGTATCGTTCCCCCGCCTCGTCCCGTGTGTTGTTGTGTGAGCGCGGGGCGGTGGCGGGGGCGGGGCGGCGGCGGGGCCGTACTTAAACGGGGGGCGGGCGAGGGGCCGCCCGTGGAGCGCAGCACCCGGGGAGCGATGGGGCAGCCGGGGGTGCCCCTGGCCCTGCTGGGGTTGGGGCTGGGGCTGTGCTGGGCAGCGGCGGCCGAGCGGCACACGGTGTTCTGGAACAGCTCCAACCCCCGGTGAGTGACTCCCGCCTCCCACCGGGACCCCCCCCCCGCAAACACGCACCGAGACGGGCACCGGCCTCCCCGAGGGCGCGGGCGGCGCCGCTCCGCTCCCCGGCGGCCTTTGTGCGGGGCGGGCGGCGGGACGAGGTGGCGGGGCTGGTGCGGAGCTCGGTGCGGGGCCGTGCGGGGGGCGGCGGGGCCGGTCCAGGTGCGCCCGGGGGGGCCTTTCCGTTCCCAGGGCCATGCGAAGGGGCCGCTTCCTTCCCGCGGGGGGGGCGCGGCGCCAACCCCGGCGCCGGCCCCGGGGACCGTGTTGACAAACACGGGGCAGGATATGCGGGGGGGTAGACCTGGATCGAGGCCTCCCGCTCACCGGCAGCCGGGGCTGAGGGATGACCCCGTCTCAAGCAACAGCCCCTCAGGCTCTCGGGGCCCCCCCCGCCCGGAGCCGTGACTCCCCCTGGTTGTGGAGGTGCTCCTCCAGGGCATGACCTCTCTCAGGCTCTAGGTGTGTCCCCCTTGGCTTTCGGGGCACCCCTCTCACTCTCCAGACCCCCAGGGTGTGGGGGTGCCCCACACCTACGCGCCCGTGGGGAGATGTGGGGCTTCCCCTCCTTCCCTAGGCTAAGCCATCCCCTCCCCAAGTTGTGGGGCTTCTCCCTCCTCCCCAGGCTGTGTCCCTCAAGAGTGCAGGACTCCCCCAGGTTGTGGGGTTGTGTCCCCCCACAGGGTTTGGGGAGCAGGGGGTACCCCCGTGGGTGGATGTGTCCTCTCGAGGCCACCACAGCCGGCGAGGTGGGGACCCCGTGGAGGCCCCCAGCGTGCCCCCCCCGGGTGGGGTGTGGGGCGCAGCTGGAGCCGGGCTGGCTGCCCCACGGCGAGAGCCGCGACGCCTCCTGCTCCGGCAGCGCTGGGCCGGGCAGGGTGCGGGCAGGGTGCGCGTCCCAGCGGGTCCCCTCCCTGCTCCCCGGCTCTTGGGAAGCACTGGGAAGTGGGGTGCGCTCACCACTCACTGCCAGGGGGCCAAGCCGGAGGGAGACTGAAGGGAGGGTTGCCCTTTTAAAGCTATTCCAGGTGCTGCAAGACTCAGAACAGGGAACGGAGGACCCAAGGGTGCCCCCACCCAGGGCTGCCGTGGGCAGAGTGCTGGCCCCCCTGGGTGTGGGGGATTTGGGGGTGCAAGTAAGGCCCCTAACCCAGAGCTGACCCCCCTGCCCACCCTCCTGCCACAGGTTTCTATGGAGTGACTACACGGTGGAGGTTCGTCTCAATGATTACCTGGACATCATCTGCCCCCACTACGAGGAGGGCAGCGTGGACCCCCAGGCCATGGAGCGCTACACCCTGTACCTGGTGGAGCTCGAGGAGTACCAGGCCTGCAAGCCCCGCTCCAAGGAGCAGATCCGTTGGGAATGCGACAAGCCCAGTGCCCTGCACGGCCCCGAGAAGTTCTCAGAAAAGTTCCAGCGCTTCACTCCCTTCACGCTGGGCAAGGAGTTCAGGGAGGGACACAGCTACTACTACATCTGTGAGTGCTGGGGGGCTGCGGGGGGGGGCTCTGAGGTGCTGCAGGGAATTGCCGTCGGGCTCCCCCCATTCCTGTCTAACTTGCCTCTCCCTTCACAGCAAAGCCCATCCACCACCACGGTGAAGCCTGCCTGAAGCTGAAGGTGACAGTGACAGGCAAAGGCAGTGAGTATCACCACCCCCTCAGGGCCCCCCCCGCGTCCCCTCCTTCCCGCTCGCGGCGTCGGTGCCCAGCGTGGCCTTGGCCGCGCTGAGTCACAGCCTGGCCATGGCCCCTGGCCAGCCCGGGGTGTGGGCACGCGCGGCTTGGCCAGGAAGGTGTTCGTGGCGGGGGGGAGGAACAACCCACAGTGAAACAAGATTTTGGGAAGGTTGGGGTGCTGCTCTTCTCTGGCGTGACCCCCTGTTTGCTCCGCAGCTCCGGCACCGCCTGCCCCGGCCTCGACACAGAAGGGGAGGATCCAGGCAGGTGTGTTGGGGGCTGTGGGTTGGGGCTGAGCCAACTTCCAGGGAGACAGGGTGTTCTTGGGGCACCAGGCAGAATCTAGCTACCTTCCTGGGGGGACCGACATGGGGGGCACTGGCCTGAGCATAGCCACCCACACAGTGGGACAGGGGTTTGCCAGGGGCACTGGGCTAAGCTCATCTGCCCCTCCTGGGGGGCTCTGGAGCTGGCTAAGGTTCCAAGGCTGGTGTCAAACCTCTGCAGGGGTGATGTGCTGCTGGCTTGGGGTACAGTTTGTGTTCTGGGGTTGCTGATGGCTCTTCTCTTTCCCCCACCACAGATGATGCAGCCGCACACGTGCTGAGGAGCGTGGGGCAGAACTCGGCCATGCGCAGCAGCAGCCGCCCCTTCACCTTCATCAGCCTCCTCCTGCCCCTCCTGGTGCCTCAGGGGCTCTGAGCTGCGCCGCGTGCCCAGACCCACCGAGGCTGAGGCCACTGGGGACCTCCGTGGTCTCCTCATATCTGCCCCAGGTGCCCTGCCCTGTGCACGTCTGGGCGAGGAAAGGATTTGTCAGTATTATGGGGCTGGAGGCCCCAAAGCCATCAGAGCAGCTGGAGCCTTCAGGCTTCCCTGGCCCTTCCAGGACGGTCCTGGCAGCCAGAGGCCGAGCAGGAGCCTGGAGCTGGAGGGGCTGAAGTGCCCTAGACTGGAGAGGGGCAGGGGGCTGGCACCCCTGTCCCTCAGCTGAGCTCAGCCGCCACCCTCGGGGCTTTCTCCGTGGTGGGCTTGAACTGGAATGTGTCCTGCAGGCGGGGACATGGGGGTGGCCTGGTGACACCAGTGCAGGGGGCCTCTTACCCCCAGTGTCAGTGGTTGGGGAGCACAGACAGGCTGGAGATGCCCCGCAGCCAGGGGAGCAGGGTTATAAGAAACATCCCACTCCTCTGTGTGCTGCACCCCTACCCCATCCTTCATCCCCTGGTCCTTCCCCGTTCCCCCCCCCCCCCCTCCGCTGGGTGCCGGAGGGGCCCCCCAACACCCCCTTTGTACAGCTTTCTAACACGGGACTTTTTATACCATTGTCAGGAATAAATAACCAAAACCATGCTGAGCTCCGGAGACCTCCCCCACCCTCCTGGGCCAGGCTCTCCTGGCCCTTGTGGGGGGTTGGGCTGGTTAATTAATTAATTGGCTGGTGTTTGCACGGGGCTGTTAAGTGGCAAAGTGCCACAGTGGCTGGCACTGTCCCCGGCTTTATCTGGTGACACAAAGGCCTCCCCTGAGGGTGGGAACCCCACCCCCTGCACTGGAGTGAGCTTCCAGGTGGGGGGCAGCAACTCCTGGGACAAACCCCACTGGAGCGGGATAGACCCCATGGGATGGGACAAATTCCACCGGTGATGAGGCCCCGAGGGCTGGGCAGGGAATGCAGCCTGTCTGCAACCCCAGGGACACCCACATGGTGACCCCAGGGATGTGGGACCCCTGAGGTGTGAGACACTGTGGATGCAGTGGCCCCTGGAATTGGGAGCCACAGGGAGCAAGGGTCCTGGAGAGGTGAGATCTTGGGGCACTGGGGTCACAGAGATGGATAACACCTAAATGTGGGGGACCCTAGAGATGGAGGATCACGGAGAGGTGGCATCTTGGGGTCACAGGAATGCGTGACCCTCAGGATGTGTTGGGGCACCGTGGGACAGGGGGGTCACAGGGACTCGAAGCCTGGGGAAGTGTGAGTCTCAGGGATGCAGGCTCCTGGGGAATTGTTGTCACAGGGATGTGTGACTCCTGGAGGAGGAAGGTGTGGGGCACGGGGAATTAGGGTCACAGAGGTGTGTGACCTCCGGGCTGTGTAATCTGGACCGTGAGGTTGACCCTGGGGACGCCGGAACACGAGGCCCCTGGAACCGGGGACCCCCAGATCTCTAGGAGGTCGCTCAATACACAAGACATAGGGGGTGCTCCCCCCCCCGGCTGCCCCCCTGCATCCCCCAAACCGGGCCCGGTGCCCTCCCCGTTGCCGCCTGGGTGCCCGCGTGGCGGTCACGCCGGTGCCGGCGCTGCTCCCCCCGCCCGAGCCGGATCCCCGCCGCCCCTCCCCGCCCGGTGCGCGGCCGATCCCTCCCCGGTAGTGCGTCCCGCCCCGCCCCGCCCCGCCCCGCCGCGGGCAGCACCGGCCCCGCCGCGCGCCCGCCGCTGCCCGGTGTCCGGCACGGTCATGTCGGTGCTCGCCGGCGTCTGCCTGGCCGCCACCCTCGCCATGTTCGCCACCGGCCTGTGAGCGATCGGCGGCGGCCCCGGGCGGGGGCGGGCGCGATGGGGAACGCACCGGGGCCAGCTCGGGGGTGCAGTGAGGGCCGGGGGCGTTGGGGGTGGAAGGGGGAAGACCCCGGGGGCCGGTTTTGGGGTGCAGTGGGGACTTTGGGGAGGGGGATTTGAGGGTGTAGTGGGGGATGAGGATGCAGTCAGGTCACCAGGGCCAGTTTTGGGGTGCAGTGTGGGACCTGGTGAGACGGTTGGGGGTGCAATAGTGAGAGCACCAGAGGCATTTTGGGGGCTGCGGTGTAGGCCATGGAGGGGCGTTTGGGGGTAAAACAGGGAAGGCGTCAGGGCCGGTTTGGGGGTGCAGTGGGGGCCATAGTGGTGCACTGAGGAGGGCATCAGGCCCAGTTTGGGGGTGCAATGGACCATGGATGGCTGGTGCAAAGGGATTGGGGGTGTGATGGGGATGGTGCTGAGTCCTAATTGTGGGGTGCAGGGGGAGGAGTGTGAAGGGGTGCAGTGCCTGCTGGCTTCAGAGACTGGAGCCCCCTCAGCCCAGCACTGCTGGGCACCCAGGAGGCCACTGCCCTCCGCTCTCCCCAGGTCTGACCTGCGCCAGATGTTGGCGACCAAGAGTGTGGAGAACATCCAGTTCCTGCCCTTCCTCACCACTGATGCCAAGTACAGCGGGGTGGGGCCCTGGGGAGGGAGGTCACATACATTTGAGGGGCAGGGGGGATCCCCCAGGCTGCAGCCAAGTGCCTGTGCCATATCCCTGCAGCAACCTGAGCTGGCTGGGCTATGGCTGCCTGAAGGGGGACGGGACAGTGATCACCGTCAATGCCATTGGAGCAGCTCTGCAGACCCTCTACATCCTGGTGTATCTCTACTACAGCCCTGCAAAGGTGGGGCAGGGGCCTGGGGTGATGGGGAGGATGGGAGACCCTCACCCTGATGTCCCCCTACTGTCCCTCCCAGCGCCCCGTGCTGCTGCAGGTCCTGCTGCTCCTGGCTGTGGTGGTCACTGGCTATGGCTACTTCACCGTCCTGGTTGATGCAGGAACGCGCCTGACACACCTGGGGCTCTTCTGCAGTGTCTTCACCATCAGCATGTACCTCTCACCACTGGCTGACCTGGTGTGTGGGGCTCGGAGGAGCTGGGGCTTGCCAGCCCGGGCCCTGCCTGACATTTGCTCCTGCAGGCCAAGGTTGTCCGGAGCAAGTCGACGCGGTGCCTGTCCTTTCCCCTGACCGTCACCACCCTTGTGGCCTCCAGCAGCTGGACACTCTATGGCCTGCAGCTCCATGATCTCTACATCACAGTGGGTTGGGGTGGTGGAACGCCAAGGGGTGTCATCCCATCCCACTCTATCCCATCTCATCATCTCATCATGTCCTGTCTCATCCCATCCCCATCCAATCCAGTCCCAACCCATCCTACTCCATTGCATCCCACAGAGTCCCATCCCCATCTCATCCTACCCTGGCCTGGTTCATCCTTTCACCCTTCACCATCCCATCCCACTCTATCTCATCCCATTCTGTTCTGTCCCCCTCCTACCCCATCTCACCCCACTCCATCCCCATTCCTATCCCATCCCATCCCCATCCCATTCCACTCTATCCTATCCCATTCCACCCCATTCTCCTCTCAGCTGAGCACTTGGCTTGGGGCCGGCCCTGCTCAACAGTGCATGTGTCACCCAGCCAAGGATGACAAGGCTCAGCATGATGACTATTGATTTTAATTAATTAGCTGGGATGGGGCCAATAAACCTTCCCTGGCACCACAGGGGGAGGGGTACATCCACTCTCCCCCCATGTCCTCCCACAGGTCCCCAACGTTCCAGGGATCATCACCAGCCTCGTGCGGTTCTGGCTCTTCCAGCAGTACAGGCCAGAGCAGGACAAGCCCTACAGTCCCCTGCCTGCCTGAGAGGTCCCCTAAGGAGCACCCCAACTCTGGCCTGGGCTGGCCCCACCACTGAGCCCTGAGCACCACCACTGTCCTCTTGGCCACTCCCAGTGGGACACCAGGAAAGACTTCTGGCCTCCAGCCGTGCATCCTTCAGCGAAGGCCCCGGAGCTCTCGGCAATACCTTTGGGATGCCATAAGCCCCTCAAATCCCAGGGTGGGAGGATAGTTTTCCATGCCCGTGGCCTGCCGGGCACCGGGATGGGGCTTCCAGGGGTCCATGTGTCACTTTTGTAAGGATTCAAGTGCCTTTTAATAAATCAGAGACTTCCCAGTGCCTGCTTCTTGTACCTCCCTCTTGGTGCTGCTGCAGAGGATGGTACAGCTCATGGCTCTACAGCTGCTTTGGGAGCTGCTTTGGGAGCTGCTTTGGGAGCTCCTTGTGGCTGACCAGGGGCTACATGTGGTGGGGGCTCATCCTGACACACCCTGGGCTCCAGCAAACCCTCACGAGGCATCAGCCCTGGTGTTGGGCAGGGGGCTGGGTTGGGGCCACAAGAGGACCCCAGGGGAGACAGCGCTGCTGGGGGCCTGCTCTGTCTCTCCCTGAGCTACAGCAGCCACCCATCACAGTGTGGGGGGTAAAAGCCTGTGGAACTGATGAGCAGCCACCATGCCAGGAACTGGGAATCAATGGGAATCCTTGCTAAACCCCCGTGAATTGAGCGGGCCTGGATCAAGCATTGATCCTATGTCGATTAACCAATTAACAGCGATCTGGAATGAAGATATGGGGCCAGTACCTCGGCGGAGGGACAGGAGGAGCCAAATCACACAGCAGACACCAGAGCCTTGCAGAAAGAGACCCCCACCCCATGCAGGAGACTCCAGGACTGAGGAACCTCATCCCACACTCCGGCCAGATGACACTGTTGGGATGAAAAATGCAGTGCTGAGGACGCTGGCAGGAGCTGTGCTGTGCCTTTGCTGCTTGTGCACACCTCACACACGGCCTGGAAAAATCCATATAGAGGGATGGAGCTGAGCACGGTGCCAAGGGAAGGAGGAAGAGCTCCCAGCGTGCTCTGTCTTGCCCCTGTGGAGCCGGGGCTCCCCGTGCCTGCTCCTGGGACTTGGCCCAACGGGGAGGAGCCCCCTGCTCCCCCCAGCAGTGGGAGCAGCTCCCAGCCCGGCCCCACAGCCTTGGGAAAGGGCAGCTTTCTCCACTGACACACCTCGGCTGCCAACCGGTCGCTCCGGCTGCCCCATGCCGGGAGTGGCCGTGACGCGGCCCCTCGTGCCAAGCCGGAGACAGCTCCCGGATGCTTCCGTGCAGGGAGGAGCTGCCATCAGGCCGCTGCTACACACGCTGGGAGTAGCTCCTGATGGCTGAGTAGAGGCCCTGGATTGCCCTGAGGAGCCCCTGGATGACCATAAACAGCCCCTTGAAGGCCCTGAGCAGCCACTGAATGGCCATGAGTAGAGGCTCTGGATTGCCATGAGTAACCTGCACAGGGTCATGGGTAGCTCACAGACAGCTGTCAGTAGCCCCCAGATGACCACAAGTAGCCCCTGACGGTCCTGAGTAGCTCACACAGGACTGTCAGTAGCCCCTGATGGCCATACGTAGCCCCTGGATGGCCACAAGGAGCCCCCGGGTTGGCAGTCAGTAGCCCCTGGTGGCCACAAGTAGTCCCGGGACGGGGCCAGATTGCCATAAGTGGCCTGCAGGGAGTCATGAGTAGCCCCTGCATGACCACAAGTAGCCACGGGATGGATACTTGTAGCCCCTTTGAATGATCATGAGGAGCCCCCTTGGTTGGCTGAGTAGCCCGATGACCCTGAGTAGCCTGCAGAAGGCTGTCAGTAGCCCGCAGAGCACTGCTGTCCTTGTTCTGTGGTCCTGACCCCACCAAGGCCCCACGTGGCCAAATCCAGGGCAATGTCACCCCCTCAACCACCCGTGTGCCAATGAGTGCCGGGAGCTTCCCACCCTGCTCCCACCAGCCTTTGCTGCTCAGGAAACAGCTAATTAGCTGCTCCTGCTAATTAACCTGAGTCCTCCCTCCCGCTCCCAACTGCTCCTTTCTGCAGAGGATACACAGCTGCTAATTAAAATCCCACAGTCCTTTGGCTGGAGGAGCTGGCGGCTGCCAGGGCAGCAGGTTCCTGCACAAGCGGTCAGAGAGCAGAAATGGGGGTCCCCAGGAGCAGGCCCCTCCCCAGACAGAGCCCCCCACCCCTCCCTATTCCCAGTGAAGCCCAGTGTGGTGCTGTGGATGGGCAGAGGAGTCGGGGGAGCTCCTCTCGAGCTGCCGGGGTTGGAGAGGACGCCATGCTGCAATTTAAAGGCTGTGTTGCCCACCCCATCCTGCCAGTCCCTCTCCTCCTTCCCGGGAACCCAGCCAGCGGGGACGGGATGAGCCTCCTCCAGCTCCCACCTGCCAGGGTGAACCACATCTGGGCCAGGAATGTGCTTAGGCTCTGGGGCACGGCCCAGTCCCACATCCGACTCCAGAGCCGAATTCCAGGGAGCTCAGCGAGGGACGGGCAGGGCAGGACTGGGTGTGGAGGGTTTCCCTGCAGCCCCTCAGACTGGTGGGAGAACTGGGCCTGCATGGAGACCTTGCTCTTCACAAGCCCCCGCACACCCACCTCACACCGCTGAGAGCTGAGCGATTCCCCCGGGAGAACCAAGCGATACCCCCCGGGTGGCTTCTAGCAGCACCCGAGGCTCTCAGCGCCCGCAGCCCCCCGGAGCCCACCGCCCCTGCCGTGTCCCGGGGTCACAGAACAGCACGGGCAGCACCGTCCCCGGCCTTTATTGGGGTCACAGGCGCAGCCCCCGCCGCCGCAGGTCGGCCCGCGCCGCCCTGATGTGCTCCTGCAGCTCGGCCGCCGCCTCCTCGCAGTCGTTGAAGGTGGCCAGGCGGTAGCCCACGGTGGCCAGGGAGTAGCAGCCGAAGGCCACGAGCAGGTAGACGGGCAGCGGCAGCAGCGCCTGGCGGAGCGGGGCCGGCGGCTGCAGCCCCGGCGGGGCCAGAGCCAGCGCGGCCCAAGCCGAGCCCAGCAGGGCGAGTCCGCAGAGCCACTGCCCCAGCTTGGTCATGGCGGCCTGAGGGGAGACGGCGCGTGAGAGGGGAGCTGGGAGAGCGGGAAAGGGGAGGAGAAAGAGGGGGGGAAAGGGGAAGAGGAAAGACGGGGAGCGGGGGACCCATGAGAAGAACAGAGGGGGAAAGGGGAGACAGGGAAAGGGGGGAGAAAGTGGGGCGGGGGGGTGGGGCAGAGAAGGAAGGAGGAGGGAAGCCCGGAGAGTGGAGCCGGGAAGGACGGACCGCCCCGCGCCGGGCCCAGTCTCCCTTTGGGCCTCCTGACCGGAGCGCGGCCCCAAACCCCCCGGTCCTCCACCCGCCGGAACGAGCTCTCCCCAAAGCCCGGGCCCGGGCCCAGCCCCACCCCCACCTGGCTCGGTCCCGCTCCCGGTGCTGGTCCCGCTCCCCGCCCGCAGCTGCGATGACGCAACGGCAGCGCCGCGCGCAAGGGCTGCCGGGAACTGTAGTTCCACAGCGCGGCGGCCTCGGGCGCCCCCTGGGGGCGGGGCGCGGCACCACCGAGACCCCGCCGGGACGCCGGGTCCGGCCCCGCTCCCGGTGCCGCAGGAAACGCCGGGCTTTGTCGGCCGCGGCCGCGGCCGCAGGAAGCATCTGGTTTCCTCCACGTCCGGCCGGAGGGGTGCCAGGGGCCCGGCGTGGGAGCGAGTCCCGCCCGCCCTCCCACGGCTGCGGGGACCGCGCTGTTCCCACCCCCCCAGCCGGGCAGCCCCGGTGACCCAGCCGGTGTCCTGCAGAGGGCACATGAGTCTGTGATCCCCTGCCAAACCCAGCAGCCTGAGCTGCGCCAGCGCAGCGGTCTCGTGGCAGCTGGAGCCCTGAGCCACTGGGACCCCCACAACCCCCACTGCCCATTCCAGCCTCTGCGGCTCCAGTCTGCTCCAATCCTGGCTCCATTGGGATCTTCCTCCCTTGCAGGTCTGGGCAGACAAGATGCCAGCAGCACATCTTCCACCCTTGGCCACCCTCAACTTCCCTGGCCAACCCAGAATCTACCCCAGGCTCTAGGGCCACTTCCAGCCACAACGGCACACAGCAGGGCCAGGAACTGGGAGCTGGCAGAGGAGACAAGCAGCTACAAAGAAATGGCTTTATTGGGCAGGGGGGAGTCCTGGATCGGCCACAGGGAGGGGGCTGCCCCAGGAAGGGGCAGCAGGACATCAATTTCTCTTCCTGCCCTTGCCGACAACCTTGGCAGGAGCAGCGACAGGCGCTGTGGACTGGTAGAGAGTGGAAGAGATCTTGTTGATGTAGTAGAGACCAACCATGGAGAAGATGAGGCTGCGAGGGCAGAAGGGAAGAGGCTGCTCGGCTGCTGGGGGCAGGAACATGCCAGGCACACCCCAAGAGCTTCCCTGGGATCCCACTGCACTGCCCTTTGTAAACCAACTCCTTGCCCCTGGATCCTACTCCCCTGCCCTTCCTAAACACCCTCCCTTTGATCCCAATGTGCTGCTGTTCCCACCGGCCCCCTGAGGCTCCCTAGCAGTCCTGGCCCTGCCCAGCCTCCTGCCCCTCTCCCAGTGTCACCCGTGGTCCCTCAGGTTCCCCTTGGTCGCTCCCCACCCTCCAGGGCAGCTCTGGACGTACCAGGTGGTCACACAGACCCGGTGGATGAGGCCAGAGGCGAACAGGGCCAGCAAGAGGCAGGTGAGGACTGTGGAGAACCAGGAGACACAAGATGCTGCAGGGCTGCCCCCAGTGATGGGGGAGGGGGGGGGGGTCATGGCTGCAGCAGCATCATTTCCCCCTGGACCAGGAAAAGCTCAAGGGAAGCTGCCACAGTTCCAGGGCAGGGCTGGGACTGTCCAGTGCCATTGCTGGAGCACACCCAGCCCTTCCACAGACCTCTGGACAGCAATGTGTTCCCACTCCCCTCCTGGGTTCTTTCAACACTTACTCTCGGGGAATATCTTGGCCTGGAAGCCCTTCCCAAAGATGAGGTTCTCCAGGTTGTTGAAGGCCTGGTTGTGGAGTTAAGGAACAGAACGGGAGCATGCTGTCCTCCCGAGCCTGCTCCCATCTCCCATCCTCTTTGCTCCAGCCCCACTCCTGGCCTGTGCACCTGCTGCTGTTCCCCCACTGCCATCCCATGCCCTGCTCACAGCCCCTGGCCCTGCTCCCCACCACCCCTTTGGTGTGGTTCCCAGCCCCCCCGATACAGTGCCCTGGCCCCACTCCCCACCAGCCCCTCTCCCGTCCCCGGGTCCCACTCCCAGTCCCCGCGGATACAGTGAGGGAGCAGACGAAGAGCGCGGAGCCCAGCAGCCCGCCCTGGATCGTGAGCCACTCGGTGGAGGCGAGCTGCCGGCTGTACATCTGCATCCCGGCAAACAGCAGCAGCGACAGCAGCGACGACAGTGCAAGGGATGTGCCCGTGCCTACGGCTGCGTCCCGGGGCCGACTCAGCACCGGCACCAGGACCGAGGCCGGTCCTGGGGCCGGAGCTCACCCTGCAGCCATAGGGCCGTGCCGTGCATCCCGCCCCCCTCGCCCCTCATCGCCGCATTCCCCCGGCCCAGCTGCCGCCCCACTCTCGTTGACGCCCGCCCCGTTATGCCCGTGCCCCCATTACCGCTCTGCCCCGTTACACCTCCATGCCTCCTGCTGTTACCCCTGCTCCCGTTGTCCCCGTGCCCCCGCTGCCTCCCTGCCCCGGTACCCCTCATTCCCCCTCGTTTCCCGTTACCCCCGTTATTGCCTCTATCCCCGGTACTCTTCCTCGGTTATTCCCCTGCCCCGTTACGCCCCTTCCCCCATTAACCCCGTTACCGCTCATGCCCTCATTACCACGCCTGTCCCCGTGCCCCCTTTTCCCATTTCCCCTTTCTCCCATTCCCCCGTCATCTCCCATTTGCCCATTCCCCCCCGGTTCCCCGTTAGCTCCCGTGCCCCCCTTACCCATGGTGCCCCCAGCCCGTCCCGGTTCCCTCCCGGTGCCGCCGTTCCGCGCATGCGCACTGCGGCCGCGCGGAAGAGGGACACGGCAGCAGCGCCGGGCCGCGCCACTGCGCGTGCGCGCGCGGCCCCGTCCCTCCCAGCTCGCGCTGTTCTGTGCGCGTCCCCGGGCGGCCGGGAGTGGCACTGCAAGTCCACGCCGTCCGGAGCGTCCTCTGGCGGCGGGGACGGGAACAGCGCGGAGACGGGACCCCCGCACCCAACACCGGCCCCGGCGCCGACCCCGGGACCACCGCCGGTACCGGTGTCATGCTCATCCTGCCCGCAGCCCACCCCAGGCGCCGCTCCCCGAGCGTCGCCCGTCGGGGGATGCCCGGGGGTGCGGCGAGAGCATCCCCGGGCCGACCCCCCCCCACCGGTGCCGCCCCTCCGGTGCCTCCACCTCCCTCCGGTGCCGGCGGGGCGGGCGCCGCCGAGCATGCGCGCCGCCGCCCCCCGCCCTCCCCCCGGCTCCGCCGCTCCCTGCAACACACCGGGGCGATCGCGGCCGCCGCTGCTGCCGCCGCCGTCGCAAGCACGGGCGCGGGGAGCGGAGCCATGGCCGAGGGCGAGGACCTGCAGACCTTCACCTCCATCATGGATGCGCTCGTCCGCATCAGCGTGAGCGGCCGCGGTGGCGGCGGGGGGGCGGACAGGGGTCCTCCGGGACCGGGTCGCCGTGGCAACGCGGCGGAGACTGGGGGGGAGGGCGATGCCCTTGAGGGGTGGGCGGACCCCGCACCCCGACTCACCGCAGCGACCCCCCCACACCGAGCCACGACCGAGCCGGGAGCTCGGGGTGCGGAGGGGGCGGCCCCATCCCGGTCCCGATCTTGGTGCCCAGCCCGGTCCTGGCGCTGGTTCCAGTGCCGAGGCCAATCCGGGCTCTGCTGTGGGTCCAGCCCCAGTCCTCATCCCAGCCCCCATCTCCATCCTGGCTCCTATCTCCTTTTCCATCCCAGTTCCAATCCCAGCACCCATCCCCATTCCAGCCTTGGGCCCATCCTGGCACTATTCCCAGTGCTGGTCCTCATCCTCATCCCAGCCACCATCCCCATCCCTGGGCCCTGGGCTCCATCCTGGTGCTGATCCCAGTGGTGGCCCCCATCCCCATTCCACTGCCAGTCATAATACTGGTCTGATCCTGACCCTGCTCTGGGTTCAGCCCCAGTCCCATCCCTGTAACAGGCCTGAGTCCAATCCGGGTACTGATCCTGATTCTGACCATGCTGCTGGTCCCAGGCCTGATCCTGGCTCTGATGCTGGCCCTGGTCCTCATCATCCCCCCAGCCTTGGTCCTGATACTGCTCCTGGCTCTGGTGCTGTTCCCAGGGCTGATCCTGACCCTGCTGTGATCCCAGCCTCAGCCCCCAGCCCCATCCCAGTGCTGGTCCTGATTCTGACCATGCTGCTGGTCCCAGGCCTGATCCTGGCTCTGATGCTGGTTCTGGTGCTAGTGCTGGCCCCAGTCCTGGTCCTGGTCCTGGTGTGGCCCCAGTTCGCATCCCCAGTCCAGCCCTGGGCTTCATCCTCTGGTGCCATTCCTCACACTGCTCCCAGGCCTGATCCTGACCATGATGCTGGTTCTAATCCTCACCCCTATCCCAGTGCTGGTCCTGACACTGGCCCTGGTCCTGGCTGTTATTCTAGTGCTGACCCTGATCTTGGCCCTGCTGCTGATCCCAGCTCCATTCCTCATCCCAGTGGCAGCCCTGATCCTCATCTTGGTGCTGGTCCTGGTGTTTGTCCTCATCCTGTCCCCAGTGCTGGTCCCAGGCCTCATCATTGCCCTGATGATGGTCCCAGTCCTTGTCTCCATCCCAGCCTGGGTGCCAGTACTGGTCCTGATCCTGGTCCTGATGCTGCTCCTGGCTCTGGTGTTGATTCCAGGCCATGGTGCTAGTCTCAGCTGTGATCCTGGTGACGATCCCAGCCCTGATACTGATCCCAGCCCTGATGCTGGTCCTGGCCCAGATCCTGGCCCTGGTGCTGATCTCAGCCCTGATGCTGGTCCTGGCCCAGATCCTGGCCCTGGTGCTGATCTCAGCCCTGATGCTGGTCCTGGCCCAGATCCTGGCCCTGGTGCTGATCTCAGCCCTGATGCTGGTCCTGGCCCTGGTGCTGGTCCCATGTGGTCTCAGCCCTGTTGTGCTGCCGGCGGGTGACGCTCCTGCTCTCTCTCCGCAGACCAGCATGAAGAACATGGAGCGGGAGCTGGTGTGCCCAGTGTGCAAGGAGATGTACAAGCAGCCGCTGGCACTGCCCTGTACCCACAATGTGTGCCACGTGTGTGCCAGCGAGGTGCTGCTGCAGCACGGCCACCTGTACTGCGACCCCACCTCCGAGCCCACCTCACCTGCAGCCACCCCGTCCACCCGCAGCCCCCGCCTGGGCCGCCGGGCTGTCCCCAAACCCGATCGGCTCGACCGCCTCCTTAAGTCAGGTGGGGCTGGAGGGGCTGGCAGAAGGGACAGGGGCAACAAGGGGACAGGGATGGCTGGAGATGACAGGAATGGCTGAGGAGATGGGGGCAGGGATGTCTGGAGGGGTTGGGGACAGCTGGAGGGGACAGAGAGGGCTGGAGGAGAGGGGGCTGGCTGGAGGGGACAGGGATGGATGGTTGGAGGGGATGGGGACAGCAGAGGGGACAGGGATGGCTGGAGAGGATGAGGGGGCTGGAGTGGATGGCAAAGGAAATAGGAACAAGAGGGGATGAGGATGGCTGGAGGGTTGGGAGCAGGGACAGCTGGAAGGGATGGAGGTGGGGATGGGGACAGCACCCTGGGCTCCCCTGCAGGAGGGCTGAGGGACTCTGGGGCTTCGTGCCCTGCTGACCCCCTCCCTGCCTCCCTCCCACAGGCTTCGGTACCTACCCAGGCCGCAAGCGGGGTGCCGTGCACCCCCAGACTGTCAGCTTCCCGTGCCCCGCCTGCCAGCGGGACGTGGACCTGGGCGAGCGGGGCCTGGGCAGCCTCTTCCGCAACCTGACGCTGGAGCGGGTGGTGGAGCGGTACCGGCAGACCATCAACATCAGCGCGGCCATCATGTGCCAGTTCTGCAAGCCCCCACAGCTGGAGGCCACCAAGGGCTGCACAGAGTGCAAGTCCAGCTTCTGCAATGAGTGCTTCAAGCTCTACCACCCCTGGGGCACCCAGAAAGCCCAGCATGAGCCCACGCCCCCCACCCTCACCTTCCGCCCCAAGGTACGGCCTCCTCATGGGTCCTCCTGCCCTGATGGGGCATTAAGGCTGAGAGGATTGGGATTGTTCAGCCTGGAGAAGAGAAGCTTTGGGGTTACCAAACTGTGGCCTTCTAGTGTCTGAAAGGAATTTCTGGAAGGATGGGGCAAAACTATTTGCAAGGGTCTGGAATGACAGGACAATAGGCAATGGGTTCAGATTTAAAGATAGTGAATTTAGGTTAGATATTAGGAAAAAAGTTCTTTTAGTGAGAGTGGTACAGTACTGAAACAAGTTGCCCATGGAAGTTGTGAATGCCACATCCCAGGAAATGTCCAAGGCCAAGGTGGGGCTCTGAGCAATGGAGTCTAGTTGAGGAATGTCCCTGCTCATGTCAGGTGGGTTGGAACAAGATGATCTTCAAGGTCCCAATTCCAACTCCAAGCATTCTGTGATTCTAAGATCTGGGGTGCAGGGGTGGGACTCTGCAGGGGTGGAGGGGGGTGCTGAGCCTCACTGTGCCTGCACAGGGGCTGATGTGCCCAGAGCACAAAGAGGAGGTGACTCACTACTGCAAGACCTGCCAGCGGCTGGTGTGCCAGCTCTGCCGCGTGCGCCGCACCCACACCAGCCACAAGATCACCCCGGTGCTCAGCGCCTACCAGGCCCTCAGGGTAAGGGCTGCTGGGGCCAGGCTGGGGCTCTGTGGGGAATTGGGGGCACCACAGAGCCCCAGTGCAGATGGGGGGGTGTGGGGCGGGGGCTGCCAGCACCACATCTCATCACCTTCCTGCAGGAGAAGCTGACAAAGAGTCTCGCCTACATCCTGAGCAGCCAGGACACGGTGCAGACCCAGATTGCCGAGCTGGAGGAGACAGTGAAGCACACGGAGGTAAGGGCAGAGGATGCCTGTCTGTCCCTGAGCTGTCCCTGGGCAGGAGTGGCACAGCCAGCCCAGTCCCCTCTGGTCCCAGGACATGCCACACACTGACCGTGCCATGTCTGTGCCCGGCAGGTGAATGGCTCACAGGCCAAGGAAGAGGTGTCACAGCTGATCCAGGGGCTCTGTGCCATGCTGGAGGAGAAGCGGGCCACGCTGCTGCAGGCTATTGAGGAGTGCCAGCAGGAGCGGCTGGCCAGCCTGCACGGCCAGATCCGGGAGCACCAGGCCATGCTGGAGAACTCAGGCATGGTGGGCTATGCTCAGGAGGTGCTGAAGGAGACTGACCACCCCTGCTTTGTCCAGGCTGCCAAGCAGCTGCACAACAGGTACTGGGCTGCGGGCACGGGGCTGCCGGGGGTGGTGGGGCCCTCTGGTACCTGACATCTCCGCTCTCCTGTGCTGCAGGATCCTCAGGGCCACTGATTCGCTGCAGAGCTTCCGTCCCGCAGCCAACGCCTCCTTCAGCCACTTCCAGTTGGATGTCAGCAGGGAGCTGAAGCTGCTCACTGACCTGGCCTTCATCCGAGGTAAA
This sequence comes from Chamaea fasciata, assembly GCF_029207755.1. Taxonomy (NCBI): domain Eukaryota; kingdom Metazoa; phylum Chordata; class Aves; order Passeriformes; family Sylviidae; genus Chamaea; species Chamaea fasciata. Next base: position 1,135,465 of record NW_027094116.1, on the reverse strand, counting down.
GGCAGCGGGACCCGGGCACCGGCTGTGCCCCGTGCCAGGGCGCAGCCCCCGTGGGCAGAGCGGGTCCCTGCCCGCCTCGGAGCTGCAGCTCAGCCACGGCTGCCCAGGGCCATGCTCGGGCAGGCGCTTGCGGATCTGCCAGTGCCCCCTCCCCGTCAGGGACAGCCCCAGCCCCAGCAGCCCCCAGAGATATCCCTGCCCTGCCCTGTGCCAGGGCGTCTGGGCCAGGGGCAGGCAGGCAGGGCCATGGTGCCAGGTGAGGGCAGCAGGAGTGCCGGAGGGTGAGTACGGAGCTGCCCTGCTGCCGGGCAGGCGCTTCCCGCAGGGCAGGAGCCGCGTGGCCCTGCCGGACCCGCTGGCGACACGTTTCAGACCTGCTTCTACCTCTCTTTGTTTATAGGCTGCGGCCGCTGCCGAGGCGTCACCGAAGTAACTGAGGCAAGTCACACCCCTGCCCCAGAGCTGCCCCACTCTCTCTTCCCATCCCTCCATCCCTCCATCCTGCTCCCAGCCCGGCCCCGCTCCACTGCCATCCTCCATCCCCATCCTGCCCGCTGGCGTTGGCAGCCGGTGGCTCTGCCTCCTCCATCTGCCGCTGCTCCTCCTGCCCTCCCACCCCTTCTCACATTTCCGTCCCCATCCTCGCCCCATTTCCGTCCCACTCCTTGCTCCATTTCCATCCCCTTCGTTGCCCCATTTCCATCCCCTCTTGCCCTGTTTCCATTCTCTTCCTTGGCCCGTTTCTGTCCACTCTCACTGTGTTTCCATCCCCTTCCCCACTCCATTTCTGTTCCACTCTCACCCCACTTCTGTCCCATTCATCACCCAATTTTCTGCCCCCTCCTCATCTCATTTCCACTCTCCCTTGCCCCATTTCAACCCCATCCTTGCCCTACTTTTACTTTCTTCTCATCCTGTTTTCATTCCCCTACTTTCCATCTCAGTCTCACCCCATTTCCATCCCATTTCTCACTCCATTTTCTTTCTCTCCTTGCCCCATTTCCACCCCTCTCTTTGTTTGATTTTCTTCCTCCTCTTGTCCCATTTCCATCCCCTTCCTTGCCCCATATCTATCCCCCCTTCACCCCATTTACGTTCACATTCTTCCCCCATTTATGTTCTTGTCTGCTGTCCCACTCTCACTCCATTTCTGTCCTCTGCTTCACTCCATTTCCACTCCTCTCCTCATCCCGTTTCTTTTCCCCCTTGCAGCCTTCCCATCTGCCTCCTCACCCCATTTCTGTCCTGCTCAACTCATTTCTGTCCCCTTTCTGCATCCCATTGCCACCTTGTCCTTGCCCCATTGCTGCCCCATTTCCATTCTCCTTCTCTCTGTCTTTCCATCCTACTCTCGCCCCATTTCTGTCCTCTTCCTCTCCCCATTTCCATCCCTCTCCTTGCCCCATTTCTACCTCCCTCCTCATCTGGTTTCCCTTCTCTTCCTTGCCCCATTCCCATCCTTTCCTCACCCCTCTTCCCCCTGCCATCCCTTCATCTCTCCTTCCCATCCTGCCTCTGTTCCTGCCAGTATCTTCTACTACCCTCCATCTCCATCTCCTCCTCCTCCTCCTCTTCCACTGCCTCCATTCTCTCTCTCTCTCTCTCTCTCTCTCTCTCTCTCTCTCTCTCTCTCTCTCCTCCCTCCTGACTTGCACTCGGCCTGTCTGGTCCCTGGAGCCCCACAGCAGCAGCTCCTCTGTCTCCCTGACTCTCGCTCTCCTCCGGTGCCGACACACGGTCTCCGCAGTCAGACCCCTCTAGACTCTGCTGGTTGTGCGTCCGTCCGTCCGTCCGGAATCCCGGAATGCCCCCTCCCTGCGTCCGGCCGCCTCCCCGCCTGCGGGGTGGGGGATGCTGCCTGATGCCCGCCGCTGCCTCTCCCTGCAGCGCCCGAGGCCCCCGTCATCGACACGCAGCGCACCTACACCTACGACCAGATCTTCCTGTGCTGGCGGCTGCCGCAGCACTCGCCGCCCGCCTGGCACTACACGGTGGAGTTCCGCAAGACCGACGCCAAGGCCAAGGGGCTGAAGCTGTGGCAGCGGCGGGAGGAGGTGCGGGGCACCTGCGCCCTCGTCGAGTACCTGGACACCGACAGCGTCTACGTGCTCCGGGTGAAGGGCTACAACAAGGCAGGCTTCGGGGACTACAGTGAGGACATCTACCTGCACACGCCGCCCGCCCCAGGTGAGAGGGGATGGGTGCTTGCATCAACCCGCAGCGCCTTGCTGTGCTGTCCTGCTCACCTTCCTCCTCTCCTCTCCTCCCCACAGTCCTCAACTTCTTCCTGGACAACCGCTGGGGCTTCAACCGGGACCGGCTGGCCATCAGCAAGGACCAGCGCGCGGTGCGCAGCGTCCCCGGCATCCCCATGCTCTTTGCCGCCGAGCGCCTGATGACCAGCTGCCACCTGTCCATCGACCTGGTCATCGGCGATGTGGCCATCACCCAGGGCAAGAGCTACTGGGCCTGCTGCGTGGACCCCAGCTCCTACCTGGTGAAGGTGGGCGTGGGGCTGGAGAGCAAACTGCAGGAGTGGTTCCAGGTGCCACAGGACGTGGTGAGCCCCAGGTGAGCGGGGTGGCTTGGGGGGTCCAGGGGGTTCTCTGCCTGTTCTCACCTTCCCAGCAGGCACTGGGGTGTGGGGGGACCTCCAGCGTGTCTCATGGGTGTTGGCACCAGGACTCACCTATCCCCCCTCCACAGGTATGACCCCGACAGCGGCCACGACAGTGGGGCAGAGGACACAACGGTGGAGGCTCCTCCTCCCTACGCCTTCCTCACCATCGGCATGGGCAAGATCCTGCTGTCACACGGCTCAGCCCTCACGTCCCGTGACCCCAACGGCTGCACCGTGCCCTTGCCCCCGCGCATCGGCATCTGCCTGGACTATGAGCAGGGCAAGGTGAGCTTCTATGATGCCGTCTCCTTCCGCGAGCTCTGGGAGTGCGGCGTGGACTGCTCGGGGCCCGTCTGCCCCGCCTTCTGCTTCATCGGAGGGGGGGCCCTGCACCTCCAGGAGCTGGTGGCCAACAAGCAGGAGCGGAAAGTGACCATCGGGAACTTCGCCAAGCTGGACTGAGCCATGCCCGCGGTCCCCACACGCCGCCGGCTCTGCCCCCGGGGCACCCCGCGAGCGCCAGGGCCTGGGGGGACACAAGTGGCCAGGGAGCAGAGCATAGCAGAGGTGGCCCCGGCCCTGCCACCACAGGGGACAGGCCAGGTGTTTGTTTTGTGGGATGGGGGGGACGGGGACAGCTTTGCCGTCCCCTCCTCACCCTGTCCGCCTGCTCCTATCTCCAGCTCAGCCCGAGGCTGCTCTGGGCTGGGGCTGTGGGCAGGGCTGGCAGAGGGTCAGCCCTAGAGATGGGTCAAGGAGGGGGACGGGGCTGCACAGGGAGGGGGGTGGAAAGTGACAGTGGGGTGACAGTGGAGGGGAGAGGCTGGGTGCTGGTTGGGGTGGGGGAGGCAGCTGGGGTGGGGGAGAGGGCGGGGGGAGGCTGGGCTGGAACAAGGTGTGAAGATGTTTTGTAAAATGGCTCATTTTCAACGTGGATCATCTGGCTGCAGCCAGGCACAGCCCCCGGACACAGCCACCGTGGGGTCCCTCCCGTGGGCTGGTGGGCACCTCAGTGCCGCCTGCTCTGCCCTGTCCTTGGGCAGCAACATGTCTGGCCAGCCCTGCACGTGCTCTGAGGGCCACATTTGGCTCCATTATACAACTTGGTGCCCAACTGCACATGGCCAGGCTGGGCCTGCAGGGCCTGGATCTGACCCGCTGGGGAGCCCCGGCATCGTGGGGGCTGTGCCAGCAGTCCCACACCGGGATCTCGCTGAGCTGCTGTCATTTCTCTTGGGTTCTGTTACAACTAACGCTGTATTTTCATGGTTTCCTACAATAAACTGCAATGCCAGATTCCTCTGGAGCCTCCCTGTCACAGGGGGGCCATGGGGCCAGACTGTGCATGGGGTCGGGGTGCCAAGGGACCAGGGAGCCTGTGTTGGGTTGGCTGTGGGGTTTAGGGACTGGGGTCGAGGGGCTGTGGGGTCATAAGGCTGTGATGCTGGGCTGGCCATAGGGCCATGGGGCCAGGCTGTCCAGAGGCATGTCCAGAGGCATGCACAGGACCGGGGGCCATGGGGCCAGGCTGTCTTTTGTGCTGTGGCCAGCAGGTGCCAACCCTGCCCAGCCCGGGCAGTGCTGACGTGTCGGGTCCTACCGCTGCTCTGCCCAGCCATGTGGTCACTGCTACCCTGTCACAAGGTGTCAGGGGGCTCCTGGACCAGCCATCTCCCCACTGGGCCTAGAACAAACTCCTGCAGCATTGCTGGGAAGTCCCAAGGGCAGCCAGTCTAGCCAGGGAAGCTGCTGGGTGCTGAGGCATCTTCTCAGGGTGGGTACTGGAGCTGGACTCCCCACCCAGGTACTCTGCATGGCACGTGGAGGGGCCACAGGCAGGGCCCTGCCTGGGTAGGTGCCTGTCCCTGGAGATCCCAGCCCTAAGGTGGAAGGGAAGGGGGCCGAGCTCCCTGTGAACAGGCAACACTTTGTAGGGCCCAGCCCTGCAAATCAGACCCCTGTTCTGATTCCTGGGGCCCTGGCCAGGGCTGGGCGGGGCTGAGCGGGGAAACAGCAGTCCCAGGCACACCCCATCCCCTGCAGGGCTCTGCCCTAGGTACTCGACCCCATGCCCAGCTGGTAGAACAGACCTGGGGGTGGGGGGTGCTACACTGTGCCAGAGCCCCCCATCAGTGCACCCCCCACCCCTCACAGCAGTCTCAGGGCACCAGGGAGACCCCCAGGCCCTTGCCTGCACCCCAGCACAGCTCTGATAGCTTCCAGTACATGCCAGGGTTCCCGGGCACCTGGCACAGCCATGGGCCCCACCCAGAGCCCGCATAGTGTGGCCAAGGGATCCATCAGCTGCCCGCTGCTGGGCTGGTCCTGGGGCTGTTCCCGGCCAAGCACTGGCTCCATGCCTGCGACCACATGGGCTTTCTTTGGGGAAGGTTTGGTTCCTTGTTTTTCTGCCTTTTCAGTGGTTGCCAAAACACTCCCGGTGCCCAGGAACAGGCCCAGCTCAAACTAGGGCTGCCAGGGGGCCACGGCTGCGCTCCAGGGATGGCTGTTCCCAAAGTTTGTGCCCTGGCACACGGCCCCCTGGTGCTGCCACACAGCCTCTCCTTCCAGCACCCCCCAGAGCTTTTTTGGGGCTCAGTCAGCGTTTGGAAGACCCCGAGCCCGGACAGGCAGGGGAGGTGAACAGGACATGCCACGTGCACACAGTGACACACGTGCAGCTGCACGGCCCTGGCACCATCACATTCCGCCTGTGCAGCCGTGGGGAAACCGGACGTGTCAAACGAGACACGATTGATCGTGAACAGAAACCAGGAGGGGTTTCTGTTCAGAGAGCAGGAGGGGTGAGAGGGATGGAGTCTGGCAGGATATGTCACATCCAGAGGCATGCAGGGACCAGGGACACGGTGACACCCCGAGCACCGACACCAGTATTGCCTGAGACGAGAAACGAGAGCCACCACCCAAGCCAACACCTGTGTGGGTGACAGCCACGTCAGGGGAGTCACTGTCCCAGACAAGCCCCCCTGCCACATCACGGCGCAGCCCTTTGGAGACATGGCTGCCCCCATCCTTTTATTTTAACTGTGATAAATACACCCCGGCCGAGGACCTGCCACCCCGCCGAGCCGAGTTCGGCACCAACACCCCGCAAATAGAGATATTTATATAAAATAACACCACAAAAAGAGCCATTGAATCCCCGGGGGGTGAGCACAGGGGGAGCACGAGCCCAGTCCTCCACCCCCGGCACAAGGTTGCAAAAGCCAAGCGAGTGCGGGGACCGTGGGGTGTGCGGGATCCTCCCCCCCGCCCATGATCTTTGTTCATCCAGTTCTGTCATGTGCATGAATCCAGCTGCTCCAGAACCATCCGGCTCCCGCTGCCCACGGCGAGGGGCCAAGCAGCACCGGGGGATGTGCCCGGGGCCGGTGCTGCTCCCCCGGGAGTGGGGGGCTGCAGCCGCCCTCTCCCCTCGGCAGCCGCCCTCCTTCCCAGAGCTCCCTTCAGAGGTTGTCTGAGCCGGCGGAGGGGTTGGTGTAGGTGAAGGTGCCAGCCCTCGTGGTGCTGCTGCCGGCCACCTTGGGGGAAGGAAAAGTGAGGAGGTGTCAGGACTGGGCTGAGCCCCCACCCCGGAGCAGCAGAGGAAGGCCTGCACCCTCTCCACGGCCACTATGGGCAACCAAAAATTGCATGCTCCCATCGTGGTGGGCTGCTGCCCCCAGCCGTGGGCACCCTGGGCCCCCACGGATACCCCGAGCCCCCCCTCCGTGCGCAGGAGGAGCCGCGGTGGCCGCGGCCGTGTTCCCGCACGATAAGCCGGCCTGGCGAGTGCGAAGGTAAATATTTACCCAGGCCCCTGGTATTTGCACAGGGTGAGCTGCTCGCACGGAGCCAGAGCAGCTGGACACGGCCCCCGCCCACAGCCCCGCGTGGGGGGAGCACAGGGCACGGGGCGATGGGGCGGCCCCCTGTGCCTCAGATCGCCTTGGAGAGCTCTTTGCGCCTCCAGGCAGCTCCCGGCGCCACACCTGAAGCTCCAGTTTCCGAGCTGCTGGTGCAGGATGAGGGGTCCTGGCTACGGGAATCATCTCCTCAGCCCCCCATCAGCTCTGCAGTGCCCCAGCCCTGCTCCCCACCCGTGGCAGAGGATGCCATGACAGCAGCAGACCTGAGGGTCTGGCTGGGACACAGCAGTGCAGGAGAAGGCGCGGGGTGGGCAGGCAGCGAGGCCCCTGACGCCGCTGGGGCTGGGCACAGGGAGCGGCTGCCCAAGGTCGCGGGGAGCTCCCCAGAGCCAGGCTGGGTCTGCCCGTGCCGGCCGCATGCCCGCTCCGAACGCTGCTCCAGCCAGGCGTGAATGTTACACTCACCTCCTGGCAAGGCCAGTGTGGGACGAGCTCCCCGGACACTTGTCCCTGCCATCTCCGTTAGCCATTCACCCAGAACCCAGGGGATGCAGCCCTGCTCTCTGCCCTTGCAGCAGCTGGGACCCCGGGTATGGGGCTCGCTCTCACCTGGCTGTAGGGGTTGGGTTTGCTGTTGGGGGACACATAGCGCCCATGGCTCTGGTACTGGAGGTATTCAGCCATGGGGTGGTAGGAATCTTTCTGGCTGAGCAGGTCCAGCTTCCCTCGGCTTTTCCGGCGGCAGGTGCAGGTAGACTTGGGGAGAGAGAAGGGGTCAGGGCTTGGCCAGTGTGGGGCTGGGGACAGGGACAGGGACCAACCAGCAGAATGCAGGCGAGGACAGGGGTGGGGATGGGGCCTCACCATTAAAAGGAGACAGGTGAAGATGCTGAACAGCAGCAGGATGCTGACCAGGACCAACAGAGCGATGGCCCAGTCCGGGACCATGGGCACTGGAGCTGGGGACATCACCGCTACAGAGCCTGAAAGGAACAGACCTGTGTCTGCACCACAGGCAGTACTGGGACAGAACCCTGAGATCCCTGGGACTGAGCCCTCCTGCATGGGATCCACTTGCTCTTCCCGGTGCTGCCTAACACTGGGAATGTGCAGTGGCTCCGCTCACTGCAAGCCCCAAGCGCATCACAGCACCAAGTAGGCCCCCTGCCTCAACCAGGACAGGGCAATGCTTATGGAGCCCCTCAAGCTTCTCCCAGGATCCATCCCTCCTCCCTCCCCAGCCTGGATTCTCCTCTCACTCTGGATCCTGTCCAGCTGTAGGCCCATGATGAAGCCATTCTGGTCCAGGCTCTTCCTCAGGCGCTGCTCAGCAGCGTCGGGAGTGACGGCATCGCTTCCGTTCCCAAAGACGAGGGTGGACTGGACCTCCACCGAGCCTTGGCTGCAGGGGAGGAGGCGTCAGCACCTGGATTGCCCCCTGAGGGGCTACATACCAGGGGGATACACTGCAAAACCCCAGCCCCACTGGCGCTGCTGCTCACCTGTACCGCAACTCACTGCACCCGGTGTAGGTCTGCGTGCCCATGCAGCCTGCGCAGCCAAAGACGTGTTCGAACTGGAAGGAAGCATTGAGGTCATGGCCGCCTCCCCACAGACACCCCCCTTTCCTGTCTCCACACAGAACTGGCTGAGCAGCTGAAGCCGCTGACAGAACGGATGCTCGGGGAGCTTCCATGGAAAGCCCCAAGGTGAGGTGGCTCCTTCCCAGCACAGCCTAGGGCCTCTGCTGGTGGGGCTGGGACTCACCATGGTCAGAACAGTGCTGCTCAGGCTCCTGTACTCCTCTGATGCTGGGTCACGCAGGCTCTCATTGAAGCTCCTGTTGATAATGCGGAAGGACAGTGGGACACGGACGAGCAGCTGGACGGCAGCAGGCAGCTGGGCTGTGGCTTTGCTGGGGTTGGGACCAGCCCAGGTGGGCGTCTGACTGGGAGCCGTGCTGCCCTCAGACGTTATCTGGGTGGGAAAGACCTGAGCACTGGTGCTCCCGTTGCCTCTGGTGCTGCCATCCACGGTGGGACGGGCAGAGCTGCCATTGGTGCCAAAGTGGGGAGCCCAGTTGCTGCTGTTTGAGGTGACATTGACATGGGGGATGGCTGGGTTGCTGTGGACAGGCACCACAGTGCTGTTGGACGTGGCATTGCCCATGGAGTGGTTGTCAAATTTGAAGTTCGTGGTGTTTGTGCCAGGGAGCACAGTGATATAGGGGAAGCCGGTTTGGGGCCGGCTGCCCCCTGTGCTTTTGGGGAATGTATTTGGCAACACGGTGGGGGTGGTGGTCGTTTCTGTGGTCATTTCCACGGTCGTTTCAGTAGTTTCCATCTCTGTGGTTGTCTCTGTAGTCATGGCACACGTACCTGGAGGAAACCCCTGGAGTCAATGGCTGCAGCCCAGTTAGCAAAGGTTTTACCTGAAAGAGCTCATCAACTGGACACTGTGGGAAGCACCACAACCACCAGGAGCCAACAACCAGTGGCTCTGTCTGCCCACGAGGCTAACGAGACCTTCAGCAACACCCCACAAATGGGGCTGGTGCTGGGCACTTGTGGCACCACCAAGGGTCCAGGTGGAGCTAGCTGGGCACTGACACCATGCCCAGCCCAGCAGATGCCTCCGTCCCGGGGTGTCCCTGACATGCTGGTGGCTCAGGCATACCACCCAATAAAGCCCCCCTTGCTGTGGGTGACAGGCTGGGGTGCTCCCACGCCCTCTGGACCTGCCTGGCCTGGCTGGAGTCCAGTACAGGCAGCTCCCGGGCAGGTTCCCAGCAGGTGCTGTAGGAGCCGGCGGCACTGGAGGAGAGCCCGGGGTCCGGGTGCTCACCGGGACACACCTGCATTCCAACCTGCAAGCCCCGGGCACAGCCTGCTCCGGCTGGTCCCGGCACAGCCCAGCCCTTGGCCGAGCCCTTCGGACACGGCAGAGGGGCCGCAGTCTGAGACCCCAGGTACCAACTTTCCTGGGCACAACCAGCCCCAGGTCGCTGGACCCTGGAGCCAGAACGGGAGAAGCGACAATGTCCGTGCTGCAAGGATGTCGCTGGCTCCGGTATCCCCTGGTGCCCACTTTGAAAGGGATCCCGCTCCACTCCCCCTGCCTCGGTACCTCCCCGCCTGCCCGGGTCCCAGCCCGGGTCCCTCTGGCTCCGGGTGCTGCCGGCCCCAGCCCCTCACCTGTGCCCAGCACCAGCAGCAACAGAAAAACAGTGAACGCCATGGGCTTGTCCGGGGGGTCCCGGCGCCTCGCGGGGCTCGGCGGCGACTGCTCTCCCGTTAGCTGGTGGCACACGCCTCAATCCAGGGATCCGGAACTGGCAGCTCGACAGCGGCCAGAGCTTTATAGAGCACCTGGTGGAGCAGGTGGAGAGGCCCCACCCCGCCGCCGGCTCCAGGGAGGGGGGTCGTCCTGCCCCACTTGGCACAGGGGTGCCACGGCGCCGATGGGGCCGCCGCAGCATCAGGTCCCCAGGTGGGGTCCCTCGCGCTTGCCTGGCTTGGGGGGGCACGGCTGGCAGCGTCCCTGTGCCGCGGGCGGACCCAGCCTCGGGTGGGGGCACAGGACGGGACAGCAGCCGGGCATCCTGGGGCAGGGGCGGGAGCAGCATCTGGCTTCCCTGGGCTGAGCCACGGGCCCCAGGACCTGGTGGGGAGCACGTGGCAGGGCGCATAGGGGACACGGAGTACCCCAGCCCCTCGTGCAGGGGGGGCCTCATCCTCTGGCTCAGCCCAGGGTTAATCATTAGCGGCTGGTCATCGCCTCGCCCTACACTCAAATAAACACCGGTGACCCCCCCGAAATGCTTACGCAGGTCCAGCCCAGGGCCCCACGACATCCCAATACCTCCCAGTAACCTGCCTCCAGGTCCCAGGGCCCCCCCAGCCGGCACAAACCCCCATCCCCGTTCAGGACACGGGTGATGCCGGGTGCCGCGCTGGGTGCCAGTGCTCCACCCCAGAGGTAACGGGCACCGCCCTTGCCTGGGCGCAGGTGACACGTGCTCCTGGCACGGTTGGGCATCAAAAGCTACTGTGGCAACAGTAGCTCTGCAGAGCCCCTGCCCTGCAGAGAGTCCTCATCTCTGGGAGAGCCCAAATATCTCAGGAGGGTGCTGATTCCCGTGAGGGTCACAGTTCCTGGGGAGGCCCTGGTCAGGGCCCCCACACCTGGTTCCTGGCCAGCCTCATGTGAAGCCAAAGTGCCCCCCCAGTCACGCCAAAGGGTTCTGAGGTAGCGCAGAGAAGGGGAGCAGAGAGGGGGGACCCTGTGCTGCAGTGATATGTGGGCAAGGGGTGGATGGCCCGGGTTTCCTCGCAGGTGGAATGGGACCCAGCAGCACTCTGTTCTCCCCACAGCGGCCACAGCCTTGGCAAGCCAGGCCACGTGCAGGCAGGTGCAGGCAAGTGCAGGCAGGATACAGCAGCAGCTCTGGGCAAATATGTCCTTCCCAAAAGGCCTCACCATGGGAATGGCTTTCCCTGTGCAGTGATGCTGACCCCTGCTGCCCTCTGCTTCAGCCCTAATCCCCCACCCCGCTCAGGTCTGGGGGCTTTTCCCTGAGCCTCCCTTTCCCCCGAGCCTCCCTTTCCCCCCAAAGCAGGGGGTTGAGGTCTGCAGTTTTCCTCCTGCAGACACCCACAGAGGACACACTGTGTGGGGGGCTGAGGGGCAGGAGGGGGTCCCAGCAACCGCTCTCACCCACCAGCCCTGGGAGCAGGGGGCATCAGCCCACCCTGTCCATGTCCAGTGTGTCCCATGCACTCACCACCACCATGTCTGGTGGGTCCTATGTCCCCATCCCTGCTGTGCCCCATGGGTCTCATGTATCCACCCTGTCTGCCCAGTGAGTCCCATATGTCCACACAGTCCATGTCTGGTGGATCCCACCATCGTACCCCACGGGTCCCATGCGTTCACCCTGTCTGCGTCTCTTGGGTTCTATCTGCCCAACCCCACCCTGCCAAATGGATTCCATGTGCCCAACCTCACTGTGTCCAGTGGGTCCCACGGGCCCACGCCCACCATGTCCAGTGGGTCCTATGTGTCCACCCTGTCCAAGCCTTGGGGATCCTGCAAGTACATCCCCACTGCGCCCAGTGAGCTCCTTGCATTCACCCTGTCTGTGTCTGGTGAGTCCTGTGTGTTCACCCTGTCCATGTCTTGCGGACACCCCTGTGTCCAGCCCGTCCGTGTCCAGTGGATGCCCTGTGTCCAGGCAGTCTATATCTGGTGGATGCCCTGTGTGCAGCCTGTCCGTGCCTGGTGAATCCCCTGTGTCCCCGGTGGGTCCCCTGTGTCCCCGGTGGATGCCCTGTTTCCCCGGTGGGTCCCCTGTGTCCCGGGTGGGTCCCCTGTGTCCCTGGTGTGTCCCCTGTGTCCCTCCCGTCTGTGCCCGGTGGGTCCCCTGTGTCCCGGGTGGGTCCCCTGGGTCCCGGGTGAGTCCACTGTGTCCCCGGTGGATGCCCTGTGTCCCGGGTGGGTCCCCTGTGTCCCGGGTGGGTCTCCTGTGTCCCCGGTGGGTTCCCTGTGTCCCGGGTGGGTCCCTTGTGTCCCCGGTGGGTCCCCTGTGTCCCCGGTGGATGCCCTGTGTCCCGGGTGGGTCCCCTGTGTCCCCGGTGGGTTCCCTGTGTCCCCGGTGGATGCCCTGTGTCCCGGGTGGGTCCCCTGTGTCCCCGGTGGATGCCCTGTGTCCCGGGTGGGTCCCCTGTGTCCCCGGTGGGTTCCCTGTGTCCCCGGGGTGTCCCCTGTGTCCCCGGTGGGTCCTCTGTGTCCCGGGTGGGTTCCCTGTGTCCCCGGGGTGTCCCCTGTGTCCCTCCCGTCTGTGCCCGGTGGGTCCCCTGTGTCCCGGGTGGGTCTCCTGGGTCCTGGGTGAGTCCCCTGTGTCCCGGGGGGGTCCCCTGTGTCCCGGGTGGGTCCCCTGTGTCCCTGGTGTGTCCCCTGTGTCCCTCCCGTCTGTGCCCGATGGGTCCCCTGTGTCCCGGGTGGGTCCCCTGTGTCCCCGGTGGATGCCCTGTGTCCCGGGGGGGTCCCCTGTGTCCCGGGTGAGTCCCCTGTGTCCCCGGTGGATGCCCTGTGTCCCGGGTGGGTCCCCTGTGTCCCCGGTGGGTTCCCTGTGTCCCCGGGGTGTCCCCGGTGGATGCCCTGTGTCCCCGGTGGGTCCCCCGTGTCCCGCCCGTCCGTGCCCGCTGGGTCCCGACTCGCCCCGTCCCCGCCCTGCGCGTGCCCGGCTGGGGCCAGTGGCCCTGACCCTGCGGCGCCCCCTGGCGGGCGCGGCCCCACACGACGCTCACGCCGCGCACCGGCACCGCCGGACGGGACCGGGACCAGAACCGGGACCGGAACCGCGACTGGAGCGACACCGGAATGGGAGAGGGACTGGAGCGAGACCGGAGCGGGAGGGGCAAGGGGACCTCTACTGGAGTGAGACCGGGAGTGAAGCGGGGACTAGGACTGGAGCGAGAGCGGAACCGCTGCTGGAAAGAGACCGGGAGCGGAATCGGGAGTCGACTGCAGTAATGCGGAGCGGGAGTGAGACCGATACTGGAGCGAAACCGGAGCGGGAGAGGGACTAGGAGAGGGAGCAGGAGATGGAGCAGAAGCGGAGCGGGACCGCAGCGGGAATGGAATCGGGAACGGTACTGGACCGGGATCGGAGAGGGAGCTGAAGAAGGACCGGAGCAGGAACGGGAACCGCGGTCGCCCCCCGCAGCTCGGGGGCGCGGGACGAGGCGTTCAGTACCAAGCGGTGATTTCACCTGTTCCGGTACTCCCAGGGAGCGCCTGCTGCTCTCCCGCCGCGGCCCCCGGGACGGGAACGGGCACGGGCACAGGCACCGGCCCCGGTCCCGGCCCCAACACCGGAGGGTAACGCCGCGTTGCCCTTTTAAGAGGGGCCCGGTGCCGCCGCGCCCATTGTCGCCGCCGCCGCCGCGGGGCGGGGGGGCCGGGCCGGTGCCGGGGCTGCGCGCTCCGGGGCGGGCGGGGTGGAGGGGTGGGGGCACATTCCGCCGCGTTGCCGGGACAGCCGTCGCCGTGGCGACCGGTCCCTGCCGCCGAGCCGCGGTGCGCGCCGCGCAGTTCCCACGGAGCGGCCCGGGCGGCGGCGGCGGCTCCACTCCCTCCGGGGCGGCGGGAGGGCCGGGATGCGGTGCAGTCTTGTGCTCTCGCCCACCAATATTGCACTCGTCCCGGCCTCCCGCCGCCGTGGGCTGCGCCGGTGGGACCGGCCGGGCGCTGACCCAACCCCGCGACCACCGGGAGGACGGCGCGGGACGGAGCCGAGAGCACGGGGCGGGGATCCACGGCCCTCTCGGGCCAGCGGGAACCCCCAGGGACCGGGCGCGCAGGCTAGAAAACACTCAAAACTTTATGGCCAGGCGTGGGGCAAGGACCGGAGCGCCCGGGGCAGGCGTGGGGGGAGCCCCGGCACTGCGGGGCCCCGGTACTGGCAGTGCAAAGTCCGCGGGGGGCCGGGAACGGGGTCCGGCCAGGAGGAGCGACGGGGCCCGGTGCGGCCCCGGGTGCCGCTGGCGGCGGGAGCCCGGAGCGCCACCGGTGCCGCTGGCGGGGGAGGCCCGTGCCGGGGGCGGTCACTCGCGTCCCTCCAGCAGGAACCGGCGGAAGGGCTCGAAGTCGGCAGGGATCGTGTCTGTGGGAAGCAGCACGGGGGGCGTCAGGAGCCGGCGAAGGGAGCGAGCCCCGATAAAGCCCCCGGCCCAGGACTGACCCTGCCGCAGGGGCGAGGGAGGGGATGCTTGGCCGGCCGCCGGGCCGGTGCGGGGGTCCCGGGGGGCCCTGCTCACCGTTGCAGCGGTACTGCAGGTTGGACCAGATGATGTTCTCCTGGGAGAAGCAGAAGACCCCCAGCCGGCCCCCGCGCATCGTGGTGTCGATGATCACACCGGAGTCGGCCACCAGCTGCGGGCCCTCGTACAGACGGACCCTGCGGGGGAATGGGGCCCGATCGGTCAGCGGGCCCTCACCGGGACCCCGCCGGGGCCAGCTCTGGGATTCCACCGGGACCCCGCCGGTACCAGACCGGGGCAAACATCGGGATCCCACTGAGACGCCATCGGGGCCAGCACCCGGATCCCACTGGGACCCCTCCACGACCAGCACCGGGGCCCGGGTATCCCGACCCCGGGACGATGGCATTGGGCTAGAGCCGGGGCATCCCGCGGGGATCTGGGCCGGGGGCAGCGGACCGGCTGGATCCTCAGGCCGGGGCCCCCCGCCGTGGCCGGGCTGAAGCCCCCCGCGCCGCCCCCGGCCCGGCCCCGCCGCCTTTGTCGGTCGCTTTGCATGTGAAAGGCGCCGGCGGGGTCGCCATGGCGACGGGACAATGGCCCCGGGGGCCCGGGGGGCGGACGGCCCGGCGGCGGAGCGCCCCCGCCGCGGCCGCCCCGGCGGGAGCCTTAAAGGAGAAATGCGGCAGCGGCCCCACTGGGCAGAACCCCTCCCCTCGGCCGACATCCCCCCACTGCGGTGGTCTCACGGGGCTGGATTCTCTCCCACGGCCGGTATCCGCAGACCGGGGTGGTCCCACAGGGCTGGATCCCCCCCAGTGGCGGGCATCCCCTCACTAGGGTGGTCCCAGGAGGTACAACGCCTCCTCATGGATATCCTCCTACCCTTGAGGTGGTTGAGCAGGGCAGGACCCTTACTCATGGTTATGATCATCTTCACCAGCTGGTTCACTCGTGGGTTGGTTTCTCACCAGTGAGTGGCATCCCCCCCACTGTGGTCCCACTGGACCCCAGCCTGCACCGTGGTGAGTGCAGCCCCCACCCCAGCAGCCCCCATGCCCCCCCTGCTTACCTGATGTAGCCCACCTGGGGCCTGTGTGCCAGCTGCCAGCGGTAGGACGTCTTGTCCCTCCAGCCGACGTTCCGGGGGTCCTTCCAGAGCAGGCGGACGTGGTCAGGCGTGTGGCCCGTGTGCCACAGCGCATTGCGCAGGTGCTCCCCAGGGCCCGTCGAGGACTTCACTGCCTGCAGGTGCACGGGGGCTTCAGGGGGGACCTGAACAGGGGGGCCTGACCTGGGCCGCGGGTGGGGCCACCACCCACCTTGAGCTGCAGCCCCGGCTCGGCCACAGCACGGAAGGGGGTGGCCTGCCAGTACGTCTGCTCTGTCTGCTTCCACATCACCACATAGAAGCTGGCGCTGTCCTGGTAGCTGAAGATGAAGCCGGCGTAGTCATCGTCGGTGATGGTGTTGACATGGAAGGTGCCCTCAAAGTCCACTCCATTGAAGGCTGTGTAACCTACAGGCAGGAAAAGCTGCAGGGAGCCCTCTCTCCCCACGGGACTCCCAGCCCACCCACCCTTCACCCCTCTGTGGGGCAAAGAACTGGACCTCACTCCCCCACACAGTGGGAATAGGGGGGCTGCCCCCAGAACCTGTGGGTGGATGAACATATCTTACCCACAGCCAAACCCGGGTCACTGTTCATGGTCTGCACGATCTCCATGCCCTGTGGGGGACAGCTGGGTGAGGGGCATCCCAGTATCCCCGGGGACTTCCCGGTCCCCTCAGCTCCCACCCTGCACCGCAGGCCCCAGAAACACGGGGCGCAGCACCCACACCTGGTTGAGCACAACCCAGTTGGGGTCGATCTGGGCGTCCCCCTCGGGGTCAAGGATGACAGTCTGGTAGGCACGGAAGTCGGTCAGTGTCACCTCGGCGCTCTCAGGGCACGCATCCAGCTGGTCCACCACCGTGTCATTGTCAAAGTCCTCCTCACAGACGTCACCCACTCCATTCCCTGCGGACACGTGCTCAGTCAGGGCTGGGCTGAGCCCACGCAGGTCCACCTCCCCCTGCCCACCCCATGCTCACCATCCGAGTCTTTCTGGTTGGGATTGGGAATGAGGCGGCAGTTGTCTGGGCCAGGTGCCACATAGTCCGGGATGCCATCATTGTCATCATCATTGTCGCAGTCATCCCCCAGCCCATCATTGTCTGAGTCCAGCTGGGAGCTGTTGGGGATCTCAGCGCAGTTGTCCTTCGTGTCCTGATGCCCATCCCCATCACTGGGAGCAAGAACAAGGTCAGAGCAATGACAAAACTGGGGATCTGGCACCACATGCCAGCTCCCCGAAGAGGAGTCCCTCCTGACAGGTCCCTGAACCAGGAGATCAGTTCTGCTCCCAGGGACACAATGGGGAGGTCACCCCACAGCAGTGCTGTCCACACCTGTCCTCGTTGGTGTCACAGATGTCTCCTACCAGGTCACTGTCCATATCTGTCTGGAGGAGAGCGGAGCACTAGTTCAGTGCACATCCTGGGACGAGGAGGAGGACCCCCTGCTCCTTGCTGGGCCAGGCCCCACTTGTCCCAGGGCCCCTGGCCCAGCCTGGCCCCAGCCATACCTGAGTGGGGTTGCTCATTTCAGGACAACTGTCACAGGCATCCCCAACACCGTCCTCATCCCGATCAGTCTGCAGGGGGTTGGGCACCTTGGGGCAGTTATCCAGCATGTTGGGTATCCCTGCAAGGATAGTGCTGAGTGGATACCCTCCCCCACCCTGGCAGGACAGCCCCCCTGGCACAGCCAGGTCAACCCAACAGCAGCTCACCATCCCCATCAATGTCATTGTCACAAGCATCCCCCTCGCCATTGCTGTCTGTGTCCCGCTGATCATTGTTGGGCACATTGGGGCAGTTGTCACAGGCATCCCCAAAGGAGTCGGTGTCTGAGTTCTGCTGGTCCTTGTTGGGGAAGAGCCGGCAGTTGTCCTGTGGAGAAGAGGATGAGGATGTTGGCGCTGTGGTGATGGGCAGACAAGAGGCCACAGTCCCACAGTGGTCAGGGCAGAATGACATCTCCAGCACTGAGACCATTCCTAAGCCACCAGCCTGCTGCTCCCCAGGAGAAGCATCTTGAGGGTCTCAGAACTGAGCCAAAAGGAGAAGCCCTCCTAGAGCCACTGGCACAGCTGCCTGTCCAGCACAGCCACCTCCACATTCTTGACGCCATCGCCGTCAGCGTCGTCATCACATTGGTCCCCAATGCCGTCGTTGTCAGCATCCTCCTGCCCAGAATTGGGCGTCAGGCGGCAGTTGTCCTGCAGGCACAGCCAGCGTTAGGGATGGGGAGGAGATGAGGTCTGGAGCACAGCCCTGCTGTGGATCCTGCGCCCTGCACCCCCTGTGCCTCCCCTCCAGGAGCCCACCTGCTTGCAGTGCTTGTTGTTGTCGATGCAGGGCAGGGGCTCGTCCGGGTACCCATCCAGGTCTGTGTCTGGCCCACACACGTTGCCGTTGCCAGCCCAGCCCACGTTGCACTGAATAAAGAAGAGGTCAGGGGCTGGAAAAGGCCCTGGCAGGAGCAGTGCTACCATGCTGTACCCCCCACACCCTCCTCCTGTCCCTATCCCCTGCTCACTGCACAGGAGATCTCCCCATTCCTCTCAAACAGGCAGAAGCCATTGACGTCGCAGGGGTTAGAGGTGGAAGTGCTGCAGGACCTCTGTGGGACACAGCCGGATGTTTGGTTCCCCACAAAACCCGATTTGCAGGGTCCGCACTTGTAGGAGCCCTGGGGGAGAGAGGGCAGGGGTGGGATGAGGGGAGCTGAGTGGCCCGGGGAGCCAGGGAGGGAGCGGGACAGCACTGCTCACCAGCGTGTTGGTGCAAATGGAGTTGGGGTCGCAGCCCCCATTGTTCCCGTCGTTGCATTCATCAACATCTGTGCAAACCTGTGAGCAGTGTGGGAGAAATGCTCACCTGGGGCCTTTCCCTGTGGGCGGCTCTGCCCATTCCTGCCCTCAGGAAGCTGTCCTCCTCCACAGGTGCTGCATCATCCGTGCTGTCCTGCACTCCAGAGATCCCACGGGGACCTGGCTGAGTCCCGTGGCAGTGCACTCACCTGCTTGCTGGCCTTGGCATAGTCCACCCCCACGCCAGAGACTGTGTTGCCTCGATAGCCACGGGGACAGGGCTCGCAGCGGAACCCGGGGGCTGTGTTGATGCACTTGGAGCCAGGGAAGCAAGGGTTGGCATGGGCACACTGCAACACCGGGAGAGACACAGGCTTCATCCTCGGGCACAGCATCCCGCTTCTCGGGGTGGCTGTTGCCCCAGGCCATCCCAGAGCAGGGATGCATCCCGGCAGTACCGGGGCTGCTGATCCCCCCCAGACCATGCCCACCTCCTCGATGTCAACACAGTGCGTGCCGTTGCCCTCCAGCCCCGGCGGGCAGGGCCCGCAGCGGTACCCAGGGTACTCGTATGTCTCCATGCAGTCCACGCCACTGAAGCAGGGATTGGGGTTGCAGCGAGACCGGTGCTCATGGAAGCCTGAGGAGAGGAGAGGCAGGTGAGGGGCAAGACAAGGCAGCCTTTTGCCCCCCGAGGTGGGAGCAGAGCCTTGCCAGCACTCACCGCAGACCTGGCACTCCATGATGGTGTTGCGGATCAGAGACATCTCCTTCACCTACAAGGCAGCACAGCATGGAGCATCAGGAGGGTGCTGGCACTGTTCTCTAGGAAAATCCAGCCCAGGGAGTGATTGCACCCCCTCAGTCCTACCTGGTCCCTAATGTCTTCCCGCAGCTCAGTCAGGACCTTGTTGAAGAGGGTCAACTGCGTGACCAGTGCCTTGGTCTGCTCACCTGCCAGCAGCAGAAAGGAAAGGTCAATCCCAGGACAGAAAAAGCCTGCCAGGGCTGTGGGCCAGGACTGCTCTGCCCATTGGCACTGAGCTGGGAGGATGAGGCACCTGACAGCCTGTCCTTCCCCCTGGGTCACACAGGGCCCCTTTTCCTGTAGCACACCCCGCACTCTCTGATCCCACAAGGGGCACTGGGACAGGCTATGCAGGGATTTCTGCCTCCATGGAGCCCCAAATGCCTCACACCAGGCAGTGAGGGAATCAGAGCAGGGACTTACCCAGAATGGAGGCCAGCACACTCGTCACTGCAAGGAGAGAGACGAGACATTACCAAATGCTTCTGTCACACTCCAGCAGTGTCACCTCACATGGTCACTCCTGGTCAGCACACGTGCAGCAGTGTAGTTCCCACCTGTGTGGGGACACTGGGCCAGGAGGGACAGGAACATCCCTCTGTGCTGTCACCCCCCAACTCCTTGTGCCATGGCCCACACAGGTGACCCCAAAAGCTCCCCAAGCCATTACCTGCACTGTGAATGGACTCATCTCCTTGGAAAGGGCATTCACTCAGGGCCCCTACACGGCTCATGGACCCTCCCAGGATCAGCTTCATGGACTCTACAAACCCCTGATGCATGTGGGGAGATGCAATCAGCGTGGAGGGGGTCAGCCCATCCCCAAGGGTGCACTGGCTGGGGTGTCAATCCCCCTGGCACTCACCTGCATCCTCTGGTAGGCCTTCAGCCCTGTGCGCACCTCGATGGACTCCACCTCGGCCAGGGGGATCTCAGACAGCTCAGGCAGCCCCACACTGGAGTCCGTCTGCTTGCAATCGACGTAGAGCTCCACGCTCAGCGTGTCCCTGCGCAGCCCGCTCAGGCGCACGATGACAGAGTGGCTCTGCCCGTCCGCCACGTGCGCGTGCTGCAGGTTGACCGAGTGCACCTTGTTGTCCTCCCGCAGGTACCGCACCAGGACTGCGGAGGAGCGGGAAGGGGCCGTCAGCTCCCCTCCAGCACTGGCAGCACCCTGGGACTGGCGTGTGTCCATTGCTCTTCCCTGCAGGAACTCAGTCCCGTCGTCTCAGAGCACTGGGGCAAGAGCAGGGCCAGTCCATCCCCACGCAGAGGGCACCCACCCACCTTTGTTGATCTTCCCCACGACAGAGACCTCCAGCCACCGGGTGTTGTCCTTCTTAGAGTAGAGGCCGAAGAGGGTCCCCCCCTGCTTGGGGGGCAGACGGAAGGTGGAGAGGAGGTACACGTCGTTGACAGTCAGAAGCTCCATGCGGATCTTGTGGGCCACGCTGGCCATCTGCCGAGCCTCGCTCACCAGCAGCAGGTCGATGACTGCGGGACACGAGCACCGGGGTCGCCTCTGCACCGGCAGCCGCAGCTCCGGGCGGTGACTACGGGGATGCCCGGTGCGGTCAGAGCGGGGCTGGGGTGGGGGTGTCCCTGGACCGCCGGGCTCTGGGGGGACCAGGGAAGCCCCGGGGGCTCCGGGGCCGCCCCCGCGCGGTGGCGCTCCAGGACCGGCCGCGCCGCCGAGGGGGATGCCCGGTGCCCCCGGACCGGCGAGACCGGCAGAGTCCCGGCCCGGAGCCCGCCCCGCTATTGGGGCATCCCGCTCCGCGGAGTCCCCCGCGGGCCAGCCCCAACAAGGGGCAGCCGGACCGGGAGATCCCGGAGGGACGGTTGGGCCGCCGTTACCGGCTCGAGGCGCTTAGCGGGGAGCGCGGACAACTCGGTCCCGCTGCCGCACGGGAGCCCGCCTGTTCCGTGCAGACGCACCGGGCAGACCGAGAGGGGCTCCGGCGCCGGGGTCAGCTCCCTCCGCGGCACTCTCCCGCGGCCTCGAGCCAGCATCGGAACCGGCGGCGACCCCGCGCCTCGGGGTGAACGTTCCAGCGTCCCCGCCGCCCGCAGCCCAGCTCCCCCGGGGCAAGCAGAGCCGCTGTCAGCGGCCGTGGGACAGGGTCTGCCGTCGCCGAACCCCGACTGTCGCCCGTCCCGCCGCCCCTTCGGGGCAGCCCCACCGCCGCCCCGAGCCCCTCCGGTACCTTGCAGCTCCTGACGAGCCGCGGCGGCGGCGCCCAACAGGAGCAGCGCCAGGAGCACAGGGCTCCCCGGTGCCCCCATGGTGCCGCCGGTGCCGCCGGTGCGGAGCGGAGCGCGGCGGGGCGGGGTGGCGCACGGGGGTGGGGCCGGCGGGGCCGGCGAGGAGGAAACAAAGAGCCGTCAATCACCGGGCGCATCCCGAGGACACCGACGGGCGACCGGCTACGGCTCCGACCCCGGAGGGGGGTCACCGTACCGGTGCGGGGCACTGGGCCCGGGGCTTCGGGGACCCCCCGGCACTGCCGGCCCCCGGGCAGCTCTCGCTCACAGCGGCGGTTCACCGGGAGGTCAGGCGGGCGGCCTGGAGCCGCCCCAGCAGCGCCGGAGCATCCCGGCCCGGGAGAGCGGGACCGGCCGCGGGGCCGCTTGTACGGGGGTGCCCCACGCCGCGGAGCCCCCCGGGCCGGCAAGAGCCCCGGGGCCGCTCCGTACCGCCGGGCTGCGCTCGGGTCGCTGAGCCGCTCCCGCGGAGCTCCGGCCAAGGCGGGCCGGCGGCCCGGGGTGTCCCGGCCGTGTTTACAGCTGTTTCCCCCGGTGCCATAACAACGGGCCGAGCCCGGCCCCGGGACTGCCCCAGCCCCGCGGCGCGGGTCCGGCTCCGCGCCAGCGATCCCGCGTAACGAGGGGGTGCGGGCGATGGAGGGGGGCGGTCCCGAGCCGCACATGGGGCGTTTTCCCTCCGCCGCTGCCAGCGGGCTCCCGGCCCGGCTGCTGTCCGTGGAGACGTGCGGGGGGTGCGGGGCTGAGCAGGGTGAGCAGTGCGGAGCCGGGCTGAGCGCTGCGGGGCCGTGCGGGGAGATGCGGGGCACAGCAGGACTGTGCGGTGCGGGACCAAGGAGAGTGAGCAGCGTGGAGCTGAGCTGAGCCTTGCGCGGCCATGTGGGGCCATGCGGGGAAATGCGGGGCGAAGCAGGACTGAGCTGTGTGGAGCTGAGCGTTGCGGGGCACAGCAGCGTGGAGCTAAGCTGGGCTGTTCGGTGCGGGGCCGAGCAGCGTGGAGCTGAGCTGAACGGTGCGGGGCTCTGCGGGGCGGGCCGGGACGCGGGTTCTGTCCCAAGGACCCTGCAGACAACACCGCTCCCGTCCCCGCACTGTGCTCGGCTCCGCTCCATCGCTGAGCCCCCCGGCCGGTGCCGCCCCGCGGCGGGGGCGGGCGGAGCCGCCCGTCCGGTTCCGGGTCGGCGGAAGATGGCGGCGCCCATGGAGCTGTTCTGCTGGGCCGGGGGCTGGGGGCTGCCCTCGGTGGACCCCGACTGCCTGGCTGTGCTGGTGAGCGGCGGGTCGGGGCGGCGGGGCCGGTACGGGGCTGGGCCGGGGTCCCGCGGGCAGACCCCCGCTCTATTCCTTCCTCCCGCAGACCTACGCGCGGTTCACGGGGGCGCCGCTGAAGGTGCACCGGGTCACCAGCCCCTGGAGGAGCCCCTCCGGTAAGGGCCCCGCCGAGGATACCGGCACCGCCGGTACCCCCCGCACCATCGCAGCCCCGTGATCCCGTTGCCCACCCTCCACACATTACATCCTATCACAGCTTCTCACCTCATCTTATTCCTCACGTCCTGTGCCCCCACACCACGGTACCCTCTGCCCTATTGCACCCCTTATCCCACTGCGCTCCTCTTGCCCTATGGCCTCTCCTCCCCACATGGCACCATCCCACCCTATCGCATCCCCCTGTACCTCATCGCACCCCCTGTTCCCATCACCACCATTACCATCTTACACCCCTTGCCCCTTCACACCCTCCCACCCCATTACGTCTCTCATGTCCTGTGCCCTTGACTACGCTCTCCCACCCTCTCATTGTACTCCCTTGTCCTGTGTCCCCCTGCCACTGCGCTCCTCTGTATCCCGTCACACCCCCATTACCTCATCACCATCCCTGTCCCATCACACCCCCTCTTGTCCTATTGCACCATCATGCCCTATCACACCCCGTCCCATTGCACCCCCCCATCCCATTGCGACTCATGTCCCATTGAACACCCTCATCACACCCCCCACCTCATTGCAGCCCCCCTTTTTTCTCTGCCCTCCCTGCATCACTGCACTCTTATGCCCCATTGCTCCCCCTGTCCCATCACTCCCCATTGCACCCCCATGTCCATCAACCACCCCTACTCCCCACTGCAACCCCCTTGTCCGGGCACATTCCCCATTTCCCATCACACAGTTTCTACCCCGTCCGCTGCACCGCTCTGTCCCCACCTCACCTTACAGCCCTGTCACTGCCTCGTGCCCCTCATCCAGCCAGGGGGGTCCATCCCCCATTCCAGCCCCCGGCACCCCTCACCTGCTCAGGGTGCTCTCAGGCACAGTGACTGCAGCCCCCACTCCCCCTGCCCGCAGGGCACCTGCCCGCGCTGCGGACACAGGATGAGGGCACCATCTCCAAACCTCAGCAGATCATAACACACCTCAGGAAACAGGTACAAGGGGGCTTGGGGCACCCCCTGCCCCAGGCTGCGGGGTACTGGAGCCCCTCAGGGAGGAGGGAACTCTGTCGTGTCACCCGCGGGTGGGATTTGGTGCCTCCTGTGGGATCAAACCGGGTGTTTGCTCCGCAGAAATACAATGCTGACTACGACCTGTCGGCCACACAGAGCGCAGACACGCTGGCCTTCGTGTCCCTGCTGGAGGAGAAGCTGCTGCCAGTACTGGTGAGGCTCAGGGCAGGCTGCAGGGAAGGGGGGCCCTCCAAAGATGGGATCTTTTCCCATGGAGCTGCGCCAGTGGGCTCAGGTGTGTCCCCAGCTGCCAGCAAAGCCAGATAGCACAGCCGGCAGCAACATCCCAGGAGCCTGGCTTGGCAGGGATAGGGGTTTGGGGGTGGCAGCAGTGGCTTGTGCAGCCTGGGCTGGGGTCTGCCCTTGACCCCAATGCTCCTGCAGCCCCTCAAGGTCTCCAGGGTGGCTGGGCTGGACCGGGGCTCTGCTGGCTGCAGCCCCGCTGTGGCCAGGCTGTGCATTGTTCTCCACCACAGATCCACACCTTCTGGGTGGACGCCAAGAACTACGTGGAGCACACGCGGAAGTGGTACGCGGAAACCATCCCCTTCCCCCTCAACTTCTTCCTGCCCAATGCCATGCACAAGCGGCACCTGGAGCGGCTGCAGCTCATGTGGGGGGATGACTACATGGAGGATGAGGAGAAGCTGGAGAAGGAGGTGAGGGATGGAGTCTGGGAACAGTGGGTCCTTGGTGGTGTCTGGGAGATCCCTGTGAGGCCAAAATCCAAACTGGGGTCTGGCTTCCCCCCTCCTGCTCCCCTGAGCACTGTGACAGTACCTGGGCAGGTGACAACCCTCTGTCCTCCTCTTGCAGCTCTACCGGGAAGCTCGGGAATGCCTGACACTCCTCTCCCAGCGTCTTGGCTCCCAGAAGTTTTTCTTTGGAGACTCGTAGGTGGCCAAAGGGGGAGAGGAGAAGGGTCCTGAGAGTTCTCCATACCCCAGCAGGGCTGAGGCCCCGTAGTCTGCAGGGGAGCTGCAGCCCCTGTGCATTGCTTTGGGGGTGGAACAAGCTTGCAGGGGACAGGGCACCCTCCAAAGGTGGGGAAGCCACATGCCATCCCCAGGGGTGCTGGGGGTGGCTGGTGGGTCTGGATGGCTTTGGGTGGGGACCTCAGGCACAGATGTCTTGTGTCCCAGGCCAGCCTCCCTCGACGCCTTAGTCTTCAGCCGCCTGGCGCCGCTCCTGAAGGCAAAGCTGCCCAACGGGAAACTGCAGCAGCACCTGAAGTCCCTGCAGAACCTGTGCAACTACTGCACCTCCATCCTCAGCCTCTACTTCCCCTGGGACCGAGGTGAGAGCCGTCCCCCACCTCACCCTGCAGGCTTGGGGTGACTTGTCCCCCCAGGTACATCCCCAGCTGGCGCTCGGTCTCAGGGTGACCCTTCCCACCCACATCCCTGCTCTGTCCCTCCAGGTGACCCCCTGACCGATGCCCCTCGGGCTGCGGGCACAGATAGCAACGAAGCAGAGGAGGACCCCCACAAACGGCGCAAGCAGCTGCTGTCGGTGCTGGTGGGGCTGGTGGCCATGCTGGGCTACGCCTTCCTGAGCGGCATCGTCTCCATCCAGCGTGGCAGCGTGGGGCCGGCCGGCCGGCAGCCCATCGCCCTGGAGGAGGAGGAAGAGGAGGAGGAGGAGTGAGGACGAGCTGTGTGACTGTTCCTCCCCAGCCCCTGGAACTGACTGTTTTTACACCGGGAGCCTGGCAGCATCGCTGTCCGCGGGTGCTCCGCTCTGTGTCCCACCAGGAACCACAGCCCTCTCCGTGGGAGCGTCCCTGCCACACCAATAAACCTCCCTCTCTCCACCTGCACACTCTCATAGTCTTGGCACCCTCGAAGCCCTTCCCAGTTTCCCCAGTTGCCCTGGCTGGAGTTTTGCAGCAGGCACCAGTGTGTCCTGCCTGTGGCTCTGCCCCTCACTCTGGCTGAGGGGACTTTATCTTGCTGACAACTGGGCAGAGAGGGGACCGAAAAGCATCTGTGGCATCTCGGCAGTGTCCCCTGTCCCTTCTCCGACAGCTGTGGGGCTGAGCCCCTTATCTCCCGTGCATCATTCTGACGTGGCATCCCTCCGGGCAGCGCAGACAGCACTTCTGTGGCGCTGGTACCTCCCCTCCACGCTGCTGCCAGCCCGTCTGCCCCGAGCACGGCAGCACAGCCGGGACACAAAACCAGAGCCAAGGGCAGCCGGGGCTGCTCGTCAGGACACGTCCCTAGCCCGGGAGCACTCCCCGCTGCCAGCGGGACACCCGGAGCCGCGCTCCAGCAGCCGGGATCCCTCCAGTGCTGACATCTGTTTGCATTCCACCACGCCTGCCAGCACCGGGGAGCTCCTGCAGCTGGCACAGCTGGGAGTACACCGCGTGGGCTGAGAGAGGGCTCGGGGGTGGCCACCTGGGCTCCGTCTGCCCCCGCGGTCCCCGGGGCCACCCGGTGTGGGGCTGGTGCCGGTGTTGGCTGCGCTGCCGTTCCCGCTGGCCGCTGCCGGTTTACGAGTGCACAGATGGAAAGGCGGCGTGGGGCCAGGTCGGCACACAGCCCTCGCTTGTTTGGCTGCCGGCTGCCACGGCCAGCGGCATCCCAGCCCTGCTGCTGCGGTGGCTGAACGTCCCTCGGCTGCGCTCCCGGACACGCGCCCCCCGTGCCCCCCACCCGGGCGCAATGACCAGGGGCCCTCACACTGGGCTGGAGCAGAGCCATGGAGCTGCAGAGCCTCCCCCATACTGGCCCAGTTCGAGGGGCCCCACTGGGAGGGGGATGACTCAGTGCAGCGCCCCCCCCACCCCCAGCACGCTCCCCTCTAACGTCACTCAGGAAGTATGTTCCCCATGCTCCCGGCTCCCATTAGCTGGAGGGGCTGATGGCTGCTCCAGCAGGAGAAACCACAGCCGCCTGCTCTGGCCAGGGGGAAGCTGGAGCTGCCGACGCCAGAGCTCTGCTCTATATCCCGGCTGCGTGTCCTGACTGCAGTTGGGCCCTGGTCCCTGTCAGCTTTGGGCTGTTCCCTGCCCGAGGGATGCTGCAGTGGAAGACAGGAGGGAGGCACCATCCCTTAGGGTGACAGCCCCCTCCATGCCTGCAGCACTGGCCCTGTGGGAAGCCCCAGGAACCTGAGCAGAGGAGGGATGGGACTCATGGGGCTCAGGAGGTACCATCAGCCCCAAATCTGCCTCCTCTGGCCCCTGGCACAGTCCTGCCCACTGAGCTGGCACCAAGGGGAGGTCAAGGGTTTGGGCAAGTTTGTAGAAAACCTGTTTATTTTATGAAAACATCTAGAAAAGCAAAGGCATTGCAGCCCTAGGGTCAAACAGGTCCCCTGGGGCTCAGGGGGCTGCAGGGGCTGTGCTGCAGGCCCAGCCCCATTGGAGTTTTCTCTCCAAGCTGCCACCAGCACCATGTTCCTGGCACTGGCACCTCACTCCTCTGCTCCCTGTGGCCACATTAAGCTGGCTGCTTCCAGAGGAACGTCTGGATGGAGTCACTGGGAGCCACGGCCTCGATGAAGCCGACGCGCGGGTCGGAGATCCCAAAGGACACGTCCGTGGGGGAGCTGTGGGGAAAGCAAGAGGGGATGGGTGCTCAGTGGGGTCACTAGGGCCTTTTACTGGGGATCAGAACTGAGCCACTCACCGGTTCAGCACCACCAGGACGATGGCACCGTCAGGGCGCAGGAAAGCCGAGTGCTCCAGGTCACACTGGCGGCACTTCTTGGAGACGGCCAGTCCCACCCGCTGTGAGCCCTCGGGGATGAACTTGCTGTGGGGACAAGCACGTTCAGAGTCTGGTACTTAGGATGTGGTACCTGGAGCCTGTGGCAGGAGCCAGCAGCCTGTGACCCCAACACACCTGAAGTGGCCCAGGTGGTAGAACATGGGCTGCTTGTAGAAGACGTCCTTGCTGCTGTCCACAATGACGGGGCTGTCCACGTAGTTCTTGCTCCAGTTGGGGCCTCCCTCCATGTCCAGGGCCAGGTTCCAGTCAGTCCAGCCTGTCACGTAGTTATTGAGGTTCTGCGGGGCAGGAGGTGGTACTGAGCCACAGGCAGGCCCAGGGGCTGGCCAGGGGGGCTGTTGCATCCATGGCTCCCACCAGGCCCTACCGTCAGGATGCTGTGGCTGTACTTGCTCCCACGGTCCCAGCCACCCAGCACCACCCTGGGCTCCCAGAAGTAGGAGCCTGTGGAGGCCTCCGTGGAGAGGAGGAAATAGTTCGGGAAGAGGTGATGGGTGATGGAGAGTGTCAGATCGATGGGCGCCAGGAAATCCAGGTACCAGTGGATGCCGATGCCACTGATGTAGCTAGCAGCCACAGGGTCTTTGAGAACCTGGCAGGAGAAAAGGGTCACCAGTGCCCAGGGCTAGGAAATCTGCTGTGGGGCCAGGACAGCTGCTGTGGGGACTCACCACCTCAGCCCAGTAGGGCAGCATCACCCTCTGGTCATCCAGGATAATGAGCTGGACGTGGCGGTGGGAACTGTTGGCCAGTGCTGGGCCCAGGTCCTGGGCAATGAAGTCTCGCTGGTGCTCAGGGGAGAAACCCAGGCACTGGAAGGGGTAGAAGATGATCTCACCAGCCGTGGGCTCATTCCCTGCCGTCACTGCCCAGAAGGTCAGGTTGTGCTTGGCATACTCATCCAGGAACCTGGTGTGGGGTAGATGGTGAATGGCCTCATTACACCTGTGCCAGCCCCAGCTGCAGGTATGGCATCCCCAGCTCCCACCGCATTCCCGCGGCCCCTCACCGGATGAAGTACTTGGCCCAGGCCCGGTGGTACTTGTCCCCGGGGCTGCCCTTCAGTGTTCCCCTCCCTGTCATTGCTCCATTTGTCTTCATCCAGACCGGGGAGGTCCAGGGGCTGGCGTACAGTGACAGCGGCCTCTTGGCCACTGCCTGGGCTGCTTGGAGGATGGGGATCTAGGGAGAAGTGGGATGGCACAGAGCTCTCCAGGTCAGTCCCAGTGCTGGCAGTGCAGGGAGCAGGAGGAGTCATCTCCTTCCCCAGAGGTGGGAAGGTGCTCCCTTTCCCCATCCCACCCCGTACCATCCCATCCCATCCCATCCCATCCCAACCCATCCCGTCCCACCCAGGTGTAAAGATGAGTCCTCTCCCTCCCCATTGGAAGTGCTCCCCTTCCCCTTCCCATTTCAGTCCATCCCATCCTACCCCATCATGTCTCATCCCATTCTTTCTCCCACCCACGTGGAAGGATCTCCCTCCTGATCAGCAGGAAGGACCTCCATTTCATCCCCTATCCACCTCATTCCATCCCATCCCACCCCACCCAGGCAGCAGACCCAGTCCCTCAGACTCTTCCTGCAGGACTCGCCTTCATGTGCGTGTCCTCCTCTGTCAGGTTGAAGTGCCTCAGCTCGAAGTCGCCCTCGGCATCGGCGTAGGTGTACAGGCGGACGGAGAAGTCAGTGCTGGCCATGGGCACACGCACCAGGTTGTACTCAATGCCTGAGGGCAGGGCAGGTGGTGATGGGCATACTCGAGTTGCATTTGGGGGTCCAGATCCCCCAGCCCCTCAGAAAAAGCCTCAACAGCCAAGCCCCAGCTCTACCACCCAACAGCATTGCCTGCCCTGGGCTCACCTTCCTCAGAGAAGTAGGAGCGGAGCAGGTGGTTCTGGGCATCCTTGGACAGGGACTGGATGTTGATGGCAGCTGCATCAGTGATGGAGCCACCAAACCCCTTCACCTTCTGGTACCTCTGTGCTGTGTCCAGGGTGAGGTGGAAATCTGTGGGGACACACAGTGTCACCATCCCCGCCGTGTAGGACAGACTCTGTCACAGCAAGTGCAGCCAGGGTGGTACCTGGGCTCTTGGCGTTATGCTGGAAGCTCCCCTCGCTCCTCTCCAGCCGCTTGCCAGCCTTGCTGCTCTCATACTTGACATAGGAGCCAGGGGCTGGCAGGACCAGGGGGTCCAGCGTGTCACAGTACGTGGCACTGCAGGCACAGACCACTGAGCCGTGCCCAAAATCCTTGGCATCACAGGGACGGCCACCTGCAGCAGAGGAAAGACTGGGTGGGCACCAAGGGCTGCGGCAGGAGCCCAGCTAATCCCTTTGACCCATGACAGTCTCCAAACCCACCACCCTCCAAAGCCCAGGGACAAGTGCCAACACGTACCTGTGGCATGCAGGGCCGCCTGTGCCAGCAGGAGCCAGCCCAGGACACTGGCACAGCCTGGTCCCATGACACCTCTGCTGCAGTGGCTCAGACGATGCCGATGGACGCACTGGAGCTGGGAGCAGGGGGAGGTGTCAGCACCCAGAGCTTCTCAGCCTGACCCAGCCCCACACAGGGACAGAGACACAGGGCAGGGAGAGCCCCAGCATCATCCTTCTGCCCAGGGACTTTGGGGACCACTAGGGTTAATCCTGTCCTGCCCTCTGCTCCCTGCTCCAGCCCAGCACTCACCTTCCCTCCCATCCCTCCAGAATCTACCAACGTTCCAGCTATGTCCCAGGTGGGGGTGCAGCCCCCCAGGTGTGGGCAGCCCCCAGGTGTGAGCCACCCCACCAGCCCACTGTTCCCAGCTGCCCACGCTGGCTGTACCCAGCAACTTTGTTCACTCCCATCAACTCCCTCCCACTCCTTCTCCCTCCTCACTTGTACCACAGCTGTGCCATGCTATGTCACGCCACGCTGCATCACCCCACGTATCCCCAGTGCCTCCCAAGTCACGACTAGTAGCAAACAGCTCCACACTCCCGATGTCCCATGCGTGGCAGCTGGGGTTTGTCCACCCAGAATGGTTTGGGGCTCAAGCCCCTGGCATGGAGAGTTCCACATTCCCCTATTCCATGCAGGTCCTGTCCTTCCCATGGTGCTGGCAAGGAGCCTCTCTGTGAGGGCACAGGAGGAGCCACCTCCAAGCCTCGGGACCACCCTGGTTCCAGACTGAGGACACCTGGGGACATCTGCCAGGGTGGGGTGATGCTGTCTTCTTGCTCCGTGAGATCTTGTGGGATATGGAGTGGGGCCAGGCAGCTGTCCCACCTCCACTGCCTCCCATTCCCTGCCTGGGAATGATGCCCAGCTCGGCCAGGGCATGGCCTCAGCATGGTCCTGCTGCCCAGGGCGGTCCCATGCCCATCCCTATCCCCATCTCTACCCCCATTCCCACCTGCTGAAGCCGCCTTGGACCCGGGGGACTCACCTGCTGCCAAACCACCTCTTGCTGTGTCTCTGTGGCAGTGGGAGCTGTGTCCTGGCTGTGCCTGGTGGGAGGTGACGCGTCTGGCGGAGCAGGAAAGGTGAGTTTGGAACGGGACAGCTCATGGGACTCTGTGTTTGAAGAGAAGCCTGGGGATGATTTTGCAACTTGGCTCCAATGCGCTTTCCACACACCACAGCATTTGCAAAGGTCTCCTGAAACCTGTTCCAGTGGCCAGAGGGAAGCTGGGGAGGGGAGGATGCTCGCCAGCTCCCCAAGTGCGTCCATCATCCCCCATAGCCAGGCCTGCCCTGCTGCCCTTGGGAAGAGCCCCAGGGGACCAGCCCTGTGTCCCTGGGACACCTCGGACAGGGCAGGGCTGGCTGCGCCCACCCAGGGTCCCTGCTCATCCCACCCAGCAGCAGTTCGGCTTTGCCATGGCCAGTGCCACTGCCATGACCTGTGTCCCATTTGAGGCTGCTCCAGGACCTTTCCTGGCACGGGCAGAGGCAGCAGCCGGTCATGGCAGTGACCCCCGACCCCTCCTGCTGTCTCCGCGGGCGATGGGCACAGCGGGGGCTGCAGTCGCTGCCCCTCGACGTCCCCTCGCCCCTGCCGTGCCCCCCACGCCGGAGCCCCACGCTGCAGCGGGCTGGGTGGAGCCGGCTGCAGCAGTTTATCATCTGCAAAACAAGCCTGGGCTCCACACCGTCTAATTTGGGAACCTTCCTAATTGCAGGCATCTGCTCCGCAAGAGAAACAGGAGGCGGGCAGAGGCACGGGGGGAGTGGCATCTGCCCCGGGGTCCCCTTGGGGCAGCTGGTGAGGCAGACCCCCATCCAGGGACCACAGCCCCTCACTCAGTGTCACAGCCCCTGACCCAGGGTCACAGCCCCTCCCTGGAGATGCCCCGCCCAAGGCCCTGCTCCTCCTGCCGCCGCCAGAGAAGGGATCCCCCCGCACACGCTGCAGGCAGTGGGGATGATGGGGGTGGTTCCTCCGGCCTCACCCCACCCCGCGCTCCCATTGCCGGGGATGTTGCATCCCCCTGTTTCCCAGCTGGCTTTTCAACAGGGAGGGAAAGCACCATCCTGCAGCAGCTGCGGTTCCAAACAGGCAGGAGCAGGGAGCCAGTCCAGAGGGGCTGGGCCAAAGCCTTTCCCTGCACACTTATCCCTGAGCACTGCTGCACACCAGGGTGAGGGCTCCATACGTGCCATCCCAGCACAGCGACGGTCCAATGTCCCTTGGGAAGGGGACGTTCCCAAGAAGTCTGTGTGCCAGCAGGACCAGAGCGGTGACCCTGTGCTGGGCAGGGGCGAGGAGGTCACACCTCTAATCCTGGGGGTCAGTTCTGTGCCCCTCAGGACAAGAGGGACATTGAGGGGCTGGAGCATGTCCAGAGAAGGGAATGGAGCTGGGAAGGGTCCTGGAGCACCAGGGGAGGCTGAGGGAGCTGGCAGGGCTCAGTCTGGAGAAAAGGAGGCTCAGGGGGAACCTTCTGGCTCTGCACAATTCCCTGACAGGAGGGTGCAGCCAGGTGGGCGTCAGGCTTTGCTCCTGGGGAACAAGGGACCGGACAAGAGGAAATGGCCTCAGGTTGCATCAGAAGAGCTGTGGCATTTCCCAGGAGAGGTTTAAGTTGAATATTAAAGAAAATTTCTTCATGGACAGGACTGCCCAGCCCTGGGATCAGCTTCCTGGAGCAGTGGTGGAGTTGCCATTCCTGGAGGGATTTAACAAATGTGTATGGAGCACTTGGGGACGCGATTTAGGGCTGGCTTTGGCAGTGCTGGGAGAATGGTTAGACTTGATGATCTTCGAGGCCTTTTCCAACCTCAAGGATTCCATGATTCTATTCTATGATTCTAAGCACAGGCAGCCCAACCCAGCTGCTGTTGGAGCCAGCATTCCCTAGGAACACGGATAAAAGCACAGGACAGGCTGATGTGCTCCGTGAACAGGCCTGGGATGGAGCCCAGTGCCACCTTCACACCACACTCCAATAAACCAGCTGTAAAGCCTCTGGGTTTTTCATTTTCCCCAACCTCAGCAGTTCTGTGGCTCTCACACAGGGGCATTGGCCAAGGAGAGCTCTGGCTTTCTCATTCCTGTACTTCAAAGACGCTGGTAACGTTCCCAAAGGCACAGGGAATACTGTAACTGGTATTTAGGGAAAGCAAACAGGACGGGGAGGTCATTGCGGGCTGCGGCTGGTGTTGGCCACAGCCAGAATAGAGGGGACTCTGTCCAGAGGCCACCCTGGAGAGGTGGGACCAGCCTGATTTGTCCATAAGGTTTGGTGGATGGGGACACTGATATCATTTACTCTGCCTTTCCGACAGCGCCTGACATTTGGATTTTAAAAAAAATCCCCAAAAAAGTAGGCTGGGGAAAAACCAACAGCACACATGGAATGAATCAAGGGCTGGCAGCAGCGGAGACTCCAGCTGCAGGGATAAACAAGGAGCCACCCGCAGGCCACGGGGGCCGGAGCCCCCGGGGCACCCCTGGCCCCGCGCCGCCCCGCCGAGGAAAACCGAGCGCGCAGAGGAAACACTGACGGGAACGGCGCATTCCGGAGGGAGCGCGTCATGGCTTTACTTGGCACCCGTGACACACGCGAAGGTTTCAAGGGGGCCACGTGTGGAAGTGTGGTCCAGGAAACGGTGCAGTGGGAACTTCCAGGGGGATGGGAAGTGCCGGGAGGGAGGGGAGGCTGGAAAGCAGCAGGCCTGGCCAGACCCTGGTGCCAGCAGCACACGGAGCCTCTCGTGCAGGGGCTGCACTCCTGGCAATGGGTTACCCTCTGCTTCCACCTTTGAGGGATGCTGGAAAGGGTGGAGGAACACTTGACCCCTGGAGCCTCCCAGAGGTCCCCAGCACTCCCCTGGCTATCACTCCTGGTGCCACAGGTAGGTCTGGATGGAGTGGGCTGGAGCCACAGTCTCAATGAACCCCATGGCAGGGTCCCGAATTCCAAATGGCACATCCCGGCCAAACCTGGGGAGCAAGAGGGGCTGAGCAGGTCGTAACAGCCAGGGCTGAGCATCACCCCTGTCCCTGCTTGGGCTGACCTGTTGAGGACCACCAGGACAAGGGCACCATCGGGGCGCAGGACGGCCACGTGCTCCAGCTGGCAGAGGAGGCAGCGGCGGCTGCTGTGCAGCCCCACCCGCCGAGAGCCCTCGGGGATGAACTTGCTGTGGGGAGAGGACCAGAAGAGGGGTTCTGCCCCTGGTCTGGGGCTGGCAGCTGCACCTGAGCCCCCCTGACCCACCTGAAGTGCCCTAGGTGGTAGAACATGGGCTGCTTGTAGAAAACATCCTTACTGCCATCCACGATGACAGGGCTGTCCACAAAGTTCTTGACCCAGTTGGGGCCTCCCTCCATATCCAGGACCAGGTTCCAGTCGGTCCAACCAGACACAAAGTGGTTCATGACCTGGGGGAGCAGGGAAGGGGCTGAGCAGGGCTCCCCCAGCCCCGGGCGGGCAGTGTGGGGGCCGTACCGTCAGGATGCTGTAGCTGTAGTGATCCCCCCGCTCCCAGCAGCCCAGGGACACGGCGAAGCGGAACATGAAGAAGCCAGTGCAGGCCTCCGTGTAGAGGAGGAAATGGTCAGGGAAGAGCTTGTGGGTGGCCTCCAGGCTGCAGCCGGGAGGGACGATGGCATCCAAGTACCAGTGGACCGCCAGGCCAGCCACATAACGGGCAGCTGTGGCATTTCCCAGGACCTAGGGAGCAAAGGAGATGCCTCACACTGAGGCTACCCATGCCTGAAGTCTGCGGGGATGGACACATGGACTCCTGCAAGTGTGGTTTCTCAGGGCCACCTCTTGTCCCCTCCCATGAGCACCACAGCCCACTCCACCTGCAGCCCCCTCCCTGCAGCACTGCACCCTCTGAGCAGCACCCGAGCACAGATCTGGTGCCCCAACATGATTTTGGCACCTCACTCAGTAGGGTGCAGTGCTAAGGGGGTGGGGCACAGGTTTGCCCCTTGGTGGGCAAACTGTGCCCCTTGCCCCCCACCTGGCCCTGCTGCTGCCTGGTCTTCCCTCCACATCCCCCTGGGGCGGTCCAGCTCTGCACCCGTGCCATGGCTGGAGGCAAAGGAAGGCCATGCTGCCTGGCTTGAGGCTGGGGCAGGACCACGTTTTACTTTCTTTCCTCCTAGTTTAGGGCAATTCCCCCAAACAGCCCTTGCAGCATTGTGGGAGGAAACCAAATCAGCCAAAACTTTGTCCAGAAAAAGTGGTGGTGTCCAGCAGCACTGCCACGATCCAGGGATCCAGGATATGGGTGCCACCTCCTGTCCACTCTCCCGCCAGGCACACGCGGAGGCGGCTACTCTGGAAGGAGCCGGCTCCGGCTCTCACTCCGGCAGACCCGGTTTGCTCCCACTCTCTAGGGCTGGGAGAGGCCGCTGGCTCCCTTTCCAACAAAGCCTGGGGCTGGGGCGCGAGGCAGGGGGGAAGGAAGGGGCGCTGCTCTTCACCACTTTGGCCCAGTGTGGGAGGTGGATGCGCTGGTCGTCGAGGATGAGGAGCCGTGTGCGGTGGGGGCTGCGGGCCAGCGCAGGGCCCAGGTCCTGGGCAATGAAGTCCCGCTGCTGTGCGGCTGTGAAGGCGATGGTGGGAGCCTGGGGGGGCGTGAAGAGCCCCGCCAGCGGCTCGTTCTGTGCCGTCACTGCCCAGAAGGTCACGTTGTGTTTGGCGTATTCATCCAGGAACCTGGTGCAGAGAAGAGGGGCCAGAATCAGCTGTGCTGTGCCCCCCACCCCACACCCCAACCCTCTGTGCACCCACACCCCTGTCCAGCCCAGCCTGGTTCCAGAGACAGTACTTGATGAAGTAGTTGGCCCAGGCCTTGTGGTACTTGTCCCCTGCCTTCCCCTTCAGAGTCCCTTTCCCACGGACATCCCCGTTACTCTTCATCCAGGCTGGAGCAGTCCAGGGGCTGGCAAACAGCAACAGCGGCCGCTTGCTCATGGCCAAAGCTCGGCGCAGGAGGGGAATCTGCGGGAGGGGGCAGAGGGACAGGGTCAGCTTCAGCTGCAGCTCCCCAAAACCACAGGGCCCAGCATGGGAGGAAGGGGAGGACTCAAGGGACCTCAGTGGGAACTGGTAGCTGGCAAGCACCACCCCACGGCACAGCGCCCTGGCTCCTCACACTGCCAGTGACAGCTGGGATGCGCCAGGACGTGCCCTGGAGGAGGTGCCAGCTCCCACAGGCTGTCCCCATGCACCCTGCCATGGTGTGCAGGGCTCAGCAGCACCTGGTCCTGGGGGTCCCAGCACACGCAGGAGCTCCAGCGCGAGGGGGGACAAGGTGCTGATGGCAGCGGCTTCAGCCTCCCACCTTCATCTTCACATCCTCATCCACCAGTCTGAAGTGCTTCAGCTCGTAGTCGTTGGGGACATCATCGTAGCTGTAGGGGCGCACGGAGAAGTCGCTGCAAGCCATGGGGACCCGGACGAGGTTGTACTCAATCCCTGAGGAGCAGGAAAAGCATCAAGCAGCATCGGAGCAGGCATCCCGGTGACGATGTCCCTGCAGTGGGGACAGGCACAGCCACCTCTGGTGAGCCCACGATCTGCTCACACTGCCGTGCCCTTACTGCTCACCGCTCTCAGAGAAGTAGGAGCGCAGCAGGTTGTCCTGGGCTGGCTGTGACAACTTCAGGATATTCATGGCAGCAGCATCGGAGAAGGACCCGCCGAAGCCTTTCACGTGCTGGTACAGTGTGGAGATGTTGAGCGTCAGCAGCAGCCCTGCGGGAAGAGCCCGGCTCAGTCCGTGGCGCCTGCGGGTCCCGCGGTGGCACCACCACCCGCCCGTGGCACTACCTGGGGTGCGGAGACTGCGCTGGAACCTCCCCTCGCTCCGCTCCAGCCGCTTGCCGGCCTTGCTGCTCTCGTACTTGACGTAGGAGCCGGGGGCTGGCAGGACCAGGGGGTCCAGCGTGTCACAGTACGTGGCGTTGCAGACACAGACGTGGGAGCCATGGCCAAAATCCTTGGGGATGCAGGGTCGGGCACCTGGTCGGGCATGGAAGGGTGCGGGTGGCTGCCGGCTCAGGGACATGACCCTGTCTGCTCTCCCGCCTGCCCCGGGGCGATGCCATTGTCTCCGTGCTCGGCATTCCGACACCTCCCGGGCACCCAGCTCCACGCTGCCCCACGGCCCCTGCCCTTGCCCCAGGGTGCCCAAGCCCCGCTGTCACCCCCGCCACGTCCCCGCGCTCACCTGTCACCTGGGGCACTGGCACCAGCAGCAGCAGCCAGCCCAGGATGCCGACAGCCCACATGGCCCTTCCGCGTTCCCCAGGCTCCGGCAGGTCCCAGGGAGCAGCACCTGCGGCGGGGACACCCTCAGTCAAGGCAGGGCAATGGAGGGATCAGCCCCATCGCCTCGGCCCGTGTTCCTCCTTCCAGTGCCACGGAGCTCCTGCTCCATCCCCCACAAACACCCTCCTCTTGCAGGTAGGTTGGGGAGGGTCCATCCTTCCCAGGAGCCCACACCCCACCCGCCTTCACCCCAGCTGCTCCTGACCTGCGCTGCCGCCAGCCCTCCTCCTGCTCAGCAGCTCCAGCCCTCCCCACGTCACCTTTACAGGGAGCTGCTCGGAGACCTCCCTCCGCAGCACACCCATCTCCCACCCCCACAGCTCCTCCTTGCCCTTCTTCCGGCCCGTACCTGCCCTCGGGAGTGGACCGCCGTGCATCTCCTCGCCGTGAGGCTGGGGAGCGGCGGGTCCCCTTCGCCCTCCGCCGCCATGCCAGGGAGGGACAGGGACATGGTGCTGGCAGCTGTGCCTGAGTGAAAGGTCCAACCAGCACAGGGAGGTGCCATCGGGGCAGAACTGAGACTGAGACCCCACGGCCATCCTGAAGGAAGAGCTGATTCCTTTATTTGTCAGGCAGGGTCTGGATGAGCCCCTGGGAGCCCAGCGGAGCCAAGGGCGGGCTCATGGCATGGCTGGCTGTCCTGCTGGGGACCTCCAACAGCACTCTGGGACACCCACTTATCCCTGCCTGCCACCCCGCTGTCCCCCAGGTGCCACGGGGTCGTACACTCAGCACAGGAGGTCCAGGACACTCAGGCAAGTTCAGTGCATGTGTCTGCACAGCTCAGGGCACCATAAGGGCGCAGCAGAGGTGGCCACATCGGAGCTGGGGCTGTTGCCATTCCCTGCCCAAGCCTTTGGCATCATCCCCCCTAACTCAGCACATGCTGGGGAAGGCGGCAGCAGTGACAGTGGTGACAGCAGTGGCAGCAGTGACAGCAGTGGCAGCGGTGACAGCAGTGACAGCAGTGGCAGTGGTGGCAGCGGTGGCAGCGGTGGCAGCGGTGACAGCAAACAGGCAATACCCCAGCTCCTGGGCTAGCAGGGCTGCCCTCCAGCTGTCAACAACAGCACCTGGACCCTCAAAGGGAACCCTGCTGTCCCAACACCACACCAGGAGCAAAGCGCAGCTCTGGTGCTCTGGTAGCACTCCCTGCCCCTCCAAGAGTGACCCTCCAGCCCAGCAAGCCAAGGCTGAACTGGGCCAGCTCACCTGGGCATGCAGACCCCACCCGGTCCCATCACCCAGGATGTTCCCACTCCTGTGGACTTGTACCCATCACTGCAGGGACATCCTTGGCCTCTCCACACAGGTGTGGCCCAGGGAACGGAGAGTGGCCAGACCCCAGGCACAGCTCCCAGCCACAGCTCTGCTGGCTTGGAGCATCAATCACCAGGTCGGGGCTCCCCTGCACAGGGTTAAACTGCTCCGTTAGCTTTCCCTCCATGGGTGGAGCAGCACTTCATGACTAATTTTCTCCGTTTCTGGCATATCAGATGCAGCTCTGGGGCAATTCAATTCATCAAAGTTCTTCCTACCCCCAGCACTGCCCTGCCACGGGCCCTGCCACAGTTCCACACCTCTGCCGGGAGCTGAGCCATGCGACACCTGGGCCAGCTGCCACCGGGACAGATGGGGCCAGGTAACCCCTGGTTACACCTCATGGGGCAAACAGGTGCCCCAGGAGGGAGCTCCTGTCCCTGTCCCTCTGTGCTGTGGATCTCCCACCTCCAAGTGTGATTAAGGTGTGACCAGACTGCTACACCCAGGCTAATGAGCCCAAATTTTGTGGAGGGATTAATAGTTCCTAAGGCAATCAGCCACCTCCAAGCTCACTTCCAGCCATCCAGGATGCCCCCGTTCACCCTTTCCCATTCCAAGGTTCAGTTCCTCCTGCCCCTCATCAGCCACAGCCCCCCAAGCTGGCTCAGGTCCCACAGCTCCTGGAAGCAAAACACTGCGGAGGCTGCTAGAGCTTATCCTTATCAACACCAGCTGATAAGAGTGTCCTGCTGAGCAGGAAAAGTGAGACCCAGGGGCCAGGCAACGCCTTGCATGGAGCTGCTGGCACAGCAGATGCCAGGCTGCCCCACCGAGCCCCCAAAGCCGCTTCTTGCAGCCAATCTCCAAATATGGGGAGCTCCTGGGGGTCGCAGGGGCCTCGTGGCATTGTGTGACCGCCCTTTGCAGTGCACAGGTGTGTTTGTCCCGGGATGGGGTCAAGGACATGGGGTCAAAGGAGCCATCAGAGAAGCCAGAGAGTGAATTTTGTCCCTAAGCCAGGACAGTGTGGATGGAGAGCCAGGGACATGGAGCCGGGCTGAGTCACCTTTCTGGGGATCACAACTCTGTAAACATCGATGCCAAAGAGCCTCAGTGTGGCACCACAGCAACTCCTTCCCAGCAGTGGGACCCCGGCCCAGAGCATGTGGGGACAGTCCTCAGGGAGATCACTGGTTCCAGGCCAGCTGCTGCGGGACCCCAGTGGCCCCCAGTCACTGTGAGCCCCAAACAAGCCAAGGCTTTGCACAAGAATTAATGAGCCGGGCCAAGCCCAGCGACGTCGGAGGATTCGCCCCCGCTACGTTTATCCCAGAGCCCGTCAGTCCTTCAGCACCGAGCCGAGCGCAGGGACGAGGGCACGTGGACCTGAGTGATTCAGCATCCGGCCACCAGCTGTTAGCACCAGGGCAGGTAAGTAAGAAACAGGTGGGGGAGCAGCCCTGCACCGGGAGTGGGATGCTGGGAAGCAGGGTGATGGGGATGGGACTTGCTGCAGTTATGATCCTGGAGAAACATTTCCCTCTTGTGGACAAACACAAACAGCCTCAGGGCAGGAGCAGGGTGCTCTCCCCAGGACTCTGGCGGCACCCACCAGAGCTGTGGGGTCCCAGGAGCAGCATCCCTGTGGCTCTGTGGCGTGCCAGTGTCCCAGGGTGACACTGTCACTCACTGACTATGCCTGGGCTGTGCTCAGCCCACGCAGCATTGGGGCTGTCAGTCCTGACAGCACCCCTGGGCACATCCCGCCTGCACGGATCAGCCCAAGGGCCCCAACGCCCTCCTCGCCCTGAAATTATGACCTCCCTGCCCTAATCTCCTGCTCTCACACCCTGCCAGCTCCTCCCTCCTTCCTGGGTGTGCCCACACTCAGCACCCACTCCTGGTCCTGTCCCCACTTGCTCAAGCCACCCCAGATCTGTGGTGGGTGCTGAGCTCCTGGTGCACCCCCCACCCTGCTCACCATAGTGGGGACCCCTCAGCTCAGCCCCCAGAGGGAACAGCAGGCTCCAGGCAGGGCTGCTGCAGCCTGCCCAGACAAGTCCCAGGAGCAGCTGGCACTGCCCTGACCTCAGCCAGAGCTGGCTGGGACCCGGAGACCCCATGCTACGATGCTCCTGAAGCTGGCCCTGCCTCCAGCCCCGGCCTCAGGGTCCTTGGTCTGGGAGAGACATGACCCACACAGCCCCTGGCCTGAGATCAGGCTCCAGATTGGCAGGAAAAGCACAGAAAGCTAAAAGTTTGGCCGCAATCCCTGCTCAGCCCTTCCATCAAGGGGGGGTGTCCAAGTGCTTTGTCCCTGCTCCTGATGCAGCACCCAGAGCATCTGCATTCAGGGCGAATCCTCAGTCACTTGCTAGGTCCTGAAACCTGTCCCCAAAGGCAGCAGGAGCACACCCGGGCTCTGCTCAGCCCCAGCCAGGCAGCGCACGCTGGGAACTGGGAGAAGACTCATGCCTGGAGCATCTCTCAGCAGGGTGAGCCCCACGGGGAGATGAGGTGGGCACGGGGCAGGCAGGGAGCGGGCAGGGAGAGGGGCTGCCCCACGATGCTCCGGGTACTCTGCGCTGCTCTCCAGACTCCAGCAGGCTCCATGCCGGGGTGGCACCCAGCCACAGTGCCCAGGAGCGGGGGAGGGACCCAGACGCTTCTCTTCCGGCCGCAAACATCAAGGCAGCACGCGTGTTTAATGTTGGAACAGCAGAACACAGCATTCACAGCCTGTGGGGTCTCCACTCTGAGGGGCACCGGTGCCCCCAGCCCTCCTGCACACACACGGCCTCCCGGGCCCGGCCCACTCCGGCTCCGCCGCGGCCCCGGGGGCTCCTTCCCCGGCACGTCCCGGCCCGAGCCCGTGGGCACCTGGGGCTGCACGTCTGGTGTCCGGCCCCTGGCCGGCCACGGGCACCTCAGCCCCTTCACTTCCGCTGCCACAGGTAGGTCTGGATGGAGTTGGCCGGAGCCACGGTCGCGATGAGGCCAACGGTGTCTGCCAGCCCGAAGGTGATGTCCTGTAGGGACCTGGGGGCAAGAGCAGGGGGGGCAGACCTACAGCACCTGCACAGGGCCCAGTGGGATGGGGTCCCACACAGGGGACCGGGCTGCATCACCCACCGGTTCAGAACCACCACGACCACGGCCCCGTCGGGGCGCAGGAAAGCCGTGTACTCCAGTGCTGTCTTCTTGGACTCTCTGGAGGCGACAAGCCCCACGCGCTGGGAGCCCTCGGGGATGAATTTACTGAACAGACAAAAGAGAAGAAACCTCAGGGTGGGAGTCAGGCCCCAGGAGAGCTCCTCTCAAGCCAAATTTGCCTTGCTCCTCTCAGGACAAGCTGTTGCTGGAGCCCAGGCAGCTTAGCACATGTTGTGGGCTCCAACCCACCTGAAGTGCCCCATGTGGTAGAACATGGGCTGTTTGTAGAAGATGCCTTCACTGCTGTCCACGATGACGGGGCTGTCCACGTAGTTCTTGACCCAGTTGGGGCCCCCCTCCAGATCCAGGGCCATGTTCCAGTCAGTCCAGCCAGCCACAAAGTGGTTCAGATTCTGCAACAGGACACCTCAGATGCCTGCCCAACACCAGCAACCCTTCCCAGGGCCCAGCGCAGAGGGAGACACAGGGGCCTCACCATCAGGATGCTGTGGCTGTACTGGTTCCCACGCTCCCAGCAGCCCAGGATCACATTCCGCTCCCAGAAATGGGCCCCAATGGACGCCTCCGTGGCCAGGATGAAGTAGTCAGGGAAGAGCTCATGAGTGGGCAACACTGTGTCCTGTATGGGACCGATGAAGTCCAGGTACCAGTGGATGCCAATGCCGTGGACATAGCGAGCCGCCTTCTCATCCTCCAGCACCTGGCAGGGACAAGAGTCAGTCCCATGGGGCAGAGCCAGAGGCCCATCCCTCCACAGGATGGAGCACCCAAGCCCCCCACAGGGACAGGGGCTCTGCCCCCGGTCACCACGATGGCACATCCCCCCCACCACACTCACCACTCTGGCCCAGTGCGGCAGGTGGAGCCGGTTGTCGTCCAGGATGATGAGCTGGATGTGGCGGTGGGAGCTGTTGGCCAGCGCCGGGCCCAGGTCCTGAGCGATGAAGTCCCGCTGCTGCTCGGCTGTGAAGCCCAAGCACTGGAAGGGGTAGTTGTTGATCAGCCCAGCCGTGGGTTCGTTCTCTGCTGTCACCGCCCAGAAGGTCACATTGTGCTTGGCATATTCATCCAGGAACCTGGTGTGGGGGGGAAGGGGTGAGCCATGAGGAGTCCCCAGTGCCACCACTGAGAGTCCCCCAGGTATCGCCCCCGTCCCCTGGCCCAGCCGGTCCTCACCGTACAAAGTAGTTGGCCCAGGTCTTGTGGTACCTGTCCCCTGCCTGCCCCTTCAGTGTCCCCTTCCCCACATAGGACTCGCTAGTCTTCAGCCAGGTGGGGGAGGTCCAGGGGCTGGCATACAGTGACAGCGGCCGCTTGCTCATGGCCGACGCTCGGTGAAGGAGGGGGATCTGCAGGAGGAGGTGGAGGGGCCAACTCAGCTCGGCCCCTGTGACCCTCCACCCCACCCTGCTCCCTCCCACCGCTCGCCTTCAGCTTCGTGTCCTCGTCTCGCAGGCTGAAGTGAGTGAGATCGTAGTCGTAGGGGACGTCATCGTAGGTGTAGGCATGGAGGGAGAAGTCACAGCTGGCCATGGGGAGCCGGATGAGGTTGTACTCCAGCCCTGCCAGGCACAGTGGGACACGAGATGTCCAAGACATGCCAGCACCCATAGTCTCCGTCGCCATCCCACCTGTCTCCCTGACACCCTACCTTCCTCAGAGAAGTATGAGCGCAGCAGGTGATCCTGTGCTCTTTCTGGCAGGGATAGGATGTTGATGGCGGCCGCATCGGTGATGGAACCACCAAAACCCTTCACCCTCTGGAACCTCTGCGTCGTGTCCAGGCTGAGGACAACATCTGCAGGGAGGGGAGCCCAGCGTGATGGTGGGTTGCAGTAGGGTCCATCCCACCCCTGCCACCCGTGGCAGTACCTGGGGCACAGAGTCTGCGCTGGAATCTCCCCTCGCTCCGCTCCAGCCGCTTGCCGGCCTTGCTGCTCTCGTACTTGACGTAGGAGCCAACGGCCGGCAGGACCAGGGGGTCCAGCGTGTCACAGTACGTGGTGTTGCAGACACAGACCATGGCACCCAGGCCAAAGTACTTGGGGCTGCAGGGCCGGGCGCCTGGGGGGCACGGGAAGGTGGTGGGTGGTGGGGGACCCTGATGTGTCCCTGCCAGCTCTCTCGCCTGCCCCGGGAGTGACGCCACTGTCCCCCGAGCTCCACACCTCAGCACCTCCCTCCACACTCCCTCCGGACCCCCAGACAACTCCAGGGCATCCCCGACCACAGGCTCCCAAGGTATTCCCGGGATCTCCCCTCCCATTCTGGTCCATCAGCTGCCCCAGGCCGCCCGGGGACCCCCGCCCCCTCCACCCACCGCGTACCCCCGGGCTCCCCTCGCTCACCTGCGGCCCGGTGCAGGGCCAGCAGCACCAGCAGCAGCCGCCAGAACAGGGCACCGCCGGCCCCCATGGCCCCGCCGCTCCCGGTGCGCTCGGAGCCGGCCCTGCAGCACCGGATCCGCCGCCGGCCTTGCCTTTAAGGGCGCCCGGGCAGCCCGTCCCGCCCACACCCGGTGCAGGAGCGGCACCGACTCTGGGCGGGCCCGGGCCCGGCCCTTCCCCCGCGCCGGTTCTGGGATCGCGAACCGGGATAACGGCGTGGGTGCGGGGTCGTTTCCCCCGCCGCCTCCCCGAGAGGCGGTGGCGGTGGCGGTTCCTGTCCCTGTCCCTGTCCCTGTCCCTGTCCCGGTCCCGGTCCCGGTCCCGGTCCCGGTCCCGGTCCCGGTCCCCGCTGCCTCCCCACGCCCCGACAGCACCAACCGCCTCGTCCCGCGGAACCGCCGCCGGGAAACCGGGACCCGGCACCCCGTGACCGGTCAGCTGATCGCCCGCTCCGCCCCGTTCCGTCCCGCCCACCCCGTGACACCGGCCCCGTGGGCGGCGGCGACCACCTTTATTCGGTCTCTAGCGAGGGGCGGTGGCCGCGGGACCGGCCCCGCAGCGCGGCCCGGGCGCAGCCGGGAGGGGAGGAACGGGCACGGCCAGCGCGGGGCACCGGCATCGGGACCGGGCGGGGCTGGGGAGGAGACAGGCATGGCCAACTCAGGGGACAGGGCAAGGGACAGGCATGGCAGTTCCGGGCTACGGGCACGCTGGCACAGCGGGCCAGGGACCAGGCCAGCACAAGGGGACTGATCGGAGGACAGGCAAGGTCGTCCTGGAGTACAGGCACGGCTGGCACAGGGGACCGAGGATCAAGCCAGCATAGCCAGCCAAAAGAACA
Source organism: Chamaea fasciata (assembly GCF_029207755.1). Taxonomy (NCBI): domain Eukaryota; kingdom Metazoa; phylum Chordata; class Aves; order Passeriformes; family Sylviidae; genus Chamaea; species Chamaea fasciata. Next base: position 1,090,529 of record NW_027094116.1, on the reverse strand, counting down.
AGGCAGAGGACAGGCACAGCCAGTGGAAGGGACAGGGCAGAGGACAGGCATGGCTGGCACAAGGGACTGGGGATCAAGCCAGCATAGCCAGCCAAAGGGACGGGCAAAAGACAGCATGGCCAGGGCAGGGGACAGGCATGGCTGCCCCAGGGCACAGGCACAGCTGGCACAGGGGACAGACACAGCCATGCCAGGGTACAGGCACGGCTGGCACAGGGGACAGGGTATGGCCAGTGTGTGGGTCAGGCACAGCCAGAACATGGGACAGGGCAGGGGACAGGCATGGCCATCCCAGGGAATAGGCACAGCTGGCACAAGGGTCAGGGCAAGGGACAGGCATGTCCAAAACAAGGGATAGGGCAAGGAACAGGCATCACCAATCCCAGACAGGCAGGGAACAGGCACGGCCATCCCGGCCCCCCAGCAGACACCCCAGGGGACCAGCCCCTCACCCCAGCCCCGCCTGGGGAGGGGGCCCAGCTGAGCCCCCAGGGCAGCAGCACAGGGCCCAGCCCCACCAGGGCAGCAGCAATGTCCAAGCAATGTCCAGGGCTGAGCCCAGAGCAGGGCTCCCTCTCCACACCGGGGCACCGGAGGGTCCCTGCAGGGGCTGTGCCTTCAGAGCGCGCTCTCCTTGCAGGCCCCGCTGAGGCTCCGCGGGCGGCTGCGCTCCAGCCGGCGCGTGGACAGGAGCCGGCGCAGCGACGAGGTGGAGCTCAGGTCCCCGCAGCTCTGCAGGTGGATTCCGTCGTGGGGCCGCTCTGCACCTGGCCAGGCAGTCCAGGGAACCTGCAACCCATGGGGACAGGCTGCAGCCACAGGGATGGCAGCCCTGCCCATGACACCCTTGCCCATGGCACCCTGCTGCACTCGCCCCCCTGTGCTCAACCCTCTACGCTCCAGTGCAGCCAGGCGGCACACGGGGCAGGAGGGGAGAGGTGACAGGGATGGCAGAGGCGTGCATCACGCGCCCACACTGGCATTTGGGACAGGCTCGTTCTCGTCAAGGCCTCCCGGGCTGCGCAAGGACTCTGGTGTCCCGTAAAGCTGAGTTGCCGGGATGCCCCAGCAACTTCCTCCTGGTGCAGTGACTCAGGGGCAAAGCCAAAGCCATTGCAACAGGCATGATTTTCCCACCCGTGGCTCCAGTGGGGATCAAGGAAAAGGAGCTGCCCCCCAGGAAGGGCTGGGCGAGGACAGTGCAGCAGGAAGAACGCTCTGCCTGCAGCCAGGGTGCCAACACAATGGGGGTGTGGCAGGGGAACGGAAACCGTGGAAGGGCCAGGGTGGAGGTGCTGATGGGGACAGAAGGGAGGGAGAGCATGGATGGAAGTTCTCTGGGATGGAGGAGTTGCCCATCTCCTGTGGCTTCCAGAACCCACCTGTTTGTGCCCATGGAAGCTGTGCCCAGACACCTCCATGCCAGCTGCCAGGCTGCGCTTGGGTCTCTGCAGGAACCTGGCCACCAGCCCACGAGTGCCCCGGTAGCCCTTGAGGTCCCCCAGGGAGCGGGTGGTTGTCTTTGACAGCTGCTGCGGCACCTTCTTGCAGGGTGGCAGCTTGTTCTTCCCCACCGAGCTGGCCCGGAGCAGCGGCGGGGAGTCACAGTGGGACCGGTGGAACAGGCAGGCCTCAGAGCACAGCCCTGCAGAGTGAGCACAGTCAGACACAGGACACTGCTCTGACAGTCCTGTCCTCATCATCAGACCTGGGACACTGCTCAAGCAGACCCAGGACACTGTTCTGATGGCCTGACGACCTGTCGCCACTGTCAAACCCTAGGGCACCGCTCCCACCAGACCTATCCTCACAGGCCTGGGGTCCTGCTGTCTCCCACCCCCATCAGCAGGAGCGTTCCCACCATTGGTCCCCATTGTCCCCATCCCAGCAGGGTGAGCTCAATCCCCAGAGGGCTACAGACACCTCCCATGCCCCCTTTCTATCCCAGTTCATCCCAGTGCCCTGACCTGTATCGGTGGAGGAGTCGGACACGGTTTCCTCCAGTGCTTTGGTATAAAGTACTTCCCTGAAATCTGCTGAGAGCAGAGAGAACCTTCAGGCCTCGGCAGCTGTGCAGACCCCAGGCAGCACAACCCTCCCAGCACGCCCTTGCACCCAGGCCAGCAGACCTCCCCTGCTCCCCCCATTCCTTCCCAGACCCATCTTCTAATCCCATCTGGCCGTGGAAAAACACAGCCAAACCCTGCGGCACAGCCCGGCTGTGCCGCACAGACGCTGCCACACACCCATCCCCTCCCGGCGGTCATTGTCACCTACCAGCATGGCCGGCCATCGGGACGCCGGGGTCACTGTGCGACCTCAGGAGCGGGCGCGGGGCCAGCCCCGGGGCCGGGGACGAGGGGCAGGAGGTCTCGCTGTTGCGCCGGGGTTGGCCGGGGCGGCCGGCGCCGGTGTCCGTGGGGCGGCCACCTCCGCGCAGCGAGGAGCCCTTGTCCTTGAGCCGCACCTCGGGGAAGCAGGGCCCGGCGCAGCGCGCCAGCCCCGCCAGCCGGTTGCAGCTGTGGGTGACGGCTCCCCCCGCCAAGATGCCCTCGTGGCCGGGCTCCGCGGTGGAGCAGGAATAGGATCGCTCGCCCCGCACGCGGGGCTGGGGCGTCTCCTCGAAGGGGCCCTGCAAGGCCAGCGTGGGGCTGCGCGCGTGGTGGCTGCACTGCACGCAGTCCACGCTCAGGCAATAATCGGCGCGGCTGCGCTGGATGGAGCGGAACAGGACGTAGTCGACGGAGCGCATGGAGCCCTGCAGCTCCAGCAGGCATGAATCCTCCGAGGGGCTGCTGTCCCCGGGGATGTCCATGATCTCGGACATGATCAGGGACCCGCTGTCCATGGATACTGCAAGGAGCGGGCGGGCACCACTGAAGAGCTGCTGGGAAGAGCCAGACCTGCCACAGCCCCGCTCCCACGCCCTGTGCCCGGGGGAACACTCACCTTCTCCGCTGAGCACAATGGAGGGGACGCGGTCGCAGGTGCAGGCGTGTGAGCCCTCTGTCAGCTGTGAGTCGAACAGGGTGGCCTGTGGGACAGCACACTCAGGGCTCAGCTGAGCAGGAGCCCACCCTGCCTGGCCTCCCCTGCCCACAGCCCCACGCCCCCACCTGGCTGTCTCCCCGCAGCCCCATCACCGTCTCGTATGATGGGGGAAAGTCCGTTGGGTAGAGGGGCACGGGGCTGTCCATGGAGGCATTGTACGTGATGCTGCAGAGGCAAGAGCACAAAAGCCACGCTGGGTGGGACAAGCCCAGCCTGCGGGCTCATGGGCCCCCCACCCTACCAGCCCTGCACCCAGCTGGTACCTCTGCGCATCGGTCTCAGAGCTGCAGGTGTACTCAGGTGGGTAGTAGGGGGGCGGTGGCACTGGGGGCACAAACTCATCGAAGTCCATCATGCTCTGCAGAAAGGTGTCAGGTGGGGACGTGCATTCCAGTGTCACAGAGCTCGAGCGCTGTGGGACCAGCTGCAGGGAGAGGAGAGAAGGGATAGTTGAGACTTCCTGCCCAGAGATCCAGCAAAGGATGTGCATCCTTTAATCTGCACCTGGCTGGGGCCAGGTCCTGCCCTGGCACCGCAGGGACCACCCCAGCCTGGGACCACTGGTCCCCAGCCCTGTGTACTCCTGGGCCAGAGCTGGGACTCACCACGTGGATGATGTCAAGGGAGAAGATCTGGATGCAGCACACGACAGCAGAGAGCGTGCAGATGATGGTGGAGAAGATGGTCAAGCCACAGACACTGAAGAGGAGATCCTGGGGAGCAGTGGGGTGAGCTGCAGAGCCCACAGAGCATGGCCGGGTGTGCGGCCGCTTCCCAGGGAGCCCTCGTATCCCCCTGGTCCTCCACCTTGAGTGCCACCCGGATGCTCCGGCAGTTGGGGTTGGGGAACATGGTCAGCATCTCGCTCTGCTGGCTGCAGGAGGCAGGTGGGGGCTCCGAGCGGGCCTGGCAGCAGACGCATGTGTCCCTCTCCTGGGGACAAGAAACGCTGTGAGGAAGCTCTGGATGCTGTGCTATCCCCTGAGAGCCGCCAGCACATCCCAGCTCCACAACTCCCCGTGTCCCCAGAGCTGCACAGCCAGGGACAAGCCGTGCATGGAGGCCCAGGGCCGCTGAGGCTGCCCCCGCTCAGCCTCACCCTCTCACAGGCCTCCAGAGTCTTCACCAGCTGTGCGTTCTGGCACGACAGGATGGAGCCGGCGAGGCTCAGCATGACGCCCAGCACCGACAGCAGCGTGAAGAAAGCGATCTGCAGCGGGAGGAGACGGGCTGCCGGCTGCGCAGGGCTGCGGAGCAGGGAGCCAGCGCACGCGGCTGCGCACCCGGAGGCACGAGGGGTTGCTCGGCCTCCCCATCCTGGACTCCCCCGCCTGCAGAAGGGTTTCCCCCCCAACACCTACCACCAGGGTGAGCGGCCGCTTCCAAGAGATGATGCCAACGAGCCCGGACAGTGCCAGCTGCAGATGCACGAGCCCCGGGTGAGCGCAGGGAGAAGGCTCTGTTAGGCAGTGGGGCCCCGAGCAGCCCCTGCCCACGGGCAGAGCCCCCCGATCCCTGCAGGCCTGGAGCCAGCCCTGGAGCAGTGGGGCTGTAGGAGCAGCCCTGGCGCCACAGGATGGGAGAAACTGCTGATTCAGGGCCTGGGGACTGCGGGCTGCCCTGGCTGGGCAGCAAACCCAGGCCAGGATCCGTGCTGCAGGGTTACCATGGGGGACCCCAGGTGCTGCCCTCACCCCAATGCTCAGTTGACGGAGCAGAGCCCCCACCACCACCCGGTCCCTGCCCTGTCGTCTCTGTGGTGCCCCCGCACCCCTCCCTGCCCGTGTCTGCACACCCCGGACGGTTCCCTGCAGCGCTCGGGGGTCCCCATCCCTCACAGAGTCACCCTGGGGGAGCCCGTGGGATCTTCCCACAATGCACCGCGGCAGCCACGGGCAGGGGGTGGGGGAGCAGCGGGGCTGCCCTCCCCTGGGACCGGCGGCAAGCTCGGCCCCCGGGGAGCAGTGCAGCCCCCTCCCCGCGCTGCCCCGGCCCCACACTCACCGAGAAGCCGGCCCAGGACGGGCAGGAATGACGGATTTTGGTGGAGGGAGTGATGGTAGCCGCCACCAAGCTGAAGGTGACGATGAGGACGCCCAGGATGGCTTGCACGAGACCCAGGACCAGCAGGACCTGCAGCCAGGTGCGCTGGAGGCGGAGGTGGGTGAGGCTGCGGGAGCTGCGGCCGGTCAGCGAGCGGCTGGAGTCGGTGGGGGAGGGCATGGCCGCGGCGGGCGGCGGCTCGGGGCCGGCCCCGGAGCCCCGGGATAGCCGGCGGCACCGCGCCAGGACCGCGGGAAGCAGGAGCAGCCGCTCTGCGGGAACGGGCCGGGCTCCACCTTTCGGCCTGCCGGAGGATGCTGACGGTGGCTCTTCACTGCCCCGGGCGGGGGGGGGGCTCGGGCAGCGCCCACGGCCACGCGGAGCCAGGGCCGCCAGAAGCTCCGCGGAGAACAGAACCGGCCTCGCCGGTCCCTGCGCACCCAGGCCGGGGCCGGCCTAGAGCCGCCGGCCGGAGACGGAGCGCGGTCCCGGGACCGCCGCCTCCTCCCTGGCCGTCGGTGGAGCGCCGGGCCCCCGCCGGGAGATCATCCCGCCCCGCGGGGTCCGAGAGCCGCCGCCCGGGACGCGGCCGCCGGGGCAGCGCCAGCAGGCGGGAGCGGCGGTCCGGACCGGAGCATCCTCCGCGGGCGGCGGGCGCAGGGCCGGGTCCCGCTGCCGGGCCGGTACCGGTAGGGGCGGGCGGCTACCGGCGGTCTGTCCGCCCCCTTCCCCACAGCCCCAGCGCCGTGCGGAGCGGCGGGCTGGGACGCCGGGCCGGTGGAAGGCTGCGGCCGAGCATCGCCGTCGCCGCGCCCTCCGGGATGCCCGGGGCCGCAGCTGGAGGCGGGCGGCGGAGCGCCGGGAGCTGCGGGGACGGTCCCACACGCTGGCGGCTGCTTGGCCGCGCCCGCCCCGGGGCCGCCCCTGTGCGGCACGACGGGAGCTGTAGTCCACCCACGCAGCCCCCGGGAGCTGCGACACCGGCAGCAGCCCCGCCGCAACCCCCCAAGCCCAGGTCGGCGCACGGAGATGGCGAAGGAACAGAGTGAACCTTCATTTATTCCTTAAATAAACCGGGAGGCAGTCGGGGAACAGCAGACAGGGAGCAGCGAAGGAGGCGGGGACCCCCAGAGGAGCCCTCGCCGCAGCGGGACGGGGAGAGCACCGGCCCCCACAGCTGAAGGCACAAAGCCTCTCGCCAGCCCCGGAGCTGCAGGAACAAACCGGGAGCATCCGAGAGGAGATGGGGTGAAGCAGAATGCATGAGACCTGTCCTGGGGATCTCCTGGGACACCGGGACAGGGGACAGAAGGCAGGTAAGGGGGAGGCAGGGCTGCGCACAGGGACTGGCTCAGCCCCCGAGGAGGGTGAAGACCCTGGCTGAAGGGTGCTGGGGGAAGCAAGGGGTCACAGTCCTCGAAGCAGGTGGGGAGGGGAACTGGAGGAGCTGTTCACCTCTCCCTGGAGGCAAGGGGGAGCCATGTAAACACCAGGGCTGCTCCTCGGAACCCAGCGTGGCTTTGGGGTCCACATGGACTAAAGGCAGGATCCCCAGAGGCAGCAGCTGCCTGAGCTCTGCCTGTCCCTGCCCTGCTCTCCTCATCCCTGGGCCTGGAGCGAGGGAGAGGATGGGGAAAGGGACAGGACAAAAGGACTGGACACCCTGGGGAAAGCACCAGGCCCATCCTCATCCCACTGGAGCAAGCCCCAGGAGGGGGATGACATTCTCGGCAGAGCATGGGGGTCCCTGGGCACACAGGGGCAGGGGACTTTCCACACCCCAGGGCACGCAAGTGTCATCACCAGGTGGGGAAACAGGAGAGCACAAGGAAGGCAAGTGACCATTCCAGTCCCTGGAAGCAGCATTCCAGCCATCTGGAGGAGGCTCCTGCCCCCAGCAGCTGGTGCTGGAAGGGAGGGCGATGGCAGGCTCACGGCTCGGCCGCAGCACTTCCCACCCTGCTCCCCCCAGTCTGCTGAGGGGAGGGGACCAGCACAAACCAGAACAGCCTCTGTCCGTGAGGAAAGGGGGTTAAGAGCAGCAGACGATTCAGGCACCAGCACTTCCAAGCTGGGATGAGGCAGCCTCTGACAGCTGATGCAGATGCACGGGGGTCCAGTGAAAGTGCAACTCGGATTTCCTCTTCCTCGGGAAGAGCCCGCGTGCGCCGGGGAGGCAGGGCCGGGCACCCGCACGGCTATGGCGCGCGGAAGGCGTTGGTGGCCGCGCCCGCAGCCGCGTTGGCCGCAGCCGTGCGCACGGCCTGGTTGGAGAAGACCCCGGCTGCAAACTCCTCCTGAGCCTTCTGGAAGCTGGCACCCGTCCGGCGGTACAGAGAGTGGATCTGGAGGGCAGGAGCAGGCTGGGGGTCAGGGCTGGGGCTGCAGGCTCCTCATAAACAGAGCTGAGACAGCCCAAAGCTCATCCAAAGGAAGGGCTCTGGGCCACGGGCTTTGATCCTAACCCACCTTTTTCAGCATGATGATCCCCAACACAGCCACTGCCGTGAAGGACAAGGACACCAGGATCATCATCACAGCCACGGCTGTGTTAGTCCGCAGTGCTATCAGGCTCAGGATCCAGCCACTGCAAAACAAGAGGCTGTTGCCCCCAGGTCCCCTCTTCCCCACCCGCCTCTTGCCTTTCCAGGGTCAGCACACGGCGCACCTGAATCCCCAGTTTGGGATGCCAATGGCCTGCAGCACATACATCACGTTCTGGGCAAAGAAGACGAAGAAGAAGACAAAGAAGTTGAAGGAACTGTCACTCCTGGAAAGAAGAGATGGGCGAGGTTAGGCCACAGAAATCTCTCAAATCTTCCTTAAGGCAGGAGACACGGGAGGAACAGGGAGCTTGGGGTGGAACCACCACATCCCGCAGAGCCAAAGGCCCCCAGGAGCTGGAGCAGGTGCACACTGCTCAGGGACACACCTGAAAGCTTTGTACATGGGCCGATACCAGCAGACAAAGGAACAGGGTGTGTAGAGCAGAGCCCAGAGGATGGAGAGGCCGAACCCAGAACCAGACGAGGGGTCCACGCAGAACCAGGCGAGCGAGGACAGGAAGTTCAGGAAGAGAGCAATGGTGCTGGCTGAGGGGGAGGACAGCGCTCAGGAGCCTGAGCCAGGTTCCCCCAACCCCCATGACCACCTGTTCATCCCAATTTTCCCAGAGCAGCAGGGCAGGACATTCATTCTTCCACCTTTTCCCAAGGTCTGCCCCGAGGTTCCCCTGGAGACTCACCCATCCAGAGGTAGTACATGGTCGTCACGGTCTTCTGGAAGTCAGCAGGGATCTCCACGGGGATGTCCTGGTAGAAGCAGGGCTTCACCGGGCAGAAGGACGGCAGCGGGGGCCAGTTGTTGAGCCTCGCTGTGGACGGAAGGGGGTGAGGAGGAGCGAGGAGGGGTCCGAGGGGGTCTCGTCTCTCCCCAGCCCCGAAGCCACTCACTCTGGGAACCGCCGAGGGCCGCGTTCTGCAGCTCCCGCTCCCGCCGGTCCAGCTCCTCCGCTTTCCGGTTGAGCTCCTCCTGCCGCTTCAGCAGCTCCGCCGTGGCGGCGGCGGCCGAGGCCTGCGGAGGGGGGGACACAGACCCTGGGCTCCCGCCGGCTCCCGTGTCCCCCCGGCCCGCTCGGCCTGGCGGCGCCTCCCCCCGTACCTGCGAACCGTAGGAGCCGTAGTTGCGGGGCTCGGTGGGACTCGCCTTCCGCGGGGGCTGCGCGGCCGCCGGTACCGGGGGCGGCGGCGCTACCGAAGGGGTCTGGAACGGTGGCGGTGGCTGCAGGGGAAGAGAAGAGAGGTGAGACTGCGCCGGCAGCGGCGAGAGCTCCGGTGCCCGGAAAGAAGCTCCGGTGCACGGGCAGGCCCCGGTCTCCGGGGAGGCCCCGCCGCTCACCGCATCGCTCTCGAAGGGGTTGTAGCCGTCCAGCACGGCGCTGGGCCGAGCCTGCAGCGCCGCGGGGTCCTGGAAGGGGTTGTCCGGGAGCACCGCGGGGCCGCCGCGTTGGGCCATGGCCGGACCGGGACCGGGAGCGCGCTGGACCCGCGGGACCGGCGCCGCCGCCGCCGCCAGGCCCCGCCCCTCGCCGCCGCTGATTGGTCCTGTTGGTGCGTGACGTCATCGGGGAGACCCCGCCGCTGGGGGCCGCTGCGCACGCGCCGGGGCCGTGCCGGGTGGGGCGCGCACGTGACGCGGCCACGTGTCCCGGGGTCACGTGCGGCGCATCCGTTTTCCCCCCGGCCCCGCTCCCCCCGACGGCGGCACCGGGACCGGGCCCAGCACCCCCCGGTTCCCCCACGGTTCCGGGTCCCCGCCCAGCCGGGCCTGCCGGGACAGCGGCTCCTCCTGCGTGTCTCCCCGAGACCTCACCTCCCACCCCCGGTCCGCCTCCCCGCTTTACCGGGCGGCCCCGGTGTCGTTCGCCTCCTGGCCGCGCAGCCCCCCGCAGGCGTTACCCAGGGGGTCGCGGAGGCTACTCCAGCAGCTGTCACCGAGCCGGCCCGACAGCCAGCGAGGGACTCGCGGCGCGACGAGCATTTGGGGAATTTCTCCTGTGTCTCCTGGACCAGTTATTTATAGGAATCTCCAAATCCATCCACTCCAGCTGCCCGTGGACTGCACGCTGACCCCCTCCCGAACAGGGATTCCTCAGCATCCCGGGCCAGGACACGCACCCGGTCTCTGCCCTGTCCCCTCCCAGCCTCCACTGCTCAGCAGACTGCTAAAAATACTCTTTAGACTCTGAGCAGATTGAGAGTGACACATGAATCCCACAGGTGAGCTCCCACCTCAACCCAAACCTGGAGCTGCTCCTGCCAGAGGTAGAAACTATGGATTTGGGTTTTGGACACCTGCATGAGTTTGTTATTTTCTTGAAGTCTAAGACAGACCACAGGTATGACTCAGTCAATTCAGTTCTCCTCCAGCCTCAGTGTAGAGCTGGGCAGTGGGACAGGATCACAAGCCCCTCAGTGTCACCCTTCCCGAGACTCCCCACACTCCAGGTAAAACCAGACGTTTCCTTTCCCTTCTGCATGGTGACAGCCTGCCAGGGCCAGGACAGCCTGGCACAGCCTGATGGTGCCACAGCAGAGGGTTAAGCAGAGCACGTGTCACCCACACCCCAGCGAGACTCTCCCCCCTGCCATCAGCTGTGTCACAGCCCAACAATGCCCAGAGGACAGCCCAAACCAAGGCCAAGCCTTCCTGCAGAGCTGGGAAGAGCCAAAAGACACAGGTAGCCCTGGGGTGGGTGTGTAGGGCAGCTGGATGTGGGCTCCTGACAACGCCTTTTCCAACAGCCACCAGCAGCCACTGCTCCCCCCTAAGGCTGAGAGGTTTCTTCAGGTAAGAGAGCAGCTGTCCAAGGGCTCCACTGTCCTTTCTCTGCCTCCCACCTCAACACTGGACCCAGGGCATGAAAAAAGGGCCAATCCCTGGTTTTCTGCCCCCCATACCATAGTAGATGCTGGCATCTACTCAAGTCCAGCTGCAGCCCTGACGGCCAAAAGCAGCTCCTACTCAGTGCAGGCTTGGGAGGAATGGTGCAGGTGGATAGAGCTGGACCACAAGTTCCTTTCATCCCTCTCCTTCCCCCACAGGGCACAGTAGAACAGCCCCAGGCAGCTGCTGTTGGGCCAAACCCAGACCAGGTGCTTTATTCACTTCATATTTATTTTTCACAAAGACTGTACAAAATTCTTATAAAACTCTGGTGTGGGGATGGGCTATGACATTGATCCAAAAAATAATTCCCATGCAGTCCCACCAGTTCCATAAGTTACAAGGAAACAGATAAGCTACAGAGAGCTGCGAGTCCTGGAGTATTTACACCGAGGAGGGCAGGAACAGGAGACAAAGCAACACGTGACGAGAGGTATTTACAGCACGGACACACAGGCCCCCCTCACCTCACAAGAATGGCAGCAGCGACAGCAGGTCAGGCCCATGGTGCTCCGAGGCCGACAGAGAATCTGGGCTATTTACAGTATCTCACATATTAACAGCTTTACAAACGTGTCCAGGAAGTTCGTCTCATGTATAAAAAAAAAAGCACCAAGTGTCTGAATAGAAATCACACAGGCCTCCACGGGGGCTAGAATCCGAGGGCTGGCTGGCACCTGTGGCGTCACCGGCTGATGTCCCGGCTCGAGTCCCACATTTTTGTGCTGGGCTCCATGCCCAGCATGTCAAAGAAGGGGTGCTTGAGGGCCTCGGCCAGGGTGACGCGCTTGGACGGCTCGTACTCCAGCATGCTCTCGATGAGGTCGAACAGGCGGTGATGGTCCTCAGCCTCCGAGGTCAGGTATCGCTGCCAGGTGGAGGGGGAAGGTGAGGCTCAAGGAGGCTACACCCTGTCCTGGGCTAGTCCCTGGGCTCACAGGCTAAGCTGGGGGAAGGCTGGTTTGTTCAGACCATCACTCAGCCTGGAGCTGAACTCTGCGCTCCTCTATCCAGAACTGACAGATTTTCACACACCCTCCCTTCCCCAGGCACTTCCTGAACTTTCCATGCCTTCCTTGTCCTCCACTTCAGATTAAACTCAGGCTGCTGCACCTTCCTATTCCTGGGACAGCCAAGGCTCCCTTCAACCACCCTGGTCTGACCCTTCTGCTGGCCCAAGCTTGCCCAGAGGGAGAATCTGAGGAGGGGCCAAGCTGCCTTACCCGCAGTGGTTTGCAGTTCTCCCGGACGTAGCGCCCAGCTGAGGTGTTCTCATCCCAGTCCAGGCGGCCGTGGTAGAAATATTTCTGTTTCCTGTCAGAATAATAGGTGGGAGCAAGTTACACCTGAGCACAACACACCTAGCAGCAGCAGCAGGAAGGTGCCAGCCCCAGTGGGACACAGCTGGCTGGCTCAGCAGGCAGTTCCAAAGTGGGCTCCCCCAGGGAGAACCACTGCCTATGAAGCAGGAGGGGCTGGCAAACCTGCAGTGCCCAGCTGGCCTTGCTCACCTTGTCTTCCGGACCATCCGAGAGGGAATTGGCCCCAGGATCCTCTCCATCATGGCCAGGTGCTCCCGGTTGTCATGTGTCTGGGAGAGAGAAATGTAAAGGGAAGGCATGCAATAGATGCCAGTGGTTCTGCATCCAGCCCTGGGTATTCCCCCACCCAGAACCCCTTCCTGGCCAACACCTCAGGTGCTTCTACAAAACTGCAGTGATGGAGGGATTCCCATCAGTCCCGGGGCCTCTGGGCTGTGCTGGGAAGCAGCCAGCATCCTCTCACCAGTTGAGAAGTACCCACACAACACAGTTCTCACCTGGAAAAGGGTGAAACCCACATAATACTCAAAGATGATGCAGCCAATACTCCACACATCACAGGGCTGGCTCCAGCCAAGCTCTGAAAAACAATGTGGTTTAAATGAATGCTCCAGTTACAACCCAAGAGTTCAAATCCCTCTTTCTGTTAAAAATAAATAACTGAAAAAAACACATCCTATTCCAGCCAGGCTCCTGGTGCTCTGCTGGCAATATACTGCCCAGTTGGCAGCAATGCCAAACCACCAGCTGGTAATAATGAAATCATCAAGGTTGGAAAAGACCTTCAAGATCACCAACTCCAACCTCTGACCAATCCTCACCTTGTCACCCAGTCCAGGACACTAAGTGCCACACTGAGCCATTCCTTGGACACCTCCAGGAATGGGGACTCCAAACCTCCCTAGACAGCCCCTTCCAGTGCCTAACCACCCTTTCCAGGAAGAAATTCCTCCTGATGTCCAACCCCGGCACAACTTGAGGCCATTTCTTCTTGTCCCGTCCCTTGCTCTCTGGGAGCAGAGCTCAACCCCCCATCAGGAAGTTGTGGAGAGTGAGTGGGTCCCCCCTGAACCTCCTTTTCTCCAGGTGGAACAAACCCAGAATAATGACAGGGCTGTAACCATGGCCTTCCCAGCATTGCACAGCTGTTAAATAAAGCACTTCCCATCTCCCATGGCAAACCCAGAAAGCTCCTGAGTGATGTGAAAGCCCAACACTCCGCAGCCCAGTGGGCAGCATCCAGTGCCCTCAAGGGGCACACCTGCCCTGGCAGAGACCCAGTGGCACCTACCCAGGATGACTTCAGGAGCCCGGTAGTGCCTGGTGGAAACAATGGTGCTGTGATGCTCGTGGTCAAACGTGGCGCTGCCGAAGTCCACCACCCTGATGGCCGTGTTCTTCACGCTCCGCTCATCCCGCTTCTGCGTGGGGGAGAATGGGATCCATCACCTGGCAGCTCTAGCCCCTTCCTTAAACAGCTGAGGGCACCACGGGAGGGGAAAGCTTCGGCAGCCCCACAGCTCAGCCCCAAACAAGCTCCCGCCACCGGCCAGCTACACCTGGGGTCACCATGGCTCACTTGGCACTGCCTGAGCACTAGCAGATCATGCAAAATCCTGAAGGACTGCATGGAGTCCACATCCCCTGGGGCTGTGTCTGACACCTCTGGCAAGGTCAGGGACACCAAGAATCCAAGACAAGACCCAAGTTGAAGCAGTGTGTTACCTTTTCCAGGTTGTAGGAGAGCTCATAGTCAGAGTTCACAAAGAGGATGTTCTCCGGCTTGAGGTCAGTGTGGGTGAGTTTATTGTCGTGCAGAACTGAGGGAGCAAAGAGAGCTGGGGTGAGGGGAGAGAAGCAGAGCAAAGCTGCACCCCCCCAAGAGCCACCACTGGTTCAGTTTGCTCATACTGGCACCAGTTTAACCCACATTTCAACCTGGGTTTGAACAGCCAGGCAAAGCCCAGGCCACGATGCTTCAGTAGAAGCACAAAGATTTATTGTATTGATCGCTACAAGGTGCAGGGGATGGATGCTGGAGTGCTCTGAGCTACTGCCAGCCCACAAGCATCAGAAAATGAAGAGAATTCATTCCCAGAGGGGCAGGAGGGCTCAGGCTCAGAACCACAGCAAAACCTTGTTGCTCTGGGCCACCAGTTGCAGAAGTGCAACCTGCTCAGCTCCCCAGGCCAGCCCAGAGTGGGGGCAGAGCAGCAGGGAACACTTACACTTCACAGCCTGGCACACCTGGAAGGCCATGTGCCGTACTTGGTGGATGGGGTAAGGCAGGTAGTTGTTATCCTTCAGGAAATCGAAGGTGCTGAGTCCCAGCAGCTCGAAGGAGATGCACATGTGGCCGTGGTAGTCAAACCAGTCAAACATCCTGACACAGAGACTGACAGAAAAATTCCAGTTGGGAACAGCTCTGCAGGCACTGCTCAGCTCTGTCACCCCTGCATCAGGCTCCTCCTTTCCCTGCTCAGACTGTATCCCACAGGAAGCCAAGATGCCTCCAAAACTATCTAAGTTCACATTCAACACAACACCAAGCACCATTTCCACCCGAGCCATGAAACCGGCCCTCCCCGCTGAACACCAAGAGCACACACTCACTTCGTGTTCTCAGGATCCTTCTCGTTGATTTTCTCCAGCACGTTGATTTCCAGTCGAGCAGCCTCTTTGTATTTCTCTACGTTTTTGATGATTTTCAGAGCAACACGTGCTCCACCCCTGTGGGAGAAACAGGAAGAAAGCCCAAGGTGAGCCCTGAGCAGGTAAGAGGGGCTGTGCCCTGTGAAAGGGACCTTCTGATCAGCCTCCCCACCCATGCTCAAGCAGGTTGTTATTACTATTAAGGGGTGTCCACCAAAGCTGTGCCCTTTCCCTCCCTACAAAACAACCCTGAACCTTCCCCCAGCACATGGTTAACACAAAGAGGGTGAGAGCCCAGAGCAGCAAAGGATACTGGAAACCAAGAGACTGATTTTCACCCCCAGGCTCCCACATTATGCCCAAAAGGCTCTGTGGCCAGCTGTGCTCTCTCCTTTTCCCACATACCTCCGGTGATCCATGCACTGCACCACTCTGCCAAACGTGCCTTCCCCCAGGGTGCTGATAATCTCATCTGGGAGGGAGAGAAGGAGAAGGAAGGAGCTGAGAGAGGGAGCAGGACCTGGCTGCAGCAATACACAGGGCAGAGGAGAATGCATTGCAACACCTAACCTGCACACAGCTGGAGAGACCGGAGCAGCGGAAGGCTGACACCGGCTGCACAAGGCAGCTGCCCTAATTCCCTGGCACTTCAGTAACAATACACAATATAAACGTAGCTTTAACAAAAGGGGAAGGAAAAGGAGAGGGTTTCTCTTTAATAAACAATGAAAATAAAATGAAACAGAAAGATAAGACAGATCTGCGACTGCGATGGGAGCTTAACTAGAGAGCTAAATTATGTTACGATTTGGCTGTACATCTTTCTTGTAGCCAGTCGCCGACGCGATAGATCAGATGCCCCTCGTCGTCGTCCTCCACACTCTTGGCCCTTCTGCTGCTCTGTCGACTCCGCTGCTGGCCCAGGCAGACAGGGAATTCATCATTCACCAATCAGATTTTCAAACCAGCGCAGCAGCCAGCGTCACGCATTGGTTGGTTTGGAAATTCACATGGTTGTTTGAGGAGGGGTTGCAGGAGGAGATTCCCAGCCAATTCATACGGCACAGAGGAATATATAACGATAGGGATATTGCAAGGGAACATGTCAAGATACAACACACTAGCTCAGAAAAGAAAAAAACAGTTTGCTTTTTGTTGTAGCAAAAAGAAAAAAAAAAAAAAAAAGAAAAAGAAAAAAATCAGAAAAAAATAAGAAAAAAAAGAACCTACAAACAGCCCCAACCCGAACCAGTGTGACAGCAGAGCTGTCAGAGTGAGAGAGCTGAGGGGCATGGAAGGGGCCAGCTGCTCTCGCTCCCACGGGGGCTCAGAGAGGAACAGCGCTGGCCTTTGGGTCCTGGGGACTGCCTGAGCAGGCCGAGGGCCAGAAGCCACGGGGAGGGGCTCCCGGCAGCCCCAGGGCCGCCGCAGAGCAAGGGCAGCAGGAGGCAGGTGCCGGGAGGTCCTGCACAAGCCCAGGCTGCCCCCACAGGCACCCCCATCCCACTCCAATAACCGCCCACACAGCTTCCCCCAGCCCCGACACTCAGGGAAAGATGAATTCCGAGATTTCTGAAAAGCAGCTCTAGATACAATGATCCATCCAAAACCGGAAGTTTGCGGTGACTGCCTGGGGAAAGACGGACACTTCTTCCTAGACCCTCCCACAAAGAAGCTGACCCTGGAAGGACTAACTTCCAGAAGAGAAGCAGAACCCAACAGGGAACAGGGACAGCCTGGGATGAGGCAGATAAGAGGTTTATGCCAGAGAAGAGAAAATTCCTGCCTTCAGTTCCTCAGCTAAGTATCCCCATACCTGGGAGCAACCGGCCAGCAGACTTGGGACCCAAATCCAGCCCCCAGTCCCCTCCCTGGACACAGAGCCAGAACAGACCGGACAACACTGAGAGCTCCACACACAGAGCAGAGAACGTGTCTGGGGTCTAACGGAAGTGGAAGGTGAACAGCAGAACAGACAAGAAGAGAAAGCCAGGGATGCTGCCAGGAAGAGCCTGGGATGGTTCTGCCTCCACCTGAGCTGAGTGGTCCAAAAGCTCTGCTCCTCCGCAAAGCCCCTTGCATGACAGCCCACATCAGCTGGGCCCACCCAGGAGGATCCTGCTCTGGAGCAGGTTCTAACCCCCAGAGCCAGGGGTTTCCTGCCACAGCCCAAAACAGGGACCACAGGGGAAAATGACCTGTCACAGGCTCGCTGGGACTGGGACCAGCTGAGCGCTGGCTGTTCGAGCCTTGCACAAATCCTGCCTGGCTGGGGCTCCTACACAGCGCTCCATGAGCATCACCGAACGGGAGGATATCCAGCACCACCCTGGGGACCCGCCAGCCTCGCGGGGCACTCGGGTCCCCCCACCTGAGCAGGCAACACTGAGAGAGGGTCTGAGCCACCTGTGCCCAGCTGGCACAGGGCAGCGCACAGGGATGTGGGCAGGAACACTCCGCACCAAAACTTCTCTAACACACACACAGTTCAAGCCGAGTCCAAGAGAGTGTTAGAAAGTGAGTTTTCTACTTACCTAGCTCAGCACCTGGGAGAGAAAGGTTACAGGGCAGGCGCAGCACAGCAGGATACTCACCGATGAGGAGCGGCTAAAGGACCGGCTGCGGCGCCGCCTCCGCCTGTGCTTACGCCGGCTGCTTTTGCAGCTCCGGTAGCTGCCCTCGCGGTCCCGGGAGCGCCGGTACTCGTAGGAATGTCGGTACTCGGGCTCGTAGTAGGCATCGCCCCGCTCGCGGCTGTAGTCGTTGCGCCGGTAGCTGTCACAGTAACGCCGGTCGTAGGCCCTCCGGTCTGCAGAGTGGTCGTCGTAGCTGGGCAGGGGATGTGGAGGGGAACGTTGAGGGGTTGGAACAGACTTGCAGATCATCATCACCTCTCACTGGACCAGATCACCTTGTCCAACCTGGCCTTGAACACTGACAGGGTTGGGGCATCCACATCCGACCTGTGTGCCAGTGTCTCGCCACCCCCACAGGGAAGGTTTTCTTCCTATTGTCTAGCCTAAATTCTCTCTCTTTTAATTTGTACCCATTACTCCTTGTCCTATTACTACACTTCCTCATGGAGGGTCCCTCCCCAGCTTCCTTGTAGGCCCTTTTAAATATTGGAAGGTGCTGTGATGTCTTTACACAACCTTCTCTTCTCCAGGCTGGAAAACTCTCCCAGTCCCAATTCTCTCAGCCTGTCTCCATAGGGAAGGTGCTCCAGTCCTCTTAACAACTTCCCAGCCTCCTCTGGACCTGTTCCAACAGTTCCATGGCCTTGTTACATTGGGAACACCAAAACTTCGCAGTGTTCCAGGTGTCTCACAAAAGCACAGTAGAGGGGATACACTCAATGCTGGCAGCTCCAGGGGCAGTGAGAACTGGAGGGGTGGGAGCCCAAGGCAAGAAGCCATGAACTGCCAACCCTTTGCATAACAAGGGGGACAGGGATGTGTGTGAGGTGAGGGACACTGAGGGACACCTGGAGCTGAGGACCCCAGATCTTCCTGTACTGAGACTGTGAAGGGATAAAAGCTCAGCGGGTCCTTTGTTCAAGACCCCTCCTTCAAGGCACTAGCTAGAGCTGTTACTTTGTTATTGCACCAAGATTAAACAATTTTTAAGGACTGAGACATCTGAGACTCTGCTATGAGAAACCCGGGCTGAGCCAGTAAGGAAACTGGTCTGACTGGGAGTGTGGGGTGTGTAGGGAGTCAAACAGAGCAACCATTGGGTCACTGAAGCCACAGCTGTGAAGGGGCCTCAGTCCCAGCTCAGGTGGTGGAGTGGCACTGCCAGAGGGGTTCCTGGATAGTCGGACAGGGAAGTTTCCCTAAGAGGGGAGTGAGGAGGTTTGGTGACAAGCACTGCCGAGGCTGTGACAGCTCAGAGCAGGCCCAGGTCACATGGAACCTGGGTGAGTACAGATGACTAGGCCATGATTAAGGGACTGGAGCATCTCTCTTAATGAGCAGAGACTGTGGGAGATGGGCCTCGTTAGTCTGGAGAAGGCTGAGAGGAAATTTCATTATTGCACATTAGCGCCATCTCCAAGGCAGGTGTCAGGATGGTGCCAGACTCTTTTCAGTGGTGCCCAGCAACAGGATGGGGAGCAATGGCCATAAACCAAAACACACCACACTCTACCTCAACACAAGGAAGAAGTTCTTCCCTTGGAGGACGGCAGAGCACTGGAACAGCTGCCCAGGGCGAGTATGGGGTCTCCCTCTCTGGAGACATCCCAAACCCATCTGGACGTGTCTCTGTGCCACCTGCACTAGGTGACCCCAGAGGTCCCTCCCAACCCAACCCCTCCGTGATTCTGTGCAACAGGGCAGGCGCGAGCCCCACTCACCTCCGGGATCGGACGTGGTAGCTGTCCTCCCGCCGGTGCCGCCGGTCCCGCTCACTGCTGCTGGACCGGGACCGTGTCCGCCGCCGCTTGTGCTTGCGGCTCCGGTAGCGCTCGTGGTAACTGCCGCGGCTGCTGCGCTCCGACGAGCGGTACCTTCGGGAGTGCGGCATCTACGGGGACAGCAGGGACCCTGTGAGCCACCCGTGGGGATGGCAGGGACCCTGTGTGCCACCCGTGGGGACAGGACATACCCTGTGAGCCGCCCACGGGGACAGCAGGGACCCTGTGTGCCACCCGTGGGGACAGGACATACCCTGTGAGCCGCCCACGGGGACAGCAGGGACCCTGTGAGCCACCCGTGGAGACAGGACATACCCTGTGAGCCACCCGTGGGGACAGGACAGACCCTGTGAGCCACCTGCAGGGACAGCAGGGACCCTGTGAGCCACCTGCAGGGACAGCAGGGACCCTGTGAGCCACCCGTGGGGACAGCAGGGACCCTATGAGCCACCCGTGGGGATGGCAGGGACTGCATTAACAGCTGCATGGGACAGGAACCAGCACAGAGCAGGGAGGCTGCCAGCAGCGTGTGTGAATGTGCCAGGGAATCTGAGAGAGAGGGGAGGAACCTCTGAGAGATCCCAGAGCCCCACAGGACAGGATGAGACCACCCACTTGCCCTGTGGTTCCCTTTCCCTGGTTCATATCTCTTCTTCACACCCATCTCTACTGTTCACAGCTTCAGGAACAGCTTTTGCACCTTCTCTCTTTAAGCTGCCCAAGAAGGAGGGAAGCAGCACCAAGGAGAACTGAGGGAAGGTGAAATGAAGCCCTGGATACCACCAGAGTCCCTCCCTGTGCACCAGTAATGGACAGCCAGAAAGCAGCTCCTCAAGAGACGCCTCAGGTTTACTGCCAAGTAACACCTACTCTTGGACACAAGTGTGGGGAAAGCTCTGGAGGAGGCACACAAGGAGCAGCTGGGTGTATTTGGTCTGTTTAGCTGGGACTGAGAGATCTCAGGGGGCTGCAGCTTCCTCAGGAGGGTCAGCTCTGGTCTCTGCTCTCTGTGACCAGTGACAGCACCAGAGGGAATGCCTCGAGCTGTGTTGGGGGGGGCATTAGGCTGAATATCAGGAAAAGGCTCTTCCCCCAGGAGGGTGCTGGGCACTGCCCAGGCTCCCCAGGGAATGGTCCTGGCCCAAAGGCTACCAGAGCTCCAGGAGCATTTGGACATCGTTCCCAGGGATGCCCAGACTGGGGTTGTTGGGGTGTCCTGGGCAAGGCCAGAAGCAGCACTTGCTGATGCCTGTGGATCCCTTCCCACTCAGGAGATCAGTGACACACGTCCCTCTGTCCACGGGGAACCACCCAGGAGCAAACCTTCCCTTCCCAATGGACATTAACAGAGCCCTGCAGACCCTCAGCTCTGCCCCTCTGGGGGAACACGAGAGGCTGGAGCCAAGGAGGTGAGATGGCACAGGGGGCTGCAGCCCCTCAGACCCTGACAGGCCGTGCTCCACAGCTCTCAAATATTCCCCACACGGATTTTGGTTCCAAGCACAAACCATAGAATCACGGAATATTAACGGCTGGGAGGGACCTTAAAGCTCATGCAGTTCCACCCCCTGCGATATGCAGAGACACCTTCCACTAGCCCAGGCTGCTCTAAGACCCGTCGAAGCTGGCTTTAAACACCCCAGGGATGGGACAGCCGCAGCTTCTTTGGGCAGTTTGTGCCAGGGCCGGAATAGAAGCCGGACCTCCCTTTTCCCAAAGAGCTCCCGCGGCAATTTCCCCCATCCAAAATGCCCCCGGCTGCGTCCCCGTCCCCGCCCTGCGCTGACATCACCGGCAGGGCTTGGACAGGCCGAACCGGCCCCGGCGATGGGGTGATCCGGGGGCACGGGCTCAGTACCCCCTGCACGGGGGGCTTTGCTCTGGCTTCCCCCCGAGCCTCGCCGTTTCCAGCCGCTGACTGAAGGGAACGTGAAGGCGGCGCTGGCGGCCCGCCAAGCCCTGTCTCCGTGGAACGAGCGCTGGAGGCTTCCGCAGCGGGGCTGGAACCGGTTTGGGGACGGTGATGGCGGCAGCGCCGGGCGGGGCCTCCGCCGTGCAGGGCCGGAAGCACCGGGACACCGGGAGAGATGGGCCTCGGGCGGGGCGGCCTCGGCGGGGAGGCCCAGACCCGGTCCCCGCGGCCATCCGGCCTCGCTGCCACCGCGGGAACACCCCGACCGCCGCTTTCCACCGCGGCCCCGCCGGACCCCACAGGCCGAGCCCGCCCCGGGCCGCCCTCACCGGCCGCGGCCTACCCACCCCGCCCCACCCCGCCCCGCGCCGCGCCGCGCCGCACCGTCCTCGCAGCCAGCCCGGTGCGCTTGTCCCACAGGAAATCCGTGATGGCGGCCGTGGGCCCCCGGGCCCCGCTCCAGCTCCCGCCGCCGCCGCCGCCGATCCGGGTCCTGCCAGCCCGCGGGGCCGCGCACGCACGTACGCGCGCACGTACGCACGTACGTACGCGCGCGGAGTGCGTCACACAGGGTGAGGCCAATGGGCGGGGTTAGATCGGGGGCGGGACCGAGAGCGGGTTAAGCCACGCCCCTTTCCCGGCCCCAGCGGCGCGGGCTGGGCGAGGCCGAGGGGCGGGGTGAGATCCGAGGGGCGGGCCCACCTCACCCCGAAGCCACACCCCGCCCTCCCGACGGCGGCGGGATCGTGCCCGAGGGGTGGGGTCAAGTAATGGGCGGGGCCTATGCTGATATTCCCGCCCATCGGTTCCCGGAGCCCCGCCCTGTTCCCGCCCTTCGGCGGGGCTAGACCGGAGGGGCGGGGACTACGGGCGGTAGCCCCACCCACTGCCTCCCCAAGCCGTGCCCTTCCCCGCCCCTCTGCCGGTAATGGGGCGGGGCTAGAAATAAGGGGCGTGGTCCCGGGTGGGTAGTCCCGCCCCTCTCGCCTCGAAGCCCCTCCTCCCTCCGGTTTCTCTGGCGGTAGCGGGGCCGGACCGGGGGGCGCGGCTGGACCGGGGGGCGCGTTCTCCTTCCCTAGGCCCCGCCCGCCCGCCCCGCCCGCAGCAGGGTCCCGCCGCCGCCGCCACTCCGGTGCCGCCCGGGCCTCGCCGCTGCCCGCGCCGTCGCTCCGGTGCCGCCGGCGCTTCCCGGCTGCCGGCGGCCGCCGCGCCCGCGCCGGAGCGTGCGCAACAGGCGGGCGCCGGCGGAGCTTCGTGAGCGCTCGCTGAGCGAGTGGCCGCGGGCGGCGAGCGAGCGCCCGCCCGCCCGGGGCCGGGCATGTGCGGCGGGGCGACGGGCAGGGCGCCCGGGCAAGGGCGTTTGAAGGAAACGTGAAGCGAGGCGGCGGCGGCGGGATGGAGGCGGCGCCGCGGCGAAGCCCCGAGCCGCGGGAGAAGCCGCCGGTGCTGGACGGGGAGGCAGCGGGGGCGCCCGCGGGGGCGTCGGGCGCGGCCCCGGCCTCGCCGGCGGCGACGGAGCAGATCGTGGCGGAGGGCGAGGCGGCGGCGGCGGGCACGTTCGTGCAGCGGCAGCTCGGGGCGATGCTGCAGCCCGCCGTGAACAAGTTCTCGCTGCGCATGTTCGGCAGCCACCGGGCCGTGGAGATCGAGCGGCAACGGGTGAAGTCAGCGGGCGCCTGGATTATCCATCCCTACAGCGACTTCAGGTGGGACCGGGGCCCCGCGATCCCCGCCCCGGCACTGGCACCGACCCCCATCCCGGCTCCGGTCCCGGCTCCGGCTCCACCGCCCGCCGCCGCTGTCCGTGGTGCTGAGCGCGGCCCGGCCGCCCGACACCGTAGGGGCAACAGGTGCCGGTAGCCGGGGCTCCGCACCGGCCCGGGGAGGCGGCTGCCGACCGCCGGAGCCAGGGGCCGTGCTGCCCCAGCCCCTTCCCGTCTGGGATTATCCCGCCCGCACGGACAACTCTGTCCTGCCCCAGCACACCCGGGCTCCCGGGGCTCCCGGTGCCCGGGGGTAGCCTGGCTCCGCCGAGCCGCGGAGCTCCGCTGACCCGGCCCCGGGCGTGCGGAGGCGGAGGCAGGGGTTGGTTGCTGGGCTTTGCCTGCCCTTACAGCTCCCCCCGCCCTTCTCGATGCTGTTTTTAATTTGATAAGGAGCCTTCATCCCCCTTGGATGCGGCTCCCTGCAGCTGGAGCGGGGCTGGTCACCAGGCGAGCAGCCGGGCCTGCCTCTCAGTGTCACCGGGATCACAGTGGGAGCTCGGGGATGGATGATGTGGGAGGAACTGGGTGTCACGGGGATGTTGAGTCATATAGGGTGGGCTTTCTCCACGGGGAATGAAGCTGCCAGGCAGTCATCTCCCGCGGCAAGCTGTGACATGGATGTTGTCCCCAGCCTGGGAAGCACACCAGAATGGGGCCAGCAACCAGTGGGTCTCCTGCACCTGTAGCCATCTCCCCTCACCACCGGGCCCCAACCACTCACTCGGTCCTTTGCACCACCCCAGCATGACACCCAGGGCTGCCAGCCCTGTGAGCCCTTTTCCAAAGGGAAACCATCCCAAAGTTTATGAGCCTTGAGCTTGGCAGCAGCAGCTTCTGCAACCAGCACCATGAAGGGAGCTGGCAGGTAGACAGACAGGGGGATTACTCCAGTGTTTATCACATTAGGGAGATACATAAAGTCCATGGAGATCAGGGCCTCGAGTGTTCGGTCTGACACGTAGTGAAGGACAAGGCCTGTCCTAAAGAGCTTAAGCCTAAATCTGAAGCGAGAGCTCTGGGCAGGCTTGGGCAGCTACAGGGACAGGCAGCTTCCCTTCTCAGTTTCTCAGGGCACAGCAGAGAGGTGCAGGAAGCAATTCCTCAGCCAGATCAGGCCCCTTCTGCTTCAGCTGCATTTCCTTGCCTAGCCCAGCAAATCCAGGCCACTGGCAGGAAGGTGTTACTTTGGGACAGGCTCCTGACCCTGGGGTGGGCTCCTGATTATGAGGTCCCTCGCAGCCCTGGGCTCATTCCTGACCCTGGGGTGGCTCCTGGCCCTGGGGTGGTTTCCGGACCTGGCGTCACTTCTGTCCTTCAGGTGGCTCCTTGAAGAAAGGATGCCTCCCCCTACTCGCCCTCAGGCTCTGGTGCTCTCTCTCTGAAGAAGCCTCTCATGGCACCACGATGTCCCTTCCCTTCCCCTCCCTTCCCTTCCCTCAGCTGCAGAGAGCTCAGTGCCTGTGTCCCACTATGGGTGTGGGGTGGGAAATCCCCACAGGCTTCTGTCACCTGTAAAAAAGCTGGTTTGGTCCCACTGGGCACTAAGAGCCACCCTGAAGTCACCTTTGGAGATTTGAGTCTACACCTACAAGCAGGGCTGGAACTAGCAGGGGATGCCTGGGGACACCTGAAGGTGGGAGCTGGACCTGCTTTCCCAAGGGCCCATGAAGGCACCGATGTGTCTTCACAGGACAGGAGTCACAAGCCTTGTGGAGAAAGGCATGATGTGTCTGTGTGAACAATGAAAACATCCCCGTGACATTTGCATGTGAACAGGGTTGGATGTCCTGACATAACCAGCTGCTCCCAGGGGGAAACTTCCCTTTCCTTTGGAGGGAAGCTCTTGGCTTTCCCTCCAAAGCCTCCAAGCTTGTCCACTCTCAGCAAAAGGAGGTGGATGAGGAGTGCTGCAGGCCCAGGGCTGTGCAGCTCCTGCCCTGCGCATGCTGGTAGCTCCTTTAAGGTTGGACATTCCTCCCACCTTCCCCTGGTACCGGCATTGTCTGTCCTTGCTTGGCTGCTGCCTGGCTCACCAGAACAGCCTCCCTGCTCCTCCTTGGCCGCCCTAGGAGCTCGGCACTCCGTTTGCATAACCAGCAAAGCTTATCCCAAATCCTGCTAAGCCCACTCGGGTGGTGGCGGGGAGACAGCGGATGACAGGGAGCCTCAAGGGAGCAAAGCCCACATCCTCTCTGAGTTCTCCACGGGGCACGTGTCAACTTTGGGGTGGGGGCATAGGTGTGCATGCACAGCCCTGCAGGAGAAAGAGAGACAGCCAAGCTCCTACAGCCCCCCCATTCCCACACAGGGTGACTTTTGCACCCCCGGGCTCCTGGCCCGGTGCTGAATTGCTCCTCTCCCCACACATCTGCTCACATCTGTCCCAGCCAAGCAGCAGGGTGTCAGTCATGTGTGTGGGCAGGCACGTGTGTGTGTCTCCTCAGCACCTGCCTCTCTGCACTCTCTCAGACCCTAACTTTGGTCATGGGTTTGCTGTCTAACTGCCTGTGTCCTGCCTCTCCCCACTCCTCCCTGTCCTGTTCTGTCCCCTGCATTCCCACCCTGCAGGTTTTACTGGGACCTCGTCATGCTGCTCCTGATGGTGGGGAATTTGATCATCCTGCCTGTGGGCATCACCTTCTTCAAGGATGAGAACACCCCTCCCTGGATCGTTTTCAACGTGCTTTCAGACACTTTCTTCTTGGCTGACCTGGTGCTGAACTTCCGGACAGGCATTGTGGTGGAGGACAACACGGAGATCATCCTTGACCCTCACACCATCAAAATGAAGTACTTGAAGAGCTGGTTCCTTGTCGACTTCATTTCCTCCATCCCTGTTGACTACATTTTCCTCATTGTTGACCTGGAGACCCAGGTGGATTCTGATGTCTACAAGACAGCCCGGGCCTTGCGCATTGTGCGCTTCACCAAGATCCTCAGCCTGCTGCGCCTGCTGCGTCTCTCGCGCCTCATCCGCTACATCCACCAGTGGGAAGAGGTGAGAAGCCCTTGGGGATCTCCTGGTCAGGGACCCAGGCCAGCTCCGGGGTCCCCAGCTACAGGTTACAGCTGTCTGGAGGGCAGAGGGCTCCAAGGGTTGTTCTAGGAGAAGAGTTTCTCTGCAGCTCCACTCCTGCCTGTTCCCCAGATCTTCCACATGACGTATGACCTGGCCAGCGCCGTGGTGAGGATCTTCAACCTCATCGGGATGATGCTGCTGCTGTGCCACTGGGACGGCTGCCTCCAGTTCCTGGTGCCGATGCTGCAGGACTTCCCTGAGGACTGCTGGGTCTCCAAGAACCACATGGTGGTGAGTGCCCAGACAGGGGTGATTCCAGCTGGGATCTGCCGTGGTGGGGAGAGGATCTGGTTCCCTGTCTTCTACCCCATGGCTGGGAGATATGCTGGTGAGCAGTGTCTCTGTGGTCACAGCAGTGAGATAAGGCAGAGGAAATCTCTGCATCAGCTTCCCATCTCAGCCCACCTTGCTGGAGTCAGGGAATCCCTCAGGGAAGGAACAGGACACTGGGGCTCCTGCTTCCTCCCCAGAGCAGGGGCTGGTGCCTGCTCAGGGCTTCGCGCAGTCCCAGTGCCTCTTCCTGGAGGAGAACTCATCCCTTTGGCCTTGGAGGAACTTTGTTCTCACTGGGTCTCTGGACTCCCCAGCTTAGGAAGGTGGGACTGAGGGGTTCAGCCCCACAGCACCTTCCAACAAACCCCCCAGTGCCACTGTCCCTCGTCTGCAGAATGACTCGTGGGGGAAGCAGTACTCGCACGCCCTGTTCAAGGCCATGAGCCACATGCTCTGCATTGGCTACGGGCAGCAGGCGCCCGAGGGCATGACCGACGTCTGGCTCACCATGCTCAGCATGATCGTGGGGGCCACCTGCTACGCCATGTTCATCGGCCACGCCACCGCCCTCATCCAGTCACTGGACTCGTCCCGGCGCCAGTACCAGGAGAAGGTCAGCAGGGTGGGCTCGGGAGGGCCTGGGTACTGGGGGAAGAGTCCTGGCACGAGCAGGTCCAGCTCCAGAACCAGCTCAGCACAGCTGCTGTCCCCTACTGATTCCAGAGGCTGGGATCTTTTTTCATGCCACTCTCCCTCGAGTTGTTGCAGGTGGAGCTCAGGCTGACCATGGAGAAAGAGACCATACTGGTGTCCATACAGGGGGTCACTTTTGCACTGTGTGGTCCCTTCCTGCCCTCTGCCTTGGGCCCACCTGCATCCTGAGTGCACAGGGGTCTTGTCCTTTGCCCCAGAGGTGGCCTTTGGGACTGGAGCAGGGATGTCTGTATCCACATCATTGAGAAGGGATGCACTGTCCAGCCATGCAGGTGGTCCCAGCTCAGCCCTATGTGACTCCCCTTGTCCCTACAGTACAAGCAGGTGGAGCAGTACATGTCATTCCACAAGCTGCCCGGGGACACGCGCCAGCGGATCCACGAGTACTATGAGCACCGCTACCAGGGCAAGATGTTTGACGAGGAGAACATCCTGGGGGAGCTCAGCGAGCCGCTCAAAGAGGTGCGGGCACCACTCCAGTGGTGTGACCGGGGGGACAGAGGCTGGTGCTCGCAGGGGCCAGGCTCCGTGACATCCCCACTGACCTGCTCCTCCGCCCCACAGGAAATCATCAACTTCAACTGCCGCAACCTGGTGGCCAACATGCCCCTGTTTGCCAACGCGGACCCCAACTTCGTGACGGCCATGCTGACCAAGCTGCGCTTCGAGGTCTTCCAGCCTGGGGACTTCATCATCCGTGAGGGCACCGTGGGCAAAAAGATGTACTTCATCCAGCACGGGGTGGTCAGCATCCTCACCAAGGGAAACAAGGAGACAAAGCTGTCTGATGGCTCCTACTTTGGGGGTGAGGCTGGGCTGGGGGACCTGGTGATCAAAGTAGAGGCCAAAAGCTGCCCAGGAGCAGAAGGTGGGGCATCCCTAATGTTTCTGCCTGCCCATCTCCTCTTGCCGAGTGCCAAAGTCTTGGCATCCACTTCACCCCAGTTCTGTCTGGCTGGGGCAGAAGGAGCATCCACCACCCCACTGCTGGCCAGGGAGGAGGGGAGTGTAGAACAGAACATCTGAGCCAGTTTATAGGATACTGGCACAGCTCTGGGAGGGAAACAGGCCAGGCCATCACAGCAGCCACACCTGGGGATGTCTCCATGGCCTGCACAGGGAGGAAAACGCTGTGCCTGGCCAAGGAGACAGCCGTGGCTGTGCAGGCTCCGGGGTCTGTCCCTGCCTCTGAGCCAGGCTCTGCCTCTGTGCAGGGTTTTGGGGTGCCAGGCAGTCCTGTTCCTACTCCAACAGCTGGGAGGGGGATGGATGGCTGTGTCACCCTGACCCCAGCCCTGTGTCCCTGCAGAGATCTGCCTACTGACACGGGGCAGGCGCACGGCCAGCGTGAGAGCCGACACCTACTGCCGCCTCTACTCCCTGTCCGTGGATAACTTCAACGAGGTGCTGGAGGAGTACCCCATGATGCGCAGGGCCTTCGAGACGGTGGCCATGGACCGGCTGGACCGCATAGGTGAGGAGTGACCTCCTGGGCTCAGCACAGCCACCTCTACAGCCACTCCCAGGGCCCACGGGCCCCCAGACCCGCAGGTGATAGAGTCACAGAGCTGGATTGAGGTGATCACAGTGCCCCAAGCCCATGGGTGCGGAGCAATGAGGATGATGGGGTGTATGGGGAAGGAGCCTGCCCTGTCTCTCCCTCCCAGCAAGATCCAGGCAGAGCCATAGGACAGGCTTCCCTGGGAAAATGTCACTGCACTGCACTGTACTTGCCATATCTGGCAGTGACCAGCTGCTTGTCCTCACCCTTCCTTGCCTGTGGAGGACAAGCAGGACCTCAGTCCACAGTCCCTTTGGATCAGAACTCCCCTGTTTTGTCCCTGCTGCTTCCACTGCTCCAGTCTGGATCTTTCCCAGAGTCTTGCTTCCCCTGGAACGCTAGTGAGGTTTTATTGCCCTTTCCCCACTGCCACCCTGCCCTGCACAGTGTCCCCAAGAGCCCACACTCCCAGGGTCGGTGACACTCCTGCCTCCCCTCCAGGGAAGAAAAACTCCATCTTGCTCCGCAAGCGAGCCGAGCACAGCTCTGGGCCCCTGAACAACGAGATGATCCAGCAGATCGTGAAGCACGACCAGGACATGGCCCACAACATCCAGGACCTGCAGCAGATGGCGATGGGCCGGGAGCTGAGCGGGAAGCCGGTGATCTGGGAGCCGCTGGTACACGCGCCCCTGCAGACGGCCGCCGCCACCACCAACGTGGCCATCGCGCTGACCCACCAGCACAGCCTGCAGGCCCACATCTTCCTGCCGCCCTCCTCCATCTCCAGCCCACTCTCGCCCGAGGCCACTCTGCTCACCAAGCCGGTGCGCCGGTCCCAGCCCAGCCTGGGGGGCTCCCGGCCCTCCTCCGTGAGCTCCCCCTCCGGGGTGCAGTCTCACCTCCAGACACCGGCCGCCGGCTCGCCTTCCTCCCCCATGGTCCAGTCCCAGGCGCCGCTGGAGAGCGGGGGCCAGAGACCCAGCCCCGGGGCGCAGCCCCTGCCCCGCGCAGCGCAGAGGGGGGAGATGCCAGCAGGGGCCAAGCAGCCCCCGGCCGGGCCCCAGCCCCAGCTCTCCAGGTCCCGCGGCGCCTCGGTCTCCACCTCGCTGCTGCAGCAAGCGGCGGGCGCTGCGTCCCCCAGCTCCGAGCAGGCGCTGCCGCCGGGAAGAACGCTCCACTACAGCCTGTCCCGAGCCACCGGCTCTCACATCTCCCTCCTGATGCAGCCCCAGCAGCTGGTGAAGCACAGGAGCATCCAGGGCCTGCCGGTGGGGCGGCTCACCCAGGATGTCCGGCTCCTCTCTGCCTCCCAGCCCTCCCTTCCCAATAAAGTGGCCCAGCAAGCCGACGGGAGCTCCTTGAAGCAGGGCAGGAAATCTGCCGGGAACCTGGCCCGCAGGTCCTCGCCCTCGGTAGCCGGACTCCTCGCCAAGCCATGTGCGGGGATGCCAGGCCAGCCCACACACTCGCAGCAGACGCCTTCAGGATCGCTGGCTCAGCCCGGCCGCTCCACGGCGGGAGCGTCCACCCCCCAGTCCCCGGGCTCCGCGTCCAGGCAGGCAGCAGGTCCCTCCCGCAAGGGCTCCGTGGCCTTCAGCCCCGAGGTGGAAACGGCGAAGCCCAAACTCCCATCCAACATGTGAGTCCTGGCGGCACCCACACAGGCAGGAGGGACCCGGGCATCCCGGCGGCAGAGGAGGCAGGAGAAGCAGAGCACCAGCCCCGCCGTGTCGGAGGGAAAATGAGGTGAGAGGCAGCACCCGGGGCCACGGAGGGGCTGTTTCAGGCACGGGGGCACGGCAGGGATGAGCATGGGGCCAGCCCCAGAGCTGGCCCGGCCTGGATGAGGAGAGGGCTCTGCTGACTGCCCCAAGGGGGTAACCCTGCCCGGGCTCTCCCCTCCTTGCTCATCACCATCTGTGAGTTCTGCCCTCCTCCCGGAGACATAGGACAGGTGAGAGCCCTTGCCCAAACTCTGGCCTCTCTGGGGAGCTCAGCTCCCCATAACTGCCCCTTGGGGGCTGGGCCCCCCACGCTCGGTGCCGCGTGTCCCACGGCCCGTCCTCGGGGCCAGGCTGGCGCTGGCAGCTCCTCCAGCTTATCTTCTGTCACAGCAGGGGCTGCCTCACGCCCACCTCGATCCCCAGATTGCTCTGCCCAGCACCTTTGCCTTTAGGGTGAAGGAGAGGGAGCCTCCCGGATCTACTGCCCGGGTGGAGGGAGGAGGCTGGAGCCCATGGCAGGGGTTCCCCGAGCAGGAAGAGCATGGGGGTCCAGGGTCAGCACTCCCCTTCCAGAGTGCCGGGACCTGCAGGTCCCAGGCAGGGCTCCTCTGGTGTGAGGAGTGCCAAGGAGCAACGCTGGGGGCAGAGGGCTCTCCACTGAGCAGCCCCCCAGTCCCTCTCCCCGGCTTGTGGGACCATTTTGCCTCAGAGGTGCTGAGTCCCAGTGAGGTTGGGATGTGCTGCTGGGCAGGGCTCTGCCCCACACCCGGGCACTGTGGCTGCCCCTCCACGTGCCCCCATGGGGCAGCCTGTGGGGATTCTGCTGCCTGCAGCTCCAGGAGGATGCTCAGAGGGTCAGTCCAAGAGGACCCCTCTGTGGCTTCAGAGTGATGTCCTGAAGGTCATCTGGGAGGACCCTTCTGTGGCTCCAGGAGAATGCTCACAGGGTCAGCTGCGGGGACCCCACTGCGTGTGGCTCCAGGAGGATTCTCAGCCCGGGCTCTGCTCCCCTGCCCTGTGCTGCAGTCGCGTTTCCAGGTTGCCTGGAATTGCCAGTCGCCAGTGCCACAGGAGAAAAAGGCCATCACAAAGAGATGCCAATCCCGGGCAGCACCTGGGTGACATGTGGGACTGTGAGGTTAACCCCACTCAAACAGGGGCCCATGGTCCCCACAGATGCCCCACGCCCCCCACCCCCACCCGAGACAGTAGTGTGCAATGTGTGTGCGAGTCGTGGCTCTGCCGAGCAGCCGAGCTCTGCTTACAGTGTCGCTTTGGGCCAACCATGTTCAGTCCTGGTTAGAGTAGTGTCCCCTCCGATCCCGCCGCGCTGTGCGAGCTGCTTCCCACTCCCGGAGTCTGGAACCGTGGCTCCTCCTCGTGCTCTGGGGCTCAGCTACCGCTGAGCGGGACCCGCCGGACCCTCAGCGCAGGGCGAGGTCTTGTTCCCCGCGGTACTTCTTGAGGTGAGGTGTTCAGCTCTCCTCCCTCGTGTTTTGGGGCGTCGGGAGAATTCCAGAGCCCAG
The DNA here is from genome assembly GCF_029207755.1 of Chamaea fasciata. NCBI lineage: Eukaryota > Metazoa > Chordata > Aves > Passeriformes > Sylviidae > Chamaea > Chamaea fasciata. The sequence continues at coordinate 1,059,101 of NW_027094116.1, read as the reverse complement.
CTGCTCTGGGAACTCAGTCTGGGGGGTGCAGCAGCCCACCAGGAATCCCGGCAGTGCCTGCCAGGGGGGATGTTCAGCACTGCCTTTTCTCCGTGGATTTCAACTGCCCTTCCCTGCCCACCCCCACGTCCCGCTCCATCCCCGTGGTCGGTATGTCCCCAGTAGCCCCTGGGGCAGGGATCTGCAGCGGAGCCGCGTGTCCCACGTCCCCGGGTTGTGTTCACAACTGCGTGATGTAGATGTCTTAGCGGTCATCCCAGCGCCCCGCAGAGCGCGCGGGCTGGCTCGGACAGCACCGAGCTCCGGCTGGCCGCGCCTCTGGTGCACCCTGCCCACGCCACAGCCCCGTGTCGGGAGCCAGAGCCACCCTGTGCTCCTGGCACCGTCGCCCCTGCCCTGCGCCGTGGCACCTCGTGGCCCGGTGCTCACCCCGGTGGAGGCTGGAGAGGCTGGGGGTGCCGGCCGTGCGCGGGCGCAAGTTTAGCCACCAAAGACCATGATCCTCCACTCTTGCACTCACGGCAGTCGATGTACAGAGCTTGTAGTTTTCATATCGCAGAGAATTAAAGAGCGTTTTTTTATTTTTGGTCGTTGTACATAATGGATTTAAATAATAAAGAGAGATTCCGAGCTGGTCTGGGGGAGACTCCTTCTGCACCTCCTGTGACCCCACAGCACCCTGCCCGGGGATGGAACAGGACAGGGGGATGCTGCAGCACCCCAGCTCCAATCCTGGCCCTCTGCAGAGCCGGGAGCAGCCAGAACACCCTCGGGAGCCACCGAGGGGCCTCCCCCAAGCCCCACAGACCTGGGTGGTGCAGCAGGAGCCCAAAGGCAACAGGTCCCCTCCCACCCACCCCAGTCCCTTTCGGCCCTGGGCAGATTAATGTTTAATCTTTGGTTATTTTCCCCTTCCATCTCCGTTCCCTTTATTGCCGGGGGGAGGGGCAGGATTGATACCGCCTGATTGCAGAGCAGACTCGAGGCATTAACGCGATTAAATGAAGGTCACACAGCGCAAGGTGGGCTGGGGCACACAAGCCACGGCACTGCGGCGTTTGCGGCACCTGGAGCAGGTCTCAGCCGTGCTCCGGCTGCACCCTGGTCACCTGCCACAGCTCCCTCGGCACGGCGCAGGCAGGACACAGGTGCAGGCCAGGCATGGCCACAGGCTGGACACTGGACACGCCTGGCAGTGGGCACAGGCAGGATGAAGGTGCGGGCAGGACGCGGTGCGGGCAGGACACGGTGGCAGGCAGGACGAATGTGCTGGCGGCCACCCCGCTGTGTCCCGCCGGCTTTCCCCGCTGTGCCCGGCGGCTCTCCCCACTGCAGCGCGGCGTTACCGCGGCAGCCCCTGCCCGCAGGACGCTGCTGGCGGCCCCCCCTGCACCCCGCAGGAATTAGGCTCCGTGACACACGAAGAGCTCAACGCTGATTAGCGGTCTCCTTCTAATTTGATTATTTCAGATTACACTGCAGCCAGCCTGATTAAGGGGGCGCGGGGCTGCTCTGCGGGGCGGACGGAGGCAAAAAGAGCATTTTTTGGGAATTAATTCCAGCATATGCCCTATTTCTGTTCCAATACTCTTCCATCCAGTTCATGTCCATCGACAGGGCTGGCGGCTCGTGCGGCCGAGGCAGCGGAAGAGGGACACAGAACCGCGTCCCGGGACACGGCAGAGATCCGCTGCCCGCCCGGGGCTGAGGGCAAAGCGCCGGGATACGAGGGCCCCGCAGAGTCCCCCGTCCGTCCCCGTTCCCCAAGGACACACGTCCTGGAGCCGGAGGCTCTGCCCCGAGCCCCCGCGTCCCCGGCGGCGGCGGGAGGGGGATTAGAGGGCACCACAGAGAGATTAATTAACCCGGGTGAGCCGGGATTAGGGGATTCGGGGCGGGCGGGGTGCCCAGGCAGGAGCTGCGGGCAGCAGCGGGAAGGTGTCACCGCGTGTGCCCACCCAACGCGTCCCCGGCCCAGGTCACCCCTGCGGCGACCCCTCGAGGGTCGATGGGCAGCTGGACTCCCCGGCGGCCGGGGTCTCGCCCGCGCACACAGGTGTGGGGTGTACCCCACCCTCACAGCACCTCACACCTGTACTGCACCCTATACCGGTACAGCACCACACCTGCACAGCGCCCACTCAGTGACCCACGTCTGCACCACACCCCATAACTGCTCTGTACCCCATAACTGCTCTGCACCCACACCTGCACAGCATGTCAGCTGCATGGCGCTGCACACCTACACTGCACCCCCCAGCCGCACGGTACCGCACACCTGGGCTGCACCCCACACCTGGGCTGCGCCCATAGCCGCATGGTATTCCACACCTGCATGGAGACTCACAGCTGCACAGCGCCCCAAACCCGCTCTACAACCCCACAGACCACATGGCAGCCCCCACCTGCACCCCACACCCCCATTTTTCCCCCAGTTCCAGCGCACCCCGTTCCTCTCACGGTTACCGGACACGCCCCCTGAGCACGCCCCACCCCAATCCCCGCCCCTCAGCCCAGTCACGCCCCCGCGCCAGACCGGGCGCTCGCTCCATTCTCCCTCTCCACCAATCACCTGCCTCGGTCCCGCCCTTTTCGCGCTTCTATTGGCTGAACTGTTTTGGGCTCATCCTCGCACGATGAAACGGGCCAATGGGGGCACTGCTCCAGCCGCGTGCCCGTTGGCCCCTCCCCAGGCGCGGAGCACGTTGGGATTTGTAGTCCAGAGACGGTATAGGCAGGGCCCGCGTCCGTGTCTCGGGACTGCGCGTCCCGGCGTGCCCCGCGCGGGGGGCGTGGAGGGGGCGGGGTCAGCGGCGCCGCGGAGGCCGCGGGCGGCAGCGGCGGGATCGTGGACCGGCACCATGAGCGGCGGCGGGTCCGGGGTGCGGGCAGCGGCCGAGCGCGAGGAGTTCGCCGCCTTCTTCCCGCAGATCGTCCGCGACCTGACGGAGGACGGGCTGGGGCACCCAGAGGTGGGAGACGCCGTGGCGCGGCTGAAGCAGGTGAGTAGGGGAAGGGGGCGGCGGGCGAGGGACGGGGGGCGAGGGGCTGGGGGCGGCGGGCGAGGGACGGGGGGCGAGGGGCGGCGGGCGAGGGGCTGGGGGCTGCTCACGTCGCTGCTCTCCCGCAGGTGCTGGAGTACAACGCGCCGGGCGGGAAATGCAACCGGGGGCTGACGGTGGTGGCCGCGTTCCGGCGGCTGGCGGGCCCCGCACAGCAGGACCCGGAGAGCCTCCGCTGCGCCCTGGCCGTGGGCTGGTGCATCGAGCTGGTGAGAAACGGGACCCTGGGGATGGGACCCCCGGGGGACGCCCTGTCCCTAATCCAGCCTCTCGCAGTTCCAAGCCTTTTTCCTGGTGGCTGACGACATCATGGACGCGTCGCTGACCCGCCGGGGGCAGCTCTGCTGGTACAAGAAGGTGAGAGTGCTCAGGAGGCCCCTGTTCACGGGGGTGTCCCCTGAGAGTCAGGAGGCTTTGTGACACCTCCCTGCCTTCCTGGTGCAGGAGGGGATCGGGCTGGATGCCATCAATGATGCTTTTCTCCTGGAGTCGTCGGTGTACCGGCTGCTGAGGAGGTACTGTGGGCAGCAACCCTACTACCTGCACCTGCTGGAGCTCTTCCTGCAGGTGAGCCTGGCTCCCCAACCCCTTCCCACTTTCCTGGGGTCTGGGCCTTTCCTGATGTTTGACTGCATGTGGATCTCAGAGTGTTCCTCAGATTCCTGGGCATCCTGCTGGATGTGCCCTTCCTTTGGACTCAAAGAGGAGTTGAAACAGGGTTTGGGATCTGCACTGTGGTGTTGGGACTTTCCTGGAGGACGTGTGAACAAATTATGGAATCTCAGACTGGTTTGGGTTGGAAGGGACCTTAAAGATCTTGTTTCAAGCCCCCCACCATGGGCAGGGACACCTTCCACTATCCCAGGTGGCTCCAAGCCCCAGTGTCCAACCTGGCCTTGGATAATTCCAGGGATCCAAGGGTAGCCACAGCTCCTCTGCTAGGGCCTCCCCACCGTCACAGGGAACAATTTTATTCTCATATCTCATCTAAATCTCTCCTCTTCCGGTGTAAAACCATCACCCCTAGTCTTGTTTCTTCTGCCCATGCAAAACATCCTCCTCCCTCTTTTTTATAAGCCTCTTAACTTTTGGAAGGCCACAATGAGGCCACAAATCCTTTCTTTCCTCTCCAGACCGGCTACCAGACCGAGCTGGGGCAGACGCTGGACCTCATCACTGCTCCCGTTTCCCAGGTGGATCTGAGCCGGTTCAGCGAGCAGCGGTACGGAAGGAACGGGCAGAGCTGGACACAGCCGAGCCTCGGGCTGGTTTTTGAGGGGCTGCTGCTGCTCCCTCCTGTCCCTGACCTGCAGAGGGTGGGAGAGCCCAGGCCTTGGGGCTGAGCCTGGTTCCTCTGGCACAGGTACAAGGCGATTGTGAAGTACAAGACAGCGTTTTACTCCTTCTACCTCCCCGTGGCTGCGGCCATGTACATGGTGAGTCTGGTGGGAACAGCTCAGGAGAGCCCTCACCCTCGTGTGAGCCTGTCCAGGAGGGCAGGTCCTGGAAGGCTTTATCCCAGGTGGTGGAAGGCTTTATCTCTGTTATTTCTTCCCTCCCCTCAGGCGGGTTTTAACGGTAAGGAAGAGCACAAGAACGCCAAAGCCATCCTGCTGGAGATGGGAGAGTTCTTTCAGATCCAGGTAGGAGGTGGCTCTGCACCCCTTGGTGCTTGTCAGGTCCTGGCTGTGGCACTCAGGCGTTCCCACTGTCACACAGGACGATTACCTGGACTGCTATGGGGACCCAGCACTGACAGGGAAGGTTGGCACTGACATCCAAGACAACAAGTGCAGCTGGCTGGTGGTGGAGTGTCTGCGCCGCGTCACGCCAGAGCAGAGGCGGATCCTGGAGGTGAGGTCTGGGATCACAGAGCTGGGAGAGGGGATGGAGTGCCAGAATGTACACCTGGAGTGCCAGAATGTACACCGGGAGTGCCAGGGCTGTTACCTGGCTGGGAGGAGGGGCACTACGGGAGGGCAGCACAGAGAACAAAGCTCCTGAACAAAGCTCCTGCCCCATCCTGACGGAGCAGCAGCGCCATGAGCTGGGCTGGGACCTGACTCACTCCAGGGTTTTCCCAGGAGAACTATGGCTGTAAGGAGCCCGAGAAGGTGGCGAAGGTGAAGGAGCTCTATAACGCGTTGGGCATGGAGGCGGCTTTCCGGGAGTATGAGGAGAGCAGCTACCGACGGCTGCAGGAGCTGATTGGGAAGCATGCCCAGCGCCTGCCCCGGGAGATCTTCCTGGACCTCGCACAGAAGATCTACAAGCGGCAGAAGTGATGGAGGGGCCTGGCAGGGGGCTGGGCTCAGTCACTTACTAGCTGGAGCCGCTCCCTGCCCTGGGAGGGGCCGGGGACGGGTTGTGGAAGGTGCGATGGGATGGCCGGGGAGGTTCAGTGATCTCCCCCCGGCCGTGTGTCAATAAATATAAGTTATTGTAGCCGTGTCGCTGCCTGGTGCTGTCTGGGGACGGGGCTGGGTGGCGGGGAGGGGGATGCCGGTATCCCCCGTGCTTTCCCGGGTGGGGGGATGCCCGGAGCACCGCCCCGCCGGCGGGGCGGGACCGGGCGGCTCCCGGAGGGCGGCGGCGGGGCCGCGGCTCCTCCCTCCCTCCCGCAGCCGCATTCGCCGCCGCAGCGCCGAGGTGAGCGGGGGACGGGGAAGGGGATGGAGCCGGGCGGGGGCTGGAGGGGGATGGGAAGGGCCGCGCCCAGGAGGGCCGCTTCTGCTGCCTGGGCGCCGGTCCCCGCCCTGGGGCCGGGGGATGCTCGGGGCCGGGGGATGCTCGGCGCTTGCGGATACTCGGGGCCGGCGGATGCTCGGAGCCGCCCTCCCGCGGTCTCCGCTGCCCGTTCCCTGCCCGGAGCCTCCAGCAGGTGCCTGGGGCCGGGGCTCCCCCGCCGTAAGGCCGGGCCCGGTGGTGCGGTGGCCGTTCTGCAGCGGTTCCCAGGGCCGGGGGCCTCCGGCCAAGCCCCGGTCCCTGAGCACCCGCGATGCCACCGCCCCCAGCCTGGACAGCACCACCCCCTCCCCCCTAGCCTGCTCGACGATGCTCCAAGGGCGTTTTCTCCTTGGCGGCACCCCCGAGACGCTCCCGAGCCTCCGGAGGGAATCCTGCCCCGGAGCAGCCGAGCTTCCTGGGATCATTCCCAGGCCATGATCCAGGGACCAGCAGCTGGCTGCAGTCCCTGCCCGGCCACAGAGCCCCAGGTCCGGCAGGAAGCTGTGGGGCAGCCCCTCTCTCAGGGCACATCCCCATCTCTGACCTCCAGACCCAGGCCCTGCCGCAAGGTCACTGCCATCCCTCTTCCCCCGGCTGTGCCTCTCCCCGGGTTTGCACTGCTGTGTTCATCCCTGACCAGGAGGGTGTTTGGTGCTTACAGGGAGCTGGATGGTCTGAAGAGAGGAGCTGCTGGCCTCTCCTGGGAGCCCCGGCACTTCCAGTGAGGCAGCACCATGCTGGCTCCAAAGAAAGGCCTCCTGTGCAACCTCAACCACATCCACCTGCAGCACATCTCCCTGGGGCTGCACCTCTCCCGGCACCCCGAGCTCCAGGACACGGATGGATCCACCGGGGGGGGAGACCAGACCGGCTGCACCCACTGCCCGGAGAACCGTGAGCCGGTGGATGCCAATTCCAACAGTCCCTCCGTGAAATGCCGGTGTTGTGAGTCCCACACACCAGAGCCGGAGACGCTTGGGCTCCAGAACCAGGCAGTGCAAGAGGATTTCCCCTGCCTGCACAGCGGAGACGAGGAGGAGGAGGCAGCTTCCCCTTGTGATCCTCCTTGTGATCTGGATTCTTCCTCCTCCTCCTCCTCCTCTGTCAGTAGCTGCTCGGATTTCAGCTTGGATGACTCCCCGGTCTCGGTGTACTGCAAGGGGTTCGCCAGAGAAGAGTCCCAGTCCCCTGACAAGGAGCTGAACGTCATTCCCATAGAAAACGCCCAGGATGGAGAGTCTCTGGCTGACCAGGACAGGACGTGCGATGGGAGAGATGCCAACCACAACTCACCGGTGCTCGGGAGAGCCGCCGCTGTGGCCAGCAAGAGCCCAGACAGCCTCTGCAGCAACAACTCGCTCGACTCCCAGTGCGATGAGCTCTCTCCCGGCACGGCAGCACAGGAGACCACCGGCACCTGCGCTGACCTAGACCCCAACTGCAACCCCCTCCCTGAGCCCGATGCTGCGCCTCCAGCGCCGCCGCCTGTGCCGGAACGGCGGGACCCCAGGATCCCGAGCAGCGCTCCGGAGCCGCGGCCCCGGCCCAGCGGCCTCCCCCCGCCTGTGCCCCCTCGTCCCCGGCGGCGGCTGCAGGTCCTCAACGCGCACAGAGCAGAGCAGCCGCTGGGGCCAGTGCGGCCGGCAGAGCCCAAGGCCGGCCCAGGTGAGCTCTGCAGAGACACGGGCACGAAGACCATCACCTCCTTCCATGAGCTGGCGCAGAGGAGGAAGAGGAACGTGGCTGGGCCCACGCTCGCCCAGGCCAGGGTGGACCGCAGCGACTGGCTGATCGTGTTCTCGCCTGACACGGAGCTGCCCCCCACCAGCGAGCTCCTCTCCGGCACCGCGGGCCAGGAGCCAGCCCGGCCCCAGCCCCAGCCCAATCCTCAGCCCCAGCCCCAGCAGGACGGGCCGGCCAGGCCTCCCGGCCCCAGACAGAGAGAGGTGACGACGTTCAAGGAGCTGCGGTCCCGCAGTGCCGCCAGGCAGCCCAAGGGCCAGCGGGCAGAGCCGGCCCAGCACCCCCCCGTGCCGCCGGGGACGGGCGCGGGCTGGGGGCCCCCGGCGCCCCTGGGGGGACAGGTGCTGGCACCCAGTGACGGCCACCAGCTGAGAAGGAGACCCCGGCCGAGCCTGCAGCCCATCGCAGAGGGGCAGCCGAGGGATGTGGAGAAGGGGGGGCTGCCCCCAGGGGAAAAGGGGCTGGGCACTGCCCCGGTCCGGAGGCTCGGGGGTCCCGGCGGGGACCCCGCGGTGCCACGGGCGGCCCAGAGAGGAGACGAGACCTGCCTGGGGGGTGAGTCTGGGTCCCTCCGGGGGGGGCCGGGGGGTTCTGCCTGGGGGGCCGCGGGGCCGGGTGCGCGTCCCCGGGCGCTGGGAGCGATCCCGGGGCGCGCGGCCCGGGAGGTGCCGGGGCTGTCCCGCTCCGCCCCGCGGCTCCCAGCGCGCTTCCTCCGCCGCGGGCCCGGCCCCGCCGCCCGGCCCGGCCCGGCCCCGCCGCCCTTCGCCCCGCCGCCGGCCCCGGCTCCATGAGCCGGAGCGACCCGGGCCCCGCCGCCGGCCCCGCTCCTCCCCCGGCCCCGGGCAGCGCTCCAGCCGCCGCCCCGCCTGACCCCGCTGCCCCGCTCTCTCCAGCCAGGCCCGAGCCGCTCGCCCCGGGAGCCGCCGCTGGAGCCGCCGCTGGAGCCGCCCGGCCCGGCGGAGGGAGAGCGGAGGGGGCCCATGGAGAGCAAACGAAAGGTTGGAGCAGGTCCTCCCCGGAGCCTCCGCGGGGCGGGGGGCGAGGAAGTGGGACAGAACGGGGCGGGAGGGGAGGAGGGGGCAACGGGACCCCCAGGGTCGGGAGGGTGCGAGGGGCTCCTCCTGGGGCGGGTCGGTGTCCTGGGCACCCGCGGCGCTGGGCTGGGGCAGGGGAAGGGCACTAGGGACAGCGGAGGCAGGACAGGCAGCGCTGCCTGCAGGCCCGGCCCTGCCCGCCCCCGGCAGGTGGTCCTGTGTTGTGCAGTCCTGTCGAGCTGGGGAACGCGGGTGCAGCCGCCCCCGCAGCCCCCCGAGGGTCCCCCGCCTGCGGCTCCGGCCCGGCTCGGTCACCGTGCGGGCTGCAGGGTCCGGTGCGGTGTCCGGGGCCGCTCGGTGCCCGGCGGGTCCCTCCGTGCTGACCCTTGTCTCCTCTCCCTCCGTCCTCAGCGCTGCTGGTCGCTGTCAGCTCCGCCGTGGACAAAGTCATCGCCCACTTCAGCACCGCACGGAACTTGGTGCAGAAGGTGAGAGCTGGGCTGGGCTGGGCTGGACAGGAGGGGGTTTGGGAGTGCCAGGGGTGGGATTCCCCCATCCCTCCCAGCGGGATCAGGGTCAGGTGCTGCCCTTCCCCTCCCTCCCCTCTGCTCGTGCCTCCCTCAGGCCCAGCTGGGGGACAGCCGGCTCAACCCCGACGTGGGGTACCTGCTGCTGCACACCCTCTGCCCTGCACTCTATGCCTTGGTGGAGGATGGGCTGAAGCCCTTCCAGAAGGATGTTATCACAGGCCAGCGGAAAAATTCCCCCTGGAGTGTGGTGGAAGCCTCTGTGAAGACAGGTGAGGGTGAGGCTGGGGGCGTCTCCAGGTGCCTGGAGCTCTGTTGCAGCCCGGGCTGGGGGATGTGTGCCCTGGGCAGTGACTGTCTGTGCTCTGCACCCCACAGGCCCCAACACGCGCTCCCTGCACTCCCTGTGCTGGCACGTGGCCGGGCTGGCCCCCCTCAGCAGCACCAGGCAGAAGTTCCATGCCTTTATCCTCGGCCTCTTGAAGTGAGTATTGGCCCTGCCAGCCCCACTGCCACAGCAGGTTGGAACTGTCCCAGGGGCTCTAATCTGGGTTCCCTTTGTCTTGTTTAGCATTAAACAGCTGGAGTTGTGGATATCTCACCTGCAGAAGAGCCCAGGTAAGGACACAGTGCCCAGGAGCTCCCTCCCCAAGCCCCCCTCATCCCTGCCAGGCTGATAATCCCACTCTGGGGTTGGGATACATCCATGCTTGGCTGGAGTTTCCCTGGTGGATCAGGGCATCATTTTCCATGGAGCATCTTCAGCACAGAGGGTGCTCTGGCTGACGTGCACAGGGCATTCTCCACCTGCCTCACCTGTCCCTGTCCCCACAGGTGTGATCTCTGTGCTTTACTCACCCACGGCCTTCTTTGCCCTGAGCCAAGGCCCTCTTCCCCACCTTGCTGACGAACTGCTGCTGCTCATCCAACCCCTCTCAGTGCTGACTTTCCACCTGGACTTGCTCTTTGAACACCACCACCTCTCCGTGGATGTCCGGCCCTTGTCCCGCCGGTTGGAGTCCGCGCTGTCTCCCGGCCGTCGCCCCGTCCCGGTGCGGGGGGCTGTGTCTCTGGAGGGCCGGAGCGGTGCTGCCGGGGACAGCCTGGAGGATGAGACCCCCCCTGATGCTCTGGGCAGGGTGGGGGGCACAGGGGGCAGCACAAGGGCCCGGTCCCAAGCGACCATGGGTGGGCTGATCCCTGCCCCCCCAGTGGGGGCTGCCCTGCACCAAACCTTCCAGCATGTGCTGCGCTGGGGCGACCAGCTCAGCCGCACCTTGCTGGGATCTGACCCCGCCCCGGAGAGTCACGGGCCTGAGGAGGGCACTGAGGGCACTGCTGGGGCTGGCCTCAGCGGCTGGTGGGGCCAGCTGAGCCAGAGCTCCAGGATTTACACTGCTCCTAGCAAGGAGAAGTTTCCCTTGGTCTGGTGGACGAAGCTGCGGGTGGCTGCAGGGGATCCCAGCCCGGCCCAGGCTGCGCAATCCCAAACTTCCGTCAGTGAGCCCAGAGGCACGGAGCTGCAGCTCCTGCAGACCAAAGCCGTCCCTGAATGCTCCGGCCCAAAGCCCAGCAGCAGCACTGACACCTCAGGGACCTCTTCCCCTGAAGACCTCTTCATGCCCACTGGAACTGGAGCACTCGCCAAGCTGGATGATCCCACTGCTGGAAAGAATCTCCTGGCTGCTTCCCCAGAGCCTCCTGCCAACAGGAACCAGGCAGCACCTTCTGGCCCAGAGATGGGTAATCCTGCTGGTCCTGACAAGGGCAGCTGGCTGGGCCGGCTCTTTGGAGCCACCAACGCCTCATCCAGGAGCTTCCCCCCCAGCCCTGACAGCATCTTGGCCAGGTCCAGGTAAGACCTTGGGCAGGCAGAGGGGGGAAGAGGGATGTGCTGAGGAACGGTTTCTGTGCCTGGCTCACCACGGTGGCCTCGTGGGGATCCTGTACCGCCCCTTGTCCAGGGTCAGTGCCCCCGGGATTAGCGCATGTACCAAGTGCTGCTGCCATCACGTTGTTCAGTCCTGTGGAGCAGTGGGAGCTCTTGGGGAGGCTCAGTGGTGCTTGATGGCTCCTTGTCAGCTCCCAGATCACCAGAACAGTCTGAGATAAACAGCAGGAAGAGCTGCCAGGCGAGCTCGTGGCTCCCTTTGCTCTGTGGCAGGAGACCGTCCCGCTGGCTGTCCCCCAGCCCGCGTGTCCTGGCCGGGGTGGTGAAGGGCCTGGCGTCCGACAGGAGCCGCGCTCCGGAGCAGCCGCACAGGGGCTCGCCCGCCCCGCCCCAGGCCCGCAGGTGAGGCAGGGCTGGGAGTGGGCAGGGCTGGGAGCCGCCGGTGGGGTTTTCTGGGGGCTGCTCTCAAACACGGTCTGGGAGCCCCACGTGTCTCCCTAGGGAAAGGCACCGCTGCCCACTTGAGCCATAAGTGCATCCCTGAGGATCCCCCTCCTCTGCTGGGCTTTGGGGGAACCTGAGCCTCTGCCCACCTGGGGTCAGCTGTTTTTTCCCTGGGGTTTTGGGGACAATTTTTAGCATTTTCGTGTGTGCTTTGTGGATTCATGGCAGCTTGTTTGGGGCAAGCGTGTGGCAGCTGTGACCCGGCTGTGGCAGGTTGGGACAGCTCTGTGCAAGTGAGCAGGGCGGGCACGTGGCCATCCCAAGCGGTGCTTGGCTGTTTCCCTCTTCCTCATCCTTGCTGTCCCTGTCCCTGATATCCCCACACCCCCTTTGATGTCCCCACACCTCCTGCTCTGCTCCCACTCCCGGGGTTGACAGGACAGCTCTTTCAGGTGGCTCCTCGTACAGATGCCTCCTCAGGGGCCACCTCTGCCTGAGGAGGTCCCCGGTTGTACCCAATTCCCTCCCCCCGAGTGCTGTGGGGTCCTCGGGGTCCCCGGGGAGGCGATTCCATCCCCGACTCTGCCATGACATTTGTGGTGCAGGGCAGTCCGGGCACTGTGTGACCACACGGGCACCGCCGACGGGCACCTGAGCTTCCAAAAAGGGGACATCCTGGAGCTTCTCTGCACTGTGGATGAAGACTGGATCCGCTGCTGCCATGGCAACAGCACCGGCCTCGTTCCTGTCGGTTACACGTCCCTGATTTTGTGAGGAGGTGGAAGGGACCTGAGGAAGCAGCTGAGCTTGCCAGAGCGGGTGCCAGCTCCGGGAGGGGATGTCTCCTGCCACGGCTTCACCACCTGCGGGGCTGGCAGCTCCCAGGGGACCCTGCCCTGTCACTGCTGCATGATGTCACCGTGTCTGCCACCGCGTCCCCCGGACCCGCTGGCGTTGAGCCGTGTGGCTCCTCTTCGGGGGCTGCTGTGGCTCGCGGTTCCTCAGCTGCTGCCCACCCCTGTGCCAGGGCAGGGCCGGCTCCTTTCCCCGCCCGGCCCTCACGCTGCCCCGTGTCGTGTCCGTGCCGTCGCGTCCTGCCACCGCTGCCACCTCCCCGTGCCCTGCGCTGCCCCAGGGCCGGCCCCGCCACCAGCGCGCAGCCCCAGCACTCTGTAAATAGTTGTAACCACAGGAATGAGCTTGTTCCACGGGGGAAAAAAAGCTGGAAATAAAGGTTGTGACTCACGTGTCCACGTGTGCGAACGAGCCCCGGGAGCGGCCGCGGGGCCGATGTGGGTGGCCCGCGCTGGGATGAGGAAAGGCTCCAGCGGGAGCACTGGGGGCCGTGCTGGCTCTCGGCATCCCGGCTGCCGGCCAGGGAGAGCAGGGAGGCCTCACGCCCCAGCAGAAGGTGGCCCGGCTCCTCCACAGCGTGCGAGAGGCGGCTGCAGCCTCCCAGAGCCAGGAATATCCCTGGAGAAGCTGCCGGGGACCAGCCCCAAGCCGTGGGAGCTGCGCAGCACTGAGAACAGCCCGGGTCACTGGTTTTGTTATTTATATAACTTCAACTAATCTTGTCGTAGCCCAGAGGATGGCAGCAGGGGCTAAGGGGCTCCCAAGTTTTTCATGGTTTTGTCATTGCTTGTGATTTCATCCCAGAATTTACATTTCCTGCTGGGCTCCCCAGAGAAGGAAAGGTGTGGCCGTCCTGGGGAGCGGCCACACGGCAGCAGCAGCCTGTCCCAGGGGCTCCTCGGGGCCTCTGCTCCCTCCCATGGCCGAGGGCCACCCTTCTGCCTTCTCGTTTCGGTGGCAAAAAGCCGCCGTGTCAGCGCCCGGGCCGGGCTCTGCTGCCAGGGTAAAGCTGCTCTCCTTTCACTCTGCTCTCATTTTAACTTCTCTCTCCGGAATTTTTATTCTCAGACGAGTGACGTTATATCCTCATTGGAATGTTCCTTGGCTGGCCTTAAGGAGGTTTGATTGAATTCCGCAGCTGCTTCTGGACTTCGAAATGGGGTCATGGCAGGAGGGGAGGAAGCCGGGTGGTACTTCCAGTTATTTATTTATTTTTTTAATAAACAGCCCTCCAAGCCTTGCCCTGGGAGCTTGGGTTTAAAAGGAGTGTAGAGGTCAAGCCTGGCATTTTCATGATCATAGAGAGTCAGGCTCGGAAAGGGAAGATGAAAAATCAGGTTTGACAAGGAGGGGTGTGGAGGAGAAGCTCTTTGGTTCCTGAGGGACCCTGGTGTCTCTGTGCAGGTGCCACAGTCCCCAACCTGCCACCCACGCAGGACAGGAGGGCTCCAGGCACTGGGGTTTATACCCTGGAAATAGGCACCAAATCTGTGGATTTAATGGCTCCTGCCCAAATGTGCCTCACACGCAGCCACGGTCACAGCCCCTCCAATCCCCCGGGGTGACCGTGCCGCCCCCGGCCCTCCTGCCACATCCGCGCCACCGCCGAGCCATTGGGGTCACACCGAACCCTCTGGGACGCCGCTGATGATCCGGCAGCTGGGTGTTCCCGTCCCAACTGGGTGTTCCCGTGTTCCCATCCCAGCTGGGTGTTCCCGTGTTCCCGTCCCAGCTGGGGGTGTTCGGGAGCCGGGACAGCCCCTCGGGAGCACAGCCGGAGCCTGGGCCCCATGCCCCAGCCCAGGGCTCTCAGTGCCACCTGAGAGCCACCTCCAGGTATTTCTTGGACACCTCCAGGGATGGGCACTCCAAACCTCCCTGGGCAGCCCCTGCCAAGCCCTGCCCACCCTTTCCATGGGGAAATTCCTGCTGGTGTCCGCCCTGAGCCTCCCCTGGCCCAGCCTGAGGCCGTTCCCTCTCCTCGTGTCCCTGTTCCCTGGGAGCAGAGCCGGATCCCCCCGGCTGTCCCCTCCTGGCAGGGAGTTGTGCAGAGTCACAAGGTCCCCCCTGATCCCCCTTTTCTCCAGGCTGAGCCCCTTTCCCAGCTCCCTCAGGAATCCTCCAGCCCAATTCCCAACTCTGTTCCGCTCTCTGGACATGCTCCAGCCCTTCAACCTTTTTCTTGTCACAAAGGGCCCAAAACTGTCCCCAGGATTTGAGGTCCCTCAGCAGAGGCAGCAAAGGGCACTGGGGCCACTGCCCTGGTCCAGTGGCCACACTGGGACAGGTCCAGGCCGGGTGCCATCGGCCTCTTGCCCACCTGGGCACACCTGGGCTCGTGCCCAGCTGCTGCCCCCGGACCCCAGGGCCTTTCCAGCTTTTCCGCCACTTTTCCCTGAGTCTGGAGCATTCTGCGGGGTTGCTGTCACCCAAGGGCGGCACCCAGCATTTGCCGACCCTCTCACCCTGTTGGCTTTGGCCCGTGGATCCCGAGGATCTCATGGATCCAGCCTGGTCAGATCCCTCTTCCTGCCCTCTGGGCACATCCACGCTGCCACCCAGCTCAGCAAAGAAAACCCCCCGAGCCAGCGGTAGGAAAAGATTTTCCATTTAATACTAGACTCTCAGGATTGAGATGCAGGCTTTTTATGCAATTACATCCAATGTTAAAATTGGTAATACATAATTTACAAAGATTAACATCAAAACAATGATCTATTTAGATATGCTTTGTAAAAAGGAAATATATTAGCAGCATTTATTTTCAGCAATCACACAGCCTACACCCATGCAGACTAAGGTTCAGCTCTATTTGCAGTAACGTAGTGCTTCCTGGCTCCGGCGGCGATCCTGGGGACACACGGGTCTGCTCAGTATTATAAAATAACCAAAAAATAAAAAAAGTCATTAATTTCTACACCAGTAAGAAAAACAATTCTTTGCACTTACCTAACATTTGATTGTCTAAAAAACATTTTGTTTAGTCTTTCAACAAAAGAAAGATAAAATGACAGAGCTAGTGTCTCGCTTCTGTACGCACTTTATTTTTTTTTTTTTTAAAAACTTTTTAGTGTTTAACACCATTTGAGACAATGATTTTCTGTTTGAAACTAAATGAGACAACTCGAGGGTTTGGACATGCGATATTCCTACTACACGCACGAGTATTTTATACTCAGGGTTCCTGGTACTGTACAGTGCTTCTCTACAGTAAGAAAATATTCCAAACTATTTTCTTATTTCTTTTTTTTTTTTTAATAAAATATTTTTTTTTCTCAAAGGGTTTTTTCCTTTCTTTTTTTTTTGTATTTTTTTTTGTTTTGTTTTGTTTTGTTTTCTCTTTTTAAATCAACACATAAAAGTTAATGGAATGAGTCATGTTCCACTAAGAGTAAAATAATTATAATAATAACAAGAATGTACATTAGGACGAGCTTGGTCCATAAAAAGGAACATGTAACTACGGTATTGCTTTACATCCACGCAGCAGATATATACAACTTGGCACATTAAAAACTGGATTTCTTATAAGAACACCGAAAACAGGACTGGATATGCATGTGTACGTCTGAGACAGGAAAGCAAAGCCACCGTCCGGGGGCAGCGGGGGCCGCCCGGCCCCGGGCCCGTCCCGGGGCTGTCGGGACAATCGCGATGGGGGTGGGGCCAGCGGGACCCGCCGCCCGGACGTTCAGCTGTCCACCAGCACACGAGGGTAGTGTTAGCAGTTGATAAATTCTACAGCTCACGACAAACACTCGCTCGGATACTGCCTGACGGGCACGGAGTGAAAGGGTCCTTGGGGTTTGTTTAATTTTTTTGGGATTTTTTTTTGTTGTTGTTGTTGTTTTTTTTTTTTTTCCTTTTTTTCTTTTAACAGAATTTTATTTGCACAACACACGAGACACACGAGAACCACAGCTTATCAAAAAAACCAACAGCAATGGTGGCGTCAGGAGCTGACTTCGCTTTTATAAAATTTCTCTGCAGAAAAAAAGTGAAAAAACTCACACCCTGCCCCCTCCCCCCGCACAGCAAGTGCCTCATCCCAGCGCTCCTGCCCCGCTCCAAGGGCCTCTGGAAGCTTCTCCTTGGCACAGACCACAGGGACACGTGCTTGGGCCGTCCCACGGCGAACCTCGCGCTCGTCTGGGGACGTTTCTCTCTTCCTGGAACTTGTGCAAATCAGAGGCCACAGCTTTAGGGCAGCTTTTCCTTTTAAGCCACTGGGCCTTTCCTCTCCCCTCTGGATTCCTGGATTCCCTTCCCTGGCGTGGGCCGTGGCGGCGCCGAGGGCGGCTGGTACAATCCCAGGTTAGCAGTGACCATGGGGAACATCCTCCTCAGAGTAACTCAGTCCTTTTCCTCTGCCCTCCCCATTATTTTTTTTTTTTTTAATTTTTTTTTTTTTTCCTCTGAGTGGGAATATCAAGCAAAAAATAAATTAAATTTGACCATCCTGGACAATAACCACGAGGTTTCCTCAGTACCTAACATCAATACAAGGCACGCCCACCAACACACACACCAAGAGCACTGCAGAGCAGGGTGGGCGCCGTGCCGGCCCGGCCCCCCAGGTGCTACTGTTTGTAGTTTTGTCAGTTTGCTGCTGCCCTCCTTCCCCGGGCTGGGCTCTGGCCCCCAGCCCCAGTGACAGACCCCAGAGCTCAGCTGCCCCTCCTGGGTCACTTCCTGAAGGTGCTCTCGGGGATGGTCAGAGTGCGGCGCCGCAGCTTCCGTCCCGAGCCCTCCTCCAGCAGGTAGGTGACATCGATGGCTGCAACAGAGCACAGGGGCAAAAGGGGATTTCAGTCATCAAAGAATCCATGGGGGTGGAAAACACCTGCAGGGTCATCGAGGCCAACCTGTGATTGTCCCCCACCTTGTCACCCAGAGCACAGCACCGAGTGCCACCTCCCATCGTTCTTGAACACAAAATTCCTGAACCCAAATTAAAGGTCAAAAGAGACTTTCCAAATTCCCTTCAGTCTTTCCTGGCTTGTCTGTTAAGTTTCTCCGTTGTAGATATGGAATGATGGGGGAGGGGGAATTGGTTTATGGAAAGTTTTTGTGGTTATTAAAAATATTATACAAAACAGTGTCAAAGTTGTAAGAAATTTCACTTGGATTCAGTGGATTTCTGTTGCAAAGGAAAACGTGGCTGCAAAGAAAATGACTTTCCTAATGCCCACCAGCAAGAAATTCAGACAAAAACATTCATTTTATCAACACAGCCGAGCAAAGTGACCCCAGACCTAGCAAGAGATCTGGGGCTGTGCAAGCAGAGCCTGAGCTCTCACCGTTTTTCCCTGGGATTTTCTCTAGGAGGTTGAGCAGGATCTGGTTCAGCCTCTCCCTCTGGAGGTGCCGCCGCTCCTCGGGGCTGCAGAGCGGCCTCGTGTCCGCGGGGGTCTCGTCCCCCTTCTTCTCGGTCTCGCAGCTCTCGCTGGGCACCGGCTCCTTGTCGGGCTCCTCGGGGCTGGGCAGCTCCCCTGGAGCCTGCTCAGGGGCCCCCAGCACCTCCTCCATCAGGGGCAGGGAATCTTCCTCTTGGTTTAAGTCTTTGATCTGTGGTTTCGAGCGGTCGGATTTCCAGGATGACCTTGCAGGAGAAGAGGGGTTTAAACAGCAGTTTGTCAGACACTCACCTGGAGGGGTAATTCCCAGCGAGTCCAGGACTCATCCATGGGCAGGGGCTCTCTGGAGCTCAATTTCTTCCCTCAATCCTTGGCTTTATCTGCACCACACCAAACTCAGCTTTTATTTTCAGTTGCAAAAGATTTTGCCTCCAAAGCGGTTTGGCCCAGCCCTTAGCGGGGTGTTCTTGCAGTGTCTGACCAGATCTGGGCTCTGACTGCCCCACACACAGGGGCAGCAGGTCCAGGACTTTGGTTTCTCCATCTGAGAAGACCGGAGCTTCCTTTTCTGGGCATCTCCCCACTCAGCTGCTTTTTTCTGACTTTCAAATGGCTCCTTTCCTTTCCTGATATACATTATTAAGGCTGCCTATCCCTCCTCACTTGTTCCCTTTTATCTCTCTGAAAGTTTAGAGAGCTTTAAATAATTTAAACTTCTTATTTCCGAAACACCCAGGGGAAAGGGGCAGGAGAAGAGTGGGCACAACAAGTAGAATGGTTTCATCTCTTCTCAACAATCTGGGAGGGGAGACTCACCTGCCTCCATTTCTCTTGTAGTTGTCTGGCACGTAATGAGGCTGCAATAACAATGAAGATTATGATCAATACCAAACCAAACTGACAGTGGAAAGAAGTGCTGGTCTATCAAATACTCTGAAAGTGCCAACGCAGGACACTGGAAATGCTGATGTACCTCAGAGACTTCACAGAAGGAGGCACAATCATGTAATGAGATAAATTAGAGCCAGACTTGTCTGGTTCTTCATATCTAAATAAATTTCAAGACACAGACCATCATGATAAAAATTATCTCTGCTTTCGGCACAGCACAAGTCTGGAACCTTCTCCAAAGCTGCTACAAAAACCTCTGCTCCCGGAAGAAGAGTGCTCACTTGCAGGTTTGCAGATCTAACACTACTGTTGCTCTGAGACCCTCTTTGAGCTCACCATCATCCCTTGAGCACCTCTTTGCCTCTCAGCTGCAGGTTCTGTTACACCCAGTTTTGTTTCCAAACTTGCTTTCAGGGAGCTTTTCCCCCAGGCTATGCATCTTCACAGAATCATGAATGACTGAGGTTGGGACAGCCCTCCCAGCCCATCGAGTCCATCCTGTGCCCACTCCCCACCTTGTCCCCAGCCCAGAGCTCTCAGTTCCACCTCCAGCCCTTCCTTGGACACCTCCAGGGATGGGCACTCCAAACCTCCCTGGGCAGCCCCTGCCAAGCCCTGACCACCCTTTCCATAGGGAAATTCCTCCTGATGATTCCCCTGGCCCAGCCTGAGGCTGTTCCCTCTCGTCCTGTCCCTTGTTCCTTGGGAGCAGAGCCTGACCTCAAGGATCAGCTCCCCCTGGCTGACCAAGCTTCATTTATCAACAGTCAGGGGCTTTCCAGAACTCCACCCAGTCTCCTAAAAACAGGTAAGGGAGCTGAGAGCAAACCCACTTACTGAGAAATCCCTCTTGGGCGTGAGCTTCTTGGGGAAGTGGTCGAAGGCGTAGGGCTTGGTGCACACCGGGTAGCGGTTGCGGTGGATCTTGTAGAAGAGGTGAGCTGATTTATCCAGGCGGTAATCACAGATGTAAACATCCTGCTCCTTCACACCCTTCGGCCTCCCTGGCATCAAAACAAGGGAAAAACAGTCACGAGGGGGAAAGATGTGCTTTATCACAGTGTGAGCGAGGCAGGGGCTGTCCCAGTGCCCCTGTTCCGTCTCTCATTCAGAACCCCCGCAGGACACGCTGCTGGGTCACCCTGAGGGAGAACCTGCATACTCTAATCCAACACTTCCCAATTAGCAACTGACATCATTTTCCCTTCCCTGCCCACTGCTGTCCCTCTTCAAACAGGAATCCCTGTCCCAGGGCAAAACCATTGTGTCCTCAGCTCTGAAACACACGAACATCCCCCCTTTGGACAGCAGGAACAACTCCAGTGCATGTCCTTGCTTCCAGAACAAAGGGAATTTGTCCCCGTAGCTGCTTCAGCTGTGTCTGGTTCAGGGTGAGGATGTCGCTGGGCACACCCCAACGTTTGGTTGGTGCCCAGCAGTGCTCACCCTCAGCCCAGAACTCTCCAGGCTCCCCTGCCCTGACAGCAGGGCCAGGACAGCTGAGCCCAGCTGGCCACAGGACATCCCACAGCACAGAGTGTCCAGCCCAGGGGGGGTGGCCGGGATCCCCTGAGGGGTGCGGGGGACGGGCTGGGCATTGGGTGGGGAGTGACTGCCCTGGGCATCACTTGTGCTTCCTGGGCTTTATTCACAGATTCATGGAGTGGTTTGGGCTGGAAGGGACCTTAAAGCTCACCCAGTGCCACCCCTGCCATGGGCAGGGACACCTTCCACTATCCCAGGTGGCTCCAAGCCCTGTCCAGCCTGGCCCGGAACACTTCCAGGGATCCAGGGGCAGCCACAGCTTCTCTGGGCACCCTGTGCCAGGGCCTCGCCACTTTCACAGGGAAAAATTTCCTCTGTATATCCACCCTAAATTTCCTCTTTTTCAGGTTGAAGCCATTCCCTCTTGTCCTGTCACTGCAGTTCATGACTAAGAGCCCCTCTCCACCTTACTTCTAGCCCCTTCAGATACTCGACATCTCTCTCTCCCTTTCCGTTACTACTACTGCTATCATTATTATTAATTTATTTCAACCATTAAACTCTTTTATCCCAACCCCTGGGTTTTAACTTTTTCCAGTTCCCTCCCCATCCCAGGGGGAGCGAGCAGCCGGGCAGTGCTGAGCTTTCAGGGGGGTTAAACCACCACAGCCCACTGCCCAAATGCTTAGGAATGTGTTTAATTCCCACCTTTGCAGTAGGTGTACAGGTCCAGCACGCAGCACGTCCCCACCACGGCCTCCAAGGGGATGATTTCGTACAAGGGCACCCGGAACAGCTCATTGTGGTAGAACTTCCGAGACGGGGAATGATGCGTTTCGTGTGGACGGAAATAGTGGTGGCCAAAGGCGAAGCGCTCCTCTCTGAGGGTGCAAAGGGGACAGAAACACAAATGAGCCCATGACACAACTCACTCAGTGACCCCTGCTTTGTTTTGAGTTCCCTCTCTTGCACTTGGCTGTGATGAACAGCTGAGTCACACAAGCGTTCCATATTCCATTTCCCGCCTGCAGTGAGGACAAACACTCCCAGCGTGGCTTCCATGGGCACAGCAGACTCTGCCTGGCCAGGGCACAGCACTGAATGGCCTCACAGCTGTCACTGCAGCCACAGCCTGTTCCAACACTGAGGAAATCCATCCTTTTCTATATCTGATCCTTTGCTTAAACCTCCAACCTCATGTGTTTCCACCGTGCAGTTGTGGAGCACAGGCTCCAGTTGGGAATTCCCCAACCTCTGCACCTGGACCTTGCTCATTCCTGCATCCTTAAGATGAGACTTCCACAAAATTCCTGTGCTTTGACAGGCAGCCCAGTGGGATGTCTCAGACCTGAAGGCTGCCTTGCACATACTTGTCGTTTTTCCAGAGTTTCTCGATGCGGAAGATGTCGAGCTTGTCGCGGTTGATGTGGGACAGCAGCCGGTACGATTGCCGCACCGGGTGCCCGTCAGGGGTCCTGCGGCTGTCTCTCATCAGGTACACACAGTCACCTGTCCAGGGGCACAAAGGACACACCTGTGAAGAGCCTGGCCTGAGCCCAGCACACCAGAACCAGAGGAAAGAGTCATTAAAACAAACGCAGCAGAGGCACCTAATGCTGGATTGTAAGGAACGAACCCGCCGCAGAACCTGCCAAAACCATTCAGATGTTCTTCACAGCAGCTTTACAGAAAAACTACCCATAACTTTCCATGCCCAGACTGAAAACATCAACCTGTAAGGAATCAAAACCATGACAGAGCACAGGATATGTAAACATGTCAGTCATGATTAGAAAAAGGTGTAGGAATTAGTCATGGCTGCAATGTGTAAAGAATAAATCTTTGAGAGAGAAGATACTTAGAGAGAAGATTACTATTAAGAAAATAAATCCTGTCCTGAGAAGCCCCAAGCCTTTGGTTATTCCAGCAGAATTTCAATGAGATGTAGAGTTCAGGAAAGCTAAAGAGAATGCAAAAAGGACCAAACAAACTGGCACTACTGGCAAGCAACAAGTATTTCCCAAGGGCAACCTCGAAACATAAATTTATTAATTCTGTCCTGTAAGTGAGTTTACTCCTTCATTTTTCTGCTCTGACCTGTGAAATCCTAGAATGACCTGGGTTGGAAAGGATTTTAAAGAGCATCCAGACCCACCTCCCTGCCATGGGCAGGGATATCTTATAAGCTGCTCAGAGCTCCATCTCACCTGGCCTTAAGCACTTGCAGGGCTGGGAAGAGATTCCACCTCTTCTGTTATTTCCCTAAAAATGACCAAAACCTGGGAAGTCCCAAGTCATAAAACCTCTCCTGGGTAGGACCAGAGGTCACACAGCAGAATGTTCTGGCTGGAGAAAGGGGCAGCAGCAGCTGCTCAGGAGGAGACAGCACAGGAGAGGCAAGCCAAGGAAAAGCCTCCCTGTGCTGCCCCTGCCCAGCTGCCTTTCTGCTGTTTATGGACTTTCAGAGCCAAAGGCTAGAGCTTTAGAGATTAATCCTTCCTCCAAGAATTTGCTTAATCTTTTTTGGAATCATTTATGCTCTGACCTCTCCACCCTCCTGTGGCACGGCTGGCCACAGTCTAGTTATGCTTTTGTAAAAAAATCTTTCTAGAGTTTAACTGTTGCCAGCTAACTTCTGTTTGTTCCCTGATTTCTGCATCGTTGCACCTTCCTGAGCCACATTTCGCAGACCTCCATCGTTCACCCTCCAAATCACCTGGGCAGGCTCTGTCCACAGAAAAGATGATCCCGATCGGATTATGCTTGTTCTCCTTGTTTTTATAGGTAGTGAGATCCTCTGTGCAATGGGGTGCCGGAGCAGCACAGGGCAGGCAGGAGACTGACACCCCAGGAGGTTACAGAAAGGCACAATCACTCTGCTATGTTGTGCAAAACAATTTCTGATACTCCCTTTGCCTTTTTCACTCAGGTAGAACATTTTTCTCATCTAAAATTACAATGACTCCCAGATTTTTGTCCCTGTTTTTTTCCTGTTTTTGCATATGTGTAGTTATGGCTGTTTGCCTTCCACAGATATTGCTGTTATTAATTAGCAGATTTCACAGCTTGGGGAAAACATGCCAGGGAACCACTGAGGACAACGTGGCCCCAGGGTCATCAACACCACAGTTTTGCTATAACAAGATTCAGGATTAAAGTGAAGCACAAGTAATTCTATTTTCATTAATATAATCTCATTTATCAATCGTGTCTAAGTTTAAAAGATGCTCCTAAGGACTCCTCATATACAGAAATTTCTCCCATTTATTCAACCTAAACCGTCCTGTCAGTTTGAAGCCATTTCTCCCTTGTCTTGTCACTGCAGTTCCTGATGAACAGTCCCTCTCCAGCTTCCCTGGAGCTCCTTCAGATCCTGCAAGGGCCTCTGAGGTCTCCACACAACCTTCTCTCCTCCAGGCTGAGCATTCCCAGCCCTCCCAGCCTGGCTCCATAGGCTCCAGTTCCCTCAGCAACTTCATGGCTTCCTCTGGACTTGCTCCAACAGTTCCATGTCCTTCTTGCGCTGGGGGCCCTGGAACTGGACACAGCACTCCAGGTGGAGTCTCAGGAGTGCAGAGCAGAGGGAGAATCCTTTTACTTGTCCTGCTGCCCATGATCTTTGGATTTGGCCCAGGACACGGGTGGTTTCTGGGCTGTGAACACACATGGCCAGGGCACGTTGAGTTTTTGGTCACCCATCACCCCAAATCCTTCTCCCAGGGCTGCTCTCAGCCATTTCCCCACCCATCCTACAGCTGAGTCTGGGACTGCCCTGACCCAGGTGCAGAGCCCTGCTCTTGGCTTTGCTGACATCCATGAGGTCCACATGGTCCCACCTCTCCAGCCTGTCCAGGTTCCTCTGGATCCACCTCTTCCCTCCGGCATTGTGACCACACCACACAGCTTGGTGTCTTCTTCCCACCTCAGCTAAAACTGGGATAGTAACAGCTTCCCTTTACAACTTGAACAGTAACTTTTAAAGAAACTGGGGAGGTGGGTTCCTTAAAAGACTCTTAGAAAACAAGGAACATACAGAGAGGAGTTACTGGCCCCAAGCAGAACATAAATAAAACCATTCAATTCTAAACCACCTAATTTTAAATGAGCTTTTTTCAACTCTTCTTCCCCACCTCTCCCATGAGAAGAAAGCAACGCCAGCATTATTGTGCCTGACTGAAAAAGGAGCATTCAGAAGGAGATGTAGACAGATGCTCTTTTGCTCTAAAGATCAGGAAATCTGACTTCAATTCCAGTTTATACAGATGTTCCAGATGCCCCTCTGCCTCAAAAAGGAAGCTTCCAAGGAAAAAAACCCAGCAGCTGTTGCTGGGGCATCAGGAATGATGATGTATTACAATTTCTGGCTTTGTGGGTTTTCCAGGATCCGTTCTGATCCCTGTTTATCAATTCCTATCCCAGGTAGATCTCCATGTTCACTCCAAGGGATGTGATGGATCAGATCTGTTTTATTTGCATCATCTCCTGGGTTGAGGGAATTTTTGCAAAGGAAGCTTGTCTGTGGTGTAATACTCAACAACTTCCAGCAGAATTGGCAAGAAATTCAGAAACAACTTCTGCAACCATTGACTGAAGGACCCTCCCTGAGATCCCTCTGAACAAGAGGGATTTGGTCACAGCAGAGTGTGACCACTCACACAGCTGATTTTCAGTCTTGTTCCGCCAAAACATCAGCTCTTAAGCTTGGAACTGGTGTTCAGGGTTTGGCTTCTCCTGGGCAGGCACTGGGCAAAATGCACTTCCAGGCTTTGTGGCAACATCAGCCTCTTCCCAATCCACAACTCCCAGGAAAATGTAAACCCACATACAGACTGAAGGGCTGCAGGCCACACTTCTGCCTCAGAACGTGGAATTATGAGGCCTTTTAGACACCAGAGGGAGTAAAAAGCTGTTTCCCCCACTGTCCAAGCTGCCTGATACACCCACAGCACAGTAAAGGTCCTGCCTGAGGACTCTGGGTGGAAAACTCCAGACCAGCAACAAGCCCATGGATTTCGCCTTTCCCTGCTGGAGCTGCATGTTCTGTTCCAGCGCCTTGTGGTAGAACTTGCTTCATCTGCTCCCTCTGCCTGCAGAGGCATTTGGTGCCCAACAGCTGCAGTTTGGGCTCCTTTGTCCCCTGCTGATGGCACATGGAGCTCAGCCACAGAGGGACATTTCTCTCTTTAAAGGGCATTTCTCTAATTAAGGTCTCCAAGATGAGATCAGAGGCACACAAGTAAAATCTAACACACTGTGACAGAAATGATCTCAATGCTCTGAACACCTGGAAGATGCCACAAGCCCCAGATAAAACATCATCCATTTCAACAGAGGATGTAAAAGCCAAGTTCTGATACAGCCCTTGAAGTGAGTTACTCTCCAGCAAAAAAAAGACAAGAGAAACCCTAAAGCTGAACTCTGGACTGAACAGACAATGCAGAGCGACACCCAACAAGGAGGACTGAATGCAAATTCCAGAATCTTGCAGACAGGATAAAGAATATGCTGTTCTTTGACCTTTTTTAATTCCTCATTTTACTGAAGCCTCTCCTACTCCCCTTTAGCAAACTTATCAACTGGTTTCACTCATTCAAGAGCAGTTTCCTAATAACGATAAAGAATTCTTTCTAGCTGTCTGTGTATCTGTAGGATGAAATAAAATAAACAATAATCAGTGAGCTGAATTGTGGCTGTGGCAGCTGCCTTGAAGAGACTCAGGAATTCAGAGCCCAGTCCAGAAGAGATAAGCTATAGGGAACACGTAAGCAATGAGCTGGATGTTTTAATGACCATTCTGCACTAAAATACTGCAGGTCCAACAGCCTTCTTGGCCTTTACTTCTAAATGTTAACTACCAGCAGTTGGCTCAGCATCATCCTCCCCTGGCCAGGACAGCCCTGGCTGTGCTAATTAACATTTCTTCATCAACACCCTGTGAGAACTCTGACTGTGTATCACTCCCAGCATCACAGGGAGAGTTATTTCCACTTGTGAAAAATGAAAGTATTTTTGACAGGGTAATGCCAGAGATCCCTGCACACTGATGGAAACCCCAGCAGGCCCCAGAGCCAGACGTACCTTGGCGCAGCAGCAGATCGTCCCTCAACAGGCAGATGTAATAAACACAGCCAGGCTGGGCATAGTGGGGGCGAGGGATCATGGGAACCTCCTGCAGGGAAAAAGGAAAGGGAATCCCGAGCTGCCCACCATGATCAGTCCAAAACTGGGCTGCCACCCTTTTGGAAATACACAGAGAAAAACTGACCCCTCATGGAAATGAACCTCAATCGAGGAAGCTTCACCAATCCCAAAAGATACAAATTCTAAATTCAAATACAAAAAAAAAAACCCTAAGGAGCTGCAGTAGTTTATAGGAGTAATAGGAAGGAGAGTCTTGATTTACCCTGTTCACAGCTCGAGGTTCACACTGCTCACACAGGTAGTGTTCGACGTCTGAATTCACACCCATGCAGTCACAGTGCTGCCAGACCTGGAAAAACAGGGACAGTCAGGAAGTCCTGGCACAGATTATACTTACAAACTGCATTTTCTCAACAAATATTAAGGAAAGCAAGAAAATAAGCTTCACACAAGAAATTCAAGATTTTCCATGAACTATTTCACACCACATCAGCAGACAGACTAGATCTCCATGCAACAGTAAGTGTAAAAGCCCAAAATTTTTAAATTAATTTCTCTCTCCCGAGGACAGGAGCTGGGACAGTTTCAGCTCCTCTGGTCAATGCAAGTTGCATTGAGGGAATCTCTCCTCTTGTGGAGAGGAAGCAAAAGGTCTGAAGAGTCAATTAAAGCTACCAAGCACACGAGCACTGCTGGTGAAAAGCTCCACTTGCTGCGGAGAAGAGAGCGGGCTCCCTTTGGGCTCCTCACCATGCACTTTTCACACTGGATCATGAGCCCCTCGTCCTTGTAGAGGCCGCAGATGCAGCGGATGACGTCCTCGTCCTTCTCGTGCCCGTTGTCCTTGTCGCACACCGAGGTCTCGCTGCTGTCGGCCTCGCTCGCCGTCTCGCCCACGATCTCGTCGATCTGGGCCGACGCCTCGTGCCGGGCGTTGTAGTAAGCCTTGCGCAGCCGGCACACGTCCCGCCCCGTCGGGGACTTCCTGCCGTAGTATTTCTGCAAAAATAATAAAAAAAAAACCCAAAAGCGTTTTAATTTCCAAGGCCCGACTCCTTGAGCTCCTGTCTGTGCATGCCTGGGAGCACAGATTCTCCCCACAGCTGCAGCCCCAAACCTGGGGGGCACGTCTCCATCTCCCTCCTGACTCAGACCAGCAGGTCCATGGATGTGATGTGGGCAGGGGAGGAACTGAGAGCAGCCCTGGGAGGAGGATTTGGGGTGATGGGTGACCAAAAACTTGATGTGCCCTGGCCATGTGTGTTCCCAGCCCAGAAAACACCTGAGTCCTGGGCCACATCCAAAGGAACATGGGCAGCAGATCAAGGAAAGGGATTCTCCCTCCCCCAGTGCAAGAAGGACATGGAACTGTTGGAGCAAGTCCAGAGGAAGCCATGAAGTTGATGGAGGGACTGGAGCCCCCTTCCCTATGAAGCCAGGCTGGGAGTGCTCAGCCTGGAGGAGAGAAGGTTGTGTGGAGACCTCAGGGGCCCTTGCAGGATCTGAAGGGGCTCCAGGGAAGCTGGAGAGGGACTGTTCATCAGGAACTGGAGTGACAAGACAAGGGGGAATGGGCTCAGACTGAAAAGGAGGAAATTCAGGTGGGATATATGGGAGAAATTGTTCCCTGTGAGGGTGGGGAGGCCCTGGCACACGATGCCCAGAGAAGCTGTGGCTGCCCCTGGATCCCTGGAAGTGTTCCAGGCCAGGCTGGACGGGGCTTGGAGCACCCTGGGATAGTGGGAGGTGCCCCTGCCCATGGCAGGGGTGGAATGGGATGAGCTTTAAGGTCCCTTCCAGCCCAAACCATTATATGATTCTGTTATTTCATGATACCTGATACTGAAAAACAGGGTACCCCTTTCAAAAGGAACAGAAATTTCTGCAGGTTAGCTAAAGCTTTCGGTCAGTTCTTTAGGACACTCAATTCATGAGCGTCCTTGACCTTCTCTCTGACCTAAAGCGGTCAAAGAGTCATGATTTGCTCTCGAGGCCTCATCAGGAATGGATTAGCACAAGTTATCTTCCTCCTGAATAAATTTCTTCTTTTACTCCTGTAAGAGCATTAAAGGAGGGCACCTCCCTGCTGCCAGTGCTGCAGCTTTCTGGCCAAAGAGAGCCTCACCTCTGCGTTCCTGAAGACCTTCAGCATGTCCCCATCAAAAGCTTCCACAGTCTTGTAGTAGCCAGTCAGGATCTGCTTCTCAATCGTGGCAAGGTCCAAGGGGTCAGAGATCTTTTCATAATAGTCTGCATTTCTACAACAGGAATGTTGGCACAGTGTCAGGTTCCCCAGCAACGCTCACTGTGCAAATCCATCAGAGAAAGCAGCTCTGGAAAGGCAGCACTTACTTTTTCTTTGGAGGCAGATTCAGGAGAGGAGCTGCAAGCGCCTGCCTGGAGGAGTCTGCAACAGGAACAGAGCTTAGTGACATCACTGGAGTGAAACTTCCAAAGAAAAGTAACTAAAAACATTCAATCTGGGTTAAAAAAAGGCTTTTCTGTTGTCTGAGCCATGGGGAATTGAAATGCTTCTGCATTTCTAGAGGTTGGTGCCTGTAATTGGAGTACTGGTAACACAAGGACAATTTCTGATTTTTTCTGGAATTTTGAAAAATCAATTTCAAAGGAGAGCAACATGTGCAGATTCTGGTGGTAAAGCAGGGGACTGATGCTAAAGCAAAGTGATTATTGGTAAGGGGAGAAATTAAAAAAAAAATAGGAGTTATTTAACATCCCATGTTTTTCTAGCATTTCCTATTCAGAGAGTCCGTTTCCAGAGGCTGCAAACATGTCCCCGGAGATTTTTTAAAGGGAATCTACCTTCACCTTTGTAGGATATGATGCTGTCACATATCTCCTTGAAGATCTG
This sequence comes from Chamaea fasciata, assembly GCF_029207755.1. Taxonomy (NCBI): domain Eukaryota; kingdom Metazoa; phylum Chordata; class Aves; order Passeriformes; family Sylviidae; genus Chamaea; species Chamaea fasciata. Next base: position 1,030,072 of record NW_027094116.1, on the reverse strand, counting down.
AGCCAGGCGGGCGGCACGAGCCACCTCGAGGTTCTCCTCAGCCGCGGCCAAGCGCCGCGTCCGCACCGAGCGCGACGTCTGCAGCGCCGAGAACTGGGTCATGAACACATCTGAGACAGGGCAAGACAGAGTTACCTCCACACAAGAAATCCCTTTCTGAACAAGAAATCCGTAAGAGATCAAACCACAGCATCTTCTCTGGGGTAGCAACTCCACCACTGATTATTAAATGAAGATGTTTTCTACACTACTGTAACATCTCCAAGGCTTCAGCTCCACATTCCCACGTCAGTTCTCACCTAAATGTATCAGTTGGTTATTGGAATATTTTATTTCACTGGAGCAAATAAAACATCTCATTGAATTCACCCCAAATACTCACTGTCCAGCTTCTCCTATACCTGCCACTGGGGGCCAAATCCTGTGAGGATGATGATCCCACCAACAGGCTTATTTTTGGAATCGGAGCAGCAAATTTTCCCTAATAGTCATATTTTGCCCCATTCCCACAATGCCAAAAACCTTTGCTCTCTGAAGGCTTGAGAGCTGTGAAACTGTGAGGATAAATGACAATTTTCACAGTCTACACAACTGTTTCTGATGTGGGGATACAGACAGCAGGAAACAGCCCTTCTCTGTTGGGGCCCAACCATGGAAAATCATGGAATTATTGACTGGCTTTGGTAGAAAGGGACCTTAAAGCTCATCCAGTTCTACCCCCTGCCATGGGCAGGGACATCTTCCACTATCCCAGGTTGCTCCAAGCCCTGTCCAACCAGGTCTTGGACACTTCCAGGGATCCAGCCACAGTTTCTCTGGGCACCCTGTGCCAGGCCTTCCCCACCCTGACAGGGTAGAATTTCTTTCCAATATAGGAGAATATCCTACAATCACTGAGGTTGGAAAACACCTCCAAGATCACAGAGTCCAACCTGTGACTGATCATCACCTTGCAAACCAGATCACAGCACCAAGTGCCACGACGTTAAATGCCATTCTCCTCCTCCTCTGACAAACCACTCTCGTTGAAACACTGCACGTGACAACTTCTCGCAGGACTCGAGTGACCCCTGGGAGCTTTTACCTGTGCAGCAGTCCTTACAAAAGCTGTATGGATCTCACTGGAACGCCACACTGGATTCACAGAGTTTAACTCTCCGTGTCCCACATGAGCACCCTCACCTGATTTGATGTTGCCGTCATCCCGGCAGATCCCGTTCCAGCGGGTGTACAGCGACGAGCTGTGCATGCTGTCACTGACGTGCTTCACTTCCTCCTGCTTCTGCCGGATCTTCTCCCAGTTCCGTACCAAGAACACGTGGTGTTTTAGCACAAAATTCCTGCCGAAATTAGGAAGCTGTTCAAGAATCTCTTTTTACTGGGAAATTAATTCTTTAACACGGGGAAAAAGCTTGATGTTCAGAGGTGTACCCTGTGCTTTCTCTCCTCAGTGGAGAGGAATTCCAGACTGGCTGGTAAAGGAGAACTAAAAGTTGCATCCTCAGAAATTTCAGGATGTCCCATCTTACAGAAAACAACATCAATATTGCACAGCACTCCATTTCTGAGGCAAATCCCCCTGAAATCAGCCCTTACCTTTCCCTGTTAGACATGGGCTTCATCTGCAGCTGAGGTGTCAGCCTGGTTGGGGTGTTCACACTTTCACTGGGTTCCTCAGGGATGTGGCCCCTCTGGAAAACAGATTGTTCTGATAGACAGGAAAAACTGTGCCAAGAACTCAGCAAAGCAGCCAAAGCAGTCCCCGAGACAGAACCTGCAGCATTACTCTACCGTATTTCTGTTTCAAGTTTGGGTTTCTGTTTCAAGTTTAAAATTTACGAAAGCACCAGTTTTTGGTCTGGTGGCATAGACTGATTTCCCATGAACCTGACCCACCCAAACCCTGTCTTTCCTACTTACTCTCTTCTTTAGTTTGTGCTTTGACTTCCTCTTCTCTTTCGACCGCCCAGGTCTTCTGTGGGTGCTCACAGGCTGGTTGCTTTTGCTTGAGAGTCCATTCATGCGTTGACTTTTACCTCCAATTATTCCTCTGCATTTGTCAAAGCCACATTTGCAGAGTTGCTTTGATAAAAAAAAAAATTCCAATAAACCTCCAACATTTAGATTCTCTCTCAATATTAAAACTAACATTTTCTGCCTAATACAACACGACAGGTTTCGTTAATTTTTACGCTTTACAGAACTGTTAGGCCTCAGTGAGATTTTTCAAGGTGGGGTTTTTACCTGTTTTTCAACATTAAATGAGTGGAAGTTGTAGTCATAGGTGAGCTCAGTCCCAGCAGGCATGTCCTTGAGCGCATACAGCCCGATCCGATACACACCATTCACAGACCTGCGGGGAAAATACCATCAAATACCCCAAAAATTAAACATAAAATCATCTTTGTGCACAGAGTGGCAGTGATAGAGACAGGCAGCAACACCTCTGCTGTGCCCTGGGTTATGCTTGTGCAGAACTTCTATTCATCTCTGACAATAAACTTTGAAGGCTAAAAAGTGAACACCACATTTACAGAGAGTAGGATGTGCCAGAGCCTCCTCACCCTCAGAGGGAACAATTCCTTCCCAATATCCCATGTATCCCTGCCCCCTGGCAGTGGGAAGACATTGCCCCTTGTCCTGTCACTCCAGGCCCTTGTAAATAGTCTCTCTCTCATCTTTCCTGCAGCTCCTTCAGGTACTAGAAAGACATAATTAGGTCACTTGGAGCTCTTCTTTTCCAGGCTGAGCAATCCCAATTCTCTCAGCCTTTCCTCACAGCAGAGCTGCTCCTTCTCTTTAACTATTTGGTGCCTCGTCCAAACCCACTCCAACAGCTCCAGGTCCTTCCTGTGCTGGGACCCCAGACTGGAGGCAGCTCTGCAGAAGGGGTCTCACCTGGGCAGGGCAGAGAGGTAGAATCCTCTTCCTCTGTCTCTTTAATTCTTTTGTGTTGGATTTTCAAATTTAAAACTTTACTATCACCTAAATCTAGAATTATCTGAGAACCACGAGCTACTCTGATGTACCGTCCCCACAGTGACTCCATTTCCACCATCTGCCATTCCCCTGCAAATCACTCACTACAAATCCCTCTGCACTACATCCTCCCAGTCTGGCTCTCACAAAGTGCTCGGATGACACAGGGGCTGCTGGAATCTGATGATTTCCCTCTTTCCCTGCTTTAAAAAAAACATCTGAATTGTCAAAAAGAAAGGGTATATATACAGATAGATGATTTTAGAGCATTACCCAAGCTTCAACTTCTGCAGAGGTCAGGAGTGTGAAAACCAGCAATACTGGGAGGGAAACAGCCCAGTGTAACCAGTAATGCTGGGAGGGAAATGTCCCAGTGTGACAATGAGGAGTGATGGATCTGCCAGCAAAAACTTGCATCCTGTCTCCAAAGCATCCAGCACTCACCAACACTACACGACTGCTCCTGAGCAATGTGAGCACCATGTAAGGATTATTTACAGCTTGATTCCCCTCCTTATTTTTAGATCTGACTCCCTCAGATGAACTGGTTCTCTCTTTCTCTCTGGGTACACCAGAGAGCAGAATCCCCCCTCCTCACCATTTCTGCATCTCACAGTTGGGGTTGCAGCTGTGGTTGATGAAGCGAGCCTCGTTGCCCATGCGGTAGCTGTCGATGACCATGCCACTGTCCAGGTTCAGGCAGTAATGGTCACTGTGGTTGTGGTACTGCTCAATCATCCGGTTCCTGTGGAGCAACACAGCGACAGCCTTGTCAGTCTGCTCGTTCCATGCAGCACACAGGCAGTGACACAGTAAGAGCACGTCTCAGAGGGTTTTGAAGAAAAAGCAATGACAATCTTTTCTATTTTACAGAACCGTACACCTAGAGATGGAGGAAAACCATTCTTGTACCTATTTTTATAAGTCAAGGCCACTGACAGAGCTTGGGTTAGAATTTAGAAATTTGCTCTTCTGGAATGCTCCCTTTTGGGTTCTGCAGATTATTTGTACACATTTCATGTTGGAAACCTGTGTATGGAAGAGAAAATGCAAGCATACATTCCTTGGGGTGTCTGTGTATGCACATGTACAACTACCAGCTTTCTTCTGGGGAATGGGCAGGTTCCGGAATCACATCCATGGATCACAAGAGCACAGGGACAGGAGTCAAGTGTTAATGCTTATCTCTATATGAGGAGAATGCAGCTGCCTTCTGGTGAAGCTCTGAGAACAGCAGTCCCTTCAAATATCCCACGATGCCATGGAGTTAACAAGACAATTTCTTTCTTTCAATGGTTATCAATGCTTCCATGTGTTCTTTTTCCTTCATATCTTTCTGCAGCCCCTTCCAGGCCCACAGTTCTACCTGGAGCAGCCCAAATCCTGCCGAGTTCTCATTTCACATTCAGTAACTTTCAGCATTTTGCATTTACAGGGCAGATGAGGCAGATTATACATTTCAAACATTAACCACCCCTCTCTACTGGACTTGGTTAACCAAAAACCCCAGAATTCTAAGCCTTCCCTTTCCCCCTCATCCTCCCCTTTGTTCCAGCCTGACGATATCCCAACCACGACCACAGGCGCTAAAAATCATTTATGAGCCTTCCATGCTAAAGCAGCAAATGAATATTTCTACCTGAATTCTTGCTCACTAACAACTTCTCCCAGATATTCAATGATAAACTGTCCTGCTTTCAGGGGTTCTTTGGTACGGATACCCCATCCTTTCTCCTCGGCCCGGAACCTCTCCAGGCACTGCACCCACTCGTGCCTCTGGATGCGCTGGTTGCAGCACTGCTCCCCACAGGGACAGGTGTTGGGGGAGCACTCTGCAAAGATCATCCTAAAAGAGACAACAGAGAAGGTAAAGGGAGGGGAAGAGCGTCCTTTGGGATCTGTCATGCAAGGAAAATCAATCATAAATCAATATATGAAAACTGGATAGAAATATATAAATCATCACATAATATTACTTACAGTAATAAATCAATATAAAACCAATTTATAAATCAATATAAAAATCAACATTATATATATAATGTATTTATGGTTGAATAATAAATCAATACATAAAGAAATAAATCAATAATAACTAATTAAACAAAACAGAAGTTACTCAATAACTAAAATGCTTCTTGTTTTCAAGGTGTAATTCACACAGTGACTCCCTGCCTGGCTCTCTCTGCTATTCCAAGGGCAAAATGGAGACTTTAATGGGATCTTCCCCTGGAGAAAGGGGTAGGGCAGTGCTGAGGAATCACCTGGTGCAGGTGCAGCTCCTGCAGGTTGTGCCTGGGGAGGGGGAATGGCCGGAGCCCCCGGCAGGGGCCGGACCTGGCACTGACCCTTTGCCTGCCCAAGGCCAAGAGGCCACTGAGCCCCCAGAGCATCGGGCACAGCCCAGGGGGACACGGGCCCAGGGGGGACACGGGCCCAGGGAGGGGACACAGGCCCAGGAGGGGACAGGGGCCTGGGTCCCTCCCCAGGGCCAGCAGCTGCAGCTGTTCCTGTGGCTGCTCCACCATCCAAGGGCTGGAAGGAGCCAGAGCCTGGGGCTGAGCTGGGAGGGAACTGGTCTGACTGGGAGCAGCTGGGAGGGTGGGGGGTCCAGCAGGGCCCTACTGGGTCACTGTGAAGGGGCCTCAGTCCCAGCAGTGACAATCTGGGGTGACACTGGGATCCCAGAGCATGTCCAGAGAGCCAGGTCAGGAATTTCCCCCCTGTGATGATGCCTTTGTTGCGGGAGTGCATCCAGCACAACTCTTTTCCTAGGAGCTGATGAACTGATAAGAAATAACCCATTGCTAACCTGTTCAGACAATCCTCCACACAGCCCTTCCCACTGTCATCCTCTGGTTTCTTACAATTGCAGGTGGTGGCCTCATAGCCAGAGAGAGGTTTGACATCCACATAGACATCTGGAGGAAAAAAAAAAAAAAAAAAAAGAAAAAACAAACCCAAATAGGGAAAAGAATTCTTTGCAGGTGAAAAAAAAAACCAGAACTATTTATCTACAGTATTTTCATTTCAATCAGTAAAGTAAAAAAAGCAGGTGGAAGAATCTTTGGCAGGACAAAGAGCAGGACAGAAAGGAGGGTGTCACATGAAAACTCCACAGTTATCACAGTTTAGTAATAAGATTTCACTTACTGGAACGGATTTTTTTATAAAGTGGGACATCTGGCTTTTTATACAGCTAAAAGGAAGAGAAAGAAAATTTTAATACATTGCATAAGTGCATCTGTTATTCAAAAAGATCAGGGAAATTATGTTCTGCACATAGGGAACTGTTCTGTAATCATTACTAGAAATCTGTGTTCTCTTCTCTAGGCTCAGACTGCATTAACAAAGAGGTCACAAAAAGGACCTGAATAAGTAGAATTTGGGCTTAGTGAGACAGTGGAGCAGTTTGTTGACCACATCATTTATTCTGTCTGCCCAGAGCAAACAGCTGTCCCGAGGACAGCCTCCTCTGAACAGGGCTTAGAAGAAGAGGAATTATTTATACCTACTTTGGAGAAACCATCTTTGGTGGAATCACCATGTGCCAATGCTTAAAAAAGTGAAAACAAAAAATCAAGGTGCTGATTTATCAAAGTAACTCAATGATCTTAAGGGGTTTTTTTTTCCAATCTAAAGGATTCTGGGATTCTTTAAGAACTGTGAGTACAGGTGGGAGCCACGAGAAATGCAGATTCATCTTCTCTGCAGAGGAGCTTCCTCTGCAGATGGAGATGACTGGAAGGGAAAGAGAAGCTTACACCACAATTCATAATTTCATATATATTCCAGCCTTTCAAACAAGATTTAAGGAATAATTTCCAATTATTCACTATTTCACACAGATTTCCTGCACTAAGAGCCTTCCCTCAGTGACCCTTGCGGCCCACAGGAACAACCCAGATATCTCCACACCCCTGTACAGAGAAACTCCTCTGCAAGGGCCTCCAATATTCCAGGGAGAGCTGGAAAATGTCAGGGAAACAGATTCCATGTATTTCCTACTTATAAAATACTGAACAGATGAGACAGGCCATGGTCAGTACACAATTACAAGAAAGTGTCCTCGGCAGAAATGTCCCCAATGCTCCTGACTTGAGGATCAGATTCCAGGGGTATTGGAGTGCAGCTGGAGCCACAGCACCTGGGAATGTGTCCTGCTCATTTACATGCTCAAGTTACACGTCTGAGAGCACTTTCTCACCACAGAGCTGAGGGCAGATTCTCCCATCAGCCTTAAATCCTGTGGTAAATCACTTGGTGGAAACATCTCAGGGGGAAAAAAGAAATCCTATTTTTAAGCTTGCACATATTTAAAGCTCTTTAAAAAGAACAAGACTGTTAAACAGTTTCTCTTCTTTCCTCAGTACGAAAATTTCAGCTTGCAAGTGAAAAATAAATTCCACTCTGCTGGGATCGATCCAAGAAAAATAAGGCCTGAAATTTCTCAGTGCTGCTGGCAGTACATCCGAATTCTCCCGAGGCGTGTCTGAAACCAGCTCCCCACACAGAGCAGCACTGCCAAAATAAAAGTCTGCAGCCAAATTAATGACTTTTGTTGGAGCAGAAACTCGCAGGGTTGTTATTTTGCAGGAGATGGAATAATGGGAATTTTCAACATTAAATACATATGCAAATCCCTTCTCTCCTCACACAGCAGCAGCAACAAGAAATCCCCCCCAGCTGGGATGTGTGAACACGGCTCTCTCTGAGCGCTGCTGTTTCCTTCTGATCCCAATCTTGGCAACCCCGTGACTTCTTATCTCCTACCTGGTTGTGTTTCCACTGCCAGAGGATGTCGTAAGGCAGCTGGAAGTCGATTCTCTTTTGTCTGAGGTACTTCCCTGAAACAAAAAGGTTTTTAAGTGGCACGAACAGAGAGAATGGGAGCTGCTCCCAGGCACCCGGCAAGGCTTTGACAGGGGCTCTCAGGGCTGGAGAGCAGAAAGGAGAGGGGCAGAACCCTCTGAGAACGTTCTGATATCAGGGCAGGCTCGGGAAGAGCCCCCAGGACACAGCCGCTCTCCTGTCTCGATCAGGAGGGGCCTCCATGGAGAGTGAGGGACGGGAAGCAGCTGGGACAGACCCCACCACAGCCAACCCTGGACAGGACTGAGCACAACCCTGTGAGGGCACCACAGCCAACACCTGAAAGAACTGACCACACCTGGAAGGACTGACCATAACACTGGACAGGACTGACCACAGCATCTGAAACAACTGACCACAACACTTATCAGGACTGACCACAGCCCTGTCCTCGAAGCTGACACGTTCTCCTGAGTTTTCCTGTGCACAGTCCAACACTTTAACACCCGGGACAAGACCTGCACTGCCCATGCAGGCTGGTAAATCACAATATTGTACTCAAAGAAATCAAATCAGTTTTGAAAATAATCTCCCAGCCTTTTCCCGTGACCTTTACCAGAAGAGATTTAAGAATGAATTCAGACTTGGCAAACACATTCCTAGATTTTTTGGAAAGGCTTCAAGGGGAGCTGTATTTTCAGCAATAACTGGAACTCGTTTTAGACAGGAGTTCCTGCTTTCACTGCAGATTTTGGCTCTTTTCTATCGTTCCTTGTCACCCCTAAAGGACACAGACCCATTACATCATTCACACCAGACCCGAGGGCTGACACTGGTTAGTTCTAGCCAAGATTCAACATTCTCTGATCATTTTGCTGGAATCCTGTGTCACTAAACTGCAGGGAGCAGAGTGCCTGGGATGGGGTGTCAGGCCCAGGCCTGATTCTTTTCCCCCCAACTTTTCTAACTGTTAACAAGTGCCTTTATATTCCTCCAGCAATGCTCTGTGTGTTCATATAAATTCACACGCATACCCTCACCACTGGAAAATAAAAATGCTAATGTTTTCCTTACAATTTACCCCTAAATTACTTTCCATTTTCAATGCCTTATTCACCCCTAGCAGGTTCCAGGAAAGAGCTAAATCTGCCAGGAATTTGCTTTCACTTCTATGACCTCAGCAGGCCAAACAAAAAGCTCTTTCAGGTGCCCTGGCGCCGGGCCTCCAGCGCAGGGAAGGTCCCTCCAGCCCTCCTCGAGTGGGCACCAGTGCAGTCCCCTGGCAGAACCCCAGTCCTGGTCACTGCTCTGGGGTTAAACCATCCCTAGGCACCCCTGGAGCCACGGGAGCAGCTGCAGGGCAGGACCAACACTGTCGGTTGGGAACCTGGTGAACCTGGTTTTATGATCCCGTTTAAAACAGGAGCTGAGCATGGGAACGTTTCGAAGAATTTAAATTTTCACCCTCAGCTCTGAAACCTGTCTTGTGGCTCCTGACTCACACAGATCTGTCCAGCTGTTCTGCCTTGCTGGGCAGTTGTGCAGGGAGCCAAAGAGTTCAGTTACAGAAGACAAAGCAGTGACAGCAAGTGTTTGATGGGACAAAGATTGCTGCTGAACAACGCGGAACTCCCCAAACCCGCTGCTGGGCGTGACAGGACTTGCAGCAAGGAATCACAGCACTTCAAAAGCTGAAACAATTACCTGAGAATCAGGAAATTACTCAATCTTGGTTTAACCCGGGATGTGGTATGAGCTGCAGACAGTGGGAGCTCTGGATCATCCCCCCCAGCCCAGTCCCTGGGAGCAGCATCCTGAGCTCCATCCCCTCTGAGGGCCTGGGACAGACTTGGGTTATGGCTTCTTTCCACAGGCACTTCCCTGGAAGTGTTCAAGGCCAGGAATGGGCTTTGGAGTAACCAGGGCTATGGAATCCCATGGAACAGGGTGGAACAAGATGCCCTGAAAGGTCCTTTCCCACCCAAACCATTCCATAATTCTGTGATTCTCTGAAATCCTAAGTCCCATTTTTTTTTTCCTACCTGAGACCTAAAAATGTGGATAAAGTAAAAAACAAAGATATAACAGCAAAGCTTTTAATTCTTCCACCCTTTTATCCCTGTGTAAAGACAGACACCATTAAGTGCATGGGGACATAGGGGAATTTATAATTCCACGCTCAGCATTTGGGATTTAACAAATGGTCCTAATTGCCTGTGGCTATTGTGCTGTAATTTTACTTTGAGGTGGAGACTATTGCCCTGCATTTCATCCAAGGACTATCACAGTTAAAGCAGGTTTTCAACTAGAATTGTATTTTCTGACACATAAAAATAATCAAGAACAATGTTTTAAGCTAAAAAAAAAGCCTCTTGAGTCAAACTGGGGAACACAGAGGGATGAGTTGGCAAAGTTCACGTGCCAAAAGCCACGAGTGACCTGGCAAGGGATAAAAACCAGAGAAAAGCAGAAGCTGTGCAGGCCCCCCCCAGTGCCACATTTGTCTCCCAACAATGAAAACACAGGTGAGGTACCCACCGACGTGGATAGGGGCTGGAAACAGCCCGTGCTCGTGCTCCCCTGGGGTGTATTCCAGCTTCTCCTTCTTCAGCTGGATCAGGCGGCTCTTGGGGCTGTGGAAGACAGGGACAGAACCAAAACATCACAATGGGGAACATCTGTCACTCACACGAAACGCATTTTCTGTTTCAGTTAAGGCACAAAGGTCTGGAGCATCAGGCAAGACAGTAAGAACAGAAATGGCCAAAGAACTGCTCTCCAGGTTGCCTGTAGGAGGCTGATGCCAGCCCTCCACAATGGATTTTTTTCTCCATAAATGCTGTTAAGGCAACACCCAATGGGACAACATTGACTTTAAATGCCCAGCATGTGATATAAAAGTAATAACTAAAACTACACAAATAAAAGACGACGGGCAGATCGTATCTGGTGGTTTTGCTGAGGAATTTGACACGTGACACATGTACAGCCCTGCTCTCCCATTTCCTTAAGAGCAAACATTCGTGTGCTGCCCTTTAGAAGGTTGTTTATCAGGAAAGGCAGAGAAAGAACAGAAATCAGAGCTAAAAAAGCAATGAGACACCCCTTTGCAGAAAGAAAAATCGGAGTATGAACTCAGAATGTATGGGTCAGGCAGGTGACAGCTCTGTTGTCTGGTGTTTATAAACATCTCCCCCTGGACAACAACAAACCTTGGAAAACAAAATCTGATATGGTTATATTTAGAACTGCAATCCTGCAACATTCAAGGAGATTTCTAAATGTTAAATATACCAAAGATTAAATGATATTGAAGTCTGTTGAAGTTTACTGAAGCTTTTTAAGGGCTCTATTTTAATAACTGGACAAATAACAGAAAGATGGCTCAATAAAAAAATGTGATATTATTGTTTAATTGGTGACAGGAAAATGAAAGTTAAAAACAAATTTTGAGATATAGCTATCAACTAGAAATACTTGGGAAAAAATTCTTCCCTGTGAGGGTGGTGAGACCCTGGCACAGAGTCCCCAGAGCAGCTGTGGCTGCCCCTGGATGTGATTAAAGCCAGGCTGGATGGCGCTTGGAGCAACCTGGGATAGTGGAAGGTGTCCCTGCCCATGGCAGAAGATGGACCAAGATGAGTTTTAAGGTTCCTTCCAACCCAAACCATTCCATGATTCTGTGATTCCAAGCAAGCCAGTTAGATCTGTGTGAGATCTCACCAATAATCAGGGAAAAGACAACTTCCACCAGCCCAGGTGGGCACTTACCACAGGGAGCTGGGGCAGGACATTCCTGAGCATCTGACAGACTGAAACACAAGCCTGGCTACACAAAAGGTTGGACTTGATGACTGGAGGTTTCCTCTAACCTTAAAGGCTCTTTGATTCTACAAGAAACACTTCCCACTCTATAATCCATTGCCCAAAGCTGTTTGGTTTCGTTTCTTTAGGGATGAATTTATAATTTCCATTTTGGGGCACTCCCCACGAAGAGAACTGAACTGGCCTCTCTGTGCAGGCTTCCAGTAACAGGGCAATGGCCAAATGACATTTTTGTAGATGAGCACATTTTGTACTACTCTGCAGGGGCTGAAGACCAGGTTTAGTCTCAAAATGTCAGTCTCGAGTCACAGGCAAACTAAGGGAACAAAGACCAGACCCACAGTTGTCTTCCCTGTAGCTTCACTTCTCTTCAACACTCTCCTTCCTTTTTTTCTGTTCCATTTGTGTTCCTCCTCTCCAGCTTCCAGCGTCTTTACGCTCTTATCATGTTGGCTGGGATTACTTCTCTGTGGAATTACATTTTTGATGTGCGGAGCCCCATTTTTCCTCAGACCACAGTCTGATGACCATTTTAAGTGGGGATAAGCTAGCTTTGATGCTGATCTGACCATTGGTCTGACTGCAGGGTTAACTGCTCCAGGAAGCCTCCAATGGAAGGCTGGATTCCATCCAACCATAATTCCACCTCGACATCAGGATGGGCCAAAGGAAGGGACAGCACAAGAACAGGAATTTGCCACAGAGGTGAGGAGAAAGCGCAGTTGATTCTTTTGGTGCAACATCAGCTTGTGCCAACATCAGGCACCTGCTCAAGTGTCAAAATAATGCATTTCTGTAAACACTCTACAACATTTAAATTAATTGCTAATTTACCAATTATGAAATTTTTTTGTGAACTGGACTTTCAGTTCATTCCTCTAAGAAAGCCACTGCTGGATACAGAGAACAACTCCTGCACAAAATCTTCCCTTGTTTCCAAAGCCGCAACCTTGTGCCGCCACAGAGTGAATATCTCTCCAGCACCAGGTCCGTGGAACTCCCAGAGGGAGCCAAGGACTGGGAACACTCCTGTGAAGGCTACAGCCATGCTGCCTACAAAATTACAGTCGGAAAGGAGGTAGAACTGAGACTCAGGAGCCATTTCTTTTATCCTTAGTTCATTTGCAACTTATCAAAATCTGAGCTTTCTTCACTTGTATTTTAACAAGGTCTTCAGATGGAGCAGAGCTGGAGTGAACTCCTGCTGAGGCAAACTGTACCTGGCTGCAGAGAAATGAGGTACTTTTAAAATACCTTCTTAAAATCAACTCTTGAAATCTCTTTTAACAGTCCACCAACACTGGCCAGGCCAGGCCAGGCCTTTCCTGTGCTGTGGCTGAGCAGCTGGATGTGACTGATGCAGGGACAGGCTGTGACTTGTGCAAATCTCAGTGCAACCTTCACTGCTTCACACGTCCTCGTGACATTTAGGAATTATTTAGGAAGGATGAGACAGAGTAGGAAAACAGTGTTTAAAGCAGAATGTCTGCACTGCAAAATGTGAACATTGCAAAAAATTACAGAAAACCAGTGAGTACAACCCCCTAATGGAATAGAGTGAGAATGGGGACAGGGACCAACACTCACGGTGACAGCACTAGAGGGTGCCCCACGATCACAGAGCTGCCTTTTCCTTCTCCACTCAGATCAGGTTTTCAAACTCCTCCAGCAGGAAGTTACGTAAGTAATGGGATAATAACATGAAGTTCTGCTCTCCTCTTACTCTGTTTCCAAATATCCAACCATATGTCTGACCACGCAGTAGAATGCGAACAGCACATCAAACCAGCTAAAAATCTAATTACCAAAAAGTGACTCTTCTGTGGATTTAGTCTGCTGAACCAATTTGGTAAAGAAGTGACCCAGTGCCAGCAGGATGGAATGGTGGGATCAGCCCTTCAGGCTGCAAAGGAGATGGCCACAGATCTGTCCTTGCCCAGCTATGCAGGTCCATGCCCTGCTTCAGTATCAGTGTGCAAACAGTGCACAGGCAGCTCACGTGGTGGAGGCAGAACTTCCTTGGAAGGGTGAAGTTCCTCAGTGTCCATAAGCAGCTCATCCCAAACCCCAGTATCAAAGCAGGGAAGAACCCAACATGTGGAGCAACAGGCAAAGGGAAGACAAACCAGCGCTCTGTAAGTGATTTGCAACTTCTCCCTCGGGAGCAGTGGAGGAGCAGCTCCAATCTCTGCTCTGTGTGAGTAGGGACAGCACCTGAGGGAACAGCTGGAGCTGTGCCAGGGCAGGTTTAGGTTGGATATCAGGAAAAGGTCCTTCCCCCTGGGCCCTGCCCAGGCTCTCCAGGAAATGGGCATAGCTCCAAGGATGCCAGAGCACCGGGAGCCCTTGGAGAACACTCTCGGGCACTGGGTGGGATTGCTGGGGCTGTGCATGGCCAGGAGTTGGACTCCATGATCTTTGTGAGTCCCTTCCAACTTAGAACACTCAAAGTTCCAAATATTTAGACTAAAGGAAAGGAGAAGACTCTCTCAGCTCCTCTCCTAAGGCAACAGACAGAACGGTGAGATTTGAACACTGTGTGCTGTGTACAGCAGTGACAGACCATCCAAGTGCTAAAGTTTCAGCACATCTCTTTAAAACAGATAAAACTCAAGTGGCCTCACTTCGGTCACACTGAGATCTTTGTTTCTTCCTTAGAGTCTTGAGCCTTTCACTGATTCCTTCACTCTACAACGGAGAGAGCTTACAGCAGGAGCAGGTGATAAACTGTACCAGCAGTTTCCCAGTGGTCTCTGTAACATTTTAAAGTGGTCTATGACATAGTGAGAAGGTGCCACATTTTCTCTCTTTTCAATCTGTCAGATCATACTGGAACGGAAGCATGAATTCCTTACTTCAACTCATTTGTTCAGATGGCGTTAGAAAACATTTGTGACTACAAAGGAGAGGGAAACAGGGAGGTGTCCACATTCTAGCGGACACCAGGTTGCAAACCAACCAGAGGGAAAAAAAGAGAAACGCTGGATTTTTTTACTCTAAACATCTCAGAGAAAATAGAGATGAACTTCACTGAACTGTGAAATGAACTGGGTGCATATCTGAAATTCTTTCACACAGAAGATGACCAGTTGTCATCATTCAGCCAATGAAAATAGGAACCTAATGACCCCTTCTCTGCAGACACTGTGCTCAGCTCCTGCTCAGAACCTGCACACATCCAGCTCTCCCAGCACCTGGATTGCCAGGAACATTAAGACTCTTGAATAAATCTCTTACCTTTTTCAAAGCTGATAATCAGAAACACTTTCAGACTGCTCGAGGCTGCTTTCTGACTGGGGTTCCATTTTACATCCTCACTGGGTCAGGTTCTGACAATTATCATGCATGTGATTTTCCACAGCCTTCAATTAAGTTGATGGCTTTATTTCACCTACTCAAGAGTGGCAGCTCTTTTATGGTTCTAGGTGAAAGCAGAGTTTCCCCTGGACTACCAGGGAGCAGTTTTGCTCTGTTTTACTTACTCTGTAGTTTTGTACACATCAGAGTAGAGCCCAGCCTTCTGGTACTTCTTCTTTGGGGGTCGAGGGGCTTTCTTCTCACGCTGGGTTAGAGGAGGCAAAGGCTGCTCAGGGGTTTCAGACTCAGGTGGTTTCCCAAGGGCCTCATGTGGACTGGGAGGTTCAGCTACTGTCTCAGAGAAACTGGAAGAAAAAGTAAGAGATAAAAAATCATCTTCCCATCAAGATCATCTTACAATATTTCATTATTCCTCTCTTCAATCTGGCCAGCAGAAAAAGCCCATGTTTCTGAATTTCTGGGTGTCTCGACTACTTAAAAAAATGCAACTCAACCACCATGATCAAGTGGGGGTTAAGCATAATCATAAGGAAAGTATTTTTTTTTTGGTGACATTATTATTACAAAAAGAATGTTGTTTGTACTGCTAATGTTTATCCCTTGGAGCCTCAGCTGAGTAATTCAGAAGGCAGCTCTTGCTCTCTCTTTTGCACTCTAAAACCAGCACGTGGTAACCCTTTCCTCAGCCTTCAGGAGAGCCACAGAGCAGCCCCTGAACATGTGGTGCCACCAGCACCCTCACAGCACCCATTTCTGGAAAGGAGAACTTCTGACACAGTTTGATCTGCTTATTGATGACTTTGGGGACAAGCGTGAGGAGATGAGAGAGAGAATTTTGGTGTGTGCCTTTACCAGTGACTGCACGGGTGCAGACCTTAACTCCTCCTTGCTGCTTTAGCTTTACTCCTTATCTGCTGTATATCACTTGACCTCACTTTACATCCTGTATTGCCTGTAAGTATTTGTTTGTGATCTATATGAGTAGATGCCACGGCACACGCAACTCTTCAGGGCTCCTCATTCCACACGGGATGAAGGAACAATCTGTGGCACCTCATCAGTAACCCTGTCACTAACTCCTTAAATGTATCCTTCACCAACACAACAAGTACAGAACCAACAGTTTTAGACCACCTGAGATTCCCACTTCTGGGGTGTGTTTAGTACCAGGGGAAGGCCCTGAACACGCTGAAGGCTGACACGTTGGTTCCCTCTACACTGAACTCCTTAATAAAATCATGCAGAAGATTCCCTCAACGACTGAAACGTTCTAAAACCAACTTGAGGCACAAAATTGCAAGGGAATCACCTCTTATTGCTCTCCTGCTCATCTTCAGGCAAAGACTTGTGTCTCTTCCTGGCCTGTTCCTCCGGCAGCCACCTCTTCCTCTTCCAGCCTTTGCGGTGCTCAGGGTTCAGGTTCACGCTCTGCACCACGGCTTCGATGACGTCTGTGATGGTGTCTGGCCCCAGGTGCAGGGGGCTGCTGCTCTGCTCCCTGTCCTCCAGCTCCTGGCTCACCAGCCTGGCTGCCTGGAAGGCTTGCATGGACACCACGGCCTGCAGCGGGTACTTGCGCGGCCGCCCCGGCCGGCGCTTCACGAAGTTGTTCCCTGTCCGCGACTGCCTCTGCAGCTTTTTGGCTTTCAGGATTTTGTTGACGTGGTCCAGATTTTTTTTTGTCGCCAGGATCTTGTTGTAATTGCACATTTTCCTCGCTTGGCGCTGCATGGCTTCCACCATGCTCCTCTTGAGGTGTCGTGGGGAGTAGCTGCCGGGCAGCCGCTCCTGCAGCAGGGAGATGCCGCCGTCGCCGCAGGAGCTGCTGGGGATGGCCGGAGCCCCCAGGCCGTCCTGCTTGCCCAGGGCTCTCTCCCGGGAGTGGTTGCGGGCAGGGCTGGCCGATGGAGGGGCCGACACGTTGGCCATGACGGCTTCCAGGGTCTTGTCGAGGGCGGGCGGCCCGTCCTGCTGGGCCATGCGCTGCAGCAGCGTGTCCACAGAGTCCTCGGCCGCCGGGGCCAGGCGCGCGCCCCGGGCCGGCCCCGCCGCCCCTGAAACACAGACACGGCTGGAGTTGATGCCTTAGGATTTCAGCTTTTGTGTTTTTCATAGATTTGTAATCCTGCAATTCTTTAGGGTACAGCTCTAAACTCCACACACAGTGTTAGCTACGGCTTTCCCATTTCGGTCAGACACAATTCCTCTCTAGGCCTGGGGATCAAGGACACCTCACTGCCTCAGGCCCTGAGAGATGTAAAACAAAAGTGAACTGGGGGGAGCAAACTTGGGGTAAATGACTTCATTACCTGAAGCTGTAATTGGAAGATTAACCCCCAGTATGCAAATGGACCAAACTTATAAAAGTGTAAAAACCCATGACCCATCATCCAGTTTTGGGTGTAGCCCCTGGGGGGCTTTGTCTGCCTAAAATGTTCCTGAAGACTCTTCAATAAATATAACTGCTTTTTATTCCCTTCATTTTGTCTGGCCTCTGGTTTTAGGTAGTCCCAAGAAGGCATCAGAGTGGGGATGGGACCAAAACCACGGAGCTAAAACAGAACAGCTGCATCAACTGACAGCATTTGTGTCCTGGGACTGCCCAGAACGTTCGTTGACAAGATTCTGTACTATGGAGAGGGACCCAGTGACCCAAGTCAGTCACATTTTATATCATCACTTTTAACATACAATTATTTTCTCTTTATTCCCACATCATTCCCCATTTCTAACAGCAAAAAGCAATGAAGGTTCACACGATCCTCAGGTTTCTTTCTACTCAACAACAAAAATACAAAACTCTCTGTGCACATAAAAATTCAATCCTGATAAAAAATGGAGCAACAACTGAAATATTTTTAAACTATTTTTTCTTTTTTTTTATATAGTTTGGAAGTACTGAAACTACTATTTTCATTGCTCTTGCAGTTTTTTTTTATCAAATAGACAAGGCTGATGATGACAGAACTGACTGGATAAAGGTAAATCAAAGTATCTGGACAGAAGAGAAAGGCTAATTTACACAGGAAGCAAATTTAGATCTGACTTTTAAAACTGTTATATGCTTTAGAGCTGAAGATTGGTGTTTGAAAAAGAAAGTTTCCAGGTCAACCACGTAGATTATGCTGCATTAAAAAGGGATTTGTTCCAAACTAAGAGCTTCCCAAAGCTGCCCTGCTGCTCCTTAGTGATAACATTCCATCAGAAGAAATCCTGTTCTTTCTGGAATGAAATGGATGCTGCCTTCTCATAAATACATCACAACTGCACATTAGCATTGACAAAATGTTACTGTAATTGTGGCCAAATACTTAGATCAGATCTGCTTAACCCAGCGGGGCCCAGGCTGGAGCCTGAGCAGCACGTCCTGGTGTCAAGGGAACTGTTAAAGGAAGACAACAAAATGTGTCTATAAAGGGACCTAGCGCTTGACAGGAGGGAGATTATTTAGTAGATCACAGAGATAAAGCACAACCAGTTTAAATATTTTCTAGCCTTCTAGCTATTCTTGAAGTATTTTCTAGTTTAAATATTTTCTGATTTTTTTCCAGTGCTCAGTAGTCCAGTTGTGTTACTCTGGAGAATGCATTCCTCACTAAGATTCCAAAGTCAGGAGCCTGAAAGTGCAAATGAAAAGGTGTTTGAGAGAGTACACAATTTGGAGGAGGAAGAGGCAGCAGAATATGTTTTAAAAAATCTCCTCTGGACAATGTTCTTCCTGGTGACAAAGGACAAGAGAAGCCTCTTGCTGTGAGCTGACATGGACACTTCTGAGACAACTGGAAGGATTTACACTTTCAGCTCTGCATTTCAGATAAAATAATCAAGATAAATTACCCTTTGTTTTCTTCTGGCCTTTAGAGGCACATAGGAATGGAGCTGGGGCTTTTCACAGAACCCACCTGCTCAGTGACCCTCAACCAGCACCACGTCCCATGGGTGCCCTGGAACTGCTGCTGCTGCTTGGAAACTGATCCCAAGGGCTGGGACACTGCAGGCTCTGATCCCGGACAGCTGCAGCTCCTCTCTGACAAACACACTGAAACCCACAGGCATTCCAGATCCACAGATAACACAACAATGACTGATCTTCTCAGCTGCATCATCACTTCGGTGACTTTGAAGTTGATAAACTTGTGATTCATGTCATTCCAATGCTCCTGCACAAAAACACTCCTCAACTTTAACACTTCCTATTCCCAGTTACAACTGCAGCTGCCCCTTTCAAGTGAGCGAGGGCAAGAAAGTGAATGAGACAGAGGAAAAAGGAAGATCCCTTTGCCACTGCAAACGACTTTCTGCAGCACAGGCTGAATGGAGCATCTGTTGCAAACATCTGTTTAAAGCAAGGAGGAAATGGCACTTTTGGCACATCCTTCCTAGATGGAAATAATAACTAGTTCTAAGTACCAATCCCAGGGATTTACTACATATTTGCAGTCAATTTGGGTGTCTAAGAATGTCTGAATTCTGATAAGAGGAGTGTTTCTGCAACTGAGCTTCTTACAAAATGGGTCAACCTGCTGGATTTTCTTCTGTCCAGTCCTAGGGGAGCTCACATTTCATTTGTACAGAATCACAGAATGGTTTGGGGTGGAAGGGACCTTAAAGACCATATTGCTCCACCCCCCTGCCACAGCCAGGGACACCTTCCACTGGAGCAGGTTGCTCAGAGCCCACTCCAGCCTCTCCTGCTACCTGGGATAACCACTGGGTGACAACCTGCAGGAAATTAACATCTTCAGATCTTCCCCATGACAATTTGGGCAACAGATTTGACATTGTCATAGAGGTAAAATGTGACTGACAGCAACACACACAGAGTCACACACACACTGTGTCTGCACAGGTCTGACCTGACAAAACAAAGCTCAAACACACAGAGTCACAGAACCATGGAATCACTGCGGTTGAAAAAAGACCTCCAAGAGCACTGAGCCCAACCTCTGACCAATCCCCACCCTGTCCCCAGCCCAGAGCTCTCAGTGCCACCTCCAGGAGCTCCTCAGACACCTCCAGGGATGGGCACTCCAAACCTCCCTGGGCAGCCCCTGCCAAGCCCTGACCACCCTTTCCATGGGGAAATTCCTGCTGGTGACCACCCTGAGCCTCCCCTGGCCCAGCCTGAGGCCGTTCCCTCTCCTCCTGTCCCTGTTCCCTGGAGCAGAGCCCGACCCCGCCGGCTGTCCCCTCCTGGCAGGGAGTTGTGTAGAGCCACAAGGTCCCCCCTGATCCCCCTTTTCTCCAGGCTGAGCCCCCAGCTCCCTCATCCCTCAGATGACTCTCTAGAGCTCCACACCCCTGTCAGGAGGGAAAACCTTTCTCTTCCTCATAAGCCTCAGGCAGTGAGCTGCAGGGAATGTCAGCCCTTGCTGTCCCCTGCTGCAACATCCACTCCAGTTCACCGGGAACCTGCATCCAAGATTTGTTCTTGTATCATGGACTTGATGAGATGCTACCAGAGCTCCCAAGCCTTTCAGTACTTCCATTATCTCTCTTCCATGAGCATTTCTGACCTGTCTGGAGGCATCCACAGCTGTGCCGTTACTGATGGCTGGGATGAGCCACATGTCATCCTCCATCACCTAGGCAGGATTCTCACAAGTGAGGAAGCAAACCCCACAGCACAGCCTGGCCTGATCCTCCTGTGACCTGCCCAGGGGCAAGAACCTTCTGCCTCCAGAGCAGTGCCAGAGTCAGGCTCTTCCCCAGGGAGGAATTAATTTACTCCTCTAATTCATTGATTAACTGTAATGTCACAGGTCTGGATTAAAGCACTGACCTCCACAAGGCCTAACTTAACCTGGTGAGGAACCAAGCCCTACCCTGCCACAGCTGTGCTGCTGTTTCTCTGAGCACCAGCTTAAGTCTCCCCCTTCTACAACCCAACCCACAGCTCCTGTATCCCAAAATGTCGGTGGAAAAACTCAGTACATCCATGAGCTGAAGTTCTCACAGTCGTGCTGCCCCAGCTGTGTCTCAGCCCAGGTCTGAGCACACAAGGATCCCAAAGCCAAGGCCCCTGAGCAGGACTTGCCTGGAGGAGAAGTGCTCTCCGATGTGGATCTCTTCCTGGAAGGGCTGCAGTTTGTGCTCTCCAACTGCCTCTGTGAGGGCTTGTCCTGGCTTGGCAAAGTGCCTGCAAGGCAGATCAGGGAAAGGCACAAAAAACATCATTTCAGTCTGGCTGTGCCACTCCAACACTAAAAGCTCAAGCTGAGGTTTCTCTGGTGTGGCTTCAGGAACTGTGTGCTCCCAGGAACACAGGGGAAGGATGGAAAGGAAACACCAAGCAGGGATTTCGCATAGGCCAATGGCAGAGGTAAACAAGCCATGAGTAAAGCCATGTAATATTAACCCATTAGCTTGCTTGTGAAAAAAGAAAACAAAACAACCCCCCACACATTTCTACTCTCAGCTGAATCCAAACTCCTTGAATTTCAGAAGAGTTTGGAAAAGGCTTCTGCAGATTACCAAGACCAACCACTCAGGCTGCCCAGGGCCACCACGTTTTGTGAGGTTTTCCACATCTCCAGCGACACAGATTCCCTGATCTGCCATTCTCTCACCTTCACTGCGAACACCTTTTTCTTCTGCACAAGCAGAACTCCCTGAATTCCAGTAGGCCTCCTCCCACTGGGCACCACCAGGACCAGTTTCGCTCCTTTTTCTTCATTCCCTCCCACCTGGAACATGGACACACTAGAAAGAGCTCCTTTTGTGCATCCTCTGCTCCAGGCTGGTGAAGCCCAACTCTCCCAAGCCCCCTGGATGACAGAGGCTCCCATCCGGTCATTCCTGTGACCAGACTCACTGCAGCATGCCCATGTCTCTCCTGGCCTGAGCAGCCCAGAGCTGGACACAGCATTCCAGGTGTGGCCTCTCCGGGGTGGAGAAGAGGGAGGTAACACACCCCTAACCCCCCTGGTGATGACCTCCATAACCCAGCCCCTGGTGCTGTTCCTCAGAGAGCCTCTCCTGCCTGGCCCCCATGTGTGCTGGCACTGTCCCCTGCTGTGCCCATCATCCCTCTCAGCCCCTGTCCCACCCTTCAGGGCACTGGGAAGGAGGTGAAACAGCGCTGGAACCCAGACTGATCCCCGGGGAACACTGAGTGGCTTTGTGCTGCTGATCCCATCCCTCCGTGCTGGAAGGTCACCTCATTCTGGAAAAGCACTCCTTTCCCCTTCCTTCTCCTGGGGGCAGAACTGCTCACCAGGAACTGCAGAAAGATGAAAAGCTAAAAACCCAAAATTCCCAAGATTTTAAAATTCTTTAGGTTTGTCCCTTGCCGTGTTGCTTTTCCTTTTCAAGATCCTGTCACAATAAAACCCACAAATATTTCTGCTCCAGTCCATCATGGCAAATCTGTTAAAGCCCTGGGGCCTAAACAAGTGAGGATAATTATCTACACACAGACCAGCACTGGATTCTAGGCACCTGCAAAACATGCTTCACTCCGTGTTCTGAGCATACAGGGCTTGCTGGTACATGCTAAATCCTTGGATGATGTCACCAGGCAGCAGGAAGCACAATTACCATTCCTTGAGTTAAAACCAATTTTAGAAAGATACAGGAACCCCACGGCTGCTGCAGGGTGAAGGGACACGGCTGGGAATGGCAGCTCTGCTGAGAATGCAAGCAAAGATCTATTTCTGTTTCCCTTTTTTACACATAAATATTTTGTTACAGTAAACTGCTTTATTTTCCTAAAATTTCAGCTTTTAGAGAATCCCAATTCCTCTTGAAAGCAAAGGCTGTGGGAGTCGTGAAAATGTCACAGAAAAACCTGGTATTGCAGTTATGAAAATGCTGAGATATTAAAAACTCAAATCAGTATAAAACCCCAGATAAGCAAAAATGCACATGGCAGTGCGAGAGGAGAATGTGCACATCCTGAAAATATCTAGAAGACAAAACCTAGGATGCAAAAAACACATTTTTGCTGTTTCCCTTCAAAATATGGTTCATAATGAATGAGCTCTTTGGTTCTAAGCTCTTCTCTCCCTTCCTCAAAGAATCCTTCAAAAGGTAACAGCGGGACACTGAAGTTCTGCCCAAAATCAAGGCCCAGAATTCCTCCCCTGCCCATGCCCTGGGGTTTCCATGCCTCAAGGGAAACCCCAAAGTGCGTGATGATGGGAGAATCCTTGAAAGCACCAAACTGATACACCAGAATCTCTGGGAAAATCTCCTTTCAGATCCTCTCTTGCCCCAAAGTTTGGAATTTCATTAATCATGGGCACTCTTAGCTCCTGATGTAACACCTGTGACTGACGGAGGGAATGAACAACAGCACTTTTCCAAGGATTCCAACCTCTCAAGAGGGCAGAGGAACAGCTCTTTTTTTCATGAAGGCTCTCCTCAACAAGAGCACCACCACAAGGCTCCTGGACACTGTCTCAGGCTGCAGCCCATGTTCCTGGTGAATTCCCTCACAGCATCCCACTGTAGGATGGTGCAGCTGGTGGGCTCTCCCAGCAGCTCTGGTACCTGCTGTTCCCACCACACACAGGGGAAGGCACCTGCAGCACAGCTGAGCTGAGCTGGGGCACCGCACAGGTGCTCAGCACTGGGAAGAGCTGTCCTGGTTCCAGCTGGGACAGAGGGAATTAGTCCCCGTAGCTGCTTCAGCTGTGTCTGGTTCAGGGTGAGGATGTTGCTGGGCACACCCCAACGTTTGGTTGGTGCCCAGCAGTGCTCACCCTCAGCCCAGAACTCTCCAGGCTCCCCTGCCCTGACAGCAGGGCCAGGACAGCTGAGCCCAGCTGGGCACAGGACATCCCACAGCACAGAGTGTCCAGCCCAGGGGGGGGTGGCCGGGATCCCCTGAGGGGTGCTGGGGACGGGCTGGGCATTGGGTGGGGAGTGACTGCCCTGGGCATCACTTGTGCTTCCTGGGCTTTATTCACAGACTCATGGAGTGGTTTGGGCTGGAAGGGACCTTAAAGCTCACCCAGTGCCACCCCTGCCATGGGCAGGGACACCTTCCACTATCCCAGGTTTCTTCAAGCTGCAGTCGGTGCTGGGGACTGGCAGCAGGTACTGAGCAACTGTATCTGGCATCACTTGTGCTTCTTGGGCTTTATTTCCCTCTCTTCTTTTCATGACAATTATCACTACTGTTATTATTAGATATAATTTTATGTCAATTATTAAAGAGTTCTTATCTCAACCCACGGGTTTCACTTCATTCCAACCCTCTGGGTACAGGGAGCTGCTGGGCTGCCCAGGAGTTACAGCCCCAGCAGATCTGTCGTTCCAGGGTGAGTTTTCCTCCCGAGGAACTCCAAGATGCATTGATTTCATAAAGTCTACACTAAACAAGTACCCTGGGAGCTGGAACTGAAAATAGAAATTAAACTGCATGAGTTAGTGCTCAAAGTGAGAATGGGCCGTAATTCATAATAGGGGAAAAAAAGACGGAGAAGCTTTTGGAGGCCGCGGGGACAGCCCAGCGGTGCCGGCGCTGCTGGCAGGGGGTGGCACGTCCCGGGGGGCCTGTGTGACACCCCGCACCCTGCTCAGCATCCCGGGACACGCTCAGCCGCCCCTGCCCCGCTCTGCGCCCCCCGCCCCACCGGGCTCGGCGGGACGCGGCAGAGGAGCGGCGGGGCCGCCAGGGGGCGCTGCTGCCCGCCGGTGCCGCGGCCCCGGGGCGGGAACGGGAAACGGGAGGGACCCCTCGGGACAGGGACAGGGACCCCTCGGGACAGGGACCGGGACAGGGACCGGGACAGGGACCCCTCGGGACAGGGACCGCTCGGGACAGGGACCGGGACCGGGACAGGGACCCCTCGGGACAGGGACCGGGACAGGGACCCCTCGGGACAGGGACCGAGACAGGGACCGAGACAGGGACCGGGACAGGGACCCCTCGGGACAGCGACCCCTCGGGACAGCGACCCCTCGGGACAGGGACCGAGACAGGGACCGGGACAGGGACCCCTCGGGACCGGGACCGGGACCCCTCGGGACAGGGACCGGGACAGGGACCCCTCGGGACAGGGACCCCTCGGGACAGGGACCCCTCGGGACAGGGACCGGGACAGGGACCGGGACCCCTCGGGACCCCTCGGGACAGGGACCGGGACAAGGACCCCTCGGGACAGGGACCGGGACAGGGACTGGGACCCCTCGGGACAGGGACCGGGACAAGGACCCCTCGGGACAGGGACCGGGACCGGCACAGGGAACCCTAGGGACAGGGACAGGGACAGGGACCCCTCGGGACAGGGACCCCCTCGGGACAGGGACCGGGACAGGGACCCCTCGGGACAGGGACCGGCACAGGGACCGCTCGGGACAGGGACAGGGACCCCTCGGGACAGGGAGCGGCACAGGGACAAGGACCCCTTGGGACAGGAACCTCTCGGGACAGGGACCGGCACAGGGACCCCTCGACACAGGGACCCCTCGGGGCAGGGACCGGCACAGGGACAGGGACCGGCACAGGGACCCCTCGGGGCAGGGACCCCTCGGGACAGGGACTGACACATGGTGTGGGACTGCCCGGGTCACCCCAGGAGCCCACAGGGCCGTGCCCGGTAACACCGGTTATCCCAGGGGAAGGGGCAGACTGGCACCCGCCCCTCACTCACACCGGGCCGGCCAGAGCAGGAGCAGCTCACAGCCGGCCCGGTGTTCGCAGAGGGAACGGCAGTGGTACAGACTGCACCGCTTCCCACCGCACGGCTGATCCCGCTTTCCTCCCCGCTTCCTGCCAGGACTGTAAGTGGAACACACCGAGGCCACAGGGATTGTAAGCAGCACGTCAAGGCGCATGGCAAGGCACACCACGGCTGGGCTACGATACAGCAGCAGTTGTCCAAAGTGATGGGAAGCTGCAGAAGTTCAGGAAGGGCGCCTGGGAACTTGGGATGAACAGGCCAGCAGTGGCCTACAAAACTCCCCTGGACAAAACACCAGAGCCTCGTGACCTGAAGCGCTGTGGCCGTGCCAAGGTCACACAACAGCCTCAGAGAGGGAACTTCCACCTGTGCTTCACCTCCCGGGAAACTCCGACCTCCTTGGGAGCTCTGTTTGCACACACAACCAACACAACCCTTTCCTAACATAACTCGCGGGCAAACCTCTGAAAACATCTGCCATTGGCCAATATCATAAAAAGAATTTGTTCATCCAGTTAGGCCAGGTTTACATTCAAAATGCTGTGAAAGTGAGGTGGATTTTCCACATGGAATACTCTGAAACAAAGCACCACAAACATTCCCTATGGATCCCCAAATCCATTCTGGATGGGTTCCCTGATGCTGATCTCTGCTTATTCCAAGTCTCAGATCCAGCACCTCTCCACCACGCACCTTAACTGCATCTGGTTTTATAAATAAACAATCTTTGATGCACCAAAGGTTTTCCCTCCATCGGTGCCTTTAATCTGCCATGGTCATGGATTCAGAATCATCATTCGGCACCACGGCTAAAACCAAAACACCACATGCCCCCAAATCTGGCATTTCTCTTCCCTAGGGCTTTTTAACCCGATGTGCTTAAAGTTTTCCAAGTGGTGTGGGGCACTGGGAGCTCCTTGGGAACGAGCTGGACACCGAGTCAAACACCAGCCTCACAAAACAGCCAGGTTCCAGGTGGGAATGCACTGCCTGGAAGTGATATCCCACCCCTGAGGAATCACTTGAACTTCCCGGGGCAGGGAGCAGGCAGAGCCTTCACCAAAAAGCAGCTCTGCTCTTCCCCTCCCTTGGCTTACTCCCCACGCAAACCCAGGTCAGATCGTTCACTGCAATGGAAAACAACTCAAAATTCCCAGAGCTGCACAGGTTGCCCCACCAATTCACTCCTCAGAGCCAAATTTAACCCTCTGAGTGACCCAGCACTTGAAATTTCTCTTTCCATCACTGCAGGAGAAGCCATCTCATGGCACTGCTTCCTTCTCCAAACTCCACTCACCACCTCAAGTAATTTCAGAACCAGCACAAAGAAATAGGAATTTGTCAAAGATCCAGCTGCTTCCAACTGCCCTTAAAATAAAGAAGGAAAACATAACTCCCCCCCAAATCAAGAGAAAAACCCCATCCATACACAGGTGTGCAGAGCAGGAGGTGGCAGGAGGCACCAGAGCAGGAGTATCTCATAAGAAGGAGCTAGATGAGAGCCAGGAATGTGAGGAGGGATTATTCAGTCCTGGCAGCTGGTTCTTGCTCTGTGAAATATTAGTCACAAGTGGCTTTGGACGATGATTTAAACTTCAAGGGAGAATGTAGGCAAAAAGGGGAGGGAGAAGCAGCTCAGGCTTCCTTCACACACTGGAAGCAGGCAGGAGCACAAGCCACACATGCCCTTTGTAGGTTATCTTTTCTTTTCCTTAATATTATGCAAATGACAAGTTCCTGTTCCTGCTCCTCCTGTTCCAGTTTTGCTTGAGGCTGTCAGATGCATTTCCCAACTATGAATAAATCCAAAATTTCTAGGTTTGGTCTCAGGCATCCCCAGCATCAACCCCAGCTCTTCTGAGGTGTTGCAAGAGGCCTCAAGGCAGGGATTGAAAACTCTGTTTTAGCAGAGATTATCAAGTAACCAAAATGGAGTTACAAAAGGAATACGAAACATTTTCTTAAATGGAAACATTACTCAAAACAGCAGCAGCAACAGCTGGTCTGAAACAAACCAACCAAACTTCAAACCAAACAGAAACACGGCTTTCAAAACGTCAAAAATTGTGAGAAACTTTCCCTCTTTTCTCCAGAAGGTTAAAATTGTACGGCAAAAGCAAAGATCTTTGCAATGAGAAAGCATCCTTAGCTTGTAAGGAAGCAAGAGGAGTCTGTTGGGAGGAAGGACAGAGCGCTGTGGTGGCTCTGGGGAAGATCCCCTGTCAGTCTGTGCAGACACTGCAGGAGCAGAGTCCTCGGTGAGGGCAGGGGCAGGGCTGGACCCCAGCACTGATCCCTGCAGAGCCAAAGCCTCACCTGGCCCCTGCTCCAGCCGTGTTTGGTACAACAGAACCCAGCAAGACCCGCGCAAAGCAGGCCCGGCCCAAGCTCCCTTACCTGACAGTGGCTGCAGGGCCTTCTCCAGGGAAGGCACGGGCTCCTTCCGGAGGGGCCGGCCGAGCGACGCGTCCTGCCCGCTGAAGAGTCCCGGGCTCTCGGGTAACTTTTTACGTCCGTTGGTGCTGGCAGAGTTGGTGACTCTGCAGCTGCCTATTGCACTTGTGAAAAGGTTTGTGTGTTCATCGCTGCTGGCTGGCTCCGAGCTGGGAGTGAAGCCCCCCAGGGACAGAGCTGGGGAATTTTCGGAGCAGTCTATCTGCAGAGGTGTCTGCAACCCCAGCGCCAAGGAATTAGACTCTGAAGGCTCTCTCCTGACCCACTGCTCATCTCTGCTTATCAAACCCTTGGAAGGGGACAGGTGAGGACAAGACATGTGGCACCTGTGTTTCTCTTTATGTTTGTACCTCTCGCCAACAGCCTCCTTCCCAAACCTGTAGCGCTTCAAGGACTCCAGAACCGTTCTGGAGGAGCTGTTGGCCGTGATGGTGTCCATGGAAACCTGCGGCTGCTCGGAGGAGCGGTGCTCCCGGTGCTTGTGACGGTGCCTGTGCTTGTGTTCCAGCATCCAGCCATAGGCCATCTCGGGTGGGACGCTGGGGTACGTGCTCATGGACAGCAGCGGAGTCCTGCTTGTGGTGAGGAAAGCTTCCTGGCGCAAGAGTTTATGCTTCTTCTTGTGGTATTTGGTGGGGTTGAGAAGCAGGTGGCCTGTATGCATGTAGGAAGGTGGGGGCAGGGGGGTAGTGAAAGAAGGAGAGGGTGGAGGAGGGTAAAGAGTTGGAGGGTACCTTCCGTAATAACCTAATCCTATGGGAGCAGCTGCCAGGGGAGAAGGGGAGTAAGGCATGCCATAGGAGGGGTAGAACCCGGTGCTGGACAGGGGAAAGCTGAGGCTATGCATGAATGGCATTTCTGCCATAGCTTCCCGCATTTTTGGAGGCCTGCCTCTCTTTTTCTTTAAATCAGGTTTTCTAATGTAGTGCAAAGGATCTAAAGGAAAAGTAGGGTGGGTGTAGAAACTATTGAAATTTATCCTAAAAATGGTAGGCAGCAAATCTCGGGGTATAAAATGGTGACTTCTGTGGGTTATTCTGATTTCACTTAACCGACTTATCAACTCCTCTAACTCAGCAAGGAAGTCGGGGTCCTGCCTCCCTCGGAGCTGAGGGTACTTCTTTTTCCTTTTTCGCTTCTGCCTCTTCATCTTGTCGTAGCTGAGGTAATCGTGGCTGCGGCGCTTGCACTTGTGTTTGTGCTTTTCCTTCAGGTTACTCAGCACGGTGGAAGTCTCGGGTGGGATGAGGGACACGTGGTCAAAGGAGTGCCTTTTCTTCTTCTGCCCGCAGAACTTCTCGGCTCGGTCCGAGGTGCTGTTGTTGTCCGTGCCTATCCCGCTGTCGCTGGGGATGGTCTCGTCGCTGTGGGACTCGCTCACGGGGGAAGGGGTGGCCTCTTTGAGCGACGTCAGCTCGCTCAGGTGGGAGGGGGAGTTGGGCAGCAGCGTCGGTGGGGACAATCTCCTCCTCCCCTTGGCCGCTTTCTTCATGGCGAGCGTCTGGACCACGCTGCCCTGCCTGGAGTGGAGGTGCAGGTAGGGCACGGAGCTGGGCTCGATGAAGCCGGCGTCGCTGCTCACGGGGCTCTGCCCCCCGCTCACGGCCGAGGACTGGGAGCAAACCGGGGACGGGAGGATCTCCGAGGGATTGGCTGCCGAGGGCAGCAGGTGGGGAAGGACTTGTCCTAGGGACGTACCAGGAGCTTGCTGGGCAGACTTCTCCAGAACTGTCAGACTGGCAGCACTGCTGGCTAAAATGCCATTCAGGACAGCTTTAGGTTTCCTCCCTCTCCTTTTTCCTATGTAAATTGTTCCTTTCTTGCTGACATTGATTTGCTGGCCTAGTTTTGAACCAAACGTGGCAGCGAGAGTTGACACGGTGTTGTGGAGCTTGGATTGCATCTTCCCTTTGGTATTTGGTTCCACTGTACTGGACAGAATCTGATTCAGAAGTTTCTTTCGCTTCAGAGTTTTCATTTTATTTATTTTTCGAATAATTGTTTTCATTAACTGTCCGTTATTTCTCTTGGCAACTTTTCTGTCTGAGTCTACTTCCAAATCACTCATGCTACAAATACTGGGGCTTTGGACTTCTTCTGGCCCTCGGAGCTGGTCCTTCCTCTCAAAGAACTCCCCGGGTCGATGCTGCTCACTTTCAGACCCCATCTTGCTTGAGTTCTCTGTTCCAACAAAAGGTGCCACAGACAGAATAGGCGGTTTCATTTTAATCGATGACCGGATCTGCCTTTTAGGTCTCCCTCTCTTTTTAGGAAAAGCTTGTCCTGACAAGCTTTGTTTTAGGGAGGGAATTTCCACTTCAGGCTGCAAAATCGGAGGTTCTTGCTCTTCTTTTGACTGCACTGAGAAGACTTTTGATGCTGGGATCTTAAGAGTTCTTTTGGGGGGACCTTCGAGTTCTGGCATTTCCTTGGATTTAGGTCTTCCTCTCTTGGGTTTGTAAATGTCAGGTAAGAAATCATCCGACATACACAAGCTAGAGGGTTGTTTGTGAGCACTGTAGAACTTCGGAGTCTGTTTGTCGGTCTCAGCCAGCAGTGCCAGAGACTGGCCATTAGCTTCATTCAGCTTTGGCAACTGATGTTTGACAAATTCGTGCTCCACAAATGAGGATGATCCGATGTTTTTCAGGAATTTGGCCTGCTCCAAATTACTGCTTGATAGTGCACTGTATGAAATGTTTTTAAAAATCTCTGACCTTTCTAGTTCCAGACCCTTGGGAGGTCGGCATGCGCTTCTTGACACCACTTTAGTCCATCGTGGCTTCCTTCCTTTTCTCTTCTTTAAAGGTTTGGATTGCTGAGTGCTGCTCAGGTTTTTTGCTCCTTGGCAGGATTTCTCAGATGCAGCTATTGCACCGATCTTGAGGAACTGCTTGCTACCAAACAAGCTGGTGAAACTAACTACTGAAGGGGTGACAGTAGCGTGGATGCTTGTCTCAGCTGCCAAAATGGGCTTTTTCCCCGTGGGAGGACTTGTTCTTGAAGTTTCCACATAAGATGCTTTTGAATCACTTAAGTCCTTCTCAGCACCTTTAAAATCGGTGCTGAGGGTGTGGTTCAGTGTCCTGTTCAGACTCAGGAGGGTGCTGTCCGAGGAGAATGGCGTTTTGCCCATGGGATCTGAAATGCCTTCCAAGAGCTCTGCCGTGGAACTTAAGTGCAATGAGTTGGACGCAAGCTGGGAGGAGGCTGTGGAGAGGCTCCTGTTGTGGGTGGGGACAGACACCGTGGGGGAAGGAGACGGGAGATTCCCCTCTCCCACTGCACTGAACGGGGACTTGGCTGTCGACACCTCCGAGGCACCTCCTGTCCTGAAGTCTGGTGAAGTGCAATAAACGGGAGGCTGCTTTTCGTGCTTAGACGTTTCATAAATCCCTTTCTCACTGGATGAGTAGGCATCCTGTGGAACACACATTCCTTCACTGAACATCTCTTTGCCTACATCAGCAATTTCTTTCCGAATTGAAAACTTGTCCAAGATACTTTCTTTGCTCTGTCTCATAATGTGCTTCTCAAAGGTTTTGCTGGTAGTATTTTCCTTCAGTAAATCCGCAGGCTCATGGCTTTCAAGGCTACTGAGGTTTGAATTGCAAGGAAGCTTAAAGGGCTCTGAGGAGGGCACGAGGGAATCTGCTTTCAGAGTTCCAGAGTCCTTGTTAGCCAAACCAGCTGGAGTGCCAATCCCTGTTGGCTTCTTCCCACAGTCCTTGCTAATCAACCCCACGGGATTGCTAATTCCTGGCATCTTCCTCCCAGGGTCCTTGCTAACCGGTCCCATCGGGCTGCCAATCCCTGGTGTCTTCCTTCCAGAGTCTTTGTTAACCAAAACTGTGCTGTTCCCAGTCCCTGGCATCTTCCTCCCAGAATCTTTGTTAAGCAGACCTGTAGGACTATTCACTCCCAACAACTTCTTCCCAGCATCCTTGTTAACCAATCCTGCTGGAGTGCTGATCCCTACTGGCTTCTTGAGAGGCTCCTTGTTAGTCAGTGCAGTCGGAGCGCTCATCCCTGGAAGTTTCCTCCCCACATCTTTGCTGATCAATCCAACTGCAGAGCTGGTCACTGGCTGTTTCTTCCCCGAATCCTTGTGGATTAACCCTGTTGGAGTGCTGATCCCTGGAGGCCTCTTCCCAGAGTCCTTGCTAACCAATCCAATCAAGGGGCTGATCGCTTGGGGCTTCTTCCCAGAGTCTTTGTTAACCAATATGGCTGCGCTGCCAATCCCTAATGGCTTCTTCCCTGAGTCCTTGTTCACCAATCCAACAGCAATCCCAGAGCCTGGCAGTTTCTTCACCAAATCTTTGTTAACCAACCCACTCGCAGTTATGGTTCCCGGCAGCTTCTTCCCCGAGTCTTTCACCAAACCAGACGTAGTTCCACTTCCACTTCCGGGCTTCTTCTGCTTTGTTTTGGAAGACTTGGAAGGAGGACAGGTTGCAATAAGTTGAGCCAATTTTTCTGTGACAGTCGTTGCTCCGTTAATTTCTGCTCTATCCTTTAAGTCAGAATTATGGCTACTGATAAGAGTCGGAGGAGATGACTTTATATAATCTGTCATTTCAGAATGCAATGGGGAAACTTTCTTAGATAAAGGGGTTGTTTCTACTTGGATACCTTCTTCCGAGCGTAACTCAACCGATGCAACTTCTCCGGCTTTCTTGTAAGACTTTGAAGGGTCCTAAGAGTTAATAAACAAAAAAAGTCTTTAGGAACAGAGTACAAAGTATCACTTTGAGTATCACAGTATCTTTTCATGTTTGGGTGATTAGCACTTGCTCTGGTAACAGGGTTACTGTATAAACAGAGGCTTCATGATCCTATTAATTTTAAACCAAACAATAGTATTATCAATAATTTAAATAATAAAACGTCATAATAAAATAAACACATTCAGCAAATAAAAGTGATATTCATATTTAAAGCAAAATTTTAAAACGGTGGACATGCTGAGGCTTTCCTGATGTTAACGAAACCCAAACTCCCCCCCAATCCGGAAATATAAACCATTTAATCTGTCCCCCAATTATTATAAATACTCTCCAAAAATACTGTTGATGTTTATTAATAAAAACCCACTAACAACTAAGTGTTGGACTATTTATAGTGTGAGAGAACTAGAAGAGCTCACATGGTGCTGAGCAGCAGCTGAGCAGTGCCCTGCAAGGGCTGGCACTGTCACCCTGTCCCTGCACGGCCCTGCTGGCAGCTCAGTCATGTCCCCACAGCCCCTGCACCAACAGCTTCTCCTCCCAGCACAACACTGACAGTCAGGAAAATAAGTAAAATAAAATAAGTCAAATCATTCTGTTTGCATGGGTGGGGGGAGCGGGGTGATAACGCACACACATGGAATAACTGAAACTCACATTTATTTCCAGTTCAGACCTCACCAAACTTGAAATTTATTCTGTAAAGGTTAAAACCAAAATTGCAATACTCATCATCTTCATAAATCCTACTGAGAGCATCTCAATAAATTCATCTTCTATTTTGGAAGGACATTCTTTACACACAGTGCCCAACACATCTCTGCAGTGCAGGGGGTACGTTCACTCCAAGCAGGAGCTGAGAATGGAAGGCCCTGACCCCTGATGAGATTATTCTGCCCATGGTTCTGATGTCCCCAGCATAAGAAGGACATGGAACCCTCGGAGCAAGTCCAGAGGAAGCCATGAAGTTGATGAAAGGAGCACCTTCCCTATGGAGAAAGGCTGGGAGAGTTGGGAATGCTCAGCCCAAAGAACTTTGTGTGGAGACCTCAGAGGCCCTTGCAGGATCTGAAGGGGCTCCAGGGAAGCTGGGGAGGGACTGTTCATCAAGAACTGGTGTGACAGGACAAAGTGGGATGGCTTCAAACGGACAGAGAGAAAATTTAGGTTGGATACATGAAAGAAAATCTTCCCTGTGAGGATGGGGAGGCCCTGGCACAGGGTGCCCAGAGGAGCTGTGGCTGCCCCTGGAAGTTTCCAAGGCCAACCTGGACGGAGCTTGGAGCACCCAGGAATAGTGGAAGGTATCCCTGTCCACGGCAAGGGGTGTGGAATAAGCTGGGCTTTAAGGTCCCTCCCAGTCATAAGTCACTGTGATTCTGTGATTTCGTTCCCAATTTGAAAACCTTCTGGGACCCAGCAGAACAAACACCAAACATGGACTGAAAGACATCAATGACACAGCTGTTCATTCCTCTGCAATAAAAACTGATATGGCACTGGCACTTCCTGCACTTGTTTACAGTCAGCATTACCCTGATCCCAGAGCTGTACCTATGGCAAACACCTACGGATGCTGAAGGGACAGCCTGGATTCCTCTGAAACAGCCAACTTTGGTGCAGCTCATGAAGGAAGTATTTGTTCAGTCAGCTGCACCAGCAGGACTTAACCAGGAGGCTGCAGCCTGGATCCAGCTGGTGAGATGAGAAGCAGTTGTGTGGGTAATGTGGGAGCCTCTGCAGTGACCCCAAGGCACCCCAAACCTAGGGCTGCTCCTTCCTGCAGGGATGGAGCAGGAGGGGGATTCTTTCTGCCCACCTCAAGGCCTGGCACTCACATGGAAACTCCTGAGTCAGCCTGACACCACCCCGAGCCTGCAATGCAACGCTCCTGGAATTCCCTGGGGCAGACTCTGAGTGCCAGAGAGTCACTAACGAGTATTAAAGTGAGCAGCCTTCAGAGAGCTGCATCCTCCTTCCTTATGGCCTGAAATTCTGACAAGAACTTTGGAAGAAAAACCTCCTTTGTTCAGCGGACTTCAAAAATCCACCTAAATATTGACTTGGGAATTCAGCTCCTCGTCCCTGTGTTTGCTCAAGCCATCAGTGTATCCACACTCTTCCTTCTTTCTTCTGTTCCTCCTGGGTGCTCTGCCACCCCCTGGGCCAGGTTCTGTGGTGCTCTCACACTGCCACTGCTGGGTACCCAATGCCCCTTGGCAGGCTCTGCTTTTCCCTCCTCACCTCCATTTCCAAACAAAGAGCTTGGAAGTTTGAGTAGACACTTAAATAATAAATACATAACTAATAAAACCCATCCAAACGCCAGCTTTGATCCGAGCAAGATGCCAGGATTCTGAAAACAAGACTTTAGCATCAAACACAGATCCTTTGAAAGCTGAAGGCGTGTGCCCTGGAAAGCTTCTTTCTCATCTAAGGGTGACTGAGTTTTCCAAGCACACTGAAAATTATTTCAAAGAACATGAATAGCAAAACAGGAAGCATCTAGTGAAGACGTCAGACAAGATGTCAAAAAAGTCTGTAATTTTTTTCAGCATTTTTAAACCCAAAATTCTTACATGGGATTTTTTTCCCCCATAGATCTATTTAATAATCAGCATTATTAACAGAAACATTTTCGAGGGAAATTTTTAAGGACAAAATTTCATCCGGTAACTTCTAATAGAAACATCTTGAGATGTTTCCTTTGGAGAAGGTTGCAGTGGCTGCAGAAACATTAAAAAAACTCCCAACATCAGCCACAGAGTCAAAGTTTCTTCTTGCAATTCTGCATCATTAACAATTTCAGACTTTTAGGTTGAAGTGAATAGCAGGTATTGCTGCCACTAAGGAGGATCCCACTGGAAGAGTAAGAGTACTGCAGACAGATACCAAAATCAAACTGCAATCACGCACAGCCCCAAACTTCAGGAAGAAAAAGGACGTTTTCTGTGCGGTGGCACCAGTGGAAGAACTGGACTTCACCGCTCATACACTGAGGGAATCAGGTAAATCAACTTCAGCCACATCGGCCCAACTCTCCCAGCACACACACCCCACCCTGGACACCCCCTGGGAAACACTCCAAGGGCACTCACTCCCTGGAACAAATCCCAGAACATCCCCAGGACATGGCCAGGGACACCCCAAACAGCCTATAGGACACATCCCCGAATCCCCGCAGGACACACATCCCAGACACATTCCCAGGACGCTCCCTAAGACACTCCCCAGGACACACTGGACAGGACACCCCGTACAAGGACACTCCCCACAGTGGCACAGCCCGTGCTGTGTGGTCAGGCTGACCCTCAGCCCCGCTCTCCTGTGGCAGCTCCAATCTTATGGACACGCTCGGCAGCTTCTCCCCAGAAACCTCCCAATCCACAGCTGGCAAGTGGGGAGCAGCCAGGACTGCCACCTGCAGAGGGGACAGGAAAGGTGCCCAGCATCCCTGGAATAACTCCCCGTGCCCACACAAGCATTCTGTGAGGTGGGAAGCAGAGACATGAAGTCGAGCACAAGTGATGGAATGTCCTCAGTGGCTGCTCCCATGGACCTCTAAACGTGTCCCTGTCTGCTGCTTTCGCCAGCTCCAGGTGCTGCAAGCTGGGCTCACAGGGCAGCATTCAGCACTTAATTCCCTCCTGAGCCCTGCTTCCCTGTCTGACTTGGACAAATGCACAGCTTTGTATCAGAGAAGCACAAACCCAGGTTTTAATCAGACAGATTTGCGAGAACTGTGGAAAAAAAACCAAACCATCAACATCTCCTGAGTGTTTCACCCAGTCTCACCTCCTGCCTCTACAAGCACCTGCCTCAAGCTTCCTCACTGCTGCCTCAATGTTGCAACCAAATGGACAATGCCATAAAAAACAGACTAAAGCAGTTTTCCTGGAATTCCGTGCCTTTTCAGCCCGAATTTCAAGCTCTGCTCTACGTTCCTGTGGTGTCAGATGGAATGAAATGGCCCATCTGGGCACAAAGCTGTTCAAAAGGATGAGATTACATTGCATCAAAAAGCATTTTGTGCTCTAAAAACTGAAACATTTGTTCCTGTGCAATCTTCAGTTCAACTGTCTGGTTTAAGAATCCATCCAATAAAAGTATTGCCCAAAGCAATTGCATAAAACATGTTACATTTCCATAAAATTGGTATTATCCTTAGTTTGACACTGAGCTGAACTGAAAATTCTGGATCTCCTATGTGAACATACAGTTTCTCAACTTGCACCATTCATCTGAGGAATAATAATTCCAGGTTATTTTGATATAAACTATTAACAGGTTATAATCCACCACTGGGGACATGGGTTAATGGTGGCCTTGGCAGTGCTGGGGGAACAGCTGAACTCCTT
The DNA here is from genome assembly GCF_029207755.1 of Chamaea fasciata. Taxonomy (NCBI): domain Eukaryota; kingdom Metazoa; phylum Chordata; class Aves; order Passeriformes; family Sylviidae; genus Chamaea; species Chamaea fasciata. The sequence continues at coordinate 992,965 of NW_027094116.1, read as the reverse complement.
GATCTTAAAGGTCCTTTTCAGCCTGAACAATTCTGTGATTCCAGAATCATCACAGGCACCAACAGCAAAAAACCCCCTTTATTCTAAAAAGGGCATCTGTTGTTACACTGCAGCACAGTCTCAGGGTTTATTACTGCTAGATCATTATTTACTGTCATTATCATTGGTATTTACTTGCAAAAAGCTCAAGCTGATCTTTCCTGTGAACAGGGACATCTATCAAGTCTGGTGTCACACTTCTCAACTAAACCCAAGTTGCAAAACACAAGATAGTCTCAGCTTCCAACACCTGAAGTAATTAGAAGGAACCAGGCTGTCAATGAAAATGTTGTTTGGTGTTTCTCTTGAGAGCCACCAGCAAGCAATAAGGATTTTTTATGCCCATACACAGATTTACCCGTTATTGTTCTGGCTGTTGTACTTCAGGCCAATGCTCAGACTACAATTGTAACGAGCATTCTGAGGAATCACAGGAACTGTTTTGTACTCGTGGCATCAACATATTCTGTGCAATTCCTCAGATAAAAATGCTCTTTGTTTTTCACCTCCAAGACTTTTTAGTCTTTTCTAAAGAAAAGCAAGTTTGAACTACCAGGAAAACAATGATTCTATGGAACTAGTCTAAGACAAACTTCTGTCCCAGATCCTGCAGGAAATATTCTTGAGCTATCCAAAAAGAAAACAAACCAATTCTTCAGCTTTTTAACTTCTTCGCTTGAAACTTTTGCAGTTGGTGGCTGTGATTTCATCAGCAAATTTCGCTGCAGAGCTTCCCTGCATGACCAAAGGCAGGAGAAAGAGCTCCAGAATCCTGCACTCAGCAGTTTTACACAGGAATAAGGAGATGGAGCAGGAGGGCGAGTCCCAACCTGCTGCCCTGTGTTACCACTGAGCGAGAGTTACACAGGCTGCTACTGTCACTTCTTGCCTTTTATGTGCTAAAACCTTCATTACTGCACCTCTGCCAGCACAGCTAAACCATTCCAACACACCATCCTACAAACTAACAGGGGCAAAACGTCTATTCTTCCTCAAGGCTCAGGTGTTTGGGCTTAGCCCAGCAATGTCTGCCTGCCCCAGGACACTTTCTGAAAGAATGAAATCCACACTCGGTGTCAAAAAGCAAACTGAACGCTGCCTGGCTATTGCAGTGCCTGCTAATTTTGTTTCTTGTAACACCTGGGAATCTCAGACATTTCCGGGTTTCCCTTTACAGTTCTATGATTTTCTCCTCAGAAAAAAAAATATTTATTAACTTTTATGTCTAAGCATTCCTGGAGGACAAATTGTAAATACAGGAGGAAAAATTTCTCTGCTGAAAGGGTGGTCAGGCTTTAGAAGAGGTTGCCCAGGGAAGGGGTGGATGGAATTCCCATCCCTGGAAGTGTTCAAAATCGTTTGCATGTGGCCCGTGGGGACAGGGTTCAGTGCTGGGGAACAGCTGGATTCCATGATCTGGGAGGGCTTTTCCAACCTGAACGATTCTGTGATTCCAACTTACCTCATGTACCCACTCCCCTTTCAGACTAAAGACATAAACCCTCTGTTCATGTATCTGAAGACACTCCCCAAGTCTTACGAGTCCTGTCAGCACTAAACTTGAGGGAAAAAACCTGTCAGAGATGGCAGTGCAAAGGATTTTCCTACTATTTTCCTTTTAACACTGGTATTCCCAGGAGAAGAATTCCATTACCTCTCTTTGTCTTTCAGTGGTTAACTGTGCACACTGCAAGTGCTAAATTTTCATTCTAATCCTTTATTGCTCCTTTAAAAGAACAGAAAGTTCCCTTTCAGAGCTCCAAGTAAAGCCACACCTGGCTTTGAATGGGTCACATGTTTGCTTTCCCCTCCTCTGCACCCACAGCAAAAATCCACGGATAGCTTTCCTTTGCTGAAGTCTAATTTGCAGTGCTTAAAAACTCGCTTTATTACATGGCAGTAAGACAAAAAAAAAACCCCAAAATAACCCTTGGGTATAATATTCAAAACATGTGATGGCTTTAAGCCATCACACCCGTTTATTTCCACACAGACATTTCTAATTCCACTCCAGGAATCAGCAGGATGTTGTTTAGTGTCATTTCTAACAATCCAAAGTGCAAAATGGCAGCAGGGAACGGACAGACTTAAACACCATCTCAGAACAACTCGGGAGAGAGCAGAGGATCTAAAGTGAGTTATCATGAGTCAGGGATTTGAAACTCTTGTAAATAATGCAAATGTAATGCAACAGATCTGCATCCTCTGCATCACACACCAGGCAGGAGAGCAGGGAGTGCACTGAGAGGAGCTGCAATCTAAAACTGACGTGGCATCAACAGTGTCATGCACCACATCAGGAATATTCTACAACATCACTAATATTTGCCTCCCTTTCTATTTTCCATTTGAAATGGGATGGATCTCTGGAAAAAAAAAAAAAAAAAAAAAATCCTGGTGTATAAACAAAGATGTCAAGGATGAAGAATCCCTGCTGTCACCATGCAGATTCAAATATTGATTCTTTTCTCTGGTAAAAACTCCCAGGGCACGATCTCTTGATGCAAAGCCTCCAGACACAGAGGTGCCTTTTGAGTGCAGAATCAGGGAATCATGGCATGTCCTGAGCTGGAAGAGACCCACAGGGATCACCCAGTCCAGCCCCTGTTCCTTCATAGACAGCCCAACAACCCCAGCCTGGGCATCCCTGGGAGTGGTGCCCCAACACTTCCGGAGCTCTGGCAGCCTCGGGGCTGTGCCCATTCCCTGGGGAGCTTGGGCAGTGCCCAGCACCCTCTGGGGGAAGAGCCTTTTACTGACACCCAACCCAAACCTCTCTCGATTAATTTAACATTAAACCTCCTCCAAATGAGAGATTTTCAGCTGCAGGGACCACCTCAATTCAGACATCAAGAGAAATCTCTGGTTGGATATTCCAGACTGGCCCAATACTCTACTCATTGCAACAGAGCCTTGTTAAAAAAAAAAAAAAAAATCAGCGTAATACCAAACTCTGATCGACTCTTCCAACGTTTTTCAAGCCAAAGTTAGAAACATCATTAGAAATAATAAGCTTGTTCTGAAATGGAAGAATGTAAAATAAAGACCATTGCCAAAATTTTAAGTTACGCAACATACGCTTGAGGATTTCTTGTTCAATAGGCTGACTAAAAACACCTCTGCTTCCAGTGGAGGAAAACCCCAATGTGAGTGCACTGTAGAGTCTGGAAAAGGCAATTTTAGTCCTTACACGTAACATGCAGCACACCTGTTTTGTCAGCACATAATTTATTACTCAGAATCCCAGACTGGTTTGGGCTAAAAGGGATTTTTAAAAATCTCATTCCACCCCCTGCCACGGGCAGAGACACCTCCCACTGTCCCAGGCTGCTCTGAGCTCTGTCCAGCCTGGCCTTGGACATTTCCAGGGATCCAGGGGCAGCCACAGCTTCTCTGTGCACCCTGTGCCAGGGCTTCCCCACCCTCACAGGGAGGAATTCCTTCCCAAAATCCCATCTAACCCTGCCCTCTGGCAGCAGGAAGCCATTCCCCCCCCAGGCACTGGAAGGCCACAATGAGGTCATCCCCAGATTTCACTTCTCTTTAAGGTGACTCTTCCTCAAGGCCAATTGCAGTCAGGGTATGCCAGGGGAAAGGAAAAGGTCTGGGTATGTCAGACAGACTTCACCTCAGCACAAGGTGAGGAATTTTCCTTCCCCCTGGGCAGGCTCTGCCTTAGGAGATCTGCCAGGACAGATTTATGCAGGAAGCCTTGGGAACAGGACACAGGCTGGAGAAATGGAAAAGCTTCAACCTTGGGAACCTCTGGAGCAGAAGCCCCCTGAACAGACAACCCCTGCAAAGGAAGGATTCCAGCTTCCAGGGATTCCCTGGATTACCCTGCTGAATCACCTGGCAGTACCACACAGGGGTACATTCTAACATTTGATTAACAAAACTTTCATGTTCATTGGAAAAAAAAGAGCAGGCTGTAATCAAACCCTTCAAAAATTTAACATCTATGCAACTCTATTTGTAATCCTTGCCATTTATCCTATTTTCCCTATCTGCTACTGCTGCTCTTACTGATTACATCACGGAGATCATAAAAACAAATCCTCGAGGCAGGGCTACTTCCTGGTGTTTGGAAAAGCCCTGGCACATCTCTCCAGCCACTGCATTTACATGCAGGTTATCACCACGCTGGTTTCTAACTCATGTGGAAAACTCTATTTTACTTTTCAGACCCTGTCTTGAGCCATTCATGGCAGTGACAGGTGAGACACAGCACAACAACTGGTTCTAACAGGTGGGAAAAAAAAATACAAATCCAACCATCAGAGACAAGCACAGCACATCCAGAGCTCCATCTCAAGAGAGACAAGACAACCAAACCACTCCACTTTGTTACAGAAAAGGGACTAAAAATCTCCCCGTTACTTTTCAGAAATGAACCCACTTCAAGCGAACACGGGAATTATCTTTCACTGTTATTGAAACGACAAATCGGAAAACTGTGAAAGAGCATTTTTTTCCTGCTAATGGCCACAAAATAAAACCATTTCTAACTCCAGACACTTCAGTATCAGAGGTTACACACAAAACCAGCAGAACACGGCGGTGCAGAGATGATGAAGCTTTTAAATACAGCTTAAATGTACCATGACTTGCAAATCACCCCACAGACACATCACTCACTTGCTTCGAAGGACAGTGCTCGTTCTTCTCCTCTGTCATCTTCCCACTCTTGGGAGCCCTTCTTGGCTGCTTGATGCTGGTTTTTATGGCAGGCCGGCAGACATAGTTCTCCAGGTTCTTGGGAGGCTTTTTGGTCCGCTTTGCTTGAAGGCCAATCTTCAGTTTGAGGTTTCCCTCCGAGAAGTTTGTTTCCTTCACCGAGAACTGCTGCTGCGCATCGCCCAGAGCCTCGCCCTTGCCGCCCTCCGCGTTCCCCTCCCGGCTCTTCTTCTTGCCGTCCTCCTCGTCCTTGGAGCAGCCTTCGAGCTCTGCTTCCCCTTTGCCCACCAACGTGCCAATGTTTACCACAGAGGGGCTTTTCCCAGGAAACCCTTCAGAATCAGAACCCAAGCCTAACATAGCAGTATTCCGAGGGTCCATCACAGGCGGAATATTTGCCTTCAGCTGATTTCAGGGAAGGTTTACAGAGATATGTTCCTCAGAAGAGCTGTTCCACTACGGGCAGTCAACATCTTTCACTCTGTGAGAGGAAAAGACAGACAAGAATAAATTTGGATTTTCTAGCAGAAATTGAATTGTTATTAAAACCAATTTAAAAGCTGACAGTTGTATTTCAGACGAGCAGAGCAGCTGATGTTCCAAGACACCAACACGTTCACTCACCTCCTTCAAAACCACAGTTTATCTGTAACACACTTTTAAATGGTAAGTGAAAAATAAAAAGTATGTGAATATTACAATTTCCAAATTATCCACAGGACACTTCAAATGATGGCTACAGATTTTAATACTGGTCATCAAAGTAATTTATTTATTTATAACCAGAGCCCAGTTAGTCCCAGTCTTGCTCCTTCTGGACCCACTGGAAGAGCTGCATCTAAGGGAGGAGCAGGCAAATGAAACCCTTGAGAAAGCATCAAAACCTCAGAAATATTCTGGTTTTAATTATCTGAGCCACCAGGAAAGTTGAGCCTAAGCCACGTGTGCATCAGTTTACAAACACGCCACAAAATCCGCTCGTTAGTTAAAGACTTTCCACAATCCAGGAAGAAGGATGGGAGAACAGAAGCCAACCAACCCCAGCAAACATTCACACATTGGTTTGTGCTTCCTGAAGCAGGGGAAGAGAGAAGTCCCCACTTTGATCAGCACAGACACTGGCAGATATATAGAATTGACCCATTTAGCATAAAAGAACAGAAGGAACCTTTTCATCTTACCTACAGCAGAAGTAGAGTTGAGCTCTAAGTTTGTGAGCACTGACCCCCTGCTCACACACAGACCCTGAGCTTCCCTCCCTGCCAGAGAACAACCCAAACCTGTGCTCACTTTAGTTTTATCATGCAGACAAAAATCCCAGAACTGTTTGGGCTGGGAGGGACCTTGAAGATCATCTCATCCCACACCTGCCATGGGCAGGAACACCTTCCACTATCCCAGGTTGCTCCAAGCCCCATCCAACCTGGCCTGGAACCCCTCCAGAGATGGGGCAGCCACAGCTTCTCTGGGTATCCCGTGCCAGGGCCTCACCATGAAGCCATTCCCCTCTGTCCTGTCTCCAAAGCCCTGTAAAATTCTCTCTCCATCTTTCTTGCAGGCTCTCTTGAGGTACTGAAAAGATTTTTGTTCTGGAGGCATTCGAAGGAGAAAATGTTTAAATCTCTTCAGCACTTAAATACATTTATCATTTTTTTGAGACGAAACGGTTCAGAAACAAGTCTGAAAAAAACACTGACTTGCTGAAAAGTGCATCACAGGCACCAAAGCAGCCTGAATCTTCTGTCCCTATCTTCTCTACAGTCATTAAGGCTGAACTGTGAGAACGGCATGGAAAGATGTCATGAACTCATAGTGAGTTTCAAATTAAGGTCTTAGGCAGTCTCCTGTGATGTTTGGCCTCCTGGCAGGTCAGCAGTGGAGCACAGAGCACATGGCAGGTCCCACAGCCCCCCTGGCCAGACAAGAACTGGGGGAGCAGCAGCAAGGAGCTGGTTTTGGGGTGGCTCCGGAGCGCAGGCACCGCACGGGAAGGGGAAAGGATCAGGAATGTGAAAGGCGACACCGGAGAGCACCACGGCAACTGCACTGGACACAGGTTGGAGGACAGATGCCAGGATTAGTGGGGGCAGAAGAAATACTGCTGGGAACACCAGATGCAGCCTGTCATAAAGCCAGGCTTCCCTGGCTACGTCCTCAGAGAAAACAAACTTATTTCCATGTGTTCTGTGCACGTTATTCATGGGGCTTCTATCTGCAGCTCTGGCTTTCCAACTATGCACATCCTCAGAAATCAAACCTGCCATTATCACTCGTAAGACCAGAGTAATTAGATAAAATCTCCATTTTATAAGGAGAAAAAAGGGTAGAGCAGTGTGACATGGACACAGAGAGGAGTCAGTGGCATGGCCCAGTTCAAGGCCCGATGTTAGTCCAACAGGTTTCACCATGTCACCAAAAATGGGCTTTTTCATCCACATCAGTGTGCAAGGAAAACTGGCAAGCAGGTAAAGAATTGTGAGCTAAAGCCTGAATTTGTATTACTCAAGTCCAAGAAAAGGGAAAATCCCACATGCCATCAGGCAACTCTCAAATCTGTGCTCACACAACTATTTCCTTCTCTAGTGACTGGGGTGCAGAGCAGCAACAACACTTCAGGCATTCTCTTACAAATAAAATTAATTAATCACCTTCAAATACGAAACCAAGAGCAAGACTCACACCCTGACCTTAGAAACTTCACGACCCAAAGTGCACGGTGGGAACCAGAGCAAAGGACTGGTGTTCACATCCTACTCTGTACTGAGAGGAACAGTAACTATCCAGAAACAAAGTCACTGAATTGATGGCTCCCACAAACACAGAGCAGGTCATTTATTTATCCATTAATTGCTCTCAACACAGACAACAAAACTGCTAATCCTGGCCCTAATCACCATTTTGTCTTGATCACTGTAATCTCCTCCCAACTCCCCAGTTACCCCACTAATTCACAGGATACGTGCCTGACACTCGGATCTCATCTCCCTGAATCCCCGTGTGCTGCTTCCTCCCTGCCTTATCAAGTTCAAGCTTCCTGCCACTGTCTCCAAGGTGTTCTCAAGTATACCTTGGCTCTTCCTCTGCTCCTGCTCCTCGGAGCTGTTTCCCCAGTGATGCCACTATTTGTTTTCTTTTCTCACTTTACGTTCTCTGCGCGTGTGCCTCACTCGCTGCAGGATCTGTTCCATTCCTCGTGCAGGTTGTGCCTTAAAACCTTGTGGATGTCAAAGCAAAAGAGCAGCCAACTGGTGACAGCCACAGTTCAGAGGCAGCGAAAAAAACTTGCACAAATTTACCCTGAAAACTCTGATGCTTTGGGGACTTTAAAGACCTAAACCGATCATATTTAACCATGCGAGATAAGGCACATATCCGTGTCTCTGCTTCCCGTGTTTGTTGCACGAAGTTCCAAGTCTTGTTCTGAATTATCCTACATCCATGGGATCTTAACGAAACTTTTGCTGAATTGAAAACCATCCAGTACCAAATCCCTGCATAGCCTCTCAAGTGATAAGCAAGACATGTCCTCGCCAGCTCCCACATCAGACTCCCAGCCCCTCGGCCAGCACGTTCCGTAGATTTCAAATCCCTCCTGAAACTGTTCTTCTCCAAAAAATTAACTATGAAGCATTTTAACACCCATTTTGACACGTGCCACCTGGAATTAAGTGGTGTTCATTAATGATTTCTCCAATGCCACACACAGTTTTAATACCTGGCATACATCCTTATTCCCCCAGTGTCACATCCCAAGCCCTTTCTGCCCATCAGCTGCTGAGATTTCTGCTCTTCTCATCCTCTGCTTCTCCAGGAAGAAAATGCCAAGTGTTGATTCTACTGCCAGACCCCAGATATGTTCCCCCACACCCCCTCAGCAATATTAACTAAGATTTCCCCCTCTGCTCAATTCAGGATGTTGTGCTCATTCCTGTTGCTGCTTTTGTCGATGAAAACACTGACATGACTGTCATGTCACACTTGGAAGGTGACTGTTTTTTCTTTAGGTTCTTTTCATTGCTTCAGCTCCGAGGGACATTAAATCCAATTCAGCTGACTGTTAGAAATCCCAGAATATTACTACAAACTCTGTGACCTCCCACAGTCCTCTCTCAAATTCCTTATCTTCTTTTCTTTGCTAAGGAAGACAGCTACCCCACTCAGCAAAGAGAAATAAAACGTGGGGAAAAGCCTTACAGTATTTCTCTACATCACAGCCCCTGAACAGGGGAAACAGGATCACCTGCACAAGCATCCTTAAAACGTTCAGAGATGGAGACAGTTATCAGGAATCAAGTTCCTGTTTGCGTTCCAGGAGGTAATAAATAAAACACTTTCCAACTGGAATCTGCTGGATGTGTTTCTGACAGACAGAAATCCCAGGGGACCTGTCTTGCCAGGAAGAATATTCCACACAAGTGCTGGGAGCAGAGGCCATGCTCGGGGAAAGCACACGGAGCAGGACACGGGTTATGTGGGAAGAAAGGCAGAGGACAGACATGATAACACCCTGCAAGTGTGCTCCAGTGGGAGGAAAATTGGGAAGCAGAGATAAGAGTTTCTCCTGGTTTTTAACCTGGCCCAAGCTGACACCCTACCTGACTGCAGGTCTGGAATCACAGGGCTGAATTTGGAGGTGCAGGGTAATTCTGGCGGCTCCCCATTCACATGCAAATCAAGGCAAAATTGCTAAAATCTGCATAACCAACTCGTGTTTGATGGGAGCAAAGGTTCCTCCACCCTTAGGCTGCGAGTGCCAGCATCAGCCAACGCTGATTGCCGAGGGAAAAGCAGTTTGGGAATTCTCCTAAAACATTATCCCATCTGCTCCAGTGTGAGTCAGGAGCTCACTGAGAGGTCTCTACATCCAGTGCCCTCCAGGGGATTTTTTCTGGACAAAACCCATTTATTTATGTCCATCTAGTAAAAGATAAGGGTCACAGCAAACCAGCACTTCCCCTTCAACTCCAGACAGATGCTTTTGGTGATTCCCAACCACCCCAGTGCCAGAATGGCCACACCTGTGCCACAGGTAAGGGACAGAAAACCAGGGACAAACACAGATTCTGCTTTCACAGAACAATCACAGCAAGTCTCATGACAGATTTTTTTCCCTTTGCAAGCTGGAGATGGGACACATGACCTCACTGGAGTGGGAGAATGTGTCCACAACAGCACCAGCCCTTCCAACAGCAGCAGCAGCAATTAATTTAATTTTTAAAAAGCCAACAATCCCATAGACAACAATATCTATTTTAAAATTCCTTTAATTCAGTAACTACATGTGCTATTGCCACTTTTCTCTTGTGACAACAGCACTGCCATTTTTTACCAATATGTCTGTCTCTTCCACCAAGGAAAAAAAAAAAACCTGCTTTTTATATCCTCCAGGACAGTTTAAACTTTTGAAAACAACTGGGAAAAAAAAAAAAAAAAAGCTTCTTCTGGAAATTGTAACTCAAGTTTTGTCACTGGTTATTATCACTCAAACCTTTTTAGGCGACTGCCTGTAGCAATGAATTCAAGTCCAAAAAGAAGTTGTGGTAATTTTGTCTTTTAAACCAAGATGTTCCACACTTAGAACTCTTCAAAATGAAAAAAAAAAAAAAAAAAAAAAAGAAAGTCTCTCTTTTATACTCTCAGTTGAGAAAAGCTTTGAGTAAGAACACTTCTTAAGAACTCAAGCAGGCAGACAGATGATGATTTTAGAGCCCATCTCTCCCCATATGTTCAAGCAGCTGCCAGAACTTCCCCGATTCCCACAGAGGCACCAGGGATGATCCCAAGGTCCTCAAGGATGACCACGGGAAACACCAGCCGTAAAGAATTCACCCCCACATCCCCTGGAAAACAAGGGCAGGTGCACTCTAAATTACTGCAAGGAGAACAGCCAAACCAAACCAGGAAAGAAGGTGCACTGCTCCTGAAAAATGAAAACTGAGATTTCCAGGGATGAAGCCACAGGTCCTGTCCCTGCTCCCAGAGCTCCCACCACGGCCAGGTTCCCTGGCTGGCTCCTGACAACACACAGCGAGCAGGAGAGCGAATGCGTGTCCTGAGGCCATCGGATGGAAACCCACATTCCAGTTCTCTGCTCCATAATTAACAGGGTGAAGAACCACAAACCAAGGGCCAAAGGCAGGAGTTAGAAAGTCAAGAGAACGCGGCAGAGAAAGAAAAGGATGCGAACGCATTTTGGCTTTTGATGGGAGAGATCGGTAAGGCCAAATTAAGGCTCAACCACCTCGACCCAAATTCATGGTCAATAAAGCTAAAACAGGATTAAAAATGCAACGAAAGTAAAATTTCAGAAGTATGATCTTGGAGAAAGGGGATGACAAAGTCTACGAGACACTGACCCAGTAAAGCAGCCAATATCCCAAACCCCCTAAAAACCACATCAATATTTGGCAGGGAGACCCCCGGCTCCGTCCCCCGCATTCCCCCCGCCCGTCCCACGGGGCAGGACCGCGCCGTGCCCGGGGAAACACCGAACTTCGGGGATGCGCAGCCCCGCTCGGCGGGGAAGCGGGGGCCAGGAGGGGCCCCCGGGGCGGTGGCAGGTGACAGCCCGGCCCCCGACACGCGTCCGAGCGCGGCTGTCAGGCTCCCGCACCCCCGGGGGGCTGCCCCGGCCCCGGGCCCCGCCGCCGCCGCTCCTGTCACCGGGCCCCGCGGCCGGCGGGGATCCCCCGCCCCTCGCCGCGGTCCCTGTCAGGGATCCCCCGGTGCCTCCCGCTGCGGGGCTGGCTGTCAGGGTCTCCTCGGCCCATCCCCGGCTGTCGGGACCCCGCGCCCCGCTCCCCGGCCGGCTCCACGCTGCGCTCCGGGCCCTGCTGGGGATCCCCCCCCCCCGCCGCCCCCGGGGATCCCCCGCCACCGCCGGGGATCCCCAGCGCCCGCCGCCGGGCCGGGAGCGGGGATGCGGTGCGGGGGTGCGGGGGAAGCGCGGGGGGCACGCGGGGGAGACGCGGGCGGGGTGCGGGGCGGCCCCGCGGCGGATCCCGGCGCGCCTCCCCTCCCCCCGGGCCGCGGGCCTGAGGCGGTCCCAGTCCCCGCCCGCCCGCCCGCCCGCTCCTCACCGTGTCAGCGGCAGTGCGGCCGGGGCCGAGCACGGGCTGCTCCGCGCCGCATCCCCGCGGCCGCCCGGGCGCGGACGGGGCCGGGGCGGGACCGGGACCGAGCGGCCGCCGCGGCGGGGCCTGAGCCGAGCGAGGCGGCGGAACCAAAATGGCGGCGGCTCCTGCTCCGCCGCGAGCGAGCGCACGGACACGCCCCCGCCGCCGGTCACGCCCACTCCGCGCCCGACCACGCCCCCGGCGCGGCCACACCCCCGCGGGCAGAGGGCGCGGCGGTCACTCCTGACCACGCCCCCTTATTGGCCACGCCCTGTTTGTTACGCTCCTTTCGGCCACGCCCCTCCGATCCCGGTCACGCCCACCGGGAGCGTGCCCAGGAAAGGCAAAAGACGGGAAAGGAAAACGCGCTCTTTTGCCCCAGAGTGATGCGGGTGGTTTTTTTCATCCACAGAACCGTCTTTCCTTGAATGCCACACCCACGCACTTCCCAGTTCAGGGTAATTAAAGTCTTTTCGTGAATCTGGACTCATGGGATGTTAAGGGGTTGGAATGGACCCTAAAGGTCATTTGGTTTTAACCCTCCTGCCATGGGCAGAGACATCTTCCACTAGACCAGATCACGCAAGGCCTTGTCCAGCCCGGCCTTGGACAATTTCAGGGATCCAGGGGCAGCCACAGCTTCTCTGGGCAGCCTCTACCAGAGCCTCACCACTCTCACAGGAGGAATTTCTTCCTAATAGGTGACCTAACTTTCCCCTCTGTCAATTTGTACTCCTTGTCCTATCACGACAGTTCCTGACGAAGAGTCTCTCTCCATCTCCCTGTAGCCCCTTTAGATCCTGGAAGGTGCTCTGAGGTCTCCCCAGATCCTGCTCTTCACCAGACTGAATATTCCCAACTCTCCCAGCCCTTTTAGCTACATTGTTGTTCCCACTAGACTTCTTCCAACAGCTCCATGTCCTTCGTTTTTTGGGAATGATGGAGTGATGCTCATAATGTCTGATGGGAAGTACTACAGCCATGTGCAATTGCTGTTAAATGGTGTTTTAAAACACTGTCTGCCAGAAATAGGAGAAATTAATTAAAAAATGGTATTACAGCAGTAGGTATATTTAATTCAAATGAACAAAAATCCCCGGGACTAAAATAACCATAGCAAAAAGAAATGTGAAGTCTTTGAAAAACCAGATTTAAGTTGTCAATACCTGAAAACCTGGCCATGAAACCATGAATAGCAAATTGCTTTTGCTCTACGCATGCAAAATTCAATACTGAGAATCCAGATGACTCCTCAGAAATGAAAAACAGGCTGTTCCTGAGCCAGCACTGTGACCTGGAGGCCAAGAAGACCAACAAAATACTGGGGGCATCAGGCCGAGCATTCCCAGCAGGTCAGGGAGTGATCGTGCCCCTGTGCCCAGCCCTGGGAGGCACCTCTGCAGTGCTGTGCCCAGCTCTGGCATCCTCAGCACAGCAGGGGCAGGGAGCTCCTGCAGGGTGACAAAGACGCTGAAGGGCCTGGAGAGATCCCTGCCCAGGAAAGGCTGAGGGAGCCGGGGCTGTTCAGCCTGGAGAGGAGCCCCAGCTGAGAGGGGCCCTCAGCCCTGGCTGGCCCTGGCTGGTCCTGGCTGGTCCTGGCTGTCCCTGGCTGGCCCTGGCTGGTCCTGGCTGTCCCTGGCTGGTCCTGGCTGGTCCTGGCTGTCCCTGGCTGTCCCTGTGTGCAGCAAGGGGCAGAGCAGGGCCAGGCTCTGCTCCAGGCCCAGCAATGGCCCCAGAGCCACGGGCAGGGACTGAGGGCAGGAACTGCCCCTGCACAGGAGGCAGAACTTGTGCCCTGGGCAGTGGGCAGCCCTGAGCAGAGCCCAGAGAGGCTGCGGAGCCTCCCTGCCTGGATCTGCCAGACCCATCTGGCCACAATCCTGTGCTCTGGGATGTCCCTGTCTGAGCAGGGCGGTGGCACCAGACGTGACCCACAGCGGACCCACCCAACCCGATCCACGCCGGCATTCTGATTTCATTTGTCCATTTCTGAAAACCTGGCGACAAACCTCGAGCAGCTTTTGCGCTGCACCCGCCAAACCCGCATCCCGGGGCCGGCCGGCACGAAATCAATTAAACAAATTAACACATTAACGCCGCTCGCACGGGAACACCGCCACGGGAGGCCACGCCCTCTGGCCACGCCCACTGTGACACGCCCTCCTAAGCCACGCCCCTCATGTCCCTCAGCGCCTCCCGTAGCGGCCGCGTCATCGCGGGGCTGCGGCGGCGCCGGCGGCGGGGCGGGACCGGCCCCGGCGGGCCCGGTGAGTGCGGGGGCACCGCGGGCCCCTCGGTCACACCCGCGGCCCCCTCGGGGGCACGGCTGAACCCCCCCACTTCCCACGGGGTCGCGCTGCTCCGGCCCCGGCTGTGACCGGGAATGGGGAACGGAGCCCGCGGGCAGCACGTGGGAGGCACCGGGGGGGCCGCGCCGCGCTCCGTCCGCAGCGGCCGCGGCTTGTTTTTATTGAATCTGGAGAGCCGAGGCGTTCTGGTCGCTGATGGATGGCTGTGAACGCACCTTCGGCGTTGTCCGCGTGATTTTTGGTGGTAAAACCACAGAAATCCACGCGTGTTGCTCCGGTAGCACCCGCGGTGCTCCGGGGCTGTTCTGAACCTGGCCCAGTTTCCGTCTCTCCCACGAACGGAGCCCCAGAGCAGCCCCCACAGCTGCCTTGGTCCTTCAGGGATTCTCGGGGTGCCCAGAATTAATGGCAGGTTTTAAAAGAAGCCAACAGCAAGTTTAAAAGAAAAATCAACAGGACATTTAAAAGCATTAACAGAATTCAGTCTTTGTGACTCCTTAATCTTCCATAATTCTCCACAATTGTGTCTGAGAAAGAAGCTTTCCCGTCCCTGCTTTCTTTGCAGCTCAAACTGATGGGAAACCACCGGGCTCGGTTCCCACGTGGGGCGGGATCTCTCCTTGCTGTGCTGCACGTGCCGGCAAGGCGTGTGAAATAGCCAAAAATTCCTCTGCAGGATGAGATCTTCACTCATTCCTGAAATAGCAAGAGTGGGGGGGGGGGGGGGGGTTGTGTTTCCCCGTGTTTATTTTAGTTGAACGAATAAGAACCGACTTTGCAGCGTTCACACCCTCCCCTGTGGGGTTGTTTTCCCACTCCCTGCAGTAACAGGTGGAAATGCTGTTCTCTGCAGGTGAACCAGCTTTGTCTTGCTCAGCTGCAGGTAACCACCAATTCCACTGAAGCAGCAGCTCCTCCTGAGGAGTTAAGGTAATTAATACTCCCTTTGAATGCAACTTATTGTACCCAAGAATTCTCAAAGCATCCTTGTTGGCCACTGTCAGTATTTTCTCCTTGGGAGGTTCTATGAAAAAGGCTTTGGATACCAGCAGAGATGACAAATGTAATCTCTGCTCCACTTTTTGCCTTTATTTGTGCATCACAACTGCTCAAGTGTTTTGTTTTGGGCCTTTCCTCCTGCTGTAATCAGGGATGGCTGAGCAGTAGATACTGGTGAATGATTAGGATGAAGCTGGAGACACAGAAGCACCTTCAGTCTCAGCATTATTCCAGTTCCTTCACAATAATCACTACTGCAGTCCTATATCTCTTAACAGTCAAAATTCCTTTCCCAGTCAATCCCAACAACAGACTGTTCTCCTCACTAGGAGAATGAAATACCTTCCTTTACAAAGTGAAGGGTTTTTTTTTTCTGTTCCTGTCTCTCAGAAAATGCCACATAATTAAAGGAGTAGTTTTTTATTAGTTTTACTCATACTTTATTATTTTTAAAAAATGGACTAGTTTTTATTTTAAACTATTTGTAATTTTTATGTTTTAATGGCATGGTTTTTATTCTATTTTTTTAATAGTTTTTCTTAGGCAAGTAGTGCTGATCAGCAGTCTGTGTCACTGCAGAGCATCTGACACTTGGTCTGAATTATTTGTGTGCCTTGTCATGAGGGTCTTTCAACACAAACAGTTCTCTCCCAGCATAAGATAATCAGGCATAACAAAAGCAACTAAAATATCCACTTCTGTTCCCGCAGGAAAATGCTGAGAAGTCTGCAAGGACTCGCCTGCCGTTCCCTGAAGGTGAGTCCTGTTAGAGCCTGGTGCTATTTCCAATATTCCAACTTTCCCATGGCCTGGAGTGACAATTTACAGCTAAATTTACAGTTCAATTACAGACAATTTACAGTGAAAAGTGAGATTTTTCTTACATTTGTCAGCTAAAACCTTGGTGGCTCCTCTGAGCTGGGGCTGTAAACTCCCATTGTGGGCTAAGGAAAGAGCTGATCCACCATTTCCACCTTTCCCTGAGGGATGCTGAGGTCCTGCACCTTCCATTCACGTGTTTCTCAGGAAACAGGGATTATTCCACTTGCTCTGCATGGCTGGAACGTCCAGAGGAAGAAGCCACCAGCCTCGCACGAAGCCTGTGCTGCTGGTGGGAAGAGTTTTGCCAAAAAACATAGAATCATGGAATGTCCTGAGCTGGAAGGGACCCACAAGGATCGTGGAGTCCAACTCCTGGCCCTGCCCAGACACCCCAACAATCCCAGCCTGTGTTGGGAGCTCCAAAGGCTCCTGGAGCTCCGGCAGCCTCGGGGCTGTGCCCATTCCCTGGGGAGCCTGGGCAGTGCCTGAGCACCCTCTGAGCTGAGAACCTTTTCTTTTATTCATTTTCTGAGCCGAAAAGTGGCTCAGTACTTCAGCTGGGTGTAGTGATACCAGCTCTGCCCCAACTCCCAGCAGCCCCGTGTTATCCAGAGGGCCTCCTTAAACCCCAGAGAGCAGCAGGAGCTCACGGTGCAGGTCTGGAATGGCTTCCTGATGGAGAAGAGTTCCAGCCGTGCTGCCTTTTCCAGGCTTTTCCCCTGGAGCACAGCGATGTGGCCGAGGGTGGCTGCAGCTGCCTTTTGCAGCTCTGGCTGTGCAGTGCTTCCCTTCCCGGGCAGCCTGCGGCAGCAGCTGGGAATTCCCAGAGCCCCTGGAACACACAGGAACAGCCCGGTATTCCCGGGATGTGTGGAACACAGGAACGGCCCGGCATTCCCGGGATCTGTGGAACACGCGGGAACAGCCCGGCATTCCCGGGATGTGTGGAACACGCGGGAACAGCCCGGCATTCCCGGGATGTGTGGAACACGCGGGAACAGCTCCACCTCATGGCTCAGGACTCCCGATTCATCTCCGGGCACCACGTGATGATTCGCTGCCATTTCAGGGATCCCAGGGAGGG
Source organism: Chamaea fasciata (assembly GCF_029207755.1). Taxonomy (NCBI): domain Eukaryota; kingdom Metazoa; phylum Chordata; class Aves; order Passeriformes; family Sylviidae; genus Chamaea; species Chamaea fasciata. Next base: position 975,920 of record NW_027094116.1, on the reverse strand, counting down.
GACTCCTGTCCTTTGGCAGATGGAAACTTATCCCGAAATCCACTCCCCGCTCCCGGGGAAAAGGGCGTTGGGAGAGGCTGCGAGGACGGGAGAGCCTGCTGGATGTGCTGGGGGTGGCTGTGCAGAGCTGCACGGGGAGCAGGGAGCTCTGTGGATGTTTCTGGCATTCCAAAGCCCAGGGGCTGATGCTGAGCTTTTGTTCAGGAGGAGGGACCCAGGGGCACCTCGCTGCCCTAAACTCGGGATATAAAATGTTTCAGCGGGGGTGTCCTGAGCCATCTGAAGGCTGTTTGAAATGTGGATTCTCTCCCGGGTGGATTTTGTAAATGGAAGCCGTGATTGATGAAGTGCAAGTCTGGATCTCTGGAGCTCAGGACAGGTGTGAGCAGGGCTCTCCTCTCTGCCTGTGAGAGGAGAGGAGCGATTCCCTGTCTCCAAGCGTTTGGGAGCTGCTTCCACACCCACAGCCCACAAAGGCCGAGTTCCAAAGCACCCGGAGGTTCCAGGAGGTTTTGGGAAAGAGCTGTCCTGCCAAGGCTGCAAGTGACAGTGTAAAACGGTGTCACTGCAGGGGACAGGTGGAGTCATTTACAGATGGGATGTGCTGTGTTGATGGGGAAGAAATAGAAATTTAATGTGTTTGGCTGCAAGACCAGAGGGCTGGACTTCAAGACAGTCTCCTCACGCTTGCATTCTGGCTTCCAGTCCTCTCAGAGAAGTCACGGGGAGCTGCTTGTGTCCCATAGAGGTTCCCGGTCCTGCTGAGCTCAGTTTTGGGCTTTTTAAAACATGAGATTGCTAACACTGGTTTGATGAAGTATCATTCAGCTCAAGGCTGTATCTGGACATCCCTAAAATCTGAATAAGGAGGAAGGAGTTCACCCTTGCTTCATTTTCTCTCACCACTGCACTGGGATAAGGGTTTGTGTGATACCCCTGGGCAAAGCTCACAGCCCTCACACGCTCACCAGGGCCTTGAGGAGGGAATGTGGGATCACAGAACCACGGGATGGACTGGGTTGGGAGGAACCTCACACCACATCCAATCCCACCCCCTGCCATGGGCAGGGACACCTCCCTTAGACCAGGCTGCTCCAAACCCCATCCAACCTGGCCTTGGACATTTCCAGGGATCCAGGGGCAGCCACAGCTTCTCTGTTCAAGGATGTTCAAGGATGTTCAAGGGAAATGAGAGGGACTCTGATTCCAGGCTGGGAGTGACTGAGGGCTGGCATTTTCTAGGTGATCAGGTGACAAGAGTCACCTTCTGTAGTTATTCATGTATTAAATTGGCATCTTTGTGCCTTGCTCAAGGCTGTAAATTGTCACCTCCATGGATTTGAAACTAAACAGAGCCAAACAAGCCATCCTAAAGGATGATTTGGATTTGAGGAGGAAAAGGGCAGCGTGGGAACAAGATGTGTTGGGTGATCTCCCTATTTGCATTGCAGCAGTTTGTTCCAGAGGGTCCAGACTGGTTTAATTCCTTCCCTGACAGGAGGGCAAATGCCCAAATACTGACTCAGTCATCTGGAATGTGGGTAATGCCACTTTCACTGGAGCCCTTGTGGCTTTGCCGTGGCCCCCTGAGGAGCACTGGGGTGGCAGCAGAGCTGTGTCATGCCATGGGGAGCTGAAACAGCTGTCCCTGGCTCTGAGCTTTGCATTCTGCTGCTCTCACCCAGACAGACAAAATAGGAAACTGCTGGCTCTGTTCAGCTGCAACTGGCCCTGTCAATGCTGTGAGGGACTCTCAGCTTCTCCCAGAGCCTGTCTGGAGGATGCACTTTCTAAATCATTGACAAATGTTTGTGTTTTCTTTCACCACAACATAATAAAATGCTTGTCCTGCCACTGCTCACTTTCTTGCCTGTTTTGGCTGGGCTTTGCAGGCAGGCTTCAGCAGTCTGTCTGGGGAAAAATGAATTAATCAGCTTAGCTGGCTGTTTTGGTTTCTCAGCCACGTCTGTATCCTAATGCCGGAGTCTGGATGCAGGGACACAGTCAGGGAAATCAGTGCAGGGAGTGTAATTATAAATATCAAATAGTGGGCAGAGTTGCCGTAATCCCTCGGTAATTGGGGTGATTATGGATTGCTAGACAGCCTGAATTTTCAGGATGCTGCCACTCCTCAGTGCCGGCAGAAACACAGTGGGCACTTCCCAGCACTGAGGCCTTGGTGGCTGGATGTGGGATCTTAAGGAATTTTGTGGGGTAAAACTCAGGTGCAGGGTTTGGATCACTGAGGTGGCTTCAGGTGGAACTGGCTCAGGTGGGAAGGGTTTCAGTGCAGGTATCTAAATGTGAAATCTGGTTCTACAGCATGTGGGGTTTTGTGATGAATTTCCATGCTAATGATGAGCTTTCATTCTAATTGCAATCAGAGTTCAGCTCTGGGTTGCACGTGCCTCGGCGGGAGCACGGAGTGTGAGCCACGAGCGCTCAGAACAGACTCCCTGGGTTGTTTTTCACCATCAATCCTTGGCTGCTGAGAGCTTTGTTGTCTCTTTGCCTTGTTCTCCCCTCAGCTGGACCGTGGCTGTGCCCTCCACACGGCATCCAGGGATGGCCTGAGCTCCGTGTCCAGCCAGGATGTCCCAGCACAAAGGCCCCGAGCAGTTTTCCACACCAGCGAGAGCGACCCGGTGAGTGAGCGAGTGCCACCACTGTCCCTGCACAGGGCTGGGTGTCCCGGGTGCCACCAGGGGCCGTGCTGGGAGCCAGCAGTGCTGCCTGGGGCTGTGCTGGTCCAGGGAAGGGGGTACACACACCTAAACCAGGGATCCAGCCCCGAGGGAACCACGGGGCCATGGCTGTACAGGACAGCTGCTCAGGATGGGGCTGCTCTGCCTGAGAGCTCCTGGGAACAAGTATTGATCCCTTCTCCAGAGCTGCACAGATGAGAGTGTATTGCAGGAGCTGGGACGTGGCTTAGCTTGTCATCAGACCCCATTAATTTCAACTCCAGGGTTATCCTTCCCTGGAAAAGCCTCCCTGAGTTGGCTGTGAAGGAGATAAAAAAACCACACCCCAGATGACCTCAGCACAGCTCTGCGGCATCACAATTCCAGCCTCACACTGGGTCTCAAGCACAAAATGAAGGGGAATAGATGAATGGAATGAGCCTTTGAGGTGCTTCTCTGCTGCCTGTGTAATTGGAGTGTCGGTGCCGATTCCTCCGGGGTCTCTATGGAAACGGCAGCGGGAGATGATCTGCCGCACGTGACCCGGTGTCTCCATGGATTGCACAGCACAGGCCAGATGGCCACCATTGTCCCCACTGTCCTGTGCCTGCCTTTTCGTTGCCAGGCAACTGGCTCTGGCATTCTGACTTGTGCCTGAGCTTTGGCACAGCTTTGGCCGGCTCAGCCCTCCCTGGGCTCACTGGGTCACTCCAGCAGCAAAGCCTGGCGCTCCCCAGCTCCTGCACCAGACAATCCCATTTGAATGGCGCTAAGAAAGCCACTAAACACAAAATTTTCCGTCGGAGTTCTTGTATCCTTCCGTTAGCAAAGCTCCAAGTGACTAAATGTGAGGATAAAGACACTCACCCACATTACGTGGGAGAGTGAAGGAATTTGCTCAAAGTCAGGGATGAAGCTGGGAATGAAAATGGGCTCTGGAGTCCTGCTCTTCTGTTTGAGTCATGTTGGTCTATGTCCAGCATGTGCAGAACTCCAGGGAATCCACAGTGTGAAATAAGGTTGGGAAAAGCCTCCAGTGTCACTCCATAGCTCTCCTCAGGTGACGCCTCCTTTCAGCAGGGCACCTCTTGAGCAGGCAGGATTTAACATTTTCCCCCTGCTGCAAAGATTTCCTGAGCAGCGAACCCCAGTTTGGCAGCTCCAATAGCTCAGCCCTTTGCTGAAGTTACCAAATGGTTTCTTCCTAGAAATCATTCCTTGAATCAGGAGTTCCTCAAATCCTGCACCTGTGCCAAGGCAAACCTAAGAGTCCAGGATACCCTGGCCTATCCTGGGAGAACCTTTCCTAGGGAGCTGTGGAACAGGGGGTGGTTGGTGTGTGGAAGGGGCAGAAGGTGAGAGCAGAGGTGTGTTTTGTGCTGAAAGGCTGCAAATCCGGTCTGAAGAAGGGAAGGGAGACTTAACAAGAATCCTGGGGGCAGAAAATTCATGGATATGCAACAGAGCTACCAGCAGTGGTCCATAAAAGGCCCATCAAGAACTGGGAAAAGCCAAATATTCCTGGCCAAACCGGCAGAAGTCAAACCTGCACATAAAAATGCTTGCACATAAAACAAAGAAAACTAAGAAATGGTTATATTTGTTGTTGTGCATGCCAGTTTTTATATACAGCAAGAATAAAGAGGAGGATATTTTTACTTTAAATCCGTGGAAAAATGCAGAAAGCAGAGCAGGACAAGATCTGAGCTTCAAAGATTAACACAGAACTGCTAAAAGTCACACAGGAAGGACTGCAGAGTAGTCTCTATTTACTGTCCTAATTAGACAAGACATAAAAACAGATGACTTGAGCAACAGGAAATAAGTAAGTGCTTCGCAGGTATTGCATGGCAGGAAAGGAGAATGATGAAGGGAAAAAGCAGGCATGAAATCCTCAGATCCCAGTGACAAGAGCTTCTTGCTGTCATTATGGTGAGAGCTGCAGGTAAACACCAGAAATAAGTGCAGCAGGATTCAAGTCCAGTGGAGGAGTAGCCCTGATCCTTGAGGTCACCACAAGGGACTGGAAATTATTGCCCCAGAAAAGAGATTCTGAGTTTTTAAGCTTCCAAACCCAGTAACCAAATGGAAATGTGGGAATTATTCCTGGGAGGCAGCAGCCCTGGGCAGAAAACATCGTTTTGTCACAGAAGAAAGTGAAGGTGACAGCAGTGGGTAACCCAAAGTGGTGTTAAGGTTTGGGGGGTCTGGTGAAAGGGGAGGTAAATTCATGGAGCACAGGGCCGCTGGTGCCCCCAAAACACCACAGTTCATACATGAGCTCAGGGAATCCCTTCACAGTTTAGTGCCAGGTGGGATCTCCTTTCTTTAGCCTCCTCCGAAGCACCTGCCAGCAGTGTCCTGACCCCACCATTCCTGCTTCATCTTGCTCTGCCTCCCAGTAAAGACAGTGTGACTGTGTAAGTGCCTGTGACTGAGCAGAGCATTGCCTCCCTGTCCCACCCTCCCAGGCCACCTGTGTCCTGGAAAGAGGCATCACCAGTGGGACAATTCCCATTTTCCCTTCCAGGCCAAGCACACGGAGCAGCACGAGGGTCGTCTGTACAACATCCCCCTGGAGGAGGTGAAGGCTGTGTTCCCCCATGGGCTGCCCTATCGCTTCCAGCAGCAGGTATTCCAGCTTGGAGGGAATGCACTCAGCTTGCCCAGGGCAGCTGTAGCTGCCCCTGGATCCCTGGAAGTGTCCAAGGCCAGGCTGGATGGGATTTGGAACAGTGGGGGGTAGTGGAAGAGGGTGGGATGTGATGGTCTTTAAAGTCCCATCCAAACCATTCCACAACTCTGTGTGGGAAGAAGCAGATCCATTTGAGACTGTGATGTTTTCCTGTTGGAATGAGAGAGAACAGGAGTGCAGTTATTCCTGGCCCTTACTGTTGTTTTCAACATCTACAAGAGATGAGTCAACCACCCAGAGCAGCGGCAGAAGAGTTTGAGGGTTCCACCTCAGGCAACCTTCATTGCAGTGTTTTTCATCTCTAACATCCAAGCACATAATGAACTGCAGAAATACTTTCCATGGCTCTATTTCTGCGTGAAACCGGCTGTCTCATGAAATAAGTTTATATCTGCATCAAAACAATCTTGGCTCCTGATTTGTGTGGTGGGGCAGATGGAGCTGTGCTGGGCTCTGCCTGAGTCAGGAAGAGATTCCTTACCTGTGCATATCCAGGTCCCTGGTTTGGATTCATGGACAGGCCAGTCACCCACACCCCAGTCAGTGGGAAGAGGGTGGAACAGCTGATCCAGAAAACCCTTTCCAGGCACAGGAAGGAGCTCCCCCTTCATTGAGGGGAAGCAGCGCTTGGCCGACCCTGTGGGTGCTGCTGGGCAGAGAGGGCAGAGCTGGGGGTGTGGGGAACCTCCAGGCAGGGGTGGAGCTGGGCTGGGGGCAGCTGTGCTGGGCCAGCTCGTGGCAGCTTGGTCACATCTGCTCCTTGCTCAGATCCAGACCTTCAACGAGGCGCGTGTGATGGTGCGGAAACCGGCGCTGGAGCTCCTCGCTTGCCTGAAGGGCTCCAACCTTGCCCACCCTGCTGTCAGATACGTGATCTGTATCCTTTAACTGGAGGGTAGAATGAAGAGAAACACAATTTGTGCAGGTGAGAGGGTTGTTGTGAGCCTGAGCTGGCTTAGTCTCCAGGAGGTGGTTGTGCTACGTGGTCTGTGGGTACTGCAGGGACTCGAGGCACTTCAGGAAATTTTTGGATACCTTGATTCCAACTGATGGCACAGACCTACAGACAGGGTCAGCACACAGGGCGTGGGGCTCCTCAGCTCTGCTCCGTGGGGTGGGGGACGGGGAGAAGGAACTCTCTGGGTTTGCTGAAATGCCATCCTTGCTTTGACGAGCTCTGAACTCCCTTTATGCCCTTTCTGAAGGAATCACAATCAAGTACAAACTGAAGTGGTTTTTCAGAGACTTTCCTTGACAGTCCTTGTTGGAGATGGTGAGAGAGGAACAGGGAAGACCATGACCCTGTGCCACGTGGTTCACTACTGCTCCAGGCAGGGCTGGCTGGTGCTGCACATCCCGGATGGTGAGAAAACCAGGGCTCTCTTACCACACCACACACCAAAAGAAGCTGCCTCAGGAGCTGTAGGATAGCACACCCACAATCTGTCCTTGTTTTTCTGTAGTGGAGAAAGCTCATAGAACAAAAAAAAAAAAAAAAATCCCTAAATAAAATAGAGCACAGTTAGTTATTTTCACCTGCTCACACGTCCTTTGGGTCAGTCTGGTTTTCTCCATTGTTAATGAGCACGGGCAGAGATCGTTTGGGGTCTGTGTGCCCTCCTCTGATCCCAAGGGAGAGTTCTCCAGTAAGGATGGAGCTGTATCCACCTCTGGGGTCCCAGCACAGGAAGGACCTGTTGAAATGAATCCAGAGGAGGCATGAAGGTGATCAGAGGGATCAGGGGAGCAGCTCTGCTGTGAGGAAAGCCTGGGAGATTTGGGGTTGTTCAGCCAGGAGAAGAAAAGGCTCTGGGGGGTTTACCTAATTGTGTCCTTCCAGGACCTAATGGGGCTACAATAAAAATGGAGAGAGACTATTTACAGGGGAGTGGAGGGACAGGACAAGGGGGGATGGCTTCCCACTGCTAGAGGGCAGGGTGAGATGGGATATAGGGAAGAAATCCCTCCCTGTGAGGGTGGGGAGGCCCTGGCACAGGGTGCTCAGAGAAGCTGTGGCTGCGCCATCCCTGGAAGTGCCCAAGGCCAGGCTGGACAGGGCTTGGAGCAACCTGGGAGAGTGGAAGGTGTCCCTGCCCATGGCAGGGGGTGGGACTGGTTGATCTTTTAGGTCCCTCCCAACCCAAACCGTTCTGGGATTCTGTGACTTTCCTTACCAGAGCTGCAGAATAAGGACAAGCAACACAAACACCCCCACCACCTCCACCTCGTAGCATTATTTTGACTAAAAAAAAAAAAGAAAATTCAAAACAACTGTTTTATTTTGCTCACAGCTCATCTCTGGGTGAAGAACTGCAAGGAGCTTTTGCAGTCTTCCTACAAGAAAGACCGGCTGGATCAGCCTCTGCAGGCCTCTGCCTGGCTCATGAACTTCAAAAGCTCCAATGAACGTTTCCTGCAAGAGGTTTGTGGCTGCAAACCCCACCCACTGCCCCTCAGGTGCTGCAGGAAAAGCACTTTAGGTCCCCTCTGTGGGGATGGCTGCTGGTGGTGGATACTTTTCCCAGATTCCACAATCCAGCCTTGCTTTGCCTCCTTTCTTCCCCAGTCTAATAATAGTTTTCTTCCCACAGATTAAAACACAAAAAAAGTACATATGGGGCAAACAAGAAAGCACAGAGGAGGGCAGACCTTTGGGGGAAGTGGTGGAGCAGGTAAGGAACAACCACTGCTGCTGGTGTGGTTTCACCTTGTAGCAGAGGAGCCCATCACTGTGTTTGTGGAACAGATTGCTCCTCAAGACCTCAGAGATGTGAGTCCTGGGAAATAGGAGGTGTCTCCCTATCAACAAAAGATGTTGTGGAGGCTGTGGCAGATCCGTAAAGAAAATTGTACAGAGAATTTGGATAGAAGACAAAGTTAGAATCTGAAATCCCCTTGTTTGGATGCTCAAACTGCTCCTTGGATAGGAACAAGGAAGTTCTTGACCGTAATTTTGTCTTCCCCTGAGGAAGGGCAGCCCCAAAGTCCCCAGCATCACCCCTTAGCAAGAAATGCAGGCTGAGCTGTGTGCCTTGTGCTCCCTGCAGGGTCTGGCTCGTGTCAGGAGCGCCAGTGACGCCGTGGGGGTGGTGCTGAGGGAGCTCAAGCAGCAGAGTCACCGCGGCTCCTTCCGGCTCCTGGTGGCCGTGGACGGCGTCAACGCGCTCTGGGGACGGACCACGCTGAGGAAGGAGGACAAGAGCCCTGTGAGGATGATGCTTTCTTGGGGCTACCTAAAAACAGGCGGGGCAGAATGAAGGGAATAAAAAGTGGTTGTATTTGTTGAAGGGCCTTCAGGTACATTTTGGGCAGACAAAGTTCCCCCCCCACCCCGAGGGCTACACTCGAAACTGGATGATGGGTCATGGGTTTTCACACTTTTATAAGTTTGGTCTTTTGTTTTACATCTCTCAGGGCCTGAGGCAGTGAGGTGTCCCTGTTTCCCTTGATTTCAGGTCTGACCGAAATGGGAAAGCAGCAGCTCCCACTATGTGTGGAGTTTAGAGTTCTACACTAAAGAATTGCAGGATTACAAATCTATGAAAAACACAAAAGCTGAAATCCTAAGGCATCATTCCCCCCCTCATCATTCCCCCAGAGCTCTGCCCTGGGGACCCCCCTGATTCCTGCTGCAAGAGGGAGCAGGGAGGGCGTTTGGTTCTGTTTTAGTTCTATGGCAATCCCTGAAAATGTTCATTTGGCTTCAGAGGGGCCTGAAGGGTTTGTATTGTGCTACAGACAATTTTTACTGAATTTTTACTGTCTCTCCCTGAGACAGAAGTGCAGGTGGGTGTTGTTGGAGAGGCAGGGCCTGGGTGTTGCTCAGTGCAGCATGACTCAGGCTCGATGCTGCAGGGCTAAGGGAAAGCAAAGAAAAAAAAATGTGCCTGAAGGATACAAATGATGCTGCCAGCGCGATTGGAAGGAGGGGAGGGGAACTGGTGTCTCAGACAGAAGCTGCTGGCAATAAAAAAGTGATGCAGAAAATCTCCCCCAGGTTTCTCCAGAGGAGCTGACGCTCGTGCACAACCTGCGCAAGATGGTGAGGAACGATTGGGTGAGTTCCAGGCTCTGCCTTTGGCTGTGTCACTCCAGCAGTTAAAGCTGCCACAAGCCCAAAGCTACGAGTCCAGCACTGCTGAAGGAGAGCACCGGCACAGCATCAGTGTCTCATCGGTGTTTGTGACACCACCTGAGGAGAATGGGAACAGGTCAAACCTGTAGCAGCATTTCCTGATTCCCCAGCCAAGCTCCAGTGTAGGACCCTGAGCTGGAGGTGTTTTGACAGCCCTTGGGACAGTTTGGGTTATGATTTTTTTAAACTAATGAGAACTTCTGGTTTCTGAACATTTTGCTGTAGGAGGTCAACTCCTCCCGCTGCTTTTTCAATCCCCTGGATGCTCAGAGTTAGAACGAGTAGGCTTCAGATTTAAAGGCATATAGGAAATTCCTTTTTAAAGTGTTTCACTTGTTTGCATAGAAAACCAGTTATAGGTAAGAAAAGTTTTAATACCAGCCCTGGAAACAAGAGCTGTACATTTTCCCTCTGCTCACATGGACTTGGAGCAGCCAGGATTAGTGTGGTCAGGAGCATTATGAAAAGTTAATCTTGTAGAATGTTTGAAGAATCCAGATCCCAGAATGGGATCTTAAAGCCCACTCAGTCCCACCCCCTGCCATGAGCAGGGACATCTTCCACTGCCCCAGGTTGCTCCCAGCCCCGTCCAACCTGGCCTTAGACACTTCCAGGGGTCCAGGGGCAGCCACAGCCTCTCTGTGCACCTTGTGCCAGGGCCTCCCCACCCTCCCAGCCAGGAATTCCTTCCCAAAATCCCATCTATCCCTGCCCTGTTACTGTGAAACCACCCCCCCTTGTCCTGTCACTCCATCCCTTGTCCCCAGTCCCTCTCCAGCTCTCCTGGAGCCCCTTTAGGCCCTGGCAGGGGCTCTGAGCTCTCCCTGGAGCCTTCTCCTCTCCAGGTGAGCACCCCCAGCTCTCCCAGCCTGGCTTTAGGGCAGAGGGGCTCCATCGTGGAACCTTCGTGGGCACCTCTGGACTTGCTCCAGCAGCTCCATCCTCCAAGAAGACGCCTCAGGGGTTGATCCTGAACCAGCACTTGGTTTGCAGCTAACAGGATTTTTATTTCTGGTCTGCCTTCCAGAGTGGAGGTGCCATTGTGACCACCCTCAGCCAGACTGGCTCGCTCTTCAAACCCAGCTCAGCCTACACTCCCCAGGAGCTGCTGGGAAAGGTGAGTCATGGCCTCTTTGGGGTTTTTTCCCCTCTTCACATTGGGAAACAAACAGAAATCTTGGTTGGTGACCTGGTTCTGTTCAAGGGGACGCTGTTCAGGGTCTCTGTGGATCACACACACCTTTGGGTCAGCAGTGCCCTGGCAGCCAGGGGAGCCAACGGTGTCCTGGGGTGTGCCAGGCACACGGGCAAGGAGGGAATTGTCCCTGCTCTGGGCTGGGGCGGCCTCACCTCGAGTCCTGGGGGCACTTTGGGCCTCACGATCTATGAAAGGTCTGAAGCTGCTGGAGAGTGTCCAAAGGAGGGACACGAGGACGGTGAAGGGTCTGGAGGATGAGGAGCATCTGAGGGCGTTTGGTCTGTCCAGCTGGAAAAGAGGAAACTGAAAGGAGACCTCGGGGATCTGCAGCTGCTCAGGAGGGGCAGTGGAGGGGCAGCTCCGATTTCTGCTTCCTGTGAGCAGGACAGGACCCAAGGGAATGGCTGGAGCTGTGTCAGGGGAGGGTTGGGCTGGGTGGCAGGAAAAGCTCTTCTCTCAGAGGGTGCTGGGGCTCTGAACAGGGAATGGTCTGAGCCCCAAGGCTGCCAGAGCTCGAGGAGCATTTGGACAGAGCTCCCGGGCACAGGATGGGATTGGTGGTGTCTCCAGGGCAGGAGTTGGACCGGGTGATCCTTGTGGGTTCCTTCCAACACTGGGTATTCCATGACTCCACGACTGAGCTCTGGTTGAGCTCCCAAGGAGTCTGGGCCATGTCCCCACACTGACCCCGACTGATCTCCCTTCCCAGGAGGGGTTCGACGCCTTGGACCCCTTTGTGCCCATCCCGGTCCCCAACTACAGCCCGAGGGAGTTCGAGAGCTGCTACGGCTACTACCTGGAGCGCAAGTGGCTGCAGCACGAGAAGGGTCAGTGCCCGGGGAGGGGGCAGAAACCGGGGCTGTGCCCGCCCTGCAGTGTCCGGGGCCGTTCCCTCCCTCCATTTCTCCCTCAACCCCTCCATCTCTGTCTCTCTCTCTCCCTGGCAGCGCACACGGAGGACGGGAAGGCCGAGCTGCAGTTCCTGAGCGGCTCCAACCCGCGGCAGCTGGACCGGCTGGCGGGGCCCCTGTAGCGCAATAAAGGCTCCGTTGTCCCGGTGTCCGTCTCTGTGTCCGTGTCCCGCGCGCGTGCCCGGCGCCGTTCGCGTCCCCGCCCGTCCGGGGCGGGCCCGGCCGTGACGCGCTCCCGGTTCCTGCGGCGGGGCCGCGCGGCGATGCCGGGGGAGGCGGTCACGCTGCAGCTCGGGCACTACTCGGGCTGCGTGGGCGCGCACTGGTGGGGGCTGCAGGTGCGGGGCGGGGGCTGCGGGACGGGAGCGGGGTCGGGCCGGGGCCGGGGCCCGCTCTCATCTCCCCTTTCCCCCGTTCCCCGCAGGCCGCGACGCTGCGCAGCGCCCCCGAGCCCGCCGAGCTCCGCGCGGCCGCGCTGCTGCGCTTCGGGCGGGGCCCGGGCGGCACCGAGACCCCCACGCCGCGTCTGGTGGCGCTGGAGCTGAAAGGTACCGCGGGCCGGGGGGCCGGGGCGGCGCCGGGCGGCCCCGCCGTGACCGGGCTCTCTTTGCAGGCGGCGTGGGCTCGCTCGGACCCGACGGGGCGGGCACGGAGCCGCCGGTGACCTGGTGAGTGCTGGGCTGGACGGGCGGAACGGGCAGCGGACGGTCCCCCGCAGCCGCCGCCGCTTTGTGTCGCAGGGACGGGGCCGTTGCCGATTACCGGGACCGCGCCCCGGCCGGGGACTGCGCGCCGCGGGACACCGGGAGCCGCAGGGTGAGCGCGGCCGCGGGACCCGCACCGCTCCCGGCCCGGGACACGAGCGGGGACGAGGCGGAGCGCCCCGTAACCGGGATTGTTCCCGTAGGGAGACGCTGCCGGGGACGGGAAGGGAAATCCCGGTGCTGCGAGGCCAGGTTTGTGCGGGTTCGGTTCATTCCCGGGGATCAGAGTGAAAAAGGCAGAATTCCCTGGTACCTGCCGTGGTACGACGTGTTAATGAACAAGGAGAAGGAAAACTATGGGATAAGACTGCTCGGCCTATAGAGAGCTGGGTCAGAGCAGCAAACGGGCTAAAAAACCGGACAAGTTAAAAACCTGATTTCTGCATCCACAGGGATGCTCAGAGCTGAAAGGACCTTTGCTCTCCCATCTGTCTCCCTGCAGGTGCAGCTCCTGCAGGGTCCCAGGACGCTCCCTCGGTGCGGCTCTGGTCCGATTACCTCAACGTGCACCTGCACCCCAAGAGTGTCTACGTGATCCGGCAGTACCTGCACGATGGGTACGCCCAGGGGTCTGGTCCAGAACCCAGAACAGGAGCTGAGCTTTGCCTTCAAGGATGAATAAAAGGGATCAAATAACCCCTCTTTACCCCTTCTTCCCTTAGGGACTGCGGTTGTCTGGAAGCCTTTGGGCAAGGTGAAAGTCTCCTGCAGGACCCTGCCTGCCTCGAGGAGCTGGAAGATCGGCTGCACTTCTATGTTGAGGAGTGTGATTACCTTCAGGTTCACACCTTATCCAAGCTCCCTTTGCTTTCAAGCAGCTTTCTGCTCAAGATGAAGCAGAATCTGAGATGCTGCCATTGTCTCCCACAGGGGTTTCAGGTCCTCTGTGACCTTCACAATGGATTCTCTGGAGTTGGTGCCAAGGTGACAGAGTTGCTCCACGATGAGTATTCACAGAAAGGGATCCTGACCTGGGGCCTGACTCCAGTCCCGAGTACTGCGGGAGTGAGTAAACAGTGGGGAGAACCAAGAACAGGTGCCCAGCCTGGGTTTGACAGGTTCTTGTCTGCTCTTTAAGATTCCAATGGTTGGATTTTTTTCCCCCAGGACCCTCAGAACAGTTTTTACAGACTGATGAACATGGCCCTGGGCATTGCCCACCTCTCTCGTCACAGCTCTCTCTTCTGCCCCATGTCACTCAGTGGGAGTTTGGGAATCAAGCCAGAACCTCCTGTGACGTTTCCATACATAAAATACGAGGTAAGTCCTGGATTGGGATCACCCACCGTGGTTGGCTTTGAGCTTTGTGCAGCTTTACCCCTCTCAAAGTGTTTCCTGTTTTTCACGGTGCTGTTCTGCTCAGCAGAGACCTTTCCCTGCTTTTTCACTGGGACTTAGCTGCCAACTTTTGATTTCTGTAGTTTTCTTCCTACTTTTGAAAATATTAACACATTTCCTTGGCCACTGTGATTTCTGGTGGGGTGCTGCCTGCAGTGTTGGCACTGAAGAAAAGGCTTTACTACTTTATTCTGCGTGCTCAGAGTAACTCCAGCCTCGCTGGAGCCCAGAGGAGCCAAAGAAAGATAAGGAAACTGGCACCAAAGCATTTGATAGCAAACAGCTGGGCTGGAGCTACTGTTACACACTGGCTGCTTATCCCAACCCTGACTTAACTGTTCAACACCTCTTTCAAAAGCACAAGTTACAGTCTGGTTAAGTTAAATACACAAAACTGGCTTAAGGAAGAGGTGACTGTCCTGTAATTCCTGCATTTGTCTCCTCCCCAGGCCTCCCTGAACTACCACAGCAGCGCGATTTTGGCAGCAGCGCTCGACACCCTCACGGCTCCCTACAGGCTCTGGTCCTCCCAGGGCTCCATGGTGCACTTTGCTGACTCCCTCACCTTCTCTGGGAGGAAGGTGAGGGCACCTTCCAGCTGTGCTGCAGCTGTTCTGCACACCCCGCTGCCGGGAGCACGTTTCAGACTCTGCTCTGTCACCGACTCCAGGTCGTGGCTGCGTGGGCAGCTCTTCCCTTCCCTGCCTTACCCGGCTCCTCGCTCCCCGACGTCTTGAGTGCCCACCAGCAGGACGTGCCCTGGAAGCTTCTGTCCTCGGGGAGGGAGCAAAAGGTCAGCTGCTGTTTTGCTCAGTCTGTTGTGCTACGAGGAATTTGCCAAGAGAAACCCACCAGGTAAATCAGCATTTGAACCGCACTTCTGCAGGGATTCCTCACTGGAGGCATCCACGCTCCCTCCATTTGGAGAGCCAGCTGAAGGGAGGAGCAGTCTAGTGACTCAGTGCTACTAATTTTGGAGCAAAAAAGCTGAAAAGCAGCTGAGGCAGTGATGGTTTCAGGCTGGAAAACCCTGGATTTCCTTTGCAGCAGCTGCCCGGGCCAGCCCCGGTCCCCCCTGCACAGCTGTGAGAGCCCTGAGCAGATGCTCCAGCAGTTCCTCCACACCCAGTTCCCCGGAGCCCTCAGGTGGGTACAGGCAGGGGGTGGCTGGTTTAGAACAGGGAACAGTTGAGGGAGCTCTGGGTAACTTTATTCATCTCCTCACAGCACATCCCACGTGCTCCGGCAGCCCTGTGACACCCGGCCTCCCTTCCCCCAGTTCTTCTCTCCTCTGCTGACCAGACAAGGCTTCCTCCTGGACAAAGCTCAGGGCTATTCCTCAGGAGGTAACAAATGCCCCTTAAACTCTGCAACAGAGGGATCAGGGCCTAACAGAGGTAAAAATTATTAATAACCAACTAACCCAGTGCGGAGTGTTGGAGGGCACAAGTTGTGAGCGTGGAGCAGCCGAGTTCAAATAAGGCAAACTGCTCGTGAAGTAGCACAGGGCAGGGACGGGGATTGAGGTGGGTGTTTGAGCCGTGCTGTGTCTGTGACCCCGCAGGTGTGCAGAGCATTCCCGTGCTGGCAGCCCTGCAGAGCTCCCCCGTCCTGCACTCGCTGCTCTCGGGGCTGTGCCGGGAGCTGCGGGCGCCCAACGTGCGGCGCTGGAGCAGCTTCTTCGCAGCCGGCGTGGAATACGACGACTTCCAGGAGGCTCTGGAGGAGCTAAAGACCCTGTCCCAGTGCTATGAGACAGGATTTGGAGCATCTGAGGATGAAGCAGACTCAGACTAACCCACCTTAATTATTGGGGGAAGGGAGAGTGGCTTTAAGATCACTCCCAAAATAAAGGGAATGGTTTTGGAGACGGCCCGGCTGCTGCTCTCTTCTCATTTCACCAAAAATCTTCTTACTTCTGGCCCAAGTTCTCCAGCTAGTCAACAGTTGTGTTGCAGAGGAGGAAAGCTGCTGTTTGGGGGCTGACTTTATACATTTTGGTTGGGTTTCTTTGACTGTGCAAACTAGATTTGCTCTGCCTGTTCAAATAAACCCGCACAATAAATAGAGTTCAGACTGTAACTATCTCACATACAAGCTCCAGAGAAGGGGCTCGACCTGGAGGGGAGTTACATCACCACTTGTCCTCCTGGTTGGTGCTTTTTATCAACTATGCTAATTTCCTAAAACCTACAAAATGTACTCACCCCTGGGCGGGGGGGGGTGAGCTTTTGTGGACATCTTTCCATAACTGCTCCCGAAGGCCTTCAAATAAAGATCCCCTTTTATATTACCTTCTCACTAAAATCATCTCGAGTTTCATTTCCAGGTTGGCAAAAAGGCAACAGTTTGTTCCACGTGAAAACTGACGTTTTAGAGTACAATATTTACAGATTCTGGTCAGAGGCTGCTGGGCCCAACCTTCACCCCGAGGCCAGGTCAGTGTGCACAAGTTCTGTTATTTCGCTGCTGAAGCTCCCCGGGGAGGTTCTAGAGAATGTTCTCATCTTACTTCCTGCCTTTGGTTTGGTACAGGCTGGAAGTGCAGCAGGAAAATTGAACAAAAAAAAAAAAAAAAAGAAGGAAGGTGCTGTCTCTCAAGTACCTGTGCAAATGTTTTTCCACAGCACCTGTCTAGCAGCAAACTGGCAAAAAAAAGCCCTCTTCTGGTGCAGTCAGTAGTTTATCACCTCAGTCATCAGGTTCTTCCTCAGAAAGCAGAAGATCTTTATCTGACAGCTGGTCTGTGTTGCTGGTGCTGGTGGCATCCTCCTCATCTTCCGAGCTCCCATCACAGGACGTGTGGAACAGCCTCATCAGTTCCCTGAACCTGTGGGACACCTGGAGAAACAAGGGAAATCCAGGGTGTCAAGTGACCTAAGAGGTGTCATGGAACTAGAATTCCATATTACGAAGTTCAGGGTGTTTTGTAACAAAAAAAAAAAATCAACACCACAACGGTGTTTCATCCAGGATTCAGTCATAAAGGAAGAGAAATGGAAGAGCACTGGGTTGTTGTTTTCTCTGGAAGAATAGTTACATTCTCCAGGTAAAATCTGGCAGTTTGGGAAGATGCAGAGACAAAAGCAGATCCTTTATACAGAAGCAGGAGGCTGAAGACCTGAGCCACTGAAACAACTCCAGTACCAAATGTGCAGCTCAAATATCAGTGGTAACCCTGCCAGAAGGACCAGGGCACATGGGATTTTTGGCACCACTAACACAGAGCAGAGTTTGGTTTGGATTTTTTTATTTGCAACTGAGATGACTTTGCATCAAATTGAAGTTTGGGAGACTGATATGACAGCACCCCCTCCCTCCCAGCCCCAGTCCCACCCCTGGAGCAGGCAGCTCTCCCACACCACCCCTCACCTCACTCGCTGTCTTGTTGCCCAGTTTCTGGGAGATGGCATGGAAGGTGTCCAGGTGGGCTCCCTTCTCCTGGCAGGTGGTGAGGATGACTCTGTCAGCCTCCCTGGGAAACAAACCTCTGTGAAAGCCTGAAACCAGTGACAGACCCGAGCACTCCCAGCCCTGTTCCCAGTTCAGCAATCCCTGAGCAAAACTCCTTCCTTTACCCCTCCTGCCACCCTCAATCCCAGGACCCATCTCTAAGCAGAACTCCTTTAGCCTGGTTTAAAGCTTTTTGAAGGAGAAAAAAAAGATTCTTTCCCAGCCCAAAGTGCTCCAATGACAGCCCAGCCAGGAGCAGCCAGTGCTGCTCACGGGGCCAAACTGAGGAACGTTCAAAGGGAGGGGGCAGAAAACGGGGATACAAAATTAAAAAGAAAGGACCCAGTAAGAGCTGGAACCAAAGAGTGAACGCAGAAAGATGCAGGAGGTCAGGCAGAGGTACCTGGTCCAGAGCACAACCTTCTCCCCAGTGGAGCTGACTTTGCTGTTCTTGGCACACACAGTGGCCTCCGTCACTCGCTGCTGCTGCTGCTCCTCCTCCCTCTGCCCCAGGGAGGCCGTGCCCGCTCTGGGCTCCGGCTGCTCAGGATGCTGATGCACCTGGAAGCAGCTGTTTGCATTTGACCTTGGCCTGCCCTGGGGAGCATCTCCAGTGCAGCCTCTGTTCTCTGTCTCCAGACTGCAGCGACCGGGGCGCCCCGAGCTGCAGCTCTCGCTCGCTGTCGGTTTGCTGCTGGTTGTGATCCAGCCCTGCTTTGCTTCAGCTCTTCCTTCCAGGGGCAAAGGTGGTCCCTCGAGTTCTCTGCCACCTCCTTCTGAAGCAAGAGCAGAGCCCCTGGGCTGCTGTGCTGAAGCAGAGTGAAGCCCCTCAGTCTGACACGGGCTCTGTGCACAGGAGGGTCGAGGTCCCAGAGT
Source organism: Chamaea fasciata (assembly GCF_029207755.1). Lineage (NCBI taxonomy): Eukaryota > Metazoa > Chordata > Aves > Passeriformes > Sylviidae > Chamaea > Chamaea fasciata. The sequence continues at coordinate 957,866 of NW_027094116.1, read as the reverse complement.
CCCTTTAGCTGCAGCAGAGAGCAGCAGGTCCCTGCTCAGCCCCAGGGAAGCCTCTGCATTCCCTCCAGGCTGCTTTAGTCCCTCTGTGCAAGGGCAGTCTTTGGTTTCTTGAGGTAGTTTTAGAGCAGCTTTTTGTAGCTGTGCCCATCTGGGGCCAGTGGCAGCGGAGTCCCTGTCCTTGGCAGCATCCACACCTGCACTGGCACCTTCTGGAACCTGGGCAGCAGCAGGGACAGGTTTTTCACAAGATCCAGGTATGCTGGAGGCCACCCTTCCTTCCAGGTGAGATCCTGGTAAAAAAGCCAACCAAGGTCAGAGAAGCTGTAAGGAAAAACTCCCGGAGGCTTCATCCCCTGACTTTTAAAGAGATTTTTATTTACAGGGCCTAAGGCTGCACTTGAGAACGGTTTGGGAGCAGCTTTGTGCTTCCACCTGCACTTTACCCATCTGTACTTCAAAGAAAAAAATCTGCAGCCCATTTTCTTCACCCCTGTGGGTTGCTACAACCAACTGCTGTGTGAAGTGATGAGGATTTAAAAAGTGCATTGCCCAGAGCAAAATTCTCCAGTGAGACAGCCACTGCTGCTCTTGGCACCCTGGTTACAAACCCGGACAGGAGACCACATTTAAACTCCTGTATTTAACTGTGTGTTGTCCCCAAGAGCAGCACAACCTGAGCCCTGGCTCCAGGGAGGAGGAAGAGATCTCCCTCAGGTTGTTTATCCTGTCATAATTGTCTTTCTCCTTGTCTGTACCCGACTGGAGGAAAAACAAGCACCAGAGATTGTTTAAAGGCAGATTAGAGAGCTGCTGTGGTAAAATGGAAACTGGAAAAGAACCAGTACCACGGACTGGGGACTGGAGCAGGATCCTGGCAAGAGAAGCTTAAATGGAACAATCATTGTGAAAAGGGCAGAATATTCTCTAGGCAGGAAAGGTCTTGTTGAAGGGAATGCTGGACAGGTATGGAGCATCCAGAGTGGAGGAACAAGAGAAAAAAAAAGTGAAAAGATGACAATTAGAAGTTCTCATTATAAATAAAAATATATTAAAAATTATAATATTTATAATATTATTATAAACAAATAAATATTAAAAACACGTGCATAAGAAAGTCCTGAGCTTCTGCTCATTTGTGTGGAGAGGATTCTACCCCTGTCTGTAGAAGACAAAATTTCACACACCTGGAGACAGAGAGTCCACTTTCCTAGAGACAGGTTTTGTTCTGCTCTGGACATCCTCTCCCTCATCTCTGCTCTCCAGGCTTTCTTCTCCAGGTTCCTTTGACATTCCAGGATCCTTCCCTTCTGGCTGGGGACTCGACTCTTGCTGAGCAAGGCTGGCAGCCAGCTCTTGAGAATCTTTGTTTTTGTAAAATTTGCTTTCACACACCTGCAAACCAACCCACAGGCACAATCACACACATGTGGTCTGTCCATCCCAACCACACCTCAGCCTTTGCTTCCCAGGTATTCCTGGCCCTCCCAAAGGCTTCACTTTGGCATTATGTTTGCTTTAGAAAGTTGAATCTTACTATTATTATTATGAACAGGCGTGGATCTTTTCGCATAGTGGCCACGCCAGCACCTTCCACTCAAAAAACTGATTCTTAACCCAAAAGCACATCAAAAATGACATCATTTAGCAGAGCAAGGAGGGGCAGTAGAAAGTGAGGAGCAGAGAGATGGGAGAAGGCCAGGCAGGTGCAGTCAGAACTCCAGACAGGGAGGCCCCCCCGGGCACCTTTGCACTGATTCCCTTCCTCACCCCATTGTTTGGCAGACACGAGGCCCAAGGATGATCACAGCAGGGACTCCACTTCCCCCTGAGCACTCCAGGCCTCTCCACTGACCTTACTACTACAATGGCTGCAGCTCCTCCTTTTGCTTTTCTTTAGCTTGAGATCGCTACTCCCTTCATGGCAGGAACATGAACATTCCTTCATCCCATCCACCCACTCGACCTCCTGGAAACAGACATACTCCAGCTGACAGACAGACAACGCTCCAGCTGACAGACAGACAACACTCCAGCTGACAGACAGACAACACTCCAGCTGACAGACATGCAGGGAACAGGGGGGACACGGGGGGGCCAGGGGGCTGCAACACCCGCAGAGAACTGAAGTGATGATGGCAAGCTAAGCACAACAGAAACGTCCCCACCCCATTTCTTCCACCTTTGTGGGGTTGTTGCCACGTCTCTCAGAAAGAGTTTATCCCCATGCATCTGCTCAGAGGGGAGAAATACAGGGGAGATGCCCCAGACCCACCTTGTCGTGGTGCTGGCCTCCAATCTCTTTCCGCTTCTTGTTTCTGGTGGCTCCATGAATCTTGGGTGGCTCGTCCTCCTCTTCTACATCTGGCAGAGACACCTCTTCAAACCCATCAAACTACAGCAAAACAAACACCAGCTGGTCTCAGGTGATCAGATTTTGTTTTCCCCAGAAAACAAAAATCCTGTTCAAAAATTTGAAGAGTTTGCTTCAGTCCACCAGCAGCTCTCCCACCCCACTTCTTCCCTCTCTCTGGATCTGCACCCTCTAATTGAGTTCCTCCAGTTCAAACATGTTTCTTATCTCTGCTTTTATCATTTCTGGTTTTAGGGAAAAGATTGCTCCACCTCATATTCCTTCTCTTCTGTCCAGTTGATCTCCTCAAAATCTCCCATGCGGCTGGCTGAGGGCCGCAGGTGATCAAAGAAAACAGAGAACTCATCCTGCAGGTGGTCATGTCCCTTCAACAGCTGCCACATCTGGGTCTTCAGCTGGAAGGTAAAAACCCAGAGAAAGTGAATCTCATTCCACATCATCTCACCGTCTTCCCTCCAAGCAAGGGGAGCACCACGGCTTGTTACAGCTCCAGCATGGAAGTTGGGGCTTGCATGGCAACAACTTCCTGGATATTCTGAGATCATTCCACACTCAGCTACCAAATTAACCGGGAAATATTCCTGCAGAATTCCAGGCAGACTCCGTAGATTACACTAAGCCTCAACTGCAAGGTGATAAAGGCACGGGGGAGGTGGGAGCACAGAGCATCAACTGTGCAGCCTCTTGGAGAGGCACTTCCAACTCCCCTTGAATCCAAGGCCAGGTTGGATAGGGCTTGGAGAAACCTGGGCTAGTGGGAGGTGTCCCTGCCCTTGGCAGGGGGTGGAATGAGATGGGCTTTAAGGCCCTTCCCAACCCAAATCATTTTGAACGAATTTGAGCTGTACCCTCAAAAGGGAGAATGTGCTGGGCCAACTCCAGTGGTCCCCAGGACAGGGAATCAGGCTGGCTGAGTGCACTCAGGCTGGGAGAAAAGGGGTCCCTGGTTACCTCTGCAATCTCCTGGGGCAGACAGTCTGCACAGCTCTGCAGGACTTTGATGATCTTTTGGTGGTGGGCAGGATTTTCAGCAAAGCAGATCTCCAGCTGCCTGAGGAACTTGCGGCTCTTTTCAAAGGCTTGCTGCTCCTCAAACTGGCCAAAAGAAAAAGATTCTCCCTCATGCTCAAGCACATATTCCTAAGCATCTCAAAATGACTTACACAAGCTGTAAAACTCCTGTCCTGGTCTTTGTTTTCCATTGTTTTGATGCCCCTCACAAAACTGGGAAGAGGCAGAGAAACACCATTCTGTATAATCAATACTCACATGAGCTATAAAGTTTGGCTTTGCACCCTAAGATAGGGAAATCCAGAAAGAATGGAACAGATTAAACCCTCTATCCTACAAAGTGGAAGGTAGATTTGGAGATCTGCTGTATGTGCACATTGTCTCTGCAGTCAGAGGTGATGCAAGTGGGAAAGGCTGATCCTCCACGGCCACGCTGAGCAGGAGATTTGCAAAGAACACCAAACTTTCCAATTCTGATCAATAAAAGCAGCAAGGTAACCAAGTGCTGTTTGCCTTTCTTGCCCCAGGAAAAACTCTTTATCCTTTCACTCCCACAAGATTTTATGTTGCTGAAAATCTGGCCCCCTCCTTTCACTCTACCTACCAGCCCACACTCCAAAGCTTGCTCTGGTAAAAGAAAGGCAGCAAAATCTGTGAGCAGCTGTGGCCAGTCGTGCAGCAGTTTCTGCAGAGTGGCATAGAGATCGACGGCCGTCCGTTTGTCTGTGTTGATCTCAAACTCGTAGATGACGCGCAGAAAGTCTTCGTACTTCCCCGGGATGTGCTGCAGGGTCTCACGAACCTGGGGGGGCAAAAGGGCTTAATAACATCCAGGAGGAAAAACGAGTTGATCACAGATTATCTCGTGTTGGAAGGGATCTTAAAGATCAGCTCGTTCCAAGCCCTTGCCATGGGCAGGGTCACTCTCCACTATCCCAGGCTGCTCCAAGCCCTGGACACCTCCAGGGATCCAGGGTGCTGCCCTGGGCACCCTGTGCCAGGGCTTCCCCACCTTCCCAGGGAGGAATTTCTCCCTAAATTCTTTTAACTGAGTAATCTTGGATCTCTTCTACTCTGAATCCACGCAGTGCTTTGCAATTTTGTCGGAAGTCTCTTCCAAAAGATCAAGCTAAACTGCTCATGAGAGAAGGGATCCCAATCCAGACTGTGAAGTTCAGGAATTCAGAACTGCACTGAGTGCAGCAGCTGAGCACTCCCAGCCCCTGACTCCTTCACTTCCAGCTCCCCCACTCAGGACAGGGGAGGGAAGAGGAAGAGCAAACGCAGGAAAACTCTCAGCTCAAGAAAGGGACAGTTTGGGAAGTGAAGAACCACATGTGGGGTGCAGGAAGAAATAACTCCACCCTAGCCAGAACCAGGAGTTCTGTGGCTCAGCTGTGTGCCAGAGAACCCCAGATCTCCCATGCTCCTGTTCCTGGGCTGCCTTACCCTGGTCAGGTAGGCCTGGGCAAAGGCCAGGTCCTTCTGCTCCCGCAGGGGATCCCTCTCCAGGATGTCCTCATCATACAACAGCAGCAGCTTGGAGGTGTCTTTGCTGGCCCGAGCCCGGCCCCGCTTGTTCCTGGTTCTGTGGGAGCTCCTGCTCTTCCCAGGGGCTTTCAGGTTTTCTCCTGTGGAAGAGCACAAGGTCAGCTGGTGGCAGAGGAACCCCACGGCTCTGCCAGGGTTGTATTCCAACAGAAAAGCAGCTTTCAGAGGCAGTGATATGTTCTGTCTGTGCTCCCTGGAAGCGTAGGAGAAATACACTTCCCATGAGTCAAGCTGGCCAAAATCCTAAATTTGCTGTTTGTTTCCACAGCATCTGACAGGAAAAAATCTCTGGGTGACCAGAGCCACGGTTCCATCCCAGCTTTTCTGGGAATTAAAAAATCCTGCATACCAGGGCAGAACAACCCTGAGAGGAACAGAGACACAACACGAGCCCCAGAGCTGGCTGTTAACTCTGCCAATTTTAGTTTATTATTCACATCACAGTTAAAATCACAGATAAATACCTGGTGTCACACAACAGGCAATGAAGTAGGGTACTAAGAAGGGTTACATCCAGATTTTTGTGGCTTCAGGAATCTGTTGATCTAATGGGCTGAGGTCCCCTCCTCCAAGTTCACTGCTCAAGTTCATTTACCACTTGCTGGACTACGTTTCATTTCCTTTTCTCCAACATGATCTTGTCAGACAAAATTCAACTTAGCAAAGATTTGACTATTTAATATTGCTCTTCTACAGGTATGAGGTATTTGCTGACACAAACCATAAATCTGTCTGCAAATTTTTGAGGCACCAAAGACCCTGCAAGAGAGCTGTGACTGGGTCCCGAGGTTGTGTTTCCAGCTGGAAAGCGCCACTTGGCTCAGACACATCTGTGAAACTAAACCCAGACAGGACCCCACTGATTTGTTTTCCCCGCAGAAAGCAGCTGTACTTCCCCACTCCCTGTGTCCAAAAAAAAAAAACCTAAAGAACTCACCTGCTGGCATCCAAAACTCCCCACAGCACTCACCTGCTGGCATCCTGTGGGCTTCCACCTGTGGGGAAGCTGCCTTGGCCATCGTGAAGGCAGATTTAGGCTCCTCTGATGTATCTCCACATGTTTCATCATCTTTCTGTAAACTCTCTATTCCTTCCCCTTCTTCCTCCTCCTCTTCTTCAGGCTCAGAGTTCTCTTCCTGGGAATTCTCTTCTTCAGAATCTCCTTCTTGGCTTAAACGTCTCTCTGTTGCAAGCCAAGTAAGTTTTTCCATTGTCTCCTTAGAAAGCAATTAATAACAAAAAATCACTTTGTCTTATTTTATTGTTTGGTTTAATATCACCCAGCAACCTCCTCACTGCATCAAGACTCCAACAGCCAATTTCATAGATCAGCACCTGCCCAACAAAAGGATTCTGTTCAGGAACAGAATTCAAACCCCTCCAGAGCTGCCTAGAATTGTATTGTGCAAAATTAAATTTCAGCATCTGCCATTCAGCAGACTAAGCCTTAAGTTAGAAGGGATTCCTTAATGATCATCTCAGCTCTTAAAGGCTTGCTGGAATTGTGACCTAGAAAGTAATTTTTACCTAAAGTACTTCTCAGAGAGCAGCCTCATTGAGGAGTCCTTGCAGCTCAGCAGAGTTTAAATCTGCATATTTGCAATATATTCCCTCAGCCTGGGCTTCAAAACCTGCCCAGGAAAACATGGTGCCCAATTTCTCTGTGACCAGCACAAGGCCAGGCTGTCACCTTCCCAGTGGGGTCGGCCCTGACTCCACAGGGTATTTCAGGATACCCACAGTTGCCTTTAAGGGTTTTAAAGTTTTGCCTTTACCTGCAGTTCTGGCACTGACAGAACAGACTCTTCTGAGGCTGATGACATCTCCTCATCCTCATCTTGTGTGAAATCATCGAAGTCATCTTCTTCCTCTTCTTCTTGCCCTTCCCTCTCTCCTGCAGCCTCGGGGCCGGCCGGTGTCCCCACAGACTGACCATCGATGCTGGACGAGTCCTCTGGTCTTCCTGGGGGGCTGCTGAACTCTGCCTCCCCCTCTGCTGGGTAAGGGAGGTCCTTTGGAGAGTCACTGCTGGCTGGTGGCCCAGCAGCCCCCCCTGCTTCCCCCTGCTGCTCCCCCTGGGGAGGGGAGGGCAGAGCTGGCGGCTCCTCCTCTCCCTTCTCCTCGCAGGGAACGGGCTCCTTCTTGGGGTCATCCCCACAGGAACACGCAGCCTCCATGTTCAGCTCCTGGCCAAGGCCCAGCATGAACTCCTCCTTCCCTTCAGCACATAAAAGATCACTCTTCTGTGCCAGGCTGGCTTCTTTGGGAGCATCACTTGGACCTTCGGACTCGATTTTCACCGATTCATCGGGGTCTTCTAAATGAGGCAAGAGGTCCACGGCCAACGGCTCTGACGCGTTCCCATCTCCCTGTCCCACTGCCCAGCTGCAGCAGTCACCCTTGTTGCCCTTGTCCTGAGTGCCCTCCTGGGAAGTGGCAGGGTTTGTCCCACACTCCTCCTTGGGGGACACGGTGGAGCAGGGAACGAAGAGCTCCGGGGGCTCTGCCTTGGGCTCCGCTGCGGGAAAGGCAGCGGGAGCGGGGACCAGGGTCAGCTGCTCCTCCCCTTCACCCACAGCAGGGGCAGACAGACCAACAGGGTTGGGAGAGACAATCAGTGATGGGATGGAGGAGGTCACCAGGGGCTGATTTAATGGACATGGGAACGTGGATGGATTCACCAGCAGGGTTGTGACCGGAATGGCCTGAGTGCCTCGGCCCACCGCCGTGTTGAGGGGCTGGATCATGTTGCAGCCATTGCCAATGTTAACCACCTTCACTGTGGTGGCAGGGACAGTCAGGATGACAGGGGAGGGCTGGATCAGAGGGGGAGGTTTTATCAGCGGGGCAGATCTTGTCCCTTTTTTCCTCTGGTAGCTCTTACGTGCACAAGGTTTGCGCGCTTTCGTCCCAGCCAAGGGCGGCAGCATCAGCTTGGGCTGGAAAGTCACCGGCTCCGAGGACACCAGAGCTGGGGGGACAGCAGCTGGGAAGGTTTGTCTGGAGTCTGGACGGGCAGTGGGAAGCACGTTCTGGAATTCCAAGCCATCCCCACCTCCCACCACTGCGGGAACGTTCAGGGGCTGCACCCCCGGCACGACCTGTGCCGCCTGAATGGGCCAAGGGACCTGGACCTGGACCTTGCTGGGGGGAGCCTCTGACTGGGAGAGCTTCACAGCCTTCTGGATGCTGACAGGGCTGGAGCTGGGCTGCAGAGACAGACTGGGGCGGATCAGGACGGGCTTCAGAGCTGATGACTTCTGCCTCCTCCAGGGCCTCCTGGAGAACCGGTTGCCCAAAGGCTTCAGGGTCAGCACGAGCCCCTTGGGCATCAGCAGAGGGTATTTGTCATCACATTCCCTGTCTGAAGTTTCCTTTTGTGTCCCCAAAAAGGTAGATTCTGCATCAGGTGAAGCCGGTGTCTCCTTGGCATCTTCTGCCAGCTGCTTCAACTCCCCCTGGATGGAGGGCAAGCTTGCCTGAAGGGAACAAGAATTCATTGGAGTTTGTTATTTATAGGCTAGTCCTGTATTCCTGCCTTCACACAGCAGCACAGAAGGCAACAGACAGCAACCTGCTTCTACAAGCAGGTTTTATTTCCTTTATACTGCTGCATATTACTCAGCAGCACTTTAAATTCATGAGTGGCACTGCAAAGCCTTTAGGAGACTCGGAGATCCTGAGAAAACCAAGACTGAACTCCTTTATTAAAGGCTGCTTTAGTAAACACAAGATTTTGTGGGAAGGAAACGTCCCCGTGTAACAGGGGCTGATCAAGAGGACTGTATTTTATGGCCCCTGAGTCCAGCTGTTCCCTCGGGCACAGTCCCCCCGACTGACTCACAGGCGTGGTCTCTGTGCCTCCATGAAAAAGCCCACAAGGAAAACCCACAGGAAACCCAAGTAAAACCCACCAGAAATGAACCAAACAACGACTCCTTCTCCCCCCAGCCTTGGGTGGAAAAATCCCCGGGGGATTTCTGCAGAGCAGCAGAAAATACCTTTAACCAGAAGGGCAGGCGATGCTCCTCCCTCTCCACGGGTGCCTTCCACTCGTGGGGCTGGATTTCCTCACAGCACTTCACCAGCACAGGCAGCTGCTTTGTCTTTTTGTAGTACTGTGGGGACAGGGGACAAAGCCAGACAAGGTGACTCTGGTCAGCTCACCTGTGCCCAGGTACTGCTGGGATGAAGGAGGACTGGGCTCTGTGAAAGTGTTCATGTGAACAAAGCAATTCTTTAATAAGGTTCTACCCGCAGAAACATTAAAAATCAATAGCCAAGGCAGAACAGGAGCTCACTGCCATGCTGCCTGCTCTCACAGAGGTTCAGGCAGATGTGCAGGTGTTGTTTTATGTTTTTGGTTCTTACTCTCTCCTCAGCAGTTCCCAGTAGCTCATGGGACAGGATTATTGCCCAGCTGGCTGCAAACAGCATTTTCCTTTAAGTCTTGCTACTCAAAAGGTCACTTGTATGAATTTCTGTCAGGATTACTGAGTTGTACCAGGACTGTCTGGGCTCTAGAGATTCAAAACAGCAATCTAAGCACGTGCCAAGTCCAGGGGCTAAGGTAAATAAAAGGATAAATCCTCCCTGCTAACAAAAAGATGACATTTTATTGTAAGGAAGTGTCAGCACGAAGAGGCCCTCGGGACACAGAGCAGCTCTGCCCTGCTGGAACAAACCCCAGAAGGTGCCCCTTACCCTGATGATGTTGTCAGGGGCTCGGTTCATGTTGAGGTTCTTGATCCTCACTGTCAGCTGGTGGGCAGTTTTGGTGGGCAGGAGATATTTGCTGATCAAAGGCTTCGGAAACTCCGTCCCTTCAAAATGTTTCAGCCCTAAAGCCAACAAGCTGGACAGGGAAAGAGGGAGGGGAGGAGATAAGAAACCTCTCAGGGAGCTGCTGGGATGCGGTGCAGTTCTCTCCAAGGACTGCACCCCAGGAATTCTCCTTAACAAACAAATGCCACCTCCACACATTTTGTGCAACAATTGAAGCACCTACTTGTCCTCTGCCTTGGTGAAGATGATCTTGTCCTGGTGAGAGTTTGCTCTCAGGGAACAAATAGGCAGCAGCTCTGGGTACATAAAGACTTTCCTTGTCGCCAAAATCCAGGCCACTTGCTTTGGCAGACACGAGACTTCATTTGCTGGGAAAAGAAGTAACAGGTAAGGACAGTTGTGTATGTGGATGAATGTTTTTCACCACTCACTTCTTGAAAACACTGTTTCTTTTACTCCTTTCACCGCAAAAAACAGACTTTCTTCCTGTTTTTAGAATTTCCAGATTCCCTTGTTTCTCCCCCTAAGTTTACATCAGCAAAAGGTAAAATTCTTTCCCCCCCACCAACTTTTCTTTTGCTCTGTAGCAAAGCAAAGGCCAAGTGGCCACTCTGAGCCCCCTAGAGCATCGGGCACAGCCCAGGGGGGGACACGGGCCCAGGGGAGGGGGGACACGGGCCCGGGGAGGGGGGACACGGGCCCAGGGGAGGGGGGACACGGGCCCAGGGGAGGGGGGACACGGGCCCAGGGTCCCTCCCCAGGGGCAGCAGCTGCAGCTGTTCCTGTGGCTGCTCCACCATCCAAGGGCTGGAAGGAGCCAGAGCCTGGGGCTGAGCTGGGAGGGAACTGGTCTGACTGGGAGCAGCTGGGAGGGTGGGGGGTCCACCCTGTTGGGTCACTGTGAATGGGGCCTGAGTCCCTGCAGTGACAATCTGGGGGACCCCAGGGCTGCTCCAGGAGGGTCAAACTGGGAATTCCCCCTTAACACATGGAAAAACTCTCCCTGCCAATGCTTTCCCCACCCCGCCCCCCCTCACTCACCATTCTTCTTCACAGCTTTCCGAGGGCTCCAGTCCACTGGGACCTGGGCATGGAAGTCCTCGATGAGCTGCAGGGCCCCCTGTAAGTTGCAGGGCTGGAACATGGTCTGGAACTTGGGGTTGAGGGGCACCCGGAGCAGGGTGGAGCTGTGGGCAAAGCTCCCGAGCTCGCTCTGCAAAGTCAGGCACAGAAACACATCAGAGAGAGCCCTTCAAGTGCAAGGCAGAGGACAAACAGACACAATGCAAAAAAAACTGCCTTAAAAGTCTTAATTTGGGGCATTACAAATCCAGGGACAGAGGATTTGCTGTGAGGGTGGGGAGGCCCTGGCACAGGGTGCCCAGAGAACTGTGGATTGCCCATCCCTGGAAGTGTCCCAGGCCAGCTTGGATGGGGCTTGGAGCAGCCTGGGAGAGTGGAAGGTGTCCCTGCCCGTGGCAGGGGGGGCACTGAGTGACCCTTAAGGTCCCTGCCCACCCAAACCATTCTGACATTCCATGACTTTTCTTCTTTTAATCCCTGCCCTTTCCAGAACCTGAGTTCTCAGTTTAATGGGATCCATTAAATAAATGAATCTCTTTAAGTATGCCCAGGGATCAGCAATCGTTTGAATTCATGGATCACTGATTTCAGGCATTCCTTACCAAAAACATCTGGGTGGTGCTGGCTTCTGAACTTAGATCAGGGTTGAAACTTGCTAGGAGATGGATTTGAGTCAGAAGCTGAACATGCTTGAGGAATAAAATCAGACAAATTGTTTATTTCAGTTTATCAGAAATCCAAGAAACTGGAAAGCGCAAACCCAAAAGCACAAGAAACATCTCCTGAGCACAGCAAAAATCTCTGCAAATAAAAATCTGGTAAGCAATAGAAAACTGAGGGGAAACTTTAATATCCACTGGCAGAAAGTTTATTACACAAACTTTGAATACAACATCTGTTGAAGTCTCGGGCAGTTTCCCAGTTTTTGTGCCAAAGTCTCATACTGACCAACAGAGAAACTGTTTTTTTTTCTATATAAATACATAACTGTTTCTTCAGCAACAATGATTTCAGCTCTCAGAACTGCCCATTTCTGAATTTCTACAGAGTTTTGTGTGGTGGAAGGAGGGGGAAAAAAAAAAAAAGAATCCAAACTAGATCAAGAATAATATTCTTAGACAGTAATAAAGAAGTTGGTGAAAACAGAGTTTTGACAGACTGCAGCCAGCCAAGGCAACATCTCACATGAGAAGAGATGCCAAGAAATGAGCTCCACTCAGTTCCAACTGTCTTTCCATGTGAAATCAGGCATGTGAACATCACCTAATAAAGCTCCAGTTCACATGGAGCTTTTCCAATCAATTCCTTGAGGGAAGCAAAGCCCTGCTGTGCCCTTGGCTTTCCCTGCCCCTCGCTGTGCACAGCAAACGCTCCTTAGATCAGACCATCTCTAACATTGATTACCTGCTGCATTTGCTGCTGGAGCCTCTTCCTTTGTGCACTGTCCAGAACAAGGCTCTGGAGGGGCTTCTCATTTGGGGGTTTTGATTTTTCAGTCTCTTGGGATGCTTTGATTGAGGACTTTCTCATTCTCAGCTGCTCCAGTTGTTCCTTCACTGTCCGGTGCTGCTTGTTCAGCAAATTGGCCAGAGGCTCCTCAAATCTGTTGGAAACCAGGCAGAGCAGAATGTAATAAATGTATGATTTACTAATGATTAGTGTTTACTTAGAACATTTTACTCTGTGTCTGGTTTGCACAGTTCAGGGATGGCCATCCCCATAGTGCTCAACAATAACTCCAGCTTGAAAAACCAGAGTTATTTACACATAAAAGTCTTTTAGTGCACCCCAGCCCTGCTGTAGTTTTGGGACAGAATGCTGCAGCTGCTTATTCCAGGGACACTTAAAAGCCTTTTCCACCCTTCCCAACCATCTGTGCCCTACTCACGTGTTCAGGTGCTCTTCCCAGCACTCAGCATCTAAACCAATCCAGAATGTATCACCTAATCCTTCATTTTTACCATCAGCAAGGGCTGAACCCAAGGCATTGCCAGTGGCATTTTATCACCTGGAAGGCCTCCAGAAAAGACCTCACACTGCCTCAAATCCTGCTACTTTGTTAAAAAATGAATTAATTATTACCCACCCTTATGCTGAGAACTCTACCAGAGACCCTACAGTAAGAGCTACTCCTGTAGCAGAAAAGAGGATGCACATGTCACTATCCTTTCAGAAACAGTTCCAACTTCACTCATTATTTCATTCTATTTATTTTACCTACACCAGTTAATACCCTAATTTCTGCTGGTGATCAGCTTCCCTTCTGTGACAGGCCTGAGGTCAGTTATAGAATTGTTCCATGATGCTCCTAATGCAAGGTATCATAAAAACAAAAATAAATCCAGCAAATAGGGTTTTTTTTGCCTTTAAGAATCCTGTATACAGATAAAACCAGGGAAGAAACAACTGGGAGGAGTGCCCACCAAAGAAAAATTAGTGAAACCACCCATTATCAAAGCCAAAAGCACACAAACAACAGAGAGCATAAAGGTGCCTGGATTTCAGTTTGTAGCTGGTTTTAGAGCTGCTGCACTCCCCTCTGGCACTGCTCAGCCCAGAGAGAGCATCCAGAGACTCCAGCCTTCACTTTAGCTCCTTTCCCAAACAGACACAGCTTCATCTTGAGCTGATCTGCCCCATAAACAAGGAGACACCACTCATCCTACTGCTCCTCTTTAGCCAGAGTCTGTAGCTGCTGAAACCCAGTGGAATTTTTAGCTAGAGAGAAATCACAGAATCATGGAATGGTTTGGGTTGGAGGGATCTTAAAGATCATCTCATTCCAACCCTGCCATGGGCAGGGACACCTCCCAGCGTGCTCCAAGCCCTGTCCAACCTAGCTGTGGACATTTTCAGGGATGGAGCTGTTTCAGTTCCTTTCCTCTTCCAGCTGCTGCTATGTATAAACCTAAAAATGACAATCCAATGTCCAGATTTCACAGATGTGTCCTTCCTAGGCCTCAGCTATCTCAGGCAGCCATTTTCCTTGGAAAAGCCAACACACATCCAAGCTGTTAAATTAAAAGAGAAGGTGACACACTTGGACAAAACAGCTCCTCAAGCATCTCCTGCCATCAGAACAATGTCAGGGCAGCAAGGGAACCTTGCCCTCCCCTTAGCAATGAAAAGGGAAAGAAAATTATCATTTTCTGCAATGATGTTGCATCACTACAGCCATCAGCACAGTGCAGAGCACAAACATGAGCACTGGCTGCCACTGAGGTAGGACAATCTTTGCACAGGTGTTGGAGAGCTTTGACCCCACACACAGCAGATCCAGGGTCTCTGCCCATTTCCTGGAAGAACCACCCAACCTGGGCCACCTTCTGCTCCACTGAGCAGTGCCAGTGACAATTTTACGTGGACAGATCATGAGAGGACAAGGGAATGGTTTTAAATTAGAAGATGAGAGATTTAGATTAGATTTTGGGCAGAAATTCTTCCCTGTGAGGGTGGGCAGGCCCTGGCACAGGTTCCCAGAGAAGCTGTGGCTGCCCCTGGATCCCTGGAAGTGTCCAAGGCCAGGTTGGACAGAGCTTGGAGCAGCCTGGGATAGTGGAAGGTGTCCTTGCCCATGGCAGGGGTGGAATGGGATGAGCTTTAAGTTCCCTTCCAACTCAAACCATTCCATGATTCTCTATGGAGCACAGAGGTTGAAGAAGCAGGAACAGAATTCCCCACTGCAGCCTTGTTGGGGCACACTCACATATCTCTGTTTTCAGCTGAGATACAGAACAGCATCAACCTTAGTGCAGGCACTCTTGCTCTGTCACTTTTTTCACTGGTTTTAATTTTCAGCTGCATCACAATCAGTAAAGCCAATGGTGGCAAACAGAAGAAAAAGGATCAATTTAATTGTCCAATCCCATGAAGAAAAATGGCTCAGAGCTTTCAGAACAGTGGCCTGAGCTGTTAAGACACTCTCTGTCTTTGGCGGCTTTTCCTCAGAAGAGATCAGGACCATAAAAAACGCTCCTACCTGAGGGCCTGTGGGGTGTTAAAATTTGGCCGAGACTCTGTAACAACATCTTCATCTTCTGGCCCTTCATCTTCCATGTTGGAGAAGCCCATCTCGTCCTGGAACTGGCAGCAAACACGGAGCAAATCAGGAGGAGAAAGCTCAAGGAATGAATTTACCTTTGGCTAATTAAGCTCATGATGATCTTCTCAGCACACACCTTCACTACAGGAAATCCCTGCAGATATTCCTTCCTAAGGCTAAAAACAACCCAGTTATGGCAAAGCCCTTGGCACACACCCAGCACTGAGCGTTCCCCAGAGCCACCCCTTCAGATCCCATGTCACATCTGACAGCTCTATTCTTCAGTGCTGTACACTCAGTTTATCACTTACTGTCTCAAACAGCTCCTCCATCAGTTCATTCACTTCCTTTTCTGCAAGTGAAATTAAAAAGAATGATGAAGGTTCCTTTTCCAAGAAACACTCAGCAATCCTGTCACAATATCAACTCAGTTAAGGAATTTCCCTCACAAAGGGAAATCCTCTTCTTGCAAACAAAGGACCAAAAAAAGAAAGGCCCTGATAATTCCTTTTTTTAATGCTGGGCCCAAAAAAAAACTTGACCTGAGACTGTTTGGATTCTAAAATATCACATAAAACTCATTTTCATGATTAAATTTAAAGTTATGTTAATCTGCAGTAAGTCCTAAAGCAAGTGTGGCTTGTTGCAAAGATGGAAAGTGACATGTCTGTAAAACTAAGCTGAAGACTGTGAGAAAATTTAATCAAATTCAATCACAAGGCAAGCGTTCAAGTCTGAACTGCCTGATGCTTTCAGGATGCATTATCACCTAATTTCAGGTTGTATTGTCACCTAAATATTTTTCTTCAGCCTGTGCTGCACCTGAGCACAGCAGCTCTGCCCAGATCCTTCCATGTATTCCCAGAGAGCCAAAAGCTGGTCCAACCAGCATGCAGATCTTTACTTAATATCCTACACTGCAAAAATCCTTTTCCCAGTGAATTACTACTGCCAGCAGGAAAGGAGGGGGAATTCCTGAGGAACTTACTTGTGATTCTCACAGCACGGTCATTCCTGAAGTCTTCTGTGTCTGGTTCATCCAGATCTTCCAGGAAGTTGTACTCGGGGTCATCATCATCATCAGCTTCATCTACAAAGCAGCAGGTTTTGAACTGTCATTACCCCGCCCCAGCACCAAGCAGCTGCCAAGAGCAGCAGCTCTTTGTTCACTGCCTGACCTGTGGCAAAGAGGGCTGGAATTACTGCTGGAAATGAACTGTGCTTCTTTTATGGGAGCAATAGCAAACCCATCCTCCTTTTGAACTGAGCTGCTAGGACCCCGACCTACAACCATCCCCACTGTGAAAAGCTGGCTTGATACACTGGGATCTGAGTTTCAGCTAAATTTAGAAAGAGTCAAGTAGTGTAATTTCAGTTTTCTGTTTTATATTCTATTTGCACCACTGTAAGCAACCAGTAAATACAGGGGAAAAAAAGGAAGCTGGGCCCTAGAGCTTGTTCCTGTTTCTTCTCAAAAAGAAAAGAACTGTTTCGACCCCAAAAAACTGTGCCCCAAACAAGTACAACACACTGGGATTCAGGTGGATCAACGGTGAGCATCAGGGGTTAAATCCACCACTTCCCTTTGTGGTTGCCAGTTCCTGTGTGCTGGTGAGTAAATATTTACAAGTGAGACACCTGAAGTGCAAAAACTCTCACAAAGGGCCATGGGGAAGATGAGGAAAGCTGATTGCAAGACTCACGCACGGGGTTGAAAAATTAAAGGTTAGAGACAAGAATATCATGTATAAATAAAAAACAAAGCTTCAGGCTTTCAACATACAATCATGGAATGGTTTGGGTGGGAAGGAACCATGGAACACAAACCCTGTGAGGAATGACTGAGGGAGCTGGGGCTGTTTAGCCTGGAGAGGAGACCCAGAGCTGACTTGATCACTCTCTACAGCTTCCTGAAAGGTGGCTGTGGTCAGGTGAGGGTTGGTCTCTTTCACCAGGCAGCAACTGACAGAATGAAAGGACAGCCTCTAGCTGCACCAAGGGAAATAGAGATTGCATAGTAGGAAAACGTTTTTAAAGGAAAGAGGGATAAAGTACTGGAATGGTCTGCCCAGGGAAGTGGAGTCACCATCCCTGGATGTGGCACTCGGTGCCACGGTTCAGGTGAGATGTTAGGGCATGGCCTGGACTCAATGATCTTGAAGGTCTCTTCCAACCTAGAGACTCTGTGATTCTGTAATGATCACCCAGTTATTCTCCCTGCCATGGCAGGGACACCTTCCACTGTCCCAGGCTGCTCCAACCTCTGTCCAACCTGGCCTTGGACACATCCAGGGATCCAAGAGCAGTCACAGCTTCTCTGGGCAGCCTGTGCCAGGGCCTCCCCACCCTCCCAGGGAGGAATTTCTTCCAAATACCTCATCTAAACCTCCTCCCTGTCATTATGAAGCCACTCTCCCTCATCATGTCGCTCTATCCCTTGGAAATTGTCTCTCCCCGTGTTCCTTGTAGTTCATCAGGTCCTGGAAGGACACCCCAAAGCCTTCTCTTCTCCAGGCTCAACATTCCCAATACCCTCAGCCTTTCCTCCCCGCAGAGCTGCTCCATCTCTCTGATCATCCCGGCTCCTCCTCTGGACTGACTCCAGCAGCTCCGGATCCTTCCTGCACTGGGCCCCAGGGCTGGAGGCAGCTCTGCAGGTGGGGTTCTCACCTGAGCAGGGCAGAGGGGCAGAATTCCCCCCCTTTCCCACACTGGGGGACCAGCCCAGGGCTCAGGGAAGGCTCTGAGCTCATGTGCAGCCTCCCAAGTCCTTCTCCCAGGGTCGCTCCTGCTCATCCCCAGCCTGGCTCTACCTGCCAGCTGCAACACCAGCACCTGGCCAGCTTAAACCACAGAACCCCCAGCTCCAGCGACCTCCACATCTGCCAGGTACCTTCGTTCTCCACGTCATCGTTCATGAGCCCCCCGAGCCACCTCTTCCACTCCTCGTCGTCGGCCGTGTTGGGGTCGTACATGTCGGGGGTGATGTCGGGCGCGCGCAGCTCGGCCTCCAGCTGCCCCAGGGGAACGTCCTTCAGCGGCCGCTTGGAGCGCGTCCTGAAGGCGATCAGGCTGTCCTCCAGGGGCTGCAGGGACAAACAAGGCCTTCCTGGCATTTTCAGCCCGGCCAAGCAAAGCCCAACCCCAAAAATATTCGATTCCTGCAGCCGAGAACTGTTTATTTCCGTAGGCTGAGGAAGCTGAGCTTTCACTACTCTCCACATCAAGCTGCTGCTCTTAATAAATACACATATGACTATATTATTGCTCATTTGTCAGCTCTTATCTGCAACCCAGGAAGCAGTTTCCACTAGCAATACTTGATTCTTTCATTCATGTTTTACTCTGACATTAATCTACAGCAGCAGCCGAGCTCTGTCTCCGCACCTCAGCCCTGCTCAGGAACACAGAGCAGTAAAGCTTTTCCCAGTATTAAAACGGGACACTGGGTCTCTTGAGAACCAAATTCCTCAGCTGTTAACTGTAAAAATTGTGCCTGCAAAACATAACTAAGCCAACAGGATAATTTTCAAAAGGAAAACTATTTTCATTAGTTATGTAAATGCTACGGAGTTACATTTAACAGCTGAAACAACAGCAGCGAGAGACTTACGAGCATTAACAGTGTCATTACCAGAAACTAAAAGTCTGTGTCACTAGTAATATTTTTAGCAGCTGCCTCTGAATGCCCTGCACACTATGGAGATTCAATTTCACAGAATCAAAGACCCCAAAGACCTGCCATGGGCAGGGACACCTTCCACCAGCTCAGGCTGTTCAGAGCTCCACTGATTGTTTGAAGTAAGAGGAGGAGAACAGAATGCAATAAAAGGAGGAGCAGAGAACACCAGAAAGTCCCAGAAAAAACCCAGAAAGTCCCCTCCTCTCTAATAAATTTTAACCAACAAGCCCAGCACCGTACCTGGTAGGAGTCCATGCAGACAGGGCTCGAGGCCAGCTCTTCATCCACGGCGTGCAGCTTCTCCATGAAGGTGCTGTCTTTGGTTTGCTTGGGTTTGGGAGGTGGTGGGGGTCCCATGGGAACCACTTCAGCACTGATGTGTCTAACAGGTGTTGTGACCTTCTCCATCTAATTAAAAAGGCCTTTGTGTTAAAGGGTTTTATTCAGAACAGGAATTTCCAAGGACAGAGTAAATCTCTTTTTCTGCTCAACCACAAAGGGGAGAAATGCTTCACAGAAGGACACGGATTTTTCCTATTACACTCACTTTGGTTTTCAGAAAGTACAAAGAAATACGAAGATTTGCTGGAAAGGAGACATTTGGAAGATCTGAGTATCAGTTTCAACATCACCAGAGCTGATAAACCCGAACATCAATTACTGTGGCAGAATCCTCCCAGAAACAAACTCATGATGAGTAGAATGTGGAAATATCAGTATAATATTGCTGGGTTTGATCCCAGTGTCAGTTCCCAGGGGCTTTCTGATTCTTGTTTGCTGATCCTTGGCCTATATCACACTGCACCACTCACTCTGACTGTGCACAGTCACACAAACACCTTTATGCTTTTACCAAATTCACTTTCTGCTCCTAAGCCAAGCATAGGAAGCCGTTCTCCTCCACTCCTCAGAAATGATCAGAAAAATAACCATTAGCTAAGGAACTGACAACTGTTTCCATTCCCAGAGCTTTATTTTAGACTCAGCCCTTCGTGAAAGGAAATGCGGCAGTGGGACCCTAAAGCCACCCAGCAGCTGGAATGTCCCCACAGCTTTAGGAATTGATATGTTTTTTTGGGTTTGGATGAATAAATTGGGAACAACGACTCCAGCTTTACCTCAGAGAGTGTCCCTCCCTCCTCATCAGAGGAGCGCCTCGTCCTGGACCTCTTGGCTCCACGAGGAGAAGAAGCTGTGCTCTCCACATCGCTCTCCAGCAAGCTCTGCAGGGCAGGAGATGCTCTCAAACCATCATGCCACAATCAATAACTGCTCAAAATAACATTTCAAAGACTCTCTTTCAGTCAAATGAATAGTAGAGCATTGAAGAATGATTACTGGAAGGTCCTGGATGACTTACAAGTGTCCATGTGTGAAAATAAAGAGTGTTCTCCTGCCTCAGACACAGAGCTCTGTGCTGAGCACACAGACCTTAGCACAAGCTGCATTTACCTCCTCTGCAGTCTCATCCTCATCTTCATCATCAGGCTGGTATTCTTCATCAGAGGAATCATCTTCCTCCAGGGGAATGTCCACGAACTGAGGTGGCTGCACACAAGAGAAAGAGGGTGACCACTGTTAACAGGCAGGAGGAGGAGCTGCACTCTAGGGATGCACAGTCAGGGCAAATATTTAAAACTGAGGAAACACTGAAGTTCAGAAATCCAGAAGAAACCAAAGAAATAAATTACTAAAAGATTGGCAAAGGAAAGCAAGTGGTTTGAGAAGGTGCAAGAACGGGCACAAATGATTTAGTATTTATATGATGGAAATTGCATGAGGTCAGAGATGGTTTTAGTACACGAGTCTGCTCAGCTCTCCAAAAGATCTCTGCCTCAGCAGGAAGTCTCCAGTAAGGTCTCCCCTTTCCCAGCAAGAACTCACTTACCTTCATCTCATTTGCCTTCTTAATTGGAGAAATATTCCATGTTGGAATCACCTGGGGACAGCAGAAACACTTGAGCTGTGTCACACAGGCAGGGTCAATCTCAGCAAACTAAGGAGCACCTGAGCTCGTGACCTTGATCTCCACAGTGGCCAAGCAACAACAGAGCTCAAACAAAGCCTTCAAACCTCCCAGGGGATCTCCAGGAAGCCACTTCAGGCCAATGCCCACTGGGAATTCACTGCCCTTCCCAACCCTGACCCAGCTCTGTGCTGCTCAGCTCAAATTAATCCTTTTTTTTAAACCCTGTCTTAACTAATTCTTTTCATTTCAAGACTCAGACCACACTTCTGCTTCTCTTAGAGGGTCACACAACCAAAACCACTCACAGAACAACGGGACAGGCTGAGTTGGAAAGGACCCACAAGGATCATGAGCCCAAGCCCTGGCCCTGCACAGACCCCCCAACGACACAGACACCCCACCCTGTGCTGGCAGTGCTGTCCAAAGGCTCCTGGAGCTCTGGCAGCCCTGGGGCTGTGCCCATTCCCTGGGGAGCCTGGGCAGTGTCCAGCACCCTCTGGGGGAAGAACCTTTCCTGATCTCCAGCCTAAAACCCCCCCTGACACAGCTGTTCCCTGGGGTCCTGTCACTGTCACAAAGAGCAGAAGTTGGAGCTGCCCCTGAGGGCAAGGGGAAGGTGCCACAGGAAAAGCAGATGATTTACTTACCCCTCCTTTCTCCACAACTTCCTTCAGTTTGGAACGAGTCATTTTGGGCTCCTGAGAGTTCAAAACAAGACAACACCAATGAATTCAGTCCTTTCCTTAATGACACATTTTCCCCAGCAACTCTTTTTGAAACTTTTCTCTTTTTTAAAATTCATTACCTTTAAATTCACTACCTTTGAACAACCTTTCAGACATCACCACAGTGACCTCAAAAATAACTCCTCATATTTCTGTTTTGTACTTTACATTCAGACACTACTCACTTCATCTAGGTGGCAAATCTGATAACGAAATCTAATTATTATAACAGGAAAGTTACTTATTTGCCCTACCTCTTCTCCCCACATCCCATTATGGCCCGGCAAGGCAGAGTGGGGAAGGCTTTGTGCATTTGGAGCAAGTGATAAAACAAACTGAGCAAGCTTTTTACTCACAAACAAAGGAATATCTTCTGTCTCACTGATGGCTGCTTTCATCATGGCCACCACGTGTTCATTGGTGATCACTTCCTAAAGGAACACACCAAACCAGGATGTTTGTTAAAGAGAAACAGACAATATAACAAGTGTTAGAATAAACTGCCTGGAAATATGATGGGGAAATACTCAGTGCACAATAGGCTTTGTAATTACACTGCAGCAAAAATGATTGCTCAGAAATCAGGCAGTAAAATTTAAAGCAGCACAGCAGTGATTAAAATGTTCGCACTACGCTTTCTGTGAATGCTCCCCAGAATAAATTCCCAGCAAAGAGAAAAGAAAATAACAGTCAAAACAAAAGCCCACATCAGTTTCCCTGATATCAGTAATCAGTCATGTCATGTAATCAGTAAAATGTGCTGATCCCAGTCACAGGAGAAATGCTGCTGTGAAGCTGCAACAGAAAACCTAGACCTCGATTAGACCTCAATCTTTAAGCACTCACAGGCTCCCAAAACAAGGGTGCAAATCTCTGGAGGAAGTATGGAATAATATCCAGTTTTTAAAATATTGTGCTACTGCATTCCAGCAAACACTGCACACATTTCGGAGAAACAGGAAAAGGCAGGAGAGACACAGTATCCCAGCCTGCATTTTCTGAATGCCTCCATAAGGCTCCAGGGAAGGCAGGTGATTGAGGAATCTCCAGCCCTCCCACAGTAGCACGTGATAGAGAAAGGAATTAATTGGGTTAATTCCTAATTAATTGGGCACAGGAATCCACTGGTGAATCTGCCTGAAAGAACCATGGCAGTACCCAGGTTGTTTGCCACAGGGATGGCAAAAAGGGAAAATATCTGAGTTTACCTGGATTTGAACAATTCTAGCTGCAGGGAAAACAAAAGGTACGATTTTTGATTCTGTGGGAAAATAAATAGTATTTCTCTCCAGATCACACTTTGGGATGAACTGAAAAGACTCAACAGAGGTGCAGAGTGAGAGATTCACTCCAAAACTGTGACAGCACAAATATTCTTCTGGCAGCTCCCCTCTAACTGAGAGTTGTGTGATGGACATTAACTAAAAGTGATGCATTTCTGTCAGCACCACTAGAAGCCCACCAGAAATTTATGATGAAACAGCTCATTCAAAAAAAAGGAAACAGAGTTCACAGCCTGCACCTGCTCACGTGGGCCCAGAAGAATCATTTTAGTTCAGTTACTCCTGCTGTTGCTGCTCAGGAAAAGCAAAACAGGAGCCACTGTAAACACGGGGGAGTTGGGATCAACATCTGCTGGCAAAGCAGGGCCCCGGTGAGTGGCATGGACACCACGAGATCCAGTCACACAATGTCACAGATGTTAACCCCTGACGCATCTTCACAGACTTATTCACGGGATCCCCTCTCCATAGATTCATTAGCAGAGATCAGGACGTGGGTGCTGACCAGGAATCAGGAATCCAGGAGGCACCACCACTCCCCAGGGCCCCACACTCACGTGCAGGATGTTCCTCACGTTGACCACGGTCAGGTTGTGTTGTTTGGCTCCATCCTCCAGGGTGCGATCCAGGGACTCGTCCAGTTTGATGTCACAGGACAAGGAGCCATCTTCTTCCAGGCTTTTCCCTTCTCTTTTCCGTTTGGTTGCCTTCCTCCTCCTTTTCCTCCTCTCAGCATCCTCCCCATCCTGCCCCTCTGAAAATCAGCAGAAATGGGATCTGAAACCTTGGCTGCTTCGCATCCAGCACGTTGTGAGAAGATGAGTTTGAAAATAGACACGAACTAGAATTCTGCAGCTACTGAGACAGTAAAGCTTCTATCAGCTGATGTGAAACCACCCAAACAGAAAGAGCCATGAGGACTAGAAAGCCTTTTGAATGATGGATTCAAGTTCTGCAGGACCTGACTGAGGTACTCGAGCACATGGAGGACATACAGCTGCCAGAATGATTTATAGAATGGCCCAGCAGCCTTTTTACACCTTTAACAATGCTGCAAAACTCCAGGTATCACACAGCAAGAACAGGTTACAGTTTCCAGGACTTAAAAACTGTGTTTTCCTGCTTTGCTGACTCAGAGAAAGAAAAGAATCATCATTTTCTCTGAAGTAGAGCAGTGATTTTCAGTAGCCAAAAATTGCAGAGATCAACTCCAGCAAGTTCCACTACGACACCTGTACTTTACTGAGACACTGAATTATGGAGCACAAAAGGGAAACTTTAAAACAAAAAAAAAAACACCCTGCACCTACACAGCCCCCAACATCTACACAATTCCAGAGTTTGCTGTATCATTCACAACATTCACCCAGAAAAATAAACAGCCCCAAATCCAAATTTTCCTCATCCCTCTGCCCGGGATCACTCACCAGCTCTGGAGTTCTTCGGCGGCTTCATCGTGGTGGGATTTCTGGCAGGCACCTGCAGGGAGCTTCTCCCTGGAGACTCTGGCACTGCTCCAGGGTTTTCACTTGGATACGGATCCCGCTGAGAACTCACTTCTACCTCTGTGTACAGCTTGGGGATTTTCCCTGCAAACACAACACCCAGCTGTAGCCAGAGACACACAGAGCAAAGGTAACACACTCAAGTCTGTGCAACACCTAACCCTAACAAATTCATTTTCCATTCACTTTCCCGTTCAAACACATCAAACCAACTGCACAAATCTCACTCAGCCACGGGTGTGATGCAGCTGCACAGGGCGGCAGCAGCTCCACCCTGCTGGAAACAGGCACAGAGATCCCACTCCAGCTCTTTCAGCCTGGCTCCCTCACTATCAGCTGGGCACAGCCACGCTCAAACCCACCCCTGTCACATGAGCCAACTGCCAGGACCCGGTGATTTGTTCAAAACGTGGTTATTGTACAAATGCAGCTGCCACAGGAGGGGCAGGCACAGCCAGGGGGGCATTCCCAGCTGGAACAGCTCAGTTGGCTGCCCCCTTAGGATGCATTTTCCCAGCGGTGGGCCAATGTACCCACACGGCTGCAGGGGTGGCTACAAACCCTTCAAACACTTCCCCTCCTGTTCTGGGCAGACCCAAAGGTTCCACAGCCTAGAAAACAACTGGGAACTGTCTGGTTCCACCTCCTTCCTTGACACAAACTCAGCCAGGGCCAGCCAGGGCCAGCCAGGACCAGCCAGGGCTGAGGGCCCCTCTCAGCTGGGGCTCCTCTCCAGGCTGAACAGCCCCGGCTCCCTCAGCCTTTCCTTGCAAAAGAGATGCTCCAACCCCCTCATCTCTGGCCTCACGGGGGCTAAGAAAGGCCGGACTGTGCCTTTCCCACACAGCCACAGCCTGGTTTGGGTGGGCAGGACCTTAAAGCCCATCCAGCCCCTCTGACACGGCAGGGACACCTTCCACTATCCCCCGGTGCTTCAAGCCCCGTCCAACTCGGCCTTGGGCACTGCCAGGGATGAGAAAACATCGGCAAAAACCTCATTTTCATTCTATTCTACAACACTTCCTAGGGGAAAAAAAAAAAAATCCAAAGCAAAATAAACACCACCAAATCCCAGGGCCCAAAGCAGCCACCCCTGCCGGTACCTTCCGCCACCGCCGCCGGGCTGCCGGGGCCCGCAGGGAGCTCCTGCCCGGGCCCCGGGGCCGCTCTGCCGGGGGCTTTCCTGCCGCCCTTCGGCGATGCCTCCCCGGGCCCCCTCCCCGCGGGCCTGCCGGAGCCATCGGCAGCGCCGGAGCCTCCGGGCAGCTCCGCGTCCTCCCCACCACGCTCCCTGGGGCTGGGCGGCCCCGCCGCCGCCGCCGCCGCTCTGCGCTTCTTGCAGGGCAGCATCTTCAGCGCCAGCGCCATGGCGGGACCGGCTCCGGGGCCGCTCCGGGGCTCGGCGGGCCCCGCTCGGGCCGCCCGGTCCCGCTCCCCGCGCAGGAAGCGGAAGCGCCCGCGGCTCGCCCTGCGCATGCGCGGCCCGGCCGGTCCCCGCCGGGGCCCCGGTGAGGCGGGGCCGGGGGGGGGGGGGGGGGGGGCACCGAGCGCCGCCACCGCCATCTTCGCTGGGCACCGCCGCCGGCCCGGCCCCTCACACACACAGAGACACACACACACACACACACCCCGCTGCGAGCCCCCCGCCCGTCTCTGCCGTCGGAGGGTCTCCCCGTGCAGCGGAACCGGTCCGCCCGGTGCTGCCGCCCGCGGCCCCGGTGCCATCGCCTCCCGGTAGGAGCGGGGCTGAGGCAGAGCGGGCACACGCCCCGCGGCTCCGTGCCCGGAGCCCCGACAGTTGCCGAGTCACCGCCGGGCGGGGCCGCCGCGGGCGGGGCGGGGCCGGGCGGGGCGAGCGCCGCAGCGGGACCAGTCGGCAGCTCCTGCATCCCGGCCGCCAGAGCATCCTCCGCACCGGGCCCCGCACCCCCGCGGCCCCGGCCTCGGCGGGGCCATGGCCGAGATCACCAGTGTCCACCCCGGCTTCGGTGAGTGGGGCCGTGTCGCGGCGGCCCCGGCTGCGGCCCGTCCGCTCCGGCGGGGCCCCGAGGGGCGCCCCCGGGTTCGGGCCGTGCGCGGCGCCTTCGGCCCCGCTCTCCCCGCTCGGGGACGGGAGCGCCGGTCTGGGACCTCCGCACCCGCCGGCCGCGTCCCCGGCCCCTCAGCATCCCCCCGCCCCTCAGCGTGTCTCGGCCCCTCGGCATCCCCCGGGCCCGGTCCCTCAGCGTCCCGCGGCCCCTCCGCCCCCGCCGGCCGGGGCGATGCTGCCGCCCCCGGAGCCGCCGCCGCTCGCCGCCCGCCGCCGGGGCGGTGCCAGCGCTCGGCCGCGGGAGCGGGGCCGGGGCCGGCGGTCGGTGGCGGAGCGGGGGCCGGTGGCAGGTGCAGACCGGGCCGATGACGTGATGTCTGTGCCGGGCCGCGCCGCGCCCCGGCCTTTGTTCGCGCTCCCCGGGGCGGCTGCGGCACCGGCACCGGCGCCACAAGGCGGGGCCTGCCCGGGGCACCGGGCGATGCTCGGGCGGCGGCGGCGGGGCCGGGGCGGGGAGGGGGAACCGGCCCGGCCGAGCGCTGGCGGGGCCCCGGGCGGAGCCGGGAGCCGGTACCGGGAGCGCCGCGGGGGCGATGGAGAAGCTCCAAAGCCCGCTCGGGGCCCAGGCCGGGTTTGGGATGTTTTTTGGTGCAGCCCCGGGGTGAGGAGGGCGGGGGCTCCTCCAGCGCTGAGCATCCAAAGCGCTGCCCCCGCCTGTCCTGCAGCACCCGCCGACCCGACCCTCCCACCCTCGGGCCCCTGGGCACGGCTCGGGTGCTGCATTCCCTCTGAATCCCGAAGTACTCGGGGATATTCCGCCGTCCAGCACCATTTATCTCATGGAAAACGGAGCCGCTTCCCTCTTACCTTGTGTTTCCTGGGATCCGAGAGCCACGTGCTGTCACCATTTAACCACTGGCCATCGCTGGGGCGTCCTTAGCAAACAGCGGGTTTAAAAGGAGATTTCCAGTGATTCTGGATTTTGTTCCAGTCAAATGTTAGCGTCACATCGGAACAAAGACCTCTTCCACAAAGTTTGGATGCAAAAGCAAAGTTGTGCTGTGTTGGAGGGAGGTGTCAGGCTGTGCTGCCATTTCAGGGGGACACTGGGCACAGGGAGTGCTCTGAAAGCTGCAAAATCTTCACTAAAATCGGGTTTAGGGAGCTTTAGGTCAGCTCGGGGAATTATGGAGACAGGACCAACGGATGGATGGAATGATTACATAAATAGGAGCCTTCAGCCAGGACAAGGGGGATTGGGAGTAACTGAGGCACTGGGTGAGACGAGGTGGGACACAGCAAACCTCCAGCCACGTCATGAGGCTGAGGAGCTCTTTGCCACAGAACATCATGGGAGCCAAATGTAAGACTTGAAATAAAATTTAGAGTTGAAATAATTTTTAGAGTTACAGTAATTCAGTGAGAGAAAATATTTACTTGGTGCTTTCTGGTGTCACTGTTGGGTGCTGCTTCTGAAGTTGTCCCATCAGAGGTGCAGGAAATGAAGGTACAAGAGCTGATCCTGTGAAGATCAGAAAAAAAACACACACCAAGAAGCAAGAATAAGAAATAAGAATAAGGAATAAGAGTAAGAATAAGAATAAAAGAATGGAGTTTCAGCATTTTTCTTACACATCCACCAAAGCCTTTTAAGCTGAGTTGTCTCCAAGTGAGCTGTTAAAGATCATTTGCCTCATATCAAAGAGGGAACATGAAATAAACTGAAGTTGGGGTTTTGGGGCAGTGTCTTGTCAATACTATGAATTCTTCTTGCTTTAATTAATTCAATCCCAGGCTCTGCAGTGAGACCTGGGACAGGTTTCTCCTGGAATCGGTCACCACAGCCAAAGATTCCAGCTGCAGGTCAGAAAGGTTTCTGTCTAACTAAAAGTGGTTTTTCCAGTTTTGGGAGCAGGCAAAATGATCTTCCCGGAGTCTGTCAGGTGCTCAGTTTACAGCCTGTTAGCCTCACTAAATGATGATGTGGGAAGAATAAAGAAAATCCAAATTCGTGGTGCTCTCTGTGGCTTCAAGGATGAGGTTAGAAGATTATTTCTTCCTGTTTGTGGTACAGAATGAAGAGGAAAACGAAACAAGTTTACCTTTTCTTAACCAGCTGTCTCATAGGGCCACGATTGTCATGACAAGGGTTTTTTGCAAAGGAGTGGCTTGTACAATTTGTGCAAGAAAGATACGTAGGGTTAGAGGGCTTTTTGGGTTTTTTTGTTTGCTTCCAAAAAAATAAAATAAAATGGCTTTAAAACCATGAATACAAAAATAAGTTACATGAAGAGCCTGGCTCTACCTTCCTAAAACCTCCCACCAAGAAACTGAAGACTACAAAAAATCCCCTCCTTTCCCTCCCCTTTTAAGACTGAACAACCCCACCTCTTTTTGCATCTCCTTCTCTTGCATGTGCTCTCCATCCTCCATCCACCCCGTTCTTTCAGTCCTCTCAGAATTGCTGGAGGATGTCAGTGCAGTGTGCTGGGGAGCTCAGCACCACTGGTTTCATTCTGTGCCTTGGTAAAACTTCCCCCAAGTCATCCATGAGCAAATAAGCAGATAAAAGTGAACATATTTATTTATTTATTTGTTCTGCCTTGCCATCACTGATTAACACAGCTGGCATAAAATCTACAAAATATAAGATAATCCCTAAATCCAAACCCAGGATTTTCTGTCTGTTGGTTTGGACACCGGATTTCCATGGGAGATTTCATGTTTACCCTTGGCCTCAGCCACAAGGGCCACAGGACAAAACAACCATTTCAGGGCAAAGGGATATTTTAAAAATCGTTAATGAAGGATATCTCAGGTCCAGCGTTATGGCCATATTTATTACTCCCTCCCTGTCGTGAAAATAGAATTGTGTAACGTTCCTGAACAGGGCATTAAAAAAATAAAAGAAAAAGCTTCCTGCACATCAAGAGCCCGCGTTCCTATGGAGATGCTGGTGATGCAGGAGCTGGGTTTGGCAAGATAAGGCAATCAACAGTTTGAGATCCTTAGCTCATGGAACACAGGTCAGGCATGCCTTAGGAGTGTGAGAAATAAATTTAGAGATAGAAGCGATGTCTGGGGAAGCTGTGATAG
Organism: Chamaea fasciata; assembly: GCF_029207755.1. Taxonomy (NCBI): domain Eukaryota; kingdom Metazoa; phylum Chordata; class Aves; order Passeriformes; family Sylviidae; genus Chamaea; species Chamaea fasciata. Next base: position 928,734 of record NW_027094116.1, on the reverse strand, counting down.
GCAGATCCCAGAATTAGGAGCACGACAGGACTGTGTAGATCTGCAGCCAGGTGTGCTGGGGGCCCCAGCTCGCTCCTCACTGTCTTGTCTTCCCACAGATGTGTCTCCCGTGGTGGCAGGACTCATTGGAGCCACCGTCCTGGTGGTTTCTGTCTCAGTCACAGTCTTTGTGTGGACATGCTGTCACCAGCAAGCAGAAAAGAAGCACAAAACTCCCCCCTACAAATTCATTCACATGCTGAAAGGCATCAGCATCTACCCGGAGACCTTGAGCAACAAGAAGAAAATCAACCGGATCCGGAGAGACAAGAGCAGCACGGCCAAGGAGGGGGGCAGGGGGAACCTCCTGGTGGATGCTGCCGAGTCGGGGCTGATGGGCCCCGACAAGGCTCCGGACGGACCCCCCCACGTCGACCAGCTCCCCATCAAAGTAGATTACGGAGATGAACTCAGCCCAGATCAAAGCCTCACTCCAGGAGGGAGTAAAACCTCCTCCCCCTCTTCCCCGGGCGACGACATCATGCTGGGCGACCTGACGTTCTCAGTGGACTACAACTTCCCCAAAAAGGCGCTGGTGGTCACCATCCAGGAGGCGCACGGGCTGCCCGTGATGGACGAGCACACCCAGAGCTCCGACCCCTACATCAAGATGACGATTCTGCCCGACAAGAGGCACCGCGTCAAGACCCGCGTCCTGCGCAAGACCCTGGAGCCCGTCTTCGACGAGACCTTCACCTTCTACGGGATCCCCTACAGCCAGCTGCAGGACCTGGTGCTGCACTTCCTCGTGCTCAGCTTCGACCGCTTCTCCCGCGACGACGTGATCGGGGAGGTGATGGTGCCCCTGGCAGGGGTGGATCCCAGCACCGGGAAGGTGCAGCTCACCAGGGAGATCCTCAAAAGGAACATACAAGTAAGTCACTTCCGTCTAGGCTGACTCTGAACTTTCGGTCCTGAGCCTCTGTGGTTCCCCGAGCAGGAGTAACGCAGATGCTCACCCGTGAAGCTTGGTTTTTTTCCCCAGATGCATCTTTTTTGGTGGGATACGGCTGTGGTTTTAGTCGAGCGTTTCTCTGCTGTGTGGTGATGGCAATTGGCTAAGGTTTTGTCGCTGCTGAGGCACAGGGATGATGAATGTTATGATGGATGGTGCCAAGAAAAAAAGGCAAATTCTCATCTCCAAATAAAAGCTGATGTGATAACAGGACATTCATCTGCAAACCTCACTGAGAGAGGGAGGTTTCTCTGATCTGACCGGAATTATTTACTAATTCTGGATCTACTTGGAATTATTTACAGCCAAATTGTGACTGTAAAATGTGTCAGCAGAGCCTGACTGGGTTCCCCTCGTCCTGGAGCAGAAATCAGCTCCCAGGAATCCCACCCGAGATGGGTTGGATTGGGAACAAAATGCAGACATCTAAAATTGGGGTGAAATGACTCCCACTCTTAGTGTCTGGGTGTTGTAAACAAAAGGATGAGCTCTCTGGAGCAGATGTTTGTGTGCTCAAGAGGAGGAGGAGGCAGAGGAGGAGGTACTTCAGATTTTAATCCTCTTGCTCAGTTGATTTCTGCTGCCCATCTCCCAGGTTCAAAAGCAAGAGGCAATTGGGCTCATTTATTGCTGCAACTTCTTGGAAATTGTTGCTGAGCTCTATAAAATCCTTCCTTGTGTCCTAGAATGGAATTATTTAACTTGAAATGTTTCTACTTTATGGCGTGTTTGGCTTTTTTTTTTTTAGTATTATTTATTGGAGATTCTATGTCAATGACTCCAAGAAAACGAGAATTCTGGTAATTACTTTGCTGTTCTTCAGTTCTAGGGATGCTTTACATTATGATAGAACAAGTGGCTGGTTCAGGGTCTTTAATATATTTTTTTTTTTCAGTGCACTGACTGGATCTCTTAGAGGTCATAGATTAAAAATAGAGGGAAAATAGATTTAAATATAAATAATTTTAATCAAGGATGTAAATTATTTAACATTTGTTACTAATCAAAAGTTGATTTACCTTGGTGCCAGATGTGCACGCTTGAAAAATCTGCATCATTCCACGGTGCCAAAACAGCCACCACTGAACAAAGTCCGTCAGGAGGTTTCAAAATCCGGGATACAGAATTGCATTCAACACCCACTAGTGACCCAGTGACCCAAGCCAGGCCTACATTCCACCCTAGTGAACATTCCCAGTGGTTTCTAACTGGCAGTCATAGACTGAAAGTTGCTTTGAAGCAGAATCCCGGAATGATTTGGGTTGGGAGGGACCTTAAAGATCATCTCATTCCAACCCCGTGCCATGGGGACGGACACCTGAAGACCAGAAGAACCCCAAAACTCTTAATAACATCCTCACCTCCCCAAAGAAATCTCTCCTTGGCTGTTGTATTCTTCCGTATCCAAGGAGCCAAAGTTCCAAACATTTCCCTTCCAGGCCCAGGAAACTTGCTCCTGTATTTGTTCTCCTCCCAAAATTTTGCACAAGCAGTGAGTTCCCAGCAGCTGGTCCTTGTGAGTCCTTTCCAACACAGGACAGTTATCATTCTGTGATTCCATGCATTGGAAAAACTCGTGTTAAACACACAGAAACCACCTCAATAAAAAGACACCACCCAATGAAAATGAACATTTTCCAGGCTGAAGTTCATGCTCTGCATTTTTTCCCGCCACGCTGAGCAGAGGAGCATCAACAGAACTTCACCTCAGAGCACAGAATGAGGCATTTGCTGTCGTGCTTCATTGTTCTGAGAGGAGAAAAATCCCTTCCTTGGGGCCTCAGTGACCCTTTGCCCTGATGGGGCAGGGGGAGGTTTGGGAGAGAGCCCAAAGTTTCAGCAGCTCTGTGACTGACACCACACGAGTTCCCAGCCCTGGCTAGTGCTGTTCACCTTGACAGCAAATAAACTCCATCTCAATTAGTGCCAGCTCAGTGGAAGTTAACACACACCATCTGGAAACCAAAACTAATTATCTTAATGTTATGTTAATGCAGTGTTACTCTTTGAAAGGAGGCACAGCAGGTTTAACCGAGATCCGAGAAAAAAATCTGCTCTGGTTTTATCTTCTTTTCATCTTCATCCCGTAGTTTTGCAGGCTGAACTGATGGTGAGACTGTCAGGACACTCCTCAAGAGCCTGAGGGGCTCAGCTACTGAAGCCTCACCAAAAAAAACAGTGGAATTTGTGCTCCTAAACCCCTCAGAGCCCTTTAGTAACAGCTCCCCAAAGGCAGCCTCGGCCACTCCTCTCTCAGGTCTCACCAGCTTTCCCCTCCTAGAAATGCCGAGCTCCAGGCTGTGGGGATGCTCACAGGTGTGGGGTGAGCACGGGCTGGTTTCCCTCCTGCAGCTGAGGCACCGAGAACGACCTGTGCCTCGTTTCCCCACTCTTTGGGCATTTAGCACAAGGAAACGAAATCCTGGGGACCTCCAGAAACTGCCCCTGTGTCTGAGACCACCTTGTGCTAATGAGTTCTGTGTGTTTCACCCTGCCAGAAGTGCATCAGCAGAGGGGAGCTGCAGGTGTCCCTGTCCTACCAGCCCGTGGCACAGAGGATGACCGTGGTGGTGCTGAAAGCCAGGCATTTGCCAAAGATGGACATCACCGGCCTCTCAGGTAGAAGCTATTTTCTCCAGCTCTGAGTGTGTGGGGGTAAAAAGATAAATTAAATCCCCAAGATCCACTTGCAGGGCTGTTCCCTTGTTTCAGCTGAAGGTTTTTGCTGTTTACACGTTTTTCTTCAAATTCTTAAGGGTGATGGATTGCCTGGAGTGCTCCATCACTCACCTGGAGGAGGTTGTGCAGAGCAGCCCAAATCCATTCTGCTGGGAGCCCTGGCTGGTTTCTGCTGGCAGGAGCTTGTGAAGGCAGCAGCTCTCTGTGCTGGATCCATGGGATCCATGGGCTGAGGCCAATGCTGTGAGGAAAACTGGGAACAGCCCTGGCTGGCAGAAGCAGGACATGAGCCCAGGTGTGCCCAGGTGTGCCCAGGTGTGCCCAGGTGTGCCCAGTGGCACCTGGTCTAGGCCAGCCCCAGCGTGGGCACAGGACCATGGCAGTGGCACTGCTGAGGGGCCTCAAATCCTGAGCTCAGTTTTGGGCTCCTCATTTCAAGAAAGACCTGGAGGGGCTGGGGTGTGTCCAAAGTTGGGGACAGGGCTGGAGAATTCCTGAGGGAGCTGGGAAAGGGGCTGAGCCTGGAGAAAAGGGGGATCAGGGGGGACCTTGTGGCTCTGCACAACTCCCCGACAGGAGGGGACAGCCGGGGGGGTCGGGCTCTGCTCCAGGGAACAGGGACAGGAGGAGAGGGAATGGCCTCAGGGTGGTCACCAGCAGGAATTTCCCCATGGAAAGGGTGGTCAGGGCTTGGCAGGGGCTGCCCAGGGAGGTTTGGAGTGCCCATCCCTGGAGGTGTCTGAGGAACTCCTGGAGGTGGCACTGAGAGCTCTGGGCTGGGGACGGTGGGGATTTGGCACAGGATGGACTCGATGGGCTGGGAGGGCTTTTCCAACCTCCATTCCATCATTCCATCATTCCGTGGCTCTGTGGTCCTGAGCAGCACTGTTTCCATGGCTGGCTGTGTCTGCCTCAGGCCCTGCCTCTGCAAGAGGAGGGGGACAAGTGTGACAAGGAGCAGTGACAGACTGGAGAGGAGGAATTAAGAGACAATTCTGGCCTGGTGTTTTCATTTTGCTGTTTCTGCTGGGTTTGTTCTTGTGATGTTTGAAGGGAGGAGAAGAGCAGCTGTTCTGGATTTCCTATTTCACAGATTTTCATGTTCCTGAATCCTCATAGCAAAGTCTCCTTCAGGATTATGGGGAAATGGTTGGAATCAACTTGAGATTCAGTAACAGCCTGACTGAGAGCAAGCGTAGTCCTGGTTTTGCAGCTTTCTCCTGGGCACCTCAGAGGGAATGCAGACAAATGCAAACTTGGCTTAATTATTGTAGGCCCTACATTTTACTCTTTCTTTAAGGAAAAAAAAAAAAAGCTGAGCATGGTCTCCAACCACAGGATAAAATTTTCAGTGATGTTCTACCTGCAGAATCTTGTGACTAACACTGTTTATTTATATGATCTTTGTATTATGCATAAACCCATTTCAGCTGGGTAAAAAAAAAAAAAAAAGGTGCAAAAGAGGCAGTGCCATCTGGGCAAGGGCCTTCCAGCTTCTAAACTTGTGTGGAATGAAAAAAAAAAAATCCCTCAGTGCCTGGTATCTTGATTGTAATCCTCCACCAGTGTCTGCATAAAGAGCAGCTGCCCGAGGGCTGGGGGAGGCTGGGGGGAAAAGGGAGGCTTTGTTTGAAACTTTATTCTTTCCCAGTACCTTCTACTGGCAGCATTTCCCATCTGCAAATCACTGGAACTGCCCGGGCTTTTTGTTGGGCTGTGTCCTGAGCAGGGGTGGGATGCTCAGTTCAGGGGACAGAGGGATTTGGGGTGACCTCACTGTGCTCTTCCAGTGCTGGAAGGAGCCAACAAGGGAGAGGGAGTGGCAGGACAAGGGAGAATGGCTTCCAACTGCCCGAGGGAAGGACCAGACGGGAGATTGGGAAGGAATTCCGCCCTGTGAGGCGGGTGGTGCCCAGAGAAGCTGCGGCTGCCCCATCCCCGGCAGTGCCCAAGGCCAGGTTGGAGCCACCTGCGGTGGTAGTGGGAGGTGTCCCTGCCCAGGGCAGGGGCGGAATGGGATTTTTGAGCCCCCTCGCAGCCCAAACCAGTCGGTGGCAGCGATTCCCAGCCCGTGCTGGAGCCGCCCTGGGCTGTGTCATTGGCTCCTCGCTCTCCCCCCAGCAGACCCCTACGTCAAGGTGAACGTTTACTACGGGCGCAAGCGCATCGCCAAGAAGAAGACCCACGTCAAGAAGTGCACTTTGAACCCCGTCTTCAACGAGTCTTTCATCTACGACATCCCCGTGGATCTGCTGCCCGACATCAGCATCGAATTCCTGGTGATCGACTTCGACCGCACCACCAAGAACGAGGTGGTGGGGCGGCTGATCCTGGGCGCGCACAGCGGCAGCGCGGCGGGCGCCGAGCACTGGCGGGAGGTCTGCGACAGCCCCAGGAAAGCCGTGGCCAAGTGGCACAGCCTGAGCGAGTACTGAGCAGCGCAGGCCCGCCCCCTAGGACAGACTTAAACCTTGTTTTAGCTGTAGGACTAAACTACTTCGCGTTGAGAAAGCAGCAGCTGATCGGTTCTCTTAGTTGATGTGGTTTTTGCAGGGCACTAAAAAAAAAAATAAATAAATAATAATTCTAAGGAGCGTTAAAAAAAGAAAAAAAAAGAAAAAAGAAAAAAAAAAGATGGGGAATAAATAATAATGAGAGAGAGAGAGAAAAAAAAAGGTACCACGAGTATATATAACAGTGTAATCACGCTATTGCATGCCTACTACAAACTGAAATTAGTATAACTGCCAATATCAAGTTGCAGGTTTTAATACAATTATCTGTCACTATGGAAGTTGTGTTTGTGCCGAGCTGTCTTTGCTGGTATTCACCAAGATTGGCCTGTCTTCATTAGGCTTCTCCCAAAGTTTCTGAATTCTGCTGTTTAACCTCTAGTTTCTTGTTAGTTTTGCCTGCCCATTGGTTCTTGCAGTTCTGTTCTGTGCTGGTTTGGGAGTCCCAACCGCGTTTCCATGTAGAGCTGGGTTAGAATTCTGCACTGGCACAAAAGGAAAATACAGGGAAAATGGCACTGGCCTCCAGAGAAGAAAGAATTCTGTGTCAGGCACCGAAATCCTTGTCGTTGTGATGTACTCGGGGAGCTGTGAGGTCACAACATCCAAGACTTGACTCTAAAATCCAAACCCCAACAAACCGATCCCGTTGCTTTTGCCACGCGGGGGTCACACAAGCAGGATCTCACAGACTTCTTGGGGAACTGGGGAAATCCTGCTCAGTTTCATTTTATTTAATCCTGTCTGTGCATGAAGGGCCCAAGAAAACCCAAACACAGATGTTTCATTGATTGGTAAGGAAACTCTTAAACATTAGATGTCAATTTCTACCTGGCTGATAATTTCTGTTTCAGGGTAGAACAAAGCTGAGACAGGGAAAGGTCCTAGAGGCAGAGCTTGTCCATGAAAAGGTGACAAAGCTTCCCTTCATCCATACTGGAGTCAATTTGCATTAGACATGATCCTTCAGTCACCTGAGAGCCAGCTCCCAAAAGAGCAGTAAACGCAGGGCAAAGCCTGGCACCAAAAATGTGCCAGACCTGGAGTTCCAGGGCAGCTTGGGGGAATCCTGAAATCCTGACTGACTTCTGAGTCTGGGAACCACCTGCAAGGGGAAAGATGGCCCTGACCAGAGCGACCTTGAGCACCTCAGGCTGCTTTAACCCTGCAGAGTCAGGGATTTGGAAAAGAAGTTCGTACAGTTTTGCAGCAGCTGCCTGAGATCTGGTGGTGCTCACACAGCCCTGGAGCTGCCTTTGGATGCCAGCAGAGCATCCTGGCATGTCACTGGTTTTGGGTGTTCTGGCCACAGCCCAGCCAGGGCACATATAGGGGTGATAACTGGCAGCAAAATAATTCATGGTAACCAGTGTTGGTGAGCTGAGCAGAAATAATTATAACTGAACTTGTTCCTGAGCTCTCCAGCAGAAATGCAGAAGCAGAACTGGGTTTGCAAAGAGGCTCCTCGACAGCCCCAGGTTTTCAGGAAACCTTTGGTTGCTCCCAGGCAGTCAGTCTGCTCTGAGCCCCGTGGGATGCAAATAGGAATGCAAATAACAGATTATCATTTTTAAAATTAATATCATTTGCCTACTTACAGGACTCGACTACTGAACTTTAGATCCCTGTTGGAAAAATGATCCTTTTCACCTTCTCTTCCCTGAAATGGGAATAACTGAGCGAGGCTCTCCTGGTTCCCCACGAGGCACCAGGGCAGCAGCAGCAGCAGCTCTGGATGAACAGACAGCACTTTGTGAGCTGCCACCACTTTGGCATCTCTTCCCAAGGCATTATTTTTGGAAAGCTGATTTTTCTCACTCACAGCCACTTACTCACTGGCCCTCCCTCCCAGGCTGTGGCTCCTCGAGGCTGCAGCTCCATTTCTCAGCAGACACAAGCGTGGACTTTGTTCCCCCTTCACCCATCCCCATGACTAGGATTTCTGCCTGAGGTTGTAGTAGATTTTATCAGTGTCTTAAATGCTTTCTAGCTCGAGCTCTGTGGCTCAGAGCCACAGCCCAGAGAACGAGTTCCCCCTTGGAAATTGCTGTAGATCTCTTTCAATCCTAGTTTTTTTGCACTAAGCGATTGTGTTGCTGCAATTCAAGCAACTGTCACGACTTTCCCTCGGAACATGCCTTCCAACACCACTCCAAAGATCCGACCAGGACTAACAGCAGCAACAAAATTCCCTTCTCCCTTCGGTGTGAAAAGCATGACTAAGCCTAGATGATCTTAAAATTCCTTTAGTTGCGAAGGAAAGATGAATTTCTTGTCAAGGAAACATGCTCAGGGTAAATAGACTTAGGCTATCGGGCAGGTAGGAGTAGCTCCAACACTCTTCTGGAATAATAGGAAACTGAAAATGTGCAGATATATATTTTTTAAAACATAAAATAGACAGTAAGTGACAGCGGACTCACTGTAAAATCTCCCAGGTGTGGTTATTCTTTACCTTGTGTCTTCTATTGTAAAATGAACTTGGACAGTTACAACTTTGTGTGGAAAAAAAAAAAAAAAAAGAAAAAAGGCAAAAAACCTAACTCAACCTGTGTGAAACTGCATAATGCTATAAGCTAACCTACATTCTGTAATGCTACCTTGTATGTTGAATTTGTTAACGCACATTGAGCGTGCAAATAAAAATTAAATCACTTTAATTTTGCTGCCTTTGCCGTGTGTGACCGTGGGCAACGACCAACACGACTGAACACTCCAAGGATTTGCTTCTATAAATAATGCATTCCTGCTGAAAATGTGCACAGGAAAAAGCACACACAGAATAAATCTCAGTGGAATAAAGAACCGCAACGGAATCCTGGCACATTAAGTATTAAATGAAAGCAGGTCTGGAAGAGAGAAGGGTTCAGGATGACCTAATTGTGGCCATCCAGCACCTGAAGGAGCCAACAAGGAAGATGGAGAGAGACTATTTATAAAGGCCTGGAGTGACAGGACAAGGGTGAGTGGCTTCAAACTGACAGAGAGGAGGTTTTGTCTGGATGTTGGGAAGAAATCCCTCCCTGGGAGGGTGGGCAGGCCCTGGCACAGGTGCCCAGAGCAGCTGTGGCTGCCCCTGGATCCCTGGAAGTGTCCAAGGCCAGGCTGGACAGGGCTTGGAGCAGCCTGGGACAGTGGAAGGTGTCCCTGCCATGGCAGAAGGTGGAACGGGATGGGCTTTAAGGTCCCTCCCAACTCAGCCCATTCCACGATTCCATGATAACACTTTTCACTTAAGCCTTAACCCATCCCAAAACATTCAGTAACCCACAGAGCATTATAATTTTGGTATCATTTTGGTATCATTTGGTATAATTTAGCATGAACAGATATCATTAAGTTGAATCTAAATGGGAAGAAAGGACATTACATGGGCAGAAAAAGAAGCAATTCGATTCCAGGGTTTGTAACTCAGAAGCATTTCCTGGCCCCTTGGTCAGAACTGAATTCTCCAGGAATGTTTTTCTCCATCCCGCCCCGTGCAAGACAGACGCAGCAGTTCCCCCTCAAGCGCTGGGATTTGGCTTCTGGGGTTTGTTTTTCTGCAGCTGCCCATCAACACCACCCAGAACAACATTGCTCGGCACGAAGCCATGGCTTTAGAAAAGGCCAAACAGCCCTGGGCTGGGTTTCCCCAGCAACAGATTCCAGCCTTAAGCCGCTCTCTGCTCTCCTCGAGAGCTCCCCGAGCAGCAAAAACCGACTTCCAGAGCTGCTTCAGGTGTCTCAGAACGAGCTTCAGGTCCCATCTGTGGGCACCTGGGAGGTTTCAGCCCAGCCTTTACAGAGAGGTGGGTGATGATCCTGGAAAAGGAATGTGGCCCAGTGCAGCATTCCTTGGCACTCGGTGATGAGGATCACAGAACGATGGTTTGGGGTTGGAAGGGACCTTAAAAATCACCCAGTCCCACTCCCTGCTCTGGGCAGGAACATCTCCCACTATCCCAGGTTGCTCCAAACCCCATCCAACCCGGCCCTGGACAGTTGCAGGGGTTGGAGCAGCACCGGCTGTTCTGGGATGTCACAATGTCACAATGTGCCCTGCTCTGCACGCCTTGGAGCATCTGGTGTGTCTCCTCCAACATACCCAGAGTTAACACTAAAATCTGACTCTCTCCAGCCCTACCCGGGCCAAAGGCAAAACCAATCCAGGTGCAGCAGGGCCTGTCCCATCCCCAGGCTCAGCAGGGACAGGCTCAGCTGTTCCACTCACACTGGGGACACAGGGACTGGAACATACACGTGTATTGAGCTTGGCCACAGCTCTGCTCTGGAGACTTGATTCCAACGTTTAGCTCACCAGTGGCAGCCACAGAAGGTGCTGAAGACACAAAATTACCAGAAACCAGCAGGATTCTGCAGGTGATGAATGACCCACAGGACTCAGGGCTGAGATAATCAGGGTGACCTAAATGCAGCATTCAGGGACCTGAAGGAGCCCACCAAAAAAAATGGAGAGGGCCTGGAGGGACAGGACAAGGGGGAATGGCTTTGAACTGACAGAGGGGAGGGTTGGATGGGTAATGGGAAGGAATTCCACCCTGTGAGGGTGGGGAGGCCCTGGCACAGGGCGCCCAGAGAAGCTGTGGGTGTCCCTGGATCCTGGCAGTGCCCAAGGCCAGGTTGGATGGGGCTTGGAGCAGCCTGGGACAGTGGAAGGTGTCCCTGCCATGGCAGGGGGTGGGACTGGGTGGGATTTCAGGCCCCTTCCCACCCAAACCATTCCAGGATTCTTGTGCAGGCATTCAATTTTGATGCCAAATCAAACACAGAGGTTTATTTAACACTGATATTTCCCCTTCATTTCCACATTCTCTGCACCATGACTGATCAGGGCGCTCCATCCCTTTCTGTGATTTTTCAGGGCAATAACCAGAGTTATTGAGCGGTGGGCTGAAACTACCCAGCCAAAGTGCACAGTCACTGATTATCTTCTACTTATTGTGCAAAATGTGAAAGGGAATCTCTCTTCATCCTTCTCTGCTTGACTCCTGCATCCAGCACTACACGCCTTTAAAAACCGGCAGGTTTCAGGTTCTTACCCCATTCAGCGGAACAGAAACAAAAGGATTTGCATCATAAAAAGAAAAGGGAGGAAGAAAAGAAAAAAGCGCCAACAGAATGGGCTCGACAACCCATGAAAAGAGAAATGGTTTTGTGGAGAGCATGGAAGCTCAGCCCCGACTCTCTTCCCACCTTCCCTGGCTCTGCCACTGAAACCAGCGGGATTTTGGCTCCGCGCTTGGCACAATCGGGTCTCTCCTCCTCCAGCACAGCTCCCGCCTTATCTAATTCCCCGCAGGACCGCGTTGCCAGGGCGATGTGAGTCACTGCCGATGGCAGCGCTGCCTCGGCCTCTGCCGGCATTTCCTTCGAGCAGGAGGCACGGAAAGCTCGGCGTCCTTTCGGAGCCCCAGAGCCGCGCGGCTGGCGCTGCCCCGAGGCTCCCTCGCTCCCTTTTCTCGCCCTCATTGAGATGCAACAGCTGGATGTGGGTTCTGAACGAGCCATTCCAGCGGGAGGATGGCGGGGCCCCCGCGGAGGCTCCGGTTATTGTGGGGAATTGGAAAGGTTCCAAAGAGTAAAGCCAAGAAAGACCCTCCAGAGCCTGGGGGGCTGCACAGGGATTCCTGTGAGGAGCAGCTCGGGGAGCCTGGAGAAAAGGGGGATCAGGGGGGACCTTGTGGCTCTGCACAACTCCCCGACAGGAGGGGACAGCCGGGGGGGTCCGGCTCTGCTCCAGGGAACAGGGACAGGAGGAGAGGGAACGGCCTCAGGCTGGGCCAGGGGAGGCTCAGGGGGGTCACCAGCAGGAATTTCCCCATGGAAAGGGTGGTCAGGGCTTGGCAGGGGCTGCCCGGGGAGGTTTGGAGTGCCCATCCCTGGGGGTGTCCAAGGAAGGGCTGGAGGTGGCACTGAGAGCTCTGGGCTGGGGACAGGGTGGGGATTTGGCACAGGATGGACTCGATGGGCTGGGAGGGCTGTCCCAACCTCCATCATTCCATGGTTCTACAGAGAGCCACCACCTGGAGCTGCTGTGCTGGAACAGAGCCGGGGTGTCTGAGCTCCTGGGTCACTGCTGTGCCACAGACAGAGCCTGACACGCAGGGAGAGAATTTATTGGGCCAAATGTAACGGGGCAGGAAAGGAAAAACAGACCAGGAGATAAGTAAAACAGTGGCAGAAAATGAAAAAAAAAAAAAAAAAAAAAAAGAAAAAAACCAAAAAACCTCCAACAACAACAAAAAACCCACCACAAAAAAAAAAAAAAACCAAAAAAAATCCCCAAATCAGTGCAACAAACACACACACACACACAAAACCCCAAACCCTGAAAAGCCCAAAGCGACCCCTTAGTGCTGCCGTGCTGCTCAACTCCTCCAGCTTCTCCCCAGCACCAAGACAAACGCCGTGGTACCACCAAGAGCAGGAGAGGAATTCATCTGCTCCTGGTGACTCATCCCGAAAGGACTCGGCAGCCGCGTGGGGACATCCCGTTATCACCCAAGGAAAGCAGCCAGCCCTTGGAAAAAACCAATTAGCAGCGCTCCCAAAATAACCCAGAGCACGAGGAGCCTGAGAGTCCTTGGAGGCTCGGGGACACCGCCACGTTTGGGCTGGGAAGAGGAAGGTGGGAAGTCACCACATTCTCAGGACAGGCTGATTTCAGCTGGGGCAGGGCAAGGGCTGGACCCATCTGAGCCCTGACGAGGATAAAAAACTCAGGCAAAACTAGCTGGGGCATACCCACTTTATGTAACCTCGATTTTTACAAGAATTTTAGGAATGCAACTTTCCAGGGGCAGCTCCTCAGCGTGGTGTTTGTGCCTGAGAGAATGTTAACATAGAGACACGAAAGTCCAGAGTTCAGCTCAAAGCTTGTGTGAATCCTTCCTGGTAATGAAGGGAACAAGCAGCAGCTGAGAAAAGCAAAATGCACCAAGTGTCTCCCAGAAGGATGCTGTTCCAAGGAGGAATCACCGAGCTGAGCTCCATGCACTAAAACCTCCTCACAATGCCCAGGGATGTGTCAGTCCCACCCAGGATGGGTGTTCAGGTCTCTGCAAGGAACCCCAGGCAGCAGGAAAACAAATGAAGTGATGCCTCATGTCCCAGCACAAAGCCTGAGCTGACACTTCCAAGTCATTTTTTTTTCTTGTAGAACAGAGGAGTATCAGAGCTGGTGGGGGGAAAATGTTTGGGAATGGTTGAGGGAAAAGACTGAATAGGAAAGAGCCCTTCCACAAAAGAGGCACAGTCCAGGGGGAAATTCCAGCAGTGCCTGTAGAGGATCATAGATCCCACTGACTGCTCCAGGCAGAATCAGCATCTTGGCCACAAACAATCTACAGATATTATTTTTAAAATCAATTTCTGATATTCTTTGCAGAGAATATCTGTATTTCCAAATAACTCAAACACTGTGCCCACATGAGGACTCTAGAGGAGAATTATTTCACTTTTTCTAATGCTGTCTGCACTTGAATAGATGTAATACAGGAGAGGGAAAAAAAAAAAAAAAAACTCCCTCCAAAACCTAAAGGAAAGAGGGTAAAAGGATGAGAGCAAGGTCATCTTTGAGATGTCCTGACAATATTGGCTTCTCTGGTTCATGCAGATCAGTGACACCCTGTTCATGCACACACTGAGCTTTAGGCCATGGAGTTCTTTCCTTTCTATCCCTTCTCAGTCATCCCTAGGCGATGTTTCCCCTCCTGAGCTTTGGTAACATTTCAGAGGAGTTGTTTCTATATTTCTAGGATTTATTCTATGGAATCATAAGAGGCTGGAAAAGATCTCCGGAGGAGGCTCAGGAGTGATGCAATTGTAGCCTTCCAGGACCTGCAGGAGCTGACAAAAAACCTGGAGAGAGAATACTTTAAAAGGTCTGGAGTGACAGGGCAAGGGGAACGGCTTCACACTGGCAGAGATTTAGATGGGATATTGGGAAGGAATTGTTCCTGTGAGGCTGGTGAGGGGCTGGGATGGAATTCCCAGAGAAGCTGTGGCTGCCCCTGGATCCCTGGCAGTGCCCAAGGCCAGGCTGGACAGAGTTTGGAGCAGCCTGGGACAGTGGAAGGTGTCCCTGCCATGGCAGGGGTGGCACTGGATGGGATTTAAGTCCCTTCCCACCCAAACCACGCTGGGACTCTCTGACCCTCCCAAACCCAAGAGCAAAAGCCGTGGACAACGACCTCAGGCAGCTCCTCCTGCCCTCCTTGTAACTGGCCCTCGGAAAATCACCACACAGAGAAGAACAACACAGCTGGAAAATGTTCATATTTCAACAATTCAGCACCAGACTCACAGAACTTTTCGGCTTTGCACCACTTCAATGCCATGAACCAACTCCTTTTTTTTCTTCACGCAAGGGAAGCGTGTCCCAAATTCACAAGCACAAATGAACTTTCCTCCTTCAGCACTCTCAGGCTGAACAACCCCACCACAGACTGACACACCCAATGCAAAGGTTCGTATTAAAAATTATATATATTGTGTCAAATAAAACAATCATTCTGTGTACAAATTTATGCATGACAAAAAATAAAACTCTTTGAATAACACTGTGTAAAAAACAACAACAAAAAAGTGCTGGCTGCTGTTCTGCTCTACGAGTTCTAGAAGCAACAGGCTCACCAAAGGCATTAGTAAACACCTAAACTGCACTGCAGGACTCAGGTAAGGCACAGAACTCAGTTATTTAGGGGTGAAAATAGTCCTGTACAGCGTTCAGCACCTCTGCCAAGCTCCTTTAGCTGTGCTCTGAGAGCTGATGGAGATTTTAAGGAAAAGCACTGGAAAATGCATCATCACCGTCAGGCCCCGGCTCTGAAACACCTGACAGAGCCAAAAAAATGCTTCAGAGCCAATTCTTAGCTCACTTCTCCTCCTTTTCCTCCAGTTTTTGGCCAGGTGGTGTTTTTATCTGAGTTTTAGACAGCTTTTAGTCCGACAATGAGAACATCAGTGAGGGCTGAAGGGACGCACGGGGCCGCTCACACAGGAACATGAGAGAGTCTGAAATTCTGAACCATCTGAACTCTCCTCAGCCTTTTCCAAGCCATTTTTTTTTTTGATTCTGTCTTGCTGCCAGAGCAGTGTGGCACTGGGAGGAGATGAGAAATGGAAACGAATTCAAATGTTCAGCTCGTGACAAAGCAAAAGTAAAACGTAGCCCCCGCCACACTTCTCATTTGTTTAAATCTTCCACAAAGAAAATATTCTTCAAACCAACAGGCACAGGATTTCCAGTCCTATCTTAGGTAATAAGGAGTTTTTTTACATATATATATATATATATATATATATATATTTATTTTTTTTAATCCTCTCTTCCTTTACCAATCCTTTCACACCTGGGTTTTCAGTTTGGATGGCACTGTCCCGTGCAGCACAGACTGACAGCACAGATCTGAGAGGTGATCAGGAAGATCATTTAAGTCTAATCAGTTCTTTCACTCACACTGAAGGATTCCAGGCACTTGGTTCAGAGAAACTGCTTTCAACCACGTCTGAGTTAACCCAGCTGTGATTTGTCCTATTGTTAAACAGCAAAATACAGAGGAGCACCAGGCACCTGATCCCAAAACTGCTGTAAAATCAACCAGCTCGAGGGCACAGAGTCCCTCCACGTGTGGAGGATCTGCCTCACGAGCAAACTGTTCTTTATGAGCATCAGGAAGTGCCCCAGCCCTGCCTGGATCACCTGCACAGGTGAGGTCAGGGAGGGGAGGGGCTGCTGCAGTGCTCAGACTGCACCAGGAGAGCCTCACCAGGATCAGGGGATGTCAGTCCTGGGCCCAGACCCTCAGGATCAGCCATTTTCTCTGCAAAACAGTCTCCAGAGAATCGCTGGGAATGACTGTCAGAGACTCACACTCCCCAGAATCGCTGCTTCCTTTAGAATGACACACAACTGACTAAATAAGCCAGCGCCCCATTCCCACCAGGACTTGTAAGAAGCCAGGAAGCTCCAAGCTGTGGTTTCTCCAGCGCATCACACCCCACGTGCTGCGGCAGCACCTTCAGTGCTGTTTGCAGCAGGAAAATCCCACACGTTCCTGCACTGCTGCCAAGCCACAGCTGCCACAGGAACCACAGTTTGTGACAAAGGGTGATGGAATTTGGAAGGGGCTGCTCAGGAGGTGGAGGAGTCACTGTCCTTGGAGGTGTTTAAAGGACTGGAGTTGGCACTGAATGCTCTGGGCTGGGGGACAGGGTGGTGCTGGGTCACAGGCTGGACTCGATGA
Source organism: Chamaea fasciata (assembly GCF_029207755.1). Lineage (NCBI taxonomy): Eukaryota > Metazoa > Chordata > Aves > Passeriformes > Sylviidae > Chamaea > Chamaea fasciata. The sequence continues at coordinate 912,298 of NW_027094116.1, read as the reverse complement.
TCCCAGAGCTCTTTCCAATTTCAATGATTGTGATTGTTTACATCCCACCTACAGCACTGCTGGTGAACTGATCTCTTGGACGAACTTGCACACAAGTATCCCACGTCAATTTTCCTGGAAAGAAATCTGTTCCACGAGGGCACAAGAAGTCCAGCCCAGCTCTGCTCAGTTGCCTCCAAGGCCATGACACTTTGTGAAGGCCTGTTCAGCCTCTCACACTGTGCACTGCTGCTCTGGAGAGCAGCAAAATCTTCCTGTGCAAACAGCATGGATTCAGAGAGGCTGGGTCCAGCTCCAGCAATGCTTTGCACAGTTCAGCTTCCAGGGCGCTGTGACTAAGGACAAACATTCCAAAGTGCAGGAACCCACCGGCCTTGGTGGCCAACACGTGCTGGGTCCAGTAAAAAATGACAACAAACAAAGTACAACTGTCACTGGGTCTGAAGTTCCACACCCAGAATCAAGGCAACGTGGTCCTAAACAAAAAACAACTGGCAGAGTTACTCATTCCCTCACAAGGTCCCCTCAGGTGTCACACATCCCGTCAGCGTTGTCACCGAGCCGCTTTGGTCACAAAAGGTCACAGCTTTTGTCCTGTTCTGCAGAGGAATTTTTTGTTCAAGTGACCGAATCCTTCTTCCTCCGAAAGGGCGACTTGAGTCTTTTCCAGACGCTGCTTTTGGGCTTGGATTTCTTCTCCATGGCCATCACGGCCTCCTTCTCCTTCCTGCGGATCTCGCGCACCAGCGCGTGGAACACGTCGTCGATGTAGTAGCGGAACGCGGCCGACGTCTCGAAGAAGGGGCAGTTGAACTCCCGTGCCAAGGCAGAGCCTTCCTCTTTGGACACCTGGAAAACGAGTGCACGCCCTGGTCAGGGAGGCCAGAGCCCAGGAGTTCACTGCTTTGCCTTTCCCTGCATTGCTCGCTGTCCCTCTGCACGGACACTCCAAGCCCCAGGACAGATCGTTTGCACCCGGCTCCTAAGGTTTCTCTGCAAACCTGTTCTGCTTTCACTCATCACTTCTCTGGCACTGCAAGAGACTCTTTGGACATTCACAAGAAACAAACTTCAAAGAATATTCTTTTTTTTTTGACCTAAGCCTGTCTGACACAAGCAGTCCTCAGCCCTGGTAGTTTGGTGAGTTAAGGAAGCTTCCTTCTCCTTGTCAAAAGCTCTTGTGTTTGTCAAACTACTTCCCAGACCCAGGAAAAACCTTTCTAAAGCTTTCCTGCTCCAAGGCCCATCCAACCTGGCCTTGAACACTCCAGGGAAGGGGCAGACACAAATTCTATGGGCAACCTGTGCCAGGGCCTCCCCACCCTCACAAGGAGGAATTTCTTCCCAGTATCCCATCCAATTCTGTCCTCTGGCAGTGGGAAACCATTCCCCCTTGTCCTGGCACTCCAGGCACTTTTAAATAATCTCTCTTCATCTTTCTTGTAGCTCATCCAGGTCCTGGAAGGCCACAGTTAGGTCATCCCAAAGTCTTCTCCTCTCCAGGCTCAACATCCCCAGCTCCTTCAGCCTTTCCTCCCAGCAGAGCTGCTCCATCCCTCTGATCATCCTGGCATCTCCTCTGGACTCTCTCCAGCAGCTCCAGGCCCTTCCTGTGCAGGGCCCCAGGGCTGGGGCAGCTCTGCAGGTGGGGTCTCACCTGAGTGGGGGCAGAGGGGCAGATTCCCCCCCTTTCCCATGCTGGGGGCTCAGCCCAGGGCATGGGGTGTTCTGGGTGCCAGCACATGGCCAGGGCATGTCCAGCCTCCCATCTACCAGCAAATCAGGAATTACAAACAAAGCAAAGCCCAGGATCAGCTGAACTTGAAGACTTTGTTTCTGTGACTGCTACGGGTCTTTCACCACATTCCGTGTGAAACCAGCGCCGCTCTCACCACGGAGACAACACGGCAAAACACCAAGAAAGGGACAAAACCCCTGTGGTTTCACTGCTTTTCCCAGCAGGAGCAGCTCCTAGTGGAGGGCTCCCCGTGGCCCTTACCTGGCGCAGCTGGGTGAGGTCAGACTTGTTGCCCACCAGCACAACGGGCGTGTCGTCGGTGCGGCGCACGCGGTAGATGAGCTGCTTGAACTCACGCACCTCGTGGAAGCTGCGCCGGTCGGTGATGGAGTAGCAGATGATGAAGCCCTCGCCTGCCCTCATGTACTGGTCCCTCATGGCTGTGAACTCTGCCTAGAAACACACAGCGGCATTTTGGTTCCACAAACGTAACGACTTCCTGGTTTTGTCACCACCTGAGGTCCAAACCCGGCTGTGCCAACACCTGGACGTCAAGCCCACACCCCACAAGCCCGGCTGTGTGTTTGGGATGGCCCCAAGGCTCCCCTGGCACAGAAACCCCACAGGCAGGTCATTCACCAGCCCACAGGTGCTGCTGGCTCACCACAGCTCAAGACAGGCACCACCAGCAACACGATGCCCACGGGAAGTGACAGAGCTCAAACCCCCCAGTTTGAGCCATTCCTCGTGCAGGATTTCTGTCCCTGCACCTGATCATTACAGGCTGCTTCACGTGCTCTCAATTCACCTGTGATTACTCACATACCTGTCCTGCTGTGTCCAAAATATCCAGGTTGGCAGGCTCATCATCGATGCGGATCCGGATTTTATAGGCATCCTCTGTGGATTCCCAGGACAACAGAAAGATGGGGATACAAGCACAACGCTCATCAGCCATCAGCTCACAAAGAATGCTACACCAGAACCACCCACCCTGGTAGGAGCACTGGACTACCTCAGTCTGAGCTTTGTTTAAATTAAATAAAGTTAAATTTCCAATTGTCCTGCTGTGATTTAACATTTCACGTGCTGCTCCTGAGCCCACAGCCCAGATATTTATTTTGGTCGCCTTGGTGGAAAAAAACAGAGGAACAACATTTTGTTTTTCTCAAAGCCAGAAAAGATCTGTGATTCAAGGGAAGAACTGGTCACCAATAACTGCTGATTTCTTAGAAGACATAATAATACATACCAATAAAATATATGAAACATTATATATGTAAATATAATTATATATGTAAATAGAACTATATATGTAAATATTATTTCTTATAAACACCATATAAAACACATCTGTCTATAAATATATAAATACATAAATATTCTGTCCCTCTCAGTCAGCACTCCCACACTTCAAGAACCCCTTCTCAGCAAGAATTTGGCCTTTTTTCCCCCCACTTTTCCTTCCATTGGGTAACTGTTGGTTCAGGTTTCTCCTGGAGATGCTGCCAAAGTTCTCCAGCACCAGAGTGAGTTGTTGAGCACTTTGATCCCTCTCAGCTTCTCAAACACAGAGAACCATTTGGCCTGACAAGGGAACAGCAAAGAGCTGATCACAGCACAGAGTCTGGATTTTGTGAATAGGCAACTAAAACTGGCTTAGCAGCAGTTTCAATCCCTGTCTGCCAACACACGGAGACAGGGCATGCCCTGAATGGATGGACAGGAAAACGATCAAAGAGCTGAAACTCAGGATTCACACCCCACTCTCAGACCTCTCAAATCACAGAAACACAGAGAGGTTCAGCTTGGAAGGGACCACAGCAGGTCACCTGCAGGGCCACCCCAGAGCACAGGGCACAGGATTGTGGCCAGATGGGTCTGGCAGATCCAGGCAGGGAGGCTCCACAGCCTCTCTGGGCTCTGCTCAGGGCTGCCCACTGCCCAGGGCACAAGTTCTGCCTCCTGTGCAGGGGCAGTTCCTGTCCTCAGTCCCTGCCCGTGGCTCTGGGGCCATTGCTGGGCCTGGAGCAGAGCCTGGCCCTGCTCTGCCCCTCCCTGCACACAGGGCCAGCCAGGGCCAGCCAGGGACAGCCAGGACCAGCCAGGACCAGCCAGGGCCAGCCAGGGCCAGCCAGGACCAGCCAGGGCCAGCCAGGACCAGCCAGGACCAGCCAGGGCCAGCCAGGACCAGCCAGGGCCAGCCAGGACCAGCCAGGACCAGCCAGGGACAGCCAGGGACAGCCAGGGCCAGCCAGGACCAGCCAGGGACAGCCAGGGCCAGCCAGGGCCAGCCAGGGCCGAGGGCCCCTCTCAGCTGGGGCTCCTCTCCAGGCTGAACAGCCCCGGCTCCCTCAGCCTTTCCTGGGCAGGGATCTCTCCAGGCCCTTCAGCGTCTTTGTCACCCTGCAGGAGCTCCCTGTCCCTGCTGTGCTGAGGATGCCAGAGCTGGGCACAGCACTGCAGAGGTGCCTCCCAGGGCTGGGCACAGGGGCACGATCACTCCCTGACCTGCTGGGAATGCTCGGCCTGATGAGTGATCAAAGATCAATCGCCAGCCAGATTTATAGATACCTTTGAATTGAATATTTTAAAGCAACGGGCTGTAACAGCTTGACCTGCCAAGGGAACGAACGAACAGAAAAGAGAAGTGATTTTCCTCACCAATGGTGGGATCGTGGTCCTCTGGGAAGCGGTGGCTGATGAACTGCATGGTCATGGCTGGAAGCAGAAATCAGGCAACAACTGAGCAGCTCAGCTCACAGCTCCCCTGATCACAACATTACCCCACAGCCACGGCACAAAACCAAACGCGGGCAGGGCCTGCAGCGAGCGCGGGGACTGCAATCGGCCCCGGGATGCTCCGCCCGTGTCCTCAGGCGGGAAGAGCTCCAGGGACGCGGCCGGAGGCGGAAGGCGATGACCGGGACATCCCGGGAAGGGTCGGGGCACCTCGGGAGGTGGGTTTGCTCAGGGAACGCGGCTTCTCCCCCGCCGCTGCCGAGCCGAGCCCCCCGCGCTGCCACCGCCGCTGCCCCGGCCCGGCCCGGCCCCCGCGGCGGCCGGCGGCTCCCGGGGCCGGAGGCGGCCGCAGCCCCGCACTCACCGCTCTTGCCGACGCCGCCCGCGCCCAGCATCACCAGTTTGTACTCGCGGGACTGCCCCGGGGCGCCGCCGCCGCCGCCCGGGCGGGCTCCGGCATCCATCGCCGCTGCCCCGGCCCCGCTCCCAGCGACACCGAAATGGCGGCGGCTCCTCCGCCACAGCGCCCGCCCCGGCCCGCCCCGGCCTGGGCGCGCAGCGGGCGGGGCCCGACGGCGGCTCGGCGGGGACACGGCGGGACAGCGCGGGGACAGGGCGGGACAGAGCGGGGACACGGCGGGACAGAGCGGGGACACGGCGGGACAGAGCGGGGACACGGCGGGACACGGCGGGACAGAGCGGGGACACGACGGGACAGCGCGGGGACACGGCGGGACAGAGCGGGGACACGGCGGGGACACGACGGGACAGAGCGGGGACACGGCGGGACACGGCGGGACAGAGCGGGGACACGGCGGGACAGCGCGGGGACACGGCGGGACAGAGCGGGGACACGGCGGGGACACGACGGGACAGAGCGGGGACACGGCGGGACAGGGCGGGACAGAGCGGGGACACGGCGGGACAGCGCGGGGACACGGCGGGACACGGCGGGACAGAGCGGGGACACGGCGGGACAGCGCGGGGACACGGCGGGACAGAGCGGGGACACGGCGGGGACACGACGGGACAGAGCGGGGACACGGCGGGACAGGGCGGGACAGAGCGGGGACACGGCGGGACAGCGCGGGGACACGGCGGGACAGCGCGGGGACACGGCGGGACAGAGCGGGGACACGGCGGGACAGCGCGGGGACACGGCGGGACACGGCGGGACAGAGCGGGGACACGGCGGGACAGCGCGGGGACGCGGCGGGACAGAGCGGGGACACGACGGGACAGAGCGGGGCACCGCACTGCCCGCACTCCCCCGGGCCTCCCCTCCCGATCTCGGGGCTTCTGTCAGCTCCCGGAGCCCCTCCCAGCCCGCGACTCCATCCCACATCCAAGGGACTCCCCTCCAAGCCCGCAGTCCCCTCCCAGCCCCGCACCTCCTGCGCCCCGGGGATCCCCCGACCCTTGGGGACCCCATCCCTGGACCCGCTCCCATCGCCGAGACTTCCCCACAGCTCCCTGGTTCCAACCCCGCATCCCCCGCAGCCCTCTATCACGGTCTGCGGCTCCAAACCTCACCCAAAGCAGCAGCAGGAAGCAGAATATTTATACATTTATTTATAATGAAAGTATGGTTCTAATTATTTACAACACATCGGAAAGCCGAGGTTTGTACAGGTGATCGATCCTGGCTGTCCTGGCTGCAGCAACAACACAGCCCCTTCTCAAAAGCACAGCTCCTGTCTCAAAAGCTGCCCAGTGCCGTGGAGCAGTCCCGTGTCACTGCTCCATGCAAGAGTTCTGTCTGCACCAGCCCACCCCACTCAGTCCCTGGTGCAGCTCGTGTCCAAAACAGTCCAAAAACAGCAGTCCAAAAACTGATTCCCAAGTTCTGCACATGAGGCAGGAGCTGCTGGACCCAACTGCTGCCCTTGGGGAAACCACCGTGGAACCTTCTGGCTCTGGTGGAATCCAGTGAATGAGGGAAGAGATGAGGGTGAGCTTCTGGAAAAGGAATTCCTGCTGGGTAGGAGCGAGTCTTGGGGTGACCAGGAACAATTCAGTACCAGGGCTACAGTGCCAAGTCCACCTGGGGCAAAGTGGACCTATCCAAAAACCTGAGCATCCCCTCACTCCAACACATGTTTAGAATGAGAACTTGTGGGATTGGTAAAATCACATTTCAAACTAAAACCAAGCTGAGTTACAGGAGACGTCTGAAATAAAAACCAGGAGTTTTCGAAATGTCATGCTCAAGTTTTTTGTGACTCCTGGATGTTCCTTCCCTCTGATGAAAGTCGAAAACTGAGGCTGAGTCACCAGTGGATCTCTGGGGCTGACAGCAGGAGCACTCCAAAAATGCAAATGCACAGTGAAGTCAGTGTCGCTGACTCTTCCCTTTCAGTTAGTTGGGAAAAATGGAAAATATGGCCCAAAAGAGGCTTCCCTGGTTCCTCCTTATAGCATTTCTCCCTTGCACAAGGGACTAGCTCGGTCAGGATGCAATTCCAAATATTCCTTTTTAAAACTGAAAAATACACTGCCAAAATGAGGTTTTTAAAAACAATGGAGCCCTTCCAAGGGGAAATTGGCTTCTGCAAATGTAAAAACAATGCGTCTTTGCCAAGTTCATTCTGGAATATACATGCATTATTGCTAGAGGGGGAAAAAACCAGATGAATGAAAACTCTTGTTCAGTTTTTATGGTGCCATCCAGAACGGCATCTGTTGTTTAGCTCGCTGTTGTGAGGACGGGTACTGATACCCCAAACTCCAGCCCTGTGAAAAAGTACTTGCGTTTTTATGGCCACCGTGTTCCTCCTCTTCATCTGATGAATCTCCAGCATAGGCCACTAATCCAAAGCCCTTCTCTGCAGTTTTCAACTTCTTGGCTTGATGATCTAGGAGGGGAAAACAAAACAAGCCCCCCCCAGCCCCCAAGAAGGAAAAAAAACAAAACAAAACAAAACAAATAGAGATAAAATGCCCCAAAAACGAGTTAATAATAATAATAAAAAAAGATGTTAATTGTAAATTGTTAGTTGGACACCATTTTGAGGTCACAAGGCCAATGGTCATCCAAGGTCGAAGGCCACACGAAACAGCAGCAGCAACAGCCATGTGATCCATCAGAACCATGTAAGAGAACAGAGAAACAAGAAAGAAACACACAGAAAAGGTAAAGTTAGCAAATGGCTCTCATCGAGGGCAATTTCACCGTTAAAGAGATCAACACGTCAAGAAAAGTAGAAATTTGGTTCAAAAGGAAGCTAACAGGAGAGCAGGGTGTGGGAGCAAGACTGCAGAGGAACTAAGGTTAACCAGGCTGGGTGATGTTTCTGCAGAGCTGAAAGCACTGAGCTGCCTGCAGAGTTAAACAACTGCATGTCTGACCAAGTTCAAACCCTTGCTGAGTGACAGCCCTAGGAAAGATGAAATCCTGACAGCACTTGTGCTGTCTGCAGCCAGAAATGTGTATGAATCTCCACCTGAGCACAATTCCCCCCACACTCCCCAGTGCCTCTGAGGCAGCTGCTCACAATGCAAAGCCTCACCTGCGCCACAAAAGAACCCCACCACATTTCTGTGCTGCCTGATGGGTCAAAACTCCCTGTCTTTAGTCCCTCACTTAATTAAACTCCTCTCATTTCATTTATTCAAGCTTTGAGAAGCAACCTGCGTGTATAACCACAGCAAGCATCAGAGATTTTAGAGCAGTGCAATGCCACCTGCTTTGCACTTCAACAAAGAACAGCCAAAAAAATCACGAGTTTAGACACATGTTTAAACCACCACCAGCTCATTTGGGAAAGGAAACTGGACTTACAAGGGTGTTTGGGAAAGGAAACTGGACTTGCAAGGGCATTTGACCCGTTGCACTCACCATGGTTGCCTGGTAAAGACCCCGCACCTTTTCTTTCTTCCGATTCCGATTTCATTCCAGTGACAGGAAAAGCTGGCGGAGGCATCAACTGCCTGTTTAAAGCAATATTTTTTCTATTTTAAACCAAGCTGCCAAGAGTCAAAGGTAATAAAAGCCAAATTCCTAACTCAGCCCTCGGCCTGCGGAGTTGAACTCTAAATTCCCTGACTCACCCAGTGACTGGACTGGAGTGACTGATGGACCCCACCTAGAGCTCTGCAAGGCCTGCCCTCTCCCAACATTCTTACTTCCAAGTGGGACAGGAATGGATTGGATGGATGGACCACTAAAGGGGCAAGGAACTGGCTGGGTGGCCACATCCAAGGAGTTACAACCACAGCTCAATGTCCAAGGTGAAACCCTCAAGGGTCTGTGCTGGGGCCAGCACAATGGAACGTGTGACAGTGGCAAAATTCCAGATCCACACAAAGACTTAGGGAGGAGTGGAAGTGAAGCTGTTTTCATTCTGTAGCATCAAAAGGAAACCCTTCTCCTTAAAAAAAACCCAACCCAAAATACAAAAAAACCCCCACTCACAACCAAACAATCCCCCACGTCACAGAAGAGAACATGAAACACATCTCTGAAATACAAGCTCTGCATCAGAACCAGGAGAGCCTGGCCATGGTTTCCTCACTCACCTGTCCCTCTCTCTCTCCTTTCCTGAGGAACTTGCTGCCTTCGACGCGGCTCCCTCGATTTCGCTCTGACTGGAGAAGCCTGTACCTAAATTAGTCATATGAATGGGTCCATGCTATGAGCAGAAAAACACACGGCATTAGCAAATCTACAACTACAACAAAAGCTACAGCTCCTTAATGATACTGTTAGGAAACCCAACCTTTCAGAGCATATGGCCAGCTAGCAGAAGGAGCCTCTAATCACCACTGCTACACAAAATGCTTTCTCCTAAAAATAGTGAGGGCAGCGTGGTAGGAAACACGCCTGAGCATCAGTCTGGAAGACTCCTCACCACCTACTCCACCTCAGCAGTAATTCAGGACAATAAAGAGAGCTGCTCCCTTCATGGATAACCTATTACCTCCTCAGTCAGCTAATTCTGAACACTGGACAGACCTTGTGCCACAGGAATCTGCTCGAGATTCTAATATAAGCTCTAACACACAGGCAGTTCTTTATTGCCTCTAGGCAAAGCTTTTATTAAGGGTTTTGCCTGTGGCAGGGGTGTAGCATCAGAGAAACACTTACAGACACTCCCTTTGCCCACATGCAAATTGGAAGAACTCAAAATTATTTTTTCTTAAAATCATCTATCTAAAAAAACAAATAAATTAAGCTTTTAAACTAGGCTTCTTGAAATCCTCTCAAGTGCAACCTGCAAGGTAAATGGGAAAAACTGGAAGTTATTACATTTCCCTCCCTTGAAAAGGCCACCTAAAGACCCCAAAAATTCCAAAAAGACCCCAAATAATCTCCCCTTAAGCCAAGCAGTCCCACACTCTTGTCATGTCTGTGACCTGGATGCACCACTCGTCTTTGGGAAGGGCTGAGGGGATGGCAAGCAGCTGGAATGAGTTACACCACAGCTTTAGAGCAGTGCATCCACTCACAGACACCAAAGTGTGGGCCCTGTGCTTTGGAACAACCTCTGCCCTCTGCCCAAGGCCCTGCACAGCTGCTCCAACAGCCTCTGCTAACAACAACCTCTCGCCAACCCCGCTCTGCCTCGGTGAGGGAAGTAAAATTGGTGATTTTATTCCACCTGGTATCCCAGCAGTCCTGACTCTCTCTCATCAGGCAGTTCCTCGGTGAAGCGTCTCTTTTGGCCCTGGGGATGGGGCTGGACCTGTGGCTGGGTACCAGTTGGCATGCTGGTTTTTACTGGGGCAGCAGGAAGGAAAGGAGCGCTCAGCGGACTCTGCCAGGCACAAGTCGGAGAGAAAACACAAGAAAATGTGATAATATGTATGCAAAGTGTTCATTCAATGCAATGTCATAGAAAGGAGCAGAACACATAAATAGTTTCTCTAGATTGTAAGAGAACTTAAGAGGAAAATTCACAACTGAAGAGGTAAAACAAGTATTTCATTTAGAGAATGTTCCCACCTCAAACTAATCCCCATCTCTAACTTAAACTCATGCACCTACATTGGGGCATCACAGAGGGTGAGGATGCTCCTCAGAAATGAGCCCCCACCCCCTGAAAATGTCCTTGCTCTCAAGATGGAATATGAAAAATGCAGTAGGAAGCTGCCACATGACAATTTAGTTGCTTAGAAGGATCAGCCAAACAAAACAAAAAAAATCATCATCCCCCCCAAAAAACCCTCAAAACAACCAACCAACCAAACAAAGCCCCACAAAGACACACACGCACACACAAACAAACAAAAAAAAAAGGCAAAAAGAAAGCCCTAAAGAAGTATTCTCCATCTGGAACTACAGAAGTCGTTTCTTGCTGGTTTAGTGTCCACCTACAGAGCAAAGAGCGACCCTGGGCAGTACCTGGCCAGTGCTGGCTGGAGGCTGGACCTGAGGTATGGGGTACTGCGTGGGCACGGGTGGCACCGCCGTGGGCAGCGTGGGGAGGACTCCAGGAGCCAAGGGCACTGCAGGGGGGACTATCCCTGGCACCCCGTAGGGAGGCTGGACAGGCTGCTGAGGAGGGGGAACCACAGGATAACCGGACTGGTACCCGTTGGAAGGGTAATAGGAGGGCTGGGAAGGGACGCTGTTGATTGTGGCCGGCTGGGTGAAGCCTGGAGGGAGAGGGAGAGAGGACATCTTAGTTCTAATTCCAAATGTCAAACAAGTTGGACTCTAAATGCTGAGTTACTGCTGATATTTACCTGCCAAGGGAACTGCAGTGGTTATCTGGTTCACAAATCGGGAGTACTCGGCATGAACCTACAAAGAATTTCAAAGATTAGACAATAAAAAAATGTATTTACAGTATTAACCTTTAGTAATTCCCCATAACCATGTGAGGGAATGCTGATTACAGAACACAATGTGCACAAGGACAGCAATAACCCAAACGTAACAATCCACCCATCAAAACTCAAGTAAACATCCCCCTGATCCTCCTGGCCTCTGTGGCAGATTTGTGTAAATTATGGGATGATCTTTCAGAAGAAAGAGAGTGGCATATTAATTACGACAATAGAGCCTCAGAAAATAAAAACGTTTCCAAATATTTTTCAAGAGACTTTGTAGCCCATACTCCATTATCTTATTATTATATTAACTGAAAGACTCTCCAGGGCTTTATTTTCATGCATGTAAGAGAACCTGAGAAATTGAAGATTCTCTTTGTACATGTGAGAGATTTTGTAGAACTTTTTTGCTACACCAATCACTTTCTCTTTCCTAAAGCAGACAGTGCAGCTCTGGACATCATGTAAAGCTAAAGCATGGGAAGCTGGAGCAACGAGCAAAAAGCAGGTTTCTTTTATGTTTACAGTCAGACATTCCCATGTCCTCATCCCCAGTTCTGCTCAGAAAGCATTTGCATTTCCCCCCCCTAAAATTCCAGTACTCTCACTCCTTCCTGAGAACTGTTCATTCCCTGTAAAAGTTTAGAGAGCAACCCTTGGAAGGAGAAACCTATGAGCAAGTCAGGCACATGAACAGCTTTGCTGCAAGCATTTGCATTAAGAATTCCTTGGCCAAGCACACCCCAAAGCTACAAAAGGCTCTGAAATCTCGTATTTGTAAGAGTTACTCACGGTCTGCAACAGGTTCTCACAGAGCTTTTTAGCAGCTGCCAAACCTTCTGGCTTTGGGTGACTGAAAACATACACACAAAAAAAAAAACCTCGTAAGAACAAACTTTCCTGTCAAATTTGGGAGCTCCTTCTTTGCCCTATCACCATATGGTTACACCCTTATCACTTTAGAGACACGTCTATTGAAGTCAAACAGGTTCAAAAGATTTCTCCTTTGCATTTAATCAGTAAAAAATAAGAATTCCCCACAGTGATTTAACATTAAGCAACATTCCTGACTGGCCACTGGGATATTTTATGGCTTTTTGGAACTCCCCCATACCTGATGTAGATGTACATGGGTTCAAAGGCTTCTCTGCCTGATGCTGGTTCTATGCAACCTGAGCCTTTCCCTCGAAGAAAGACTTTGGCACCAGTTTCAATCTGAATGTGCTGCAAGTAGGAGCAGCCAGGTCCTTCCACCTTCTCCTTCACATTAAATGTGGGAACAGCATGTTCCAGCCCAACAAATAACTTGTCCTGGACATAATGCATCTGTAAATGAACAGCAAAAGCTTAATATTTCACTCTAATGGGATGTTCATCTCACTGCTGTGACAGACAGAAGGGTTCAGTGTCAGATGGCACAGTGAGCCCTGTGCTTTTCTGGAAGTAGGACTGCTCTCTCCATCCTTTTTCTTTTAGGAGGCCACTGTCACCCGAGTCTCACTCTCCAGACTCAGTCTTGCTAGTCCTCCAGATTTCACAACACAAGGTGGGGGTGATTTTTTTATCTTTTGTGTTGTGGGTTTGTTTGTTTGGTTTGTTTTTTTTTAATAAATAGGACATGACAGGTCCCCTTTGTAAAAGGTAAATCTTGTAAGCGGTGATATCCAATGAAATCCACATCAATGGTCACTCACCCCTGACTGGAATGGAGGTTTTTGGCCAACAGCTGGAGTTATCTGGGTGATGGGGGCTGGCTGGTGATAGACAGTGACTGTGGCTCCGTTGAAGGTCGGGCTGGAGCCTGTGGCTGCTTTCACCACTCCATTGGTAATGATCTCTTTGATTCTGTTAACAGCTCCTGGTTGAGAGAACATGAAATCCATTCTTATTCAGCTGCCCAGAGTAACCAAACTGTGACATGACAGGGTTACTTTCCATATTCTGTGACAGGATTGCATCTTCCAGTGGGGCCCAGGATTAGCATCCTGGTATAGGATTACACAGGATTCCCAGGGAATGGCTGGAGCTGTGTCAGGGAGGTTTAGGCTGCACGTAGGAAAAAGTTCTTCCCCCAGAGGGTGCTGGGCACTGCCCAGGCTCCTCAGGGAACAGTCACAGCCCCAAGGCTGCCAGAGCTCCAGGAGAGCTTGGACACCACTCCCAGAGATGCCCAGGGTGGGATTGCTGGCGTGTCTGTGCAGGGCCAGGCGTTGGAATGGATGATCCCTGTGGGTCCCTTCCAGCTCAGGTACTCTGTGAAGTACGAGAATTTCTTCTCCATTTCCATGCTGATAAAGTTTGGGTCAATGTTTTAAGGCAAGGCCAAGGTCCTGCACAAGGCAGAACAACCCCAGGCACCAGCACAGGCTGGGGGTGACCTGCTGGGGAGGATCTGAGGGGTGTCACCAAGCTGTCCCTGAGCCAGCACTGTGCCCTGGCATCCTCAGCACAGCAGGGGCAGGGAGCTCCTGCAGGGTGACAAAGACGCTGAAGGGCCTGGAGAGATCCCTGCCCAGGAAAGGCTGAGGGAGCCGAGGCTGTTCAGCCTGGAGAGGAGCCCCAGCTGAGAGGGGCCCTCAGCCCTGGCTGGCCCTGGCTGGTCCTGGCTGGTCCTGGCTGGTCCTGGCTGGTCCTGGCTGGTCCTGGCTGGCCCTGGCTGGCCCTGTGTGCAGGGAGGAGCAGAGCAGGGCCAGGCCCTGCTCCAGGCCCAGCAATGGCCCCAGAGCCAAGGGCAGGGACTAAGGACAGGAACTGCCCCTGCACAGGAGGCAGAACTTGTGCCCTGGGCAGTGGGCAGCCCTGAGCAGAGCCCAGAGAGGCTGTGGAGCCTCCCTGCCTGGATCTGCCAGACCCATCTGGCCACAATCCTGTGCCCTGCGCTCTGGGATGTTCCTGTCTGAGCAGGGAGGTGGCACCAGATGTGACCCTCTGTGGTCCCTTCTTGTAGGAGGCCTCCCCATCACACACCTATTCCCATGGATCTTGGTGTGGTATCAGTGAGATAAGAGCTGGACCTGCCCACTCCCCCCACCTTCCTTGTAGCCTATCCAATGTTTTGGCTTCCTGATGAATGCAGGACACGGGACCTCAGGGATTTCTGAGCAGAGATCTTGGTATCAATGTTTGAATGGAGTCTGTTATCCCCACCAAGATGTTTATAGCTCAAATCCAACACGGGCACTCAGACAAACCCTTTATCACAACAGGGAGAGAAAAAGCAGAATGTTTTGTACTCACTGTCCACCAGCTCCCGTGTCTGACCCTGAACATGAAGATACAAGGGACGATCTCTGCAAAGAAAAAGTCAAATATTCAATTAAACCACAGACAACACAATAATAATGGATCCAAACTAATTTTACTACAGTCATTACACACAGGAAGTCTTCCACAAAAATCTGAAATGCCCTCCAGATAACAAAATATGAATTCCTTGACTCTCACAATGCTCAGGCAAGAAAAGCTCTGCACTGAAAATATGATTCAGGAGTCGATGACGTCTCATAGAAGTTACACCACTGAGAACTTCAATTAGCTTGCCCACACAAATGGGACACTAACTAAAAGCAGCAAGAAATGAGTATTTGGGGAGTTGCAGTGTTCTGTGGGGAAGAGTTCAGAACAGTGTGATCTGTCAGGGTGGTGGCTGGCATGGCTGTTTTTTCAGCCCAGCAGTATTAGGCAACCAGGACCACCAGAATGGCAGATTTATTAGTGACACTGCTTGTGAAGAACCAACCATGCAGGAACCCCATCACTTTGTCACCTCTGGAGAAAAGGAGAAGAACCTCCAAAGAAAGAAATACAAACCCAGGTCCCACTTTGGCTTTCTCTTCTGCTGTCATGAACCTCCCTCGAGTCGAGACAGCTGCTCCACTCAGGCGACTGATCTGCAAAAAATGTACAAAGCTCAGTGACACACCTGCCAATAACAAACCAGGCACACACAGAATACCAGAGCTTAAACAATGTTGCTGTAAAAACAAAAAACCAGAAATCATTCATAACGTGCTAAGAGACTGATGCTGGCTCTGAAATCATCATTCAACAATTTACTGAGCAAACCAATAAAGGATTAAATAAATATATTTAGAAAACACAAGGAGTTTTCCAGAAGAAAACAACCACTGACCAGAGTTCACTGCAAGTTCTTTCAGGTTAACCTTATCTCCTCAGTGAACCTGACAGGTACAGCTGTGCTGGGTTATGTAACCTCAGAGCTGCCTGCCAAGGCCAGCAAAGCTGCCGTGGGCGTGGGCCCTACCTCGTCCTGGGTCTGGCCCCTGGTCAGCAGGTTCCTGCACGTCAGGGGGACGTCGTTGATCTCCACCTCGGCCACCACAAGGTCATCTTTGCTTTTACTCGTGGCTGGACCTTTTCCCAGAGCCTGCAGCTTCAACGAGAACCGGTGCAAAAAGACCAGTGGGTGGAAAGCAGTGAGGCAAGAAAAACAAAGTGAGCGTGGAGCTCGAGGGGCGAACGTCCTTCTTGTTCACCCCTCTCAGCTGTTGGAGGCAAAATCTTTACAGAGATTAGCGGAAGGTACATTGGACCTGCTGCTTGATCTGCCTCCTCACAGCCCTGAGCCCAAATAAACACAGCAGCTTTATCCTCAGCACATATTAATAGAATAATTAATGTTTCTGCTCTCTGCATGATGTGGAGCTGAGCTGTAGAGCTGCTGGAACAGAAACCAAAGCATTTTACACTTGAATTGGCAGCTCTGACAGAAATCTGAGAGGCCAATGAAACGTGTACTTCATGTTTGTAGCCCCTGCTCCTCTCAACAGGCTTTACACAGACAGAATTCGGGATTTCTGTCCAAGATCTGAACTCATCCACACTGTGCTTCCCCCCATCTTTTTTTAAGACAGGGGTGAAATATTTTGTGTCAGGCTAAGAAATAAAAAGCCACAGATAGAAATTCAGAAGACACAATGGAAAGGCTGGAAGTTACCACAAAGACCTTTTCAATGTACAGAGTAAATACAGCCTTCTAAATAGTCTGAAATTATTTTGGGGACATAAAGGTAAAACAAGACTCTAAAAAAAAAAAAAAAGAGAACCTTCCAGGATCACCCATCCTCTCTCAAAAATATCATTTGAAGCACTTGAAGGAGAGCCACAAGGCAGCTACAGAGGGGATCCAGTACAGAGTACTGTTCTGACTTTAAACTGCTCCACTCTTTCCACACTTAAAAAAATAAAAGTACATTCATTAACCTGTAGCTCCTTAATTTCCATTCCCTCGCAACCTGAAAGGTCAGCAGAGTTAATTATTCCAGAAATGCCACCACTGAACATGTTCTACCAAAAGCAACACATGCAATGAAAGAACTATATGCACATTATATATATTTGTTACTATACTAAAAAAAAAATCTGCAATAAAAATTGGCACCCCGAATGCCCATTAACACTTGGTTAATGGTTCCCAGAACAAAAGTTTGTCGCAGGATGTCAGAGTGCCACCAGAGCCTGTGACAAAAACCAAGCTGGGAGAATGAGACAGCACCAGCATCTGCCGACTTTTGGATGGCTCAAAGTGCCAGCCAGCAAATGGATTTTACTTCCATGGGCTGGAGCTGTGGAGGCTCCCTGACACCAGGCCATGTGTCCTTAAAGCTGGGAATTCCATTTTGGGTGGATTGTTCAGCACTGAGAAGCAAATCCCATCATTTCCATGTGGGATTCCTACAGCTAAACTGTAAGGAACACCTGCTGCTGAACCTCACACAGGAAAAAGGCTGCAGGGGTGGTTTCAGCCCCAGAAGTGACAGGGAAGCAATTAAGGAGAATTTGTGGCCATTCCCCACTCTTTTTTATCTGTGAGTAAATCCTGTGGCAAAATGAGCACTCCTTTGGATGCAGCCTCACAAGGCAAAGCCCCAGACTGGAACAGCCAACGCCACAAAACCCCATTCTTCTGGGTAATTCTTTTATTTCAAGAAATTGGGGTCCTCAAAAATGGAAGGGAGGGACTCCAGAGGAGGCCCAGGGTGATGGTCCCAGGGCTGGGAGAGCTGGGGGTGTCCACCTGGAGAAGGGAAGGCTCCAGGGAGAGTTCAGAGCCCCTGCCAGGGCCTAAAGGGAGTTTATAAAAAGGAGGGAGACGGACTTTTTACCAGGGCATGTAGTAACAGGACATGGGACAATGGTTTTAAAATGACAGAGGGCAGGGTTAGATGGGATATTGGGAGAGAATTCCACCCTGTGAGGGTGGGGAGGCCCAGGCACAGGGTGCCCAGAAAAGCTGTGGATATCCCTGGATCCCTGGTAGTGTCCAGGGCCAGGCTGGCAGGGCTTGGAGCAGCCTGGGACAGTGGAAGGTGTCCCTGCCATGGCAGGAGTGGCACTGAGTGGGATTCAAGGCCCCTGCCAACCCAAACCAGCCTGTGATTCCATGAAACTTGAAACAGCTTCTAAACTTGGCTCTAGCACAGGCTCAGGACATGCAGAAGAGCAAGACAAGCCTGTGAGTGGAGCTGGAAAAGCAGCTTTAAGTTACACTTGCTCTAGAATAGAAAACTCAGAGATTGTTTAAGAGGAACACACAGACACCATCCAGTCCAAGTGCCTGAGCTCATCAGGGTCAGCCAGGCTCAGGGCAGGGCTCAGCAAAGGCTGAACAAGCTGTTTAGGACTTGGACATACAACTCCAGTTGGTGACTTCCTTAGGCACCGAAATCATTTGGTCCCATATTTTACAGCAGTTGTTTCACACGGCAATTTTCCATCAGCTCTGCTGCCTGGAAAACACTTCAGGAAAAACACTTTGAGAGTTGGGCTCGATCCTCGTGGCTCCCTTACAACTCAGAACGGAGTAAGCTATTCTACGCTTCTGAGAAAAAAAGTTTTTCATCTCCCTACAGGTGGCTTTGGTAAAGTCTTACAGCGGCCTGACATCACAGCCATCCACTGCTATCCGTTATGCTAAAAAAACATTTTAAAAAGTCTTTCCGAGTGCTTTCACTGCCTCCAATTTCATCGCGTTCCGGCTCGGTGACAAACCACGGTCCCCAGAACCCAGCCATGACACCCCCGCGCCCACCCACCTTGTCCGCCGTGCTGGGCGCCGGCTTCAGCTTCCCTTTGGCCATCAGCATCGCGTTGATCTTCGCCGCCACGGCCGCGGCCGCATCCAGCGCTCCCGAGGGCGCCGCGGAGCTCTCGGAGCCGGCCACGGCCGCGCCGCCATCGCCGCCCCCGCCGGGGAACGGGCGCCCGGGCAGCGGCGCCGTGCCGGGGAGGAGGAAATTAGGGGCCGGGCCGGGCTGGTCCCACTTGCTGCGGCGCCTGGAAAACACAGAGAGAGCGTGAGGCATCGCCCCGCGGGGAGCCCGAGCCGCCCGAATCACCCGTGCCGCGCCTCACCCGCCCGCGGCCCCCGCGTCCCGCTGCGCTCCGCCGCCCGCCGACATGGCCGACACGGCTCCCGGCCGTCACTTCCGGCCCCGCGCCCGCCGCGCCACGCCGCTTCCGCCCGTTGCCATGGGGACGGACGGGGGGGTCAGGGAGCCATGGGGCGGGGAAAGGAGCCCGGAGATCGCCCGGCCCAACCGCCCGCCGTTATTTTCACGTCTGCTATCCCAAATATGATGCCATTTTCCCCAGATGAAGCCTAAATATGTAACTTGACTTTGGCCCAGCTTAAGTTTGGATGTACCGTGTCTTATAAATGCGTATTATAAAGTTGGCTTTTCGCAAGGCGTGTGTTATATGATTAATAACGATGTGGTAAGGATGTAAGTTTTTATTCCTGCTATTAGTAAAGAAAACTAGGCATAGTGGCAGTAGTTGATATAGTATGCTTAAAGTGTCTGTTTGGTCGGGATAACATCCAGTGAACTTGTAAAGAAGACCCTGCTATTGATATAATATGCTTAAACTGCCTGTTTCATTAAAATAACACCCAGTGAACATGTAAAGAAGACCCTGCTACTGAAATACCAACTATCAGCATCCACTATCTGAAGAAAGTATGGACCAAGGCCCGAGCTGGAGGTGATAATGAAGACACAGCCAAGAAACACGCATGCTCTAAAAAGGCGGACCCAAGGAGAAACCATACAGAACAGTTCCTAAAATATAAAAACTAGTTTATAGAAAAATATAAATATTCAACAAATCGATACAGTAGAAAGAATATTTTAAAAATTAATATAGCAGAGTGTGGACTCACCCAGCAAGCCGCACTTTAGTTTCTTTATCTCCTAATTATCTTACTTTCTATTAAACCTATTTCTTAAAATTTACATAAAAAGTGAACCTCGTTTTTCACATCAGGAATGTGACGTGTTCTTCCCCCAGAGGCCGTTGGGCACTGCCCAGGCTCCCCAGGAAACAGCCACGGCTCCCAAGGCTGCCGGAGCTCCAGGAGCGTTTGGACACCGCTCTCCGGGATGCACAGGCTGGAGTTTCTGGGATGTCTGCGCCGGGAGAGGGGTTGGAACAAATGATCCTTGCGGGTCCCTCGCACCTCAGAACGCTCCCCAATTCCCTCACCCCTCATTGACGGGGCGGGAGCTGCGCATGCGCGGTTTGCGCGCGGCGCGGGCTGAGGGCGGCCCCCCCACCGCCCTTTGCGCACGGCCCCTTGGCAGCGCCCGCTGAGGGCGAGGGCGGGAACGGGCGCCTTGAGGGTGAGCGCGCGTGGTGTTTTCGTCTCCTTTCCTCTCACCTGACGTTCTCCTGCAGTTCCCCCCCCCCTCGTTTATCTCTCAGTTTCCCCACACCTCACCTCGCCCTCACCGCCGAGGTTTTGTTGCCCGCCGCCCCGCGCTGCTCTGCAGTATTCTGGCGTCGTGCTTTCATCCTCCGCTTGCCTCAGTTTCCCTCGAGGAAGCAGCAGGTGGTTTCTGGGCTGAGGCTGCGGGGGAGCGGCTCCTTCCTCACAGCGGGGCCGAACTCGGACGCGTGCTATTATCGGGGGGGTTTATGGAGGATTGCTGAGGTGCCCGTTGTGATCCGGAGCTCACTTGTAACTTGGGAAAGGTGTTTTCCATGGCTTCAGGCGTGGGTGCGTTTGATATTCTTGAACTGAGGGGAAGGCTTGTGTTCGGTCAGGCTCGGGGTGGTAAGGGTTCTTTTTCTCCCATACTCATTTAAATTACAGATGAAAACAACTCAAGTTCGGGGGGTGTTTGAAATATGGGGAGCCTTTTCATAAGGTCCTTTGAAAATTCCTTAGGTTGGGTACCAGTTAGCAGTGAAGAGAATTGCCTTTGGAGATTCATATTTCATATAAATACGGATATAAGTGTTCTAATTATTGCATCCGGTAGCCTCAGGGGGAGGCCTGTGCTGCTGTGAAAATCAAGAATCTGATACTGGGGATGTTTAGAGGAACTGTCCTGCTCTGTTTCCTGAAAACTGCAGGTTTGTTGGAGCTGGGGAATTGTGCAGGAGGTGTTCGTAAATCCAGGGAATGCCCTGGAGAAGCTGGAGAGCTGCAGGCTGAGCTTGCTGCCCTTCTCCTCATCCAGGCGCTATTGCAGGTGTTTCTTTACAGACAGGAATCTCCGCAGAATGGCAACTGCTCAGAAGCAAAGGAATTCTGTGGTACGGTTTTGTTTGTGTGTTTCAGCACAATACTGGGAAAAACGGGGGAGTTTTGGCTGGAATAGTGCACCCAGGTGCTCTGTGATATTTCTCCATGTGAAAATAGGAGGCTATTTCAGTCTTTTAATTATGAATAAAGAATATATAGAAAAAATACAGAAAAATAATCTGAACTTTGTTGTCACGCACTTGGTAGAAACCAGCTGTGTCCTGCAAGTATTGTAGCACCAAGTGTAAGGAATGTGCTTGACTATAAATCACAAACCTCAGACATTTCAATTAAATTAAAATTAAGGCGTTGAACAGGATTGACACCAGCACGGGTCTGCTGCAGTAGGTTTAATTGGTTTCTTTCTGTGATTTTCAGAGTGCAGTTGCATTTCCCAAGAAAATAGCCACGGAGCAGCAATCCCTGATGCTGGTGAAGAGGCTCCTGGCAGTGGCAGTGTCCTGCATCACGTATCTGAGGGGAATCTTTCCTGAAAGTGCCTATGGAACCAGATACATGGATGGTAACGGGCTCTTGCCATGATAATTAGCAGAAGCTGTTGTCATGGAGTTGTTTTTCAATCCACTTGGTCTTTTTAATGAATGGATGCCATTTCACTGAGTGTAATGGAAACTTCACTAACAAATTAATTAAATTTTGCTATTGCTGCTGCTAGCTCAGCATTAAAACTATGCTCGCGCTCGTCAGTGATGTTAATTTTAGTCTCTTCTTGATATGCACTTTTAGGCAATGAACTTTTCGTTGCACTTTGTTCTAAGTAAATGTGTGTGTGTGTTTTTTGGGTTTTTTTTGAGATGTCTGTGTCAAAATTCTGCGGGAAGACAAGAACTGTCCTGGCTCTACTCAGCTGGTGAAATGGTAGGTTGATTCCAGCACACAGGTAAGGCTTCCTCAGCAAGTAAATGCTCAAAGGTTTCTTCCTGGTTGTTGGCAGATCCAAGGCAGAAAGTTCTCTTGCTGTGAGCAAGCAGCCCACGTTTCTGTCATAGATGTAACAATCATGTTTCCAGAAAGGTTTTCTGCTCAGGGTTTAGGAGAGCACAAATCTCTGTTTGCAGGGTGACTGTACTTTATACTTACTATATAAATGCTAAATATGTAATACTATGTATTCGTATGCTTCATTCCTCTGGGTGCTCATGAGTACTCAAGAGTGCACAGAATCCAAAAGTCTGACCAGTAGTTCCTCTCTGGTTGACTAGGAGACTCAATGCCACCATTTTGCATCCTAAATTTAAAGATCCTGCTCACAGATTTTGCAAGAGAGTGGGACTATCAGGCTTCTTGTTCGAGGGCAGAGCTGTGCCTGCCAATGACATTGTGCACTGCCACAGCTGGGTGTGACTGTGTCACCTGGGGCTGAGCTGCTTGTTCTGGTTTTCTTTCTGCTCACAGTAACTGTGAGATCTGTTCGTGGTGCTCTCCTTGCTTTTTAGAAACCTCTGTAAGGCCTTTGCCTTAGTTTCATATTCCTGTATTTTGTTACCTCCATAAAGGTTCTTTTCCCCCTTTTCCTCAGTGTGGACAAGGCGTGGGAGGGATGCTGCACTCATCCCCTGGCAGTGCTGAGGGCTGAGTTGATGTTAAAGGTGGAATCAGCCATGTGCTGTCACAGAGTGAGGGAGGGGAAAAGCTGGAATTTCCTCCTGGATCTTCTGCGGGTGAGGAAGTGGAAGGGTCAGTGCAGTTCACCTTCCCCTCCCAGCACTGTGGGCAGTTCAGTGCAGGTGAGCAGGACAGGCTCCCTGGTTTTGTGGGAGGGGCTGTGGTGTGTGTTGGGAGCTCACAGGTGAGTGGCCTTCCTTGCCCCAGAGTCACCTACACAGCGAACCCAGTTTTTGTTTGCTGGCTGTAACTGAAAGGAATGTCAGAAAAAACAAAATAAGGGTAAGTTTTGATTCCCTGCTTGACTATTGTTTGGGTGTTATATAAAAAGGAAATGGCAACATCTAAATAAAAATATTAACTCCTTTAGCTGAACAGCAACATTGCTGAAGCACAAATTACTGATTTATGATGAAATCATGGAATGGTTTCTGTTGGAAGGAACCTTGAAGCTCACCTTCCTCCAACCGTCTGCCATGGGCAGGGACACCAGCAACGAGACCAAATTACTCACCTGATTAATGAACACATGTGTTGGGAGATGTCTGAAGTATTGCAATATGTTTTTACTGAGAAATGATTTACCTACAGATTATATATTTAATTGACTTACCTACAGATTATATTTTTAATTATTCTTTCCAGATGTTTGGGTGATTTGGTGTTACAAAGATAGTGACTGCTTGTATCACTGTTAATGAGATAGAATGATGGAATAAGTGTTATCTATTGCTCTAATGCAGTAAGAGTAAACACAGGAGTTTCATTTGTAGTGCTGTTTGATTTAGTGAGAAACAAGTGAAAATTAGTAGTAGATGGCCAATATTATTTGGTTTTTGCAGGATGTTAGGATGCTATGATGCCTTGCAGAAGAAATACGTAAGTCCTTCAGTCTCATTTCAGTTGTATTGAAGTGTTTGTTTAAGTCCATTATCTGCCAGTGTAGTTGTAGGACTGCTCAGGGAGTAGCTGAGCTCAGTCAGCTGCAGTGTGGGATGCACAGGCATTTCTGCATAAAATTCCTGTAAACAGCAGCACAGAAAGGCAGGGATCTGTAGGTGTTTTCTTCTGCAGCTGAGTCCTCTCCTCCGCAGAAGAGGAGTGAAAAAGAAGAGGCTTTTTTTTTTCCACCAGGCCTTAGTTGCCTGTGTTGGATTCCAGGGCTAGAGAGACAAAGCAGCTTGGCCAGCAGAAATGGGCTATGAAATATATTTAATGTTCTTTTTTTTCCCCTCTGTTTATGTTCCTGACAGCTGAGACAGATTGTCCTAGCAGTGAGTATCTCTGAAAGGCAGGGACATGTTTTTAAGGGACATTCTTTGAGGGACCTGCACTTCTCATTCTGATTCCTCTCTTTTCTTTAAAAATACAGGTCTATACCCAGCCAGAAGATCCTCAGGTAAATCTGCTGGAATATCTCAAGGGATGACTGATGATAATGTGGATATAATAAAATGTGTGTGCAAGCAGGAATATTTAACATGCACATTTCTAAAAACAGCACACATTGGAATATCAGGTGTAAAAATGACTGGAGTGAGTGGAAATTACCATGTGTGGAACTGCATTTGAGTATCCAGTGTCAGGTTATTCTCAGGCTGGTGCAAGAAACCAAAATGTCATTGCAGAGTGAGATGTCCATAAAGATGCCTCATCCTGACTCTGCCTAACAAATTGATGGAACTTCTGTGGAAAACACAAAACTCACTGGGTGTCACCATGTCTGTTCCATGTGTGGAACATTGTCATAGCCATTGAAACTGGAATATTTTGTGCTAAAAACTTTAGCTGATATTTCAAAATATTTTATCATGGTGGTTCCTGGAAAAGAATCATCATTTTTCTAAGCTGACAGTTTTATGCATTATTACTGTTACTTGTTAGAGGATTAGGAACCTGTATTCAGCACACGCAAGTGGATGGGACTTGGGCTGGAGTTATTTTCTTTAAAGGTTAATAGATTACTGAGCAGAGCTGCAGCAGGAGTGTTCAGGATTAGTTTAATAATTCCTGGCTTTGTTTGCAGACAGTCACAGAGTGTTACCACTTCAAGTTCAAGTACACCCACAATGGGCCACTCCTGGATTTTGGCAGGTACAGCCCCTGGGACTGCTCCGTGGCCTTTCAGAGCCGTGGACACACCTGAATGTCTGAACTTTGCATTTGATCTGTTTGCTGTTTGCTTTTTCAATTCTGCATCTTGAGACTGATTTTTATCAACACACACTACTAGTTTAGACTTGCTAAAATACAATTAATCATTTTGTCTGATTATGTTCGTAACTTTCATATCCAGTCAGAGGATAATGCTCAATGTCAATCTGATACTCTGTGACCAGGATCTTTGAGGTATTCTGTGTGTGGGGAGTGAAGCTTCACTCCAGATTTACTAACCTGGAAATACTGGATGTTACGTGGAACTCCTCATTTAGCAGCAATTATAGAAAATTCACCAAAACCACAATAGAAATGTAAGCTGCATGTAGCAAAGCTCAGTTGTGATACATGGCTCAGTCATGGTGGAATTCCCATGGCTCAGATCAGCTCACTGTGAGGACACTGGGCATCCCCAGCCATGGGGAGGGGATCCCTGGGCTGAAACTGGCAGAGGGCAGGTTTGGGCTGGATGTTACAGGGGAAACTCCCTGCTGTGAGGGTGGGGAGGCCCTGGCACAGGGTGTCCAGAGAAGCTCTGGGTGTCCCTGGATCCCTGGAAGTGTCCAAGGCCAGGTTGGGTGGGGCTTGGAGCAGCCTGGGACAGTTTATGGTGTCCCTGCCCATGGCAGGGTTGGGGTGGGCTTTATGTTCCCTTCCCACCCAAATAATTGATGATTCTATAAAGCTGCTCCAGCCAATTCCTCTCTTCTTCAGAATTCTTTTGTTTGTTGTTTAGTTTTTATACTTTTTTGGGCCAAACCACAGTTTCACTTCCCCTGTGTCAGTCTGGCAAACTCCAGGAGACATTCAGGGGCTCTTAATGAGCTCAGGGAGATGCAGTGGAGTGGGACTCAACCCCCATAACTTTGTCTAGAACAAAGGCCCTGCTCAGCTCTCTGTGTGCTGAGATCAGGTCACTTCTGGCAGCAGCTGTGGGCAGTGACACCCTGTGCTCCTGCTGGAACTTTGGGGACACAGCACTGCTCCACATCTCCTCCAGACCCTCTTCCACTGCTCAGTCACAGCTACAGGGAAATGGCTTCTTTTAAGACAAGTGATTGAAATACAGTTAGTTCATACCTGACAAACTCCTCCCAGCTTCCCTCCTGCATAAAATGCTCCTTAAATTAAAAGAGAAAAGGCTGCAGTGCTGCAGACCCCTGGGCTGAGTTTAGTTCCTTACCTATGAAAGGGATTTTAACAAACACTGGGATGTGACTCCTGGCCACACCAGGTTGCCACAGTGGAACAGCATAAATTCATGTCAAGATTAATTTGAAAATAGATGTGAAGCTATTTCTCTGGCCTCAGCATGGCAGGAAATCACCAGCTGGGGAGGGATGAGAGGTTTCCACAGTTCAGGGAACGCTTCCAGGAGACGGGCACACAAACAACTCCTAGTACCTGCCCTGCTCTGCAGGTGTCTCAGCTGTGAGGAGCTGGGGAACAGAGGGAGAGGTTTTAGCATCGAGGTGGGATTTGGGTTGGCTTGTGGTGGAATGGGAGCATGGAAATGTTGGAGCTGGATGCCAAGAGTCCCTTGGGCACCAAATCTATTATTATTACCCATTAGTGTCCAAGTCAGTAGAGTGACTTTAGTTAAGGGAAAGCAAGCAGGTAGGACTTCACAGAATTGGGGCTTTCACAAGCACCTCTGTCTCTCAGGTTGTGTATTTAAGCACTGTGTGATGTAGGATAGAGCAGTTGGTGCCAGGTGCTGATCCCTAAACTCCCCTGATGTCCCTGGCTCAGGGTTTGATCTCCCAACAGCTGAGAACATGCAGCACTCAGGCAGGGTTAGGAGTTGCAGTGTGTGTGGTCTCAGACCTCGGGTGATAAACAGGATGCTTCTCATGTTCACAGTCTGTTAAACAGTTGTCTCTTAATACTAGAAACAGCTGTATCAAAACTAATCTGACTGCTCTGTCTTTAGCAAGGACAAGAAGTCAGACTCCACCATCACCTGTGCAGACACCAAGAAAGCCAGCATCCTTCTCATCCGCAAGATCTACATCCTGATGCAGAACCTGAGCCCGCTGCCCAACGATGTCTGCCTCACCATGAAGCTCCTGTACTATGATGAGGGTACGTTGCCATGTCACCCTGATTTGTCAGCTCTGTTCAGACTCTGGAAAGCAATCCAAAGGAATATTTCAGTGTATAATCTTGGTGGTTGCTGGGGCCTTGTTAAATGAGGTTATTTCATGTGTGGCTGTTTCTCATGACAGTTTTGAATCTCCCAGGAGGAGGTATGTGATCTCATTGCAGGAACACAATCCTGGCACTGACTTCATTGGATTTGGCTGTGTTTTAAAACACTTGGAGTTTCCCAGGGTACGTTAGGCTATAGCATAAATTCCCAGTCTGGTTCTTGGTCTTGACTGTCCAAGTGTCTGGCTCTGCTTTCAGAGTGTGTTACTGCCTTACAGTGACAAATCAGAGCTTCTGTTTTCTCTCTCTGTATCTACAATCTCTTCCAAAAAGCTTTAACTGGGCTTTGCCTGTTATGCAAAGAGAAAAGAACTTCATTTACTCCAAATTGAATATCGATTACTCCCCTCCCCACACACAGTTTTTTGCAGTATTTAGAGGCGAAAAGAGTTAAAATTAGTTTTGCAAGAACAAGTTTCATTCTAACACGTTTAATGAATTCTGCCTGCAGTTACACCCCCTGATTACCAGCCTCCAGGGTTCAGGGAGGCCAAGGACGGGGGGCTGATGTTTAATGAGGAGCCCATGTACCTGAATGTGGGGGAAGTGCCAACGCCTTTCCATATGCTGAAACTGAAAATTACAACTGAGAAACAGCGCATGGAGAACGTGGATAAGAACATCCTGAAGCAGGGAGAGACTGCTGAGCTTCTCCAGGTGTGTGGAGTGAGCAGAGATGATCCAGAAGAAGAGAGCCAGGAAATGAATGTAAGAGCACAGACTTTGTTTTGTGTAGCTTTTTGAATTTTTTTTTTTTTTTTTTTTGGTGGCAGATCATCTAGAAAAAGGCCATTATTGTTTCACTGTGTAAGCCATAACCCCCTCTATTTTCAGACACGGTTAAGCAGGACAATATGTCTTCAATCCATTTTTTCCTTACTTTTCTTGCTCCAGTTTGCAGCCTGTCTGTTCAAGCAGTGCCTGTGCATGAGGAGCAGCAGGGTGAGCAGCAGAGGGACAGCTTGTGCCATGGGGACACTGCCATGTGTCCCAGCACAGGGCACAGATGGAACCTCTCATCATCCCATGTCACAGTCATTTATTTCAGTTTATTCCACCACAAATCCATCTAATAAGTGTGTCTTTAATAATCCGAGTAGAAACCTTCTTCCTTGTGTGTCTGCAGTAAGTGACAGACCTGTTTCTTAAACTAGGAAGATCCTGCCTTGGATAATGAAGTGGAAGATAAGAATCATGTGAATATTTCAGAAGCTCAAGGTAATATTTGTAGAATTTCTCAAGTCTCTGAGTTGTGCCTCTTACCTGATGTTACTTAAACAAAACCCTCAGTTTTCTATATTCAAATTCTCATTGTTTTTTTCACATACATGACTGTGCCTTTGTTTTCTATCAGGGCTTCATTTTGTGAAGCACTTGGTTAACAATTGTTAACATGGTAAAACATGATTAACATTTTCATGTTTCATGTTCAAAACTCTGATCTTCTGTTCCATTCAATCAGATAAGCTAAATTGAATGGGATTTATACTTAGAAATAAATTTTATTTGCTTTTTTATTATTTTTGTTCCTAACAATTATTGATGTATTTAGTTTTTGATAATACTTAGTTTGCACATTAAGCTTGCAGAGGTCTTGTACTGATGAACTCATTAATGCTGACCTGGGAAACAGAATCCTCTGCAAAAACCAGTGGTCTGTTTGATTTTTTTAAAATTTCACCTTTCTGGGCTTCAGTTCAGTAGAAATCCCACTTTTAGCCACCTTTTCCCCTGCAGCAGCCCAGAATCCCACTGTGCACCCCACACCTTCAGCCCGGGGCTGTGCAGGAGTTGAGAGCATCAGGGCTTCTGTGAGTAGAGAAGCTTTTGTGCTCTGGTGGCCCCTGTGAAACACCTCCAAAGGGAGCTGCTCATGGTTCTGCTTTGCTGCTGGTGCAGTAACTTCACCAGACTGTGTTGTGTTTTACGAGTGATTGTGTGTTTGTCCATGCTGCTTCCTGTTTGAGTGCCTTTTCCAGCTGACTCTGCTCTGGGGACCTGCTGCCCTTTCCTTCTGTACTGGAGCACTTCGATAATTGCAAGTGAACATTTTTGCCAGCCCAGAATGGTTTGGGTCAGGAGGCACCTTGAAGCTCATCCAGTGCCACCCCCTGCCGCGGGCAGGGACACCTTCCACCATCCCAGGTGGCTCCAACCTGGCCTGGGACACTTCAGGGATCCAGGAGCAGCCACAGCTGTTGTGGGCACCCTGTGCCAGGGCCTCCCCACCCTCACAGGGAACAAATCCTTCCCAATATCCCATCTATCCCTGCCCTTTATCAGGGTAAAGCCATTCCCCCTTCTCCTGTCCCTCCAGGCCCTTGTCCAAAGCCCCTCTCCAGTTCTCCTGGAGCCCCTTTAGGTACTGGGAAGGGCTCTGAGGTCTCCTTGGAGCCTTCTCTTCTGCAGGCTGAACAATCCCCACTCTCTCAGCCTTTCCTTGTAGAAGAACTTTAATAGGTACAAGTTCTAGCAAAGTGCTTTTGTAGTACGAATCACACAAAAATGAGTTTCCTCTAGTGTTTTTCCTAACACTGTAAATAAAATCTGTCAGTAAATAACTGTCCTGCTCCTCCAGCCCTGGAACATGCCCTGGAAGCTTCCCACTGCTGGCTTTTAATGAAAGAGCTCCAAGATGTGGACCCAGACAGTCTCCAACTTAAAACATGAGACACCAAATTGTCTTCAGGGAATCTCAGGAGCTTCCTTTTCAGATTTTAGATAAACCAGGAGGAAAAGCAGAGGATGGTTTGTGTTCGCATTTCCCAGTTTAGCCCAGGGGCCTGAAGACTGAACTTTGCTGCCAAACAAACTGAAGAAGGAATTGCTGCTTGTTGATCTGCTTCTCTTGGAGGGGCTGTATGGAAGCATCCAGACAATCTGGAACCCATTTTTTCTGTAGAAAGCATTTCAAATGTTGGGTTTGGGTTTTTTTGAGAAGTAACGTGCAGCTTTGCCATTTCTGTGCTGTCCAAAAATAATGGTGAAAGTGTGTAGGAAACAGCGTATGTAGATGAGAATTTTTGTCTTGACAATGCTAGTAGACTACAGAACTGGAATAACCACATGAAGGTGCGTCTGATTCTTCTAAAAGGTCATAAAAGTTCCAAAACCATGCAAAAATCCAGCAAATTTCCTGGCCTAGGGAGCTGGCAAATGTTTTATTTACAGGAACTACGAGACACAGGGAAACACGTTTGTCACCCTGAAATTCTGTTGTTTCCACAGCTGATGCATGGTCACCCATTCACCATTCCATGCATTTATCTGTATCCTAGAAAAACAGCATGAATTAGGAACAGCAACCAAACTGCCTGGAACTGCCTGTTCCCCCCTGGGGGCCTGTTCCTGCAGCTGCAGGCAGTGATGGGGGCTCTGCAGCTGGGTTTGCTGGTTGGGACTGGCTGGGCCTGGTGGCTTCAGGAGGGGCAGGAGCTGGGCCAGAGGACAGGCCTGGAGGAGCCAGGATAGTTTTTTTCCCTGTCCTGCAGCACCAGACAGGCTCCTGAGGCCTCAGGCTTGGATCAAATCCCTTCAGCAGGGCACTGTGTGAAGGAGCTGGGGATCAAACCCACTCTTGCAGAGATCCTGTGTGTAAACCTGGGCTACTGCACTGAGCTGGAGGCTGGGAGAGGAAGCAGCTGAGTTAAATAAGTTCAAAGTTTGGTGGAGTTAAGGACGTGCTGGACATAAAGAACTGGAGCCCTCTGGAAGCAGCTGTTCCCAGCAGTTGTAAAGTGTTCTCTGGGAGAGAGCTGGTGTTGTTTGCTCTGGGTTGTTGATGTGCTGTTGTTAACAGCTTTATTTAACTCTCCTATTCTCTCCTTCTTTCAGAAAATAATTCGACTCATGAAGAGGAGGCTGGAGGGATGCAGACTCTCCCCTGTGTTTCCAATCCTCAGGTATGAGAGCTATGCCCTGTCCCCTTCAGCTTTTCCTGGAGCTTATGTGAAGCTCCTTCCCTCCTTTGAGTGATTCATGGGTAATCTGCTGCAGCCTTATTTCCCACAGTCACTATTTCCAGCAACAAAATTCCTTTAGATTTTACTTCCTGGTGGTTTCCAAAACTATTCTAAAGCACTGACAAAAGGCTGTTCCTCTGTAACACAGCTCTCAAAACAAACAGATGCTGTGCCTGTTACTGAGTGTAAGGGGGAATGTCATTTCCGTGTTAATAAACTGCCTAACAGGAATTCCACTGCTAGTTCTGACAAACCAAAGCTTCTTTTAAAAGTTGATTAAAACTTAAAAATTCAAGTTTATAACTCAGGTTATATCCTCTGCATATAGAAATTGGTGACATTTATACATGGAGGACTGCTTCACACAGGTCCTTAAGATTTCTTAAAACAGCATAGCTGTAGGTAAGTGTGATTGATTTACTGTATAAAACTAGCACATGCTTCTCTCTGTCAGGGCCCTCCAGCACACCCAGCTGTAAAAGCTGGCACTTCCACGGGTTATCACCATTTAAATACTCCCATATTTCAGTTTTGGCTTAGGCACTGCACAGAACACTGAATGCCCCAGCACTGAGCCCTGCTGTGGTCTCTAGTGTGGTTTTTTTGCTGCTGTCACAAGGCAAAATCTATTTTCTGGTTTCAGGTTGATCATTTGACCCGTAAAACGTCTGAGCTGATTGTGTCAGAGAGCAGGACAAGAAGTGGAAAGATATTCCAAAGCTGCATTGTTAGTATCAGTTTTCCTTTAGTTCTCATCATTTCTGTTCTACACAGTGAATAAAACTCTGAGCTTGAATGCATTTGCTATTGACAGAATGAAATTCTCATCACTTCCTAAATGCCCATTCAATTCAACACTGTCAAAAAGAATTCTGTCCCAAAGACTTAGCAGCTGATTTGATGCAGGTGACACGGGTTGAGAAAGATTCCTTAGTTTTAGGTGATATCCTGTTGGAAATGCATTTAGCCAAATTTCCTGCTGGTTTGATCCATCAGCCAGGGCAGTTTGTGGCAGCAGAGATCCCCAGCACAGTTCACAGAGTGCTTCCTTGTGCTTCTGCTTGGGAAACACTGGGCCAAAATGATCACCTTGCCTCTGTGAATCCTGGATTCCGAGAAAAATCCCTTTTATTTGCTTAATCAGGTCAGTCTGGCGGGCAGTGCTGCTTGTGGGGACCCAAATCATTCCCTCGTGGCACAGCTGGAGCAGAAGTTGTGTCCAGGCTGCAATTTGAACTTTGGGCCCCATGTCTGTGCTGCTCCTTCAGTGACTCTGCTTGGGAGGCTTTGGGGGCCTTCACCAGGTGTTTGGAATATCGGGAATGCTGAGTGAGGGGCAGATCCTTCTCCAAAACCTGTGGGATTAATTTTTCTTTCTTCCTTTACACAAGAAATTGTTCCCTGTGAGGGTAGGGAGGGGCTGGAATTAAAAGAGATTTCCCAGGGAAGCTGTGGGTGCCATTGGATCCCTGGCAGTGTCCCAGGCCAGCTTGGAGCACCCTGGGATAGTGGAAAGTGTCCCTGCCAGGGCAAGGGTGGCACTGGATGAGTTCTAAGGTCCCTCCCTGTTTCCAACCTCTCATGTTCAGTGCTTTTTCTTACTCAGTGATGTGACAAAAGAGAAGGGTGTTCTGTTTGCTCGCTATCTCCGTGTATCTTTCAAAGAGATTTTACTGAACTTAATAAATTTATTAAACAAAACACGATTGCTTTAAATAACCAAAAGCACAGTGGAGCTAAAGGTTCATTGTCATCTTTTCATGGGAGTCAGCAGCACTGAGCTCTCAGGAGGTTGTTGGGTGCTGAGCAGCCTCTGCAGGGTGCAGAGCCCTCCTGGTGCTGCTCCTGGAATGGGGCTGTGCAGGGGAGCAGCCAGCACTGCCTTGGAATCACGGGAATTATGGAATGGTTGGATGATGGGACCTTAAACCTCCCCCAGTGCCATCCCTGCCATGGGGAGGGACAACTTCCACCATCCCAGGCTGCTCCAAGCCCTGTCCTGCCTGGCCTTGGACACTTCCAGGGCTGGGGAATCCATGGAATAATCTGTACCAGGGCCTCCCCACCCTCACAGGGAACAATTTCTCCCGTATCTCCATCCTCAATTTCCCCTCTTTCAGTCTGAACCCGTGACTCTTTGTTCTGTGCTGCAGCTCCTGATGGACACAGCTCCTTAGTGCAGCTGTGCCAGCAGGAATACATCCCAGCAGAAATGCATCCCAGCCTTCCTTCAGTTGGTCATTTCTGCCAGGAAATAGCATCCAGATGTTCCTGCAGGCCCAGCACAGCTGGGCAGGGTCTGGGGTGTGGCTCTGGATGTGTCACGTCTGTGTCCTGCTGAGGGTGGGCTGTGCCCTGTTCTGACACCACGGAGCTCCTGTAATTCCATGTGTTGGGTTTTTTTGGCAGGTGCAGCAGCGGGCTGAGCTCTCCTCCAGCCAGGACGTGGTGCCCAAAAGGAGGAAGCTCAGCGAGCCCAAGGAGCAGTTTTAGCCGCCCATCTCCTGCTGTCCTGAGTTCTCCACTCCCATTTGGCTGTTCTCTGTGCCTCTTGGGTTTTGAGGATCTGTTCTGCTCCATTAGCACTCCCACGGGAGTGTGTTTTAAGGAAGGAAAATGTCAGGAAGCCCAGCTGAAGAATTCCAAACTCATTTTGTGTGGGACCAGGAATCCTTGGATTTGGGGATTTGGGGGTTGGCTCCAGGTCCTGGTGGTGATGGAGGAGATTCATCCCCCAACACAAGGTTTCACCCAGTGCCTTTGGGCTGTGGTCCCGAGCTGAGGAACTCGCCCAGAACCTGCCTTGCCCCAAACCCTCTCCAGTTTTGGGGTGATTTCCAGAGCTTTCCCGAGGGCTGGACTGTCAGTTACAGGCTGTTACAGTTTTGAGGTTACAGTTTTTGTGTTTCCTACCGGGACAGTTGGAGGAGTTGGATGCTTTGCATTTCTGCCAGGCCAGAGGCACCACTCAGGTGAAAAACCAGCTCTCTCCATGCCTTAAATTCCACACTCCCTGCCAGAATGCAGGAATTTCTGATGCCAGGTATCCAAGCCACGAAGAGCTCCGGCAGTGTCTGCTCCGAGGTGTGAGAGCACTGGGAGAACCTGGCTGTCCTTGGAGCGATTTATGGCAGGGCTTGGACACGATGCCAAGTCCTCCAGCACCAAAGCGTTAATTGTCCGGCTGCCGCCAGGGAATGGGAGTGAAGCCGTTCCCGCCGGCGTGGGCCGGGACAGCTGAACGTTTCTTGACGGTTTTAACTCTTCAATTAAGAATGTCTGTTCACCATCAGTCCTCTATTAAACGGTGTTCACTTTTGGGAACAGCGTGTTCCGTTACCGACGGGACGGGATGGGCCCGGAGCAGGGAGAGGACGGGAATGGGTTGGGACAGGGAGACGGGACAGGAGCGGGAATGGGATGGGACACAGGGCAGGACGGGACAAACAGGAACGGGACTGGAGCGGGGATGGGACACGGGACGCGACAAGAACAAGAACGGGAGCGGGACAGGACACGCGGGCGGGGGCAGAGCCACTCCTGACTGACATGAGGAAGTTCCGCCCCCCGCCCCAGCCCGGCCGCGCTCATTGGCTGCTCCGGCCCGCGCGGGCTCCCATTGGTCAGAGCCGCGGCGTGGGCGGGGCCGGCGGAGCCCAGGAAGCGGCGGCGGCCCCGCGGAGGCTTTTCCTGCCCGCGGCCCCGGAGCGGAGCGGGCCGGGCCGACCCGGCGGGCCGCGGTGAGGCCGGGCAGCGGGCGGGGGGCCTTGGCAGCCCCCAACCCTCGTGGGGAGGGCGAATCTTCACCCGCGGGGCGCTGCGGCGGGGGGCGGGATGAAGCGGGGCTTGTCCGGCGGGGCGAGACAGAGCGGGCCGGGAGGGTGGGATGGAGCCGGGCCGGGGCCGGGAGGGGTGGGACAGAGCCCCGGAGGATGAGGGGACAGAGCCCCGGGGGATGAGGGGTCAGAGCCCCGGGGGATGAGGGGACAGAGCCCCGGGGGATGAGGGGACAGAGCCCCGGGGGATGAGGGGACAGAGCCCCGGAGGATGAGGGGACAGAGCCCCGGGGGATGAGGGGTCAGAGTCCCGGGGGATGAGGGGACAGAGCCCCGGGGGATGAGGGGACAGAGCCCTGGGGGATGAGAGGACAGAGCCCCGGGGGATGAGGGGACAGAGCCCCGGGGGATGAGGGGACAGAGCCCCGGGGGATGAGGCAGAGCCGGGCCGCGGTTGGGAGGCGGGGGTCGCGGGCGGTGGGATGGGGCCGTCCCGGGTCTCTGGCTGCGGGACCCGCGGGGCTCGGGGGCTCTCCTGCCCCTTGGGGCTCCCTCCAGAACCCGGGGCTGTCGGCCGCTCCCTGTCACCGCCTGCGACCACCGCCCTGGGAAGGGCGAGCTGCAAATCCTGGGGTACAGGGGGCGAGCATCCCTTGGTCTTGGCGAGCGGGTTTGGCTCTGTGGGCTCAGCACCGTCACTGTCCATCGTGTTTAGCGAAGCGGGGCTCTCCTGTGCCCAGCTGCAGCAGGAGATGACGACCCTCACGCACCGGGGCCGGCGGCTGGAGGGCAGGAACTCAGACAAGAAAGCAGACAGCGAGGAGGATGCTGCTGCCGACAGGGACCTGAATGAGGACGATCCCGATGACTCCAAAGACATCCGCCTCACGCTCATGGAGGAAGTGCTGCTCCTGGGGCTGAAGGACAAGGAGGTGAGGCAGGTGTCTGATGGTGCGTGGGCGCTGCTGCGCCAATGCCCTGGTCAACCTGGACTTGAGGCTCTCAGGCAGCGGCAGAAGGGATTGGATGGATTCTTCTCAATGCTCTCCCGTAGACTCTTAGAACCTGCTTAGAATTCACCGAATCATGGAATGGTTTGGGTTGGAAGGGGCTGTAAAGCTCATCCAGTTCCAAACCTTTGCCGTGGGACACCTTCCACTATCCCAGGGTGTTCCAAGCCCTGTCCAGCCTGACCTTGGACACATCCAGGGATGCAGGGGCAGCCACAGCTTCTCTGGGCACCCTGTGCCAGGAGATGACAACCTGAACTGTGGACATGGCTGGTAACTGCTGTCCTACCAGCTCTGCCTTGGGGACAGTGGCAGGAGTGTAGTGTCACTGCCTCGTGCAGAACAAAGGGGGGTTGCTCTTTCCAGGGCTGAAGCCATGGGTGGAAGGAAGCTCACCTGTTCTATCAAAGGGTGAACATCCTCCTCTCCAGCCCCAGTGCACCCTTCTGTCTCGGAGCACCAGCTGACACGCAGGGACACCGTGAGCTCTGCTCTTTAAAAATTAATGTGGAAAAGAGCAGAGGTGGCTCTTGAGGAAAGAGGCAGAGGGCAGCAGAGTCAGCTGGGCTGGGAGCTGGAAGCAGGCATGGGCTAAGTCTGGACCCACTATGCAGGGGGAACAGAAGCTGCATCTCTGGTGGCTTCCTGGGCCAGGCAGGTGATGGTCAGCTCCAGGGGGCTGGGGCTGGGTGGGAATGTCAGTGCTGGGAGATTTTTTTTGTGTGCCTGTCACTGGCTTTCCTTGGCAGCAGTGGGGGGACTGCAGAGCTGGGTATTCCCATTGGGCTGTTCCCTGGGGGAAGGGGAGCCTGGTCAAACAGAATTGATCTGTGCTGACCAGCTGCTGGGAACTCCTTTATCAGCTCTGCCTGGAAGGAGCTGTGGGCAAGGGGAGGATGCCTCGTGTTCTCTGAGCTGCCTGGCCCTGCCTGTGCTGTCCCTGTGCCTTCACCCCTGCATCCATCTTCTGGGTCAGCCTGGGGGAATCTGGGGGCTGTGAGGGTGGTGAGGCCCTGGCACGGGTTATTCCATGGCTGCCCCATCCCTGGAAGTGTCCAAGGCCAGGTTGGACAGGGCTTGGAACAACCTAGTTTGGTGGAAGGTGTCCCTGCCATGACCGGGGATGGGATTAGTTGATCTTTAAGGTCCCTTCCAGCCCAAACCACAATTCCACAATTCTAAAATCTGCTGTTCCTGACAAATAGATGGGGAATTGTAGACCAGGGGAAGCCAGTCAGGTGCCCAACATTCTTCTTGGAGTGACAGTGGCAGAGCAGAAGCTTCTACAGAAGCTTTCCAGCTCCAGGAACCCACTTTGGTCAAGACTGCACCCAGTGTTCCTGGAGATCTTTTCCAGCTGTAATTATTCCATAATTCCTGTGTGAGCCCTGAGGAGCTGCAGTGGATGGACCTTCTCCTCTTCATTCCTTAGGGGTGGAATTAAACCCCTGTGAGGTGCCTGAACCTTCTTTTCCCCAGGGCTCTGCTGCTGTGGGTTGGTCCCAGCTGGTGCTGAGCTGTCCCACGGATCCAGCCCGGGGGAGCTGTGGGCTGTCCTATGTGAGAGCCCCAGATAAGATCTGGGAGCCAAGTAGGAAATGGCAGGAGCTCAGGGCTGTAAAGGAAACACAATGCAAATAATCCTGGAGCAAATATTTGAGAGCAGCCTGGGAGTGGGCTGCCATGGGCTACTTTTATCCTGGACTGTGTTTGGTGTTCTTGGCTTGGTTAATGTGTCCTGGGAACGGCCCTTCAGCCACCAGGAGCCTGGGAGAGCACAACAGGAAAAAAACCTTGTCACACTTTTTTTTTTTTTTTTTTCCATCCTGTCCTTCCACATTCCTGTACCTCAGAAGCAGAGGCAGCAGCAGCCTGGCCCTGAGCTGCGCTCTGTTTTCACAGCTCGGGTGTTCACTCGTGGTTTGATGGCTGGGGAAAAAACAAGACGATTTTTGCCAAATTCAATGAGCTCACGGTGTAATTTCATTATTTAAAGTACCAGTCTGTCCATGTAGGAGGACCTGGCTGCAAACCAGCCTGGCCTTGGTAACCAGTCTGATTCCAGAAGCTGGAAATAACGCAGGAGCTTTCGACTGGTTTGGTTTGGAGTTTAAAATTTCCTAGGGGTAATGTGCCCTTGAGGCCAGGAAATTCAAACCTTTGCTCGTCTTCACACCCTTTCCTGGAGAACTTGTTTGTAAAGCCATGAGCAAAACCAGGAGGGCAGGGATGAAAGGTTGCTTTGTCTTCCCGCACAAGGAAATGAAGAAAGCAAATAAAGGTTTTCATGTCTTTTATGGGTCTCTGTGCTGGGCAAGCCTGGTGTCCACATGCCCTGCTCAAACACACCCACTGGGGATGGGAATTCACCCATGGGGTTGGAAAACCTTCCCTGGGGGAGGGCTGAGGGTTCCCAGCCTGCTTTCCTTGGGAAGGGGCTCATTTTGTCTCCAGTCTCCTGGGTAGCTTTTAGACCTGTCCTTCCCTCCCCGTTTTCCATCCAGAGAAAGCAGCAGAAAGGGAGTTTCCCACCAGGAGCCCGTTCCAGGTGTGTTGGGGTCTCCCTGCAAACGAGCAGGTCGTGGCTTTGATCCCACGGGGATCCCCCTTCCCTTGGGCACACCTCAAATGCCAGCCCAGCCCTGAGCCCCTCCCTGAGCCCTGGCTGCTCCTGGCTTGCCCTGAAATCCAAGGAACGGCGCGTACTGGACGTCACCAGAACAGAAGGAAACAATCGGGCTTTGTTCTCATCAGGGAATGAAAGAGGAGTGGAAGAAGGGAAGGGAAAGGTCACCTGGGTTGCCCCATTGCTCCAAACCACAGCCAGCTCTCTTGGAAAGCATCAGTTGAGTGTTGTTGAACCTCAGGGAGCAGCAGATTGCCTCCCTGCCGGTCCCTGGGCTTTTTTGTCCAGGTGGATTTTTCTCCCAGCTCCAATCTCCCTGGCTGCAATTCCAGCCCAGGACTGTCCTGTGCACAGTGGGAGTCAGAACTGCCCATTCTTTTTGGTTTTACTGCTCCCTTTTATGTATCTCATCTCCCTTATCCTCTTCTCCCTCTGTCCTCTCTTTCCTGGGCCAAATTCCTGTTTCAATTCCTAGTTCTTTGTGGGTTGTATTTCCCGAACCTTTGCACCTTCTTCTTTCCCAAATTCTTTGCCTTTGGAACTTGCAACTCACAGGATGAGACCCCATCAACAGCCTGGAGTGCCAGGACAAGGAGGGGTGGCTTCAAATTGACAAAGAGGTGGTTTAGATGGGATTTTGGGGAGAAATTCCTCCCTGTGAGGGTGGGGAGGCCCTGGCACAGGTTGTCCAGAGAACCTGTGGCTGCCCCTGGATCCCTGGAAATGTCCCAGGCCAGGCTGGGCAGAGCTTGGAGCAATCTGGGACAGTGGGTTGCAGCCCCTCAGCAGCAGCAAAGTCCTGCTGTGCCCATGGAAATGATCTCACTTTTCTCACTTTTCCTTGGATTTTTTACACCCTGGGGCTGGGTGAAGCCAAGTGTGCCTGGTGGTTGTGGGTGCAGCAAGGAGGGCACAGGCTGGACTGCTCAGTGCTTGGAGGAGCCGTTGGGCAAGGACGGGGGAGAATTGGAGAATCTCCCTTTGGAAATCTGGGAAGCTTTGGAGAGACAGGAGCAGGGAGAGACTCCTGGGCAGGGTGCAGGCAGGCCAGGAGGGACGGGAGGCTGAACAGAGGAAGAATTCCTTTCCATCTTCTTCCCCAGGGCTACACCTCCTTCTGGAACGACTGCATCTCCTCGGGGCTGCGGGGCGGGATCCTCATCGAGCTGGCTCTGCGCGGCCGCATCTGCCTGGAGCCGCTGTCCCTGCGGAAGAAGAGGCTGCTGGAGAGGAAGGTGAGGCTCCTGCAGGAGCCCTGGCAGGGGCTGGGGCTCTGCCCACCCCATCCTGGCTGCGGGAGCAGGATCTGCACTGCGAGGGGACCAGCAGAGCTCTGCCTCCAGCCCGACGCCGCGTTCCCGCTGTTCCCTCCAGGTGCTGCTGAAGTCGGATGCTCCAACCGGGGACGTGCTGCTGGACGAGACCCTGCGGCACATCAAAGCCACGGAGTCGGCAGAGACGGTTCAGACCTGGATAGAGCTGCTCACTGGTAGGGCCAGGTGGAAATGCCATTGGCCCGGCTCCCTCTGGGCCTGTCCAAACATCCCTCAGACCCCACCAAACCCAGCAAAGCTCATCCCGAATCCCAGGTCCAGTGTCGCCCTCTGCATCCAGAACTCCAGGATCTGGTGGTGAGGGGACTCCGAAAAGAGGGGAGAGCCCCAAAACCACCCTGGACCCTCAAATCTCCCCAAAACCCCCCTCCCTGGCCTGGCCCTGGATCCCTGGGTCATTCCTGGAGATGGGGGGAAGGCAGGGGAAGGCTGAATGTGGGGGCAGAGAAGGATTTTCTGGGTGTTTTTTTTTTTTGTCAGGAGCTCAGTGGAAATCTTGGACCTCGCTCCCCTTTAGTTGCTGTTGAGGTCTGAGCAAGCCTGGGGTAACCCACGGGTGGAAGAGGCTTTGGAAAAGGGATTTGCCCTGGGATCTGCTGCCTGTGGCCACTGGGAGCTTTGCCACATCAGGGCTCCCGTGGCACAGCCCAGTGTCCGTGCAGGACAGCACGGAAAGGCGGGAGGGACGCTGGGATTGGGAAGCAAAGCTTGACCAGAGCCTTCCCCTACTCAGGAGAGACCTGGAACCCCTTCAAGCTGCAGTACCAGCTGCGCAACGTGCGGGAGCGCCTGGCCAAGGCGCTGGTGGAGAAAGGCATCCTGACCACGGAGAAGCAGAACTTCCTGCTCTTCGACATGACCACGCACCCCGTCAGCAACACCTCCGAGAAGCAGCGCCTGGTGAAGAAGCTCCAGGAGAGCGTCCTGGAGCGCTGGGTCAACGATCCCCAGCGCATGGAGCGCAGGACTCTGGCCCTGCTGGTGCTGGCCCACGCCTCGGACGTGCTGGAGAACGTTTTCGCCAGCCTGGCTGATGACAAGTACGACGTGGCCATGAACAGGACCAAGGACCTGCTGGATATGGACCCTGAGGTGGAAGCTGCCAAAGCCAGGGGCACAGAGATGATCTGGGCTGTCCTGGCAGCCTTTAATAAGTCCTAAACCCCCCCCCCTCCCTCACACGGTGTAGGGGAGACCCTTGATGTGAACCGGGGGTCTCCCCAGAGGGATGTGGAGTTCCTGGGGCAGTGGGTGGGCTCAGCCTGGGGAGGGACCTGGGGATTTTGCTTTCCCCTCCCCAGGCAGGGGTGGGAGGTGAGAGGCCCCCCACCAGCACAGCCCCGTGCCTCCAGGGAGAGGTGGCAGTAGCTCTTCACTCCTTGCCCTTGGGGATTCCCTTCTGAGGCCAGTGCAGAGCTGGGGATGGCAGAGCCCTGGCTCGGGAGCTGCTCCGAGAAGCCAAACCCTGGCACGGGCGGGGCTGGGACACGCTCCTGGGTGTCTCTCCCACAGCCAGGGCCGGCCTGTGAGCTCTGTGGGTTTCCCTGGGGAACTCACACGCTCCGGGGGAGGGTTTGGGGGCGTTGGGCAGCCGGGACCGCCCCCATCCCTGGCTGGCACGGGGCACCCAAACCGTGTCTCCGCGGAGGAGCAGCTCTGCAAAGACCCCCGGGCTGTGCCCCCATGGCTCAGCTGCTCTTTCTAGTAAGAAAAAAAAAAAAGGAAGTTAAACTGTGATTATTTTTGTTCACAACCCCCCCTTCATTCCTCCCCCATTTTATTCTCCTGTAGTTCACTTAAACGTATTTCTCTGCAGCTCCTGGGTCTGTCCGTGTTTCAGTGGGTGCAGCTGCCAGGACTGGGGCGTTTCCAGGGGCACTGGCAGTGCTCGGGAGGGGCGGGGGGT
Organism: Chamaea fasciata; assembly: GCF_029207755.1. NCBI lineage: Eukaryota > Metazoa > Chordata > Aves > Passeriformes > Sylviidae > Chamaea > Chamaea fasciata. Next base: position 870,886 of record NW_027094116.1, on the reverse strand, counting down.
CCCCAGGGTGCTGATGACGCCGGTGCCAAAAGCTGTGGGTGGTCTCAGCTGATGCTCCCTGCGGGGTGTGGGTGGGTCCTTCCTCCCCCAGGCGCCTTTCCCCGGCGGGGACGAGGCCGGGGGCGGTTTCGGGGCCGTGGTCGCGGTCGCTGCCGTGGGGGATGTCCCCGCAGGCCCCCGGCCCCAGGCTCGAACCGGCGGCGCTGAGGGACCGCCACTCCTGTGACTCCGCCTCTTTCCCCGCCTACTCGACGCTTCTCTCTTCCCATTGGGTAGTGTTCGTGCCAGTCATTGCTGCCCCGCCCTTTTGGTTACGCCCGCGTTCTCTATGCCCCGCCTCCCAAGCGCACCGATTGGTCAGGTGTGATGTCACTGCGGGCTTTTCTCTATGCTGATTGGGTAGAACTGCTGTCCGTCACACAGCTGAGGCGGTGGAGGCGGTGGCGGCCATTTTGGAGCAGGGCGCGGGGCCGGACGCAGCGGAGGGAGCGCGGAGCCCCCCCTGGCCGCCATGGCAGCTCCGCTCGGTACCGGCGCCTTCACGGACGAGACCGGACAGGAGAAACAGGTGGGGGAACCCCCAGGGGAGGGAGGGGCTGTGCGGCCGTCTCCCACTGGCTCGGCCACACGTCCCTCTTTCCAGTCCTATGCGGCCATTGGTGTTTTGTGTTGTCCCTCAGGCCAATGCCGGGCTCTGATTGGCTGCGGGGCTGGGGTGGGCGGGACTTCCGGCTTGGGCTCTATGGCGGCGGGGGGGGGTGCGTGGGGCGGGATGGGGGAATGGGGCTGGGAATAACCCGGGATGGGGATAACGGGGTTGGGAGGGGGTGACTGCGGTGGGAGGGGGCCGGGGGGTTTGCGGTGGGGGTCACTGTGCTGCAGCCATGACCCCCCAGCGTGGACATCAGGGATGGGGGTGGAGGAAGGACACTGGGAGATGTGGAGCTGAGGGGAGCAGGCAGAGATCGCGGCATCGCTTCAGGGGACAAAGCTTTGGGTGCTGGTGGCAGACCCCTTGACCCCTAAAATCCTATCCAGGAACCCTAAAAGCTCTCCAGGATACTCAAAATCCTGCTTGGAATTCCTGAAATCCTCCCCAGGACCCCCAAATCCTACCTGAGATCCTGCAAAATGCTTCCCGAGAGCCCCAAAATCCTGTTAAGGATCTGGAAATCCTCCCCTGAATCCCAAAATCCTTCCCAGGAGACCCACATCCTCCCTGCGACCACCCAGAACCCTCCAGTCGAACCTTGAAATTATATCTGCACACCTAAATATCCCCCCCCAACCCCCAGGGTGATCTGGGAAGGGAAATCAGGGAATCATGGATGGGTTTAGGTTGGAAGGGCTCTTAAAACTAACCCAGTTCCACCCCTTCCACCATCCCAGGCTGCTCCAAGCCCCCTCCAGCCTGGCCTTGGACACTTCCAGGGATCCAGAGGCATCCACAACTTCTCTGTCTGGGCCTCCCCACCCTCACAGGGAAGAATTTCTTCCCAAAACTCCAGCCTAAAAGCCCAGTTTGCCAAGCCAAACCTCAGTGTGGGTGCTTGGAGGAGCTCCCAGGTGGGAAGGAACAGGGGAAGGAGCTCTCCCTGTCCCACAGCTCCTGGAGGGAAAGGCTGGTTGTGGCTGGGAAGGTGTTGGTCGTGTTTTCCAGGGCTGGAATGTGCTGCTGGATGTTGTGTAACAGCATCTCAGGGGCTCCAGGGATTGATACCCCTTTGTGTTTCAGGACACTCAGGAGAAGGACAAAGCCATCCCCCCCGAGAGGGCAGAGGAGGCCAAGCTCAAGGCCAAATACCCCAACCTGGGCCAGAAGCCTGGAGGCTCGGATTTCCTCATGAAGAGGCTGCAGAAAGGGGTATGTGAGTGTTCCTCAGCGGGGCAGGGATCAGCCCAGAGCTCCCCCTCCTTCCAGAGCCTGCCTGGGCTCTGTATCCCCCCAGCTGATCCCACTCTGTGCCAACAGGGAAAACCCCTGAGCCAGAGGTGAAACAAGTGCTGGGATCACTCCCTGGTTTCCCTGTGCTGGCCCAGTGGCTTGGCTGCACCTGCACTGCAAAGCCAAACCTCTCCTTGTGCTCCCTGGGAATGGAATTAAATCCCTCCGGGATGGAATAAATCCCTCTCCAAGAGCCCTGCTGGCTCCTTTCCTTGCAGAGGCTGCTGCACAAAACACCAAACCCTGCCAGGCTGGTGGCAGGCAGTGGCTGTGTCCCCTCTCCAGGGCTCTCCTGGTGTCCCTGTCACCCCTTGGGCAGGGTTTGCTCTGTCCTGGCCCTTCCCTGTCCCTGGCTGTTCCCAACTGTCCCTGGGTCATGATTTCAGTGTCCCCAAAGCTGCTCCATCCCTGCCCTCCTCACCTGCACAGGGAAGAGAAACAAAAAGCTCCTGGGCTGGGAGAAGGGAAGGGAGGGCAAAAGGGACTTGACATGGGGAAATTAAATGAATTTATTATCCATCAAATCAGAGCTGAAAAAGAATAAAAATAAAGAATATAAAATAAATCCTAAAAAAGCACCAAAGAGGTAGGGGGGGGGGGGTAGGTCTCTGCTCCCCATGGAGCCCCATGGGCTGCCAGGGAATTCCAGCTTCTCCTGCCCCTCCTTCCTCCCTGACCTTGGTGCCCACAGAGTCTCTCACATGTTCTCCCTCCTCTGGCCACAATTCCATCTGTACAGTCACATTTTTCCCTCCCTACTTCTGGTATTGCCAAGGCTCAGCCCTGGCCAGTGGCAGGTCCATTCCGAACTTGGCTACACAAACCTGGTCCAGGTTTTTTAGCAGGACTGGGCTCCCTGAGGACACCTTGGGACAGAAGCAGGGCTCTCCAGCACTCCCTGTGCCCAGCAAAGCCCTGTGCGGCTCTGCCACAGGCTCTGCCTTGGCTCCAGGCTCTGCAGGGCAGTGGGATGAGGCTGGGCTGGGCAGGAGCAGAGTCCTGGGGTGATAGATGTGATGATGTGATTCGATGTGATGTGATAAGTCACTGAAATGCCCTTTGAGCTGGGAGTTGGCCCCCAGCCATGGCCCTGCAGCTGTGGGGAGCTGCATGGTCCAGGAAAGGCCTTGGCAGCAGCCAGGATTTGTTCCCTGGGGCAAAAGTCCTGCCTCTATCACCCTGGAGCATCCAGGATCCTGTGGGCTCTGCCCCTGCAGCTGAGCCTCAGCATTCCAGGGCCTGAGGCCCTGTTGTGCCAGGGCTGAGTAGGTCAAGGCTGATCCCAGCCAGGCAAAGGTCCCCGGCAGATGTGTCAGAGTGTGTCCTTGAGTCAGGCCCAGGAGCTGCCACCCAGGGCTGGGCTGAGTCACTGGCTCATGGCCCTTTCAACCAGGCTGGACTCACTGCTTGGATTTCCCCCTGGTGTGATGTTTTCATGGCCTGGTTTAGAGCAATCCCAAGGCTCCCTAAAGGATCCTTGTGGCTCCTGCACACCCGGTAACCCAAACTCTCCCTCTTCCAGCAAAAATACTTCGATTCTGGCGACTACAACATGGCCAAGGCCAAGATGAAGAACAAGCAGCTGCCAAGTGCAGGGCCTGACAAGAACCTGGTGACAGGAGATCACATCCCCACGCCCCAGGACCTGCCCCAGAGAAAGTCCTCGCTGGTCACCAGCAAGCTGGCGGGGTAGCCTGCACTCCCAGCTGGGGGCTGCCCTCTTCTTGTCTCTTTTCTTTTGCCTGAATGGATTGAACTTCACTGTACCATAGGGACGGGAGCACCAGAATCCACGTAGTTGTTTGAGTCTTTCCAGCAAAAACACCCCAAACCTGACTGGGGGGGGGGGGGGGCAGGGTTGGGTTGGCCCTTCCTCTCAGGGAGGCTTTGCCTTAATTTTCCTGCTGTTTGAAACCATCCCGGCTCGCTGAGCCTCTGGAATGCTGCCTCCTCCGTGGACAGGGCTCGGGGGAGGCACCTGGAGGAGGGGAGAGTGCAGGGCTGAGCCCTGGGAAGGGATCTCAGGAGTTGGGGGTCACAGAGACCAGCCCAGCTGGGCAGGAGGTGTGATCCCTGATCTGCAAAGTGATCCCTGGCCTGGAAAGTCTGATCCCAGACCTGGCAGCTGTGATCCCTGGTCTGAAGGCACAGTCAGGTGTTTGTGTTAGAGCTTCAAAGTGGAGAAATTGGCTGAGATGAAAAGAATTCCAGGGGGGTGTCGTTGGGCTGAGCTGCCTGGGATCTGTCCCTGGCTCAGCTCACAGTGTACAACATGTCCAGGGGTGTGGGAGAGGGACTGGGCAGTGTTCGAAACATCCTTGTGGCTGGTTTGGGGGCAGAGCCCCACCACAGCTGCCCCTGAGCTGGCTTGGCTGGAGGGGCTGCACTGAATTTGGCCAGAGGGGCTCGGCCAAAGGCTCAGCTGCCTCAAGGCCCTGGGGCAGTTTGTCTGTCCCTGGTCAGTTCTGCTCAGTGGGGCTGTGTCTGGCCAAGGGTGAGGTGAGGTGGGAGCTGAACGCAGCAGCAGCAGCAGGAGCTCAGGACACAGCAGAGCCCTGCCCAGGCATCTGCAGCCCCAGCCTGGTCCCAGACTTGGGTGCTCACAAAGGACCAGCAGCAGGCAGGGAGAGGGATTTGTGCTGCTGGAGCTGATAATGGAGGGAGAGAGGCAGGACTGGGAGTAACCACCCAGAGAGGGATGAAAAGCACCAGAGACAGAGTGGAATTTGAAAAGTGTTGTGTTTTGGAAGTGTTGGGCATCCTAAGCTTGGATTTCTTTTTTTTTTCTCCCGTTTTTTCCATTCTTGTGTTTTCTTTGTCTCAAGTCTGGGAAAGAAAAAAAATAACAAAAGCCCTGAACTAACACCAACATCACAACAAAAAGCCCCAAACCTAACAACCTGTTGTTGCAGAACCACGTGTGCTGGGGTGGCTCCGTCCCCTCCCAGTGCCCTGAATCCCAGTGACCTTTTCCATGCAGTGGGAAGTGTGGGCACACCTGTGCCAGGGCATCCCGAAACCTGCCCCAGTTTCAGCCCCCTTCTGGAAGCACAAGGGCCAAAGGAAGGGAGGCAGGAGTGAAGGATGCCCAGGCAGGACTTTCCCTTCTGTGTGTTCCTTGCTCACCCCGGGCGTTCCCTGGAAATCTGTGTCACCTGTGTCACTTTACTGGCTCTGGCCGGACCGAGGTGTTGCTTCCCAGGAGTGTTTGCCAAGGGCGTGCTGGAATGTGTGTTTGCCTTCAGGTGGTTCCTGGATCCTCCCGTGAGAAACAGGCTCCGGTGGCCCTGGGGCTGCTTCTGGCCACTCTCTGGGGAAGGGGCAAGGAATGTGGTGGGATTGGGACCTGCCCCTTGTCCCCACAGGGTCCTTTTCCAGCCCCTGTGTGACCTGGCCAGGGCAGTGGCTGCACACCCTCCTTGGATGTCCTGCTGTCTGTCCAGCCACGTTGTAAATAGATACAAATATATAAAAAAATATATATATAATTTTTTACATGTTCACCTCTTCTGGAGTGCCGTGCTTGCTTTTTATTAAAACAAACCCCAAAAGGGGAAATAAAACCCGAAAGAGGAAATGAAGTGAAGGATGCAAAGGGGCGGCGCTGCTCCGGGGCTGTCCCCGTGCTGGGGGGGACGGAGGGACGGGACAGCCCCCAGCCACGTCTGTCCCTGGTTCTCCAGGTGTGCTCGTGCAGGAGGGAGAAGGGCTGGGACACCGCAGGGTGAGAGCCGGCAGGAGCAGGGAACCATGGCAGGGGGTTGTTCCCGTTCCACCCCGGAGCCGGGTGGGCAGGGGGCAGGGGGAGATGCTGGCAGCCCCCACCTTGGCTCACAGCAGAGACTGGGGGGCACAGGGGAGCGCTTTCATCCTCTTGCTCCTTGCCGCGCGGCAGGAGCTCCCAGCTGCCCTCTCGTACAGGGACATCCTTCCACACTGTCCCACCGTGGCCACCTTTGTCCCCACTGTCACCCCTCAGGGTGTCTCCAGGTGCCTTCAGGTGGGCACAGCCACTCCTGCCTTGCCCACGGCCACGTCCAGCCCCTTGTCCGTCCCCACTGCCGGCCACCCTGGAGGCTTCACCTCTGCGGTTTTCACCCCGACCTTTCCTCAGTCCCACCTTTCCCCTGGAGCTCGCCAGCCCAGCCGGGTGTGGTCGCTGGGCTGGGCCATGCTCCCAGCAATCCTCTCCCGAAGCCTCTGTGCCTCGGATTCCCCAGCCCCGGGAATTCCTCAGCCCCGGGGGCGCACCCAGGTCCTCAGGGACCCGCAGGGGACGAGCAGGGACGCGCTGTTCCAGCCCGGGCCGTGTTTGTGCTAAAGCTTGGCACTGCCTCTCAAAAATGTGCCGGGCGCTGCCAGAGCTCCCTGTTATTCCTCCCGCTGCCAAGAATTCGCTTCCCGACAAGGACGCATTCCTTGGGGCCGTGGGAAGGATTTTGAGAGGGACGAGTTTGGTCTTGCTGGACCCTCCCCAGTCAGCCCTGGTTTGGGGGGGGTGGCACCGGGGACAGGAGCTGCGGGGTGAAGGGACCCCCAGGGGGATGCACACCCCTGGTTTTGCTGGATCCGGGACATGAGCGCTCCAGGGCATTGGGATGGGGCCCTGTGCTCACCACAGCCTCCTCCACTGCTCGAAACAGAGCACAGTGATGCTCAGTATGGGCACAGAGGCTTGGATTCGTCAGTTTGTCCCCAAAAATGCTGACCAGGGAGGTGGCAGCTCTCAGAGCCTCCCTGGAGAGGAAAGACCCCGTGGGAGGAGCTGTGCTCTCCCAACATCTGGCTTTTCCTCCCTCCCTCTGGAGTTCCCCACCCTGCCTGAACCCTGAGGGACTGCGATCTCCTTCCCCAGGACCCCACCGCTGGGAAGGGCAGGACTTTCCTGGGTCCCTTTGGGTGCTTGGGGTTCAGCACAGAGCCCACCCTGCCTGTGCTGGGAGGGGAATCCAGCCCCCTGTCCCAGTATCTCACTCTCGTCACCTCCCAGTTTGGTGATGCCACCAGGTCACGGGGGCTGGGGGCTGGTGTCACTTCCCAGGTGATGGCCACAGCTCCACTGTGTACTTTGGTGGCCTTTGGTGGCACGGAGAGGCCCCACTCATGTCCTTGGGAAACCCTTTTGGGGGGAACTGTGATTTCAGGGGCTCCAGATCCTGATTTCCAGTGACTTGGGAGGCATCAAAGGGCTCCGAGTCTGTTGAGCAAAGGCTTTGTCCCCACACCCACCTCTCCATCCTGGACTTCTAGGAGGTGGGGATGGAAAGGGATCCAACAAAGGGGTTTTGGAGACCTCCCATCCTTCCTCACTGCCCCAGGGCAAACCCACAGGGTGTTTCACTGTTCTTGGAGGGTCTGAGCCACCGGCACAAACTCCTGAGGCTTCTTCCCTGGCCAAACTTTGACCAAAAGCGCAGATTTTGAAGGATTCCTGCTCAGTCCCAGGGGTGAAGGAGGGGCCTGTGGCCAGGGGAGACAAAAATTGATACCAAGTGCCCCAAGGGTGCCGAGAGTGACCTGGGTGACCCTGCCCTGTGACCTCCCAGGGCTGGTGGGTGCAGGGGGAGTTCAGTCCTGGGCGAGATGTGGGACACCAAGGGCTGCAAGGAATGGGGCAGTTCCCCACAAACGTCCAGATAAGGGAGCCAAGGTCAGAATGGGCTTGAACCAGACAGATCTAGGTGGGATTCCTTAGAATCATGGAAGAGTTTGGGCTGGAAGTTTCTTTTAAAGGCCATCTACTCCAACCCCCTGCAGTGAGCAGGGACATCGTTATTGGATCAGGCTGCTCAAGAGCTCTGTCCCTCCTGACCTGGAACGTTTCAAGGCATCTCCCATCTCCCTGGGCAACCTATTCCAGTGTCTTATTACCCCCATAACAAAATTTTTCTTCCCTATACCTACCCACATCCATAGCCTAAATCTACCTGCTTTTAGTTTAAAACCATCACCCCTCATCCTGGTGCAATCCCAGGAGGCTGGCTCCCCACTCCCTGCTTTCAAACCGCTTTTCGTGCCCACCGGGGCGGCTGTGCTGGCTCCCCGCAGCCCGGCTCCCGCTCGGAGCTGCAGAGCCGTGAAGGGGCCCGGCGGCAGAGGCGGGGAGGGGACACACGTGGCGCGGGCGACGAGCACGGTCCCGGTGCCGGGGGGGCTTTGCCTCGGGGGGTTCCAGCCCCCGCTGCGCCCGGAGGGATGAGGGATGGGGAAACCAGCCCGGCACTGCTGCTGCCCGGTACCGGGAACAGCCGGGCACACCGGGAGCGGGGCACGGGGCTCGGCAGGCGGAGGGTGGGCTCTCTTCTCGCTCTTTTTTTCAGCCCAAAGGACGGAAGCGGAGGTGGAAAAGGGGCCGGTCCCGGTCCCGCCCTCTCCCCGCCCCTACGGCGTCACGCCGCCGGTTATATAACCCGACCGCGCCGGTCCCGCCCGCACGCCGCCGGCCGCTCGTACCGGGCGCCATGTTCGCCGTGAAGCAGAAAGCCGTCATCGGCTTCAACCTTTACTGCGGCGGCGCCCCGGCGCTGAGCCCCGGCGGGCCCGGCGAGCGCCCGGAGCCCGCGGCCGCCGCCGCCGCCGCCTCAGAGCCGGCCCGCGAGCGCTCCGGGCCCGCCGCCGGCCGCGCCGAGCCCCCCCGCGCGCTGATTGGCTGCGGCGCGGCGCCCCGCGCGCTGATTGGCTGCGGCGCGACTCTCTGGCGCCCCGAGGAGGAGCTGGACGGCTGCGAGCCCGAGCCCGAGCGCGGCCCCGCCGCCGACTCGCTGCCCGGGACCCCCCCGGGGCCCCCCGACGGGCTCCGGCAGGACTCGCTGGAGCTCATCAGCCGCTACCTGCGGGAGGTGGCGGGCGAGGCCGAGCCCGGCTCCAAGAAGCTTTTCTCGGGACTCCTGGGTGGTCCCGGCCGGCCCGGCGCGGCGGGGGATGCGGTGATGGAGAAGGCGCTGGAGACGCTGCGGAGGGTCGGCGACGGCGTCATGCGGAAACACGAGCTCGCCTTTCAAGGTGTGTGTCGGCCGGACGCTGCGGGGCGGAGGCCGCGACCCCCGCCCTGTCCTGCGGGGCGAGTTCCGCCCGGCCCGGGGCCGGAGGGGTTTGGGGAGGGGGCGCGGGGCGGGGGGCCATGCCCTCGGGGCTGTGCCCGAAGCCGCCGCGGGGGCTCGGCCGGGTCATTCCCGGGATGTGGCCTCGGCTCGGAGGGGGTTAAATAAAGCAGCTGGGAAGTGATCAAAAACGAAACTGAACTTTGTTCCATTGGGGCGAGGGAAAGCCGCTGTTGGTGTGTGCGGAGGAGATAATTTAGTTACAGATTAGCCCCGGTTCCTCCTCGTGTACCCCCCCCTTGGCTCGGAGTGACTGTGCAAATAATCCCAAGCGTCCAAAGATTAGTTAGCTCGGGAGTTTCAAATCCTCACCCTCCCCCCAGTTTAGGTCCACGGGGATTTTTGGTGGGGGAAATTCTCCTGGGCAGTGTGTTCACAGAACCGTGGAAAGGTTCGGGTTGGAATAAACCTTAAAACTCCCCCAGTCCCATGGGCAGGGACACCTTCCACTATCCCGGGTTGCCCCAAGCCCTGTCCAGCCTGGCCTTGGGCACTGCCCGGGATCCAGGGGCAGCCACAGCTTTCCCTGGGAAGTCTGTTTTAGTGTATTTCGCCCACTTCTGCAGGGTCCTGAGGCAGCCATAGGAGGTTGATCCCCCAGTGCCTGGCCCGGTGTCCCGGGCATGATCTGGATGTGACAAGTGACCGATTTGACCCGGGTTTGAGCGGCTCAGGCCGCTTTGGGGCCGAGCTCCCAGCCTTGGGGCTGCTGCTGGAGCTGCTTTTGGCAGTGGGATCCCAGGTCAGGATGGAGCAGGGCAGAGTCTACATTTCCTCCTGAGGTGCTGCGTGGTCGAACACCTTCCTCCTTGCAGGAGGATGTGCCAGTTTCTCTGCTTGTCGGGTTTTTTTGGCTGGGTTTCTTTTTTCTTGTTTGTTGAACACAAAGAGCTTCGGTTTCATCCTTAGCTGTGCTGGTGGGAAAGGCAGTGGGATCAGTTCCTCTCTCCCAATTCCCGGACGTGTTTGTTGAATGACTCTTGGGAGGAATGTCCAGGCTGAGCCATGGATTTTTATGCCATTCCCGAGGTTTTGCCCCACATTTTTCACTCTCCCAATTCCATTTTCCTTCCCCCCGCGGGTTAAAATTAAGGCTTTAAAATCCCAGTTCTTGATTACTTCAGAGGGGAAAAACCGGGAGTAATTAAAGAGGGAATGGGGATGAATTTTCGAGAATTTCTGGGAATGTGGTATCAGGGGGGGGAAAAAAAAATCCCTGGGAAAATCCTGTATTCCAGCCCGGGAAAATGAAAAAAGACCGGAAATTCTGCCTAAAAAAAAAAAAAAAAAGGCATTGGGAAAAGGGGGAGGTTTGGAGCCAGGGAAAAAATGGGAATAAAGAGGAAAACTCCAGGGAAAATGGGAAAAGGGACTTGGGAATGGGAAAAAAAAAATCCTGAAATCCTGGGATTTACAGGAATTTTGGGATCCTGGGGGTGGAATTTTGGGAATTCCCTGTGTTTTCCCCCGTGGTATTCCCAGCATTATTCCTGGTTTTTTTTTTTTTTTCCTCTGGGATTCCCGGTGATCTGGCCGGGCTTTCTGTAGGGATGGTGATTTCCTGGGTGCCGAGGGTGGGGGGAAACTGCCTCGCTAAAGGTTTCCTGCAAGTTCGAGCAACAACAAGCAGCAACGCCTTTCGCTTTCGCAAAGGCTCGCCTTGTTTGCTCGCTGCCGGCGGGGCACTGGAGGTCGGCCTGGGGAATTCTGCTCCTCCAGGCTCTGATCCCGTGTGCGTGACCTGGGGACACGCCTGGGGGGCTGCCCTCGGGCTCTGCTCCCACCCAGCCTCTGTGGTTCCCATGTGGCGGGGCTTGGAAACCTTGAGACAGCGGAGGGAGACGTGCTCAGACACCACAGCTGCCCCCGAGACTTGGGGGAGGGAGGAACGAAAAGTGTGTCAGGGGCTGGGTTTTGTCTGGCCCAGGTGTGGGAGGGCAGCAGAGCCCTCTGAGGAAGCAGGAATCTCTCTCTCCATCCCTGTCACTTGGCTCCCAGTGGGGTGTGTGTGGGGGGGGGTCACACCCTCTCCCTGGGGGTGTTTGGTGCCCTGGCCCTGAATCAGAATCTTGCAGGGATGCTGCGGAAGCTGGAAATCCAGCAAGAGGAAGACCTGCAGTCGGTGGTGGAGGTGGCTGCCCACGTCTTCAGCGACGGGGTGACCAACTGGGGCCGCGTGGTGACGCTCATCTCCTTCGGAGCCTTCCTGGCCAAGCACCTGAAGAGCATCAAGCAGGAGCAGAGCATCAGCTCCCTGGCCGGGATCATCACCGACGCCCTGGTCTCGTCCAAGCGGGAGTGGCTGGAGAGCCAGGGGGGCTGGGTGAGTCACTGCCCGCCCCGAATTCCTGGGCTTTTCCCAACATTCCAGCCTTTTCCTGTGGCTGTGACCGGGCCATGTGTGTCAGTGCTGACTCACTGCTTCCAGGCTGGGGTCAGGGCGGGTTGTGGGGCTTCAGGGTCCGCTCACCATGAGCTGCCTGAAGTGGTTTGAACTAAAAACGAGTTCCTGTCCAGCCTGGGGGCAGCATTCCCAAAGCCAGGGCAATCCTGGGAGTGCTGAGCTCGCTTGCACGCTGCTGGGGTGGCTGAAATGGGGCTGGGGGAGTGGGGGGAGCACAGCCTGACATACTGGGCTGAAAATGGGGCTGGGGGAAGAGCAGGGGGTGTTTGAGGCTGAATTGGGGCTGGGGAAGCACAGTGGGGTGTGCAGGATGGAATGGGGCTGGGGGAGCACAGTGGGGTGTGTGCAGGATGAATTGGGGCTGGGGGAGCACAGTGGGGTGTGTGCAGGATGAATTGGGGCTGGGGGAGCACAGTGGGGTGTGCAGGATGAATTGGGGCTGGGGGAGCACAGTGGGGTGTGCAGGATGAATTGGGGCTGGGGGAGCACAGTGGGGTGTGCAGGATGGAATGGGGCTGGGGGAGCACAGTGGGGTGTGCAGGATGAATTGGGGCTGGGGGAGCACAGTGGGGTGTGCAGGATGAATTGGGGCTGGGGGAGCACAGTGGGGTGTGCAGGATGGAATGGGGCTGGGGGAGCACAGTGGGGTGTGCAGGATGAATTGGGGCTGGGGGAGCACAGTGGGGTGTGCAGGATGAATTGGGGCTGGGGGAGCACAGTGGGGTGTGCAGGATGAATTGGGGCTGGGGGAGCACAGTGGGGTGTGCAGGATGGAATGGGGCTGGGGGAGCACAGTGGGGTGTGCAGGATGAATTGGGGCTGGGGGAGCACAGTGGGGTGTGCCAGGCAGGCTGTTTCCCCCCTCCTCCCCACCAGGGATGCCTGGCAAGGGCACTGACCATCCCTTCTCTCTCCCAGGAGGGCTTTGTGGACTTCTTCCGAGTGGAGGACCTGGAGGGCAGCATCCGGAACGTGCTGATGGCCTTTGCAGGGGTGGCTGGCCTCGGGGCCAGCTTGGCCTACATGATCCGGTGAGGCTGGAGCTGCCCAGGACCAGGACTTGGGGAGGAGTGGCTCCCTGGGGCTGCAGAGCTGCCCGCTCCTTCCTCCAGTGCTGCTGAAGCTGGACTTGAGTGACCCGAGGAGGATGTGGAGGTGTCCCGGGAGCAGTTCATTCCTGAGGAAAGAGGAAGGTGTGAGCCGAGGTTGTGGGTGCTGCTGGAGGATTTATTGCTTTGGGAACGGAGCGTGGAACAGTTGTTACTCTGCTGCCTCGGAGAGGATGGTGCTGGGGAACTCAAGTGGACTTGCTTCACTTTGATCCTGGGGAGAACCATCCGGGAGCTGCAGCAGCTCCTGCCTGGACTGAGGCCTCCTGGGCTGGGCGAGGCAGCTGAGCCTGGAGCAGATGTTTTGAGGGTTGTGGTTGTGGGTTTTTGTTTTGTTGTTTTTTTTTTTTTTTTTTCTGGAAATAGCACCTTCTGCTGCCCCTGCCCTGCCTAAACTTGCAGCTCTGTTGCTGGAGCAGAAGCACTGGATGCTGGAAACGTTGTGCCAGCCTGCAGCTGTCCCTAGGTGCTGCCTGGGAGTGGCAGAGCTGTGCCAGAGCTGGGACCCTCTGCCGTGGAGCCCTGCCCAGCCCCTTCCCTCCCCGTGGGGCAGGGGCTTGGAGGGGTTGGGGGTCACACCCAGCTGTGTCCTGTCCCCAAACAGCCTCTCGTGGCTGCACAAAGACAGTTCAGAAATAGTGAGTGTATTTGTAAGTATGTAAAAAAAAAAATCCCCATTGGGCTGGGGAGGATGTAGAGAACCTGTAAATGTCTATAAATCTGTAGAATATATACATTTTTACAGACCTGATGATACAAAGAGGAGGAATTCATTCTGAGCGTGGGTGCACTGTGCTTCATTCCTCTTGGGAAGTAGCATTCTTGTGGCAAAGCCTCTCCTCCTGCCTTGACTCCACTCGAGCCTTTCCCTCAAGTACTTGAGCAGCGCAGCCAGGGAGTGTGACAAGCAGCGGTGGTGGCCTCGTGGGCTCGGTGTGACCACGGCTGGCTGGCAACAGCTGATGTTTCTGTTTGTTTTAATCTTTTTTTGGTCGCTCTTGCCCTCCTGGTGGGGGCGGGGAGCTGTGGAAGTCTGTCTGGCCACTTCCTTCTCTTCCCCTCCTCTCGCCTCCTCCCAGCCGTGAGCTGGACAAAGCTGATGTTTGAATGTAAAACGTTCTGGGGCTGCCCCCGGGCTCCCCACGCGGTGGCTTTGCTGCCCAGGGGGGGCTCACAGGGCTTGCCCCACCCCTGGCTCCGGGGGGGCTGCACTGCTGGGGACCCCACGGGGACCGTCCTTGTCCCCCCAGGACGTGGCCTGGAGCCTGAGCCATGCCCAGCTCAGCCATGGTGCTACAGCCAGGCCCTGCTTGTGTGCAAAACAAGCTGTAGTTTGGTCAATAAATGTCTTCTGTTCTCATTCCTCTGGTACCGAACTCGCCTGTTTCCCCCAGGGAGGGGCTGAGCTCTTGTGCCCGCCCCTGGATTGTTGGGAAAGCCTCTGTGGGTTGTGGAAAAGGGCTTGGGGTGTGTGGTGTCACCTGCAGCCCTGGGCACGGGGACATCCCTGTCCTCGGGTTGTGCCCCTTGTCCATCCCAGGGATGGGAACGTGGGGCTTTGGTCACAGAACCAAAGAACCCAACCGAATTGAGCTGGGCTTGGAGGGACCTTAAAGCTCCTCTTGTTTCGCCCCCTCCCTGCCGTGGACACCTCCCAGGTTGCTCCAAGCCCCATCCAGCCTGGCTGGAAACACTTCCAGCGATGGGGAATCCACGATTCTCTGCAAAACCTGTGCCAGGGTCTCACCCAGCACTGCAGTGGGCCTCCTGCATGGTACTGCAGTTCCACTTCTTAGGGGATGTGGGGACCTCTTTTCCTCCCTCTTTAGGGGCTCCCTGCACCCCCACATTCCCATCCCTGCGGGTTTGGGGTGGGAATGTCCCTCTTTCAGCTCTCTCCTGCCAGGAGCAGCTCTGCTGGGGGAGCTTCAGCTGCAAAATCCCCTCTGGAGAGGCAAAACCCTGCCCCAAAATCCTGTCCTGGGGTGTCCAGGGCCACCAAGCCCCTGTGCTGGGGGACAGCAGCAGCGTCCCGAGGTGCTGGCACCAAAAAAAAAACCAACACGGAGTGACTCAGCCCTGCAGTGCTGCTGGCTCGGGGTTTTCTGCTTTTTTTTTTGGGGGGGGGGGGGTGGTTTTATTTTGGTTTGGGTTTTTTTGTTTGTTTTTTTGTTTAATGCTGTGTCTATGGGGACTATTTTGGGCCTATTTGGGTGCGGTGGGGCCTTAATGCAAAACCGGGTCTTTGCCATGGAAATATGCAAAGGGAGGGAGGGGTGGGGGGGGGTTTTAGGGGCTTGTGGGGATGCTCAGGGGGTTGGGGTGCAGGTGGGGCTTGGGCTGTGGGGTTTCCCAGGGGGTTTGGGGTGTTGGTGGCCGGGAGGAGTTGGGGTGTTGGTGCCTCGCAGGGGTTTGGGGCGTTGGCGGCTCCCAGATTTGGGTGTGGGTGCCTGGGAGGGATTGGGGTGCGGGTGGAAGCCGGGCTGTGGGTGCCTCCCAGCGATTTGGGGTGTGGGTGGCTCCTAAATTAGGGTGTGGGTGGTTGTGGGGTGCTGGGGTGTTGTAGGTGGCTCCCAGGGGATGGGGTGGGGGTGGCTCAGAGAGGTTGGGGTGCAGGTGGAGCTCGGGCTGGTTTTGGCTCTTGGGGGGGGCTTGGGCTGCTGGTGGCTCCTACAGTTTGGGTGGGAGCCTGGGGTGCTGGTGGAGGAGGGAATTCGGGGTGCTGCTGGCTCAGAGAGGTTGGGGTGCAGGTGCGAGGTTGGGTGTGGGTACCACGAGGGGAGAAATTGGGGTGCAGGGGGCTGGAGCAGTTTTGGGGTGCAGGGGAGGAACTGGGGTGTGGGTGTCTGGGCCAGTTTGGGGGTGGGGGAGGGCCTGGACTAGTTTTGGGGTGCCTGAGGGATGTTAGGGTGCGGGGTTCCTGTAGCAGATTTGGGGTGTCTGGGGGGTGTCACAGTGCGGGTGGCTGCAGCAGTTTTGGGGTGGCTGCAGCAGCTCTGGGGTGGCTGCAGCAGTTTTGGGGTGGCTTCAGCAGTTTTGGGGTGGCTGCAGCAGCTCTGGGGTGGCTGAAGCAGCTCTGGGGTGGCTGCAGCAGTTTTGGGGTGCCTTTAGCAGCTCTGGGGTGCCTTTGGCAGTTCAGGGGTGCCTTTAGCAGCTCTGGGGTTCCTGTAACAGTTTTGGGGTGCCTTTAGCAGTTTTGGGGTGCCTTTAGCAGCTGTGGGGCGCCCGCAGCAGCTCGGGGGCGCGGTGCCGGGGTTGGGGGGCCGTGTTTCCTGGAAGCCGCCTGGCGCTGCCGATAACCCCGAGGTTTCCACTTCCGTCCCCGCCGGGGCTTTTCGCAGAAGCCGCCGCGACTTCCCCGAACTTGGGCTGTAAATAAGAGCGGGGAGGGGAAGGAGGGGGGGGGGGGATTGAAGATTAAAGATTAAAAAGCAGCTGCTTGGGTAGGATGGGGGGTTGGGACACCTCAGGTTTGGGGTCCCCCCCTTGCTGTGGGGCGGCAGCTGTGCCCAGCCCGGGCCCGAAAGCTCCCGAGCGGGGCTCATGCAAATGCACAAAATCCCCCAGACGGCCGAAATCCCCCGAACCGTGCCCGTTTCTGGCTCGCTGGTCCCGCTCACGCCCCGGGGCTGCTCCGGCGTTTGTCCCCGGGGGGTTCGGGGGGCTGCTCCTCCAGCCTGTGGGGCTGAGAGTTCTGCCCTCTCCCCCATCTATGGGGCAGGCAGGGTCCTTTGGGGGCGAGGGGGAGATGCTGGCAGCTGGGGAGGGTCGGGAGCAGCATTGACCCCCCATGGCAGGGAGATGGCCCTGGGGGTTCCGGGGGGCCGCAGGTAACCCCCCCCCCTCCCCCAGCTCCCCGGGATTGTCCCTGCCGGGACAGGAGCCCAGGGCGGGGGCGGGTGACTCATTTGGGCTGAGATGACGAATTTTGGGGGCATTTGGCTCTGGGTTTCGAGGAGTGGGCGGGTGTCACTGCGCTGCTGTCATGAGCCCGTGTGGCCTCAGCGCCCCTCCCCCGGCTCCCGGGGCGGGCTGCGGGGCCGGGGTCCCCTGCAGACCCCCTGAGTGCGGGGCCGGGGTCCCCTGCTCCCCCCCTGAGTGCGGGGCCGGGGTCCCCTGCTGCCCCCCCTGAGTGCGGGGCCGGGGTCCCCTGCTGCCCCCCTGAGTGCGGGGCCGGGGTCCCCTGCTGCCCCCCCTGAGTGCGGGGCCGGGGTCCCCTCCTGACCCCCCTGAGTGCGGGGCCGGGGTCCCCTGCTGCCCCCACTGAGTGCGGGGCCGGGGTCCCCTCCTGACCCCCCTGAGTGCGGGGCCGGGGTCCCCTCCTGACCCCCTGAGTGCGGGGCCGGGGTCCCCTGCTGCCCCCCCTGAGTGCGGGGCCGGGGTCCCCTGCTGCCCCCCCTGAGTGCGGGGCCGGGGTCCCCTCCTGACCCCCCTGAGTGCGGGGCCGGGGTCCCCTGCTGCCCCCCCTGAGTGCGGGGCTGTGCTCTGGCGAGCTCCTGTCCCCTGGCAGGGCTCGGGTCCCCCGGCTCTGCCCGGGGTTGGGGTGCTCTGGACACCCCCCCGGGGTTCTGTCCCCACAGCCCTGCCCAGTCCCTTTCCCAGGAACTCGGGTGCCCGTGGCACCCCTGACCCCCCTTCCCAGCCTGGCCACGGTCACTGGGCTGCTCCATGAAGACTTCCCCCCCTTCCTTTTCTCCTTCTCTTCCTCCTCCTCTTCCTCCTCCTCCTCTCCCGGACTCCCAGCCCGCCCTAGCCTGAGGGTTATGGGGGCACAGGGGGCGCTGAGGATGCGGTTTGGGGGGATTTAGGGGTTATGGGGAGCACAGGTAGTGTTGAGGATGTACTTGGGGGGATTTAGGGGTTATGGGGGGCACAGGTGGTGTTGAAGACGCAGTTTGGGGGCATTTATGGGGGGCCCAGGGGGTGTTGAGGACGCGGTTTGGGGGTGTTTGGGGGGATTTAGGCGCTCTGGGGGGCACAGGGAGTGTTGAGGATGTGTTTTGGGGCTGTCTGCGGGGATTTAGGGGTTATAGGGGGGCGCAGGTGGTGTTGAGAACGCGGTTTGGGGGGATTTAGGCGCTCTGGGGGGCACACGGGTGTCCGGGGCAGGGGTCAGTGGGTGCGGGGCCGGGACCTGCCCGGGCAGGAGGCTGCGGTGACTCAGGCAGGAATGTGCTGGCAGGACACGGCGTTCCTGTCCCAGCGCCACGGCCCCGCCGCCGCCCCGGGCACTGCCCCGCACCCCGCGGGGCCGGGATGTCCCGAGTGCTCCAGTGAGCTCCAGTGAGCTCCCGGTGTTTCCCAGTGAGCTCCAGTGTGTCCCGGCCCTGTCATGGGGGTCCAGGGGGTGCCCGGGAGCAGGGCAGGGAACAGGGAGGACACTGGGATGTCCCTGAGCGGGGACAGGGGAGACAGGACGTGAAATGGCACAGCCCTGCCGTGGGTGATCCGTGGCACATCCTCACGTCCCTCTGGACGTGGGGTGGGGGTACGGAATGATTTGGGATGTGTGGGGCGGGGGCCGCAGGGACGGCCAGGGGTGGGGACTCAGGACACCCCATGGCCAGGTGGTGATGAGAGGTGTGGGGTTGGCACAGGGTCCTGCTCCGCTGTCCCCAGCAGTGTCCCCCTGGCTGGGGGGACACCCGACACCAGCTCAAATCCAAGCCAAATCCTCACCCCCCCATCCCACCCTGACCCCCCCCAGCCCGGGGATTGGCGAATCCCCATCCCGGAGAACCAAGGAGGCCCCGCTCAGCCGGGTTTGCTCCTTTGTGTCATCACCACAACCACGTCAGAGCCGTTTCCTTCCCCTTCCCCCGCCACGGGAACATCTCCGAGTGCCGGGACCCCCGGGCTGGGCTGGCAGGGACAGAGCCCGGCGGTGCCCCGGGGGGGTTCGGTGCCCCCGGGGAGGGACCTGAGCCCCGTCTGGGCCCCTTCGTGGGGCGTATCTGGGGTTTTGCTGTGCCCAGGGAAGGGGAGGTATTTCCCCGGCCAGGCTGAGGAGTTGGGATACAGCAGGAGGATGGAGCGGGAGTTGTCGCCGTCCCGGTCCTCAGAGCTTCCTCCTTGGGGTGCTCTCTGAGGAGGAGGAAGGAAGCTGGTCCGGTGGGGGTGGGGAGATGCTGGGGGTCTCTCCGGGGCTGGGCAGGCCTTGCCACCCCCCCTCCCCAGAGGATGGCTCATGTCCCAGGCCAGGATCACTGTTCCCTGTGCCAGGGACACTGCAGGACACCTGTCACCCCCCAGTCCTGGGGACAGTTCTGGGCCCCTCACCCCAAGAAAAAAATTGGGGGCTGGAGCGTGTCCAGGGAAGGGAACAGAGCTGGGGAAGGGGCTGGAGAATTCCTGAGGGAGCTGGGAAAGGGGCTCAGCCTGGAGAAAAGGGGGATCAGGAGGGACCTTGTGGCTCTGCACAACTCCCTGACAGGAGGGGACAGCCGGGGGGGTCGGGCTCTGCTCCAGGGAAC
The DNA here is from genome assembly GCF_029207755.1 of Chamaea fasciata. Taxonomy (NCBI): domain Eukaryota; kingdom Metazoa; phylum Chordata; class Aves; order Passeriformes; family Sylviidae; genus Chamaea; species Chamaea fasciata. Next base: position 851,855 of record NW_027094116.1, on the reverse strand, counting down.
AGGGACAGGACAAGGTGAGATGGCCTCAAGCTGTGCCGTGGAGGTTTAAATTAGATATTAGGAATAATTTCTTCATGGAAAGAGTTGTCAGGCATTGGAACAGACTGCCCAGAGTCACCATCCCCAGAGGTATTTAAGAATTGTGTGGATGTGGCACTTGGGGACAGGGCTTGGAGCAGCTGTGGCTGCCCCTGGATCCTGGCAGTGCCCAAGGCCAGGTTGGGCTTGGAGCAGCCTGGCACAGTGGAAGGTGTCCCTGCCATGGCAGGGGTGGGATGAGATGATCTTCAAGGTTCTTTCCCCCCTCCCCAGACCATTCCTTGATCCTGTGATTCCGTGATTCCAGGGTCTGTCACGGAGCCGGAGCAGAACCTCCTTGGCAGAGCAGATTTCACCTCCTCCCGCAGGCCCACCCCGAGGATCCTTCGCAGTTCTGCGATTTCCCGCTCAAGGTGAGAAATTCCCGCGGCTTTGGGCGCTGAGTGACCCCAGGGCCTCATCCCGGGGGAGCTGCGGGAGAGCGGGATGGGCCGGGGGTGTCCGGGGACAGGACCGGGGGCGGTCCCACGGGCGGTACCGGGGTCCCGGACCACAGGCCGTACCGGAGTCCCGGACCGGGCCGGTCCCACAGGCCGTACCGGGGGTTCCGGACCACAGGCGGTACCACAGGCCGTACCGGAGTCCCGGACCGGGCCGGTCTCGCAGGCCGTACCGGGGTCCCGGACCGGGCCGGTCCCGCAGGCCGTACCGGGGTCCCGGACCGGGCCGGTCCCGCAGGCCGTACCGGAGTCCGGGACCGGGCCGGTCCCGCAGGCCGTACCGGGGTCCCGGACCGGGCCGGTCCCGCAGGCCGTACCGGGGTCCCGGACCGGGCCGGTCCCGCCCCCGCCGCACACGGACCGCCCGCAGGGCGCTGCCGCCGCCCGGTGGCCAAGGGCCGGTACTGCAGCCCGGGCTCCGCACATGCGCAGTGGCGCCAGCGCTGTCCGCCGGTACCGGCACCGCGGCGCTGGGGGGCCCCGGGCGCTGCCGCCGCCGCCGCCTCCCGGTGAGGAAAGGCCGCCGGTGCTGCCCCGCCCGGGCCGGGCCGGAGCCCACAGCGCGGAACGGCAGCGCCGGTGCAGGCCCCGGTCAGCGCCGCCCGCCCGCTGCTGCTGCTGCTGCCGCCGCGTGGTGAGAGCGCGGTACTGCAGGAGGCGTTACTGCAGGGGGCGTTACTGCAGGGGGCGTGCGGGAACGGGGCAGGAACTCCCGGGACCGGGACAGCCCCGGAGCCCGCATCCTTCCCCGGAGCCCGCATCCCGCCCCGGAGCCCGCATCCCGCCCCGGAGCCCGCATCCCGCCCCGGAGCCCGCATCCCGCCCCGGAGCCCGCATTCCGCCCCGGAGCTCGCATCCCGCCCCGGACCCCGCATCCTACCCTAGACCCCGCATTCTGCCCCAAACCCCTCATCTTGCCCCAGCCCCCTCATCCAGCCCCCCTAAGGTCGTCATCACCCCCCGGTCATCTCCACTTGGCCAGAATCAGAGTCCCAGAATATCCTGAATGGAAAGGATCATCCATTCCAGCCCATGGCCCTGCACAGACCCCCAACAATCCCCCTGGGCATCCCTGGCAGCGCTGTCCAAACGCTCCTGGAGCTCTGGTAGCCTCGGGGCCGTGCCCATTCCCTGGGGAGCCTGGGCAGTGCTCAGCACCCTCTGGGGAAAGAGCCTTTCCCTGATCTCCAGCCTAAACCTCCCTGACATTGCTTCAGCCATTCCCTGGCTCCTGTTACTGTCACCACACAGAAATCACGTCTGCTGCTCCTCTTCCCCTCGCAAGGAAGTTGTAACTGCAGTGAATCCTCCTCTCCTCTCCTCTCCTCTCCTCTCCTCTCCTCTCCTCTCCTCTCCTCTCCTCTCCTCTCCTCTCCTCTCCTCTCCTCTCCTCTCCTCTCCTCTCCTCTCCTCTCCTCTCCTCTCCTCTCCTCTCCTCTCCTCTCCTCTCCTCTCCTCTCCTCTCCTCTCCTCTCCTCTCCTCTCCTCTCCTCTCCTCTCCTCTCCTCTCCTCTCCTCTCCTCTCCTCTCCACAGACCAGGTGTCCTCAGCCACTCCTTGAGGCTTCCCCTCGACCATCTCTCCTCGACCATCTCCCCCTGGCCTCAGTTTCCTGCTCTCCCAGAGCTTGCTGATTCTTGCTCACATTCCTTCCCAGCTGTTGAAGAACCACTTTTTAAACCTCCTTTCTCTGGGATCGGGTCTCAACAAGCAAAGCCCCGGTGAGGGGACAACCTGTGAGGAATTGTGGTGGCCATGTGTGGCCGCCGTCCAGTTTCTCTGGGACTCGCTGTGGGCTCCTGAATGATGAGGAGGCATCTGGGGGGAGGACAGCACCCGCCACGCGTGGGTGGTGCAGGCGGTTCCTCCTGAGCGGGGACGATAGGAGCTTGGCGAGGAGAGCGGTTTGTCATCGTCCCCACCCACGCTTTCTGTGCCAGGGAAGGTTCTGCCACCCTCGCTCACGAGCCCACCTCCAAAACTGGGTTACATCCTCCCAAACCGGGATACCTCCTCCAAAACTGGATGCATCCAGGGAGCGTTCCCACACAGAAGGTGCCACGACTGAAAGCTGCTGCTCATCCTCACCTGCCCTGTGCTTCACTTCCCAGAGAAGCTGCGACTGCCCCTGGATCCCTGGAAGTGTCCAAGGCCAGGTTGGACGGGGCTTGGAGCAGCCTGGGACAGTGGAAGGTGTCCCTGTCATAGCAGGGGGTGGCACCGGATGATCCCAAAGCAGCCTGGGATTCCTGTGATCACTTCATGCCGATTGTGTGACAACAGCGCAAGGGAGCAGGAAATCTGCCATGAGGGATTTACAGCTCCCTGCACGCCACAGGCTTCGGGAGTAAAATCAGGCAGCTTCTGTGGTGGTTTTCCTTTTATTTTATTACAGAATCCCCAACACAGCTCAGCTCTCCACAGACTAACCAGAAAGAACAGCAACACCTCAGTTCCCGCTCAAAAAACACAACAAGGCTTCCCATGGAACCTCCCCTGTGTCCATGCCTTTGTTCCCTCCTGTGGCTGCAGCTGCAGTTAAGCAGGGGCTTCCTGCTCTGGAGGGTTGACAAGGAAGTTTGGGACTTTCTGCTGAGGTTTTCTGTCTGTTCCTCTTTCAGGACACAGACCTCACACTGTCTGCAGTTTCCTCAGCAGGGGCAGCTCCGGTCTCTGCTCCCTGTGACAGTGACAGGACCCCGGGGAATGGCTGGAGCTGTGTCAGGGAGGTTTGGCTTGGATCTCAGGGAAAGGTTCTTCCCCAGAGGGTGCTGGGCACTGTCCAGGCTCCCCAGGGAATGGTCCCGGCTCCAAGGCTGCCAGAGCTCCAGGAGAGTTTGGACAGCACTGCCAGGGATGCCTAGGGTGGGATTGTTGGGGGGTCTGTGCAGGGCCAGGGGCTGGACTGGGTGATCCCTGTGGGTCCCTTCCAGCTGAGATTCCATGATTCTGTGACTCTCCCAAGTGACCTCTCAGCAGGGGCACAGCCCAGGCCCTGGACTCTCTGTGACCCCACAGCTCAAGGGAAGCCCCTGCCCTTCTCCAAGCACCACACCTCAGTCCAGGGCCAGAGGCTCCCTTGGCTCCTGCTGAGCTCCAGCACCTCCCATTCCTGCAGGAGCTGCCCTCCTCGCCCTCACCCCCAGTACAGCATTCCCACAGGAAACTGTGTTTAGAAATCCACTTTATTTGGTTGAAGACAAGTCGGTGATGGAGAACTCAGAGCCCAGCACCGCCCCAGATACCTCTGAGAACCCCGAGCAGCCTCAGGCCACGCTCATCCCAGGGCTCCCGACACCTGGGATCCATCCCTGGGGGTATCCAGGAGCAGCATCCTGGCTGGACCAGCCCTCCATGGCCCAACAGGACACACCTGAGCTTGAGCAGCTGCTGTGACGTGGCCCTGGGTGTCCCTGGTGTCCCAGGCCAGCACAGCAGGAACGTGGAGCAGGGAGGAGTCCGTGAGCCCCGGCTGCAGGAGCTGGGATTTGCTGGGAAGCAGGAGCAGGGCTGGTCCCCAGCCCAGGCTGGAGCCACCCAAGCATCCCTGGAAGTGGCACTGGAGCCAGTCCCTGGCCTGCAGCCAGGACAGCAGTGGTTGTACCCCTTGGTAGGAGGAGGAGGAGGAGGATTTTCCTGACCCAACTCCCCCCATCTCTTCCCTTAGCTGCATGGATCAGGAGAATTCCGGGGAGGAAGTGCAACCCAGTGCAGGACGTGGCAGTGGGAAGGAGCAGGACACAGGGAGACGTGGTGTGGGGCAGCCGCAAGTGTCACCCTGGTCCCCTCGGGGCTCGGAGGGGAGGCAGAGGAGGAGGCGGCAGCGCCGGAGCCTGGCGGCAGCCACGGCCAATCCCGGGAATGGGGACGATCCCCAATGGGGATGATCCCCAATGGGGAGGATCCTGAATGGGGAGGATCCTGAATGGGGACGATCCCGGGAATGGGGAGGATCCTGAATGGGGACGATCCCGAATGGGGAGGATCCCGAATGGGGAGGATCCTGAATGGGGAGGATCCTGAATGGGGACGATCCCGAATGGGGAGGATCCCGAATGGGGACAATCCCGAATGGGGACGATCCCGAATGGGGAGGATCCCGAATGGGGACAATCCCGAATGGGGAGGATCCCGAATGGGGAGGATCCCAAATGGGGACGAACCCGAATGGGGACCATCCCGGGGCTCTCCGTGGGGCCCGGCCCCCTCAGTTGATGGGCTCGTACTCCGAGTAGCGTCTCCTCTGCGCCAGCAGCACCAGGCAGCTGCCCAGCAGCAGCATGGCCAGGGGGGTGCCCAGCGCCACGGCCGTGATGGAGATCACCAGCGGGGAGAAGGTGTCCCTGGGCGGCTCCCCGAAGCCCAGCAGCACCGACCTGCGGGAGGGGACAGCTCAGCACAGGGATGGGGATGGGCTCTGGCCCCCGGCTGGGAGCCCTGGGGCTTTCCCACCTCAGCAGGAAGTCAGGCCGAGATCCCACACAGGGCAACATGAGGCTTCTCAAGGAACTGTGAAGCCTTTGCTACAGGATTACAGGGAAACTCAGGACTTTGGAATGGAGACTGTTACTAAACAGAGAAACCCTGTGACCTGCCAGTCCCCCAAACTACACATTGTTAGTCACCACGAGCACCCTTTCAGACCCTTCAGAGCCCTCTGCACATCGTCAGTGACCATGAGCATCCCCTCAAACCCCTGGGACCCCACTCACCAGCTGAGGTATCGCTTCTCCCGGTACACCTCTCCCTCCTCTCCCCCAAAGGACACGTTGAGGGCGCTGATGGTGCAGGTGCTGCCCAAACTGTCCCCGAAGTAGGCCTGGACGATGCTGGACACGGGCAGGCTCCAGTTGGCCACCTGCAGCCCCTGAGCCCGGCACTGGATCCCGTCCTCGCGCCGGGGGCTGCGGGAGCCGTAGGCCGTGGCCTTCCACTGCAGGAATCCCAGCGTGGAGCTGCCGTTCTGCGGCTGGGCTACCAGGGACAGCACCTGGGGAGGGACAGGGTGAGGGGAGGGACAGCAGGGTCACCCCCAGCCCGGGGCCGCCCCTCGCTCACCTCGAAGATGGTGGGGGTGTACTCGTCGTCGATGGATCTCTCGGACCGCAGCCTCCGCACCGCCCCCGCCTCCTCCACCGTGGCCACCTCCAGCACGAAGCGGGAGCTGTTCCCCCGCGGGGCCACCCCAGCCAGCACGAATTCCAGCTGGGAGCTGTCTGCCGTGTGCAGGAGGCTGGGCAGGCGCCCGTCGCGGCCGCCGGCCTCGTAGGCTGTCACCTGCAAGGGACATGGGTCAGGGGGAGGGCACAGGACGCAGAGGTGCAGCATTCCCCGTGCAGGACGCTCCCCGTGCTCCCTGCCCCTGCACGTACCCGGAACGCCAGGCTGCCGTTGGAGAAGCCGCCGCCGGGGTCGGTGGCCGGGACCCCGCGGAGCTCGGCCGTCAGCGCCGTGCGGTTCAGGGTGTGGTTGAGGCTGTCCCAGGAGAACTCAGACAGGTCATAGGTGGGGTAGAAGAGCTCTCCCAAAGGTTTGGCCTCGCTGAACTCGAACAGCTGCGGGGAAGGAAGGGGAGAGGGGCTGGGAGCACCGGCAGGACGGGAGCGTGTGCTGTGTTCCAGGGAACAGGGCAGAGCTGCCTCAGCCAAGCAGCTCAGGCTGGAGACAGAACCTTCCCTGGATGGGAATAGCGGGGATTTCCGTGGAGCTGGGAAGCTGCCCAGGGACCCTCTGCACCCCCAGCTGTGCCAGAGCAGCCCCTTGCCAGCAGTACCTTGGTGAAGACCACGGCTGTGGAATAGACCACGCTGTCGGGAGGGTCGATCCAGATGGCTCCAGCAGGACTGGCTGAGAGCAGCTGTGTCCAGTTGACCCTCAGGGCACTGCTGGGGCTCTGGGTGGCCACCAGGAGCACGGCGGGGGCCCCGATGCTGCTCCACACGTAGTGCAGGCTGTCCCCGGGCCCCGCCGCCCGCACGTGCAGCAGGTTCACGGAGGAGCCGTTCCAGCCCGGGTTGTACTGCATGGACACCTGGGGGCAGGGACAGCGCTGGGGGCGGCTCCGAGCCCTGCAGGACGAGCCCAGCGTCCCGGGAGGATGGGACATCGGAGCTGCCTCGGCTCCCGTGACTCTGCAGCCCTGGTATTGCTCAACACGCTCGGTCAGCATTTCACAGCCGGACGTTTGGGAGCAGCTTTGAGCTGCTTCGCATGGCACAGCCCCTTCCCTGCCCACAGCCCCTTCCCTGCCCACTGCCATGCTGGTCCCACGCGATTAGGACAAAGGGGAGATGAGGGACAGGGATGGGTGGCCCTGGGCCACGCCACCGCAGGGCAGGGCTCACCCCGGTCCCCGTGTGCCAGGACAGAGGGAGCGGTGGGCTCAGCTCCAGCCCCGCGGGGATGTGCCCGGTGTGAGGCCGCGGCCCCTTCTCCTCCCCAAACACCGCAAGGCTGGGCCCCAGCGGGACCGGGCGGATCTCGGGGGCTCCAGCCCAGCCCCTGCTCCAGACAGGATCCTCCGAGGTCACAAATGAAACCAGAAGTTTCCCTTTAACACGAGCAATAACTTTGTTATGCTGAGGGTGGCAGAGCCCCGGAACAGCTGTCCTGGGCGAGCACGGAGTGTCCCGCTCTGGAGACATCCCAAACCCAGCTGGATGTCCCTATGTCACCCTGGGTGACCCAGCCTGGCCAGGAGCTTGGATTGGGTGATCCCGGCTCCAACCCGGCTGTCCCGGGATTCTGAGATTCCCGGGGGGTCTCAGGCACCACCGCACCGCGGCGGGAGCGGGACGAGCGCCGAGCAGAGGCCGGAGAGCGCGGGGGGGGCTCCGCACGCCGGCCGCGGCCCCCCCAGCCCCGGTAACCCCGGCCCCGGGACCCCCCGAGCCCCGCTCACCTTCCGGCCCCGCTCGGCCCCGGCCGCCGCCAGCAGCGCCGCCAGCAGCGCCAGCCCCGCACCGGCGGCCATGGCGAGACCGGCCGCGACCACGGACCGCCCCCGGGACCGCCCCGGAACCGCCCGGGGACCGCCCGAGAACCGCCCCGGAACAGCCCCCAGGACCGCCCCGGTACCGCCCCGGAACCGCCCTGGAACAGCCCCGGAACCGCCCGGGGACCGCCCGGGGACCGCCCCCGGCACCGCCCCGGAACCGCCCCGGAACCGCCCGGGAACAGCCCCGGAACCGCCCGGGAACAGCCCCCAGCACCGCCCTGGAACCGCCCCGGAACCGCCCCGGATCCGCCCGGGAACAGCCCCCAGGACCGCCCCGGAACCGCCCCGGAACCGCCCGGGAACAGCCCCGGAACCGCCCGGGAACAGCCCCCAGCACCGCCCTGGAACCGCCCCGGAACCGCCCCGGATCCGCCCGGGAACAGCCCCCAGGACCGCCCCGGAACCGCCCCGGAACCGCCCCGGATCCGCCCGGGAACAGCCCCCAGGACCGCCCCGGAACCGCCCGGTACCGCCCCGGATCCGCCCCGCGCGCTAAAGGAGCTCTAGTGAGCGCCGGTGGGTGCGGGATGCTGATGGGGACAGGAACGGCTCGGAGTTTGCCCTTCTGCCTCCCGCCGCTTCCGTCCCGCAGGGCAGCAGAGACCCCCGTGTCCACCACCGCGCAGCGCGGAGAGCCCGCTCCACTGTCAGCGCAGCTGGGACTCCTCCGGACCCTGCAGCACCGCCTCCGTCATCCCACCCAGCAGAGACCCCCACGTCGGCCCAGCGGGACAATGAGACCCCTGTTCTCCTTCAGAGAGCAGAGACCCCACTGCACCCCGTGGAGCTTCTGGACCTTTGGGGTCTCTGAAGTGTCACCCTCGGGCCTCTGGACCATCCCATGCTCCAGAGACCCCTCACTGTCACCACCCCATACTCTGGAGACCCTCGAGACCCCCCACCCTCATCCCCCATGACAGCAGAGACCCCATTCCATCCCCCAGGAGGGCAGTGGAGACCCCCCTCCTCCATCATCCCATACAGGGACAACTCCCTCCTCCATTCCCCAGGCTCCAGAGACCCCTCCATGACCACCCCAAGCTCCAGAGACCCACCCACCTTCACTGCCCCGTACTTTGGAGACCCCCAAATCCTAGAGAGACCCCCACCTCCATCCCCCAGGACACCAAAGAGCCCCACCCTGCCCTTGTTTTGGCTGTCCCAGTGCAGGTGCAGGCCCTGTCCTTGGCTTCCCTGAAGCTCCTGGTGTTGGCACAGACCCCCCAGAGCCCCCTGGCAGTGCCCAGCCTGGGGGGGTTTCCACTCCCTACACCCGGCACAGGCATTAAATGAACAATCGGCCAGAAATTGATGAATTTATTTAGAGATAAACCTGAACCCCAAACCCTGGGAGCTCCTGGGGGAGCCCAACCCTTCCTGCAGGCACTGCATCCTTGCCGGACACAGGGCGGCTCTGGGAAGCCGTGAGGGGGGAGAGCAGGGAGGAGGATCAGAGACACAAACTGTCCCCTCATGTCACCGCCCTGGCCCTGTTTGGGGTGGGTGGTGAACGAGGGGGAAGCAGAGGTGTCCAACCTGCTGGGCTTTATTGCCCATGGGGGCAGGAGGAACAGTCCAAAGCTCATGGGAAAGGAGATCCCAGGGGAGCATCCCACCGTTTTTGTCGGTTTTAGGGGTGGCAGGGGAACATTCCACAGCTTTTTGTCGGTTTTAGGGGTAACAGAGGAACAAGCCGGAGTTTTTGTTGGTTCTAGGGTTGTCAAACAAGCATTTTCCATTGTTTTTGTTTGGTTTAGGGTTGCCAGGAGATCACTGTGCCATTTCTGCTGGTTCCAGGGTTGCCAGGGGAATGTTCCGCTGTTTTTGTCAGTTCTAGGGTTGCCATGGGATCATTCCACTGTTTCTCTTGGTTCTGGGGTCGCCAGGGGAATATTTCATTGTTTTTGTCAGTTCTAGGGTTGCCAGGGGAGAATTCCACCATTTTTGTCAGTTCTAGGATTTCCAGTGGAGCATTCTACTGTTTTTGTTGGTTCTAGAGATACCAGAGGAGAATTCCACAACTTTTGTCAGTTCTAGGATTTCCAGAGAGTTCCACCATTTCTGCAGGTTCTAGGGTCACCATGGGATCATTCCACCATTTCTGTTGGCTCCAGGGTTGCCAGAGGAACATTCCAGAATTTCTGCCAGTTCTAGGGCTGCCATGGGATCATTCCAGTGTTTCTGTCGGTTCTAGGGTTGCTGGGGGAGCATTTCACCATTTTTTTTAAATTCTAGGGTTGCCAGGAGAGAATCCCATCATTTTATTGGTTCTAGGACTGCCATGAAAGCATTTTAGTCTGTTCTAGAGTTACCAGGGGAGAATTCCATGGTATTTCTTGGTTCTAGGGCAACATCCAACTCGTTTTATTTGTTTCTACGGTTGCCACAGTAGAATTCCACCATTTTTGCCAGTTCTAGAGTTGCCAGGAGGGCATTCCACCCTTATATTGTCGGTTCTGGGGTTTCCAGGGGAAAAATCCATCGTATTATTTGGTTCCAGGATTTCCAGGGGAGCATTCCACCCTTTCGGTCAGTTCTAGGGTTGCCATGGGATCATTCCACCGTTTTTGTTGGCCCCACATGGTAGGGTTTGGGGATCTAAAGAGACAAATTCCCTGCCCCTCCAGATGGGGATTCATTCCTGGGAGCCTGAGGTCTGGAGGGATAAATGTAAGACTCCATGCAAGCTCCCTCTACAGTTTAGGGCATCCCAAACATCTTTTTTTGTTGGGAGTTTGGAATGTTCTGGGGCAGAAAGCAAAGCCTTCCTGATTCTGATAGGGAGGGTGGGAGAGTTAGCAGGGAACTGCTTTGGAACTGTGTTTGCACACATGGCCATTGCCAAAAACCCAGAAGGGTTCCCTCACTGGGAACAACATCCTGCAGCAGTGACAGGACAGGTGTAACTCAGGTGTAACTCAGTGTTTGTGTCCTGCAGGGAATTCAAGTAATTCTTCCATTTTCCTCACCTTTCCCAGCACATCGGGCTGACTTTTTTTCCTTTCCAAATGAGAACTTCTCTCCTTGTGGGGAGAACAGGAATCCTCACATGCCCTTATCTCATGGGCAGCGCACCTGAGGGCGACCTGGTGAGGTAAGAGGGGAGCTGAAGGTTTGGGAAGATTACAGAACCGATGGAAATTCTGGGAAAGCCAAAAAGGAGCTGCAGGACCTTCTGTAAAAGAAGCCAAGGGAGACCAAAAGTGCAGCTGAGAGACACTGGGAGCTCTGTGTCCTTCTCACACAGGTGAGGTGATGAACTGAGCTCGTCCCACACAAGCAGTGACAACTCTGGTGCCTGAATTTGGGGGTCACAGGGTTCTCCTGCCCTGACACAGGGTGTCCCTGGACATGAGGGGTACCTGAACATGAAGGTTGTGGCACTCTGGGCTTCCCCGACACAGCAGCAGGAGGAGAACACACCTGGTAACACCAAGGATCTGCTCCTGAGCTCTTCCATACTCATGTTTAGGGAAGAGGAGCTCCAACTCTTCCCAGAGGAACCACAGCTAAGCTGGAATTTTATTGCTGCCCCTGTCCCAAAATGCAAATGAAGATATTTCATTCTCCATCTGCTGAAGGCAGAAGTGATCTCTGCAGAATCTGCCCTTTCTCTCCTCATTCCTACCAAATTTTCCTTTGGGTGTGTCCCACTCACTGCCCACATATTTTCTCTTTTTCAGCATCATTTTGTGGCCTTTTCCCCCGGAATGCAATGGAAATGACAATTTTGCCATGATGAACATGGGGGCCAAACTTCCAGCACCACCAGGGCCTGGGTTTCCAAACGGGCTGAGCTCCAGCACTTGCACAGACACCACAAGGAGAAAAAACAAACAAGCCAAGCCCAGAGATGGAGATGGGCTGGTTTTCCACTGGGGACCAGAAATCCAGTCAGTGGGGGAGCATCCTGGCAAGTGTGCAGAGAACATGGAGTCACGGAATGGTTTGAGTTAGGAGGGACCTTAAAACCTGTCCTGTCCCACCCCTGCCATGGCAGGGACACCTTCCACTATCCCAGGCTGCTCCAAGCCCCATCCAAGCTGGCTTTGGACACTTCCAGGGATGGGACATCCACGGAATAATCTGTGCCAGGGCCTCCCCACCCTCACAAGGAACAATTTTTTTCCCGCTATCCCATCTAACCCTGCCCTCTGACAGTTTAAAGCCATTTCAGAGTACAAAGGTCCAGCCGGGGAGCACTGAGCTACCCAAATGCACCAAGGTGGACACTCACATCAGAGACCTACGTTTCTTTGGCCACACATGTGAAGAAATGACCCCGTTTATCACAGGAAATGCCACCAGAAGGTTCTGACCTGGGCCCTACTGGGGAGCACAGAACTTCCCTTAGGAAGAAGGTATCAAAAATGGGACAGCGCTGGGGGGGGACACGTGGGGTTAAAACACCTGCTTGGAGGAGATACCAAAGGGAACGAGGGAAGGGGGAGATGATGGAGGAGAAACGCCTGAAGGAGGGAGCACAGGGATGTTACATCCACCAGCTGTGCCTGGAAAAGTCACCCCCTCCCCGTGCAAACCCTCGGGGGGCGTTATAAATGCGACAGATCAGCACCTGGGAGGGAAACGGCACCAAAAGAAAAGAGACACCTGCCTGGAGATCATCTCTGCCGGGACTCGAACCCGGAACCTCTGGATTAGAAGTCCAGCGCGCTCGTCCATTGCGCCACAGAGACCTCACCGTGAGGGGAGCGTCGGCTCCAGAACTGAAAAATCCACGGTGCTGCGGGGTCCGGCACCCACCGGCACCTCCCGGGCACGGCAGCACCTCCAGCGTCCCCTCCCCGCGCGGGGACACGGCAGCAACGATCCCAGGGATGATCCACGTCTCGCCTGGCAGCCGGGATGCAGCAAAAACCTGGATGCAGGCTGGTATCCGCCTCTCTGGCAAGCCTCGCGCAGCATCCCCGGCGCTCGGCTGCGGGCAGAGCTAAATCCTGGAGCAGAGTTCATTGCTGCATCTCCCTCGGCACCAGCATCACGGCATCCTCCTCGCTGCACAAGCCAAGGGATAAAGATGAAAGGAGGATTTAGCTCGGAGCACTGACAATGGTGAGGGTGAAAAAAACCGCCGAGAACCTGAGGTTTGAGCAGAGAAATGAAAGGGGAAGCAGCTACCGTGGGCTTCCTTTCAGCAAGCTGCCAGTCAGGGGTTTAATGAAGAAACATTGTGCCTCTTCTGTTGGGAAAAAAATGAAAACGATGTCAAAACAACAGGAAAGGTCCATTTACAGCCACTGACCTATTAACAATTGATCAAACTCTGTCGCAGAGAACAGCATGTTTGGAATCCCTGAACGGCACAAATTTCAGGCTGCTGTTTGCTCCCAAACACGCCCTCAATTCCCGCGAAAGGGGAGATGTGAAGTGCAATGCAAGAGGAGGAATTCCCTGCCACGGGGAGCTTTTGCCTCAAGGTCAGTGTGACCTGAAGGTCCAACCTCAGGATGTGGGGAGCAGCCCAGAGCAGGAATCAAACAAGAGGAGATTCACCCCGCCCGGTGGAACCACGGACAGAACCTCAGAACTGAGGATAACCCCCCCAAAACCCGTGTTTAGATGATGAAGATCACACCAGGTGTGTTCCACCTGCACACGACAAGCTCCTGCTGCATCCCTGCCTTCCTCAGCGCCTGTCCTTCCTGCCTCAGGCTGGGGCACCTCTGTGCTCATGGCTAAAATCGCAGAGAATCAATCCTGTGCCAAATCCCTGCCTCCCTCCTGGGCTGGCAGAGACCTGACTGCTGCCCAAACTGAGCTGTGAAATTGCGTGGTGCTCAAGAGAAGAGGCACAGCACCGACCTCAGCAGACCTAATGCAAACCCAAAGGATTTGGTTTTCCTTTCACTCATGGAAAGCTTTACGGTCGTCTTGACAAGTAAAATCTTGGAATGGTGGGAAAGAAGGCAGGGGTTGAACTTCTATCAAAAAAACTCCTTCCTGCTGCAAAAGATAACTCAGTAAATTGATAATCCTTGAAATAAATCCCTCTGTGAACCAGCTGTGATCACACTGGGACCTGGAGAACACTCAAAGTCTAGAAAACACCCATCTGCAGGGTGACCAAAGGCTGTGCTTAAAAATGTCAGAGAAAAAAAAAACCAAAAACCTCAGACAAAGGTATAAAGCTGTAAAGGATGAGAAAAATCTCCCAGAGCCTGTGAGTGCATTTCCACAGCCTGTGACTGCGTGCTCCTCCTGGGGGGATGAAGACACCAGCTTTCAATATGATTCTGGGAGGCTGCACCTCCAAAGTGCCTGCTTTGAAGTCACCAGCAAGCAGAAAATCTGGAGATGATTAATGAAATAGCACCAGCTCTCAGAAGAACGACTGTGGCTTTATGGGCAGCCACGTCCCTGGAATCAGAGGTTTGGAGGAACCCTCATTCCTCCTGCCTGGAGCTCCCTAATTGCACCAAAGCCAGGAAAGGACCAGGAGTTGGAGCACGTCCTGATGAAAATGCCACATTTCTGCCAGGGGAGGTGTGGGGAGAACCGGGGGCTGCAGGGATATGCCAGAGGAGCAGCAGCACTGCCAGGAGCTTCATCCTCATCTTCATCCCCACACACAGCTCTGGGGGCACCTGCCAGGTGTTTTTGTACCTTCAATAACCCCCTCAGCCTTCCCTGAGGTCCCAGCTGTCTCTCTGCTCTCTCGAGATGTGACAAATTTGGGAAGCAGAGACTGGAGGGAGCAGCAAAGGTGCCGCAAGGCCGGTTTTGGTGCATCCCATTTTGTGGGAAGAGCACGTCCTGAGCCAGGAGAACATCCCTGTCGGGACACAGAGGGGCAAGGGACGTGTCCCCAACACACAGAAATGTGTCAGGGGTGAAAAAGCTGCCAAATATCCCCCAGCTCATCCCTGGCCACCTCCCAGCCTCAAATCATGTCCCGCAGACAGGGAGAACATGAGCCACGGTGGCCCAGAGTGAACCCAGAGAATTTACCACCTAATAAACAGCTGGGAAAGGCCTTGGGGAAGACAAAACTCTGAGCAATTTGATGACTGATGGAGCCTTCAGATCCACCGCACCTAAAGCTGCTCCAGGGCAGCATCACCAGGGTTGGGAGATCCAGAAATCCTTCGCACACCGAAAAGAAACAGCGACAGAAAATCCCTGCCAGGGCTGGGAGTGCTTTGTGGTATCCAGAGAAAGGTTTTACAGTACAATTATAAATACGACCACAAGGTTTTATTGGTACAACCAATTTCCCAATAAAACCTTCTCAGGAGCCACCAAGCAGAGGGTCAAGCTGTGTGACTTGAGGCCAAAAATCCACTAACACACGTGTGACGGTGCAGGCTCTTCCCCAAATACTTAAAATAAGTATATCCTTATTTTTTTTTTTCTGAATTTTTAATGCCTTTTTCTTCCTTTGCAAACCATTTTCTGCAGCACCCAAAAGGCAGCCAGGTGTCTTGCTCTAGGTTTTACTTATTTGCAAACCCTCCAGTGCCTGAGCCGTGCTTAGTCTAAGGGACTGGGCTCACCTAAAAAACACTTATCAGAAACTCCACGAACTGAATTTTGCTGCCCTGAAATGTTCACGTCAGACACAAACACAATTTTGGGAGGTTTTGCCATTAGTGCCATGGGCTGGCATCGGTGGCTGTGCCAAAACTTGCTGGGTAAGTGGCTGATTTTTCACCTTTTTACTCCTTTTCTGAGCTTTCAGATAAAATACAGCGTGTGGTCTTTGGAAAAGCAGCTCAGGTGTCACATACAAATGATTTGTTTGCGTTTTGCTGGACATCAATCCCCAGAGGGGATATTTTTTTGCATCCCAAGGTTGAAGCAAAAACCACCAGGGAATAAAAAAGGAGTGGAGAGAGGCTGATGTTCCTGGGGAGAACGTTGGATTTCAGCCACAAACTGGCAAATGATAAAGGGACACTGGGCCTGGTGACAGAATTGAGGGATGGTTTGGGTGGGAAGGGACCCAGCATCACCCAGGAATGGGCAGGGACACCTCTCATTATCTCAGCTTGCTCCAAGCTGGCCCCGGACACTTCCAGGGATGGGACAGCCATGGAATAACCTGTGCCAGGCCCTCCCCGCCCTCACAGGGAGGAATTTCTTCCCAAAAATCCCACCGAAACCTCCCCTCCTTCAGACTAAAGCCGTCCCCCTTTGTCCCGCACTCCACGCCCTTCTCCAAAGTCCCTCTCCGGCGCTCTTGGAGCCCCTTTAGGCGCCGGAAAAAAAGTCCCTTCCAACCCCTGCCACCTTCTCACCTCAGTACTTCACCTTTCGCTTGTTTTCCTTCAAAAAATCCCCTCACTCGGCGGGTTTTTTCTGTGCCCCGCACGCCTCGTCCCGCGCAGGCCGCGCCTCACCCCGAGGGCTCGCTGCTCCGCCGGCGCCTTCCGTGCGTCCCCTCGCTGCTCCCCGGGCTGGATTCCCGGTGATTCCCGGTGATTCCTGGTGATTCCCGGCGTTCCCCGGTGATTCCCGGCGTTCCCCGGAGCGGGGCTGTACAGCTCGGAGGGGCTCCAGGCCCGGCCGTGCCCCTGTCCCGCCCCCGCCCCGCTCCTTTGTGCGCCCGTCCTGCCCTTTCCGCCGGGCCCGGCCGGGTTTCCGCGGGGCCGGGCCGGGACAAAGGGCCGGGCGGGCAACGGGGCCCCGGGCCCGGCTGGGGGCGCGCGGAGCCGCGGGGGCCGCCGCGGGATGCGGGGATCCTCGGGGACGTGCTGGGATCCACCGGCGTCTGCGGGGATCCTCGGGGACGTGCTGGGATCCACCGGCATCTGCTGGGGTCCGCCGCGGGGTGCGGGGATCCTCGGGGACGTGCTGGGATCCACCGGCATCTGCGGGATCCTCGGGGACGTGCTGGGATCCACCGGCATCTGCGGGATCTTCGGGGACGTGCTGGGATCCACCGGCATCTGCTGGGATCCGCTGCGGGATGCGGGGATCCTCTGAGGGATACAAGGATCCTCTGCAGGATGCTGGGATCCACTCGGGGATACGGGGTTCCACTGCGGGAAACTGGGATCCTCTGGGACGCGCTGGGATCCACCAGGATCCGCTGGGATCCACGGGGAGACACCGGGATCCACCGGGATCCACTGGGATCTGCCGGGATCTGCCAAGATCCCCTGGGACATGCTGGGATCCACTGCGAGATACTGGGACCATCTGGGACACGCTGGGATCCACTAGGATCTGCTGGGGCCCACTGCAGGATACTGGGATCCTCTGGGGGATATGAGGATCCACGGGGAGATACTGGGACCCTCTGGGATCTTCTGAGACATGCTGAGATCCCCCTGGGGCAAGCTGGGATCCACTAGGATCTGCTAGGATCCATTGCAGGATACTGGGATCTGCTGGGATCCATGGCGGGTTACTGGGATCATCTGGGGGACACAAGGATCCACATGGAGACACCGGGATCCACTGGGATCTGAAAGGAGCGATTGGGATCTTCTGGGATCCTCTGGGATCTTCTGGGATGTGCTGAGATCCTCTGGGGCAAGCTGGGATCTGCCAGAACCCACTAGGATCTGCTGGGATCCATTGGGAGATTCTGAGATCTGCTGGGACACACTGAAGTCCCCTGGGACACACAGGGTCCCGCTGGGATCCACTGGGGCACACTGGGGTCTGCTGGAACCCACTAGGATCTGCTGGGATCCATTGGGAGATGCTGGGATTTTTTGGGACCCACCAGGACCTGCTGGGATCCATTGGGAGATGCTGGGATTTTTTGGGACCCACCAGGACCTGCTGGGATCCATTGGGACACACTGGGATCCACTGGGCCTCACTGGGATCTGCTGGAACTCACTGGGACCCTCTGACATCTACTGGGATCCTCTGCGATTCTCTGGGACTCACTGGGACCTGCCGGGATCCATTGGAACACACTGGGGTCCCTTGGAATCTCCTGGGACCTGCTGGGATATTCTAGGGCTCACTGGGATCCACTGGGACCTGCTGGGATCTGCTGAGACTCACTAGGACCCGCTGGGACCCATTTGGGATGCTCTGAGATCGGCTGTGATCCACTGGGACCTGCCGGCATCCATTTGGGCCTCCTGGGATCTGTGGGCCCTTTGGGGATCCATTGGGACACACTGGGCCCCTGTGGGATCCGCCGGGATCCGCTGGGCTGGGCCTGGGCTTTCATTGATGGTTCTTGCACCATTTCACCCGGTCCTGGGGCGGTTTTGGTGGGAAGGGACCTAAATCCCACCCAGTGCCACCCCTGCCATGGCAGGGACACCGCCCGCTGCCCCAGTGTCCCACCTGGCCTTGGCACTGCCAGGGATCCAGGGGCAGCCACAGCAAATCTGGGAATTCCAGCCCTGCCCCTCCGTGCCCTCACAGGGAACAATCCCTTCCCAATATCCAATAAATTCCTGAGGAAGGTGGAGCAGTTTCTGCTTTGTGTGACTCACGCACACCAGACGATGATGAAGAAGATGAAGGATTGCGGAGTTGTTGTTACCAAAGAGAAATGGTCAAGCATGCTCCTAAAGCCGAAGTGCTTTTTGTCAGCAGCCCCAGATCCGTCACATCCAGGACGCCACAAATACCGCTTCAAAGGATGTCAAGAGCGTGGAAGTTTCACTGATTCCTGGGACTTTGGAAAGCAAAGCTCACACAAAGCCAATATTTCAGTCGCAACCCTGCCCGTACCGCAGCTCTGCCATGCAAATTGACTTTATAATTTCTAGCTAAGTGGGAACAATTTGCATCCAGGTGTGGGTTTGTTAATGGGGGTGATTAACTCCAGGTTTCCCTTCTCTCTCAGCATCCCCAGCCTCGCTGGTGCTGAGCAGGAGCAGCAGAATCTCTTCCCCCTCTCCTCCAGGGAAGGTGGGATCCCGGGGATGGGAATGGAATGACTTCAGGAGAAAGAAGGGGCTGCTCCAAAATGTCTCGTGGATGGTTTGTAGGACCAGAGCCTGACGGGACTCGTGGGTGTGATGCCTTGAACAGAGGCTAGACAGAGTAAAGAAATAAAGTGGGTATTTATTAAAAAGGCCTTCAAAGGATACACCTTGGGCAGTACAAGAGCCCAGCCGAGGCTACACCCAAGGTGGATGATGGATCGTGGTTAATTGTCCAGTTACAGCTTCAGGTTGTGAAGTCCCATCCTCCCAGACTGCTCTCCTCAATCCCCCGTTGTTCCCACGTTTTGGGCCTGAAGCTGTAACAGTGTCCTTGGTTCTGGGGCTGGAAAAGGATTGTTTTGTGTGACTGAACTGTGAGGAGAACTTGCTGACACTTTATACGAAATTCAGAGTTATATACCAACGCAGTACAGAATCTGGAAAATACAAAGCTAAAACTTAAGGCATCAGGTGGACAATCGACCACAAGAGCCTGGGTGGGTGCTGGGTGTCCCCTCTGCCAGGTCCTCACTCCCTGGAGGGGTCCCTGCAGGTGACACTGTGCCAGAAGAGGCTGAACTGCTCCTTTCCCTCCCCTTTCCAGCTTCACCTGAGCTGTGTTGGAAGAGTCTTTTGAACCCAAAATCCTGTTCAGAGCTGGATTTCCACCATTGCCAGGGATGCCCTGACCATCAAGAGCTTTCTGGCGAGTCTTTAATGAATTTCCACGTGAGTTTCCCCTCCAGGCTCCCCTCGTGCTGTGCTCTGGTTGTTCTGTCCCACTCGCCCACTCGGTGCCACTGTTGCTCTGTGGTTCTCCTCCCAAGCAGGCAGGCAGGAAATGAAAGGTCCGGGGCAAGGCAGACAGAGGGAAGTTTGGGGAAATAAAATCGGGTTATCACAAGGCCCATGGGGCCAGTTTACCCAGGACCTCACTGGGCTGTTCCTTCGGCCAAAACAAAGGGATCGGTCCAAAACGTTGTTGGAGAATCCCCTCTGAGCTGCTCCAAGTGGAGTGTGTTAAAAGCAGGGCACTGAGCAGGCTTTGGGCTCTGGGGCTGGAACTTTGAAGGGAACGTCCTGGGAGATTCAGGGGCCGAAGGAGGAGGCTCTGCTCCTCAGCCAGGGAGCGGGACCAGGCTGCTGAAGGAGCCCAGGAATGGCTCAGCACAGGGAAAGGTGACTCCTGCCCACAGAGCTAAGCCCTGCAGTGAGCTAAGCCCTTTTTGGGGCAGTTTATGGAAGATTTCCGAGTGCAGACTGGCCTAGGGACCAAGCAAAGCTCATCCACAAGAAACACAATTTCCTGAGGCCTTTGAGGACCTGATCCTTTGAAATCCCTCAGATTGCCCAGGTCCAGCAGGAGCATCCAGGGGAATGGGAGTGTGATCTGGATCCAGTGTGTCCTGCAGAGGCCGGGCTGCACGTCCCTGTGCTGGGGACAGGCTGAGCCTGTGCTGCCAACACACACAAACTCACACAGAGCCACGATAATCAACGCAGGCAGAAAGGCCACCAGCACAGCCAGCCCTGCCAGGCTCCCGCTGTTCCTCCCTCCAGCTGAGCAGGATAAAAACCCCCATTAGTGCAAAATACAAATAAACACACAGATCCCTCCAGCAACTTCAAGCAAGGCCTGAAAAGAAGCTTAAGGTCCAACACAGTTCCCTTTCTCAGACTCACCAGCACTCCCTCACAGCAGCAAGGGAAGCTGAACTCCAATCATCTCCTTGTCATAATTACATGCTTAATATTAGCGGGTGCTTTTTGTCATCTTGCCTGGTTAATGCTCAGATTGGAGGAGCAGAAACACCTTAGTGGGATGAATAAACATGAGGCAGGGCTGCAGCACGGGAAGGAGCAGGGATGGGGCTCTTTGCTGACAGGGTCTCAGCGGCACATCCAGATCCAGGTTTGGCTCCACAGCTGGGACTGGCACGGGGCAGTGCGGCCAAGGAGCCCAAACCCTCAGGGGGATTGTCCTGAGCAGTAGTTCTGGCCAGGCTTTGCCAGCCCCAGTTCTGTGGGAAGGATCTTCCCACAGCCCCCCCAGCTTAGGGCTCATCGGGTTCCTGTTGTGCTTGGAATGTAAGGGGATGTTACCCAGCTTCTCCTAAATTCACTGACAGGACAAGGGGGAGTGGATTCAGACTGACAAAGAGTGGGTTTAGACTGGGTATTGGGAAGAAATTCTTCACTCAGAAGGTGGGGAGGCCCTGGCACAGGGTGCCCAGAGAAGCTGTGGCTGCCCCTGGATCCCTGGCAGTGCCCAAGGCCAGCCTGGACGGGGCTTGGAGCAGCCTGGGATGGTGGAAAGTCTCCCTGTCCATGGCAGGGGTGACGCTGGATGGGCTTTAAGTCCCCTCCCACCCAAACCAGTCCGGGATCCTTTGATTCTATGACTTCAACCTGTCTAAGCTTTTCCAGATCTTTAATGACAGTTTTAGCACCTGCAGTCAGTGAGATTTGCGATGCCATGGCAAGGATTCCTTTCCTTTTAAAATAAATAGATATGAATATATATGTACATGTGTATCTATGTGTTTGTGTATGTGCATGTGTATAAAACTCTCGGCACTGCCAGCTCTCCCCGGCTCTGCACAGCTTTTCATTGGTATTTGAGCTTCCTAAACAGCAACCCATATTTCAGAGCCTATTAATAGCCACTGCTGCCAAATCCCCCTTCTCCTGTTTTGAAGAATCCACGGATTTTGCTTCCCTTGCAAACCTGTTGTTTCGCCCGGACCACTCTCCTGAAGTGTGGTGACAATTTGCACAGCTGATAAATCTGGTTTTAGTGGCCCTGAGCTGGCTCTGGGTTAGGGAGATCCGTGGAGGACTGGGACAAGGTGTGACAGCTCCCACCTGCTGAGCGTGGGGGCCCTCCAACCCCACGCAGGGATGAACCAATGAAGGGAATCCAAGCCAGGCTGGGACAAAGTCGGTGCATTTAATAATGAGATTTCTAAAGGCACCGCGAGCACTCTCACCTGCTGACCCTGGAGCTCTGCGCTGAGGCAATATTTGCTCCCGGTCTGCAAACTCAGGGAGTTTGGGGTGCTCTGGATGTGATCATCAAGCCTTGTTGACAGCTCAATTCATCACTGGGCAGGTTTCAGCGTTTTGACTCGGCAGAACGTTCCCCCTCGTCGTTTGCCTGCGTTTTACACCCGGTGAAAAATCTCCGGCGAGATTCCCGGCGACAGCTCCCTTTGCATTCCTGGCGCACACTCAGCCAGCCAAGCAAGGCTGTAAATAATTGAGCACCCATCATTCCCTTTGCAGTCCCCACCAGAACCAGCCTGCTTTGCTCTCAACAGCAAATATTTAGTGAGGTAATCAATCCAAGAAAAAAAAAATCTTAATTTGGATAAGAAAATTAAATGTTTTTCCCAGATCTTCTATCTGATTATCTCTGGCATCCATCCTGCTGTTCTCAGGGTAGGTGCTGTACCAGGAGATAATTATGAGGATCACAGAAGCAGTTCAATTAACTGCAGCTAATGCTTCTTATTAGCATTTTGCTGGGGCTTGTGGAGTTTTTCAGCTGAAACAGATAAACAAGCTCAAACATTCGCATAGGAAAGCTCAGACAAAAACAGAAACAAAGGGCCGGGGAGGCTGTCAGGGAAAGCCCAGAGCAGCTCAGGAGAGCAGGGGCTGGCTGCAGACACTGAGATCTCACTGCTCTCAGGGCGTGGATGCACTGCCTGGATTTTGGAGCTTCAGCACCTGGCCAGGAGCACACGTGGGGCACGACTGGGAGCTGCCGCCAGCTCAGAAATCCAACAGGATGGAACATCCCCAGGGATGGCCCTCAGCCCACTCAACCCGTGCTCCAGGTCAGGAACTCCTGTCCCTGGGCTCACCTGCCTCAGGTGTGGGCACTGCTGCTCCTGTGCTCCCCCAGGAACCCGGCAGCAGCACATTCCCTGTGGAGCTATCTGTCCAAAGTGTCCTCCTGCACCTTCCGCTCCGGATGGTGTGGCACCACCTCAGTGACAGGTGCTGTCACCCCTCGAGGGAGCTGCTGGCTTGTCCTGGCGTGTCCCTCGGAGCAGGATGGCAGGAGGACACGGCCTTTCACATCTCCTGTGCCTGGGGACACCTGGGCTCACACATCTCCGCTTGCAGCCCGCAGGACACCCCAGGGCTGCCAGCCATGACAACTCCTGGCCCACATTGCACTGCCCAGCTCAAAGCCCAGGAGCCACCTCAGCCACGTCCCAGCCTCTCTCCCCCTGCACAAGACCTTCTCTCCCAGCAGAAGCAGCTCCCAGCCCTGTGCTCTTATAGCCCCTAAAAGCTGAGACCTACAGCCAGAAAAGAGCTGGTCTTGGAGCAGGAGGAGGAGGAGATGAGGCTTCCCACTCACCTGATTCCTGAGAAGGAGGTGAAAGAAGTGGATGAGAGAGCAGAGACTTGGGCTGCCTTTTATAGCAGTCCTGCCCTGCCTCAGGCCCAGAGGCACCTTAGTGGAAGTCACGATTTTGTGACCTGTTCCTGTCAAGTGTGCACCATCCCAGCTGATGGCAGGGCTGTGTCCTGATTTCCTGGCTCCTGCCATGTGTCTTCCTAACTGAATCCCATTTCTTCTGGATGGGAGGCCCGAGAATTTCCAGGATGTAAAGATGTCAGAGTAGGCAGAAGGCTCAGATCGTGGTCTGATGGTGTTCTGTGCAGGCACGTGACATGGACCTGTCACTCCTGTGGGTTTGTTTGTGGCAGAGCACTCAGGGCATCACTCTCATTCATCCTGTGTCCCCAGGATGGTTCCTCACCGAGGCAGACGAGCCCAAGCCCTGCTCCCAGCGGGGCTGTTCCCACTCAGCAGCCTCTGACTGGAGCATCAGCCCAAGGCAAAGGTGCAGCTCCCTGCCAGCATCCAAATCCTCACTTCCACATCTGCTCTCCAGGCTGCCCTGGCTGCCTTCCCTTCCCTGTCACCTCCACACAGGCTGCTCTCTGCACTTCCAGTCATCCAGGGCCGGCAGCCAGCGAGGTTTCTCCATGTTCGGGGCTTTATTCTGGTGTGGTTTTGCCCTTCAGT
Organism: Chamaea fasciata; assembly: GCF_029207755.1. Lineage (NCBI taxonomy): Eukaryota > Metazoa > Chordata > Aves > Passeriformes > Sylviidae > Chamaea > Chamaea fasciata. The sequence continues at coordinate 828,404 of NW_027094116.1, read as the reverse complement.
GCCCAAGGCCACCCCTGATGAGGGCAGGTGGGATTGCAGGTGAGGTGTTTGGTGTTTAACCAGCAGTGCCCCCACTCCTGAGGATGGGCTGATCCTGCAAACCAAAGCTCTCCAGCCCTGCCCGTCCCTGAGACTCCATGAATTATCCACTCTTTGAAATGAGGCAACTTCATGGCTTTTTACTTCCAGTTCCCTTCCAAGTCCTCTGTAATTATTTTTTTCCTGGTTTCCCTGACCTGATTCGCTCTGTGCCTCATTTCTCATCCTTCCTGGTGCCTGCAGAGCTGGGGTTTGTTGTCCTGGAGCTCCAGGGCTTGGCTGTTTGCACGTCTGGGAAACGCTCACGGTCCTGTCAGCACAAATCCCTGGGAATCTTCTTGGCAGCAGTTCCCAGGCTGCTCCATCCTCAGGGACAGCCCAGCCTCACGTCTGGCCCTGGCAGTGCACCTTTGCCAAGCCCTGGGTGACGGCACCGAGGCAGAGCCGTGTCCTTCTGCCGCTTCCAAAGGCTCGGGAATTGCGGGAACAGCTGCGAGGGAGAGCGCAGAGCACAGCCAGGCACCGAGTCCCATCTGGACCCTGCCTGGGACAGCCTGAGCCGCCCTGGCAGGGGCACTGTGGCACCCAGGGCTGCGGGAACACCCCCGTGCCCTCCCAGGGCTGGTGCTGTGCCAGTGCTGCATCTCCAGGACAGGCGCCTCACCAAGCTCCGGCCCACAGAGCATTTCCGATTTTTCCCACTTGTAGCAAAGGCTGAAGAGGTTTTTTGGCCTCCTGGGAGCTTGGATGTGCCCGGGATTTGGTGGGAGGATGTCGCAGGGAGCCCTGTGAATTCAGGATCTGGGGTTCCTGCGTTCCCCACTGTGCAAATCCCACTCCGGTGGGACCAGGTGAGGAAGGAAAGGGCTCCACGAGTCCATCCCCAGCTCTGGAACGGGCTCCTGCCGTGCACAGTCCCTGCCTGGAGCACACAGCAAGCTCTGCTCTTATTAAAGATAATAACCCACCTCAATTAACACTTGTGGGGCCTGTTCCCTGCACACCCACGACAACCCAGCACAGCTGATATCAGGCACTCAGCAGAGCTGAGCCAAGACAGAAATAGCCTCTTCTGCCACATCCTCTCCACTCTAATCCCCCTGGGCTCAATCCACACCAAAACCATGGAAGGTCTAAGGGAGCTGGGAGGTTGTGAGAGGTCCCAAACCAGTGTGGAGCCAGTGAACTCCTGCGAAACCCCCAAAGGACTCAGCCAGTTAAAGCTGACCCAGAGGCTTGTGGGGGTTGATTGCAGCTCCATCTCCGAGGGAATGAATTCCTTACCAGGTGAAGAGCTGTCAGTGGATGATGCAGAACCAGACTGCCAGGCAGGGACTGCAGAGCTTTATCATAAATGATGGGCATGGCTTTTCCTGATGGGAATTCTCTCTCACAAACACGAATAAAAATTCCAAACAAACACGCGTCGTGCCAGAGAGGACCGGGAATCTGTTCGAAGGAGGAATTCTGCCGTGGAGATCCACGGATGGCATCAGTCAGGCAGGGAGCAGAGCAGAGGAGGTCCCAGGGAGGGGCCAGCCGAAAATCCTCGCTGTGCCTCACACAGATTCCATCAGCTCTGGCCAAGTGCCAGGGAGCCAGGAGTGGGAGCAGCCAGAGCCGAGCTCAGCGTGTCAAACCAGCCACCAGGGAGTGGAGAAAGCCGGGATGATGGACAAATTAGCAATTGTTTGGAGCAATTAGGACACAAGTGGCTTCAGAGGACACTGTGACAGCCCATGGCAGTGCAGGGAGTGGTTCTGACAGGCAGAAAGGGCTGGTTTGGAGGCTGGAGAGATGTGGAGGTCAGGCACTCCCGGATCTGGAAGGATCCTCCACCGGAGCAAGGACCATTTCCCAGGAGGTCGTTCCTGCCTGAGGTCAGACTCGAGGGGTCCCAAAGGCACAGTGACAACACCCAGGGACTCCTTTAGCCCCTGGGGCTGCTGTCAGCAATTCTCCCTTCGCCTTGGGGGGTGGCAAACCCAAACCTCAGGTGAGTCTGCAGCACAGACAGCTCTGGGGCTGCCACCTGCAGAGCTGCTCCTGTCACTTATTCCCACTCCTCTTTTCCAGAGCAGTTTTTTTTCCCTTCCTTCAAGGTGTTGTCACAAAGGTGCTGCCACCGTGGACTCTGCTCTGGCACCAGCTGGAATTTATCCACGATGGGAGTGGCTTCTGCCATCTTCCCACCCTGCAGCTCCCCCAGCACCCAAACCTGGCCACAGAACACCCAACATGGGTTTGTGAATCCCTCTGTAAAACCCTACAGCTTGTTTTGGACCTGTGACCAGGCCACACCATCCTGTGTTCAATACCTGCTGGGCTCTGCGGGCCCTCAGCTCACCCCCAGTGCCTGAGGGCAGAGATTTGGGTCATTTTCCTGCATTTGTCCACTTTTCCCAGGAGGTTCTCAGAGGCCAGATGCTCCAGGTGCAGCAGCATCTGTCTAAGCCTAGGAACACGCTGTTTTTCCTGCAGGCATTTTGGAGAGCATCCCTCTCTCAGCCCAGCACTCCACAGTCAAATATCCTTGGGATGCGTCGGAGCAGCGTCCCTTACCCCTGGAGCTGCCAAAGCCATGGGAAGTCCCTTGAAGAGAGGTTTGATGTGGCAGCTTGGAGCTGATAAGCCATTGATTTCTTCTCCTTTTTGGGCTGGAGGAGATTGTCAGCCCAGGGACACGATAGCAAGGCAGGGATGATAACAGCACAGGCTGGTGGAGGATCCTGGCAGGCAGCCTCTGCAGCCCAGGGTGGGATGTCCAGACAAAAAAACATGCTTCAATTTCTCTTCCCAGACTGAGACATCCCAGATAAAGCCCTTATCTGGCCTTCTCTCCAATCAATGAGATGCTTCAGCCTCGCTCGGCGCGCGGCAGGGCAGCAACAGCTTTATCACACCAGGCGGGGACGGGGAATTTGTCCGCCCAGAGGTGTCTCCGTGTGTCCCTGGCGCGGTGGCACGGCCTCGCTGTGTCCCTGGCGCGGTGGCAGTGCCAGGCTGCAGCTCCAGGGAGGCTGAGAGTGCCAGCCCAGCCCAACCTGGAGATGCCTCCGTGGGGAATTCATCGAGGCAAAGGTAAAAACGCCCTGGGCTCACCTGGGCTGCCCTCGTATACATTTCACTGCCGGGTTTCCGTCTCCCCCAGACGCCTGAAACCCCAATTCCAGCCCTTTCCCGGCTGCCTTTGAGCAGGAGAGGGCAGCAAATCGCTCCTCGGGAAGGAGGGGAAAGCAGGTCGGGAGAGCACGAGGTCTCCATTTGGGGATGTTTTGCTGTTTGCTGTGGAAATCTTCAGTCAGAATCATTTTCTGTTGCTCTCAAGGGCTTGCTGCAACCAAAATGTTTGGATGTGTTCCCACCAAATCCTCCCCAAAATCGGGCTTTTTTTAAAAGGATGCGATGCAGATGACGCTCAAGTTTTGGGTCCCAGACACCAGTCCCCGACCTGAACTGGTTTTTGCAGCCTTGTGCTTCCAGTAAATCCAGGAATTTCAGATATTCCTTGGCACAGGGGCTGTGTCATCCTCGGTGCTGCATCATTTGAATGGTTTGCAGCCCGTTTTCAGCCGTGCCACGCCATGAATCCACCTCTCAAACCATTTCCAGGCACAGAGAAGGGACCATTCCCCAGGGGCTCTTGCTGGGGCCATCCTGCTCTGCAGAGGGTTCAGTGATCCGAACCAGCACAGCTCAGCCTCCGCTCCTGGGTGGGCCCGGGGATGTTTCATTGTCAGCTGTGGTGATCCCCTTGCATTCCAGCAACTGTCTGCAGGATTCCCAGTCAGGATGGAGACAATTCCAGAGCCTCAGTGACTCCTGCAGGGGTGCGGGAGCTCAGCCGAGCCCTCGTCACCGGTGCTGTCAGGCCCACTGGGGAGAGTCATCCACCCGCATTTAGACAACTGCAAAATCCATGTCTCCAGTGAAATCATCAGGTTTTGGGGTTCTTAGGTCCCTAGGTGGTGAGGAATGGGAGTGGATCCCACTGGGAGGTGCTCCTTGTGCTCTCCACTGGACCCCGATCTCCAAGTTTGGATGCTGAAATTCACAGAATCAAAGAATCCCAGAGTGGGTTGGGTTGGAAGGCGCCTCAAAGATCACCCAGGGCCACCCCTGCCACGGCAGGGTCACCTTCCACTGTCCCAGGCTGCCCCCAGCCCTGTCCAACCTGGCCTTGGGCACTGCCAGGGACCCAGGGGCAGCCACAGCTTCTCTGGGCACCCTGGGCCAGGGCTCCCCACCCTCACAGGGAGGAATTTCCTCCCAATATCCAACCTAAATTTCCTCTCTTTTGGTTTGAAGCTGTTCAACCTTGTCCTGTCACCCCAACTCTAGTCCAAAGTCCCTCTCCAGCTCTCTTGGAGCCCCTTCAGACACTGGAAGGGGCTCTGAGGTTTCCCTGGAGCCTTCTCCTCTCCAGGTGAACATCCCCAGCTCCCCCAGAGCAGAGGGGCTCCAGCCCTGGGATCCACTCTGTGGCCACCTCCTCCTCTCATTCCAACAGGTCCAGGTCCTTCTGGAGTGACACATCCTGGGACTGCTGACCGCTCCCATCCTCTCTGTGGAGTCTTGGCCCTAGAGACACCCCACTGACCCCACAACCAGGCAGTCATTTACCCTCCATGCCCCGCTGGCGTGAGCTTCCCCAAATCCCACCCCTCTTACATTTCCCCGAGACAGCCTGAAAAACCAAAAGAGAAAATAGAAAACCCTGAAAGTTCAACTGAAAGTACTACAGAACCTTCCTGGGTGGGAGCAGCTGAAAATAGAGCTGCCTGCACACACCCACCCCCCCCCGGCTCGTGCTTCCAGAGCCATCTCCAGCTCCTGTGTTTGTATTTATAGCCCAGCAAACCCCGCTCCCCTCGCCGGGAGCTGGGGGATTGTGCCTGTCTGCTCAGCACGGGCACGGAGAGGCATGAACCCACCAGGCATGGAGAGCTCATCTCCCCCCTGGGATTCCTCCTGGCAGCTCTGCCCTGAGCAACAGCAGGTCCCAGCCAGCCCTGAGGGACCGCTCACAGCAGGGAAATGCCCCGCAAATCCAGGGAAAAGCCAGCTCGAGGCACACAGGTGGTTGGAAACTCGTTCCCGAGGCCAGGGCTCCTCTGGTTTAGGCTGGAGCCAAGCTGAGGAGCGCAGCTGATCCCTGGATGCAGCTCTGGGCCGTCCTGCCAGCTCCGAGAGGGCAGATTTGCAGATCCGCAGAGCAAAGCGGTGTTCAGAGCTGAGCCCAGGCTCAGCAGTGCCCGGGGCTTCGTAGGTAAGCGCCAGCTCTGGCAGTGTCGTTGCTGTTGTCACTTTATCAGCCTGCTGCAATCTGCTTTTCTGCTATATTTGCCTGTTTATAATTAGCCCGCTGGGTTTGCTGTTCTCCCGGTTTTCTTATCTGGTTCCTGACAGTTTTCGAGATGGCTCCATCTTAAATCTATCCTGTGCTTTAAGAAAAGAAACTCTTCTCCAGCTCCCTTTGAAGCTCAGCACTCCGGGGAGAGTGCCAGGAGACAGGCTTTGCGCTCCGAGAGAAAGGGACAATTAGGTGGCAGCAAACATTTAATTATCAAATGGATTGGTGCTTCTCACACTGCCTGGAGTTAAGCAGGTGCCTCACGCGCAGGATCCTTCAAATATCAGATGTGAGGAGCCTTTGAGAGCTCACCCAAACGAGCTGATGAACACATTGAGGCTGTGAATGAGGCAGGAGTTTTCAGCACGAGGCTGCGAGAGGCTTCACACGGCGTTAACACCTGCGGGGAGAAGCTTCCAGGTCACTGCGCACCTGGCCCGGGGCAGAGGGAACCTGCTCCTGCCTGGAAAAGCCTCCATCGATGCCCCTGACCCGGATCCTGCTCCTTTCCAAACCCATTTTTTTCTTCCCTGGAGTGGGCTGAAGCCAGCAGAGGTGTCTTGTCCTGGTCACCGGGCAGTGGAAGAGACACTTGGGACCCCTCAGCTTGTGAAGAGTCCTTCGCCAGCCTGTGGCGTGTAGGGTGGATCAAAGCTGAGGGAGAAGGTCTGAGCAATTCCCTGCCATCCTCAGGCAGCCGGTGGGAGGTCAGGCTGGGATATTTCCCTGGAGGCTGAGGGGAGAAAGCCCAGCCCCAGGATGGAGAGGAGGAATGACACGGATCCTCCCTGTCAGTTTGAGGGACGAGGCTGACGGAACTCCCAGGAAAGCTGTGAAGAAAACTTGAGGTGTTCCAGGAAAACAGCAGCATGATCCAGATACAAAGCGGGAAACAGAGGCACAAAACTCCCTGCAGCTCCGTTTCATCCCAGGATGATCTTAGAGGTCTTTTCCAACCTAAAACTTTCCATGTTTCTGTCTTGGACATCCCAGCACCAGGAGGAGGGGCCACAGCACCACCTTGTCCCCGTCCCTGTCCAGCCTGCCCAGGTAACAACCCCTGAGCCTGCAACGCCAGCAGGAATCTTCCTGGGACCTTCACCAAGCAGGAATCTTTGCCAATAAAAAAAAAAAAGAGCTTGTCCCACTCTCCCCCCTCAGCTCTGCCACTCCAGACTCCCCCAGCACTGACCATCTGCACCAGGGCCAGGCCAGCTCTGGGAAATAGGAAAGAAAAAAAGAAAAAAGGATTGATTAAAGCAGACCGGGGGCTGTTAGAGCCACTTCCTAATGCAATTTCCCAAACATTTTGTGGTTCATCTGGGAATTTCTGTTCTCACATCTTGCAGGGAACAGCACATCCCCAAGACAGAAGGACAGGCCTCACACTCAGCCTCATAAATCCATGCACCCTTCAGGAACTCCATGTCCCTTCCTGCATTTCCTTTTTCCCAGTCTCAAGCTGAGGATGTATTTCTGGTGCTCCAGCCCAAGCCAGTGGTCTCCTTGCTCCTACCAAAGCTGTCCCTGTGCCTGGAATCCCAGCTCTGCTGATCTGTTCTCCTCCAGTTCTGCTTCCTCCATCATTCCAGGCTCAGATCGTGTCCTGAGCGTGGTGTGTGCCACCTCCCTGAAGCCGTCCTGCCGCTCTGCTCCGTGGATGCCAAAACTGAGGCCTCCTCCCAGCCCCAGGTCTCTGTGGCATTGCAAGGCAGCAGGTTGAACCGCGTCCAGATCTGGTGTCATTTGGAGGCAGAGAGAGGCTTTGGGCTTGGTTTTTTTCCATTAAGCGTCAACTTGGACTTTACAAATCCCACCAAACGCTCGCCTCCCTCCTGATGGAGCAGCCGGGCCGGGAAGATGGGGAAGGGTCTGGCAGGGAAAGGTCTGGAGTGGCTGAGGGCGCTTGGTTTGTTCAGCTGGAGAAGAGACTGAGGGGAAAATCCTCGGGGGCTGCAGCTTCTCCTGAAGGTGAGCTCTGCTCTATGACCACGACAGGACCCAGGGAATGGCTGCAGCTGTGCCAGGGAGGTTTAGGTTGGATATCAGGAAAGGCTCTTCCCCCAGAGGGTGCTGGGCACTGCCCAGGCTCCCCAGGGAATGGGCACAGCCCCGAGGCTGCCGGAGCTCCAGGAGCCTTTGGACAGCGCTGCCAGCACAGGGTGGGGTTGTTGGGGTGTCTCTGCAGGGCCTGGGGTTGGACTCGATGATCCTTGTGGGTGCCTCCAGCTCGGAATATTCTGTGATTTCATTTCTTGGTCTTCCCTTCAAATTTCCAAACCTTCCCAGGCAGTTCCTCTCCACCACCTCCTAGGGAAGAACCCAAACACAAGTTCTGCCTCCCAGGTGCCCTCAAACATGGTTTTTCAGCCCAAATCAAACTTGTCTGAGGCTCCAAGGCCAAAATGGGCTCCTGCTGCTGTGGTTCCTCCCCTGTTTGCTTTCTGCTGGTTCAGACACACGCAGTTCCCAGAGAGCCAAATCCCTTGGAGACGGAGCAAGGGAGCCTTGCTCATGGCTGGAGAGTGCAGCTGAAGCAAGGCATTAATTCCACTTACAGGATGAAATTGGCAGCAGAGCAACTGAATTTTCCGTCCAGCTCTAAAGTGCTCTCAAAGTGATCTAATTTATCACTGCGGCAGCAGCAGCAGCCATTCAAAGGCTCTCCCAGCTCCTGCCTCTGCCATGGCGTGAGGAGATGACTTCAGCAGCAGATGGATCCAAGTTCTTTGTCTGGCTCCAGCTCCTGGGTCCTCAACAGACCTCGGCTCTGGCAGGCTCGAGCCTGGGCTTTGTGCTTCAAACCTCCGCAGGAGGAGGGGAGATGGCCTCAGGCTGGGCCAGGTTGGACATCAGCAGGAATTTCTCTATGGAAAGGGTGGTCAGGCCTTGGCAGGGGCTGCCCAGAGGGGTTTGGAGTCCCTGGTGGCACTCAGTGTTCTGGGCTGGGGACAAGGTGGGAAGTGGGCACGGCTTGGACTGGGCGGTCATGGAGAGCTCTTCCAATGATTCCATGATTCTGTGATTCTTGGAACCCCTGATGTGCTCAGAGGGGATCGCACGTGACCAGCGCGGCTCCGGGTTTGGGCACCATGGGCCCTGTGTGGCGTTGTGAGGGGTCAAATCTCTTCTCCTGCCTCGTTCCTCGAGGCAGTGAAGATCCATGTGGAGAGTCTCTGTCTCTGGGAGCAGCCAGGATCCATCCCAGCAGGGACAGGTGTGCCCAGGATGTGCCACCCGGGAGAGCAGAGCCTTGAGGGCACCTGTGGGTGCCAGCAGCCACGTGGGGAGGTGACACAGTGGAGGTGGCCCCAGCACTGGGGTCCCTTCATGGCTCCACCTGGGGCTGGCAGGACTCAACCTCGCCCTTCACATCTCTGCTGGCTGTCACAGGTGCTCAGAGCAGGGAAACCCATCTAAACGCAGGTAAACCCCCCAAAATTACATAAAGCCACACAAACTCACAGAACCCCACAGAAATGCCCCCGTAACCCCCCGTAAATCCACACAATCCCCCATAAATCCACACAATCCCCCATAAATCCACACAAACCCCTAAAAACCCACATAATCCCACACAAACCTCCACATAAACGCACAAAATCCCACAGAAACCCCACAGAAACTCACATAGACTCCCACAAACACACACAAACCCCCACGAACCCACACAGATACTCAAAATCCCCACAAACACACCGTCAACCTGCATAAGCCCCACATGAAGCCCCATAAACACCCAAGACACACGTAAACCCCACCCAAACTCCACAGAAGTCCACAGAACCCTACACAAACCCCTAAAAACCCACATAATGCCACACAAAACCCCACATAAATCCACAATATCCCTCACAAAACTCACAGAAACTCACACAGGCCCCCACAAACCCACAGAAACCCCATAAACCCCCACAAACAGTCATGAACCCACACAGATACTCAAAATCCCCACAAACACACCATCGACCCATACAAACCCACATAATCCCACACAAAACCCCACATAAACCCACAAAATCCCACATAATCCCACAGAAACCACACAGAAACTCACCTAGGCCCACACAAACCCACAGAAACTCCCCAAACCCACAGAATGAACCCACCCAGACACGCCAAACCCACACAAACACACCATCGACCCACACAAACCCACAAAATCCCACACAAAACCCCACGTGAGCCCCCACAAACACCCAAAACACGCTTAGATACCACAGACACACATAAACCCCACACGAACCCCACAAAAATCCACAAAATCCAACCCAAACCCCACACAAACCCACCCAAAACTCCACGTGAACCCACAAAATCCCGCAGAATCTCACACAGACCCCCACAGACCCTCATAAACCCACACAAACACACCGTCGACCCACACAAAACCCCACGAGAACCCACACAAGCACCCGAAACACGCGTAAATACCACCAGGCCCCACACAAACCCCCCCAAAAATCCATAAAATCCAACACAACCCCCCTGTCTCTGCAGGTTCCATCACCTTGAGGGGCCCCACACCACCTGCAAGTCATCAGAGCAGCCCAACCTCATCAGCCTCGCTGTAATTAGGAGCCGCTTAATCCTCGGGCTGAGCCTTCAGTAATGGATTTGAGGGATCCGGCTCCACCGCAACACCACTAATGACGCTCTGTAATTAGCGAATGTGCGAGGGATCGCATTTTGGGGAGCTTCCCGCAGCCCGTTTGGACAGGGAGAAGCTGTGGGGTGGCACAGGGGACACGTGGAGGGGACAGGGCTCAGGGAATGGCTTCCCACAGGGGAGGGATGGATGGGATGTTGGCGAGGAATTCCTGGCTGTGAGGAAGGGTTATCCCATGGCTGCCCTATTCCTCCCAGAGCCCAAGGCGTGGTTGGAGCAAGCTGGGAGAGTGGAAGGTGTCCCTGCCATCAACTCCATTATCTTTATGTTCCTCCCAGCCCAGCCCATTCCGTGATTCTCCAAGAGGATGCCAAGCTCCTTGTTTGTGTGTTCCAGCTTTCATTTAACCTCCCTCAGACCGATGCCTTCGGATTTTAGCTTTTATATTTTTCAAATCCTGTACTGCATTAGCGCATAACTCCAAACTCCACACAAAGCGTCAGTTACTGTCTTCGCATTTTGGTCGGACGAAAAAATCCCTCCAGGCCTGAAATTCAAGGACACCCTGCTGCCTCAGGCCCCTACAAGTATAATTAAAAAGTGGGTTAGGGGGCAGCAAACTGGGCCTGTGTGACTTCATTACCTGAAGCTGTAATTGGAGAATAACCCCTGTTATGTAAATGGACCAAACTTATAACTGTCTGAAAAACTCGTTGCCATGGTCCAGCATGGGTGTAACCCCTCTGAGGGTCTTCTGACTGCCCCAGGTGTGCCTGCCGAAGGCTTTTAATACATCCCCGCTTGTTGCTGTTGCATTCTCACACTCGGGCGGATGTTTTTCATGTTAGGAAAAGAGTTTCAGTTTCACTATTGAACTTAAAAGGAAGGAGAACCAGAAAGTTCTGTGCTTCTCTTACTGTAACTGGCCCAGTGCCAGCACAGAGGAACCTGTTGGAACCTTTCAGCTGTTCCTCAGAAATGCAATTATTTTCTGTTGGGCAGCTCGCTAAAAAAAAAAAACCCTCCTAAATCATTGACTGCATAAGAGAGAGCACAAAGGTGCTTGTGGCTTTTTGGGGTGCCTTGATAGGCGTAAAGGGGCTTCCCTGCACTGTGCACGGCTTTTGTTTTTGTTCTGTATCGTTTGTTATTTTCTCTTTCATTAAAACCTTTCGCTTTTTCAAAGCACACCCCATCAGCCGTCTCGCTAATTATTTTAAGCCATTTCTGGGAGGTTGCTGGACACCCTCGGGGTGTGTTGAACCCTCGTGGGGCTTAATACACACACTGGCCTCATGCAGGGATCCAACACCTGCTTTTATTCTCTTAATCTGGTCCAGCCTTTGTTCGAGGTAGCCACGAGGCATCAGCACGAGGCCCGAGGGGAGCGGAACATTTTGCTGCCTTCAGGGATGGGTGAGTTCCCCGTGGCAGCACCCCCAGAGGCTGGCCAGGGTGACAGAACACCTGAGAGCCGCTGAGAAAAGGCTCTGGGAGCAGCTCCTGACTCCTGTGCGACCCCTGCCACCGCAGCTCGTGCCCTCTGGCCACTTGGGCCTGAGCTCCCCGGCCCGATTCCTGCTCTGACAAGGAGCAGGTGACAGGGCTGTGACAAATGGCCTCCTTGGCCAGGCCTCTGTCACCGCCACACGCCAGGAACAAGATCCAGCCCGAGGCAACGGCGTCTGACGAGGTCTCTGGATGTTGGAACGAGGTTGAGCTGTCACAGGGAGCTCAGGGGCAGCAGCTCTTCCCTTCAGCTCCGTGCCACGGCTGCTCCACGAGGAGGAACAGGAATACCAGGAAGCCAGAGGCTCCCTCAGGAGTGCTCGGAACAGCTCTGCTGCAGGAGGCCATGGCCAGAGGCTCCTAATTATCCTGGTCTGCGCTAATTAATTGAAATGAGGATGTACACATGCAAGATGAAAATGAAGCGATGTCAGGGCGTCTTCCCCTGGGATGGCAAGGGGGAGTTTTCTCCTGGCTGAACCAGGCTGGAAAGGAGCAGGGATGGAGCTGGTGGTGGGAACAGGGGCAGGGGTGGAAAGGCTGATGCTGCTCACCCCTGACTCAGCCACACTGAAAATACCACAAACAAAACCCCAAACTCCCCACGGCAAAACTGAACCAAAGGAAAAGGGGCTTTTGGGGGGGGGTTGTCTGGAGACTTAAGGAGTTGGTCCCCAGGGGATCCAAACCTACAGCAGAAAAGGTGAGAAGCTTTGATTAGCTCAGGTGTCAGCCCCAAAGCAGGGCTGGGGAATGGCCACGGGACTGTTTTTCCACGGTGTGACCAGTTAAAACCCCACTCCAGCTGGTTCCCCCAGTTCAGGGCTGTGCAGCAGACCCAGACCTCACAGGTGCCTCCCAAGCCATAGAATCATGGGATAGTTAAGGTTGGAAAAATCTTTAAGCTCATCAAACCCGACCCTCAGCCAGCTCCCCATCGTGCTCACCAGAGAACCACTTGCTCAGGTGCCACGTCCACAGAGTTCTTGGCCACCTCCGTGGGTGGGGACCCCTTCCAAGGCCTGAAAACCCCATTCCAGCAAGAGATTTTTCTCAATATCTGATCTAAATCTCTCCTTCTCCTCTTGTCCCTGTTCCCTGGGAGCAGAGCCCGACCCCCCCGGCTGTCCCCTCCTGGCAGGGAGTTGTGCAGAGTCACGAGGTCCCTCCTGAGCCTCCTTTTCTCCAGGCTCAGCCTCTTTCCCAGCTCCCTGAGGAATTCTCCAGCCCCTTCCCCAGCTCTGTTCCCTTCTCTGGACACGCTCCAGCCCCTCTGTTTCTTTCTTGTCATGAGGGCCCCAGAAATGACCCCAGGATTTGAGGTCCCTCAGCAGAGCCAGCACAGGGGACAATCCCTGCCCTGCTCCTGTGGCCACACCAGGGCTGGAACCAGCCAGGGGCCACCGGCCTCTGCCCACCTGGGCTCACCTGGGCTCACCTGGGCTCACCTGGGCATCATAATGACAAAAGGAATGCGATGCCACCACCACTGCCACGTGAGGCCACCCCAAAGTGACAGAGTCAACACCGGAGTGGCTGTGACACCCAGGCAGAGCACGGGGGGGTTTAAGAACAGACTGGAGGTGGCACTCGGTGCCACGGGCTGGGTGACAAGGCGGTGTCGGGCCATTGGTTGGGCTCAGTGGTCTCAAGAGGTCTTTTCCAACCTAATTCTGTGATTCTGTGGGGACGGGGGGAGAACAGCCAGGCAGGAACGCCGTGTGTGTCCTGCTGCTGTGCCCCGCTGAGGCAGGAGGAAGATGAAAGCTCTGTTTCACACCCCTGGGAAGTTTGAACAAAGGGAATCGTGTGTTTGAAGCGCTGTGGTCAGTCAGAGGCTGGGCTGGGATCAAAGGTGGGAGGTGGAAACCCAGAACTGAGGGACACCGACCTTTGCTGGGCCCAGAGCTCACCTTTCCTGCCTCCTCGAGCTCTCCCCTGTAAGGAATTGCTGCAGGGATGAGCTATCCCCTGCCCTGACAGTTCCCAAAGCTCCACTCCTGCTGCATCACATCATCACTGCTTCCTTCCCCTTACGCTTCTTCCATTTGTTCCTCTCCTTTTTGCCTCTTGTCACTCTCAGTGCGGCTTTTACATGTCCCCTCGGGAGGCTCATCTGGTTTGTGAGCAAAGGCAGGGATTCCCTGCCAGCAGCAGGTGGGAAGAGCATCCCAAGGGGCAGGGACAGGGGGACAATTCCTGCGCTCAGCAGATGAAGGCGGCCTGGGACGGCAGCTGGTGGCTGGAGCACGAAGTGATTCCTCCCCTCTCCTCCTGTGAGACCCCACCTGGAATTCTGTGTCCAGCTCTGGGGCCCTCTGCACAAAATAGGCCTGGACCTGTTGGAATGAGCCCATGGAGATGCTGTCAGAGCTGGAGCCCCTCTGCGCTGGAATCAGGCTGGGAGAGCTGGGGGATTCCCTGGAGAAGGCTCCTAGGAGCCCTAAAGGGAGATAAATCCAGCTCCAGGAGAGCTGGAGAGGGTCTCAGGGCAAGGGAGGGAGTGACAGGGCAAGGGGAAGCTCTTTAAGCTGAAGTGGGGTAGATTTAGATGGGAAATTGGGAAGAAATTCCTCCCAGTGAGGGTGAAACAGAGTACCCAGAGAAGCTGTGGCTGCTCCTGGGTCCGTCCAAGGCCAGGTTGGGCAGGGCTTGCAGCAGCCTGGGACAGTGGGAGGTGCCCCTGACAAGGGACAGAAGCGACCCATCCCCACCCCACCATCCCCTCCCAGGGGCAGGTGCCACCCTGCCCCAGCCTGGGGGTGACTCCACCCTGGCACCCCTGGACACCTCCGGAAGGTGCTGGGGAGCTCCAGCCTCCACCTCTCCCTGCTGCTCTGCTTCTCCCCAGCCCAGCTCCAGCCTTTCTCCTCACCTTCCTTCCCCAATTTCTCACCTCCCCTCACCCCGCCTTTTGCCCCCACCCTCCTCTGCAGCCTCCTGTTCCTCCCGCTCTCTCTGAGTTTTTATTCCTCTTCCATTTCCACTTCTCAGACCTCGTGTCCCCCCCTCCTTCCCCTTCTCCTGCAGGCAGAGAGAATCACGGAATCATGGAGTGATTTGAGTTGGAAGGGACCTTAGAGGTGATCCAGTTCCAGCCTTCCCACCATGACCTGCTGCTCCTCGAGATTTCTGTCCCCCCAACCTTTCTCAGGAGCAGGGAACAGCTGAGGGAAGGGGGTCACTCCCAAACCCCTCCCCAACCACAAGAACACCCGAGCAGAAGCCACCCCGTGCTTTTCCTCGGGCACAGAGGTGGCACCAGGGGGATTTGCAGCATTGATGGACACGTGGAGAGGGGGAGAGTTCCGAGCTGGAGGTGTCACCGAGGTCGCCCAGCAGAAATGAGTTCATCTCCTGGCACTTCCTTGTGTCTGAATCCCCTGAAACCCAGCAGGGGTTGAGCCAGGAGAGCTCAGGCCTTGGGAGAAATTCATCAAAATCCCACTGAAGCTTTTGTCATTCCAGGCTGCGCTTGCAGCCCGAGCAGGGGCTGCAGGGTGGCTGCTGAAGGACAGTGGCTCCATCACCGCCGATGAGCCGTGCAGCCTTCAGCCTTTGTGGAGTTTTCCCACGTGGTGCCGATGAGGCTGGATTTATCGGGGACCTTTGCTGCCCTGAACCTCCTTCAATGGCTCCATCCATCCAGGAGAAATGAGGCAGCTGCAGCCTGCCCTGACTCCGAGAAGGAGGGGGGAAGAGAGAGGGGCCTGTCTTTCTTCTGGAAAAATAACGACATAAAATTGCCAAAGTGCTGGCACAGGGGCTGTGCCACGATTTACACACTGGGTACCCGGGGGGCCGGCGGGGGGAGGCCTTGCTGACCTCACTGAGCACTCCAGCAGCACCTCAGGTGTCCTCACCTGGGTGAGAGGTGCAATCACAGATTGGCTGGCTGGGAGGGGACCTTACAGCCCATCCAGTGCCACCCCTGCCATGGCCAGGGACATCTTCCACTGTCCCAGGCTGCTCCAAGCCCTGTCCAGCCTGGCCCTGGACACTGCCAGGGATGCAGGGGCAGCCACAGCTTCTCTGGGCACCCAGTGCCAGGGCCTCCCCACCCTCAAGGGGGAGAATTTTTTTCCCAATATCCCATTTAATCTCCCCTCCTTCAGCTTCAAGCCATTCCCCTTTGTCCCATCACTCCAGGCCCTTGTCCAAAGTCCCTCTCCAGCTCTCGTGGAGTCCCTGTTGGTGTTTGAAAAAAGTCCCTTCCAACCCCTGGCACCTTCTAAGCTCAATATTTCAGGTTTTGCCTTTTTTTTTCCCCTAAACTCCCCCCTTTCAGGAGTTTTTGCTCACCCAGCCTGGCCTTGGACACTTCCAGAGGCAATACTGAGTCCCTCCTTGGTCTGGTTCATATTTCCAGGGTGGTCACACCTTTCTTCTTGGGATTTCTTGTGAGCAGCTCCTCAAACCCTTTCCATGTTCCATAGCCTGTGAGAGGAGAAGAGCAGGATGGGCCTGCTGAAGCCTAAAGAACATTTAATTACAAGCTGGCTCATCTGAGACCCAGGATGAAGCTAGGAAAGACGTTCTGGTATCACCTGTGTGACACCAGGACGGAGCGTTCGCACACTTCATTTTGCCCCTAAATTTCTCATTTTAAACCCGACCAATTTTCATCCCTGTCCTGGGACTGGCTCCACAGTCCGGGCCTAGAGAAGCTTCCCAAGTCCCTCTTAAATCAGCCATTTATCATGGTTCATCTGCAGCAGTTATTTTAGAGAGACACCCCGGGGAGGGATTCAGCTGACTGTTTGGAGATGCTTCAACTGCAGCCACCAGGCACCCAAAGCTCCCTGTGCTGTCAGGGGAGGAAATGGGTGCAGGTCGTGTCATCCTAGAGTGGGCTTTGAAAGAGCTTAAATGAATCTTGAATGAACTCCATTCCCAAATGTAATTTAAAGATGCAGAAAAGATAGCAGAGGCATCACTTCCTCCAGGATAAGTTGGCCTGATAGATTCCCCTCCTTGTTAAATGCTCGAATCAGGGTTTTGGCTGGAAATTGCTTAAAAATCTTTCATCGCCGAGTCTTAGGAAGTCTCTGCCTGTTATATTAAATATTCCCCCACTCACATTCATTGCTGGGTCCAGGGAGTCAAGGATCTCCCCAACCTTTCCCTTGCTTTGCTTCTTTTAATTTTCCATCCAAATCCCGTTTATAGCTGCTCTAATCTGAGGGGGTTTAGCTTTTCATTTGTTTTCATTGGACAGGTTTGAGAGGACCACAGAGGGTCAGCCTGGGGCAGGTCACAGAGGGAAGGGACATCCCAGAGCACAGGATTGTGGCCAGATGGGTCTGGCAGATCCAGGCAGGGAGGCTCCACAGCCTCTCTGGGCTCTGCTCAGGGCTGCCCACTGCCCAGGGCACAAGTTCTGCCTCCTGTGCAGGGGCAGTTCCTGCCCTTAGTCCCTGCCCGTGGCTCTGGGGCCATTGCTGGGCCTGGAGCAGAGCCTGGCCCTGCTCTGCCCCTCCCTGCACACAGGGACAGCCAGGACCAGCCAGGGACAGCCAGGGACAGCCAGGGACAGCCAGGGACAGCCAGGACCAGCCAGGACCAGCCAGGGACAGCCAGGGCTGAGGGCCCCTCTCAGCTGGGGCTCCTCTCCAGGCTGAACAGCCCCGGCTCCCTCAGCCTTTCCTGGGCAGGGATCTCTCCAGGCCCTTCAGCGTCTTTGTCACCCTGCAGGAGCTCCCTGTCCCTGCTGTGCTGAGGATGCCAGAGCTGGGCACAGCACTGCAGAGGTGCCTCCCAGGGCTGGGCACAGGGGCACGATCACTCCCTGACCTGCTGGGAATGCTCTTCCTCACCCAGCCCAGGACCCCACTGTCCCCTGGCTGCCAGGGCACAGTGCTGGCTCAGGGACAGCTTGGTGACACCCCTCAGCAGGTCACCCCCAGCCTGTGCTGGTGCCTGGGGTTGTTCCTCCTCTCTCCTGTCCCGTCTCCAGGGATTTTATCTGGTGGCACTTTCACATTTGGTGCTTCCAGCCCTTGGCTCGGTCTGGGTCAGAGCTTTACCTTTCCACCCCACCCCACGAGCTCCCAGAGGCAACTCCTGCTGTTTAACCGCTTTCTTTATGACGCCTGGAAGCAGCTGGGCCGTTTCTGCTCAAACTCCCAAACGGCTTTTTTTTGGTTTCACTTCTCCTCCAGGAGGAACCGCCCAGAGCAATGCCCTGTGGGCATTGATCCACACGGAGAAATGATGGGAACGGGAACCACGGGAGGAAGAAGATGCTGGTCCCACCAGCTGAGGAACAGTGCTCACCCCCCAAATCCAGGCACGGCTCCTCCCAAAGCCAACTTGGTGCCTTTAAAACGCGGGCGCAGCGAGGGATGGGAGCTGAGGAATGTGGAAGGGTTTGGAGGAGAGACAGGAGACATCAGCCCTTCGGAGGAGCCGGTTGCCATGGAGACGGGCTCGTTTAACCCAATCAGGGTCAGGCAACCCTTTGTGTTCCAGCTAATTTAATTAAAGACGTGGAGGATGAGCGAAATAAATTGGCCCGGAGCTCACCTCGGGGTGGTGTCCCCAGGCCGGGCAGGATTCCTGGGGCCAGGTTTAGGGGAGAATCTTGGGATGGGGCCATCCAAAACTCACGGGCAGCCCCCCGGAGAGGAAGGAATCGGTGAGGAAAGCTCGGACAAAAAGGAGATCCCAGGGGAGGGGGAGATGCCCCAGTGTCTCTCATCCCTCAGGCTCTCCTGGGGTGTGCGAGCTTCCAGCCTGGATGCTGCTCTGGATGGGTTCCTTGAGAAAGTGGCTTTATCTCCCCCCTGAATTTGAAATGTGGATAAAGCAAAGCTGGCAAGGTAATTATTCCTCACTGTCAAACATTGCTCTGGGTTTGCTGGCTGCAGACAGCCGGAGAGTGATGAATCCCTTTGTGTTTGCAGCAGCCTTGGATTGGCTCCAGGAAAAGGTGCAAATAGGGAGGGAAGTTTTGCATTAACCTGCCCCTGCTCACGGATTTCACTGTTCCAGCACCTGAACCCTAGGAAGGGGCTCACCTGGGGCAAGGGGAGAACGAGAGCCAAGTGTGACACCAGCCCCGTGCCAGAAATGAGAGAAAAATGCAAATCCCCGGCCCAGAGAGCTGCTGGCACCTCTCAGGAGGCATCAACAGGTGCCCAAAATCTGCTGTGCCCTCCTGAGAGCCTGGCCCTGCACAACATCCCTGGGACAGCTTTCCCTGTTTCTCTGTGGGGTTGCTGGGATCCCTTCCCGATGGATCAGCTCCTTCCAGCCCAGTCTGCAGGTGTGGAATCCCCATCCCGGGCTTAGAGCTGCCATCTCCTCCCCTGGATCTTCCTCTCCCAAATCCAGGTGTGGAACCCCCATTCCAGGGTTATTGCTGCCATCCCCTCCCCTGGATCTTCCTCTCCCAAATCCAGGTGAGCTCCCCATTCCAGGGTTAGTTCTGTCCCCCCCTTTCCCTCCTCTCACACCTCCCACCCCCCGGATCTGTCCCTGCCCTGCTGCCTCCAGTCCCACACAAACCTGGGGAGCTGAACTTGGCAGGGCAGGGCTGGAGACCCCCTAACCCAGCGCTGCCCACAGCTGGAGCAGCTGGAGCTGTCCTTGCTCCTGGGAGCGTCCCTGGAGCAGCTCCTTGGTGTTTGTGGTCTCTGTCCCTCTGCGGATGGCCAAACCCGGCCGTGTGTAATAAATAAAGTCAATAAACAGCAGGGTTTGCCTCTGGGTGCACATGAGGGCAAAGGGAGGTGACAGCACCCCCAGGCAGCCGAGCTCTGGACCTTTGGACCGTCTCTGACTGGAAACAACTCCCTGGGCCAGTGGCCAAGGCCAGAGCGGGCCCATCCTCCCTCCCATACGCCCTGAACCCAGCCCTGGCCATCCACACGTTTTCAGGCAGGAAAATCCTCTTTTCATCCCATTCCTCCAGCACAGGATCTGCTCTGTTGTCGAGCCGAGGCTCAGGACCCCTTTCTGTGGCACGAAAGGCTCTTCCTGCCTTTTTTTTTTTTTTTTCCTTTTTTTCTTCTTTTTTTCTTTTTTTTTTCTGTTTAAACAAGAAATAAATCTCTTTTCTGAGTCTTGTCCAAATTCATTCACTGGCCCTCTGCCTCTCTCCTGAATGACTCCATGGGAGTCCTTGAGTCTCAGCATTATTATATTTTATTTATACAGCACAATAAACGTACGTGGCACTTTCCAACATACATCAACCAGCAAGGCCCATTTTCTGATGAGTGCACAGTTTGATTCAGAAAAACACTGGTTTATAAAATGCAACAGTCCCCTGGCATGAAGAGGCTGAACTGTGCTGCTCTGAAGGCTCTTCCTCAGCCCCTAAAATTGACCCAAGCGGAAGAAATCCCCACCTGGAGAGGAGAATTTCGTTTGGAACAGCCCCTGGAGCTGGTCAGCTCCATGTGCTGCCTGTTCCGGGTTTGGGGAGCTGCAGGGATGGTGAATTTTTATCCTCTAGGAGAAAAGGTTTAAGAAGGGGAAGAGAAGATTGTGCAGAAGCAACTGTGGCCAGAGGAGTGAGAGAAGAGGCTGCAGGCACTGAGGGCAGGGAGGAAGGAGGGGCACGAGGGGCTCTGGAGAGCAAGGGGAGAGCGTGAGGCGTCCTTCCAACGTGAGGAACAGAATCAGGAACAAAGTGAAGCTGGGAAGGAGGGAGGGGTGGGGGAAAGCTGTTTTTAAGACTCGGGTTTACTTCTCATTACCTGACTCTGATCTCAGCGGTAATAAATTCAATTAACTCAATTAATTTCCCAATTCGGGCCAGTTTTGGGCTCCGTGGTGGGAGTTGCTGAGTGAGCCCTCCCTGCCTTGGTCACAGCTCAGGAGCTTTTTGTTGGATTTCCCTTCCTCTGTCCAGGTGAGGGGAGAAGTGATGGAGCAGCTTTGGGGGGGCAGCTGGCACCCTCAGGACAGTGATCCTCACAAGGGAATCGGCTCCTTTTGGGAACACTCCAAGGATATCTCTTGAGAAAGGGAAATATAAATAACCAGTCGTCAGCATCTCCCAAGTTTTCCCAAACCGCCTCCTCTGGGCACAGCCAGAGTGATCCGAGCAAATAACGGTGAGTAAACGCCAGGCTCAGAGAAACAAACAAGAGATTCAGTGCCTGGAGGTGTTTGTGCTTCCCACAGGGGCACGGGATGAGCTTCATCCAAAGCCTTTTCCTCTTTCAGCTGGGAAACCTCTCCCCAGGGCTTTGGGGAAGTTAAAGCAACCTGACATCGCAGGGCTCTGGAGGGGACGTGCCAGGAGTCAGTGGTGACATCCCCGGGGTTGTGTCCTCCTGGCTGTCCCCAGGGTCAGGAGTCAGTGGTGACATCCCCGGGGTTGTGTCCTCCTGGCTGTCCCCAAGGCCATGGTGTCAGTGGTGACATCCCTGGGACTGTGTCCTCCTGGCTGTCCCCAGGGCCAGGAGTCAGTGGTGACATCCCTGGGACTGTGTCCTCCTGGCTGTCCCCAGGGCAAGGAGTCCGTGGTGACATTCCCGGGGTTGTGTTCTCCTGGCTGTCCCCAGGGCCAGGAGTCAGTGGTGACATCCCCGGAGTTGTGTCCTCCTGGCTGTCCCCAGGGCTGTGGTGTCAGTGGTGACATTCCCGGGGTTGTGTCCTCCTGGCTGTCCCCAGGGCCGTGGTGTCAGCGTGGCTGGCAGCCCGTGGATGTCACTGCTCTGGTGACACCATCACCGCAGCCCCAGGATTGCTTCACGTGGAATCTCAATTGTTCATTTCTGTGCTGAGCCAAAGGGACCCTCGGGGGCTGAGGCCATGAACCCAAATCCATGGGAATTTTCTGAAACGCCTCCAACCTGGGGAATTCTGTGCTTTTCCAATCTCAAATGGCCTCCAGCAGCTCTCACAGAGGCACATCCCAAAGCCTCACCCCACCCCACACATCCACTCCTGGCTTGGCTTGGGGGGAAAGCAGATGGACAAGGGAGCTGTGGGCCCCATGGGAGCAGGGCCAGGGGACAGGAGGAGGACGCAGGGATGCTGCTCCCGCTGCAGGGAGAAATTCGTGTGGCCAAAGCTCAGCTGGAGGTGGAGGTAGCTGGAAAAGTGGAGCGCAATAAAAAGAGCATTTTCAAATCTTTGAATGAGAAAAAGGCAGCGTAGAAATAACATCAGCCCCTTCCAGGGTGTGGGTGGGCACCTCAAGGGCTGTGTCCAGCTCTGGGACACTCACAGCAAGACCTGGAGGGGCTGGAGCGTGTCCAGGGAAGGGAAGAGAGATGGGGAAGGGGCTGGAGAATTCCTGAGGGAGCTGGGAAAGGGGCTGAGCCTGGAGAAAAGGGGGATCAGGAGGGACCTTGTGGCTCTGCACAACTCCCTGCGATGTGGGTGCTGAGGGACATTCATGGAGAGATGGACTGGGGGACCCAGAGGCAGGAGGGAGCCCAGGGCTCCACCCATGGGCTGCCCTCACACCCACCCACGGATGCCTTCTGCCCACCTTGTGCCCTCGGAGCTGTCCCCCAGGTACAGGGCCACCAGGGACCAGCCCCACCCTCCCAGCTGCTCCCAGTCATACCAGTTCCCTCCCAGCTCAGCCCCAGGCTCTGGCTCCTTCCAGCCCTTGGATGGTGGAGCAGCCACAGGAACAGCTGCAGCTGCTGCCCCTGGGGAGGGACCCAGGCCCCTGTCCCCTCCTGGGCCCGTGTCCCCTCCCTGGGCCCGTGTCCCCCCCGGCCCGTGTCCCCCTGGGCTGTGCCCGATGCTCTGGGGGCTCAGTGGCCTCTTGGCCTTGGGCAGGCAAAGGGTCAGTGCCAGGTCCGGCCCCTGCCGGGGGCTCCAGCCATTCCCCCTCCCCAGGCAGGAGCTGTACCTGCACCAGGTGATTTCCCAGCTCCTGTTTTCCCATCAGGGTCCCACGGCTGTGTCCTGCCAGAGCTCACCTGAACGCGGGCCTGGGCTGGGGCTCAGGGGCTGCCCAGGGTGACAATAAAACCACCCCAAGGCCACCTGTGAGACCCTGGGAGCAGCAGGAACTCAGCGACACATCCTTCAGGAAGGGAATGGTGACTCCAAAGGGGCTGCAGGGCTCTTTTCCAGCTCCCCTGGAATTGCTGGGATGGCTCCAGAGATGCTCAGGGCCACCCAGGGGGACCCAGCTGTGTCACACCTTTTTGGGCAGGGCCACCAAGGAGCAGCCCCAGCCCCAAGAGCCCAGCTGGGCTCCCAGGGCTCCCTCCCAGCTCATCCCACACGGGCTCCCAGTGATCCCATTTCCCGCCGCATCCAGGCAGGAATCAGCAGCTGTCCCTGGCAGGTGGTGACACGGGGTGACAGCTGATGGCAGTGACCACCCCAACCCTCATCTGGACGCCTGGACCGGTGCCACCATCCAGCAGGGGAAGCGCTGGGGGCCGAGGGCAGAGCGAGGTCCCGGTGTCACCGCGAGGTCCCCGTGTCGCCGCGGTGGTGGCGGCTCGGTGCCATCTGCGGTGCTGCGACCTCGCAGCGAGGGTTTGAACACGCTCTGCCAAATTAGTGACAGGAATGAGATTCCAGGCGGGCCCTGGGGGCTGCTCCCACTAACGAGAGCCGGGGAGGCAGGGCTGGAGCTGCGCCGGGATCCAGATGGACGGGGAGGGATCTTTGGAGCTGCTCAGCGTCAGCGGTTGGGAGAATTCCCTGGATTGAGCTTCTCCCGGCGATGGGTTTGAGCTGAGGGAGGGCGGCAGCTCCAGAAATTCACCCTCGACAATCTCTGCTTTGGTTTTTGTGCGGGTGAGGGGTCCCTCGAGGGCTGTGTCCGGCTCTGGGACGCTCACAGCAAGATCTGGGGGGGCTGGAGCGTGTCCAGGGAAGGGAACAGAGCTGGGAAGGGGCTGGAGGATTCCTGAGGGAGCTGGGAAAGGGGCTCAGCCTGGAGAAAAGGGGGATCAGGAGGGACCTTGTGGCTCTGCACAACTCCCCGACAGGAGGGGACAGCCGGCGGGGTCGGGCTCTGCTCCAGGGAACAGGGACAGGAGGAGAGGGAACGGCCTCAGGCTGGGCCAGGGGAGGCTCAGGGGGGTCACCAGCAGGAATTTCCCCATGGAAAGGGTGGTCAGGGCTTGGCAGGGGCTGCCCGGGGAGGTTTGGAGTGCCCATCCCTGGAGGTGTCTGAGGAACTCCTGGAGGTGGCACTGAGAGCTCTGGGCTGGGGACAGGGTGGGGAGTGGGCACAGGACGGACTCGATGGGCTGGGAGGGCTGTCCCAACCTCAGTGATCCCGTGATTCCATTCTATAATCTCCACTTCCCATCCTGATCCCTCCCCGGAGCAGGAGAAAGAATCTCATCGTCGCTGTTATCGGGAAACATCTTCCTGCTGCTTTTAAAATTCCGAGCAGGAATATCAGTTCCAATGCCCGGCTCTCCTCTGCTGAGGCAGCGCCTTCCATGCGGGAGTGCCAGCGCTGCCATTCCCCTTGTTCTGGTAGAAACAATAAACACACAATCCCCTTTAATTCCTGCACACAAAGACCCGCGAGCTGTCCCTCACCAGGGGCTTCCCAAAAGGACAATGGCAACACGTTTTGGGCCACAAACTGGGAATTTCCCCATGGAATTTTTTTTTGTACCTTGAAGCCTTGGGGCTTCGATGCTCTCAGTGACAGGTTGTTCCAGAGGGAAGGCAGAGGAGGAAGAGGATTCCCTGAGGGAACTGGAGCCAGCACAGGCCACGGAGATCATCCAGTCCAGCTCCTGGCCCTGCACAGACACCCCAAAAACCCCACCCTGGGCATCCCCGGGAGTGGTGTCCAGGCTCTCCTGGAGCTCTGGCAGCCCTGGGGCCAACCTTGTATCCAACCTAAAGCTCCCTGACACAGCTCCAGCCGTTCCCTCAGATCACAGGGAGCAGAGTTGCCCCTCAGCAGGGATCTGCCGGCCCCAGAATGTGGGAAGGGACAGGGAACACGTGGGAAGAAGGAGCCGAGGGCACTGGGGGCAGCGGGACCATTCCCAGGCACTCCCACAGATGTTTTGTGGGGCCGTGGATTGAGTTCACTGCCCGGTGACCTGGACTGGCAGCGAGGTGGCACTTCCCAGCAGTGGCCGAGCCCTTTAGGGAGCAGCTTCAGTGAAGAGAAGAGAAACAGGAGCCAGGAAACCACTGGGGAGGAGGAATCGGGGAACTCCGAGCTCTGGGGAGAGGGGAGAGCTTGGTGGGCCAGGGGTGGGATGGTTTGTATCCACTGAAACCACCAAAAAGAGAGAAAAAACCTTCCTGGGTGGATTGATTCTCACTAGGGGTGGGAAGGCAGAGCTGGTGAGCTCCTCTGCAGAGGTTTGGTGGCAGGAATTCCATTTGGAGCAGGAATGAATCCTCACCTTCTCCAGGGTCAGGGGTCCCAAGCAGAATGGTTTTGAAAAAAAAAACCAAACAAATCCTTTTCCCTAAACTTTGGACACAGATTGTTTGGGATTCTGTTGGAACAGCACAGATCCACGTGCTCCAGGATTTCCACCAGGCTGTGAGGACGAGATGGAGTCACTGGGGTTTGGGGTCCCTGCTCTGCTCCTGGGGTTCCTGGGCCAGGAATTGCAGCACCTGAGGCCAGTGGAGCAGCTGGGCTGGGGCTGGCAGTGCTGGGACACCCCAGGACAAGCCCTGTGCGCCCTCTGGGGTGCCTGAGGCTGGGCAGGACACCCCAAAACATCCCAGAACCACAACCTTGAGCAGCTGAGCCCTGGACGGGGACGGGACTGAGGACAAACCATTCCTTGGGGTTATTCCTGGTGCTGAGCACATGAAGGGGATGGCACGGCTGGAGCAGGACACAGATGTCCCCAAGAAGACAGGTGTGCCACTGCCAGGCACTGCCAGGGACGTGTCCCCACTACAGCAGCTTCTCTGGAAGGACTCTGGGAAGGTCTGTCCGTGACAACCTTGGGAATCACCGAGATCAGGGCCCCTGAGCTCATCCCAGGGCTGGAGCCCCTCTGGAGCCAGGCTGGGAGAGCTGGGGGGGATCACCTGGAGCAGGGAAGGATCCAGGGAGAGCTCAGAGCCCCTGCCAGGGCCTAAAGGGGCTCCAGGAGGACTGGAGAACTTGGGACGAGGGATGGAGGGACCAAATAACGAATTTAAGCTGAAGGAGGGAAGGGTTAGATGGGATTTAGGGAAAAAAATCTTCCTGGTGAGGGCGGAGAGCCCTGGCACAGGGTGCCCAGAGAGGCTGTGGCTGCCCCTGGATCCCTGGCACTGCCCAAGGCCAGGCTGGACAGGGCTGGGAGCAGCCTGGGACAGTGGGAGGTGTCCCTGCCATGGCAGGGGTGGGCTGCGATGAACTTCAGGTCACTTCTGGCATTGTGCAGTCCCGAACAGCTCTGAATCCCTCAGCAAACAGAACTCAGGCAGGCCCTGAACCCTCAGCCCTCACCAGAGAATAGAAATCAGGTCACACCAGATGTCGCTTCTGCGGGGTTGAATCCCATTCCAGTGTCACCCTCGTGTCCCCACGGACACCCAGCACATGCAGGGGCACCTCAGTGTGGGGGGAGACCGCAGGATTCACCGCCTGCAACCCCAAAATCTCTGCAGAGCTCCGTGTTCTGAGGGAAATTCAAGGCTCCACATTCCTGACTCTCAGTGAGACAAATCCCTCCTCCAATGCAAAATTCAGGAGCCTTCCCCTCCCTGCTCGGATCCACTGGGTTAGCACAGAGAAAAAAAAAAAAAAAAAACAGGAATGAGGGAAACTTCTCCCTGGAAGAGCAACCTGGGAGTGAGGAGAGGCAGGTCCTGCAGCTCTGCAGGGTCCAGACATTCCAGAACAGGGATCCAAACACAAATGATGGATCTAAACACAAATCAAACCAGGATCCAAACACAAACCAAGCACCCGGACACAGCAGGCAGTGTCAGAGATGTTCCTGACATTCCCCCAGCTCTGGTTCCTCAGCTCTGGGATTTGAAGATCTCCTGACCACCCCCAAATCCAGTTATTTATGCAGAAATAACTTCTGTGGGAAGGGAAGGGAAGGGAAGGGAAGGGAAGGGA
Source organism: Chamaea fasciata (assembly GCF_029207755.1). Taxonomy (NCBI): domain Eukaryota; kingdom Metazoa; phylum Chordata; class Aves; order Passeriformes; family Sylviidae; genus Chamaea; species Chamaea fasciata. Next base: position 801,902 of record NW_027094116.1, on the reverse strand, counting down.
AGGGAAGGGAAGGGAAGGGAAGGGAAGGGAAGGGAAGGGAAGGGAAGGGAAGGGAAGGGAAGGGAAGGGAAGGGAAGGGAAGGGAAGGGAAGGGAAGGGAAGGGAAGGGAAGGGAAGGGAAGGGAAGGGAAGGGAAGGGAAGGGAAGGGAAGGGAAGGGAAGGGAAGGGAAGGGAAGGGAAGGGAAGGGAAGGGAAGGGAAGGGAAGGGAAGGGAAGGGAAGGGAAGGGAAGGGAAGGGAAGGGAAGGGAAGGGAAGGGAAGGGAAGGGAAGGGAAGGGAAGGGAAGGGAAGGGAAGGGAAGGGAAGGGAAGGGAAGGGAAGGGAAGGGAAGGGAAGGGAAGGGAAGGGAAGGGAAGGGAAGGGAAGGGAAGGGAAGGGAAGGGAAGGGAAGGGAAGGGAAGGGAAGGGAAGGGAAGGGAAGGGAAGGGAAGGGAAGGGAAGGGAAGGGAAGGGAAGGGAAGGGAAGGGAAGGGAAGGGAAGGGAAGGGAAGGGAAGGGAAGGGAAGGGAAGGGAAGAGAAGAGAAGAGAAGAGAAGAGAAGAGAAGAGAAGAGAAGAGAAGAGAAGAGAAGAGAAGAGAAGAGAAGAGAAGAGAAGAGAAGAGAAGAGAAGAGAAGAGAAGAGAAGAGAAGAGAAGAGAAGAGAAGAGAAGAGAAGAGAAGAGGCTTTGAGGAAAACTTTCCAGCACCTTCCAGTACCTAAAGGGGATCCCAGGGAGCTGGAGAGGGATGGGACAAGAGGGAATGGATTCAAACTGGCAAAGAGTGGGTCCAGGCTGGATATTGGGAAGGAATTCCTGCCCCTGAGGCTGGGGAGGCCCTGGCACAGTTGCCCCATCCCCGGCAGTGCCCAAGGCCAGGTTGGAGCCCCCTGCTCCGTGGAAGGTGTCCCTGCCCAGGGATTTCTCACTGCTGCATCAGCAAAGCCTCCTGGATTTCAATTCCCTCAATCTGGCTGCCGAGGTTGGACAGCAGCCCTCAGCCCCGGCCAGGAGAAGGAGCAGAGTTCCACCCTGAGGGGCTTTCACATCAGCTTTGCTGGGTTTTTATCCACCCGGCGGTTTTTTACTGCGCACCAGCTGGAGCAGCTCCCCCTGTAAGGCTTTTCCAGCCAGCCCTCAGCTCCCTGATGTGTCTGTAATGAGCCCCGTGGATGTATAATTTAGGATATGTTTAATCTCGCTGCCTCTGGAATAAAAAATTCAACGTTTCGGTTGGTCTGGGCCTTTTTATTTTAAAATACCCTCAGTTCTGTCGTTGTCCAGGCTGTCCAGGGAGTCCCACGTGGCAGAGTCAGCCTGGGATGAGGAGGGGGGATAACTGATGGGCTGGGGATGGCGACCTTTGCTGGCCTCAGGCCGCGTCTCCCCGCGACTCCTTTATTCCCTGCTCCAAGTCCTTTTTCCGTGTGGTTTGTTTGCCTCCAGCCCATGATGGATGGGGCACAGACTTAATGAGGTCGTGTTTTCCCACCAGTTCCATTTGGAGCCGTTTAATGCTCGGCTCGGAGCAGGAGATGGAGTTAAAGGCTGTTTAAAGGTCCGTGATGCAGACGAGAATTCTGCCCAATTTTCACTCTTTTCCATATTTGTTGATGAGCAGCTCCAGGGGGGAGGTGAAGCCTGGAGCTGATTTTTTTGGGGGGAGGATGAGGATGATTTGGTGGCCCTGGATGAGGCTGGGATCCCACGCAGAGCAGGAACTCTGCCCAAGGGGAAAAAACCTGACCAGGGCAGGGACGCTGTGCAGACACTGGGGATGAGGAGCAGCAGTGGAGGGGAATCCTTGCCCACAGGGGGAAGGCTCCATCCTGCCGGATCTCAGAGGGAAAACCCTCCTTGGAGTCCAGCTGGATGCAATTCCCCGACCGGGTGAGGATGTCAGGAGCCAGGATGGAGCTGAGCTGGTGAGCGCACAGACCTTCCAGCCCGTCAGGACTGAGTCTGGAATTTTCTGCTGGAACTCCTGAGGGCTTTTCCGTAGCTCTCCTGGGAAAGCACCGAGGGAAATCATCTCGCTGCAGGTGCAGGGGCATTCCCAGCCCAGCTGATGGGCCCCTGGAACCCACCGTGCTCCTCCAGGAGTCTCACCTTTGCTGGGGCAGCTCTGCCGGGCCCAAATCTCTGTTCCTCAGGTCTGTGGGCACATTCCAGCCCCATCCACCGATCCCAGGGCACAGACACACCCGGATTCAACAGCTCCTGAGCCGCCCACCTCGGAGCTGGCAGCAGGCTCAGGCGCACAGGCAATGTCCCCACTCCAGGCCACAACATCCAGTGGCACAAGCCCTGGGATAATCGCACCCATTCCCCACGGAAAGCTGCAGGATTTGGAGCAGTTTCCCCGCGGGTCCCCTCCCGGCTGCCCTGGTTGTTCGTTTTCTCTGTTGATTCTCCGGCAGCCCCAGCAGGGCTCTGCCCCTGTTAATGTCGCTGATTAAATTTCGGAGTCTCCGACGTAAATATTCCGGGAGATTTCCCCTCTTCCCACCGTTTCGACAGCCCAGTCTGGAAATTTATGGATGTTTGTGCATGGGGGTGGGACTGGAGGGAAAGCCGGGGACAGATGTGGCACTGACACATCCCCAGGGCTCCCCAAGAGCCCTGCCTGGACCCTTTGGGATGTCCTGCCCCTTCTGCCACCCCCAGCTGCCAGGAAAATGCAGGAAAAGCCTCTGGGATGTCCTGGATGAAGTCTGATCCTCCAAACCTGCACAGGGAGGATGCAGAGGAGGGAGGAGGTGAGAAAAGCTCCTGGAGGTGCTGGATTTCCTCAGCAGGAGCCAAGCTCTGCCCTCCCAGCCCAGCTGCAGCCGGAGTCAGGGCCGGGCACTGCTCCAGCCTCCATCCCCCCCGGGGTGAGGTCTGAGGTGTGGGATTTGGAGTGTGGGGTCTGGGATCTGGGCTCTGGGGTGTGGGGAGTGGGATCTGGGGTCAGGGGTGTCACGTGTGGGATTTGGGCTCTGAGAACTGGGGATTGGGATCCAGAATCTGGACTCTGGGGTCTGGCATCACAGCCTGTGGCAGGGATTTCCATCTAGGGGCTCCTCCCCACTCCCCGTCCTGCTGCTCCCTCTCCATTCCCCTTCCCCGTGTCCCTGCTGGCTGGAGGCTCTGGCTCCTCTCCTTGTGCTCAGCACCTCGTGCCAGCGGTGGGAGAAGCCTGAGCTCCCTTGGAGAGCAGCCAGAGCCTCTCCTGGTTCCCTGTCCCCATCATCGCTCATTTATTCTCCCTCACCCCGCACATTTCCCCACTCCTCCCTCCCCACCGGGCCTGCCTGTCTCTGGACAGAAGGGATGACATCCTTGTCCCTGACAGGTGACAATAGAAGACTCTAAAACCTGGGGAGAATCGATCTGAGCTCCAAGAGCTGACAGGAGAGGGAGGGGACGGGCCCGGCGTGTCCGTGCCGCTGCCGGGGACAGCCCAGGGAGGGACAGCGACAGCGACAGCGGCTGGCACGGACTGAGCCCCGCCTTGCAGAGCCCTCCCTGCCCTTCCTGCGCCCAGGGCCGGGGTTGGGTTTGCTAATGTGGCCAAGCTCCTCATTCCCGTGGGGCTCGGGGGCTTCCCGTGGAGCAGAGCGGGATCCGCACCCCTGGGAGCCACCACAGCCTCTCCTTGTGTCCCTCCCTCTGCCATCCCATCCTGCCTGCTCCGGGAGCCCTGGAGGGAGGTGGTGGCACCTCCGGCCCCTCACCTGGGGCAGGTGATGCCCTGAGGTCCCCATGGGCTGGCAGAGGCTGCCCAGACCCCGGGGACAGCCCAAGTGAGCTGAGCTTCTCTCTCTGCTTCTCTGCAGAGCAGCCAAGCCAGCCAGCAGCCCCAGGCTTGTCCTGAGTCTGGGACCCGGGGGGAATTCTGGCCTGGCAGGGCTGGCTCCAGGGAATCTCTGTCCTGGGGAGCAGGGCAGCTCCTGCTTGAGGGCGGGATGGAGCAGCACGGGAATCTCATCAGGAAAAACGCCTTTCCCGATCCCAAAGGAGATCCCCCCCGGGAAGGAACACCACTGACACCCCCTGGGGTGGGGGCTTGCCCCGTGCGTCCCTGCTCACCTGCCCCTGGAGATGAATGGGGAGCTTTGCTCCCTCCTTGGGTGGTGCCAGGGATGTCCCAGCCCCGCTTCCAGCAGGAATCCTGCAGGGAATGGGGAGGCTGGAGGGATGCTGGCAGCTCTCAGGGACCTCGAGGCAGGATCCCTCTCCTCAGGAAGGGACCCCCAGGAGCTGAGGAGGTGTTTGCCTTGGAGCTGCACCAGTGCCCACCAGAACGGGTCATTGCAGGGCTTTAAAACTTGGCACGGGGATTTGGAATGAGGGAGAAACGCTTGGGGAACCTGGAGAGAGGTGGGATGTGACAACAGAGCTCCTGCAAGATCTGGCTGCTCTCCCGGCAGGTGCAGAACCAGGAGCCAGGGCAGGGCGGGGAGAAGCTTTTCCCAGCACAGCTCCGGCAGCCATGGAACATCCCAGCCAGGGCCAGCCGGGACAGCTCTGCTGCCCTGGGAGTGAACAGGGATTTGTTCCCATCGCTCCTGGAAAGCCTCACTCCGAACACGGGCTGCCCCGTGTTCCAAAATCCCCTTTCCAGCAGGAACATGCCGGGATCTCGACGCCTGGAGGCCTCGATCCCAGCCAGGGAGAGGCAGAACCTCCCTGTGCACTCAGGGGATGGAGCAAACGTGGGGAACCTGTGTGAGGAACATTCCTGGGATTCTCCCTCCCGTTGGCCTGGGAGCCTGCACGGGGACCCTCCCCAGGTATCCCTGTCCTGTTTGTGCTCCTTCTCCTGTCCCGCAGCCCCAGGGAACAGCCCCGGGAAGGAGCCCCAAACACCCCGAGCACCTTCATCGTTTCATCTCCCATCAGCGATGAGCCAGAGCCGCTGAGTTCCACCCGGTAATTCCTGCGGGGAGTTCCCCGGAACAGCTCCGTTTGCAATTCAATGCGGGAACACTTCATTATCACCGCTGATGGAGCATCAGATGCTGCTAATTTGTGGGAATAACTCCAGAAAGAAGCATCCTCCTCGTTGAGGAAGCGAATCTGCTGGTCCAGCTCTTTGAGCAGGAGAAAGAGGAACGCGCCAGGAGATCGGAGAGTGGAGAATTTCACACTCCCTTTAATGACTTCCTTTAATAACTTCCCTGTTTTCCGAGGGGCTCGGGAGCTTTGGGGGTGTCGGGGCGTGACCGAGATCCCTGACCTGTGTCGCAGGGAATTCCCAAGCCCAGGATGGACGGAATCTTGCAGGTTTAATGGCCCTTTGCTGCCTTTCTCCTCCATGAATGTGCCCAGCTGCTTCTGGCCTCCTCTCGGCCTGGCACAGCCTCGCTGTCCTCAGCTGACCCCCCTGCCAAGGCTGCTCTTTCCTCCTGGTTGTTCACAAAACCAGGAAAACTTGGGAAGCCGAAGCTCCGTCTCTCCGGATTCTGGGGCTGGAGCCCGGGTTTGGTGGGAGAAGGGATGCGAGGGAGCCGCAGGGTGAGGGAAGGGGAGGAAACGCTGCTGGGCGAAGCCCAGGGAGCTGCGGGGTGGCCGTGGGACACTGACCTTGTCCTCAGAGGTGGCGCTGCCCGCTCCCTGTCCCGTGTCCCACGGGGTCAGCCATCCCTGCTCCGGACCCCTCCGGCTCCCCTGCACATCCCCGGAATGTCGGGCACTGCCCAGGCTCCCGGGTTTGGACACCGCTCCCAGGGATGCCCAGGGTAGCATCGTGCAGGGCCCGGAGTTGCACTGGGTGATCCCCGCTGGGTTCCCTTCCAGCTCGGGATATTCTGGAATTCTGTGATGTCTCCTGTGATCTCAATCCCAAGCTCCGGCTCGCCTCCGGAGTCGCTGCTCCTCCCTGGGAGGCTGGGCTGAGCCTGAGGAGAAAGTGTCACCCTGCGGGGAGAATTCCTGCCCTTCCCAGCCTCTCCCGCCGTGTCCTGCAGCCCTGGCACCTCCCCTGGCGCTGGGATGAGGCGGCAGGGAGAGCAGGGCTGCTGGAAATAGTGCCCAGTGCTGCAGGACCGGCCTCAGACGGGAGCCGGAGCTGGAAGGGGCCGGGATGAGCAGCCCCAGCCACAGCCCGGGCCCCACCCGGAGATTTTAGGGACAAGCCCCGAGTCCCGATGGATCCCGAGGGAGAGGGAGGAAGGCAGTGCACGGAGCTGGGATGCGCATCCCCGGCTGAATGTGAATTCTGCTTCCAGCACCACTGCCAGCCATTTCCAGAGGATGAAGAGCCGTTTTCCTGGATTTTTTAAAATCATTCCCAGCTGAAAATCCCCCTGCCCTGCCAGGACCCGGCAGCTCCTGACTCACCCTGCGGCTGGTGGCTGGATTTGAGGGATAAAATTCCTTCCCTTACGGGCTCCTCTGGGCTGCTGCGCTGTCCCCAGCACGGAGGGTCGCCTGGCCATGGAGGATTCCGTGTCCCCTGCCCTGCAGGGGGGACACAGGATGGCAGGAGGGACAAGCAGGTGGCACCAGGGGGGACCGACACTTTGCTCCGTGCCAGGGGCCGCCAGCCCACCTTGTCCCCGCTGTCCCTTTGCTCTCATACCGTGCCAGGAGATCCCACAGGGTGTGGGACTGTCCCCATCCCCTGGGGAACCTCCAGGGAGGGCAGGGACTCCTCTCCAACCTCGCTGAGTCCCAGGGGAGCTCCGGGCTCGGGTGGACACGTTTGTCCCCCACATTTACGGGTTGGGGACCACACAAAAGGGACGAATCCATCCCACAGGTGCTGATCCCATCCTGCTGTGGTGCCTGGAGGAGGAGGAGGAAGAGGAGGAGGAGGAGGAGGTGTCACACCCTAACTCAGCACAGGAGCAACTGGATTGCTCAGGGTTGCCCTGGTGGAGGTTCAGGATTGCTCTGAGGCTGAGGAAACCCCCCTGGGAGCAGGAGCCACTCATGGATGTCCCAGCCCTTTAACTGGTGCGATTATCCCAGCAAACCCGGGATCTACAGGAATTCTGTGAGCACGACTCATTCTCTGGAGAGGGGTCCCGAGCTGGGGGCTTACCCTGACCCCCCCAGCCCTGCCCTGTGCTCCAGTTCCCATGTTCCAGCTCCTCTTCCTGCTCCCACTCCTGATCCCGGTGCTCTCCCCAGAGCTGGATTGCTCCATCCCCATCCCAGCTGACCCCAAGCACCGGCCTGGGGGGGCAGTGGCCAGGCTGAGGGGGTCAGGGCTCAGCAGAAGGAGATCCCCAGGGGCTCCTCACACCCCTCCTGTCCCCCCGGAGTCAGGGAATCACTGTGGGAATGACAGGATGGAAATTCAGGCATTCCCGAGCTGCCCCCACGGCTGGAAATTTCCCCGGGGCCGCTCCTGGGCAGAGCAACGACCCCAGGAATTATCCCGAGGGAGAATTATCCCAGCTCGGGAGTTCAGGTGGCTCAGCAGGGATGGACTCCGGCCAGGCAGGGAAGGGAAACTGCGGATGGAGGGGAATTCTCAGGGGGGTGAGAATTCCAGGCTGGGCCGGGCCCTCTCAGCCTCACCCTCTCTGAGATCCTGGGCTCATCCTGACAGAGCCCAGCAGGTCACCGAGGGCTCTGCTGGGAACGGCCGGGAAACATTCCACCACAAGATGTGGGAGCCCACAGGGCCGGGGGTGACTCCCCTGGGTTTGGCAGTCCTGGCTCTCACATCTCACCGCTTGTTCCCTGCTCTCCCCGGCACCCGAGCAAAGCCCCTGGGCTCTGCTGACTTCCCTGGAATGCCCCTTTCTGCTGGAAGTGCTGACTCACAGACAGGAGAGATCCTGTCCCGCAGGAGGAGACCTTTAACTCCCGAGCCCCCCGTTCTCATGGCACGCCGTGGCCAGGAGCTCCCCCTGCACCATCAATTATCCATTCCCTTCATTCCTTGGGGAGAAATTCCCCCCTGGGAGGGCGGGCAGGCCCTGGCACAGGGTGCCCAGAGGGGCTGTGGCTGCCCCTGGATCCCTGGCAGTGCCCAAGGCCAGCCTGGACGTGGCTGGGAGCAGCCTGGGAAGGTTTCCTGGGATTGGATGATCCTTAAGGTCCTTCCAGCCCAAACCATTCCGGGATTCTACGATTCCATGATTCATTCCCAAATTGCTCAATTTAATGTTTTTAAGGCACTTCACTTGCCCTTGGCTCAGGATCTCACTCTGTGCCTTAACCCCTTCCATATTCTCCGTGCCTCAGGCCGTTCTCCTTTCCTGGACCCTCTCCCCAGCCCAGCCTGGTGACTCCCATGGATGTGAAGACCATTTACAGCCCTCCCATTCCCAGGTCTACCCCTCCCCTGCCATCTCCACGCACCAGAGCCCCACTCCCTTCTCCTGGAATCTTTGCAGGCTCTGAGAGGGGTTCATCCATCATCTGGAGACTTGGCAGCATTCCTGGGACTGTCAGTTCCCGGGAACAAACAGCTGCAGAGCACCGTCCTCTTCCCGGAATTGGGGAGGAGCACTCGTGGCTCCAGCCCACGGTGTGGGGATGGCTGAGTGTCCTGGAGCCCGGGATGTGCCTGGGATGAGCCACATCCCCCTCGGCTCCAACAGCAGCTCCATGGAATGTTCCAGCCTGGAGCTGGCAGCGGGGCCCTGTGCTGCCACCAAGGACACCGGACGTTGTCTGAGGGACACCTGAAGCCACACACAGGACACGGGCCCTTGGTGCCTCTCCTGGCTCCCAGCTCCATCCAGGGGATCCCACGGAGCCCATGGAGCCACTCATGTCCCGGGAGCTCACCTTGCTCTGTGCCGCTGGCACAGTCCCCACGCCTGGCACTGTCCCCACACCTGGCATCAAGCCCTCACCTGGCCTGTCCAGCTGGGACGTCCCTGTGCTGGGAATTCAATGCATCCAGAGGTGTTTTCCAGCTGGACGCCACCTGGTGTCACCCAGCCCATGTCCAGAGATGTTCTCCGGCCTCCTGAGCAGGATCCCTGCGCAGCAACACCTGGAGCTCCTGCTCTCCCCATTCTCCATATCCAGGGTAGGATCCAGCAGTGTCCCTTGTCACACCAATCCTGAATCCTGGAGCTCCTGCTCTCCCCATTCCAAGCATGTACCAAGTGTGGGGTCCAGCGGTGTCCCTTGTCACACCAATGCCAGCACGATCCCAAATCCCGGAGCTCCTGCTGATGGCAAACCAAGGACCCCCCCGCCCCCAGTTCCCCAGACTGGGATTTCTCCCAGCAGGCACGGGATCAGCTCAAACGGCCATCCAGGGGTTCATATCCCCAGGTGTGATCCCAGCAGGAATTCTCCCAGGATCTGCGGCTGACCCAAAGGCGGAGCAGCATTGCAGGGAGGGATCCAGGGGATGGAACATCCTGGGGGCTGGAGCAGCTCCCGTGGAATTCAGCAGGGGAAGGAGCGGGGTTTGGTGCTGATCCCGGGGATTTCTGCCCTGGGTTGGGAATCCAGGAGGAATGGCAGAGCTCAGGGAAGGAGGAGGAGAGGAGGAATCCTCGCCCTCAATCCGACAGGGAAGCAGAACCATGGAGGGGAGAAGCTCCGGTTAATCCAGAGCACAAATTGGCACAGGAATAAATAAATATGAATTTGCCAGGAGCACAGGCTGGAAATTAATAGGATTTTAACCACCAGAGAAGCTGGTTCTGAAAACCCCAGGCCAGGCAAGAAACCCTCTGGATTCCAGGATGGATTTGCACCATTCCTGGTTCACAGGAGGACAAGGACAGGAGTGGACGAGGCTTTAATGGCCAGAAATCCGTGTGTACAAACATTAAAAAACAGAGCAAACAGGAGGAGCTCCAATTCTTCATACAAAGCAAAATTCTGATTTAATTGGCATAACAGGCTCGTTGGGATAACTTCTGTCTGGAATATTAATATCCGGCTGGATACTCTGCGGGAAGGGCAGGCAAGGAGAAAAAGGAGGATCTCAAGAGCAGAGGTGCACACTGAGCAGGGGACTGAGGGGGGGGAGGAGACATTTGATGAGAATTTAAGAGGAAAAAATGACTGTTGCTACAGCGGAGGCACCAGGAATTGGGCTGGGAAGAGCCGTTGGAAGCATTTAATCCCAAAAAACCACCCCCGGGATTTGGTGGGAGCAAGGGATTTTATCCCCTCGGAAGGGCTTTGACAGGGATCTCGGACATCACTGGTTTGGTTTGGCAGGTGCTGCGACTGCCTGGGCAGGACAGCTCTGACCAAAGGGTAAAACACACAAAACCCCAGAGGAAAAAAGGACAAAACCCCCCCAAGGCTGAAATTCCCTGGATTTGAGAACAATAGATCGGATTCTTTGGGATGGAGGAGCACAGGGATTTAAGGATGGAGTCAGGCACCACCCGAGGGAACCAGGGCTGTTGTTATTTATCCCTGGCCTTGGCGATTCCCTCACCAGGGCTCCCGATCCTGCAGCTCCCCCAGAGTCCACTTTTCCCCAGGAATGCTCCCCGAAGGTGCCACGTGCAGGGATTCCCACCCCATTCCCGTGTGACATTCCCGGGATGAGGTGCAGACAGCCCCAGTTAACTCAAGCTGCTCTAAACCAAGAGCTGAACCCGTCTGGGCTAAAAAAAAAAATCCCCCTGGGAGACGCTTTTAGCTCCAAGTGGGAAAAGAAATCAACGTGGCCATGGGCAGAGTTTCTTCAGGCCTAGGAGGGGAAGTTTTCCTGGTCCCAGTCCTTCCTGCCCTTCACCCTCACCCCATTTTCCTGGGGATCTCTTCCCATTTTATCCAGGATTAATTTTTTTAAATTTTTTTTTTAAGTTTTCTCCATTTTTTTTGTCAAGTCTTTGTGTCCCTTCCTCCCTTCTCTGGTCAAGAATATCCAAAGAATGTCCAAATCGACACCTTTTCCTTGGCATGAAACCTTCAGCCCAGCTCAAAGAATTCCTTGTGCCATCATCACAGAGAGGAATTCTTCATCTTTAGGGTCCTGGGAGTGAATTCCCTGAAAACCGGAGGGAAAAGGTTCAGGACGGGGTGATGGGTTGCACTCCAAGTTTCATCCCTGGAATCCTTGTGTCACGTTTGGTGCGGAGGACATGGTGGGATCAAGGTGCTCATGCACCTGTCGACTTTAGGGTGTGTTAATTATGGAATTAAATAGGAAAAAAAAATGGGATTTTGTGTCCTGGAGAAAGGGAACAGGGAGCAGTTGTGGTGATGGCAGCAGGGCAGATGGTTTATCCAGGACTTCAGGGCCAGCTCTGCTCCCAGCCCAGTGGATCCAGGTGCTGAATCCCTCTCCCAGCACAAATTTAAAGAGATTTAAAGTGATTTTTTTTTTTTAAAAAAATTGATCATCCAGGCCACATGAGACACCCCGAGCCAATCCTGAAGTTATTCCTGAGGGTTGGTCCTGGCAAGTTCCTTCTCCTGGCAGAGCCCAGCGGTCAGGACTCCGTTTCCTACAGATCCCTCTCCCCTCACACCTCTCCTTGCAGAGAGGTTTTGTCTGAAATGATGAATTTGGGGCACTGGATGCCAAGGGCAACAAACAGCAGGAGCTGTTCCCAAGGTCTGGATGCGCAGGAGGAGCTGGGAGCATGGACAGCTTTACCTGGGATTACCCCCGAAAAAAGCAAACCAAACCAAAACAAAAACCCAACAACAAAAAAGAAAAAAAACCCACAAACAAACAACAGCAACAAAAAAATCCAAACCAAAACAAAAAAAAAATCCCAAACTGGATTTGAGGAGGAACATTGGAGGAACTGGAAGGAGGAACATTGACACTCAGAGTTCTCACAGAATTCTCACTCAGAATCCCAGAATGGTTTGGGTAGGAAGAGACTTTAAAGTCCATCCAGTTCCACCCCTTTCCTTTGGGCAGGGACACTTCCCACTGTCCCAGGCTGCTCCAGTCCCTGTCCATCCTGGCCTGGGACACTGCCAGGGATGGAGAATCCATGGAATTCCCCATGCCAGGGCCTCACCCCCCTCCCAGGGAAGGGTGGGAACGTGCTGAGCACTCCCAGCTCCAGCTCAGAGCTCCACACCTCATTCCCTGTGCCCGTGAAAGCCAAATTCCCATTCCAGTGCTGTCCCCATCGCTCGCTGCAGGGACTCTCCCTCTGATCTGTGACCATGGAATTTCCCTCAGGGCTGTCAGGGAAGGGCTTTCCCCCCTTTTTTATAAATCTGAGTACTCCCCCTCCCTCAGGCCCTGCTGGGGAGCAGCAGCTGAACCTCCCAGGGCACTGCAGCAGCCCCTCGGGTGAAATCTCCCCCGTCCCCTGTCCCTGGCCTGAGGCTGGTCCCTCTTTGCCTTTTCCATCAGCTCAGGACAGCTGGAATTTCTCTGCTGAGCCTTTCCTCAAATCCATCTGCTCCAGATCTCCTTCCCATCCTAGCAGAGCCTCCAGAGCTGGCACCGAACACTCACCAGCTTTTCCCGAGTCCATTTGCCCTGTAAATCCACACTTATCCCATTCGTCCAGGCAGGAATTATTTGTGGCTCCCGATTTTCCTGCTCTGCCCGACGCAGTCAGAGCTTTCAGCTGAGTTTTGGGGGGTGGGTCTGAGGCCAGTTATTTCCTTTAATAGTTGGTTGAACCTGGAATTTCCATTGCTCTGATTCCTTGGATTCCCGTCCAGCTGTGCCAGGCACGGAGAGGGGCCAATCCAGGAGCAAATCCCTGCTGAGCTTCCCGGGAAAGGCTGAGAGGATCCCTCAGGTGATGAGTGGGGGGAGAAGGGTCTGCAGCCAAAACCACGCCTGAGGCAGGGCTTGGCTTCTCCTGCTCCTAAGGAAGGGTTTCCCGAGTGATCCAAGGGAGCCCGAGGCTCTCAGGATTCCCAAATTTCTGATTCCAGCGTTCCCAAGATGGGACCACAGCCCTGTCCTGCCTCTGGAGAGGGCTGGAAAACCCCTCAGCCTCCACAGGATCCATGGGGGGATCCCAGCCCCATTTCCTCCCCCTCAAAAGCTGCCGGGGAATCACTGCAGGCTCCCTACAGGCTGATCCAGCGACCCAGATTTCCCAGGAATTCCGGGTCTCCACGAGGAGATCACACCTCGTGTCAGGGAAGGAGGAACAAACCCAGGGGCGGCTCCACCAGGGGCAAAAATGGGGCTCCCTGGGAGGAAGAAATCTTGGGAAGAATCCTATCCTGACCAAAAATCCATGCGGGAATTCCTGGGGGAGGAATCCTATCCCGACCAAAAATCCATGCGGGAATTCCTGGAGGAGGAATCCTATCCCGACCAAAAATCCATGCGGAATTCCTGGTCGAGCTTGGGATGTGGCCAAGGCGGATCCATGCATGGAATCGAGGGAGTGAGGATGGAGCCAGGAGCTCATTCCGTGCAAGTGTTTGGAAGATCTGGGTGATTCCAGGCCTGTGAAGACAGGGAATGGCTGGGAATTCACAGAAAATTGACTTTTCCAGCCCATTATCTTGATGGGATGATAAATGTGGGTGATGCAGATGAATTGATAATTAAGGGAATAACGGAATGCGAGGAGCGTTTCACCAGGTCCCACAGGGCCACGGGACTGGAGTGGGAAAATCAACATCAATCCCACGGAAGGGGCTGGAATTTTCTCAGCTCACAGGTCCCACCCTGCCCTGAAAACAGGGATTTCCAAAAATCCTGCACCACCCAGGACTGACAGGGAGCAGGGAAAACCTCCTCAACCCTAAATCCTATCTCTCCAAGGAGGTCCCCAGTGCCAGCACCCCCATCCCAGATTCCAGCAGGATCAGGGCTCACCTCGGCCCTGGGGGTGACAGTTGAGGGGTTCAGCCCAAATCTGGGCACCCGTGAGGGAACAGGCTGTGAAATTACCACCGTGGCCCATGGAAATGGGATTCATCCGTGCACGTGTGGGATGTCCCGGAGATCCACAGAGCCCTGAGGGACCAAACCAACCTGGGGGAGACTCAGCTGAGGAAGCCAAGGTGGGAATCCAGGTGGCTGTTCAGGTGACCAAGCCCTGGAGCTCCTGCTGGCAAGGCCTGGAGAGATTCCCGGGAAGCCCAAACCTGCTCTGCTGCTAGGACATGGGTTCAGTCCCCCACACACCTGGCATGTCCTGCAGCCCCAAGCTTTGCCTCCACTGCCATTCCAAAGGGACTTCCAGCAGGGCCTGGATCACAGCTTCCATCCCTGGGGTGGCTTCTCCTGAATTCCAGCACCTCCCAAATCCCTGGATGTCCCTGTGGGCAAGGAGACCCCACCTCACCCAGCACGGACATCCTCACCCTGAGCTGGGACTGTCCCCTGTGTTGGTGTCACCTGCAGGGAGTGGAGGAGGACCCTCGGGCCTCCAGCTGTCTTCCTTTTCACAGGAAAAACCAGCCCCAGCATCCCTGGGCTTCCATCCAGGAGAGCCAGACCTGGGTTTCTCCAGCTGCAGGCTCCAGTTTGTGGAGCTGGGATGGGACTGGAGCACTGGGAACCTCCCACCTGCCCCGCCTGTGTCTGTGACTCAACAAGGACAAGGTTCCTGCAGGTTCCTTCACCTGGCAGTGCCCGGGGGACGTTCCCACCTCCTGGATGATCCCAGTCCCTGGGCAGAGCTCCGGGACGTGGCACAGATTTCCCAAAGCTGGGATTTGGCACGTTCCCAGGATCCAGCCTGGCAGGGCACAGGGAGTCCAGGTTTGCAGGCGGCCTCGGGAGGCCGGGCTCAGCTCAGCTCCTCCAGGAAATTTGTCTGCTGGGAGTCCTTCAGCTCCTTCCCTCCATCCTCCATCCCTGGGAGTGTCCCAGGCCACGTTTTGTTGGATGGGGCTTGGAGCGACCTGGGATCAGTGGGAGGTGTCCCTGCCGTGGGGTGGGATGAGATTTAAGGTCCCCACCCAAACCATTGTGTGATTCCAGGAGCTGCAGGTGCCGGCTCCTCGAGAAACCCAGGAATGACAAACGCAGGGCCATCCCTGCTGGCAGGGGCAGTGCCAGGTGGCTCCACCAGCCCCGCTCCAAGAGCTGTTGGCTGGTGGCAGATGAGTGACAAATTCCAAAAAAAATAAAAAATCCAGAATTCCGCCACCCCGCCCCTGAGCTGCACCCAGAACCCTCCGTGGGTGGTGTCCATGTCCCTCCCAGGGGTCACGCCTCATTCCTGCCTCAATTCCATGAGACATCCAGCCCGGAGCAGCCCTGGCTGCCGGCTCACAGCCCGGGGTCACAGAGTGGGAGCGCCTTGGCAGTCACTGCCACCACCCCCAGCTCATCAGCGATGGAATTCTGACCCCTTCCCCTTTTCCCTGTTTTTTTTTTTTTTTCAGGGATGCATTTCCTGACCCGCTGCTCTTCCCGGTGCCGGGGCAAGGACGGGAGAGCAGATTTTGTGAGATGATGGCTCTGGGGAGGTGTTTGTCAGTGCTGGAATCTCACTTCTCCGGGAATTAATTCGGGAATTAGAGCTTTGTAAATCGGGAGTTCATCCCCAGCCCCGCTCCCCTCCCGGGGAACTCATCCAGGGTGATCCAGGCGCCGCTGGATCGGTGACCAGCTTTGGATATGGGAGCTGCCGCCTCTGACTGGAGGGAAGTGACACAGAAAACCCCAATTCCTCATTAGTCACAGAGACTGGATGGACAGTTAATGAGCTGCCCGGAATCCAGAGGGGCAGGAGGAGGGAGCGGAACGGAGGTGCCCAGAACCCCGACCCCGCAGGGCTGCTTGGGGAGAAAAAAAAAAAAAAAAAAAAAGGAGCAGTTTTGCTGTGAATTCTGCTTTAATCAAATCCCAGAGTAAGAGAAAGGTGGGAATCAGAGGTGCTGCTGCCGTGCAGGTGCTAAAGAGCCGCGGGGAGGTGTGAGAGGACCTTTCCTGGAGGGCAGCTCCCGCTTTGCGGGGACCCTCAGGAGCGGGGGATGCTTTTCCCACCTCTGCACAGAGCATTTCACACTCCAGTGAGAGGGGATTTTGGAATTTTTTGCCCTTCTCCCTTCAGGCCCAGTTTAAAGCTGAGCTCTGCTCACCCCCAGATCTGTAAAAGTGGAGAAATCGGAGAACATTTGTCCCCAGATCCCTTTTTTTTTTTTTTTTTTTTTTTTTTTTTTGCCTTGTTCCCTGGCAAGGCTGAAGGGGAAAACATCAGGATTCCTGGAGGTGATCCTGGGGGAGCCGGGCAGGTCCCTCACCCCGGTGGCCTGGCAGAGACAGGGACAACGTGGGGTCACCATCCAGGTGGAGCCACCATCCCTGGAAGTGTCCCAAACCCGAGCAGGTGGTAGTGACAACGATGTCACCTCAGCTCCAAGGCAAACCTCCAGGTGCCTCCCTGAGGTGCTGCCTTTGCCCCCCTGTATCCCAAATTCTCCATTTCCCACGTTTTCCTGCTCTTGTCACAACTGTGGATGTGTCCCCACCTGCCCCGAGGCTCAGAACCCTCTGCCTGGTGGGGACCTGGGGCAGGGAAGGGCTCAGATCCCTTTGTATCCCTACACTGGCATCATCCAGGTCCCTCTCTGTGTTCTCAAATCCAGCTGCAGCCAAATCGCTGCCCCCAGAAAACACTTCTGGCTCCGATTCCTGATGGGAACTGGGGATGAAGTGGGGCTGGGCCCTCACATGGGCCTGCTCACTCCACAGCCGCCGCTCTGAGGCTGCAATGCAAGATGTGACCAGAAGTTTGTATTCATCACCAGCTGTTAAAACCACCTGGGGCAGCGTTCTTTATCCCTTCCAGGACCCATCCCTCACAACCCTGGGGGGATATCTGCTGTTAAAACCACCTGGGGCAACGTTCTTTATCCCTTCCAGGACCTATCCCTCACAACCCTGGAGGGATATCTGCTGTTAAAACCACCTGGGGCAGAGTTCTTTATCCCTTCCAGGACCCATCCCTCACAACCCTGGGGGGATATCTGCTGTTAAAACCACCTGGGGCAACGTTCTTTATCCCTTCCAGGACCCATCCCTCACAACCCTGGGGGGATATCTGCTGTTAAAACCACCTGGGGCAGCGTTCTTTATCCCTTCCAGGACCCATCCCTCACAACCCTGGGGGGATATCTGCTGTTAAAACCACCTGGGGCAACGTTCTTTATCCCTTCCAGGACCCATCCTCCCTCCAGGGGATATCTGCTGTTCATGGGCCATCGAGGCTGATACAATCCCATCATCCCACGGGGAGAGGCTCCACCCAGGGGGAGGAGCCCAGCATTCCCGCCTGGATCAAAGCTGCCATTCAGAACAGCAGCACAGCCTGTGTGCACCGGATTCCCAGAGGGAGAGCGGATCCATCTCAGCACCACTGGAGCCTTCTCCAGGATCATCTCTGCTCCAACAGAACCACAGCTGGCACTCCAGGAAGACTTGACTGGACTGACACCCGCGGGGGGTCAGGTTGTGTTCTGATGCAATCGGTGTTTTCTTTTTGTTTGCTTTTTTTTTTTTTTTTGTATTACGACATTGTTATTTTAATTTTCCTATTCAAGACCCGTTATCCCTATTCCCATGTCTTTGCCCGAGAGCCCCTTAATTTCAACCTTGTAATAATTTGGAGGGAGGGGGTTTGTATTTTGCCTTTCAAGGGAGGCTCCTGCCTTCCTTAGCACACCCCTGTCTTTCCAAACCATGACACTGCCCCTCCCCACCTCAGCCCGCTCCAAAATGACCCAAAGAGCCCCAAAAATCTGGGATTGCTGTTATCCCACAGCCACCAGTGCCTGGCACAGCGCAGGAATTCCCAAAATGCTCCCACAGCTTCTGGCTCTTCTGGAATTGCATTTTTCAACCTCTCAAACTGCTTTTTTTTTTTTTTGCACCTAAACCTGCTTTTTCAAAATCTCTAGAGGTGCATTTTTGACCTCAGAAAGGCAGTTTTTAACCTCTAGCTCTGCATTTCTGCACCAAGAGCTGCATTTTTTTACTCCAGAATGACATTTTGTAATGTCAACAACTGCAGTTTTACTTCTAGATGGTTTTTTGCACCTAGACCTGCATTTCCCCCCCTTAGAACCTCTTTCTTTAGAATCTAGAACCGAATTTTTTAACCTCCAGACCCACTTTTTTATTTATTTATTTTTTAAACTAGAACTGCCATTTTTCATCAAGAACAGAATTATTTAACCTTTGGGACTGCATTTTTGCCCTCTGGAATGGCATTTTTTAGACACAGAATTGCATTTTTAACCTCTCTAACTGAATTCTTTTACCTCTTGAACGGCAGTTTGCACTCAGAACTGCATTTTTTACCCTCTGTAATGGTATTTACATTTTTGAATGCCTTTTTTTTTCTCTAAAAGTGCACTTTTTTAACCTCTAGAATGGCGCTTTTTTATTTTTTAACCTCTCTAACTGCTTTTACCTCTATAGCTTAATTGTTTAAACCTCTAGAATGGATTTTTTGCACCGAGGACTGAATTTTTTGATCGCTGGGTCTACAATTTTTACCTCTGTAACAGCATTGTTTCACCTCTAGAACTCCGTATTTGAACCTATAACACTGCATTTTGCCTCTAGAACTCTACAACTGCATCATTTTATCTCTAGAGCTGGGGTTTTTTTACCTCTATAATTTTTAATCTCAGGAAATGCATTTTTTTGCACCTAGAACCGCATACTTTAACCTCTGGAACAGCATTTTTTTGCACATACAATTGCATTTTTTAACCTCTAGAACGTCTTTTTTTTTTTTACCTCTAGAACTGCTGTTATTAAACCTCCAGAACAGCATTTTATTAACTTCCAGAACAGCTTTTTTTCAACTTCCAGAACTGCATTTTTTCACCTTCCAGATCAGCATTTTCACCTCTAGAACTGCAATTTTAAGCTCACGAACGGCGTGTTTCCCTCCTTACCTCTAGAACAGAATTTTCAAACATCTAGAATGGATGGTTTTTAAAAGCCCTAAAACTGAATTTTTAACCTCTAGACTTGCATTTTAACCTCTAGAACGGCATTTTTTTTACTCCTAGAATTGCAAATTTTAAACTCTAGAGCTGCATACTTTTGCACATACAACCGGTTTTTTTATTTTTTACTTCTGGAACTGCATTTTTTTTAACCTCAAGAACGGCAGTTTTTCGACTTCCAGAACAGCATTTTTACCTCTAGAGCAGCATTTTTAAACCTCAGGAACTGCATTTTTAACCTCTAGAACTGTGGTGGGGTTTTTTTTTGTTTTGTTTTGTTTTGTTTTTTTTCCTAGAAGTGCCTTTTTTTTTCACCCAGAACTGTGGTTTTTTAACCTCTAGAACTGCATTGTTTCAACCTCTAGGATGGCATTTTAACCTCTAGATTTTTGAAAAAAACCCCTCCACCCTCCCTCCCCTCCCACTCCGAATTCTCAAACATCTAGATTGGCATTTTTAGCTCTAGAGTGGCATTTTAACACCTAGAACTGCATTTTTCCACCCCTAGAACCACTTTTTAACCCCTAGAACTGCATTTTACACCTCAAATGGCTTTTTTTTGCGCTGAGACCTGACTTTTTAAACCTTTGTAACCACACCTTTCCCTCCAGAGCGGCATTTTAAACCTCCCTGGATGCCTTTTTTTTTGCGCCTATTTTTTTTGCACGCCGGGATGAGCCGCGCGTTCCAGGAGATCCCTTTGAAGGGATAAAGGGTCCGGTTAAACCGGTGGCTCTTCCCCCTCCTTCCCAGCCGTTCCCTTTGAAGGATCCGGGCAGAGCCGGAGCAATTTCCAGCGGCAAATCCAGCTCTGGCTCCTGCTGGGAGAGCGGGAGTTTTGCCTGGGATCCAGCGCGATTCCAGGGAGAGATGGGGAATGGGAGCAGCGGGAAGAGGGCTGGGGGGTGGGAATATCCTTTTGGGATATTCCGGGTAGTTTTGTGATAATCTTGGGTTAATTTCAGGTCATTTCATGGTAATTTCAGGATGTTTCAGGTAGTTTCGGCATAGGGACAGTCAGCAGGGATTGGAGAGTCTGGACAAACCCTCAGGACAGACCTTTGGAACAAACCCTCAGGATAAATCCTTGGAACAAACCCTCAGGACAAACCTTCAGGACAACCCTTGGGACAAATCTTTGGACAAACCCTCGGGACAAACCTTTGGAATAAACCTCAGGACAAACCCTTGGGATAAATCCTTGGAGGATCTCAGCCAGTCCTGGAAGGGCTGATCGAGGAAACGAGGAGCAGCTGATTAAAGTCACTTGGGACAGGTTTGATCCCAGCCTGGCAGAGCAATGTGGGAGCACAGGGAATTCCCTGAGCAACCCTCCAGGAAGGGTGGGATGGGCACAGACCCATCCCAGGGTATTTGTACAGTCGGAGAGGACACGGGGAAATGAGGGTGATTTGCCTTTTCCAAGGAAAACCTGTGTTCTCCAGCCAGCTCAATCCTCATATTCCTGCAAGGAGAAGAGCCCTGGATGGGATCAGCCAGGCTGGGCTCCTGTGTTGCTGTTGGTGTTCTTGGTTTTCCAGGTGTGAATGGAAGGGATCACACACGACAGATTCATAAAATCATGTAATTGTTAAGATTGGAAAGGACCTTGGAGGTCACCCAGCAGCACCGTGGGCATCATTAAACCCTGTCCCCAAGTGCCACCCCCAGGGATGGGCACTCCAAACCTCCCTGGGCAGCCCCTGCCAAGCCCTGACCACCCTTTCCATGGGGAAATTCCTGCTGGCGACCCCCCTGAGCCTCCCCTGGCCCAGCCTGAGGCCGTTCCCTCTCCTCCTGTCCCTGTTCCCTGGAGCAGAGCCCGACCCCGCCGGCTGTCCCCTCCTGGCAGGGAGTTGTGCAGAGCCACAAGGTCCCCCCTGATCCCCCTTTTCTCCAGACTGAGCCCCTTTCCCAGCTCCCTCAGGAATTCTCCAGCCCCTTCCCAGCTCTGTTCCCTTCCCTGGACACGCTCCAGCCCCTCCAGGTCCCCCTGGCCACGAGGAGCAGCTCACTGCCATTCCCTTGGTAACAGCTCAGGACTCCTGGGTGCCTCTCTGGGAGTTCTCTCCCCATTTCCAGGATTGCTGAAGTGCAGTGCCTTGGGCAGGTCTGTCCTACAGATCCCACTGATTTCACAGATCCCACGGATCCCACTGATCCTGCTCCTTCCCAGGTGCCAGCTGCTCCCCAAACCAGGATGGTGCCATTTTCTCCCTCCACTGGCCCCACAACTGCTCCTTCCCCTGCACCTGCACAGAGCCACCAGGATGATCCAGAGGGATGGAGCAGCTCTGCTGTGAGGGAAGGCTGGGAGAATTGGGAATGTCCAGCCTGGATGAGGGAAGGTTTTGGAGTGACCTAATTTTGGATTTCCAGTTATGAGAAACATGGAGAGAGATGATTTCCAAAGGCCTGGAGTGCCAGGACAGGGAGAATGGCTTTAAGCTGGAGAAGGAGAGATTGAAATTGGACTTTGGGAAGAGATTCCTCCCTGTGAGGGTGGGCAGGCCCTGGCACAGGGTGCCCAGAGAAGCTGTGGCTGCCCCTGGATCTCTGGAAGCGCCCAAGTCCAGGCTGGACGAGGCTGGGAGCAGCCCGGGATGGTGAAAGGTGTCCCTGCCATGGCAGGGGGTGGGACTGGATGAACTTTCAAGGTTACTTCCACCCCAAGCCATTCTGGGATTCTATGGAATGTCAGGAAGGTCAGGAATTCTCCCAGTGTGACCTGGGACGTTCTCCCTTTCCCAGAGCTCCTTCCCTCCAAGGCAGCCCCTGGGCATCCTGCAGGACAGAGCTGGGGCAGGCCCTGCCCACCTGGAGCCTCCGTCTGCTCCTCAGAACAAACCCGAGCTGCACGGGGAAATCAGAGCAGGAGTTTGTTTGCCACAGGCAAAGCTGGATTTATCTCACGTCTGGTGTTCCCCAGGAGCTCAGCTCTTGTCTTAACCCTCTCCGAGTGAGCTCCTTCTCAATGATCTCAGCTTCCAAACCCTGCAGGGAGGTGTCACATCCTGCTGTCCCCACACAGCCACCACAGGGGCGTGGGCAGGGGAACCTTGAGGTGTCTCCTCCACCGAGGCCTGGCAGAGCAGAGCTGTTACATCCCTCTGGGAATTTCTCCCACCACAGATATCCCACCCTCTCTTTGGCCCCTGTCCTGCTCTTTAAATTCCCAGACTGGCAAAGCTGTTCCCTTGTGGCCCACCAGAGGTTCTGCTCTTCCCAGCTGTGACCATTCCCTGTTGTGTTCCAGGAATTTTGCTTCTTCCTTACGAAAATCCAGTTAAATCCCCTTTGCCCTTTCCACAGCCTCTCCTCGTGGAGACTCTCCTCATCTCATCCCTGTGGCCTCACCTGGACTGGTTCCAGTATGGGGATCCCTCTCCTGAACTGGGGAGCCCAGCAGGGGACAGATGTGTCCTCAGGGACGAGGCACGAGGAAGGAATTCTTGGCATTCCCAAGAGGAAGCCACTGGAGCTGGCCCCTGTTGGACCCCACACTGGTGCCTGCAGCTCCCAGTTTTCCATGGAATCTGCTGCATTTGGGCGCTGGGGGACGTTGCTGAAGTCCAGGGGTGTTGCACTCACGGCCCTCAGGTGTCGTCTCCTCACACACAGAGACCCAACAGGCTCAGGCTGCTGCTGGAAAATCCCCCCTGGAGGAAGCCCAGGCTGTCCTGGAGCAGAAGAGGGACAGGAGGAGCCGCCAGGACCTCGAAGCCACAGCTTGGCCCAGCAGCAGCTCCCTCCTGCTCCGTCCTGGATCCATTTTCACAGCTGTTGCTGACACAAGACGCGTTTTCTCCCCCGGGTGGGGTTTGGGATTGGCCCAGGAGCCTCCTGCAGCTCCACTTCACGCCCAGGGGTCACAGCCCTGGAGCCCAGGGAGCAGCTCCTGACCTCGGGGCCGCGGCTAAACCCAACCCTGACACCTCCCAAAGCTCCACACTGTCCAGTCAATGCCATCCCGGCCTTTCCCAACAAAACCAGCAGGGATATTAATGGAAAACCAATGAAATCCAAGGCTCCCAGTTTGGGCTCTGTCACCCCTGCCCATGGGGCACAGGGACAGTTGTGCCGGGCAGTGTCACAGCTGCCCCAGGTGGCATCCTGGGGATGTCCCCATCGTCCCTCCTTTGTCCCTGGGGGGTCACACAGCTCAGCAGCCGGGTAAGTGTGGATTTCTTCCTCCTGGCAGGTTTTCCCAGCCTGAAAACCGAGCAAAGAAATGGTTCCACACCCCAGAACAGCAGCTGGGAAGAGTTAAAGTGTCCCAGGAGGGGGAAGAAGCAGCTTTGATTCATTTCTGCACATGAGAAGTTTCTAATTACACCGAACCTTATCTCGGGGCTGGAGCAGATCCAGGGCTGTGCCTTTGTCCTTGGTGTGCTCGGCAGCTCTGCGGTCGGGACAGGGCAGGGGGACACTTGAGGGGACAAAAGCCGTTTCCAGGTGGAGGAGGGACATCGCAGAGCTCAGCTGGGGCACCGGGAGCTCCCGGGATGGGTGGGAGTGAGAGCGCAGCCTCTGAGGAGCAGACCTGACACAGCCACGAGCAGGGGAATTCCAGAGGTGACCTCCCCAGGTCCTGCGCACCTGGATCATCCCAGGAGCAGCTGGAGGTCTGTGCCCAGGAGCTGGGATCACACGTTTCCACAGCCAGGACTGATGTGCAGGAGGGGACCCCGAGTGACACCGTCACCAGAGCCACCGGCAGCTCCGGACCAGCGCCACGTCCCCGCTCCCAGGAGTCTGCCAGGAGCTCAGGGAGAGGGGAGGATGCTCCAGCACTGCCATGGGGACAAACCGGCCACGCCAGGACTCCAGCAGCACTTGGAATGTCCTGATGGGACGCCCCAGACAAAGGCTGCCCGTGGAGAATTCCCACCTCGGTGATTCCACGTGCTCCTCCTGCATCCAGGGAGGATCCAGTGCCGTGGTCCCACCTGGGCTGGCTGGGAAGTGCTGGGAAGCTCTGGGAGGCACTGGGGAGCACTGGGGAGCACTGGGAAGCACTGGGGAGCACTGGGGAGCACTGGGGAGCACTGGGGAGCGCTGGGGAGCACTGGGGAGCACTGGGGAGTGTTGGGAAGCACTGGGGAGTACTGGGAAGCGCTGGGGAGCGCTGGGGAGCACTGGGAAGAACTGGGAGGCACTGGGGAGAGCTGGGGAGCACTGGGAAGCACTGGGAAGAACTGGGAAGCACTGGGAAGAACTGGGAGGCACTGGGGAGCACTGGGGAGCACTGGGAAGAACTGGGAAGAACTGGGGAGCACTGGGAAGAGCTGGGAAGCGCTGGGAAGCGCTGGGGAGCACTGGGGAGCACTGGGGAGTGCTGGGGAGCATTGGGAAGCTCTGGGGAGCATTGGGAAGCACTGGGGAGCACTGGGAAGCACTGGGAAGAGCTGAGGAGCCCTGGGGAGCGCTGGGGAGTGCTGGGGAGCACTGGGAAGCACTGGGGAGAACTGGGAACACACCCTGCTCTCCCCTGGTTTTTACACAACCTCTGGTTTGCAGCTCAAGGCAGAGGGGACAGTTATGGGACACGGTTCTAAAGGAATGTCACACCCGGCTCAGGTGGCTCCGGTGGCGTCGGAGATGAGCCAGAAATCTGGGATCAGGGCAGGGAGTGAAGGATCCCGCACTCAGGAATGCCCAAGGCTGTGGGATCAGGGCAAGGAGTGAAGGATCCCGCACTCAGGAATGTCCAAGGATGACCAAGGAGGGGCCGCTCCTCTCCCAGGATCCCGCACCTCTGGAAGGTGCTAACGAGGTGTAAAAGCCGATTTACGGAGCAAATTCCCGGGAAGAACGCGGCGAGCAACCGAGATCCCGACAGAGATGGAGAAACGCTGGAGGCTCCGGGGCTGGAGCTGGGAATTATCGCAGGCTGGAAAAGGCCGTGCTGGCAGTGAGAGCTGCTCCTGCCCTGCCACAGACACATTTCCCCCGGCGGATGGACACGGATGGGAAACAAGCGGTAAATCCCCGGGAATTTGCGGCGGGAGGGGTTCCCAGCCCCTGTCCCCACCCCGAGCTCCGCAGGGCCCCAGGGAGGCGCGGCGGCTCCGCGTCAAAGAGCAGCAAAATCCACGGAGCGAGCGCTGCTCCCGGTGCGGGTCCTCCCTCCGCACCCTCCGCTTGCTTCCAGCCTCTCTCCGCAGCGATTCCCACGGAGGGCTGGGTTATTCCAGGCGCGTCCCCTTCCCCCGGCACGGGCAAGGAGCGTTCCCACCCCGGGAGCGCCGGGAAAAGGCTTTTCCTGGCTTGGCAGCTGCTGCACGCACGGGGGGAGCTGCAGGTGATGCTCCGGCAGCCAGGACGGGCTCAGCAAACGCGTCCGAGGATTAATCCAAGGAGAGGTGCCAAGTGTGGGAGTTGGAAAAGCTCCCGCTCCGACACACACTCCCACGTGTTTGCTGCCGGCCCGGCCGGGTTCAGCCAGGGACAACGTTTCAGGGAAATCTGAAGTGAGCAAATCCTCTCCGTGCCGGGTCCCGGAGGAGCAGGACACGGATCCTGCTCGGGGGGAACAGGGAAGGGTTTTGGATGCTCAGAGCAGCTGATTCCAAAAAGCGGCACAGAAACGTGCCTGGCTCTCCCAAAGGATTTTATCCTTGTGGAATCATGGAATATCCTGAGCTGGAAGGAACCCGCAAGGTCTGGGTCCAACCCTTGGCCCTGCACAGCCCCAAAATTCCCACCCTGCGCCTGACAGGGAGCTCTGGGAGCCTCGGGGCCGTTCCCATTCCCGGGGGAGCCCGGGCAGTGCCCAGCACCCTCTGGGGGAAGAACCTTTCCCTGAGATCCAACCTAAACCCGCCCTGACACAGCTCCAGCCCTTCCCTGCCGCCCTGTCCTGGTCACAGGGAGTTGCCCCACTTGAAGAAGCTGTGGGTCACTTTCCCAAAGGAGTTTTATCACCTCAAAATGCAGTTTTAAAGTCATCTTTCCAAAAGTGAGGCTCCAGAGTTTTAATCACTGATAAATATTTTGGTTCCAGCCTTCCAGCTGTGTTGCTCCTATGAGAAAACAGCGTTTGTCCTCAGTTTGGAGTCAGGGAAAAGCTCGTGGCAAAGCCCAGGATCCCAAACACGCCTGGCTTTGCTCTGAGGGTGCTGAGTGGGCCCAGGACAGGAATATTGGGAACTGGTTGGATCAGGGATGCCGGAGATGTCCCAGTGTGCTGCCATCAGGCTCTGCTGAAGGATTTTCCTGGTGCTTTTTTGACCCTGGATATCCTCTGCCTCCTCCAGCAGCAAGTTCCTCACTATCCCCTGGAATCCCAGAATCCCAGAATCCCGGGATGGTTTGGGTTGGAAGGACCTTGAGGATCATCTCATCCCACCCCCCTTCCATGGGGAAGGACACCTTCCACCATCTCAGGGTGCTCCAAACCCCATCCTTGGACACTTCCAGGGCTCCAGGAGCAGCCCCAGCTTCCCTGGCTGGGAAATCCATTCCTGCCCCTCCCCACACTCGCAGGGAAGAATTTCTACCCAAAATGCCACCCAACCCTCCTCTCACTTCCTGCTGCCTGAGGATCACTTCCTTTTCTCATCTTCAAATTTCTCTCCTGAATTTTCGTGCGCTCCCCTTCTGGCCCCCTGCTAAATCTGTGGAACTCTCTGGAAATTTTGGGGAGGAGGGCAGCTCTGCTTCACCCCCTCGAGGTGTCAGAAACCTCAGCCACATCCCCCCTGCTCCCATCTTCTCTTCCAGATGGAATTTGGGGCCTTTTGGCTCCTCAGGCAGCCGCTCCAGCCCCTTGCTGCTCCCAGGAAGAGCCGGGATGGGCACGGGCAGGGGGAATTTTCCGTGTGGAGGAGCAGATCCGACGCTTCGGGTGAGACACGGGAGTCATTAATTACAGGAGAGGCAAATTATTTCCAGGCTGGTTGGCCTGGCAGCACAGAGACAGCTGGGATGGGACCAGCCCGAGCCTCCCGGGCCGTCCCCGCCGTGGCAGATGGGGATTTGCAGCCTCCTAAGCCCGGCTCAGGGCTCCACACTTAAGGGGGTCGGTTTTTGCTCGTTTTTAAGCCCGATTTCACAGCCCAAATTCCTCCCCAAAAAAACCGCTTTGCGTTGGGATTTCACAGGAGTTATCCGTGGCCAGAGCTGAGTCCTGGGAAAATGGGAGTGGAGAGGAGGGGGGAGAGTGGAGAAGGAAGGAGGAGAGGGGAGAGAAGGGATGAGAGAGGAGAGGAGAGGAGAGGAGAGGAGAGGAGAGGAGAGGAGAGGAGAGGAGAGGAGAGGAGAGGAGAGGAGAGGAGAGGAGAGGAGAGGAGAGGAGAGGAGAGGAGAGGAGAGGAGAGGAGAGGAGAGGAGAGGAGAGGAGAGGAGAGGAGAGGAGAGGAGAGGAGAGGAGAGGAGAGGAGAGAGGAGAGAAAGAGAGGAGAGAAAGAGAGGAGAGAAAGAGAGGAGAGAAAGAGAGGAGAGAAAGAGAGGAGAGAAAGAGAGAGGGAAGGGAAGGGGAAAGATGAGAGAAAAGAGGAAAGAGAAAGGATGAGAGAGGAGGGATAAGAGAAGGAATGAGAGGGGAGGGGAGGGAAGGGAAGAGGGTTGAGAGAGAAGGAGTGAGAAAGCAAAGAGGAAGGAGGACAGGGGAGATGGAAAGAGGAGAGAAGAGGGATGAGAGAGGAGGGAGAAGAGAGAGGAGAGGAAAAAGAATAGAGAAAAGGAGAGGAGGGGATGAGAGAAGAGAGAGGAGGCAGAGGAAAGAGGAGAGAGGGCTTCTCTTCCAAGAAATGCCTTCTCTGCCGACAGCCTGGCATTTCCCCCCTGTGGGAGAGTGATTCCTGCTGGCCCAGGATGAGATCACCCAAGGCCATAGGAGAGAGAACCGTCCTGATCCCACCAAGCCTGGGACAGCTGGGTGCCCGCTGGCCCCGCACTCATGGCGGGGGAGGAAATCTGGGAGCACAGCAAGAGGTCCTGGTGCATTCCTGGATCCTGGAGCTCCAAAGGATCCAGCTCATCCCCGAGCCCAGGTCTCATGGAGTTCCCCAAGCGCAGCCCCCACTCCCAGCTTCATTCCCATCTTTTAGGAATGAAGATCTCAGGTGGCAGGGGAACCTCCAAAGCGTCCCAAAGGTTTCTCTGCGCTGATGGGCTGGAGCCTCTCCCTTGCCTGGCTCTGCTTCCCTCAGTCTCCAGCTGGGAATGCTCCGTGCTCCACGCTGGCTCTGAACTCTGGGTGGAAATCAGATCATTCGGAGGCCTTTTGGGGACCTTCTCTCCAAAGCAGATTTTCCAGCCTCTAAACCCATCCCTGGAAGTGGCCAAGGCCGGACTGGACAGGGCTTGGAGCAGCCTGGGATAGTGGAAGATGTCCCTGGCCACAGGGATGAGCTTTAAGGTCCCTTCAACCCCAACCATTCTACGATTCCGTGGCTCTAAATTGTACTTGTGGCTATTTCCTCTGAAATTCCCGAATGGATTTTTAGGAGTGGAAGTTCCTCAGCTGGATGCATCGATGAGGATGAACACCGAGACAATCCCTCTCCCTGCTCTCTTCCCAGATTTCCTTGCAGGAATCCCTCCATCCTTGGCCACCAGCTCAGTTCTTTGTACTTCAGCACCCTGAACTTCCTTCTTCCAAACAATAATTCCCCGCCCTGGGAAGGGAAGTGCAGTTTTCCTGACGGGAATTTTGCCTTTTCCCAGAGTGAAAGGAACACCCAGCCCAGGTGACCCCACAGACCTCAGTGGTTGCTGCCACTTCCTTTTTTTACTGATTTGACCTTTTTTTTCCTCTATCAGATGCACAACTGCCTCCAGCCCAACAATGACCATCGCTAATTAGAGTCTCAATTAGAGGCCACTGCTAATTAGAGCCTCAGAATGAGATGGGAGCTGCTGTGCTGGGGGAGGGCAGGAGTCTCCCTGACTCACCTTTCCCACTGTGATCACAGGGAAACGGTGGGGATGGTGGGAATGAGGGAGGAGTGTGGGACACCTTCCCCAGCACCTCCCCAGTGCCTCCAGCCAGGGCTTTTCCATGTCCTTGCACCTCCCAGCTCATTTTTCCAGCCTCTCCCAGTGTCTGCAGCTCTCCCCATGCAGGGCTGCCTGTTCACTCCCACCTCATTCCTGACCTCCCCACCAATCCCTCCACACTTCCCAGCGCTCCTCATCTCAGTGCTGCTCCTTTTCCCGACAGCCTTTGGAGCAGGGCACTGCTGGAAGCATTTTGGGATTCCCAGCGCAGCTTGTTCCAGGAATTGCTCCTCTCAACTGCCTCTTCCTCTGGGAATCTTTTTGCCTTTTCCCACTTTTCTGGGGGGTTAGGGAGCACACAAAACCCTCCCAGGTTTTTTCTGGTGGATAATTCCATAGTTTTCCACCCTCCAGCACCATTCCTAACTCAGCAGCCTCATTCCTGCCTTTCCTAAAGAGTCTGGAGCACAAAACCAGCCCCGAGGGTTTATCACTGCCCATTCCATCCCCTGGATCCACAGTTTTTGCTCCGGGCTCCTCAGATTTGAGCATCTCCTTGGATGAAGGTTAATTCCAGCCTGGGAAACTCTGTGTTTGCTTCCACAACCAACAACCATGCGAAGAACCCCTTCCAAGGGCTCGTGTTCCCTGATTGCTCCGTGGATGTTCCCAGCGCTGGCTCTGGCACGCTTTGGCTGCTTTTCCCATGTATTCCAGGAAAATCTGCTCCCTCCCTCAGCTCTTCCTCTGGTTCCTTCCCTGATGGCACTTGCCAGGAGCTTGGTGACAAAATTCTCATGTAAGGACACAGCACCGTCATTGTCCCGTTCTGGTCTTGCCATGGAATATCACCAGTTTGTTCCAGGATGTTTCATCCAAGCTCTGCCAAACCTCCCCCGGCTCAGGGCACCCCAGTTCCCAAAACTCCTGTGTTCATTTAGGACCTGCCAATCCTCCCCCTCAATTCCCAAGAGCTCTTTCTCGGAGATCTGGAATACATCTGGATTTTAATCCAAAACTTTCTCCTGTGGACTGAGTTTAACCCCAGCTGTGCAGCCCCGGTGCCCTGCAGAGCTGTGACACGGGGGACTCATAGATTTGGATTTATATTTTTATGTTTTATTTAAATATCTGTATGCGTTTTAAATTACTTATATATTTCAATGTGAATTTTTATATTTACATATTTTAATTTTTACATTTTTAATTCTATATTTATCTTTTTTTTTACAGTCAAGTTTGTCACGTGGCCAAGAGACCCCTCCCGGCTTTGCAGGGCTGGATGTATTTTCCCTGGAGCAGAAGGGAATCCACGACCTGCCACCATCTCCTGGCTCCAGGGGGATGTTCCAGATTCCCCCGGGATGTGGCAGTGGCAGGAGGCAACCTGGGGTCACCAGCTCAGCCCCTCCAGTGCTGGCCTCTGGAATCTGTCACCCTGGCCCCTGGCAGCACAGGGCTGGGGCAGCTGGACATTCAGGGAATCAGGGAATTGTTGGGGTTGGAAAAGCCCTCTGAGGCAGAGTCCAACCTTTCCCTCGGCACTGCCAAATTCACCTGTCCCCAAGGGCCACATCCCTGAATTTTTTGGACCCTTCCAAGGCTGGTGACTCCACCTGGATGATGACTCCAGCCTGTCCCTTCCTCTCCAGCACCCCCAGGATCATCTCCAGGAGTCCTGATTTCATCCCTTCTCCCTTCAAGCCCAGTTTCAGGCTGAGCTCTGCCCACCCCCAGACCCATAAAAAGAGAAATCAGGGATCGTTCATCCCAATCCCTTTTCCTGCCTCGCTCCCTGGCAGGGCTGCAGAGGTGCCGCTGGCGTTGGAGCCGCTCTAACCAAGCAGAAGA
Source organism: Chamaea fasciata (assembly GCF_029207755.1). Classification (NCBI taxonomy): domain Eukaryota; kingdom Metazoa; phylum Chordata; class Aves; order Passeriformes; family Sylviidae; genus Chamaea; species Chamaea fasciata. The sequence continues at coordinate 771,337 of NW_027094116.1, read as the reverse complement.
TGTTCCAACGAGCAGAGCCTGTGGAAAAACAACCTCTCGTTTCACAGGGAAGCAGATCCCAGACCTGGATTTCCTGCTCAGTGGTTCGATGTTTGTCTCGTGTCACGGACTCAGTCACTTGGGAAAATCTGTGTCACCTCCCTGCTACCTGCCCCTCTGTCACTGCTCGCGGGCACTGCGGGGAGGGATGCTGCCCTCGGGCTCCAGGAGGGATTTCCTGCTCGGGAAACGCCACCATTTCCTCCAGGGACAGAGCCAAGAGCAGCTGAGAAATGTGGGAAACCAAGGAAAGCAACCAGTGGCACGGAGTCGTGAAATGTTGGAACGGTTTTTGGGTTTGAGGGGTTTAAAAAATCATCTCATGCAGTCCCCTTCCGTGGGCAGGGACACCTTCCACTGTCCCAGGCTGCTCCAAGCCCAGCCTGGGCACTTCCAGGGATCCAGGGACAGCCACAGCTGCTCTGGGCAAATCAATCCCAAGGGATGGCTGTGCAGAGGTGGGAACAGCTTCCCCATGGATGAGCCAAGGGAGATTTCTGGTCCCACCAGGTCACAGCAGCAGCTGTGCCCCACGCCCTGGCCTGAATTCATGGCACAGGGTCAAAAAACGTGTTGGAACTGGATGGGCTCTGAGGACCCTCCCAACCCAAACCATTCCATGATTCTGGGATTTTAAACTGCAAATCCTAAAGCCGAATTCTAAATCACTGTGACGTGACAGAACCACGGAATGGTTTGGGTGGGAAGGGACCTTAAAGACCATCCCCTTCTACACCTGCCACGGGCAGGGACAACGTCCAGAATTTTGTGTGACTGAACCTGTGCTGGTCCTTTGTCCATGGACACAGCCCAGACTGCTCTCAAGGGAAATTTAGAAGTCTCTGGAAAGTTTTAAATGTCTGAGGGAGCTGGGAAAGGGGCTCAGCCTGGAGAAAAGGGGGATCAAGGGGGACCTTGTGGCTCTGCACAACTCCCTGCCAGGAGGGGACAGCTGGCGGGGTCGGGCTCTGCTCCAGGGAACAGGGACAGGAGGAGAGGGAACGGCCTCAGGCTGGGCCAGGGGAGGCTCAGGGGGGTCACCAGCAGGAATTTCCCCATGGAAAGGGTGGTCAGGGCTTGGCAGGGGCTGCCCGGGGAGGTTTGGAGTGCCCATCCCTGGAGGTGTCTGAGGAACTCCTGGAGGTGGCACTGAGAGCTCTGGACTGGGGACAGGGTGGGGAGTGGGCACAGGATGGACTCGATGATCCTGGAGGTGTTTTCCAACCTCAGTAATTCCATAATTCCATCCTGAACTGAACTTTCTGGGCCATGATTTCGGCTGTGAGCTCATTTTGAACAGGCTCTGCTTCCAGCCCTTGGGCTCATGGGAAGGTGGATCCATGAAGAGACAGGAAGGGATTGGATCCACAAAGATATGGGATCACATTCATCTGCACTCCCACTTCTCACCTGGTGGGAAATGCCAACTTGAGATATTTGCTCCACTTCCTTCCCTTCTCCCCGAGCTGGGCACTGTCCCACCCTTTCCAGAGCAGCCAGTCCTGCCCTCCTTGCCAGAATTCCCATTCCTGCTCCAGCCATTCCCCTGCCAGCTGCAGCAGACACCATCCACTCCCTGTGCTTCCTTTGGATCCGGCTTCCCACGGATTTGAATTGGATGCAATCTGCCATTCTCTGCATGAGCATCATGGGATCCTCTTCAGCTCCTCGCGTTCAGCCCCTGATTTGGCTCTCCTGAATCATTTTTATCCCCTACAAATATTCCAGCTCCCTATTTGCAGCCTTCCCCGAGTGCTCTGAGCAGCCTGAATGCCATCAGAGCCCCCTGCAAACAGACATCAACCCACGGGCCTCCCCCTTCAGCCCTTAAAAATCACCTTTCTGTAGGTCGTGGATGCGGGAATTCGCTCCAAATGTGCCAATCCTCATCTGAAATGAGCTTTAAGGTCTTTTCCCACCCAAACCATTCTGGGATTCCATGAGTTTCAAGGGTGCTGGCTGCACATCACCCTGAGCCACCCATGCCCTGCCGATCGCTGGGGGAGATTTAACAAACACCGATGGAAAGAATTGGTCTTGGTTTCTTTCTGTGAATATGAAGGCAACACAAAAGGAAAACGATACGTCCGGTAAAACTACACGCTTGGCTACAGCGACAGGGAAAGATACACAAGGTAATGCACCTGATCATTATAGTCCAAGAGAAAAGATGGGGATTGAGAAAGGTGCTGATGCCTTTTCGGGCTACCTAATAACAGGTCAGACAAAATTAAGAGAACAAAAAGCGGTTATATATTTATTGAAGGGCCTTCAGGCACATTTTGGGCAGACAAAGCTCCCCAGGGGCTACACCCAAAACTGGATGATGGGTCATGGGTTTTTACACTTCTATAAGTTTGGTCCATTTGCATACTGGAGGTTAATCTTCCAATTACAGCTTCAGGTAATGAAGTCATTTACCCCAAGTTTGCTCCCCCCAGCTCACTTTTGTTTTACATCTCTCAGGGCCTGAGGCAGTGAGGTGTCCTTGATCCCCAGGCCTGGAGAGGAATTGTTGTGTCTGACCGAAATGGGAAAGCAGCAGCTCCCACTGTGTGTGGAGTTTAGAGTTCTACCCTAAAGAATTGCAGGATTACAAATACATGAAAAATATAAAAGCTGAAATCCTAAGGCATCATTCCATCACCGATTGCCTAAATACTCCACCACCATCCAGAGTCTGCAGTCGCTGTGGGAGTTTCACAGCGAGGACCTGGAGAACCCTTCCCAGCAACTGGGAAAATCCTACACCCTGTGTCCACCCATAGGTGAGCTCTCCAAATCCATCCCAAAAGTGGGTCCAGCATTTATAGGCCCAAATCAGGAGGTCGAAGTGACTTGATGATAATTTTAGCACAGAAACTCCTGGATCTCATGGCACACATCCCAACCAGCAGGGCCAAGGCTTGGCCAGGGCCCAGGCCTCAGCTGGGAGGGCTTTCCCCTAAAATACCCGACAAACAAGCCTCTATTCATGGCAGTTGGGAAATCATTTCTTCAAATGGTACATTTCTCGCAGACACAAGGATATAAAGGCCTAGCAGAAGCATGGCTGTTATCTATGTTTAGCTGAATAATACTGATGGTGTTAATCACGCAGCGCCCAGGATTCACTCTGGAAGTCAGCTCTGGCCAAGGCCTGCTCAGGGAGTTTGGATTCACCTCTGAACTTCCACATTTTTCTCGAGGAATAATCAATAAAACCCCAAAGAAATCTCCTTCCCATCAGCTCTTCATTCCAGCAGCCACTGAAGGTCTCCCACACTGCTGTTTCCAACAGCTGGAATTTCAGCCCTGCTTCCTAAACCAGGCCAGGACCCCTCTCACCCCCTGACATCCCATCCCTGCATCCCACAAGGGTTGGCTCGGGCAGGAAAGCACCAATCCTGGAAAAAGGATAAAGAGTTGCACCCCTGGGTGCCTCCCCCTGGCCGTGGAGTGATTGTCCAGCCCTGGAGCAATCCCCAACCCTGGGGAGGTTTAAAAGCCACCTAAACGTGGCACTTGGGGACGTGGGTCAGTGGTGGCCTTGGCAGCACTGGGGTGGACCCAATGACTTTACAGGGGTTTTTCCAACCTCGGTGATTCCAGGATTGCTCCAAAAGCTCCTCAACACTTGGGTTTGAGGGTCCCTGAGCCCGTGTCCCCCTGCACAGGGACACGGGGATGGCCCTGGGAGCAGCAGCTGCTCCAGGAACCCGGCTGGGCTCTGTCCTCTCCCTGCCCCTGATCCTCACACCTCGGGACGGAGCTGCCCGGATTTGTCTCTAAAAATCCTCCTCATCAAAGGACTTTTAACCTCTGAATGCAGCGACAGAAAAGGAACGAGAACAAAAACCTCGCTGGGAGCGGGGGAAGCTCATCCCAGCGTCCCTGCGGGGTCACTCCGTCCTTCAGCCTCCATCCAGCCGCAATTCCCGCTCCCGGAGTCCCTCCTGCAGCTCCGTCAGGCTCTCCCCTGGCTCCAGCCCCTGGGAAGGTGCCAGCCCCTCGATCCCCACCGGGATCTCCTGTCCCATCCCCACTCCTGCTCCCGCAGCCCCACCAGCTGCTCCAGATGTTCCCCCAGAGCCCCTGCAGCACATCTGTGGCAGCAGAGGGCACGGAATCCTGGCTCCAGCCCTTGCCAGGGTGCCTTTAAATGCTCTCCACGGCAGAGCCGTGGATGTCACTCATTGAGCTGCTCCCTTTAATTTCCTTTTAACCAGCTTCCTCCTTTCATGTCATTTCAAGACGTTTGCAAATTCCTGCTGCTGCAGTCAACTTTTCTTGGCTCCTTCCCCCTCCCAAGGATGTTGGATTTGAGTACATTAGTCTCAGTGTATAAATATATATTAAAAAAAAAAAAAAAGAAAGAAGCATCTCTTTGATAGTGAAATATTGATCCAGGCCCTGTTTATTACCTGGAATAAATCAAAAGTTACTTTTCCCTGTAAGGACTTTCCCCAGCCGCCTCACCAGTTGTCATTTACAGTGTTTAAAACTCATTTTCTGCCCCCACAGAAGCTTCTCCAGCCTCAAAATTTCACCCAGTTGTTCAAGGCATTTTCCCCAGAATAACAAAAATCTCATTTTCGGAGCTGAGGACAGCAAACCTGGATCTATAAAAGGTCGATGTTTCATGGATTAAACCAGTTTTACCAAGAATTTCACTTAGGACACACTCAGGGAATAACCAGGAGTTCCTGGGGCTGGAGTTACCTCTAAACAAGGTTCTGAATTTGCGCTCTGAAGTGTGAGAGTTACCAAGGAGAAAGTTCTGCTGCATTTTATCTTTTTTTTTCCCTGTTATTTTCCTGCCAGCTTTTCAAAGCCCATTTTCTTCTGGCCTGCATTTTTTTTCTCGATTTGTTTGTAGCTATTTCCATGCTCTGTTTTGACATCACATGTGCTCATATCAAATACACCATTAATTGGGATGGATTTCACTCCTTTGCAAAACTGAGACCCTCCAGGATCAATTCCTGCATTAATTTTGCAATGTTTTTACACCAAATATCTGCAAACCCAGCGTTCAAATTGGGGTGGGGCCACAGGGGAGGGTTTGGAGCCATCGGAGCTCTGCGGTTTTTGCCCCATCAGGGAAAGCTCTGCACGACCCTCACGAGCAAATTTCCAGCCAGGATTTGGAGTCAGCTCCGAGCTGCGAGCCAGGAGCTGATAAATGTCACCGAGCCCGCCCAGAGTGGATTAGAAATGTCCATTTGGATCTTGGCCGCCAGCCCCGACACCGCTCCCACTGCTGAGCGTGGATGGACCCTGGGAAAAGTTCCTTCGGGAATTTAAAATTTACCTGAGTGGGTTCAGCTGCCTCAGGGGGTCACTCCAATGGTCAGGACTTTCTCCCAAGCCTCAGGGGTTCTCTGCCACTGGATCCTGCTCCTCCAGACTCCGGAGCTGTTCCCGGAACGGGATTTTTTGCCAAGGCACTTGGGTGCCGTGGCTGAGTAAGCCCTTAATGCTCTTAGAAATTCAACAGTCAAAGGAGATAAAGGTTATCTGATACTCCAGTGACCTCCAAGCCCTCTCCGGTCACTGTGCCTGGCAGCAGCACCATCCATCATTTGCACCTCAGTGCCACATTCAGCCTCCTTAAGGCATCACCTGAGCTCCAGCTCACAGCCCCAGCCTCCCACCACGCTGTCCCCTGGCCCAGGGGCAGCTGATCTGGGGACAAAGGTCGGCTGCAGCCAGGCAGGTTATTCCTGCACCCACACACGACACTGCGGTGCCAAGCGTGAGGTCTGGGAGTCACAGAAATAAACGCGCTGGGAAGCTGAGAGGGAGGTGAGGGAGGAAGGGAGGGAGGTGTGGAGGGTTCGTTGTCACCTCAGGGGCGGCTGGGAGTCCGGGTGGGCCCACCACACCCAGCCCTGCTGAACCTGGGGCTCTGCACTCCCCCCTGCTCCTGCCTGCTCTGCTGCTGCCAGCCAGGAGCGAGTCCTGCAGGGTGGAAATGTGTTCAAGGGAGATGAGAGCCCCTAAATGAGAGCCCAGCTCAGGGAGGAATCCCCGAGCACAAGCATCAGGTTCTGGCTCCTGACTCACTGCAACGTGACTCAGGAGGAGCTACCAAACCTCAACAGAAGCAAATCAAGGACAAGATATTTCTGTACAGAATAATTCTGTAAAATCAGCTCGGCTGTGAGTTCAGGAGTTCGATAAGAGCCTGCACTGGTCTGGAACCAGCACCACAAACAGCCAGGCACGGTGCAAAGTGGGCCTGATGGGAAGGGAGGTACGAGAGTGGAGTAAACACCAAAACATCTGGCCGGCAGCTCCAGCGAGCTGCGAAGAGCAGCCAAAAGCCCAGATGGAATCATGCTCCCCGCCCCCCAGGGCCGCTGGCAAGTCCAGGCTACCTGCTCGCATGAGAGGGATGGAAATGCCACCAGGATTCAGCAATGAGGTGACAACAGCGACGGGAATTAGGGACAGGAGCCGCCCCCACGCCAGCACGGTGGGACACAGCTCGGAGCAGCTCCACGTCCCACACACTCCTCGGAGCAAGGAGAGGAGCAGGGAGGAGCGGGGAGGCCGCTCTTGGCTCGGGTTTGGGTGGAATCTGGGAATTCAAGTGGCTGGATGCTGCCGAGGAACAGCCCCTGCTCAGCTCAGCGCAGAGCAGGGAATCCAGGACCGAGGAGTGACACCAGACAGGAGCAAGCACTCAAACCCAGCGTGGGGCTAATGAAGGGCTTTCTGAAGAGCTAAATCAGACAAGGTATAAAAACAAACAGGGCTGAGCATGTCAGAGAGGAACACACGAGGCCCTCAGAGAGCCAGAGGTTAAAGGAAGCGATTCTGGGCACTGAGGATCTCACAGGGATGCTGGAAGCCTCTGCTCCTTCCGGCTCCCACAGCTTCCCTGGAGATTTCTGTGCCTTTGCAGAGCCTCCAGGGAGATGCTATCCATGCCTGGGGTGGCAGCAAACACGGTTGTTTAGAGGGAAATATGATATGGAGCCCGTTTGATGACTTGGAGGGATTCATTCCATCTTCCAACCTCAATCCCAGGGACAGCAGCCACTGGAGGGACTGCAAAGGGAAGGCAGAAGCTTCTGACCTGATCCTAAAAGTCAGGAGATGGGTGGTAAGACAACAGATAATTGAATTCAGATAATCAGAGAGGAAATTCTCCGGAGCTGTGATGAAAGAATGGTCAAGCAGACATGATTTTTGAGACCCAGTGGAGTGGAAGGGGAAGATCACACCTCGCACTGCCCAGGGATTTGGGGAAGAGTTTTAGCTCCACATTCCAGCTGGGCCTGGGTGGAAAACGAAGTTCAGGGTGGTTAAACCTTCCCCTGAGGCATTAATGTCAGCTGCAGCCAGGACGGGGCTGGGATGGTGTCACAGGTGCCCAGGGCTGGCAGCTCTCACACCGATGCCAGCAGGAGGCCACTGAGACCTGGTGGCTTCTGCCCAGGGCTGCTGTTCCTCCACGAAGACACACCCAGGTGTGTCCCCACACCTGGCACAGCCCTTCCCACCTGGCTGAGCATCCCAGGGAGCAAGGAGGTGACACGTCTGTGACTCCAGCAGCCGCCTGTGCTGTCACACCGAGAGAGAACCGGAGACACCGAGGCCTGCGGGGGCTTGGGAAACGGGAGCTGAGGAGTTCCATCCTCCCCGGGCACGGCAGAGCGGATCCGTGCAGGGCAGCTCCCGTTCCCGAGGGCTCCGGGACGCCTCGGCAGAGCGGCTGCGTGACACCGGCTCCCCCGGCTCCTTACCGCTCGCTGCCAGATGCTCCGGGGCTGAATCACAGCGATTTGTTGTGGCGAGCGTCGCCTCGGCACCTGCTGCACGCCGAACACCTCCTCTCCCTCCTCTTCCTCCTCTCCCTCTGCCCCCGAGTGATGGGGAGTGGGTGCTGCACCCACGGGGGTCGGGGACAGCCGCCCGCGGGCTCCTGCGGGAGGCGGGGAAAGGGTTAAAAGCCGTGCCTGGAGCCCCCGGGGTGGGACAGCGAGAGGGGACAGGCCGGGGGGGCCCGGGACGGGGCTCAGAGCTCAGGCACAGCCCGCAGGGACGCGACCCCCACGCCTCCTCCCGGAGCACGGACATCCCAGGGAGGCTGGGGGATCGCAAAAAGCCCCAAGAGAGCCAGCGCCACGCAGGGCCCCCCTTTTCCAGAGGAAACGCCCTCCCAGGAGCCACCCACACCGCCCAGGCCTGACCCAGCCCGGCCCCCATCCCACGGGAGCCCCTCCAGCTTCCCTGCCCTGCTCGTTCCTCCGGGAGCCGAGCTCGGATTCCCCCCGGAGCTTCCAGAGCCTTTCTCCAACCGGACAAGGAGCGAAAGCCCGGGAGGAGCCTCCCGTGGCCTCACCTGGCCCCTCCTGCCCTCAGATTTACCCCACAGCGCCGTGGCAGCGGCACTGTCACCTCCAGGGCCACGTCCAGACACACGGGATGGAGCTGGAGGCAGCGCGGGGATGGGCTGTGACCGGCACCAAGCTGTTCCTCCCACGGGCGCTTCCCACGGGGATTGTGACTAAGGGAGCCATCCCCGGCGCGCAGCTTTGGTGCAGGAGCCTCGGAGCAGCTCCTCAGAAACGCACGTGAGGGTTGCGCATGAACACTCCGGCAAAAAGGGGTTAATTCTCCTCTGGAAACGAGCTGGGAATGTTTCCCCAGAGCCCTGAAATCCTCCAGAGATGGAAAAGCTTGGGCTGACACGAGCCAGAGCTCAGGGGGATCATCTGATGGATGAGAGCATGGTTGGATGAGGGTGGATAAAGGAGTTGCCTGGGAGATGCCAGGGGAGAGCCAGGACTGGACAGTGACTTTTAGGGACTGGAACAGAACAGGCTCCACCCCAAATGTGGTCCAGCTGCAAGGACCAGTCATGGGACTGGGTGGTACAAGCTGCAGAGACAGGGGCGGGCTGGGCCACACCAGTTAGCACAGGTGACAGCACGGGTGACACCCGAGCACGGGTGACATCCGAGCACGGGGGACATTCAAGCACAGGTGACTTCCCACTCACAGTAACACCCCAGCACGGGTGGCACCCTAGCACAGGTGACATCCCAGCACAGGTGACATCCCAGCAAGGATGACACCCCAGCATGGATGACACCCCAGCACGGGTGACTTCCCACTCACAGTAACACCTCAGCACGGGTGGCACCCTAGCACAGGTGACATCCCAGCAAGGATGACACCCCAGCAGAGGTGACATCCGAGCACAGGTGACATTCCAGCACAGGTGACTTCCCACTGAGAGTAACACCCCAGCACAGGCGGCACCCCAGCACGGGTGACACCCCAGCACGGGTGACATCCCAGTAAGGATGACACCCCAGCAAGGATGACACGCCAGCACAGGTGACACCCCAGCACAGGTGACACCCCAGCACGGGTGACATCCCAGCACGGGAGAGTGACACCCCAGCAGAGGTGACACCCCAGCACGGGTGACAACCCAGCACGGGTGACACCCCAGCACGGGTGACACCTCAGCACGGGAGGGTGACATCCCAGCAGAGGTGACACCCCAGCACGGGTGGGTGACATCCCAGCAAGGATGACGGCCCAGCACAGGTGACACCCCAGCACGGGTGACACCCCAGCACGGGTGACACCCCAGCACAGGTGACACCTCAGCACGGGTGGGTGACATCCCAGCAAGGATGACGCCCCAGCACAGGTGACACCCCAGCACGGGTGACACCCCAGCATCTCTGCTCCGGCCCCTCTCACCCTGCCAAGAGGACCGCGCTCCATCCAACCAGCCGGGCGCTGCCTGGCAGTGACCCAGCCCATCCCGGGGACACGGCGAGCCGAGAGCGGACCCGACCTGGCGGCGTCCTGCGGGGCCGGCCGATCCTGGCAGTGGATCCGGTCCCGCTCCCGGCCCCGGACCGGCGAGACCCCCTTCCATGGCGGGACCGCCCAGCCAGGGATCCGGTCTGGGGACGACAGCCTGAGGCATCGCCGCTCCGCTCGGACCGGGCTGGCTCAGCGCGGGGGCGGGATGGGGACGGCGAGGACTGAGGGGACCGCGGGGACCGAGGGGACCGAGGGGACCCCGGGCCCGCCGCCGCCTCCCGCCGCCGCCGCCGCCCCGCGCGCACCTGCCTCCCGCGGGGAGCCGCGCATGCGGCGCGCACCACCGCGCCTCAGGGCGCGGGGGGGGCCGGCGGCCGGAGCGGGCGTGTTTACACGGGGGCCGAGGGGGGCGGCATCGGCGCGGCCCCCCCGCCCCCCCCGGCACGAATGGTCTCTTCCTCGCGCTCTATTTAATCCCCGCCGCTGCCGCACCGCCGGCTCCAGAGCGGAGGGAGCAGCGCCCGCCGCCCGCGCTGCGGCTCGGTCGCGCCGGCCCCGCGGGCTCCCGCCGCCGCCACCATGCAGCCCCCAGCCCTCGGCATCCTCCTGCTTATCGCCTGCTTTGGCAGCGCCCGGGGAAACCTCTCCCGCGACGGTGAGTGGCGGCACCGCGAGCGGGCGAACCTTCCTCCCCGTCGCCGCCGCCATGGCCGGGGATGCGGGGGACCGAGCGACAGGTGCGGCGGGCGGCGAAGCGAGCGGCGCCGTTATGTGGGTCAGGCAGGTGCCGCCCGCCCCGCCCCGCCCGGCCCTCGGGGCCCGCCCCGCCGCCGGCTGCGGGTGCGGCTCCCGCGGCCCCGGGCGGCCGGCGGGGCTCAAGGTCACGGCGGCGCCGGTGCTGCCCGTCGTGTCCCCCCATGGCCGCGGACCGCCCGGGGCGGGGCCGGGGCCGGGGCGGCGGAAGGTTCCAGACAGGCCCCGGCGGGCGGCGGCGGCGCTCGGCCCCTCCCGGCGCTGCCCGCGGAGAACGGGGGGGGGCGGATGGAGAGTCCCCGGTGCGGCGGAGCCGCCCCGCCGCGAGGGTGCCGGGGCTCGGCGGGGACACCCGGAGCGGGGACAGACCCCGCGGAGGGGCCGATGGAGCCCCCGGGGGAGCGGCGGTGACATCCCCGCCGTGGCTGGGGCGGGTCCCCGGTCCCTCCGGTGGGAGCCGCCTCCCCGTGACGGGCGGGGGGGCTCGGCAGCGGCGGCCGCTCCCCGTCCCGCCGGGATGCTGCCGGGATGTGCGGGGCGTCCAGCAGCCGCGGGGCGCGGCGGAGCCCCGGCTCGCCAGACAAAGGGGGGGTCACCGCCGGCGACAGGCGCGACAGGCGCGGAGCGGGTGTGATTTCTGTCGGGGCTCCCCGGTGGCAGCGCCGTGTCCCCTGTCGCTGTGGGGCTGCGGGTCCCTGCGGGGTGCCCGGCGGTGGCTCGGACTCGCCGTCCCTGCCTGGCTGCTGGCGGCTCCGTTTGCCGTGTCGGGAGTCGTCTGTCGTGACAGAATTGAGGCTGCTGCGCGTGTTTGGGTGGGGAGGTGCAGCAGCTGGCCAGGGGCTGGGCTGGACCCGCTGTGTTGTGGTCTGGAGGTGCTGGGGGAGGCTGACGGTGGGTCCGCTCTCCATCCACATCCCTGCGGCCCATCAGGAGCAGGGAGGGGATTCTGGAACAGGCTCGGGGGTCCCGAGGGCTGTGCGGGTGGGAGCGTGGCACGGTGGGGACAAGGGCTGAGCCCGCAGCCCCCACGGCTCCCCCGCACCCATCTCTGGTGCTGTCACAGGCTCTGGGGGCTGGTGGCTGTGTTCCCATTCACGAATCCCGGGATTTGTTCTGGTTTTGGCCACGGTCCTCCCACAGGCACCCGAAAGAGTCACTTGGGTGTGGGTGATGCTCACCCCACGGCGTGGGGACATCCTGGCATCCCCAGTGTGGGGATGCTCAGCCTGTGGGGCTGGCGGTGGCTGAGCATCCCGGGGAGTGCTCCTGGGAGGGGAGGTGGCCGTGACCCGGAGCTGTCCTGGGACAGGACACAGCCCGGATGATGACACTGCAAGATTTCCTCCTGGGCTGGCCTCTGCTGTGGCCCAGCCCTGGCCACCAGTGCCAGGGTCCAGCACAGCTGGACAAACAGACCTCCAAAAAACCTTTAGGAGCAGAGGAGATGGACGGCTGGGAGATGCTTGGGAAGAAGTTGTTGTTCTGGCTTCATGGCTGGTGCCTCATCCTGGAGCCCCTGAGCCATCCCAGCGTAGCTCAGGGGGTATCCCCTCCCTGGCACCTGTCCTGGGGTGGGATGGAGTCTCCTCCTTGGAGAACATTCCTCCAGCGCTGTGGATGGCTCCACTGCTACCGTGGTAGGGTCTGGAGGAACCCCTGGAAGCCACCCAGGCCCTGGGAGCACTGGTCCTGCACAAGAGGGCCCTGTCTGTGCTCTTGGCTGGCATTGTGCTGTTGTCGGCACATTCGGGTGTTTGGGCTGGTGCGTGGTTGTCCTTGTGTGAGGATCATTCTCTCTCTCTGCAGGGTTATTCCACTCAGGAGTTGTGTAACCCTTTTGTTTGGACAATGCCCTGGGAGGCCACCACGGGCCAAAACCAGATGACTTGGGGCTGTTTTTTCCCTGGGCTGCTGGAGGACATCGGGAGGCGTCCTCAGCCTGGTGAGATGAGGAGGGCTTTGCAGAGAGGCAGCTTCAGGGCACTGTCCCTGTCCTGCAGGGTGGCTTCATCTCTCTGGAGCTGCTGGAGGTGTCTGCTTGGCCAGGCCCCCCAGAGAAGCTCAGTCCAGCTTCCAGCTGCTGTCCTGGGAGCAGCCTCCCGCCCTGCCCTGCCCGTGTGGGGTCGGGTCTGGAGAGGCTGGGCTCCCACAGGGCTTTTGCCATCCCCAGCCTCCGAGCAGGTGACATCTGCTGTCCTGGAGGGAGATGCCAGCGCTGGAATGTGGGAGGCTGGAGCAGGGAGAGCCCAGGGGCACAGTGGGGTGGTGGGAGCCCGGCATTGTCTGGAGCAACAGCAGCCTTTGATTGCCGCTCTCCGCGGTGCTTTTCCCCAAGGAATGTGTGCGAGAGCCCCGTTCCCAGTGCCATTAGGGCTCGCCATATGCTCCCGGTGCCTGTGCCAGCACCAGCCCTTGGCTCCAGAGCCGAGGAAGCACTGACAACCCTGGTGAGGCATGAAAGGGAGGGAGGGCGACCTCTCTGCATCACTCACTACCTGCTTGGCCTGATTTTGGATGACTTGGATCAGCTGCCTGGGGGAAATGAGCTGTTCCAGGGCCAGGATCAGCACTCAGCCGGAGGAGAGGGGAGGGAGCAGAGCATCCCTGTGCAGGCAGCCGGCTGGAGAGCGCGGAATCCACCACTCAGCTGTCTGGCACAACGCGTTAGGCTCAACAGGCAAGGCTGGATTTTAGGACAAAGCCTGGGATCAGGCTCTGCGGAGGTGCCCGCTGCGTGCCCAGACGGTGAGGGATGTGCTGGCACCGCTGCCGGGGGACAAGAATTCTGCCGCTGTCCTGACAATGCCTTGGGATTTGGCTTGGCCTGTGCTGTTTGCTGGGAGTGTGACGGCCTGAGAAATCCCAATGGAACGGGGCGATGCTGCCGGAGCAGGAGCTGAGCATCCCGAGGTGTGGGTACCCATCCTCCTCAGGAGGGAGAAGCACCCTGTTTGCCCAAGACTCCCTGCCTGGGAGGTCTCCTGCTTGGAAGACTCTTCCTCTTCTCCCTCTGCCTGACGTTCTCGCCTCTCCAGGGGTGTTGGAACCGCCGGGGGAACCGCAGGCGGCTACATCTGGGGAGTCACCCTGGCGCTGGCACGGCGGCCGTGCAGCCAGATGGAGGGAGCTGCAGCAGAGCTGTTCCTGTTTGTTTTCCCTGCGTTGGTTCCTAACCTCGTTTTACACCAATCCAGGGTGTCTCGTGCCCATCCAGGTCCCTGCAGGAAAGGAGCAGTGGGAGGGAGGGAGTGGGGCAGGATGTGGACACGTGTCCGAGGTGGTTCTGGTGGCAGTGCCAGCTGGGAGCTCGGTGAGCTCTGCTTGTGGCGCTGGGCTTGTTCTCCTGGGCACAGCTGTGGCAGTGTCTGGCCTGGCACCCCCTGCCCAGCCTGGTCTCCACCTGAGCTGCTCTCCAGGCTGCTTTTCCAGCCCCGGTGATGCCTTGGCTGTGCAGGTCCTGCACAGACTGAGTGGCGTCCTTGTTGCTTTGGCTCTTCAGTGGCTCTGCGGGCCCTGGAAGGTGCTGCCAGCGCTGTAACACCCCCACAGTCAGACGGATCTGCTCCTCCTCCTCCTCCCAGTTACTGGGTCAGCTCAGCTTGAACCATCTGGTCCAGTTCAGGCCCCTCTGCTCTTGGCTGGGCACCGACAGCAGAGAGCAGCAGAGCCTTCATGGGGTGATGATGTGGGAGTGACCTCTCTGGTGCCCCAGCTCCTCCACCCACCTGTGAGGAGCTGAGATTCTCCATCCCTCTCCCAGAGAGCTCCTCTTCCACCCGGGGCTGTCCTGGGGGGGAGCATGAGGAGCCAGGGATGCTCCGTGCTGTGCTCGGGCAGCCGCAGCCCAGCCAAGCCAAAGGCAGCCGGTGACAGCGGAGGGAGGCGGGGAAGCCGAGGCTGGGAGGAGAGCTGGGCAGGAACGTGTTTAACCATTCCAGTCACCTGCCCAGCGTCACGCTCCGCCTGCGCCGGGATGCGGCCGAGGGCGCGGGGACCGCGGGCAGGTGTTGGCTGCTGCGGCTCCCGCGGAGGCTCCGCGGCGTCTGGACGTGCTGGAGGGTGGCAGGGCTGGTGCAGGCCTGGCAGCAGCAGCGTTTCCCAGGAGTTTGGCTGGGGAGCAGCAGAACCGAGAGCTCCCCGAGTCCCTGCAGCATCCCAGGAGCTGCCCCGTCCTCGGGTGACGCTCCAGGCAGTGCTTCAGCTGCAGATGCTTTTTCTCCCCTACAACACCTCAAACGGTGTTTGCTGGCAAGCTCAGCTTTTCCAGACTGCTGCTTTTGCTGTGATTTCCAGGGAAATGAGTCCTGACACTGCTGCTCTGAGCGGCCACTGGCAGGGAGAGCGGCAGGGCCCTGGGCCAGGTGCTCCTCAGGAGACTTGCTTGGAGCCCACACGCCCTGGGGAGCTGTTTCCAGAGCTGGGATGTGTTTTGAGGGTGTCTCTGCTGGTGTCCAGGGCTGCAGCTCCTCGCTCTCCCTTTTTGCTGCCATCAGGATCCTGCTCTGCTGCTCCTGGTCTGAAGCCGTGGGGAGATGGATCCAGGAGTGTTCCCGAGGTGCTCCAGCCTTGGCTGTGGCTGCCCTGAGCTGCTCTGAACATCTGCACCTGCACACTCCCGGAGGCTCCATTTTGCCTCTCCAAGTCTCACCAACTTTGGGTTCTGGCTTTTGTTTTGTTTTTTTTTTGTCTCCCTGTGATTCTGGGGACTCCAGAAGGGACAGAACGCTCTGCAGCAGCAGCAGGGGTGACCTGCTGGGCCACAGCTGATGCAGAGCACATTCCTGGGCATCCACTGGAATGTGGGAAGTCTGCACCAGGAGCTGATGGAATGGCTGGAGCTGTGTCAGGGAGGGTTTAGGTTGGATATCAGGAAAAGCTGCTTCCCCCAGAGGGCTCCTCAGGGAATTATCACATTCCCAAGGCTGCCAGAACTCCAGGAGCCTTTGGACAATCCCAGTCCCAGGCTGGGATTGTTGGGCTGACCTGTGCCGGGCCAGGAGTCGGGACTCCGGGATCCTTGTGGGTTCCTTGCCGCTCCAGCTATTCCATGATTCTATTTCTGGGAGGTCAGGAGGAGGCGTTGGAGGTTGTGCTGTCCCCCAGGAGAGGAGCAGAGCTGCCAGGGCTTCCCCATCCCTCGGTTCTGTTATAAATATCCTCTTACACAACCCGGTGTGTTTAATCCTCGGGCAGCGGGGAGTGACAGTTCCTCACTCCCGCCGGTGTCGGGGTGGCTGCAGAGCCACCAAAACCCCCGTGCCAGGGCATCCAGCTGGGCTGAGACACCTCGCTGGGCAGGGAGATCCTTAAAACAGAACTGTCAAAGCACCGAGCTCGTTCCCTTGGCAACAGTCATGTTGGAGATTGGCCTTAGGGTAGGAGCTAAAAAACCCACTCATAAAAAGGAGTTCTCAGCTGTTGGCTGTCACACTGGGGGAGGGTGCTGGCACAGGGGTCACCCTGCCCTGTGCCCTGGGGGTCTTGGGGAGTTCTCACTTTTTGGGGGGTCCCCAGGGAGCTGTGACACGGGGAAGGGCTGTCGGGGTGCTTGGGGGATTTGTGGTGGCCCAGAACTGGGGGTTTTCCCTCTGCTCTGCCCCCTCCCAGCACTCGGGGTGTGACCAGCTGGGTCTTGGCTCTTGTGCTGCAGCTCTGAGCCTTGGTGGGGTGGCAGGAGAGCCTCTGAGCCGTGGGATGGCCTTGGAAGGCGGTGATCCTGATGTCCTGGCATTTCCTTTTCCTGAGCGAAGACTGCACCAGCCTGGTGTGAATGTGGAAATGGGGCCAAGTGGGTCCATCCAGGGCGTTCCCCAGCTCCCTGATCCCATCCCAGCTCTCCTCTGGCCCTGGGAGAGCAGGGGCTGCGTGGGGTCTCAGGCTGTGGGGTTTCGGGAGGAGGAAGAGGAGAGGAGAAGCTGCTTCCCAGCCCTGCAGAGCGAGGATGGAGCCAGAGTCACTCTGGGAATGTTGGTTCTGAGAGCACCCGGCCAGGGCTGGAGGAGGAGGAGCATCCCGTGGTCCCAGAGCACTTGGAATCAGCCTCTCTGCAGCTCCTGATTGATGCTAATTGCTGCCTGTGTCTCAGCTGCTGAACCCCGGTCAGGTGTCACCAGCAGCTCTTGGCTGTCCCCTGGGCAGGTCTGGCAGGAGGTGACAGTGTCCCTCAGGTCACAGAGGTGCCCGGGGTCATGTCGGTGCCCCTCGGACCAGGACCCTGCACCTGCGGGCTGCTGGGGACCAGCCCCAGGCTTCAGGGCAGGAGGTGGATGAGAAGCTGCATCCTCTTGCTGTGCCCCTTCCCAGGAATGCTTGTTTACAGAGAAATCCTCTGGAATTCCGTGTTTGGGCTTTCACGTGGGAATGTGTGAAGTCCCTGGAGTCAGCACTTCTCTCACAAAGAGACCCCATCCTGCCGGGAGCCTCGGGATCCCCTGTTACCCTCTGGATCTCGCATGCACAGGGAGCCCTGGAGCAGTGGCAGCTCCCAGCATCCCTGTCCGTGAGCTGGGAGCACGCTCGGGGCTGTGTTTCCCACCTTAGGGAACATTTGCGTTCCTGTGACAGTCCCTGTCACCCTGGGATCAAACCCTTCACCCTGTGGGAAGGACAGCTCGGAGGGAGTGGCTGTGGGGGCTGGAGGTGTCAAGGTGGGAGCTGCCTGAGGGAACTTCGGGCACCGATGGAGTTGCTGGATGGATTTTTTTTTTTATCCCTGTGAGGAAAACGGGGATTCTGCAGCTCCCACAGCCTGGCTGTACCCAGAGCACAGCCAGGTGACGCCACGCAGGGATGTCCCCACGTGGAGCCCCGTCCTGGATCAGCCTGCATCCCTCCCACCTCCACCTTTCGCTCAGAGCCTGCTCCAGCCTGGCCTCCACCTGCTCCCTGCTCGGACCTGCCTCCTGGGGACACTCTGGATGGACCCTGCGACCACAAGGGACATCTGGATGCCACTGGACTGGGGAAGGAGCCGGCCCTAGAGTTGCAGGAGGCAGCTCGCTGAGGGATGGGACGTGTCCTGTCGCTGTCACAGCGCCGGTGACGCCGCATCCGAGGTGGAACGGAGCAGATGCACCCAAACAGGAGCAGGTTTCCCTCTCCTGGGAAATCTGGAGCGACTCAGCTGCCTGGAATTGGAGCTCTGGGTATTCCAGATTGTGGATTCACACCCTGCTAAAAATCAGCCTGCAAGGGATGGTGCACAGCAGATGTCTGAGCCTTCCTGATCCACGAGTTCAAAATTCCCGCCCTGCCAGGGCTGCTTCCCGCGTGGATCCCCCGCAGGAAAGGTGCCCGGGGCCGGGGATGGAGCTGTGGAGGGAATTGCTGGGACACAAAGTCCTCGGGGAGGAGAATGAGGCGCCTTGGAAAACATCTGTGCCCACGAGGATGAATTGGATCTTTGTGATGCTGAACCCAGAGGAAAGAAAGAGGGAGACGAGAAGGGGTTTTTTAGGAAAGGAGGAGGGAAATGAGAAGGGGTTTTTTGGGAAAGCAGGGGGGAAATGAGAAGGGGTTTTTTGGGAAGGAAGGAGAGAAACGAGAAGGGTTTTTTGGGAAAGAAGGAGGGAAATGAGAAACAGGGTTTTTTTTGAGAAAGAAGGAGGGAAATGAGAAATGTTTTTAGGACGTGACTGTAAACCAGAGGCGTTGGAGAGCTTGGAGCAGTGGGTGGTTTTCCCTGGGGTTATTTCTGCCACAGAGATGCTTTCACAGCCTGGAAAAAAGCTGGGATGGGGTGGACATTCCTCAGGGAGGATCCTGCAGCTCCAGTCTCGCCCGCCACAGCTGCTGGGCTCTTCCCAGGCCTCTCTCCCTGTTTCGCCGAGGTTGCTCTAGGTGAAGCTGCTCCAGGCAGGCAGCACCGTGGCTGTGTTGCAGAATTCCTGGCGTACACAGGATCAATTTTTCCTCGTGGGAGCATCCTGAGGCTGGAGGCCCAGAGCTGCAGAGCTTTGGGGACAGTTGTCACTGGATGGGGGACACTCATACTGGGCTCCAGGAGCAGCAGAGATGTCGACATCATTTTTCTACATCATTTTTCCACATTGTTCCCCTCCCCCCCCCCTCTAAATATGAATGCAGCCCCTCTGCAAGAGTGCACGGCTCTAATTAATGAAATATTGATTTTTCTGGAGCGCGGCGCTTCCCCGGCTCCGCCAACGGGGAGCACAAACCAACCCAGGCAGCAGCTCTGGGCCCCACACAGGGCTCTTGGCAGAGCTTTTCTGGGCTGGTTTGGGGGAGCTAAGGACGCTCTGCTTGTCCCTGGATCCAGGGCTGGATCTGAGCCCTCCTGTGCCAGGTCTGATCCCTCCAGATGGTTCCAGGGAGGGTTGGCCGAGTCCCCAGGAGCCCTCAGCTGAAAATCACTTGTCCCCCTGTTGTGGGGTGATAGCAGGGGCTCGAGGGGGCCCTGAGGGGTCCCTGCAGCCCCCAGGCCGTGCTTTGGCGGTGGCAGTGTCACAGAGGGAGGCCAGGGGACAGTGCCAGCCCTGTCAGGTGGCAGCAGCCCTGTGCTGGCAGCGCTCGCTGGCACGGGCAGGGCGGATGCTCCCGGAGCGTCCAGCACCTGTCCCGGCTCCTTGTGCCAGGACAGCCCAGGAGCTTGGCTGCAGAGGGGTGGCACCCAGGGGACAGTCCCTGCTCCGAGACCTCTGGGTCTTTCCAGGACACCCCCGGGAGATGCGCTGGGCTGGATTGAGTTGGGATATTGGGAAGGGATTCCTCCCTGTGCCGGTGGGGAGGCCCTGGCACAGGATGCTCAGAGCAGCTGTGGCTGCTCCATCCCTGGAAATGTCCAGGGCCAGGCTGGACGGGGCTTGGAGCAGCAGGAAGGTGTCCCTGCCTGCGGAAGGGGGGTTGGAACTGATGTCCTTTTCCAGCCCAAACCATTCTGGAATTCTGTGGTTCCGTGATGCCTTTGTGAGCCTCCATCCAAACCTTGGCACGGCAGCTTGTGCCCAGAGAGACGCCGTGGTGGGAGGGGAAGACCCCCGGGGTGGGTCCTGCTGCTCCGGGGGTCTGTGCCCCCTCCTCCCCCGGCTCTGCCCCTATTCTGTCACTTCCAGCAGGTTCCAGCTGCGGGGGTTTGGTTAAATCCTGGCCGTTCCCATCTGTTCCAGCGGGCGTGGAGCCCCCGGGGGATCTGGGTCGTGCCCCCCACCCAGCAGAGCCTGGGATCAGAGACGGGGGGGGTTGGAGTCCTCGCGTGGGGTCCCGGGGGAGAGAGGAGGGGAATGTCCCCTCCAGGGTGTCCCCGTGGTGTCCCCCAGGGCGGGGGTGGCATTCTTGATGTGTTTAACCTCTTCCCACGCTAATTCCTTACCGAGGCCAGACCCGGGGCAGGGTGGTAATTGTGTTAATTGCGTGGGTGTCGGACCCTTGTCGGAGCTGGAGTTTGGACAACAGCGGCTTGGAAAGGCCTAATCCCCTAATTACGGTGCGGTGTAGCAGGACAAAGGCTCGTTAACCAAATTAAAACAAGCCGAGGGATGGATTCCCAGGGCGGAGCAGAGATGTGACAAGGACGTGTCCCCTGGCACTGGTGGGGTCCTGCTCATCCCGTGCCATCCCCAGTGTGGGAATCCTGGAGGTCCCTGCTCAGTTCCCACCGTGCCAGCACCTGGAGAGAGCAGGGGATGAATCAGGGAAGAGTAAAGAGCAGGAAAAACTTGGGCACAGAGGATGAAACGGAGCGCCGGCGATGAGGAGGCTCCTGGGGATGAAGGGTCTTTATACCGGGAATGTTCCCAATCCCAGTTTGATGCTTCTCTGCAAATTCTGGGCAGGGAGCGACTCACGGAATCCCAGAGTGGTTTGGGTTGAAGGGACCTGAAGCTCATCCAGTCCCACCCCCTGCCATGGCAGGGACACCTTCCACTGTCCCAGGATGCTCCCAGCCCTGTCCAGCCTGGCCTTGGGCACTTCCAGGGATCCAGGGGCAGCCGCAGCTTCTCTGGGCACCCTGTGCCAGGGCCTGCCCACCCTCCCAGCCAGGAATTCCTTCCTCGGGCGCTTCCAGCCCAGCCTTTGTGGAGTTTAACAGGAAACACCAGCAACCTTGTCCTGCCCTCCTCCAAAAGCTCCTTCCTGGGACAGCTTCGGGGAGCTCGTGATGGGAGCAAAAGGATAAATTTCCCTTCACCTTCCGTGTGGGGAACGAGGGAATTCAGGCGCTTCCAGCCCCGTCCGTGCTCCTCCCTCTCCGTTTGCTGGGCATGGGGATTGTGCCATGTCCCCCCTTGTCCCTTTGCAGCTCCACTCCCTGCCGTGGCAGCTTCCCAAAAATAGCTGTCCTTGGGACGGTGGGGGTTATCTGATCCTGGAGCTGCTCTTCCCTGCCCTTGGGCTGCTCGGCTCCTCCCGGAGGCCGAAGGAAGGGAAGGAGGAGGAGGAGGAGCTGAGGGAACACAGCCTGGGGAGGGACATGGAGCAAGTCCTTCCCCTCACAAGTGGCACTGGGAGCGGGACGCTGACACCCCGCAGGTGGCACTCGATGGGCTGGTGTCTCCAGCCAGTGCCAGGCTCTGCTGCTGCATCCTGGATGCCCCCTGCTCTGCAGGGATCCCTGGGGCTGTGCTCGCGTCCCTGTGAGCTGCCGTGGGGACAGCAGTGTCCCCTGTCCCCGTGGGTGGTGCAGGACCGATGCCAGCCTGATTCCCTGCTGGGGAATGGGATCGCAGGGTTGGCCCCGCAGAGGGACAGGGACGCGCGAAGAGCTGTGCTCAGGTGGCTTTTGGGGACCCTGCTGTTCCTTGGCTGCTCGGGGGATGCTCTGAGGGGAGGTGACACCCAGGGCCCCCCTAATTCCCCCTCTCCATGCGCAGAGAGCCAGCCCACGACATCAGACGAGACCGTGGTGGCCGGGGGCACGGTGGTGCTCAAGTGCCAGGTGGAGGATCCCGATGACTCCTCGCTCCAGTGGTCCAACCCTGCCCAGCAGACCCTGTACTTCGGGGAAAAACGAGGTAAAAGCCGCAGCTGGGGCTGCGAGCGAGGCAGCTCCGGGCTGGAGCCACGAGGGGACAGCAGGGGAGCTGCCTCAGAGGGTGACGTCCCCGCTCGCTGCCACCCCGGGCAGAACCAGCGGAGAGGGAGGTGGCACTGAGCCCCTTGTCCCTTTTCCCTCAGCCCTGCGGGATAACAGGATCCAGCTGGAGAGATCCACCCCCAACGAGCTGACCATCAGCATCAGCGACGTGGTGCTGGCCGACGAGGGCGAGTACACCTGCTCCATCTTCACCATGCCCGTGAGGACGGCCAAGGCCCTGGTCACTGTGCTGGGTAGGACACGGGGACGGTCCCCCTGCTCCCCATCCCCTCCCTACCCCACCACTGCCTCACCGTGTTACCTGCGTGTGTGTCGCGCTCTGCCGTGGCTCTGCGCACCCAGCTCACGGATTTGTGGGTTTTGTCTCCTCCTCCTGCAGGGATCCCCCAGAAGCCCCAAATCTTCGGCCACGAGCAGCCCATCGATGAGGAGAAGGTGGCCCGGCTCATCTGCCGCTCCTCCGGAAGCAAACCCGCGGCGCAGCTGCGCTGGAGGAAGGGCAACAGGGAGATCAAGGGTGGGTGGCCCTGTCCTGGGGTCCCCATGGGGGGTGCTGGGGGCTGTGTCCCTCAGCTCTGACTGTCCCCTGTCCCCACAGACTCGGGCACCGAGGTGGTGGAGGATCCCAATGGCAAGACCTTCACGGTGACCAGCAGGGTGGAGTTCCGTGTCACCAAGGAGGACAACGAGGTCGAGGTCACCTGCACAGTGGACCACGAGTCCCTGCAGAACTCGGAGAGGTCGACCACGCAGAAGCTGCAGGTCCACTGTACGTGGGGGGGACATTTGGGGGGATGGAGGTTCAGCAGAGCCCACATGGGGTGCAGTGACACTTCTCTGCATGGTGACACTTCCCTGCACACACACCCTCATCTTCCCACTCCTGTCCCTAAGTCCTGCTTGTCCCCATCTCCCAGAGACTTGTCCCTGCTCCATGCCTGCATCACCTCCCTCATCCCGTCCCCATTTCCCTTTCCCTGCCTGTTCCCTGTGGTGGTGATGGGGTGAGGGACGAGAGCACCCACCCAGTGCTGCCCCCATCCCTGGGTGCTGGCACCCCTCAGCCCTGCACACCTAGACCTGGCCCAGGGCTGGGGTTTTGAGGTTCCAGGGGAAGGATTTGGGATGCCAGGTGCAGGTTTTGGCATCCTGGGGGCAGGTTTTGAAGTGCCAGGGGAAGGTTTTGGAATGCTAGGTACAGGATTTGGGGTGCTAGGGCAGAGATTTTAGGGCGCCAGGTGCAGGATTTGGGATGTCTGGGGCAGGATTTGGGATGTCTGGGGCAGGATTTGGGATGCCAGGGGCAGGATTTGGAGTGCCAGGGCAGGATTTGGGATGTCTGGGGCAGAATTTGGGATGCCAGGGCAGGATTTGGGGTGCCAGGGGCAGGATTTGGGATGCCAGGGCAGGATTTGGGGTGCCAGGGGCAGGATTTGGGATGCCAGGGCAGGATTTGGGGTGCCAGGTGCTCACCACACTGTTCCTCTGCCCCTTTTCCAGACAAGCCGACGGCGAAGATCGAGCCCCACCCGCAGTACCCACGGGAGGGGGAGAAGCTGCAGCTGCAGTGCGACGGGCAGGGCAACCCCATGTAAGGCCTTCCTCACCTCCCTCCTCCTCCTCAGGCCCTGGCCAACTTCCCCTCCCGCTGCCAGGCTCCCACATCCCACAGCGAGCCCCCCCCCGGAGCTGGGCAGGCGGTGCTGGGTGGGTTTGGGGTGTCCCTGCCGGGCAGACAAAGCCCCCTGTCCTCCCCCAGAGCAGCAGATCCGTCCCGGCTCATCCCCAAACGGAACATTTCCCGCTCCGTGTCCCGGGGGATCCCGGGGGTGCTGATGCCCGTCCCGGTTCCTCAGCCCGCAGGAATTCCTCTGGGAGAAGGAGGGCAGCGACGCGCCGCTGCAGCTCAGCTCCGACAGCGTCCTCATCTTCCCTTTCCTCAACAAGAGTGACAGTGGCACCTACGTATGCACGGCCACCAGCTCCATGGGCAGCGTGGTGGCCAAGTACAACCTGGACGTCAGCGGTGAGTGAGCGTCCTGCTGCGAGGGGTCACGGCGTCCTGCGTGCCCGCAAAATGTCACCGTGTCACCCCTGACACCTGTCCTCGCGTGGGAAGGGGCGGTGCCTGCTGCTCCACACACGGTGCTGTCCCCTGGCCTGCCCTGACTGCTCCGCTTGTCCCCACGGCCCTGTGTGCCCTGTGTGACGTGGGGCAGGGCTGTGTGTGTGTCCCCGTGTGCCAGTGCCAAGTGTCACATGTGGGGCAGGGCTGTGTGTGTGTCCCCGTGTGCCAGTGCCATGTGTCACATGTGGGGCAGGGCTGGCATGTTCAGAGTGTGTCCCCATGTCCTGTTGTGTCCTCATGCTGTGTGTCACACCTGGAGCAGGGCTGTGTGTGTGTCCTCATGTCCTGCTGTGTGACATGTGGGACACAGGGCTGTGTGTGTCCTCATGTCCCGCTGTGTCACATGTGGGGGCTGTTTGCTGTGTGGTGCTCCCAGTGCCCTTTCCAGCCCTTTCCCACACAAGGTGATCCCATTTCCCTGTGATTTTTCCTTGGATTTGGGCTGTTCCTGCTCTCCTCCCAACCTCTCTCCGTCTCTCTCTCCCAGCCTTGGACTTTCCCTGTTCCAGTACTCCGGCTCTTCTCTTTCCCGGCTCCTTTCCCTCCTCCTTGGGCACTCAGCATCCTTCCCCTGCAGCATGGAGGCAGCGCATGGCAGCAGTGGCACTTCAGGCACTTTGTCCCCTGTGTCCCCTCCCTCAGCCTGCCCGGAACGAGCCCCACATGCCACAGTCACCCCAGTGTCACCCCCTGTGTGTCCCCCCTGTCCCCTGTGTGGTGTCCTGTGAGCACCCAGAGCTCTCTGCACCCATCCAGGAGCTCACCCCGGGTGCCTCATGCTGTCCATGAGAGGTGGCAGCCGCTGTCCCTTGCCCACCTGGTGTCACCACCCCTGTCACAGCAGGCGAGCTCCGTATCCAGCCTTGCTCCCTTCGTGGAATTCCCGCTTTTGTCTTTAAAGCCACTCATGTGAGCCACCTCTGTGCCCAGCTGAGCCCTCCAGCCTGCCCACCTTGGTGCCAGCCCTGCCCAGCACCGAGGGACACCGTCGTGCCCAAGGACGTGCACAGCAGAGCGCAGGTGGCACCTTGTGGTGGCTGACACTTTCCTGCTGTGCAGGCCCAGGGTGTCTCAGAGGGTCTGGCAGGACAGGAGACGGGGGACGATGGTCACACTGTCCCAGACGTTGGTGACAGAAGCACCTGAGTCCCCCCGCCGGGCTCTGTCACCTCGCTGGCCCTTCCCAGCGTTGATTCGTGTCCTGTGTTTTTGTTGTCCTTCCCAGATCTTCCCCAGCTCCCCACCCCACACGTTCACTCCACTCCAGCCCCTCCGCCAGGCCCTTCCCAGCCCATCTCTCATGCTTCCATGGCCTCCGCTCCATCCTTCACTCCAGCTCTCATCCAAGGTACCGTAAGCTCCTTTTCTCTCTCTTTGCTGCTCCCCAGCCCGGCCGGAGAAGCTCCACAGGAGGACGGTGGCCCAGCCCTGGCCTGGGGACAGCCCTGCCAGGTGCCCAGCCTGGCTCCAGTCCCTTTGGTGTGTGTGGATTTTGGTGTTTCCCAGGAGGAGGCCTGGGCTGTTCCCGGCGGGTTGTGGCAGCAGCTCCCCGAGCTGGCCCTTGTCCTGTGTGTCCGTGTCACGTGTTGTCCCTCTGTCCTGCTGCTTCCCCTGTGTCTCCCCCACCTCGTCCTTTCCAAATGTGGCTCTGTCCCCACCCCGAGCCGGGGAGGAGGATTTGTCACTGTGCCCCAGGGCTGACACAGGATTTCAGCACAGATCCAGGACAGGATGTGGCAGACTTGGGACCAGCTTTGGGGTCCTGCTGTCCTCGGGGTGCCATCACCTGTCGGGGTGCAGCCTGTGGCTGTGCTGTGCCAGCCTGCACGTCAGCTTCCACCCAAGCCTGCTTGCCCTCCCTTTTTGGGGCCAAAACCCCATTGTGGAGGATGGGGATTTCCCCTTTGCTTCCCCCGCTGCCTTCCCCGTTCTCGCTCCCAGGATCCAGAGCAGGACGGAGCTGCTGGCACAGGATGGAGCCCCTGTGGGGAGCAGCAGCAGCCTCTGCCCCCCTGCAGGGTCTCAGCTCCTTCTGTCTTTTCTCTCCCCCTGCCTGGGCAGACGCCAGCCCGGTGCCCTCGACCTCCAGCACCTACCACGCGATGATCGGCGGGGTGGTGGCTGTCATCGTCTTCCTGCTGCTCAGCCTCCTCATCGTGCTGGGACATTACCTGATCAGGCACAAAGGTACGGCCCGGGGGGCTGCAGGGGGGCGCGAGGATCCCTCGGGGGTCTCAGGGCTGTGTCCCTGGAGCGAAGGGGCAGCGGGGGGTGAAGAGGGGCAGCTCCTGGTCCTGCAGCCCTTCCTGAGTCCTGAGAGGAACCAGCGGAGCCCCCCTGGGTCTGGGGGTCCTGCCCGTGGCAGCGCCGGCGTGGGAATGTCAGGAATATCCCAGTGAATGCTCGGGGCTGGGCAGCACCAGGAGGAGGCAGCTCCCATCCCCGTTCTCCATCTCTGCTCCGCACCCGCTGTCCCGGGATTGTCCCTGTCCCCGTCTCCCCCCACCTCCTCCCCCTTCCTCCAGCTCCCTCTGCCTTCCTCCTCCTCCTTTCCCTCCACCTGCCCTTTTCATGCCCAGCAGGTTTGTGCCCAAGCCCTGGGGACACGGTGACACCCCGCCATCGGCCACCCCCTGTAATGATGTGTGAGTAGAGCCCCCCACCCTGCTCCGGGGGCAGCTGGGACCCCCTGCTTTTCCAGGGAGGGTGGGTGGGGGGGCAGGAGCCTGACTGGCAGTGGTCACTCCGCAAGGGGACACTGCTGCAAAAGCCTGGAGCACCCCCCGTGAGTCTGCATCCCACCCCATCCCATCCCATCACATTCCATCCCAGTGACTTTTCCATTGCAGCCAAGCCCAATGGAGCCCTGCAGGCAGCCCAACCTCCCCCTGTTTGTGTGGGAGGGGGCGCTGGCAGAGCCCCCCGTGACCCCCAGCCCTGTCCCCCCCCGCTCCAGGAACGTACCTGACCCACGAGGCCAAGGGCTCGGACGACGCTCCGGACGCCGACACCGCCATCATCAACGCCGAGGGCGGCCAGGCCGGCGGCGACGACAAGAAGGAATATTTCATCTAAAGGGGTCAGAGAAGAGAGAGAGAGAGAGAGAGCGAAAAATGGAGCCAAGAGAACCCCGATGGCAACGGCAACCAGACCACAAACCCCACAAAACCCGACAGATTTTCTCTGGCGCCCGGCACGGGCGGACGGACGGACAGAGGGATGGCGGGACAGAGAGCAGGGAGAGCCACCGGCCTCGAGGCGCTGCCGACGCTTCTTGAACTTGTACAAACCGTTCACTCCGACAGCGAGAGCCCCGGCCCCGTTTGCTTGCTTGCACCTCCATCCCCACGCCCCGAACCCACAGACCAACCCGTGAGTGAGCGACTTCTTCCTTCTTCCTTTGGACCTTTTGCTTTGGTTTCGTGGCTGCTCTTTGCTTCGGGCCCTTGGTTGGGGTGTTGGGCTGGGGTCGATGTAGCTCTTCCCTTTGTTTCTCTCCGTTTTGGTTTCTTTGACGTCCAAGGATAAAATCAGCACCGGGCCCCCGGGGCAAGCTTGGGACCCTGGGGTGTCCCCGTTGTCCCCCCCCCAGGGCCGGGGGTGACTCCAGCTGGGAGCGGAGCGAGACCCTGCCCCGGTTTTATCCTTGGTGGTTCTTGTGGAGCAGTGTCCATGCGGGAGCAGAGCTGTCCTCGTGCAGTCAGTGTGTGAAAGGGGGTGAAAGCCCAGGGTGGGACCCCCACAGAGACCGGGAGCCCCCACAGCTCCCCGGTCCCACCCCAGCGGGAGGGGGGAGGGCTGAGGTTTATTTGGGGGAGGGGGGCAAATCCAGAGGAAAGGGCCCCGATTTTTTTATTTTTTTATTTTATTTTTCCTAAATTCTCTGATTGGAAACGCCAATTTTAACCATCTATTGAGATGTTCAGTGCAGGAGGCAGCGCCCCTGGGGCTGGGGCTGCTTCCCTGGGACCCCTGGAGCAGGGGTGGGGCTCTGCTGGGGTCTCTCTGCCCCCCTTCCCTCCCCAGCCCCTTCGCAGGGCAGGGATGAGCTTGGAAAGGGCTGATTTTCCTCTTGGCTCCAAGAGCCCCAATGAACAGCGGCCAAAATAACCGGATTTGGGGTCTGGGGAGTTTGGGGGTCCCCACAGAGGCTTGTGGGGGGGGGGGGGGGGGGGGCTCATCCTTCCTCCTTGCCCTTCCTCCTGCCTTTTTCACCATCACTTCCAAGACAAAACCAAACACCTTTCCCAGCCTCTCCAGCACAGCCCCAGCTTGCCCCCCCCCAGGATGGGGCTGCTCCCCCCGGCATCGTTAGGACACCCCCAGCCTTGGGATGAGGTTTCCTGGGATCCCACATCCCGGTCTGGACACTTGGGGGTTGCAGGAGCTGCCCTTGGGCCAGGCACCCCGTGGATTTGGGGTTGTCTGGAGGAGGGGGGAGTCCTTTGGGAGGGGGGAACTTCACCTGGGAGGTCACCCCATGGATTTGGGGTGGTCTGGAGGACGAGGGGGCCCCTTCAGGAAGGAATCAAAGTCCCTGGGGGAGGGGGGGTTGGGAAACCTCACCTGGGAGGTGGAGGAAGAATTTTACCACTTCTCCCACGGGGCTGGAAGTGTCAGCCCCTCCTAACCCTGCCAGCACCTGGCACCAGGTGCCCTGTGGGGCAGTGAGTGGGGCTGGGGCTGAGGTGAGGCAGAGTCACGCAGCTCAGTGACAGACACAGGTGGGAGCGAGGGAGGTGACGTTGGGGACACTGCAGATGTGACCAGGCTCCTGTGGCTCAGCTGCGTGTCCGGGGGCAGCAGCAGCACTGGGAGGGCGCAGGACATGGAGCTTTGGTTGGGCACAGCCGTTTTTGGGGTGCTTTTCCTCCCTTCCCATCTCTTGGAGTGGGGGACCTGGAGCCCCCAGGGCAGCTCCAAGCTGGGGCTGGGGGATAAATCCTGGGGCTGCCAAACGCTGTCACCAAGGTCCCCACGACTGAGTCATTCCTGCGAATAAAATCAGCTGGATGATCTCTCAAGTACAATTCCATCTCCGTGGGGGCTGGAGGGATCCCAGGCAGAGCCCCAGCACCGGGAGCTGGGAGGGGAGTGCGGTGAGTGGTCCCTGGGGCAGGGAGGTGGGAGTTCACAGGGACAAGGAGGGTTTTCCCTCTTGGAATTCAGTTTCTTGCTGGTTCCACTGCTCCAGAGCTGCTCCAAGGGCCGGTACTGGGGGAGAACAGCCCGGGTTTGGTGTTTTGGAGGTGCCATGGTGTTTTTGGTGTTTTGGAGGTGCCATGTGGTGTGGGGTGTGGCAGGGCAGCCCGGGGAGCAGTGGGTGCAGGCAGGGATGTGTGGAGGACGGGCCCGGTGTCACCTGTGGGGCCTGGGGACCTGCTGAGGTCACAGAGAGAGGCTGAGCCACGGCCCTGGCCGGGACAGGGGCTGGGAACGGTCGGAGAATCCATCGGAGGCCACTTCTGCCAGTGGGAGCCAGGGGGTTTGGTGGAGGTCGGAGCAGTGGAGATTTGTGTCACACCTGGGGGTGACAGGAATGCCAGGTGACACCAGTGTGAACAGGGAGAGGCCGTGGGGTGATAGGGACCCTCCTGACTTGGGAGGATTCCGGGTGGAAGCTGTGACTGGGACACTCCACGTCACGGTGGGAGAAGCCACCTGGTGAGAGCCAGTCCCTGGTGCCCCTGTCTGGGGTGGGGTGTGGTGGGAAAGGCCCTTTTGGGGTCACTGTGTGGGGTCCTTGGGGGTGATGGACACCCCATGTCACAGGTGGGCAGAGGAGCAGGTGCTGGGTGGCCTGAGGGCGTCCAGGTGATGTGGGGGTGACAGGGTGGGGTCTGGCCCTCGTCCTTGTCCCCTTGAGGGTTGGTGACACCGCGTTGTAGCTACAGAGATGCCACGGGTGGTGTGACATCTGAGCAGGGCTGGGGTGTGACACCGCACGCGGGGGAGGCGGCAGGGTCGGTGTCACCGTGTCTGGGAGAGCCCAGGCCATCACCCCCTCCTGGGGGGGGTCCTCGTTGGTGGCCCCACATCCACGGGGTTGGGCCGGGAGAATCCGAGTTGGGGGGGAAGGATCTGGGGAGGATTCGGGACCCCCCCGGTGGCAGCCGGGCCCTGGGAGGCTGCGGCCGCTCCCGGCCGGCACTGAACTCTCAATAGACACGAAAGCCATATTTTGGGGAGCTCTGGAGAGGCCGGGGGGCAGAGGCTGGGCTGTGTTGTTGTGCTGTGTTTTTGTCTGTACATAAAGGGAGCCAACGACCGTCGATGTGACTTTATAACCTTTCTAATATCCTGTGCTAATCTCGGAAAATAATCCTATAAATATATCTGGATTACACACGTTACCTGCCTGGCTCTCTGCCTCTGGGGCTGGGGGGCGGGGGGTCTGTGGGTCAGCCTGGGAGACAGAGCTCAGCCCCCCCTAAACCTCCCCTGAGCCCCAAAACTGCAGCTGCCTTCGGCTGCCCTCAGTCACCCAACCTGGAGACCCCAAACCTCCCACCCGGCCCCCAGACCCACCACAGTCACCGTGGTCCTAACCCTCAGCACCTCCCCCCAAAGAGCAGTACCCCAACCCCTGGAGATCCCCAGGCCTTTTGCTCCCAAATCTGCCCCTCAGCCCCCCCCAAATTGTCAATTCCCAGATTCCTCCTCGGCCCTTTCACCCCCAAATGTCCTCCAGCCCCTCAGTGCCACCAGAGTCCCCCAGCCCTCACCCAACCCCTCCCAAATTACCTCCAGCAACCCTAATTCCCAACCCCGGAGCCCCCCCTGGCCTTGTTTCTCTCCAGGGATGTTCCCATAAGGCCTGAGGGCCACCAAAGCCACCAGCCCTGTCACCAAGCTAGGCCAATGCCACAGCGTGACCCCCAGGAGCCCTTCCTTCCAGGCCTTCCTTCCTCCCGAGGTAAAGCCGGGCAATTCCATGCTCCAGGGGCGCTGGAAGGCACCGCGGGGTCCCCTCAGTGCCCACCCGCTCCTGCACCCCAAAGCCCTCCCTGACCCTGGCTCACACCCCGCCGGCATCCCCTGAGCAAGCCCCGGGAGCATCCCCATAGCGCCTGGAAAAAGACAATTCCTAATTAATTTGAGTTGTCCTGCCAAGAACTGATCGTTTCCTGCTCGAGAAATTGTGACGGCTCCGCGGTTTTCCCGGCAAGCGGCATTCCTTGTTTTCCGCCGGGTGCCAGGCGGGAGGGCGGCTCTGGGGGGCAGCTCTTATCTCCTGCCCGCAGTCCTCGGCTCCCTTTGGAGCGGGAGGAGCGGAGCCGAGGGAGGGAGAGCCGAGAAGTCACCCCCGGACACCTCCAGGCACGTGGGCACTGGTGTGTGGGTGCCCCAAGTGACCACCCCAGTGACCCCCCCTGAGCCGCGGGCGCCGCCCCCGGCACCCAGCGGAGCCCCCGGACTCAGAGGAGCCGCTGCCATCGTGGGAAACCCGTCATGGGCAACTGTGTCCCCGTGGTGAGTGACCCCCCCAATTCGTGTCCCTGCCGCTGCACCCAAGGGTGTCACATCCCCACCGACGGGAGGGCTGGGGGTCCTCGGTGTGAGGGGGAATATGAGGAGGATCACAGGGGTCCCTGGTGCTGAGCAGGACCATGGCAATCCCCAGTGCTGAGTGGGGTCCCAGGAGTCCCCAGCACTGAGCAGAGCCGTGAGGGTCCCCAGTTCTGAGCAGGATCATGGGGGTCCCTGGTGCTGAGCAGGACCGCGCCTCGCAGCAGGGGCTGCTGGTAAATGCTCCCTCACGGGGAGGCTCTGTGGGCTCTGCACCCACCGTCCGGGGGCTGTGTCCACCCTCCGGGCTCTGCACCCACCGTCCGGGGTGTGTGTCCACCCTCCGGGCTCTGCACCCACCGTCCGGGGGCTGTGTCCACCCTCCGGGCTCTGCACCCACCGTCCGGGGTGTGTGTCCACCCTCCGGGCTCTGCATCCTCCCACAGGGCTCCGTGTCCCTCCTGTGCAGAAACGGCCCCGTCCCGCAGCCCCGGCTGTCACCAGCCGTGCCCCCACCCCGTGCCCGCAGCGTGTCCTCTCCTGATAACCCGCCCTGCCCAGCCCGGGATCCCGGCACCGCCGGGGGGCAGCCCCATGGCCGGGATCAGGGGGCTGCTGTGGGATGTGGCACCTGCCTGACGCCCATCCCCCTGATCCGCAGACCCCCGACACCCTGGAGACCCAGGGCTCCGTGGACCTGGAGGAAATCATGGGCGACCTCTCCTCCTTCTACGACGACAGTTACAGCAACGACACCTTCCTGGACTACGACGCCACACCCTGCCACAACCGCTTCTGTCCCCTCTTCCAGCGCGTGGCCCCCCCTTTCCTGGCCGTCACCTGCGCCGCGGCCGCGCTGGCCTCCGGCGCCCTGCTGGTGGCCCTGGCCAAGCGTCCCCAGGCGTGGCGGTGGCCGCGGAGCCGCGCTCTGGTGGCGCAGCTGGCGCTGGGCACGGCGCTGTTCGCGGCGCTGCTGCCGGCGCTGGCCGCGGGCGTGGCGAGGGGTTGGCACCTGGGGACGTGGCCGTGTCGCCTCACGCACCTCCTGTGGCACTGGAGCCTCTTCGCCCAGGCGCTGCTGGTGGCCAGCGGCTCCTGCGGCACCGCCTGGGCTCGCTGGGACCCGCGGAGCCGCCGCCGGGCCGTGGCCCTGTGGGCGGTGGCGCTGCTGCTGGCCATACCGGCGGCTCTGGTCAGCGGCGTGGCGGCGGGCACCAGCTGTGTCCGGCGCAGCGTGGCCATCCTGGCCCCGGCGTACCTGCTGCACCTGAGCCTGTGCCTCTGCCTGCTGCTGCTGCTGCCCGCGGGGCTGCTGCTGGCCGCGCTGGCCGTGCCGCGCCTCAGGGCGAGCTGGGCGGCCGGAGCCAGGCTCATCTGGCTCTTCCTGGGGCTCTGGGGGCCCTACGGAGCGGGGCTGGCCGGGGATTTCCTGCTGCAGACCAAGCTGCTGGAGCCCACCTGCGGCTCCTTCGAGCACTTCGACCTGGCGCTGGGGCTGAGCGAGGGGCTGGGGGTGCTGCACTGCGGCCTCGGGCCCCTGGCGCTGCTGCTCGCCGGGGGCTGCCGAGGACTGCCGAGCTCCGGGGGCTGCAGCGTGGAGCCGAACAGAGCCACGGCACCGGGCCTGGAGCCCCAGCCCTGAGCCCCGACCCCCTGGCGCCAGACTTGGCTCCCTGAAACTGGACCCTGGGCAACCAGCCTTGACCACTCAGAGCTGACCCCTGGCCTCCCAGCACTGACCTCAGCCCTCCTCCATCTCCTCAGATGCCCCACACCAGTCCCTGTGCCCCCACCACCCACCCCTGTCCCGTCCCGCACTGGTCTGGGTGACCCGGCACTGACCCTTGGCCATCTGGCACAAGCCTTGGTCTCCTGGCACCAACCCTTGACTGCCCAGCACTGGCCCCTGGGTGCTGACCCCTGGCCCCACAGTGCCCCCCCAACCCCACAGCCTCTGTCCCACACCCAACACTCCCTCAGGACCCCCCATTCCATGCTCAGCTCGGTGCCCTCCACCCTCTGTCCCCTCCCTTGGGGTCTCAGTCCCTCTTTGGGACTCGATCCCTCAACTGGCCAACGCAGAAAGCTCTGGGCTGCCCGGGGGGGTCACCCCAGGCTCTTGGGGAATCCCCGAGGCTCAGCCCCAGCCCTCCCTCCCTAGGCCAGGGTGAGATTTCGGAAGTGATGGGATTTTTTCCATCTCTCCTGACAAGCTGAGAGGATCCAGTGGAAATAACACACAATAAATACAACGGCCAGAGGCACTGGTCCAGCCCAGTTAATGGGCTGGATGGGACTGGGCGGTGATGGGGGGCCCGGGAGGAGGACAGGAAATGGGGGGCGTATGCTCCTCGTGCTTCCAAATTGGCAGGAAAAGTTCCTAAGGAAGCTGTGCAGCCTGCCAGAGGGGAGTGGGGGTCAGAGCCCACGAGGGATGGGCGCGTGCAGTCACGGGGTGTGACACGGGCAGAGCAGCGGGGGGGACAATGGGGCTGCTCTGCCTGAGCCAGGCCCTGCAAGACCTGGGGGCTCATCCCCGCTAAACTGCGGGACTGATCGCTGGGGAATGAGCCCACATCGTCCCCACAACCGGGAATCCATCAAACCCCTGCAGGGACTCCATACCCCCAGCCTGGACTCTGGACCCTCAGCCAGGGAGCATCGTTTGGGGTAGGCAAAACCTTCCCCCTTCCCACCTGCCTGTCCCCTTGGGACCCCCCCAGGACACTGGACACTCAGCCACCTGGTGTCCATGGCTCATCTCTGTCCCCTCAGGCAGGAAAGGGAGAGCAGAGCCCGGGATGTGCCCGAGCTGTGGGCCAGGGGCACCTTTCCCTGCACCCCTCGGATGATCCCAAATCAAACCAAGTCCCTCCCACGGAGGTTTGCCCAGAGCAGGGACACCTGGGGAAGGAGTGCCCAGGGTGTCCCCACCCCACCACCCAGGTGGACACACGGCTGGGGTGTCCCTGTCACTGGGAGGGGGGGACATGCCCAGGGCTCTGCTCCAAGGGGAGCCCCGTGCAGGCGGGTGACCCAAGGTCTTGTGGCACGGCCGCGTGATGGCATGAAATCACCCACCCCGGGCATGAAATCGCCCCTCCCGGGCACGCCGGGCTGCTGGGGATGGGATCGGGGGGACACATCCTCCCACCAGTCCCCTCCCACCCTCGGGCACATAAACCCGGCAGCAGCGGCACTCCCGCCCGGCTCCAGCACCGACCATGGGCCACCTGCAGCTCTGGCTGCCCGTCCTGGCGGGGCTCACGGGCATCCTGGCCCAGGAAGGTAGAGGGGACACCGGGGTGGGGGGACAGGAACCAGCACGGAGCAGGGCAGGTCCAGGAGGGACCTCGCATCACTCTCGGTCAAAGAGGCTGGAGGATGCTGGAGCAGGGAGTCACCTCGGGGACAGTCAGAGAGGGCTGTGGGACACCCCAACCTCCCAGCACGACCCCTCTGTTGTCCCCAGACCTGTACCGAAAGGTGTTCGTGTTCCGGAAGGATCCCAGCGACGCCTACGTGGTGCTGCGGGCGCGGCTGGAGCAGCCCCTGCAAAACTTCACGGTGTGCCTGCGCTCCTACACCGACCTCACTCGGCCCCACAGCCTCTTCTCCTACGCCACCAAAGCCCAGGACAACGAGATCCTGCTCTTCAAGCCCAGACCCGAGGAGTACCGGTTCTACGTGGGGGGCAAGTTCGTCACCTTCCGCGTCCCCGAGGGCCGCAGGGACTGGGAGCACGTCTGCGCCAGCTGGGAATCCGCCACCGGCATCGCCGAGTTCTGGCTCAACGGGAAGCCCTGGCCGAGGAAGGGGCTGCAGAGGGGCTACACGGTGGGGGCCACGGCTGCCATCCTGCTGGGGCAGGAGCAGGACAGCTTCGGCGGCGGCTTCGACCTCTACAACTCCTTCTCGGGGGAGATGACCGACGTCTACCTGTGGGACACGGGGCTGTCCCCGGACAAGATGCGCGCAGCCTTCCTGTCCCTGCGCCTGCCGCCCGCCCTGCTGGCCTGGAAGAGCCTCAGCTACGAGGTGAAGGGAGACGTGGTGGTGAAACCCCGGCTCCGGGAGGCGCTGGGGACCTGAGGGCTGCAGGGTCTGCGGCGGGGGTGGCCTCGGTCCCCCCTGTCCCCTCCTCATCCCCATCCTTCACCCCCATCTCCCCATCACCCATCACACAGCACCCATCACCTCTACGACCCGCAACGAGGAAGGTTCCCCAGCTAGGGACAGGGTTCCCCTGAGTGCCACCAACACCCGGGGCACCCCATTCCTCTTCCCACGCCCCCCGAGCTGCCCCACGGCCGTCCCTGCACAGGCAGGACACGGATCCAGCGGCTCCGGCGCTGCCCAGCCTCACATAGAGTCAGGAACGGGAAGGCCCCTCCCCTGGGGACAGGGGAATTGTCCCCAAATCCCGCCCCAGCGCTCAGGCACCAGCCCCGGCCCGATTGCCCAACAGCCCTGGGGCCTGGGGACGAAGGTGACTGTCGCCACAAAAGTCACCGTCACCCTTGGGTGTCCTCTGAGCAGCCTCTGAGCAGCCCCGGGTTGCTCCGAGGTCCCCCCTTCCCACAGCGGTGACAGTGGCCGGGTCCCTTGGTGCCATGGCGCGGCTGTGGCTCTGCCTCCTCATCCTCGCTGTGCTCTTCAGCCCCGCGGCCCCACGAGGTAGTGACGGGGGGACACCGGGACCCCCCCCCCCCCCGGGGGACATGGGGAAAGAGGGGTGCAGAGGGGGGCACGGGGACATGCTGGTGGGTTTCTGGGGGCAGTGGGGCACCCTGAGTGATCCCAAAGGGTGTGGGGTGGGGGAAAAGGGGGCTATGGGGGAGCCCACAGTAACCATGCAGTGAAAGGGGCACCCCGAGCTCTGCAAGGGGGGGACGGGGACCCCCGATGCCCTAAAAAGGCCACCCGGAGCTCATTGCAGGGGGCCGTGCAAGGCACAGGAATCTTGGCAAGGGTGGGAGGAGAGGACCCGATTGCAGCACAGCAAGGGCCCAAAGGGACACCCCGAGGACCAAAATGGGGGGTCAGCAGTGGGGGGCGGCAGGGACTCGCCACTGGGGTCCCACAGGCGGGAACAGCAGGGCAGGGAGAGCCCCAGCCCAGCTCTGGGTGCTGCAGAAACAAAGAGGGCCGAGATCTGGGCGGAGCCACCGGCACCCACTAAGTACCACCTGCTGATGCTGACCTGTGAAGTGATCGGAGACCCCGGGTAAGGTCCCCCACCCTCCCTCCCACCGCCCGGCATGGCCCCGGGTCACACATGGCCATGCCACGTGTGCCCCTGCTTGAGTGACCCCGGCCCCGTGCAGGCCCCAGGAGTTCCTGTGGGAGAAGAAAGGAAGCCCAGTTCCCCTGCAGAAAGGCCCCGAGAACGTCCTGCTGCTCCCCTCCTTCAACGACACCCACCAGGGCACCTACACCTGCACAGCCACCAGCCTCCAGGGCAGGGCTGTGGCCACCTACACCCTGTGGATAGATGGTAGGGATGGCACCGAGGGGACAGATGGGGACGCGGGCTCTCCCCTGCTCCCCACAGCTCGTCCTCACCACCCCATGTCACCCTGTGCCACAGCCGGTGGTGGTGGCACCGCCCCGGGCGCTGATGCTGGAGGCCACCTCCAGCAATGGCAGGAGCAGCCACCTCTGTCTCGCCCCTCCCAGACCTGGCGAGCTCGGTGTTCGTGTTCCCCCAAGAGTCCCAAACCGCCCACGTGCAGGTGACGGCGAAGCTGAAGGAGCCCCTGGACAACTTCACCGTGTGCCTGAGGTCCTTCACCGACCTCACACGGCCCTACAGCCTCTTCTCCTACGCCACCACAGAAGAGAGCAATGAGATCCTCCTCTTCAAGCCCAGGCCCGGCCAGTATGAGCTCAGCGTGGGGGACAAGCCCTTGCTCTTCACAGTGCCCATAAGCCTCGGGGAGAGCGAGCACGTCTGCGTCAGCTGGGAATCCTCCACCGGCATCGTGGGATTCTGGTTCAACGGGAAGCCCTGGCCGAGGAAGGGGCTGCAGAAGGGCTACGTGGTGGGAGTGCCGGCGTCCATCGTGCTGGGACAGGACCAGGACAGCTTTGGGGGCGGCTTCGATGCCCGGCAGTCCTTCGTGGGGGAGATTTCGTCCGTGTACATGTGGGACACGGGGATCTCCAACTCAGGGGTGGTGTCGGCCATGTACGACAGCCCCGAGCAAGCCCCCATCTTCGGCTGGAGGAACTTCCCCTACAGAACTGTGGGCGAGGTGTACGTGAAGCCCTGAGGCTGTGGGGGGTGTCCCTGATCCCTGCTGTGTAACCCCCTCCCCCAAAGCCACCCAGCATCACATAAAAGGAGAAATGGGTTTCTGGTGGTCTTTGGGGGCCGGGGAGCGGGTTGAGGCCCACCAAGGCACTGCGGGCCTCAGGTGATGGATCCAGGCTCAGAAGGGAAAGGGAGGAAGGGCTCCCAGCCCTTGCTCTGGTTTGGGGACAGGCAGCTGAGCTGGGGATGGGGACAGGGTAGTGCTGGGGTTATGTGCACCCCTGGGAGCCGCTGGGCACGGTGGGGCTGGCATTGGGGCAGAACCCAGGGGCCAGGACTGTTGGGGT
The DNA here is from genome assembly GCF_029207755.1 of Chamaea fasciata. Taxonomy (NCBI): domain Eukaryota; kingdom Metazoa; phylum Chordata; class Aves; order Passeriformes; family Sylviidae; genus Chamaea; species Chamaea fasciata. Next base: position 733,472 of record NW_027094116.1, on the reverse strand, counting down.
CAGCCCTGGGACAGCCCAGTGTCCCCGGGCTTGGGGAGGTTCAGTCCCATGTCCCAGAGCCCAAGGGGGGGGCAGTCCTGGAGCCCCTGGGGGGTTCAGCCCCATGTCCCTGGGGGTTCAGTCCCAGAGCCCCATGAGCTGGGGGATTCAGACAGAGCTCTGGGGGTGAACTCCTGGAGCCCTTGGGGTTCCAGGGGGTCCAGCTCTGTACCCGGGGGATTCAGCCCTACAGCCCCGTGTCTCACACATATCCGGAGGGTCCAGCCTTGTGTCCCGCTGGCGCAGTCCTGGAGTCCCGAGCTGTTCAGCCCCATGTCCTGGAGCCCCTGGGGGTCACTCCCAGCGCCCCGGGGTGGCAATCCCGTGTCCCGGCGGCCTCAGTCCCAGAGCCCCGGCAGGATCATCCCCGTGTCCCGGGGGTGTTCAGCCCTGGGGTCCCGCAGCCCCCTGCCTGTCCCGGGTGATTCAGCCCCCCCAATCCTGCCGAGCCCCGTCCTGCTGGGTCCACCTCGCTGTCCCGGAGGTTCAGCCCCGTGTCCCGGCCCGTGCCTCCCTTGTCTCTCCGCGCTCCCCGACACCCAGTCGACCTCCGCCGCGTCCCCATTCTCCGCTGTGTCACCCCCGGGCCCGCCCGCGCCGCCTCCGCCGCTCGCTGCCGCCTCTCCCGGCCCCCTCCGCTCCCGCTCCGCCACAGCTTCCCCTCAGCTCCGCCTCACTTCGGCCCAGCTTCCCTTCAGCTCCGGCCCAGCTCCGCCTCAGCTCCTCCTCACTCCGCCCCGGCTCCGGCCCAGCTCCGCCCCGTGCGGCCTCCCCGGTACGGCGGGGCCGGGGCGACACCGGGGGGACACCGGGGGGACACCGGGGGGACACCGGGGGGAGCGGAGTGGGGCCGGGGCCCAGCGGGGCTCGGGCCCGGAGCTGCGGCCCGTGGGGAGGGGGGAGCCCGAGCTGGGCGGCCACACGGGCCCGGGGGGCTGATGAGGTTCTGGGGGGTCTGATTTGGGGGACAAAGGTCTCTCCTGGGGGGTGAGTCTGGGGGCGGGCTGGGGGTCCTGACCCTGGAGTGGGTCTCAGTTCTGGGGTCTGAATTTGGGGTCTGGGGGCTTTATTTGGGAGTCCCAGGAGGCCTGGGCAGAGGGTGGAGGGGAGCTGGGGCTTATCCTGGCCACGTTCTCCAGGGTGTGGTTCTGGGGGGCCTGGGGGTCCCGGGGATCCTGACAGGGGGGGTCTGAACTGCAGAGCATGGGGGTCTTGACCTGGGGGTCCTGGCGATCTGGCCAGGTTCTCCAGGGGTTGGTTTTGGGGGGGCCAGGGGTCCTGATGGGCAGGGTCTGAACTGGGGCTCTGGGGCTTTATTTAGGGCTCCCGAGGGTTCTGGCCAGGGGGTTTTGTGGGTGGCACTGGGGCTCCTGGAGGTGTGCTGGGTTCTCCAGGGGGATGGTATTGGGGGGTCTTGGGGCCTGAGCTGGGGGTCCCTGCAGAGGGCTCTCTGGGGTCTGGGGGGGTCTGAGCTGGGGGTCCCAGGGGGCCTGGCCACGTTCTCGGGGGGGGGGGAAGGGGCTGTATTGGGGGTCCTGGGGATCCTGGAGGCTTGGCCACGTTTACTGGGGAGGAGGTGTTGGGGGTCCTGGGGGACCTGACGTGGGGGCTCTGATCTGGGGGTCTTGGCCAGGGGATCCCAGGGAATTTGAACTGTGACTCCCAGGGGTCATGGCCAGGGGGTCCTGGGGGTCCTGACCTGGCCGTGTTCTCTGGGGGGTGGTACTGGGAGGCATGGGGGCCTGACCTGGGGGGTCCTGGGGATCTGAAATGGGGGCCCCAAGGGTTCTGAGCTGGGGCTTCTGACCTGGGGGATGGCTGGCTAGGGCTCCCAGGGGATCTTCCCTGGGGGTCCCGGCGATCCTGACCTGGGGCTCCGAAATGGGAGTTCCGGGGGTCCTGACCTTGGGGACTCTGACCTGGGGGATGTGAAGGGATCTTCCCTGGGGGTCCCGGGGGTCGCAGCAGTGCTGTCCCAGGGCTCTGGCTCGGGTGGGGTCCCCAGAGCAGCAGTGTCCCCTGTCCCCACAGGCGATGGGGGCATCCGAGCCGCCCAACTTCTCGTGGGTGGTGGAGGGCCGGCTGGCGGGGCTGGCGATGCCGCGGGAGCCGGGGCACTACCGCTACCTGCGGGAGCGCGGCGTGCGGCACCTCGTGTCCCTGACCGAGCGGGCTCCGCCCCACCACGGCTGCTGTCCCCAAATCCAGCTCCACCGGTTCCGCGTGCCCGACTTCACCCCCCCGACCCTCGAGCAGATCCAGAGCTTCCTGCAGATCGTGGAGGAGGCCAATGGCCGCGGGGAGGTACGGCCGGGGACACCTGGGGGGTGATACTTGGGGGACACCTGGGGGACACCTGGGGGACAACTGCGGGGAGACACTGTGGGGGCACCTGGAGAAGGCAACGGGGGAGACTGTGAAGGGGACACCTGGGGTGGTGGTGACACTGGGGGGGGGGGAATCTAGGGGGATAGCTGGGGGAAGACACCAGAAGTGACACCAGGGGAGGGAACACTAGGGAAGACATCTGGGGGACACCTAGGGGACACCTGGGTGGGGATGGCGGGGAGGGGGACACCTTGAGGGGGTGCCATCTCAGGGTGGGGGACACCTTAAGGGTGTGATATCTTGGTGGGGGAAGACCTCAGCAGGGGGACACCTTGAGGGGGCAATACCTCGGGGGAGGGGGGGGTGACGCCTCAAGGGGGGAGATACTTGGGGAGGGACACCTTGAGGAGGGACATTTGGGGGGATGGCACCTTGATGGTGGGGGACACTTTGGAGGGGGTGATATCTTGGCAAGATGACACCTTGGTGGGGGACACCTGGGAGGTAGGGGATGACCTGGGGGGAGATGACATCTCGGGCGAATGACACCTTAATGGGGGACACACCCTGGGGGAGGGACACTTGAGGAATGGCAGCTTGGGAGGATGACACCTGGAGGGGAACACACACCCGTGGTGGGGCTGTGACACCTGGCAGGTGTGACATCTCAGGGGGTTGACACACCTGTGAAGATGAGGGGAGGGGGTGTGAGGGAAGGTGACACCAGGGGGAGGTTCCATGAAGGCAGTGCCAAAGTGGGCATCACCTGTCACCCAGAGAGTGACACCGGGAGCACGGGGAGGTCTGGCAGTGCCACCCACCCGCCGTGTCCCTGTGTCCAGGCCGTGGCAGTTCACTGCATGCTGGGCCACGGCCGGACGGGCACCCTGCTGGCCTGTTACCTGTGTAAGGAGCGGCAGCTGGCCGGCGGCGACGCCATCCGCGAGATCCGGCGGCTCCGGCCGGGCTCCATCGAGACTGCGGAGCAGGAGCAGGCCGTGATCCGCTTCTGCCAGTGCCTGCGGTAGGTGCCAGCCTCCCCGGGGTCCCCTGTCACCGTGGGGGTCCCTTACCCCAGCTGTGGCTCCCAAATGTCCCCAGTCCCGGCTCACCGGTGGCATCTACCCCTCCACAGGCCTGGGTAGCGTGGTGAGGAGACCTGAGCACGTGGATGGGATCCATGGAATTGGGCACTCCGAAGTGCTGGGCGTTCCCAGCCCCATCTGTCCTCTCTTGCATTAAAGGACTGGCCTGTGGCTTCTCTCTCCAGCTCTGGTTTTGAGGTTCACACTGGGGGGATGCCTGGCCATGGCTCTGCTGGGCACCCCCAGACCCGGCTTGGCTGGCAGCTCTATCCTGGGATTTGGGGTCCTGGCTCTGGGGTCCCTTGGGGCGATGGCTCTGGGCTTTGAGCTCCCTCAGGGCCCTGGTTTTGGGGTCATTCAGGGTCCCTGTTCTGGGGTTCTTCGGGATCCTGGCTCTGGGCTCTCTTGGGTTCCCAGCTCTTGGCTCCCGGCTCTGGATCCTGGCTTTGGAGTCCTGGCTTTGGGGTTCCAGCTCTGCATCCTGGCTCAGGGGTCCCTCAGGCTCCTGGTTCCAGGGTCATGGATCTGGGGTCTCTGTGGGCCATGGCTCCGGGTCCTGGCTTTGGGGTCCCAACTCTGGGTTCTGGTTCTGGGATCCTTTGGGGTACTCGTTCTGCAGTCTCTGAGGCTCCTGATTCTGGGGTCATTTGGGGTCCCAGCTCTGGGCTTCTGGCTTTGGGGCCTTGGCTTCGGAGTCCCAGATGTGGGTCCTGGCTCTGGGTCCTGACTCTAGGGTTCCTCAGGATCCTGGTTCTGGCATCCTGGGTTTGGGGTCCTCCGGGTGCTGTTTCTGGGGTCCCATGGGATCCCAGCTCGGGGGTGGTTCTGGCTCTGGGGTCCTTCGGGGACTGTGAGCAGCCGCATTTCGGCCCCCACAGAGCACCCCCAGAGCTGTCACCCGCCAGTGCCCTGGTGCCACGTGGAGGGTGACAACCGTGTCAGCGCCCGGGGGCCGACCCGGGACGTTGATGCTTAAAGTGTAGCTTAGCCGGAATTGAGGCATCTCCATCCAAAAATCCAATCCTGGAAATCTCTTCTCAGCTGCTCCTAACCTTGGTGGCATTTAAATCCTGGTTGGAAGCAGTGTCACCGTCCCCGTTTCCGGGCGGGTGGCACATGGCTGGGAGTGCCCCGGGCACAGCTGGGGCCAGTGCCTCAACCAGCAGCTCCACTGTCCCCAAAGTTCCTTTGGAACGCCACAACGTCACCATCCTCCCTTGGGGACAAGGTGCCAGGGTGCTGACCCTGGCGTGGTGACGCTGGGGTGGTGACACCGGGGTGGTGACACCGGGCACTGCTGGCAATCCAGCTGTGCCCTGCCCAGAGGTGACCAGAATTGGGAAGGGGCTTCACCACAGGGTGTGGGGTCACTCCAAAACTCCGGGGCTGCACAGCTGCCCCTGGTGCCCCGTGGTGGGGTTTTGGGGACACCTGTGTCCCCCAGGCGATGACACACAGTGAGGCCACACCAGCACATGGGGGCACGTAGCTGGGGCACAGCCAGTTTGGGGTGCCCAGCCCTGCGTGGGGGCTCCATGGGGACAAAGGGGACACGATGGGGACAATGTGGCCGCGGTGGGGACACTGTGGCCGTGGTGGCAGTGCTGGACAGCGGTGTCCAGCCTAAGCTCACGGGAGCACATGGGCCGGAGCGGCCGAAAGCTGCTTACGGCAGAATTATTGCCCTTAACTCCGCTGACACCACGCTGTCCTCAGAGTCCCCTGGGCCAGGCCGGGCTGGGGGGGCTCCACGGACCCCCCACCCCCTTCAAGGAGGGCTGAGCTGGGGGGGCATTGCCCCAGCGCCGTTCCCAGGGCTCCCGTGTGGCCGGGCTGGTGTCACACGTGTGGGGTTTGCTCGTCCCTCAGCCCTGGCTCTGAGCTGGGGACACCACCAGGATGTCCCCCCTGTGCCCTGTGTCCCCTCCTGTCCCCCCAGCCTGGCGAGCAGCCCAGCTCCGGCTCAGCCCGCAGGATGGGGACGTGGCACCGGTGGCTGTCCCCGTGTGGGGACACATTTAGGATGGGATTAAAGAGTGGGAGCTGGGATGGGGAAGGGCGAGTGGGGAGCGCTGGCACAGAGGGCCTGGGACATGCAGAGGGGACATGGGACTGGGCTTGCTTGTCACAGCCCCCAGTGCCACCCACTTGTCCTTGTGTCCCAAGGGGGGATCACACACCCAAACCACACAGCAGTGTGCACCCACGTGTTCTGTCCATGTCTCATCCATGTGTCCTATCCATGTCCCACCCGTGTGTCCCCTCTTTGACCCACCACAGTCCCATCTGTGTCCCCTGGTCCCCCCTTGTCCCACCTGCGTGTCCTGCCCGTGTGTCCCACTCATGTCCCATCTGTGCCCCTCCATGGTCCCACCTGTGTGTCGCACTCGTATGTCCCCGAGCAGCCTCCCCCGTGTGTCTCACTCATGTGTCCCACCCACGTGTCACCCGTGTCCTATTCATGACCCCCCGTGTCCCTCCCCAGTCCCACCCATGTGTTTCACCCATGTGTCCCCCCTTCGGCTTCTCCCAGTCCCACAGTGTGTCCCCATATCCCACCCATGAGTCCCCTTCGTGTGTCCCACCTGTGTTTTTCATTCGCGTGTCCTCTCCAGTCCCTCCCCGTGCCCTCCTCGTGTCCCCGCTGTGTCCCACCCTATGTCGCACGTGTGTCCCACCCATGTGTCCCACTCGTGTCCTCCCTCTAGATGCACCTCCCGTAGCCCCCCGTGCCTCCCCCGGTTCCACCCGTGATCCTCCATGTGTCCCCCCCACGTCCCCCTCGCTGTCCCCCCCATATCCCTCAATGTCACCCCACATCCCCCCCGCTCCCCCTGCCCCCCTCCGGGCACTACATTTCCCAGCATCCCTCGCTCCCCGCTGTCTCGCTCCACCATTGGCCGCCTCGGGAAGCGCCCAGCGGCGGCTCCTGATTTGCTGTCGCCGCGGCAACGGGCGGCGGGGGGCGTGGCCGGGGCGGCCCCTCCCGGCGTCGCGGGTTTGTTTGCGGCCGCCCGGCGGCGGCGGCCGGAGCCGAGCGGACCCGGACGGACCCGAACCGAGCCGGAAAGAGCCGAAAGCAACCGGGAAGAGCCGAGCGCAGCCGAGCGCGGCCGGCCGGGCATGAGGAGCGGCGGGACGAGGAGCCCCCCGCGCCCCCCGCCCGGGGCCGGTGCCCCCGGGGCTGCCCGGCCGAGCCCGCCGGTCCGCGGGCCCCGGTGACGCCGCGGGAGCCGCCGCAGGGGGGCCTGGGCTATGCGGTGGTGGCTGCGCGCCGCCGTCCTCAGCCTGCTCGCCGGAGCCGGGGGTGAGGGGCCGCCCCGGGGAGCGGGGGAGGCGCGGCGGGGCCGGTCTGGCCGGTGCCGGGTCCCGGGGAGGCGGGAGGAGGCGGGGGACAGCTGGGGACACCGGGGCGGGGGGCTCCGGGGGCGGGAGGAAGGTCCCGGTGCGTCGCGGTGGGATCGGTTTGACCAGCACCGGGTCCCGGCGAGTTCCGGGGGCAGGGGAAGGGTCCCGCTCCGTCCCGCCCCGATCCCGGTTCATCCCGGCGTGTCCCGTCTCACCCGTGGCCCGGTGCCGGTCCCGCAGGCAGCGGCCGGAGCGAGCCCCGGGCCGTGGTGGGGCGCGTCGGGGGCAGCGCGGTGCTGGGCTGCGGGCTCCTGGGCGCACACGAGGCGCGCCCGCCGCTCTACGTGATCGAGTGGGTTCGCTTCGGCTTCGTCCTCCCCATCTTCATCAAGTTCGGGCTCTACTCGCCGCGCGTGGACCCCGAGTACGCGGGTGAGTGGCGGGGACGGGGCGGGCGGGGGATCCCGGGGCCCCCCCGTGGGCTGTCCTGTGTCTCCACTCGCCATGGTTGGGTCCTACCGGGTGCCGCTGCTGTTGGACCACCTTAATTCCACCCCCGGGGAAGTGGGGCGCTCTTCCAGGAGTCTCGGGGGGCGGGAGGGGACAGTGAGGGGCCAGGGAGGTCCCTGCAGCAGGTGAGTCCCAATCCCCATCTCCAGGGATGGCAGGAGGGATGGGGGTCCCCAGCTGGCAGAGGGGATGCAGATCCCTGCCCAGCCTGGCAGCAGGAGGGATCCTCACAGGGCAAAATGTGGGAGAAGCCCCCCAGCCCATCCCCGTGGCCTCTGTCTGCTGGGGCATCTCCCGCAGGACGGACTGGCCCGGCACTGCCCTGGCCGTGTCACCCCGGGCCGGTGTCACCGGGTGCCCCGTGCCGGGGGCTGCGGGCGCTGCCTCGGCCCGTGCGGGTCGCCTGAAGGTTGAGGCTGGGGAGGGGATTTCGGGGGAGCTGCTAATTGGAGCAAAGCTGGGCCGGGGACTGGCTGGGCGTGGGAGGGGGATATTCGCTGCTTTACGGGGTATTTAAAGTGAGCGATGGCAGAGCCGGAGGAATCCCAGCGACAGGATCCCTGCGAGCAGGGAGGGGAAGGCCACAGAAGTGTCCCCTGGGGACAGGGAGGGCTGGCAGCCCGTGGGTGATTTGGGCTGAGCCCAACCCCGACGTTCTGTGCCAGCCACGCACCGAAATCCGTGCTCCGACCCTTCCTCGGGGGACCGGATCATGCCCGGATCACGACCCAAACCCGGCTGCCAGAATTGTCCCCTGCCTAAAAATCACCTCGTTTGGGACACCCACTCTCCTGCTGCCCCTTCCCTGGCCAAACGGGAGGGTGCGGATTTTGGGAGACGCCTGGGGACGCTTTCAGCACCTCCGAGTTGGCTCTGGGGGACCAGCGGTGACAACGAACCCCGCGGCCAGGACAAGGCACCTGCTCTGCCGGGAGGCCAGGGCTGGGCTCCTGTTACCTGAGCGCCGAGGGGCCCCGGGGCTGCCGCAGCTCCGGTTACCCAGGAAGGGGCTGGCAGTGTCCTGCCTGGGCTGCCCGCAGCCCCCCCGTGTCCCCTCGTCCCCGCCGCCAGCTCGGCCCCGGGGGCTGCAGGAGCAGATTGGGATCAGGGCTGGGGGAAGGGGCTGGTGGCTGGAATGAGGGCGAGGTGGGTGGGCAGGGGGGCTGGCGGCCGTCGCCATGGCAGCGGGGCGGCTTGTTTTCCATCCGCCGGGAAGGGATGGGCGCTGGGAAGGGCAAGGGCAGTGGGTGCAGGGCGACGCCAGGCCCCTCTCTTCGGCGCTTCCCAGGTGGATCGGATCAGGTGTCGCCCAGAGGAGCCACTGCTGTCACCAGTGTCCCTCCTGGGGAAATCTGGGGGGTCCTGGGGACAGGGTGGGCTGCAGCTGCCTCTGTGACAGCACCTGGGGAGACGGGGTCGGCTCTCCCCTGGGTGCCACCACCACCCACAGTGTCACGGGCCACTGTCCCCTCCCCTAGAACAGGGTCGGTGGTCTCAGGCCCCCCCCCCCCCCCGGCTCTGGCCGCGTGGCGGGGGCTGCAGCCCCCTTTGTGTCCCCCCCTCCCCTTTTTGTCCCGCTGAATGTCGGTTGCCAGGCGCGGGGGGATGCTGGGCCACAGGGTTTTGTTTTTGCAAGGTGGTGGAGGAGGAGGAGGGGGCTGGGGCCGGCACAGGGGGATTAGAGGGAGGCTGAGGGGCGTCCCCAGGCCACTCTGATCCCTTCCAAAGGGACCTTTGTTCGGGAGCCGGCTGCTCCCGCCGCGCCTGGGGCTGGGGGCTGGCAGCTGCTGGCAGGGCCGGGCTTCCCAGAGCTTCCCAAAGCTGTCCCACTTCCCAGGGCCCGGCGTGGGAGCCAGGTCTGGGGTGAGGGCTGGCAGACCCCTCGTCCCACAGCTGTGGGGTGAAGGCAGAGGGGTGGGAGACAGCTCTGGGAAGGGTTTGCACGTGTTTGTGTGCGGGGTTCGCACGGCTCAGGGTGGATCTCGGTGCCCAAACCCGCCTGCCCGGCTCCTGCCACTCCTCCTCCTCCTCCTTCATCCCTGCCGGGCTCGTCTGGCGGGACACGGAATCCGGTGGGACGCGGAATCCCAATCCCGCTGCCAGCGGCGCGCGTGCGGTGCCAGCCGGGACTCCAGTGCCTCGGGCCGTGCGTGGGGACTGTCTGTGACACCGGGAACAGCTGGCAGCGGCGTTCCCCAAAACCTGTGTTGGGAACCCCTCGGGAAGCTGCTGGTGCGGGGATGCTGACAGAGCATCGTGGGCTGCTCTGGTGCTTCCGGTGCCGGGGCTGTGACCCTGCCGTGGTGTCCCGGGAGCAAAGGCACCTGGCCCGGGCCGGGGCTGACCGGGGTGGGAGTGCCGGGGCAGGGGATGCCCGGGCGATGGATGCCCAGGGTAGGGGGTGCTCCGGACAGTGGGTGCCTGGGGGAAGGGGATGCTCAGGGCAGTGGATGCCCGGGGAAGGCGGTGCTCGGGATGGTGGGTTCCCCGGACAGGGAGTGCCCAGGCAGTGGATGCCCGGGACAGGACCCGGGACGGGGGGTACCCGGGACAGGGGGTGCCGGTGCGCTCGTTGGGGGCCGCTGGCCGCGCACCCCAGCCTGGGCTGAGCCAATTGCCCGCTGCACCCTGAGCCGATTATGGCTCTGATAATAGCCCGGGGGATTAACGGGCTGCGCCCGCTCTCGCTTCGGCCCTTATCCCTCTCCTCATCAAAGAGGCCGCGGGGCGTGGGGCTGGCGCGGGGCGAGGCCCCCACGGCCTGGGGGAGCCCCGGTCACCGTGTGCCCCCGGGGAGCTGCAGAGCTCGTTCCGGCGAGGCGGGCGGGGGTTCACCGTGACCCCCCCGTGCCGCGGGGAGCGGGGCCGGTGCGGGGGTGCCGGGGCTTAGCAGGGCTCCTAAGGGTGAGAGCGCCGGGGGGGCTCCCAAGGGGAGGGAGCCGTGGGGGAAGAGTCCTCGGGAAGGGGGAAAGGGGCTCGGGGGAGGGGTGTGCAGCTGGAGGGGTGCTGGGACCAGTCCTGCCCGGCCACTGGGAGCGATGCTCGAACTGCGTGGACCCGCCGTGCTGGGGGACCCCGCCGGGGCCGCCCTCGGCGGGGGCGGGTGGCAGAGCCACTGTCGCCTCCTCTCCGTGTCACCCATGTGTACAGTGCTGTATGTCGTTGTGACCAACCTATGGCACCGCCGTTCCCAGCCCCCCGTGGTGCCAGCGTGGGCGGACGCCCTGGGGAGGGGATGGCCCCCGGGAGGGGGTGGCCCGGGAGGGGGTGGCCCGGGGACGTGGCTGTCCCTGAGCCGCTGCCGGGTGCACAGGTCGGGTGCGGCTGGAGGAAGGTGCCTCTCTGCGCCTGGACCTGCTGCGTGCCGAGGACCAGGGCTGGTACGAGTGCCGGGTGCTCTTCCTCGACCGGCACAGCACCGATGCCGACTTCCAGAACGGCACCTGGATCCACCTCACCGTCAACGGTACTGGCCCATCCCACCCTCACCTGCTCTGCCCGCGTCTCCCAGGGCTGGCTCTGGAAACACTGGGTTTCCACACTGAGTTGAGCCAGATGTGGGGGTGAGGGTTTGGATCTGGATTTGCCTTCCAGCACCCCCCACCTTCCTGGAGACCCCCCCTGCATACGTAGAGGTGCGGGACCAGGCTGCACTGAGCCTCACCTGCAGGGCTGTTGGCAACCCCCAGCCTGTTGTCACCTGGAAGAGGAGTGACCTGCCTGTTCAGAGCGGGGACACGGTGCAGGTGAGGGCAAAAAACCGCTGGTCACCCTTCTATGGGGTGGGGCCAGGGTCTCATGCTTGGCTGTAGAGCAAGTGCCCATCCCCACTGTGGTGGCACTTGCCTGCTGTCACCACCCTGTTGATGGGGCACGTTGCTGTCCCTTGGTGGCCGTGCCACAGCTGGTGCCATTGCAGGTGAGGAACGGGACGCTGAGCATCGCCGTCGTGGAACGTGCCAGTGCAGGCACCTACACGTGCCACGCGTCCAGCAAGGAGGGCACTGTCACCCACACCACCCGTGTGCTCGTGCAGGGTAAGGACAGGTGGTCCCTCAGCCCATGGGACACAGAGGGAGCCATGGCGTGGTCGGTTTTGGGAGCAGCTGTGGCCATCCCCTGTCCCAAGCCCTCACTGGCCCTCTGTCCCACTCCTCAGGGCCACCCATCATCGTGGTGCCACCCCAGAACGTCACTGTCAACATCTCCCAAGATGCCTTTCTGGCGTGCCAGGCTGAGGCATACCCAGGGAACCTCACCTACACCTGGTTCCAGGGCAGCAGCAACGTCTTCCACCTCAGGTACGGCGGGAATGGGGATGGCACCGGGGCTGCTGTGTCCCCCAAACCTGGCCCCGAGTGCCAGGGACAGGCAGGGTGTGTGGTGGGGGCAAATCCATCATCCCAGGGCAGCAGGGACGGTCCCAGCTGTGCCAGTCACTGCTGTCCCATCCCTTCCCAGCCACCTCCAGGCTCGGGTCCGTGTCCTGGTAGACGGGAGCCTCCTGCTGCAGCGAACAACCCCAGACGACGCTGGGAAATACACCTGCACCCCCAGCAACGGGCTCTGGAAGCCGCCTTCTGCCTCGGCCTTCGTCACAGTGCTCTGTAAGTCCCCCTCCTGCACCCCCAGGCCCTAGGGGTCCCTGCTGTGGGGGCTGTGGTGGGAACAGTGGTGCCCCGTGGGGACCCCAGCCCCGTGTGTCCCCGCAGACCCAGCGCAGGTGACCACCATGCTCCCGGAGACTCACCTGCCCAAGGGCATGCGGGGTGTGATCCGCTGCCCCTCCAGAGCCAACCCCCCCCTGCTCTCCGTCACCTGGACGAGGGACGGGCGCCCGCTGGAGCTGGACAAGGTACGGCCGCTCCCACCCCCTGCAGCCTTCCCACCTTCCCAAATCCTTCCTCCTCACCCGTTCCCCTCTCCCAGCTCCCCGGCTGGTCCCTGCGGCCCGACGGCTCCATCGTCATCGCGACGGGGAACGACGACGCGCTGGGGCTGTACCGCTGCACGCCCTACAACAGTTACGGCACCGCCGGCGAGTCCCGGCCCACGCGCGTCCTGCTGAAGGTGAGGAGCCCCTCGGGGTCCCCTCCTGGCTCTGCACCCCCTGCCAAGCCCCCCAAACTGCCCCTCTGCCTTGCAGGACCCTCCCGCCTTCACGGTGCGGCCCAAGGAGGAATATTTCCAGGAGGTGGGCCGGGAGCTGGTGATCCCCTGCGCGGCTCACGGGGATCCCCCCCCCACCATCACCTGGGTGAAGGTAGGGGCTGCTGCTTTGAGGGGACAGTTAAGCCCCCATGGGGACAGAGATTGCTTTTGGCCTCCAGGGCATCATTTCTGGGGCAGTGTCCCTATATCACTTCTTTGTCTGTGTCCCTCTCCCCACGAATGCTGGGTCCCATCCCAAATTGGGGTCCCATCACGTGGTTCTTGAAGGACCTCAGGTCACTTTGCTTGGCTGTCCTCCATAGAACTGAAAACACCTTGCCCCATGGCTTCCAAACCAGCCCCAGGGTGGCGGGTCATGTCCCCGTTTTCAAGTTCCTAGTGTGGCAGTGTCACAGTTCTGGCCGTGCATGGGGGTGGGTTGGTGGTGGCCCCCCATCAGCGTGTCCATGCCCCACAGGTGGGCAGTGTGGGGAAGAGCAGCGCCCAGGTGGATGGAAACAGCAGCCTCATTCTCCACCCCCTCATCAAGGAGCAGCATGGAGTCTGGGAATGCACGGCCACCAACCAGGTGGCCAGTGTCACTACTGCCACCTCTGTCCACGTACTGGGTGAGCTGCCCATCACTGGTGGGCTGGGATGGTCCCGGGGTGGGCAAAGAAAATGCCACCCCATGCTGGAAGGGGTGGTCCAAGCCCCCCAGTGTGACACTGCTGCCCGCCAGGTACCAGTCCCCATGCTGTCACCAACGTCTCCGTGCTCCCACTGCTGCTGGCAGCCAACATCTCCTGGGAGCCAGGCTTTGACGGAGGCTACTTCCAGAGGTTCAGCGTCTGGTACACCCCGCTGTGAGTGCCCAGCCCTGCCGTGTCCCCTGAGGGCCCTCAGCTTCAGGCTCACGGGTCCCTCCTGTCCCCAGGGTGAGGCACCCGCCGCGGGCACACCATGACTGGGTGTCACTGTCAGTGCCGGCGGGGGCTCAACACCTGCTGGTGGAGAACCTGCAGCCGGACACCAGTTACCAGTTCAGCGTCCTGGCCCAGAACAAGCTGGGCAGTGGCCCCTTCAGCCAGATCGTCACCTCCGTGCCCAGGGGTAAGGGGAGCTCCCCAAAACACCCCCGGTGCCCCCTCAAGCACTTGGGAGGCTCCCGTTCCCACCTTGTACCACCTTCCGCTTTCTCCTCAGGCTTCCCAGTGACCACAGTGCCTCCGGAGCCGCCGGCCATGACCGTGCACGTCTTCCTGTCCCCACCGCGGGCTTTGACGGCCAACGAGACCGTGCGGGGGGTTCTGCTGCGCTGGGACCCCCCTGCCCGTGCCTCGGTGGCCCTGAGCGGGTACGCGCTGGAGCTGCGACAGGACAAGGGTGGCTGGGAGGTGCTGGAGCGCTCCATCCCCGGCACTGACACCCAGGTGCTGGTGCCAGGGCTCATCAAGGTGAGGTCTTGAGCCGGGTGCTGGGGTGGGTTAGGGCTTGGTGGCCACTGTGGCCGTGTGATTCATGGTCCTGTGTGCTGCAGGACGCCTTCTACGAGTTCCGACTGGTGGCCTTTGCTGGCAGCTACATCAGCGACCCCAGCAACACAGTGAACGTCTCCACGGCGGGTAAGGCTGAGCTGCCACACCAGGGACAGAGGTGTGAAACATCCAGATTCCAAAAGGAGAGCCCCCTTCATGCTGCTCCCACCCCCATGTCCCTGCTGCTAAACTGGGGTCGTGGGCAGAGCAGGACCCCCAAGGCTAAAGCTGGAACAACCACCACAGATCTGCCTCGGTTTCAGCCTCATGGACCAGAGTGTCCCCTCTCCTGGTACCCATGGTGGGGGGCACAGGTTCCCCCAAGGGCAGAGCAGCCCTGGTGGGGCCAGAACAGGCTTTGCTATGTCCTCATGATGCTGGTGACACGTGGTGACACGAGGGGGGCTGTGCCTGCCTGATGGGGTGCCCTGTGTGTGGCAGGGATGGAGGTGTACCCGTCCCGCACGCAGCTGCCGGAGCTGCTGCCGCAGCCGGTGCTGGCGGGGGTCATCGGGGGGATCTGCTTCCTCAGCGTGGCCGTCATCTTCAGCACCATGGCCGCCTGCATCATGAACCGGCGCCGCGCCGCGCGCGTCCGCAAGCGCCGCCAAGGTACGAGCCGGGGAGGGGACAGGGGACAAGGGACAGGCCAGCCTGGGTGGGGACCGAGTGGGTGCCGCTGTCTCCTCCTCATCACGTTTTGAGTTGCTCGCCGTGTGATCCCCCTGTGTTCTCATGGCCTTCCAGATCCACCACTCGTCTTCTCCCCCAGCAAGAAGCTCCCACCTCCACAGTAAGTCACGCCACGCCATTGCCACGCTCTCTCCCTGTCCTGCCATGTCACTGTCATGCTCCCTCCATCCCACTCCCTTCCTGTCCTACTCCCACCATGCCACGTTCCCTCCCTGTCCTGCCGTGCCGTGCCATGCCACGCTCCCTCCCTGTCCCTCTCTTGTCATGCCATGCTCCTCCACATCCCATTCCCTCCCTGTCCCACTGCTGCCATGTCACTCCTCTGGTTCCACTCCCACACATCCTACTCCCTCTCATCCCGCTCCTGCCCACACAGGCCATGTTCCCATCCCTGTCCCTTTCCCTCCATCCCACTGCACTCCTCATCATCCCTCTGCCACTGGCTGGGGGCACAGGGACAGGCTGGGGACAGCCACCCCCTGCTGCCACTGACCAAGGTTGTTAGGTGCGGGCTGCTGGGGCTGCGGCTCACCCCGCGCGCTCCCTCTGGGCAGTTCTGGCTGGAGAAAGGATCGGGAAGTGCAGGAGCAGGGCTGTGAGGGCCCAGGAGCACGGCTGAGGGTGCTGCAGCTGCTGCCTCTCCCTTGCAGCAATGCTCGTGGCCCTGGTAGCCCCGACAGCACGGTGAAGCTGAAGCTGCAGCCGTCGCCGTGCCGGAGCCTGCACCGGACCCTGCTGTGGGGTGAGAAGGCCGGCACCAGCCTGGGGCTGAGCATCGCCGGCTCCCGCTACCCCGGCTACGAGAGCCACGGCCGGGAGCACGTCCCACTGGAGCGCATCTGCCGCGGCCCCGACGGCCGCTTCGTGGTGGAGACCGACCCGCGGCCACAGCTGGACCCTCCCCGGGACCCCCTGGAGCCCTACCACCAGCTGCCCGCTGAGGAGGAGGAGGAGGAGGAAGAGGACGAGCCCGTGTGGCACAGGGGGGTCTCGCTGCGCCCCCGGCCCGCGGGGCAGCCCCGCCGGGGCGCCCGGGCCTCCAGCCACCGCCACGGCCGCTACTTCGGCTACGGCAGCAGCAGCCCCGTGGACGAGGCCGTGGCGTTGAGCATCACCGACGTCAGCCCCGTGGCCTCCGCCGCCGCCACCCTGCCTTACAGCGCCGGCCAGGAGCCCCCCGGGCCCCGCCACGGCCCCCCCTGGGACTCACCGCCCCGCCAGGGCTCCCCCCAGCCGACCGTCGCCCCCCCGGTGTCCCCTGGCCCCCCGGCCATCAGCGGGATCCTCCAGTACCTCAGCCTGCCCTTCTTCAAGGAGATGTGTGTGGACGGCGACTGGCCCCCCCCAGAGGAGCCGGCGGAGCCCCCCGGTGCCGGCGCCCAGCCGGAGCCCCCCGCCAGCCCCCCGCGCACGGGGCGGACGCTGTGCCCGGACTGCATTGACACAAGTGCCAACGCCACCTCCCCACCCGCCACCGCCGCGTTCCTTGAGCCCCCCCGGCTGCTGGTGGGCCCCGCCAAGGCCTCGCTGCCCGGCTCCCCCTCCTGGCCCCCCAGCCCCGGGGCTGCCCCCCAGCCGGCCCCCCATCTCCGGACTGAGGCCCCGGGGCGGCCGCCGGACGCTGCAGCCCCGGAGAAGCTCCCGCGGGGCAGCCTGACCAGCCAGAGCAGCGGCCGGGGCAGCGGCTCCTTCCTGCGGCCCCCCTCGCTGGCACCATCCCTGGGGGGCACTTTCCTGGGCACCCCCCTCGGGGACGGGGGCAGCTGGCACAGTGGGGGCTCGGCAGCAGAGGAGGGACGGGGCAGGATGGATCCTGGCGCCGGGAAGAGGTGAGCCGTGGGCAGGGCACTGGGATGAGCTCCTGGAGCGTGCTGGGGCAGCTCCGGGCCTGTCCCACGGAGCTGGGATGGGGTGTCCTGGCACGGAGCCACCTTGCTGCCTCCCAGCCCTGCAGTGCCCTGGGGACACCCCCGCACTGTCCCTGTCCCGAGAGACCACTCCAGTTCTCCGCCGGCATCCCTGCCAGCTCCCCGCTGTGTCCCCACATCCCTCGGGGTGGTGCCTCGTCCCTGGGATCTGACGGTCATCCTTGGGATCTGCCCCTGACACCCATCCCTGGGTACCTGTAGCTTGGGGTGTCTCCTGACATTCATCCTTGGGGTCTCATGCCCATCCCTGGGATCTAACACCTCAGGGTCTGCGCTGACCTGCATCCCTGGGCTCTCATACCCACCCCCAGGGTTTCACTTTTTGGGGTCCCCGGGGTCCCACACCCATCCCTGGGATCTCACGCCCTCGGGCCGTGCCCTTTGCCCCCTCCCCGCAGGAGAAACACCTCGGTGGACGAGAACTACGAGTGGGACGCAGAGTTCGCCCTGGAGTCGGAGCTCCTGGAGGCGCTGCAGCTTTACCGGGGCGCGGCCCCGGCCCGGCCCGGCTCCTCCATCGCCCTGCGGGACCTGCAGCGGCACAGTGAGTGCGGCCCCCCCGCGCCCCCCACCCCCGTGCCCAGAGCCCCGTGGCCGCCCCGGCGGGTGCTGCGGCGGGGCCGGACGCTGCCTATCTCCCTGCAGAGCCCTGCTCGGCCCCGGTGAGCTCGGTGTCAGCGGAGGCGTTGGGGACGGGGGGTCCCCCGGAGCGCGGCCAGACCCCCCGCCCCGAGGGGCCGGGGGCGCGGCGCCGCAGGGAGGGGGCTCAGCAGCGGCGGCAGCGGGTGGGCGCCCGCGGGTGCTGCTCTGAGCGCTTCGAGCTGGCCACGCTGCTCTAGGGACCCCCGGGACCCCCTGGGATCCCCCGGGTCAGGCGTGAAAGGATGGGCAGGAGGGGAATAAAGAGGTGTGAGAGCAGCTCTGGCTCCTGTTGGCGGGGGGCGCCTAGCATCCCCAAGGCATCCAGGGTTCTGCCACTTCCCCCTCCTTCTAAACACCCCCCTCCTCGTGCCCATGTCCCCCTTCATCCACCCCCATCCATCACCACCCACCCCCATCACCCATCTCCCTGCAGGCCCCTATGTCCCATGGCTTCCACTCGATCCCACCCCCCCCATCTTCTCAGTTGCTCCCCATCTTCTCGGTGTTCCCCTCCCACCTCGAACCACCCTCCGTGCCTTGTGCAGGCTCCCCTCTTGCTCTCCCCCCATTTTCCTCTGTCCCCATCTTCCCCACCCCCTGGCCACAGCATCCCATTCCCTGCTCGCATCTTCCCAGCCTCCCCCTTTCAATTCCGCCCCCCCACCACCGCAGTCCCCCCCATCTTCCTGATACCCCCCATCTTCTCGTGTCCCCCCACGAATTGCTCTGTACTCCCATTTTCCTCATAGTCCCACTTCCCTCATGTTTCCCCTCATCTTCCTAGTGACCCTTCCCTGGGGTGCCCCCCCATGCTCTGGTACCCCCCCATCTTCTCAGTGTCCCCCTCACTGGGTTGTCCCCCCATTTTCCTGGTGCCCCCGCCCATCTTATCGCTATCCTCCCCAACGGTATCCTCCCCATCTTATCTGGGTGGCCGCCATTCTTGTCCCCTCTCCAATGTCCCTGTCCCCTCCCGCTTTCCGCAGTCCCCCCCCGGCCCCGTTCCCCGTTCCGGTGTCCCCTCCCTCGGTTCTCCCCCTCCTCCTCGTCGTCCCCCCGCCCCCGGGGGGGCGTGGCCTGGCGGCGGCCCCGCGCGCGGGAGGGGCGTGGCCCGCGCGCTCGTGCCCTTATATGGCCATGGCTGGGGAGCGCGTCACGGGGGTGGGGGCAGACCATGACGTCACCGGGGGTCGCGCGTGGGCTCCGGCGCGGGTCACGTCGGGTCACGGACCGCGGGGTCCCGCCGTGGGTCACCCCCCCGTCCCCCTTTGTTCCCCTGCCACGCCCACCCCATGTCCCCACATTATGTCCCCTTGTGTCTCTCTGCCACGTCCGCCTGTCATGTCCCCCTGCCACGTCCACCCCTGTCTCCCTGTGTCCCCCTGTCTCTTCCTCCTGTGTCCCCTGCCACGCCCACCCCATGTCCCCCCCGTGCCCCCCTGTTAGTTCCTCCTATGTCGCCTTGCCACGCCCACTTCATGTCCCCCCATATTCCCATCATGTCACCCTGTCACATCCACCCCTGTCCCTTGGTGTCCCCCCATCAGTTCCCCGGGTGTTCCCCTTTCCCCCATCGCATTCCCCTATTCCCACACCACTCCCTCTCATCTCCTCCCATGTCCCCCATCTCCTCCCCCTTTCTTCCTCTGCCACACCCACTCCTGTCCCCCCGTGATGTCCCCCCCGTGTCCCCCTGCCTGTTGCCCATTGTCCCCTGGCCCTGCCCCACATCACACCATGCCCCGTGCTCTGCCCTTGTGTGCCCCTCATCCTGCCCTATGTACCTGCCTGAGTTTGTCCCCGGGGTCCCCTCCCCCCGTGTCTCTTGTGCCCTTTGGGGGTCCTGCCTGTGTGACCCCCACATCATCCCCACCTGTGTCCCCCCAGAATGGTGCCCTGTGACACCCCATCACCTCCAT
Source organism: Chamaea fasciata (assembly GCF_029207755.1). Lineage (NCBI taxonomy): Eukaryota > Metazoa > Chordata > Aves > Passeriformes > Sylviidae > Chamaea > Chamaea fasciata. The sequence continues at coordinate 714,291 of NW_027094116.1, read as the reverse complement.
ATGGTCCCCAGCCTTGTCCCCCCGGCTCCTGCCCTGTGCCATCGCTGGGGGTCCTGTCCCCAGTTCTCCATCCCCCTGGCTGAGACCTTCCAGGATTCTGCCCCAGTGTCACTTTTCCTGTCACCCAGGTCCCTTGGGACCTTCCCTCTCCTGCTCTGTGTCACCCTGGGCCTCCTCCCCTCTGTGGGTCCTGCCCCCCATGTCCCCCCTCCATCTCCTGCTTTGTCACCCCTAGGTCCTGCCCCTGTGTCACCTCTCTCCTGTCACCCTTAACCCTACCCCTGTTCCTTACCTCTGTATGACCTCCTGGTCTTGTTCCCCCATGCCACCCGTGGCCCATGGGTCACCCATGTGCCACTCCCTGCCCTGGTCCCCTCCTCCATGTGTCCCCCACCCATGTCACCAAAGCCACAGGAAACACCACCCGAAATCCCTAGGGGACACCCACAACCCTTAGAGGGTTAAAGTGACTACACACACCCCACCCTGTGGCACCCATGGGTGTGGGAGGGGCCCAGGGAGGGCAAGGGGACACTTCTGGGCTGGTCCCACGGCACGACAGTGCCATCACAGCTGAGCTCTGGTGGCACCACAGCTGAGCTCCAGGTGGGCTGTGGACGGCAGGTGCTGAGTTGGGTGCCGAGGGGTGGGTGGGGTGACGGGGACACTGCAGCAGTGGCCCTGCCACCGGTTCCGGAGGCGGCCGGTGGCCTCGAGCCGAGGTTTTGTTTGTTGTTTTGGTTGCACTTCCCATGGAGACGGGACTTGTGCAAACGCCATCGTTTCTCCCGGCGCCATCAGGGACATTGCGGGTGCTGGGGAGGTCACGTCCTCCCCCCAACCCTGAGCTGTCCCCCTACCACCAGAGCCAGGCCCTGGTTGTCCCCATCATTGTCACAGCAGGGCCCTGGCACCCACCACGTGCCCCTGTGGGGATTGTGTCCCCTGGGCACTGTCCCCATCACAGCCTCATTCCTGCCACCGTGACAGGTTTTGTCACCACAGCCACTGTCCCCACCAAAATCTTCAGGGGGGTTATGGCCAGCCTGTGCCCATCATGGTCACTCTGCCCCTGCTACTGCACCCACACTGTCCCCACCAAAGCCACTGTGTCCTCACCACAGCCACACTGTCCTCATGCAGTTCCCCTGTGTCCCCCTGTCCCCAGCACAGCCATCCAGGCCCCACCCCATCGTCATCTCAGCCACCACAGCCATAGTGTCCCCACACAGCCCTGTGTCTGCCTGTCACCATGGCCACTGTGTCCCTACAACAGCCACCCCGTCCTCGCCTCAGCCTCATCCTGTGTGGCACTGTCAACACAGTCATCCTGTCCTCACCGCAGCCACCGTGTGTGACATTGTGGTGAACGCCACAGTTATCCCCCAGCCTGACCTCAGCCAACACAGCCACCCCATCCCTGTGTCCCCCTGCCACCACAGCCACTCTTGTCCTTGCCACAATCCCTGCCACCATGGTCACCCTGTCCCCACCACAGCCACTCCATCCTCACGTTGACCACCAGAGCCACCCTATCCCCATGCAGCCCCCGTGTCCCCCTGCCACCACAGCTGCCTTGTCCTCACACAGCTGCTGTCCCTTTGCCACCACAGCCACCCTGTCCCCACCACAGCCACCCTGTCCCCACCACAGCCACCCTGTCCCCCTGCCCCCCCCGTGTCCTCCCCCCGGGGCGGGGCTGCCCCAGGGCGCGGTAGCGGCTCGGTCCCAACCCCGACCGCTGCCCCGGCGGATCCCGCCCCGGGGGCGGGCGGTGCCGGGCGGTCCCGGGCGGTCCCGAGCCGCCCCCGGCCGCGGTGACATCAGCCGTGAAAAGGGCGCGGGCGGCGGCATCCGGCACTGCCGCCCCGGGAGCGCGGGACCGGCGCCGCAGGTAGGGAGGGGCTGGCACCGGGCACCGGGCGCAGGTGGGCACGTGATGGATCGGGATGGCACCGGGCACCGGGAGCGACACGGGCACCGGGACGGTGATGCGGACCGGGACAGCGACAGGGGCGGAGATGGAGACCGGCTCGGGACCGGCGTCTCAGCCCCCGGGGCGCGCCCAGTGTCCCCCGGGCTGTCCCCCCACCCGCCCCGGTGGCGGTTGCGGCCGGACCGCGCCCGCGGAGCCGCCGGGACACGCGGCCGCGCCCGGGAAACGGGACCCGGGTGCGGCTTCCGGCCCCGCCGTGCAGGGAGCCCCGGGGCACGCCCGCAGGGCTGGCTCCGCTCGCCTCCCCGCCGCCGCCGGGGTGGCCGTGTAGCCCCCGGCGTCCCATCCTCGCTGGCCCCGGGGGGCTCTGGGGATCCCAGGGTGGTCGAGCCTTGGGTACAGCCCCTCCCTGCTGTCCCTGGGGTGTGTCAGGGGTCCCCAAAGTGGCCTTTTGCTGGTTGAGGTTCCCTCCCTGTTGGCACCGGAGGGTCTCGGGGGTCCCCAGAGTGGCTCGGTCCCAGCGGGGCTGCGTACAGCCCCTTTCCTGCCAGTCCGAGGAGAGAGCTCAGGGGTGCCCAGGCTGTCTCTGGATATCTGCGGGTGATTGCTCCCTAACTGTGACTCTCGCTGTCCCCACGATGGCGGGAGGGTCCCCAGCCCCAGTCGGGCTGGGTGCAGCACCGTGCTGCGGGGTTCAGAGGTCGCCGGGGCAGGGTGGCTGGGTCCGGGTGTGTCCCCCCCACAGCCTGGGCAAGCCTCGGCTGGGTCGGGAAATGATCCCAGTTCCAGCTCCTCTTTGTTTCCCAATGCCTTGGCCTCCGGCCGGGCGCTCCCCACACCACCTCCCGCCGGGTCCCCGTGCCCCAGGCCTCGCCCCGGAGATCCTCACGGTGGCCCAAGGCTTTGGCTCTGGGGGCACACCTGGCTGGGGTTGATTTTCCTCCGGTCCCTTAGAGCAGCACGTCCTGGCGCTGCTCCTGGTGACTGGACCCCTGAGCCTGAGTGTGACAGGGGCGAGCTCTGCCCCGAGCTGAGCCGGGCACCCCCGGGTGCGGGCTGGCCAACCCCCGGGAAGAAACTGCCACACGTCCCCAGCTGGGACAGGGACACCGGGGCAGGCGGGGCCACTTGCACGTGTTCTGGCTTCTCAGTGCCCCCAAATGCCAGCGGGGCAGGACAGGGCGTGGGGGCGATGCACGGGTGGGCAGCCCCATGAGCCCCCCACGACACTGGTGGGCAGAGGGGGCAGAGAGCTCCCGCGGGCTCGGGTCGCCCTGGCTGGATGAGGTGTCTGCCACTCTTCTCATGTGCCCCGTGGGCACAACCTCCATTATCTCCAGCATGGGCGGCACCGCTCCAGTAGCACCTTGGCACAGGCAGCACCTGGCCAGGGGTGGGGTCTGGCTGCCCCGCCGGGGTGGGGACACTGCCGCCATCAGCCCTGGCCCCACGCTCCTGCGCCAGTCCCGGATCTGGCTCCAGGCCCGAGCAAACGGGCGAGATCTGCAAACAAGCTCTGACCGGCCCCCGGTGCCTGCCAAGTCCGTGCGCGGCGGCGGGGCCGAGCCGCGGGATGGGGATGCTCGGAGTGGAGTCCAGTCGGGCACAGAGGGGTCGCAGTGCTGCCCACCCTGCCCAGGGACAGTGGCCCCTTGGGTGGGCACAGACCCAGCACCTGCTCCTGGCCAGCTGGGCAGGAAGAAGGCAGAGCCTGGGCAGCGCCTGGCATGGGTGATAAGGCTCCGTGCCGGATGTCCAGGCAGGATGAGGCTCTGCCATGCCGATGTCACGGGGCCCCTCTGTCCCATGGTGGGTGCTGCAGTGCCACCAGAGCCACTGATGGGGTCCCATCCCTGCAGACCCCCCCGCTGGCAGCATGGCGAACCGGGGCCCATCATACGGGCTGAGCCGGGAGGTGCAGCAGAAGATCGACCGGCAGTACGACCCCGAGCTGGAGCAGGTGCTGGTGCGCTGGATCCTGGCGCAGTGCGGCGGCGACGGCGGCAGCGCGGTGGCACAGCCGGCGCCTGGCAGGGACGGCTTCCAGCAGTGGCTGAAGGATGGCACAGTGAGTACCCCTGGGGCCAGCCGGGGCAGGGGGTGACCGCGCTGCACACCTGACCCCTGTCCCTGCCTGCAGGTGCTGTGCCGGCTCATCAACAGCCTCCACCCACGGGGACAAGCGCCCGTGGCCAAAATCCAGGCGTCGGCCATGGCCTTCAAGCAGATGGAGCAGATCTCGCAGTTCCTGCAGGCAGCTGAGCGCTACGGCATCGCGGCCACCGACATCTTCCAGACCGTGGATCTATGGGAAGGTGAGTGACCCGGAGGCCGTGGGGTGGGACAGGGATGGAGACGGAGCTGAGCCTGCTGTGCGTCTTCCAGGGAAGAACATGGCGTGCGTGCAGAGGACCCTGATGAACCTGGGCAGCCTGGCCGTGGCCAAGGGTGACGGGCTCTTCGTGGGAGACCCCAACTGGTTCCCCAAGTAGGTGGGGGTGCTGGGGGGGGAGGAGGCTAGGCTGTGGGGTCCTGTGGGGATGCTGACACCTCCTGTACCCGCAGGAAGTCGCAGGAGAACCGCCGCGTCTTCTCAGAGGACAAGCTGAAGGAGGGGCAGAGCGTCATCGGGCTGCAGATGGGCACCAACCGGGGCGCCTCGCAGGCTGGCATGACGGGCTACGGGATGCCCCGCCAGATCCTCTGAGCCCCTCCGGACCCCCCCAGGCCTCTGCCTGCCAGGGGCCCCCCCCAAACTGCCTTAACCCCCGCCGTGGACCAGCCGGGTGTCCCCCGGCCCGGGCAGCCGCCCCCCCCGCCAGTTTTGTCAGGACCAAAGTCATTTTTTATTATTATTATTTGGCTGGGTGCCTTGTGCCGCAGTGCCTTGGGGGCTGCTGGAGGGCCCCCCCAGCGTGTTGGGGAGCAACCCCTGTGCCCCAATAAAGAATTCCTCTTCTTTCCAGGCCTGGATGGTCATGATTTGGGGTTGGGGAGGGGCAGGGGGCTCCTGCTGGGTTACAAGGGGGAACCCCGGTCTGGGGGTGCAGGGACCCCACGACCTCGGCGGCGGCAGCCACGTGGAGGGGCGGGGCCACGAAAAAGGGGCGGGGCAAGGAGGTTTAGTGACAACGCTGAGTTGAGGGGTGGGGCTTGAGAGGGCGGGGCAAAGAGCAGGGGGCGGGGCGAGGACGGGAGGGGTGGGGGCGCCACTGGTGACTCTCCGAGGACCCCCAGGGAGTGGGGGTCGCGTGTGTCGGGTTCATGCAGGGGCACTTTAAGGAGGTCTGTGCAAGGAGGACACCACACGGGACAGGTGGGAGCACACGGGGTGACACAGCTCCGCCAAGCCCCGCCTCTTTCAGTCTAAGCCCCGCCCCTCCTGTCGAGGCACCACCTCCAATTCCCCGCCCCGGCCCGTTCCCGGACTCCCTGCAAGTTGTTGGGGCGTCGCCATGGCAACAGTCGGTCCCGACAAATCGCGACAGCGGGTTCGGTCATGCTGCCGCAGTCGGTGCAGACACATCTCAGCCTTCGGCTCCACCACACCGGCACGGTCGGCTCCAGGAAAACAGGACGGCACCGACAGCGGCGGCGCTGGCAGCGCGATGGCAACCGCGACGGCCGGCGCAGGATCCCGGTCCCGCCGTGCCGGGGGCTCCTCCCGGGGCTCCCTCCTCGCCCGCCGTCTCCAGCTTTCCCCGCCGGGATTTCAGTCCGTCCGTCCCGATGTCTCCCCCCCGGGCTCCAGGGCTCCCCAGCCCTCCCCCACCCCGCATCTCCTCCCGGAGCTCATCCCAGAGTTCCTGCCGGGATCAGTGGGTGTCCGGGGAGCGCCAGGTGGGGGGTTCGGGTCGCTCAAACTTTTCTTTTCTGCAGGTCACGGGCTCCAGAGACCCTGCCATGACCTCTCAGGATGTGTCGAAACATCCTCGAGAGTGGCTCTCCTTCAAGCCCAAGCTCAAGACCATCCGAATCATCACCAAGGACCTGATCCGGAACCTTGTGTAAGGGTTTGGTCAAGCTCTGAAGGGTTTTTGGGGCCTGATGGGTGTCACTGCACCATCCCAAAATCTCTGGGGAGCAGGGATTGGCAGTGTGCCCTGGCCACCCCCAGGGATCCTGCCCCCCTGCATCCCTGGTGCCACTTTCACCACACTTTCCCTTCCTGCTTCGCCCCAAAGCAGGAGAGCCGGGTCCCCACGGCTTCCCCAGCACTTCCCGCATTGCTCTGGGCTGGTTTGGGGGCTCAGGGAACACAGGGAGCTGTTGGGGTCTCCGTGCCACTGAGCTCCCTCCCTGTGCTCTCCAGCATTCCCCAGCAGAACCCTCAGCCGTGTCTCATCATTGGGGAAAAGGAATATGAGAGGATCAAGGAATCAGCTCGAGCCCCGACTGAGCTGAAGCACTGGGACAGGCTGAAGACCCTGAGAGCCAGACAGGACGCTGCTTTCGTAGGCATCTCCTTTCCTGCTCCCTCTTCTCCTGCTCCGTGGCCAGGCTCTAGGGGGGGTGGCTTCACCAAGGGGGTCCCTTTTGTCCCTCATGTTTTGGGGCACAGGGAAGGCTGCAGGGCTCAGGGCTGCACTGAGAGCTGGGCAGCATCCCTGGAATTGTGCCCAGCACTTCCAGCATTCCAAGGGCACCGAGTGTCTGCCCAGACACGTGGGAAGGGGTGCTCATGGCCGTGCCAGGGCCCCAGGAGCCCGTCACGTCCCCACTCTGTGCCAGGGACGCAGCACCTGAAGTGTCACCCCCGCGAGCCCTCGGATTGGGCAGCGCTCTCTGTCCCCGCAGGAAACCCTGCAAAAGGCCCAGATGGAGGAGCAGAGAAAGGCAGAACTGGAGGACAAGAGGGACCATCGGAGTGACCTGGAGGAGCAGGAGCAGCAGGAGAAGCAGAAGCTGCTGCAGCATGCGAGGAGGATGAGGCTGGAGCAGGATGAAGAGATGCGGGAACTGAACGCGGTAGGGCCGGCGCTCCCCGCTGTCACCTGGCACTGCCTGAGCCTCCCCTGCTCCTCGCACTCCCAGGCTCTTCCTCTCCTTCCCTTGCCCTCCCTGCTCCCCGTGTCCCACTGCAGCTCCAGGCCACAGACGCCTCTTGTCCCCACAGCTGTTCCTCAATGCCAAGTGTAACATGATCCGGGACAAGCAAGTCCTGGAGAAGCAGATGATCCACAAGGAACTGGCGGAGGAGGAGAAGCGCCTGGACAAGATGATGGAAATGGAGCGGGACAAGAGCATGCAGGTCCAGGAGGAGCTGGAGCGCCACAGGAAGCAAGAGCTGATGAGGTGGGCAGAAGGCTCCCTCTTCCCCACGGAGGCGTCCGGCCCATTCCAACCACACCAGCCCTGTCCGTGCCAGGGTGCCCACGATGGGGAGCAGGATGGAGCCAGAGGGAACCCTGCTGCTCTCGTATTCCCAGAGCCAGGCAGGACATTGTGAAACAGATGGAGCAGAATGCCGAGGAAAGGGCGCTGAGGGCTGAGAATAAATTCCAGGAGGGCCAGAAGATGCTGGAGCGCCTGGAGCAGATGAAGAGGAAGGATCGGAAGGTGGGAGCAGGGAACAGGGGGGTGCAGGGAAGTTTCCACCGGGCTGGAAAGGGTCTGGCAGTGCTGAATCAGCCACACTCAGGGAGTGGGGACAGCAGCCAGCAGGATCAGAGCTGTGGTCCCATGGGGACTTTGTGGCATCCCTGGGAGAGGACCCAAAGCCTGCCTGCCCTGAGTGAGGAGGAGGAGGAGGAAGGAGCACTCGGCCTGGTGGCCTTCAACCCTGCGTGGCATTTCCAGGCCTGGGAGCAGAAACAGGAGCAAAAAAGGCAAATCTTTGCTGAAATTCAGCGTTTCAATATGGAGAGCCAGCGGCTGAAGGATCAGCAGCGGGAGAGGGAGAGGCTGGAGGATGAGCGGGTGCTGGAGCAGCAGAGGCAGAAGGCTGTAAGAGCAGGGCAGGGGCTGCAGGAGCTGCCCTGTTCCACACCCCCTGGGGCTCTGTCCCACCCCCGGAGCTCTGTCCCACACCCCGGAGCTCTGTCCCACACCCCGGGGCTCTGTCCCACCCCCTGGGGCTCTGTCCCACACCCCAGAGCTCTGTCCCACACCCCGGAGCTCTGTCCCACACCCCGGAGCTCTGTCCCACCCCCTGGGGCTCTGTCCCACACCCCGGAGCTCTGTCCCACACCCCGGAGCTCTGTCCCACCCCCTGGGGCTCTGTCCCACCCCCTGGGGCTCTGTCCCACACCCCGGGGCTCTGTCCCACCCCTGGGGCTCTGTCCCACACCCCGGAGCACTGTCCCACCCCCTGGGGCTCTGTCCCACACCCCAGAGCTCTGTCCCACACCCTGGGGCTCTGTCCCACACCCCAGAGCTCTGTCCCACACCCCGGAGCTCTGTCCCGCACCCCGGAGCTCTGTCCCATCCCCTGGGGCTCTGTCCCACACCCCAGAGCTCTGTCCCACACCCCGGAGCTCTGTCCCGCACCCCGGAGCTCTGTCCCATCCCCTGGGGCTCTGTCCCACACCCCAGAGCTCTGTCCCACCCCTGGGGCTCTGTCCCACACCCCGGGGCTCTGTCCCACCCCTGGGGCTTTGTCCCACACCCCGGGGCTCTGTCCCACACCCCGGGGCACTGTCCCACCCCCTGGGGCTCTGTCCCACACCCCGGGGCACTGTCCCACCCCCTGGGGCTCTGTCCCACACCAAGGAGCTCTGTCCCACACCCCGGGGCTCTGTCCCACCCCTGGGGCTCTGTCCCACACCCCGGGGCTCTGTCCCACACCCCGGGGCTCTGTCCCACCCCCTGGGGCTCTGTCCCACACCCCAGAGCTCTGTCCCACACCCCGGAGCTCTGTCCCGCACCCCGGAGCTCTGTCCCATCCCCTGGGGCTCTGTCCCACACCCCAGAGCTCTGTCCCACCCCTGGGGCTCTGTCCCACACCCCGGGGCTCTGTCCCACCCCTGGGGCTTTGTCCCACACCCCGGGGCTCTGTCCCACACCCCGGGGCACTGTCCCACCCCCTGGGGCTCTGTCCCACACCCTGGGGCTCTGTCCCACACCCCGGAGCTCTGTCCCACACCCCGGAGCTCTGTCCCACGCCCCGGAGCTCTGTCCCACACCCCGGGGCTCTGTCCCACACCCCGGGGCTCTGTCCCACACCCCGGGGCTCTGTCCCACGCCCCGGAGCTCTGTCCCACACCCCGGGGCTCTCTCTCTCCCCGGGCTCTCCCCCATAGGAGCGCGAGGCCGCCTGGGAGGCAGAGCAGAAACAACTGCGCCTGGAGAAGGAGAAGGAGCTGGCCCGGCTCAGGGCCATGCAGGAGCAGGTCCAGGACTGGCAGGCAGAGCGGGTGAGTGGCACAGGCACTGGTGACATGCTCCCCTGCCGCTGGCCCTGTCCCCAGCCCGGCAAAGAGGCAGAGCCTGGATGTGGGGGGTCTGCAGGAGCAGCCCCTGGGGCCAGGGGATGTCCTGGAGCGGTGCTGGCAGAGCCAGAGCCATGGCCAAGGGCTTCCATAGCTGCCCCCGAGGGACGCCCAGCACTGTCCCCTGTTTGGGCAGGATGCTCTGAGGACCAAGAGGAACCAAGAGGTGGCAGACCGGGAATGGCGCCGGCACGAGCTGGAGAAGGCGCGGAAAAAGGCCGAGCTGGAGCAGCAGCTGAGGCAGGACCGGCTGGAGCAGGTGGCCCAGAAGGAACAGTACCTGGCCATGCAGGTGGAGCAGGATCGCCAGGAATTCCAGAGGGTGCTCAAGTGAGGCACACGGGACTGAGGGATTGCTGAGGCAGGGACTGGGGGCTCCCAGTTCCTGCTGGTGGCTCTGGGTGGCTCTGGTGCCGTGCCAGGTGTGGGGGGTTGTGGTGGGGTCCCTGAGCCAGTCCAGCTCTCCCGCAGGGCCCATCAGGAGCAGCTGGAGCGGGAGAAGCTGGAGCAGGAACAGAGGGAGCTGCGGCAGCGCGCCCATGCCGAGTATCTCCGGCAGCAGATCCAGGAGCTGCAGCAGCAGAAGGAGCGGGAGCGGGCGGCCGTCCTTGAGGAGGGCCAGCAGCGGGAGCAGGAGGTCCGGCAGCGCCGCCAGCGCCTCACCCAGCTCAGGCAGCAGAAGCTGCAGGAGTTCAGGTCAGGAGCTGCCAGTGCTGCTTTCCCGGGCTCCCTGGGCTCCCTGAGTCCTTCCTGGTGTCCCAGCCTGGGCCACCTCCCCGCTCCCTCTGCATCCTCAGCAAACGGGACCTGCTGCAGAGCCACGGTCCCAGATCCATTGGGAGTCTAATGGATTCTTTCCTCTGCAGAGCCAGTGGAATTCCTGACAAGTACTACGCCCATGTGGAGCGCAGGGCTCAGATCCGAGCCAGCACAGCCCCCTCCTAGGCCCGGCCCCACGAGGAACCAGCCCCAGTTCCCCACGGATTTGGGGCTCCATTCCCATTGTCCTGGGTTCTGAGGACAAGGCTACGGGTGTAACCACACTGTGTGTTGTACTCCCATCTCCATCACCCTGCTGAGCTGTGAACGGAGGGGTCACTCACTGTAGCTGCCCAGTGCAGAGCTCACCCCTCAGGCTGCCAGCCGGGTGTGAGAGAAGGGAAGGAGGCAAAGCCCGCAGGGCAGTGTTTGTTTGTCTTCCCAAACTGACTCAGCCGTGGTAACTACACCCAGCCTAAGGGATCATCATGGCTCAAGGTCCAGGTGAGCAGCCTGTCGATGCCTAGGCCATCAAGGATGCCCCAGAACATCCCATGAGTCACAGGAATGCACAATTCCATTGTGAAATTCCCTGCCCTGGAGGAGGCCCTGAACATTCCTGCCTCAATCTGACCATATATAATCTGGGCTCTTTGGGGACTTGGGACACCACCACAGCTTGAGGGACCTAGAGGAGAACCAGACCTTCCACAGGGTCAGTGCTTTTGACAAGACTGGAACCATCATTCAACAGGACTTCATCCACCACGCTGACTGACAGGATGCCAGGTTGTACTCTGCCTTTCTGGTTTTAAGCCAATTTTTTCCTGTACCATTGCATTTACTGTAATCTTTCCATTAAATTGTAATTCTGACCTGAAATCTCTCTCAAGGTATTTTTGTGGTGCTCATTTCTCCTGCTGGTTTACTTTCAAACCTGCACACCCACTGACTGAGTTTTCCAACAAATGACATTTTTTCTGAGCTGTGTTTTCCACCGGGCTCTTGCTCTGCTCTCCTCCTCCTCCTAGTGCTCCCAAATCTGTGGTTTTACCTGCAGGACCATGGAGAGGAAATGGGACGGAAAACCCACCTGTGCCCTGGCAGCACAGGGATGGGAGTTAAAAGGAACAACGACTACCACGGGAAATTCTACAAGGATAAATCTGCTCCAGTCTCCTATGGGCAGGTCCTCATTCAGAACAGGAGGGATGATGTTACTTCCCATCCTCTGGAAGAGACCTCCAGGTCATATTTACAAGGAGTAAGCAGCAAGTGCCATGACCAGGACTAGAGGGGCCCTGACTCCTGTCAAAGGGACACTGGGATCCCTTGGGCTGTGTGGATCCATGGCCTGGCACAGCAGAGCCACAGGAGCACACGGCTTTAGGTGACCTCAGGGCACAATGTCCCCTGCTGCCATCGAGATCCATAGGGGCAGGATCCATCTCTCTTCCTGGACTGACAGGGAGATCCCAAGAGGGACTGAGCTGGGAGATGAAATGACCCCAGCTGGGAGTGGCCCAAACAGGCCCATGGGACTGGCCCCGGGAATCCTTGGCACAGGTTCTGTCAGGAGAGGGGATTTCAGGGAGCCCAGAGGACATCGTTGGGCTTTGGCAGAGCTGTTGTGGAGACAGAGGGAATTTCACAGCCCAACCTTTGGCCTGGGCTCTCCCAGGACCCTTCTGCTGGGGGGCTGCTCAGGGTGCAAGAACAACAGGGACCGATGGCCGCCAGAACAGGGCCCCGTCAGCAACAGGGACTGCAGGACCCCATCCCTGGGATGAGCTGTGACCTGAAGAGCTGGGAGTGCTCACCCATACCCCTGGTATGGGCTTTGGTTTCATGGTGAATATTTCACATTGTCAATGTGAAGGCACAGGGAGAAGAAGGGGAGAGGGGCTCCTCTGGCGTGGATGGTTGGTGACTGAGTTAAACCAATGGAGTTGGCCGATAGCTCTGGCACACCAACAAGACGGTGTGGGGAGGGGGAGAGGGGTTTGGGAGTTTTGGCTGGGGGTGGGTTCCTTCCACTTGGGATTTTTCAGGAGCTGCTTCACGGTGCCATGAGAGGTTGCGGGCTCGGACCTGGGACTTTGGCTGTGCTTCAATCCAGCACTGCCATGGAGTTCTGCCTACCCTCCTCACCAGTGCCCGCTGCTGTGAGAGGATTCCAGCCGCCACTGCGGCCTCCTCTGCTGCTGGCACCTGGTTCCAAGCACGTAGGGTGCGCAGGGGTGACACCCTCACCTTCCTCCTTGTGGTGCCAAGGTCGCCATCGCCCCCTGAGCGGCTCGAGCCTGTATTGCAGCGCCCCCTGCCGGCCGGGAGTGCTGCCTGCAGCGCCCCCTGCCGGCCGGGAGTGCTGCCTGCAGCGCCCCCTGCCGGCCGGGAGTGCTCCCTGCAGCGCCCCCTGCCGGCAGGGAGTGCTGCCTGCAGCGCCCCCTGCCGGCCGGGAGTGCTGCCTGCAGCGCCCCCTGCCGGCCGGGAGTGCTCCCTGCAGCGCCCCCTGCCGGCAGGGAGTGCTGCCTGCAGCGCCCCCTGCCGGCCGGGAGTGCTGCCTGCAGCGCCCCCTGCCGGCCGGGAGTGCTGCCTGCAGCGCCCCCTGCCGGCCGGGAGTGCTGCCTGCAGCGCCCCCTGCTGGCCGTGGTCATAACTGCAGCAAATATTGACAAACCAGCCCTTGGCGGGTTGGAAACTTCAGCTCTTGTTGATTGTTGCATTCTGTTCTGTTTATTTTCCAGTAAAAAGCTGTTATCCCCTTTTCTACATTTTTTTCCCTGAAAGCCCCGTATTTTTGAAGTTATAATAATTCGGAGGGAGGGGAGGTCTTTCCATTCCAGGAAGGTTCCTTGCCCTCTTTGGCAGATATTTATCTTTCAAACCAAGAAACACGTAAAGGAAAATATTCCACCCTCATCTCTTGGGGGCACCTTATAGGTGGCCCCCGGGAGTCCAAGGGTAGCCAGAGCTACTGGTCCTGTCGGCTTTCATCTGGGAGAAATCCTTGGATGTTTGTTATCTTAGGACATGGAATCCAAATTTCAGCTCTGGGCACCATGTGGAGAATATTGTCTCTTTATCATAGGAAGGAAAGCCTCGTTCTCCAGTGTCTCAGGAGCATCCTAGAGGCAGCTCCTGGGAGTCCAAGGCCAGCCAGTGTAATCAGTCCTGGCAGCTTTCATCTGAGAGTAACCCTTGGACATACTGAATTTTGGAAGTGGAATCTCAGTTTCAGCCATGGACTCTTGGATGAGAATGACAGATCTTTTCCTTTGGAAGAAAATTACAAACTCCTCACCGTGTCTCGGGTACATTAAATGCGCCGTCCAGGGGAGGGAATGACCAGCAGGACCTTTGTCCACCTCTCCCCTACACTCCAGGGTGCAGCAGCCCCAGAATGAGAAGGGGTTGGGTCCTGGTGGGGGCTGATTTTGGGGGGCCACCTGGGCACACCTGCACTGGAACCTGGCCAAGCAGAGGGGCTGAGGGGACGGTCCCTGGGTGTCCCTCTAGGAACAACAATTGGAGCCTCTCACAGGGCCTGAGGGAGAACCTGGATGGGAATATTGGGAGGCAACATTGCCCCAAGAACGTGAGGAGGGAGCACCCCTTGTGCTCAGCAGCAGCACCTCAGCAGGTGGGGCAGCACATGGGGTCAGGGAGGGGATCTTTCTCCTTTCCCCTTTTGATTTCATCTTGACAGCCCCGCCCCAGTGCTCCCAGTCCCTCCCAGTGCCCCCAGTAAAAAGGGGGTTATGAGGAGAAAAGGCGTTTAAACTGAGAGAAAAAAACTCCTTTACCGTTATCATCTGCGTTTAAAATGGGAGGATCCCCCTACACCTGAGATTTTAGGGGTGTCCATCAAAGGAGAACCTGCCTTTTCCATGATGTAAGGAGTATCAGCTGACAGGGACTCCCAATTTTCCTTTTTTAACCCCCCACCCCAGCTTAAATAGAAGGGCAGAACATTGGTGATGGCATTTTTTGGGTTTGAATTGAGGGTAACCCCCTATTTTCATAATCTTAAGGTTTAAAGTGAGGGGGAAACCCTGTTGCCTTTCCTTATTAAGGGTTTTTTATGCGGGGAAAATTCCTTTTTCCCCATTATTTGAGAGATTTAAATTAAGGAAAATGCCTTTGTCCCCCCGTGTTTTAGGAGATTATACTGGTTAGGAGAACCCATTTATTTGTCATTTTATTGGTTTGAGGTAAACACCCTCTGTTCCATGTTTTTAAGTGCTTAAATTGAAGGAAATTCCCCCTTTTCCGGAATTTTAAGGGTTTAGGTTGTGGGATTCCCCTCCATTTCAGGACACTTCTATCAGTGCCCCAACACCAAATCCCTTGCGTGGGAGCAATCCATGCACATCCAGAATTTTGTAGGTGAAATCCCACTTCCAGGAAAATACCTGTGAACCCCCCTGAAAAGTCCTGGACCCCAAAGACTCCTGGACCTCATATCCCTGTGAATACCCTGGCCCTGGAAGTGGTGCCACGGACCCCCGAGACCCCGGGAATGACCATGAGGCCCACGGACCACCAAGACCCCTGCAGCCCTTGGCCCTGGCAGTGGGACCTTGTGGTCTCTGGACCCCCAAGACCCCTGGAGCCCTGATCCTTGTGAACCCCCTGCCTCTAGAAGTGACACCCCCAGACCCCCAAGATCCCTGGACCCCCTGGGAATGATCATGAGGCTCATGACCCCCCAAGACCCATGAAACCTACAGACCCCCTGGTCCTGGCACTGCCATCTGTGGACCCCTGGACCCCAGAGACCCCTGGACGCCTGGGAATGACCACGAGGCTCATGGCAGCAACATCCCCCAATCCATGACAACAGGCCCCGTTCCCATGGCAACACACCGTTCCCACGCCCGCAGCGCACGCGCGGAGCCTCCCCAGGACTACATTTCCCATGAAGCCCCGCGGCAAGGCGCACGCTCACGGCCCTCGGCCGCTCTGCGGACTTCATTTCCCAGCGCACCCCGCGGCGAGGAGGGGGCGTGTCCCTACGGTGGCCGGCGCGGGCTCGGGGTCTCTGAGGGTTGGGGAGCTCTGAGGGTCCTGTGGTGAGGGTGATGTGAGGGGAATGAAAGGAGCCAAACAAAGAACGTCCTATTTTTTTTTTTTTTGCCTAGTTTAGTACTTTCTTTTTGTAGTTTGCCTAAACTTTGTAACTTTCATTTCACACTTTAGTTTTACTTGCTCGATTTCGCTTCGACTTTGCAGCTTTCAGTGTATAATTTACTTTTACCATGCAACCGACAGTCGTAGCTTTAATTACTGTTCAGGTCGTTAGCTTTCGGTGGAGCATTTAGAACGAGGGACTGGGAAAAATGAGCAAAACCTCGTCAGCTGTGGCTTGATTACAATGACCAAAGGCCTTCAAAACACTAAATAAATATGAAGGATGAAGGAGTCCTGGCTCTCGCCTGCGGTGCCAGGACAAGGAATGGACCATCCCACACGGGTGGATTGTGCAGGAGCTCAAACCTGTCAAGGTTCGGCCCAAGGACCCGATGACGACGGAATCGGATGAAATCGAGGTAAGCGCCCCGAAAAGGCCCAAAACAAGCGCCGTGGTTCAGAATATCGAACAGCAGGTGGCAATCTTACTCCACGGAAAAACATAAAGGAAAAAAAAAAAAAAAAATTCCAAGGAATTCTGAGTGTCGTAACTCACTGCGTGCGAAGTGGGGAGGGGCTTTCGGGAGGTCTTGTGGCTCTCACAGTTTGGTTATATCACCTTTTGGTTATTACCTTTTGGTTATCACCATTTGGCTTATCACAATGTCTGTAATCCCGAGCGAACGGTGCCTGATGGAACGCGTTCGTGGAGGGAGAACCCCCAAAGCACGTTCCCGAGATCGGAATAAAGGGATAATTGAACAGTTAAGTGAGTTTCTTTGGGTCGGGGAGATGAGCCCTTGGTGGGATTTGGGGGGGGGGGTCCCTTGCTGAGGGTGTCGTGAGAAGGGATTGAGACCCCCGGCCCTTGCTGGGAATTTGGGGGGAATCCTGAGGGGGCTGAGGGTCTCTTGGTGAGGATGTCCTGAGGAGGGGTTGAGACCCCTGGCTCTTGATAGAGTTTGAGAGGTTTTGGGGGGGTTTTGAGGGTCTTTTGGTGAGGTTTGGGGGGTGTTAAGGGGTCCTGAGGGGCCTTGGTGAGGGTGTGGTGACAGGGGGATGAGACCCCCAGCCTCGCTGGGGAATTTGGGAGGGTCAGGAGGCCAGACCCCCCGAGACTGGGGGATCCTGAGGAGGATGAGCCCAGACTGAGCCCCCCCACCCCTCACTGGGAGTTTTGGGGGGTCCTGAGGGGGCTGAGCCTCACTGGGAGTTGGGTGATCTCAGAGAGGGGGGGGACTGAGCTTCTCACCCCACACTGGGGATTTTGGGGGATCTTCCAGGAGTCTCTAGAGGGGGAATCCTTGGATTTCAACTGCTGGGGAGGCCAGAGAGGCATTTTTAGGGATAAAACCCTTGGATTTCAGCATGGAGATGCTTCCTCCTCATTCCTGGATCTTGTGTTCTCCAGCTGCTGCTTTTGACACCCAATATTGTAACTTTGACCCAAAAAACACTTTCCCAGGGGAATCTTCATGCCGTGTGGAAACTCATCTTCCCCCTCGAAACCAAAAATCCTTAAACTGTGTGGCTGTTTTTGGACTGAAATCCCTCAAATTCCAGCGCGGGGGTTGGTTTTCAGGGATCCCTACGGATCCTCCTGCTGTTGCACTTTGCTCTATGTTGGCAGAGTCCAATTACTGATTAATTCCAGGGATTTCTGAGCTGCAGGAATGTTTTGCTGCCAGCTCTGGAAGTCCAAGGGGTGTGAGGAGCTGTCGGGACCTGCCTGTGGTAGGTGAATCCCGCAGAAATCCCAGCTGGGATTTGGCTTTGTCCCAGCTGACCCAAATTCCCGATTCTTTGATTTTTCCGTGTGGGAGGACCTGGGAGCAGGGGGGATTGTGCACTTGGATGGTCCAGTTGAGGGAGCAGCATTCCCAGGCTGAGGGGGGAGGGTTTTGTGGGCATTGGGATGAAATTTTCCCTCATTTTTGAGCATTTAAAATGCTAGATTTGCATCAGAGAGAGGTTTGGAGCTTGGTGCTGGAATTTTGGGATTCAGTGGCCGGTGCCAGGTGAGGACTGGGGCATGGTGTGTGGAGACAGAGAGAATCCAACTGCCATGGCCTGATCCCGAGTGCCCTGGAAAAGGGGGAGGCTCTGGAATGCCCCACAGGGTCTTTGTGACATCATCATGTGGGGAACATGGCACAGCAGGGTTTGGGACAGGGGAGAAGAGAATCCAGAGCCTCCTGAAGGCCGCTTTGGCCATCAGGGCAATGAAGCTCCAGGGCCCTGCCAGGTTCCTCTGGTGGAGGAAATGTGCTGGGGGAAGTGTCCAGAGTTTGTTCCTTTTTGGGATCTTTCCCTGGAAATCGTTCCTTTTCTGATCCTTTGAATTCTGAACCTCGTTGCTGTTGCTGTTGGTTTTGTTCTCTCATTGCTGTTTGCAGGAAATTGTTCTTCTCTCAGCCCTTTGGGACATTTGCCTTTTGTGCCTCCACTGGCAGGGGGAGGGGCAGCAGCCCCTGGTTCTAGTGTCAGCCCAGAACTGGAGAATCCCATTCCTAAAACCCGACAGAGCTGAACAAAGAAACACCATTTCTGCCAGTTGAACCAAAAAGCTGCAATTTGGGCCAAACAACAGGGAAATGGGTCCTGTGCCCCCCTGGCCTGGGAGGAGAGGTGGGGAGCCATGGGTGTACTGGGGGCACTGGGAGGGGGAAAGGGGAGCACTGGGTGCCCTGTGCAGCCCCTCCCCAGACTCGTGATCATCACCCCAGGCAGGAGGGACAACCACGGGAGCCGTGGGATGGGGACTGCCAGTGTCCCCCAGTGTCACAGCACGTTCTCACAGATGTCACTGGTGTCCTGCAGTTGCCCATGTGGTCCCGGCAGCTCTGCGTGGGTCACCTGGGGGTCCTTGTGGGGGACAGTGTGGGGGGACCCTGTAAGAGACATCGGTTCTGGGGACCTTGTTTGGGGTGACACCCGTTGGTGACATGTCCGTGTCCCCACCCACCCCCATACTCACCCCCTGCCCGCTCAGTGCCCACGATGTGGGTGTCCAGCCCCTCCCCCTCCTCCAGGGCATCCAGGGGCTCTGGGGGGGCCCTGCAGGGATAAGGGGATGTGGGAGGGATGTCTGGGGAGGGGGTAGAGTTATGGCTGGAGCCTCCCACTCACCTGTCCTGGGATTTCCTGGCAGCTGCAAGAAAAAAGGGAGAGGGTGATCATTGGGTGCCCTGGGCCCCCGACCACCCCTGGGACCTTTAAATGCCCATTGGACCCCTGAACCCCCACCAGACACCAATTTCTACTGGACTCCCAGGCCCCCTGCACCCAAAACCACCCCTGAAGAGCCCCAGAACACCTGAGCCACCCAGGTACTGCAAGCCCCCCCGGGACCCCTGAACCACCACGGGACCCTTGATTCTTCTCAGTGCCCCTGAGCACCCCAAGAACCCCAAAAATGGAATGCAAGGAAACCCCCAAACTCCTCCAGGATCCCTGAAGACCTCTCAACATCCCTGCACGACTCTCCAACACCTCCCTAAAGCTCCCAGGAGCTCCCGGTGACACCCCAGTATTCCTCAAGGTTCTTTCTGGGACATCCCAGGACCCTCCAAAATGCCTCCAAACCTTGGAGTGAGAACACCAAGCAAAGGTCACTGGGGGCTCAGCTTCGCCCAGGCCCAGGTCAATGGGGGCTTCCCCCCACTTCTTATAGGACCCCCATCCACCTCCTTTGTCACCCACCCCGGCGGTGCCACCAGTGACAGCCCCCGATGACAGCCAGGAGCAGAACCAGGAACAGGAGGGTCCTGCCGACATTCACAGCCACTACTGGGGACAGAGGGGGACATATCAGGGTCACTGCTCACTTCAGGAGTCTTGCACCCCCTGGTGACCCCGTGTGACCCCACCTGTGCCCCTGTGTCCCTGTGGTGTCACCTCCAGGGCCAGCTCAGGGCTGAGTGCCTGGAACACGCGGTGCCCGTCCTGTCCCAGCTGGTTGGTGGCCACGCACTGGTAGGTGCCCGAATGTCCCACACTGACGTTCCCAAGCTCCAGGACAGGACCCCGGGCCACCTCTTGGCCATTGTGCAGCCAGGTGAAGTTGACAGGGGCTGAGCCCACCTGCACTGAGCAGCGCAGGGTCACGGGGTCACCTGCGTGCACCTGGTGTGACAGGGGACCGGGGGTGATGGTGGCATTGGCCACGGGCACTGTGGGGACACAGACAGGGCTGGCACCTCGGGAGGTGGGATGGGAGTGCTGCGGTTGGGTTCACCCCAGCCTGAGAGTCCCTTTCCCCCAGGACGGTGACATTCAGGGGGACACTCTCCTCTACGCTGTCCCCATCACTGACCCGGCATTGGTAGTGGCCACTGTCATTGTCCCCAACATGGTGCAGCTCCAGGTGGGGGCCGGTGCCCAGGGGTGTCCCCGAGCCCCCCCGGTGCCAGGTGGATGACAGGGGACCTGTCCCCACGGCCACTGCAAAGCTCAGCACCAGGCGGTCCCCCAGTGCCACCTGTCCCCCGGGGGGCTGCGCCCACAGGGACACCCCCGAGAATGGGACCCCTGAGGGGAGAGATGAGTGAGGGGGAATAGGAGGGAGATGGGGAATACCCCAGGGACAAAGACGGGGACCCAAGGAGGGGTGCAGGGACTTGGAGACCATGGAGGAGCGAACCTCAGGCAGAGACTGGGGACCAGGGGAGAGAAAGAGGCACCTCGGAAAGGGATGTGGGAGGCTCAGAGAGGGGTGTGGGAAGCGAGGTTTGAAGGACCCGGGTAGGGAAAGGAGACCAGAAAGTGGAGCAGGGACCTGGAAAAGGGTGTTGGCATGCCAGGGAGAGATGGAGGGCATGTGGACAGCCAGGGAAGGGTGCGGGAATGGATGAGGGACCTGGGAGGGTGTCATGGAGGGCTGGGGAACCCGTGGAGGCTGTGGGGGCTCCCCGTGCCCATCCCCGCACTCACTGTGCACCGTGACGCGGAGTCGGGCGCTGCTCTTCCGCACGGTCCCCCCCTCGGAGCGCACCTGGCAGCTGTAATTCCCCGAGTCGGAGACCCCCACGGCGGGCACCAGGAGCTGCGGGGACACCTGCGGGCCCCCCACCAACTGCCCGTCCCGGTAGAAGAGGTGCAGGAGGGGGGCTAGGGGCCGCAGGGGGTTGGGAGTGCTGAGGCAGCTGAGATTGAGGGAGGACCCCTCGATGGGCTCGGGGGGACCCTCCAGCACCGGCACCGTGAAGAGCTCTGGGAAGGGAGAGGGGACAGGGTGGACGTGACGCCGAGTCCGCCGTGAAGGGGCTGTGGGGGTGCTGAAGTGTCAGGTGTAAGGTGCTCACCGTGCACTGTCACTGTCACCGGTGCCGACTCAATCCACGGTAGCCACTCAATCCACGACCCAGACCTCCTCGCAATGCTGCAGCTGTAGCGGCCGCTGTGGTTCAGCTGCAGGGTGAACGGGGGCAGATCGGTCCGGACGAAGTGCCACCTAAGATCCTTCCCATTGCGGTAGAAGCGTTTTAAAGCGTCCGACTCCTGCTGCCTGACACGGCAGCGCAGGGTCAACGAGTCCCCCTCCAGCAGCGCCCGCGCCGGCACCTGCAGCACTGGGGTGGCTGTGGGACAGGAGGGTCCCGATAGCAACAGAACGAACCAGGGGTCCCCCATTGCAACAGGGCTGTCTGGTCGTACTGGGATGCACTGGAGTGAACAGGGGATGCTCCAGTGATGCTCTGGGATGTCCCCGTGTGCAGGGGACAGGCTCTGATCACACAAGGGTTGTAACCCATGGAGCTGGGCTCACCCAGAGCTCTCGGGGCTCCCGCAGGTGCCAGGGTGGGGGTACAAAGGCCTCTCACCATTTACAACGTGCACGGGGGGGCTCAGCCCACTGCCGGGTCTGTCACACTCGTAGCTGCCACTGCTCGTGACAGTGAAGTGGTCAGGTCCCCTCGGCCCCCAGTGCTGCCCGTCCTTGTACCAGGTGGTGGCACCGGCGGGCCCCGAGCCCTGGCAGGTCAGTGTCACCTGGTCCCACAGCACCGCTGGTGTCCAGGGGGGCTCCACCAGGAGCTGGGTGGTCTGGGCACCTGTGGGTGACAGGGGACACCAGCCTGCCGGGGCCACCACAGGGCTGGGAACAGCAGGGTGGGGACATGGCATCCCTCGAGGACTCACCAGCGAGGCCAAGGGTCTGGGCTGGAAGGGAGAAGGGACAGGGCTGGGTTGGGGTAGCTGTGCAGGGACAGTGGCACATGGGGGCGGGATGTGGGGACCGTCCCCAAACTTTCCCCTTTGGAACACTGGTTCTCGCTCAGGGCTGGTTCCCAACAGTTCTGGTGAGGCCAGGGGACATGTCTGTGTCACAGCTGCCCACAGCCACATCTGTTGGGAACGGGTTGCCTGGGGATGGGGACAGTGTGGCCACCCCGGGTGTGGGCAGGACATGGCGACACCACAGACACTCGATGCTGGCACAGGTCGTCCTCACCAGCCCCATGGCACCTGTCCCCATGGCCACATCCCCATGGCCCTGTGCCTGTGATACCATTCTGATGGTACCTGTCCCCACAGCCCATCTGCATGGTGCAGCTCCACCTGTCCCCGCAGGTGCCCCAGCTTCAAGATGCCTGTTGCCATATCCTTGTCCCCACATCCCTATCCCCCTACTCCTGTTCTCACACTGCTGTCCCCACATTCCTCTCAACCCCTTCCCTCCATTCCTCTCCCTGCATCCCATTCCCACCACCCAGTGCCACATTGCTGTCCACTCTTCCTGTCCCCACAGCCACCCCACAACTCTGGTCACACCAGAGAGTTCACCCCTATGCACTGGCTCTGCTGGCCTTGGGGACCTCAGGGGACCCCGCAGCCCCCCTGTGCCCCCTCCCCACCGGTCTCTGCCTCACCAGGGCCCATCCCCGGGGTGTCAGGCCCGTGTCCGGGGCACTCACCCCACAGGAGCAGCGCCACCTTCCCGGCCATCCCTGTGTCCCCGGCCATCCAGTCACACACTGTCAGGGCCACCTGTCCCCTGGATGGCGGCTCTTTGGTCAGAGGGGAAGGAAACGAGGTCACGTCACATCTCCATGTGTTGGTGGCACATTGTGGGGGGCAGGGTGGGGACATGGTCAGGGACAGGGTGTTCCCAGGCCTGGGGCAATCAGGGAATGTGGGGAGTGAACGTTGGGTGTCCCAGGGAATGGGTTAGCCCCACAATGGGGTCCTTGGAGGGTTGTCCCAAGGAAATGGGGGTTCAAAGAATGGGGATTCTCAGGGGGGCCCATGGGATCAGGATGCCTGGGAATGAGGGTCCCCATGGGTGAGGGTCCAGGAATGGATTCTTAGGAGATCATGGACCTCAGGGACTTTGGGTCATGGGATGCAGGTCCCTGGGAGGGGGGTGCCAGTTGTATGGGGGCCCATGGGAGTTGGGGTCCTGGGGGAATGGGGCCCCATGGGATGGAATGAAGGGAAGGTGGATCCCAGGCAATGGAGGTCCTGAGGAATGAGAGTGCCAGGATGGGGATCCCGGGGAGGGGGGGGCCTAAGGAACTGGGGTCCCACGCTTGGGTTCCCAGTGGAATGGGAGTCCCTGGGATGGGTGATGGTTGGGTGGGCATTGGGGTCACAGCTCCTTCCCTGGGTGCCTCAGATTTTGGGGAGACCCAGGGTCCAGCGCAGGGCCCTGGGGTGCTTGTGCTTGGCGAGTGGGGGAGCACCACAGGAGGCTCCCAGAAGGTTCCAGGTCTCTGCTGTGGGGGCTGGGGGTGTCCAGCTGTGCCCCACCAACACTTTCACTTCATCTTTCCTGCAGCAGAAGGAAGAGACCGTTTGTGCTGAGAGTCAGATGTGAAGGGGGGGCAGTTCTGTTCGGGGGAGGGGCACATCCAGGGAGTTCCTTTTTTGTTGGGGTCTCTGTTCTGGGGGTGACACGTCCTGGGGGGATCCTGTCCCAGGGGTGCCACATCCCGGCTGGGTGGGTCCTGTCCTGGCAGATGGCAGTTCTTGGGGGGGAATGTCACTGTCCCAGGGGTGGAACATGCTGTGAACCCTTTTCCTGGGGGGGCCCTGCCCACCACAACTCTCCCTGGTGGGACATAGTGACCTCAGGGGTGCTGCAACTTGGGAGGTGTCCTGTCCCCTCCACAACCACCCTTGATGGCCTCACCCAGTTTGGGAGTTTTCCATTCCACTTTTAGATTTTTAGGTGCAACTCATTTCCCACATCCCTCCAAAACCCTTCCATGTGTGAGAAGCCCCCACGGTGGTGACAGTGGGGGATGACATGGGGTGGGTGTCAGCTGGGGAGGGCACAGGCCCCCCCAGAGCCCCCAACAACCACCCCATCCCTCCACCACCCGCAGGCTCTCAGCACTGGGAGCCAGGAGACAAAGGACACCCTCCAGATGAAACACTCATGACCCCCCAACTGTCCCCCCACTCTGTCCACAACAGCTGAGGACCATCCTGCCCCCTCCCCCACAGCCCTGGGATGGAAAACAGCAGCTTTTTCCCTTTGGAAAAATGGCTGATTTGGTCCCAAAATTGCTGCCACTTGGCTGAGACACAGGGGTGGGGGCCTGAAGCTGTTGTGGGTTGTCCCCTCCCTCTCCTACACCCCACGCCATCCAGGGGATTTCTGTCCTGGGGGCTTGGGATGCTTTGGGTTTCTTGGGTTTTGGGAGAAATCCTATTCCAGACTTCTCCATTCTCACTTGTCCCCTGCAGGATGTGAGCCGGCAAGAGCAGCTCGGGAATGGAGCCCCAGGCAGGAAGGAGCTCCCCAACTCCTC
The DNA here is from genome assembly GCF_029207755.1 of Chamaea fasciata. Lineage (NCBI taxonomy): Eukaryota > Metazoa > Chordata > Aves > Passeriformes > Sylviidae > Chamaea > Chamaea fasciata. The sequence continues at coordinate 690,274 of NW_027094116.1, read as the reverse complement.
CTCCTTGAGGCCAGTGGCCATCCAAGTGTGGGGCCCAGCCATGGCCCAGCCCCAGTGCACAGGGATGGGCGTTGGCCAGCCCTGCTCTGGCCAGCCCCAGGTGGCAGCCACGACCTGAGGCTCCCCCCGCCCCCTTGGCTTTGATTCTGGCAGCTTGAGAGCTGCTGCAAAGGTGACAATTCTGTGGCAGGAAAAGGCCTGGCTGTGGTTTGCTGGGCCCTGCATGAAGCACAAAAGCCAATGGGAGCCCAAGCAGTGGCTCTGCGAGGGCCTTGGATGGTTTTCAGAGCAGGGCTGGCTGCAAACCCCCCTGCAGGGGCAGCTGTGAGGGAAGCAGTCCGGAAATGCAGCAATTGATCATTTTGTCCCTCTCAGCAAGGGGCTGAGAGAGCCCCAGAAGTTCTGCAAATCCCACACCCATCTGCTCAACAACATGACCTGGACCCTCCTTCCTGAACAAAACCTGCAGCCCTTTGGAACCTCTCGGAAAGAATGTTTGAGTTCTGGTTGTGGCTTCCAGATGAGAGGGGAAAGTGTGGAAATATCGAGCAGTGGCTCTGCCCCACGGCCGTGGTGTGGCTGTGGGGAGTGACCCTGTCTGGATTTCAGGTGTCCCCAAACTAGCTCCGTCTCTGCCTTCCTCACCTGTACAGGGCATGGGGAGGAGAACAAAAGGCTCCTGGGCTGGGAGAAGGGCAGGGAGGGCTCAGTCCCGAGCACCATCAGGGGCACAAGGGACTTGACTTGGGCAAATCAATACAATCTATTCTCCATGAAAAGCTGAAAAATGAGGCGTGAAAGACGTCTGAAAAATACCTTCCCCTCTCGGGAACTGCTCCAGCGGGGGCTTCCCACGGGCTCACAGCCCCTTCGGGCATTCCCTGCTCGGCCGGGGGCTCCTGCAGGGGGGTCTCTGCTCCCCGGGGACCTCTACGGGCTGCCGGGGAATCACCGGAGCCCCTCGTGCCTCTCCCTCCTCCCTGCAGGGCTGTTCCTCTCGCAGCCTGTCCCTCCGTTTTGCTGCAGTAATTCCAACTCTGCCATCCTCTGAATTCTCCCTTCTCATATCTCAGCATCCCCATTCCTCCCCGGCCCGTTCCGGGATGCCCCGTGAGTCCCGGGAGCTGTTGGTGGCTCTGCCATGGCAACAATCCGTCCCGACACATGGCGACAGTGGCTTCGGACGCGCTGTTAAAATCGTTTCAGGCACATCGCCACCGTCGGTCCCCACCCTAATGTGACAGTCCCGGCCCTGGCAGCGCGATGGCAGCCGCGACCTGTGCGGGGCTCTGAGCACAGGATTCCGCTCCCACCGTGCCGTCACCTCCACCCTGGCATCCTGGTCCCTCTGTCCCAGGCGCACCCTCCCGGTCCCGCTCGCTCCAGCTGTGCTCCCCATCAGCCCCAGGGCCGGCAAAGGCTTCAGAGCAGCTCCGGGGTCCTGAGGCTGTTCGGGGAGTGGAGGGGGGCACCAGGCAGGGCTGGAGCTGGGGGTGGGGTGAGGGTGCTCTGGGGGATGGGGGGGTCTGCCTGTGCCACCCCAACACTTTCACTTTCTTGCCCCGGCAGCCCAAGGCTAGCCAGAGCCGTTGGTCCTGGCTGTTTTCATCCGGGGGCAATCCTCGGACATTTGCAATTTTAGAAGGTGGAATCCAAATTTCTGCCCCAGGCACCTGGCCTCCAGCGGTGGCTCATTTCCACAGGAAGGAAATGCTTCCAGCCCAGTGTCTAGGGGACACTGAGAGCTGGCCCCTGGGAGTCCAAGGCAAGCTGAGCTGTTGGTCCCGGCAGCTTTTGTCTAGGAGCAATCCGCAGATATTCATCATTTTAGGAGAGGGAATCCCACTTTCATCCCCTGATTCCTGTCCATGAAGGATGGCTCTTTTCCAGAGAAATGTAAACCTTCAAGCTCAGTGTCCCAAGGTGTCTTGGTTTAAAAGACAAATGTCTTCCAAGGAGGATGGGAACCCTCCTGGAATCAAAAGAAGACCACTCCCTCCAAATAATACCTTCGAAATTATGGGGCTTTCAGGCAAAAATGCAGAAAGAGGAATAACCGTTCTTTACTAGAAAACAAATAGAACAGAACAGAACAATCAACAACACGAGACCAGAAGCTTTCAACCTGCTCAGTGCTCTTTGTTCCCCTTTGGTGCAGTTATGACTCAGCCGGCAAAGGGCGCTGGCGGCTCCAGCGGGGCAGAGGCTGCAGTGACTCACTGGCAGTGGGCAGAGGGGATCCAGTGCCAGCTCAGAACTTCCCAGGGTGATCTGGGCTGCTGCCGGCACAGGAGGGAGAGGAGGCGATGCTCGCCCTGCCAACCCACGCGGGCAGTGTCCGGTCCCCGCACTGGAAGTTGCCCAAATCTGAGTCAGAGGGGTGGCTGGTGAGATCCTGTCGCCAGCGGTGGGTCAGGCAGAACTCGATCGCGGGACTGAGCTACGGCACAGAAAGCCCAGGGCGAGATCGCCGGCGGCACCTCGGACAGCTCCCGGTTCCGGAGCAGGAGAGAGCCCCCAAGGCAAAGCTGCTAAAATCCTTTATTCCCCTCCAAGTGGTTTTGTTGGCATGCCAGGGCTATCAGCCACTCTTTCCGTGTGGCTTGAGTGCTGGCTGTCCATCTAGGAGTCATGTCTCCCCCTCCCAGCACCTTCACGATGACGATGGGAAAAAATTCACTGAGAACCCTAAACCCATAATGATTTCCACCCTGAATTTTTTCCCCATACCAATATAGAACTTAAGAGTTTTCAACTCTATAGATACATACATTATTCTAATTCTATATATATTTTACGAATGTATATGTATACACATATATACAGATACAGGTGCAGAGTCACAGACAGCTCACTCAAAGATAATTCCGCCTTGAAGGATACATCGTGTTTCTCCATCTTTCTGCATCACCCACCAGGTGCAACCTGGTCCTTGAGCAAAAACAATCCCACAAGTAGGTTTGCCGTTGCCTGAGGCATGGTTGATCCAAACAGACCTCTCAGAGGAACCACGGGACCTTATCTGCATCCACAGCGTGAAGGGACTCTGGTGTTGACTGGCCATGTAGCCTTTGCTAGATGCTGATCCCAGTGCTTGAAGATCCCCCCACACAAGGTCTTAGAGTGGTTTCCAACAGTCTGTGACACCCTTCAACCTTCCCAGCAGCTGGTGTGTGGTAGGGGATGTGATATACCCACTCAAAGCTGGGCTCTTGTGCCCAGGTGGTAACTAAGCTATTCTTGAAATGAGTTCCATGATCAGTTAGCTCTGGGATGCCATGTTGCCATAGGACTCGTTTTTCCAGGCCCAGGATGGTGTGCTGGGCAGTGGTGTGAGGCGCTGGGTGCATCTCCAGCCATCTGGTGGTTGTGTCCACCACAGTGAGCTCATAGCACTTACCTTGGCAGGTTTGCATCAGTGTGACGTAATCAGCCTCCCAAGCCTTTCCATACCTGCACTTACTCCAATGCCCACTGTTTCTCAGAGGCTTTACTCTCTCAGCCTACTTAACAGCAGCATGTCTCCAGCCCCGTGGGCAGCTCCTCCCCAACAGCCCGGAGGCCAGAGGAGGACAGAAAACACCATCTTCTCAAACACATTTTTAATTGGAAACTTTGGTCAATGCAAATGGAACCCCAAATCCTTGTGAAATTGGAGCTGGTTCCTCGTGGGACTGGGCCGAGGAGGAGGCAGCGCCAGCTCAGCTCTGCGCTTTGCGCTCCACATGGGCACAGTACTTTTCAGGCATTCCGGCTGCTCTGCAGAGAAAAGAATCCATTAGACTCCCAATGGATCTGGGACCGTGGCTCTGCAGCAGGTCCCGTTTGCTGAGGATGCAGAAGGAGCTGGGAGGTGGCCCAGGCTGGGACACCAGGAAGGACTCAGGGAGCCCAGGGAGCCCGGGAAAGCAGCACTGGCAGCTCCTGACCTGAACTCCTGCAGCTTCTGCTGCCTGAGCTGGGTGAGGCGCTGGCGGCGCTGCCGGACCTCCTGCTCCCGCTGCCGGCCCTCCTCAAGGACGGCTGCCCGCTCTCGCTCCTTCTGCTGCTGCAGCTCCTGGATCTGCTGCCGGAGATACTCGGCATGGGCGCGCTGCCGCAGCTCCCTCTGTTCCTGCTCCAGCTTCTCCCGCTCCAGCTGCTCCTGATGGGCCCTGCGGGAGAGCCGGGCTGGCTCAGGGACCCCGTCACAACCCCCCACACCTGGCACGGCACCAGAGCCACCCAGAGCCACCAGCAGGAACTGGGAGCCCCCAGTCCCTGCCTCAGCAATCCCTCTGTCCCGTGTGCCTCACTTGAGCACCCTCTGGAATTCCTGGCGGTCCTGCTCCACCTGCATGGCCAGGTACTGTTCCTTCTGGGCCACCTGCTCCAGCCAGTCCTGCCTCAGCTGCTGCTCCAGCTCGGCCTTTTTCCGCGCCTTCTCCAGCTCGTGCCGGCGCCATTCCCGGTCTGCCACTTCTTGGTTCCTCTTGGTCCTCAGAGCATCCTGCCCAAACAGGGGACAGTGCTGGGCGTCCCTCGGGGGCAGCTATGGAAGCCCTTGGCCATGGCTCTGGCTCTGCCGGCACCGCTCCAGGACATCCCCTGGCCCCAGGGGCTGCTCCTGCAGATCCCCCACATCCAGGCTCTGCCTCTTTGCCGGGCTGGGGACAGGGCCAGCGGCAGGGGAGCATGTCACCAGTGCCTGTGCCACTCACCCGCTCTGCCTGCCAGTCCTGGACCTGCTCCTGCATGGCCCTGAGCCGGGCCAGCTCCTTCTCCTTCTCCAGGCGCAGTTGTTTCTGCTCTGCCTCCCAGGCGGCCTCGCGCTCCTATGGGGGAGAGCCCGGGGAGAGAGAGAGCCCCGGGGTGTGGGACAGAGCCCCGGGGTGTGGGACAGACCCCAGGGGGTGGGACAGAGCCCTGGGGCAACTCCTGCAGCCCCTGCCCTGCCCTGCCCTGCTCTTACAGCCTTCTGCTGCTCCAGCACCCGCTCATCCTCCAGCCTCTCCCTCTCCTGCTGCTGATCCTTCAGCCGCTGGCTCTCCATGTTGAAACGCAGAATTTCAGCAAAGATTTGCCTTTTTTGCTCCTGTTTCTGCTCCCAGGCCTGGAAATTCCACGCAGGGTTGAAGGCCACCAGGCCGAGTGCTCCTTCCTCCTCCTCCTCCTGACTCAGGGCAGGCAGGCTTTGGGTCATCTCCCAGGGATGCCACAAAGTCCTCATGGGACCACAGCTCTGATCCTGCTGGCTGCTGTCCCCACTCCCTGAGTGTGGCTGATTCAGCACTGCCAGACCCTTTCCAGCCCGGTGGAAACTTCCCTGCACCCCCCTGTTCCCTGCTCCCACCTTCCGATCCTCCCTCTTCATCTGCTCCAGGCGCTCCAGCATCTTCTGGCCCTCCTGGAATTTATTCTCAGCCCTCAGCGCCCTTTCCTCGGCATTCTGCTCCATCTGTTTCACAATGTCCTGCCTGGCTCTGGGAATACGAGAGCAGCAGGGTTCCCTCTGGCTCCATCCTGCTCCCCATCGTGGGCACCCTGGCACGGACAGGGCTGGTGTGGTTGGAATGGGCCGGACGCCTCCGTGGGGAAGAGGGAGCCTTCTGCCCACCTCATCAGCTCTTGCTTCCTGTGGTGCTCCAGCTCCTCCTGGACCTTCATGCCCTTGTCCCGCTCCATTTCCATCATCTTGTCCAGGCGCTTCTCCTCCTCCGCCAGTTCCTTGTGGATCATCTGCTTCTCCAGGACTTGCTTGTCCCGGATCATGTTACACTTGGCATTGAGGAACAGCTGTGGGGACAAGAGGCGTCTGTGGCCTGGAGCTGCAGTGGGACATGGGGAGCAGGGAGGGCAAGGGAAGGAGAGGAAGAGCCTGGGAGCGCGAGGAGCAGGGGAGGCTCAGGCAGTGCCAGGTGACAGCGGGGAGTGCCGGCCCTACCGCGTTCAGTTCCCGCATCTCTTCATCCTGCTCCAGCCTCATCCTCCTCGCCCACTGCAGCAGCTTCTGCTTCTCCTGCTGCTCCTGCTCCTCCAGGTCACTCTGACGGTCCCTCTTGTCCTCCAGTTCTGCCTTTCTCTGCTCCTCCATCTGGGCCTTTTGCAGGGTTTCCTGCGGGGACAGAGAGCGCTGCCCAATCCGAGGGCTCGCGGGGGTGACACTTCAGGTGCTGCGTCCCTGGCACAGAGTGGGGACGTGACGGGCTCCTGGGGCCCTGGCACGGCCATGAGCACCCCTTCCCACGTGTCTGGGCAGACACTCAGTGCCCTTGGAATGCTGGAAGTGCTGGGCACAATTCCAGGGATGCTGCCCAGCTCTCAGTGCAGCCCTGAGCCCTGCAGTCTTCCCTGTGCCCCAAAACATGAGGGACAAAAGGGACCCCCTTGGTGAAGCCACCCCCCCTAGAGCCTGGCCACGGAGCAGGAAAGGAGGGAGCAGGAAAGGAGATGCCTACGAAAGCAGCGTCCTGTCTGGCTCTCAGGGTCTTCAGCCTGTCCCAGTGCTTCAGCTCAGTCGGGGCTCGCGCTGATTCCTTGATCCTCTCATATTCCTTTTCCCCAATGATGAGACACGGCTGAGGGTTCTGCTGGGGAATGCTGGAGAGCACAGGGAGGGAGCTCAGTGGCACGGAGACCCCAACAGCTCCCTGTGTTCCCTGAGCCACCAAGCCAGCCCAGAGCAATGTGGGAAGTGCTGGGGAAGCCGTGGGGACCCGGCTCTCCTGCTTTGGGGCGAAGCAAGAGGGGAAAGTGTGGTGAAAGTGGCACCAGGGATGCAGGGGGGCAGGATCCCTGGGGGTGGCCAGGGCACACTGCCAATCCCTGCTCCCCAGAGATTTTGGGATGGTGCAGTGATGCCCATTCCCCCAAAACCCCTCAGGGCTCTGGCACAGCCTTACACGAGGTCCCGGATCAGGTCCTTGGTGATAATTCTGGTGGTCTTTGGTTTGTATCTGATGGAGGGCAGGAATTCAGGATCCTTTGGCACATCCTGCAGGATCACAATGGGGCTGCTGGATCCCGTGCCCTGTGGGAAAGGACGATGTGAATGATCCTGAAACCCCCGCACTCAGTGCTCACCGGACACCGGCTGATCCTGGGATAAGCTCTGGACCTCAGTCGTGCTCTCTGGAGCACGGCCGGAGGAGCTGGGGGTCACGGGGACACAGGTATCCCGTCTGAGAACCCCCGGGTGGAGACCTTGGGAAGGAGGAGCTTCAATCCCGGTGAGCAAAGCTGCCGACGGGAGGGGAGGGGGGGTCCCCGGGAGGAGTCTCCGGGACGAGGGGAGCGGGATCCTGAGCCAGCAGTCGCTGCTGCCATCGCGCTGCCAGCGCCGGCCCTGTCGTAGAGTGTGGGAGGTGTGACAACGTCCCGGAGCCGACTGTCACAACGAGATGCGACCGGCCGTTGGGATGTGTCTGAACCGACTGTGAGAGCGTGTCAGAAGCCACTGTTGCGACTTGTCGGGACTGACTGTTGCCATGGCAGCCCTCCCAACTGCTGCCGGGACTCACGGCATGTCCTGGAGCAGATGGGGGATGGGGGACGGGGCGAGGGGAGTTGGTGCGGAAGCTCCCAGAGCTGGGAAGGGCAAATCCACGGGATGGCAGGGATGGAATTGCGGCAGCCAAGAGGCCCCGAGGCTGCGAGAGGAGCAGCCCTGCAGGGAGGAATGAGGGGCACGAGGGGCTTCGGAGATTCCCCGGCAGCCCGTGGGGGTCCCCGGGGAGCAGAGACCCCCTGCAGCCCTGCAGGAGCCCCGGACGAGCAGGGGGTGCCCGAAGGGGGCTGTGAGCCCGTGGGAAGCCCCCGCTGGAGCAGCTTCCGAGGCACTGAGCCCGGGCAAGGAGGGGCCCCAGCCTGGAGCAGCTGGGGCAGAGCTGCAGCCCACGGGAAGGACTCCCGCTGGAGAAGTCCCTGCAGAAGGGTCTCCCGTGCAAGGCAGGGACCCCACACTGGCCGAGCAGGGCGAGGACTGTGACTGCCCCGGCTGAGCAGCGGCAGAAACAACTTGTGCTGAACTGTCCCGGGCCCCGTTCCCATCTCCCTGTGCCGCTGGAGGGAGGAGGGAGAGTCCCAGGAAGGAGTTTGGGGTGAAGGAAAGTGTTTTGAACGGTTTATTTGGCTTCTTATCCTGCTCTGATTTTGTCAGCTATAAATTCAATGCATATTGCGAAATCTGAGCCTGTTTTTCCTGTGACAGGATCTCTCCCGGTCCTTTATGTCAAACCAGGAGCCCTTCGTTGAAATTTCTCTCCCCATCCGGGGGCAGAGGGCAGTGAGAGAGCAGCTTTGGTGGGTGTGGCGCATCTGGCCACTGTCCATCCATGGACAAGCAGGAAGAAGGAGGAGGGTCCTGGTCAGGTTGTTGAGCAGATGGGTGTGGGATTTGCAGAACTTCTGGGGCTCTCTCAGCCCCTTGCTGAGAGGGACAAAATGATCAATTGCTGCATTTCCGGACTGCTTCCCTCACAGATGCCCCTGCAGGGGGGTTTGCAGCCAGCCCTGCTCTGAAAACCATCTGAGGCCCTCGCAGAGCCACTGCTTGGGCTCCCATTGGCTTTTGTGCTTCTTGCAGGGCCCAGCAAACCACAGCCAGGCCTTTTCCTGCCACAGAATTGTCACCTTTGCAGCAGCTCTCAAGCTGCCAGAATCAAAGCCAAGGGGGCGGGGGGAGCCTCAGGTCGTGGCTGCCACCTGGGGCTGGCCAGAGCAGGGCTGGCCAACGCCCATCCCTGTGCACTGGGGCTGGGCCATGGCTGGGCCCCACACTGGGATTGACAGGGGTCCCAAGCATGTGCCACCCCTGGGACAGGCACCCGACCAGGAACGTGCGGGGACAATTCTGGAGCTGCCCATACCCCCGCAGGATTCCCTCATGCCAGGATGTGTCACCCCCTGGACTGGATTCCCCCAGGTCGTGTCACCCCCAGAACAGGGACCTCCCAGGACAGGACCCCCCTGTTTGTCTCCCCAGGACAGATCCTGCTCCCCTTTCCCATTTGACTCTAATCACAAATGGCCTCCTCCTTCTTGTCCAGGAAAAAGAAAGTGAAAGTGCTGGGGGAGCACAGCCCAACATCCCCATCTCCCAAAGCCTCTCCACCTTTCACTGCACCCCCCACACTCCCTTCCCCCCTCCCTGGCATCCCTGCAACCCATTACCTGCTCAGGTGCTCCTGGGGATCGCTGAGCCATGAGCTGGGAAGGGGAGAGTACAACAGTGAAGAAAATAAGAAAAAATAGGAATAAAGAGAGGAAAAAGTCCCAGTGCGGGGAGCACAGACCTGGAGCACCATGGGAACCCCCTGGTGTTCCCCAGACCACCAACACTATGGAGGTCTCTGCTTTTGTCTGCATCACCCCAAAATCTGAGGCAACCAGTGAAGGAGCTGTAACCCATGTGCCCATGCAGGCACTGCCCATCCCTGGGACCCCCATTCCCCTGGGACCACAACCATGGGACCTCATTCCCTAGGTTCCCTCTCCTGGGGACCCCCATCCCAGGATGCCCTTTTCCCAGGATCTCCATAGCCCATCACTCCCCTCGATCCCATCCCATGGGCTCCCCAGTCCCCCAGGACACTCCATCCCTGGGACCTGCATCCCATGATCCCAAATCCCAGCAGCCCATATTCCCCTGGGACCCCCATCCCTGGTTCCCCCCGACCAATGGGGACCCACATTCCCCAGGATCCCCATCCCTGGTGTCTCCCCTTCCTCAGGCATCCCATTCCCATGGCACCCCAGTTTCCCAGAGACCACATTCCTGGGCTGCTCTGCTCTTCTGGAAATCCCTCCTTAGCTCCCCACATCCCTGGAGCTGCCAAGTCTTGGGACCCCCATGTCCCACCAGGTCCCACCATGTCCCAGTGAGTCCCTCTACATCCCCAGTCTCTCCCCACCCTGCCCCAACCAAGGGCCACCTACACGTGGGGACAATATGTGACCTCACTTCCTTCCCCTTCATCCGAAGAGCCGCCACCCAGGGGACCGGTGGCCACAACAGCGAGTGACAGCCAGCCTGGATGGCTGGGTACATGGGGATGGCCAGGAAGGTGACGCTGCTTCTGTGGGGTGAGTGCCCCGGGCACGGGCCTGACACCCCGGGGATGGGCCCTGGTGGGGCAGAGACCAGTGGGGAGGGGGCACAGGGTGGCTGTGGGGTCCCCTGAGGTTCCCAAGGCCAGCAGAGCCAGTGCATGATGTGGACCCTGATGTGACAGAGATCGTGGGTTGGCCTATGGGGACAGGAATGGGAGGACAAGAATAGCGGGACTGAAATCTGGGGACAAGGATATCATGACAAGCACATTTGGACTGGAGCAGCTGTGATGACAGGGACAGGGATGCAGGAACAGGGACAAGGAGTGTAGGCCCTTACGGATGGGCCATGCGACCAGGTGCCATGGGGCTGGTGGCGGTGACCTGTGGCAGCATGGAGTCTCTGTGGTGTCCCCACACTCAGTGTGCTCACAGTGTCCCCGTGCCCTACCTCAACCTGAGGTGGTTGGAGTACCCATGTCCCTCAGGTGACCATGCCATGAGGATGTGGTGCATGGACAGCTGTGACACAGACAGGTCTCTCCAGACCTATTGGGAACCATCCCTGAGCACTTTCTCAAGAGAACCAGTGTCCCATTGGGAACACTGGGGACAAACTCCACACCATGTCCCCCCGTGTTGCTGTCCCTTCAGGGCCACCCCCACCCAGCCCCTGTCCCTTCTCTCTTCCAGCCCAGACCCTCGGCCTCGCTGGTGAGTCCCCGAGGGATGCCATGTCCCCACTCCGCTGTCCCCAGCCCCGTGGTGGCCCTGGCAGGCTGGTGTCCCCTGTCACCTGCAGGTGCCCAGACCACCCAGCTCCTGGTGGAGCCCCCCTGGAGGCCGGCGGTGCTGTGGGACCAGGTGACACTGACCTGCCAGGGCTCGGGGACTGCTGGTGCCACCACCTGGTACAAGGATGGGCAGCAGTGGTGGCAGAAGGGACCCGAACACTTCACTGTCACTGAGAGTGGCACCTACCAGTGTGACAGACGTGGCACTGGGCTCAGCCCCCACATCCACATCTTAAATGGTGAGAGGTGATGTGTACCCTTGCACCCCTGGGGTCCCCGAGGGCTCTTGGTGGGCTCCACTTCCTGGGTCACACCCCTTGTGTGACAAGAGCCTGTCCCCTGCACACAGGGACATCCCAGAGCATCCCAGTGCAGTGAGACCCCCTGTTGCAATAGGGGACCCCTGGTGCCTCTGAAGGCCTTTGGGATCCCTCAGACATCCCAGATGTGAGAGGTCCTTCCTGTCCCACAGAGCGTCTTGTGCTGCAGCTGCCGGCACTGCCGCTGGTGGAGGGCGACACGGTGACACTGCGCTGCCGGGGCTGGCAGGATGGCACAGTCACTGGAGTACGATTTTACCACGAGGAGAAGGATCTGGGGGGATCCTTCAATGGGACCGAGCTGTCCCTGTCCCCCCTGCAGTTGCACCACAGTGGCAGCTACCGCTGTGGGGGCTGGGTGAGCTTTGGGCCATCACCATGGTGGGAGATGTCAGCACCGGTGACAGTGAGAGTGACAGTACATGGTGAATGTGGGGATGGGAAACCCCAACATCTTCCCAGCTTTCCCCCACCACTGACTGGGTCCCTCATCCCTCCTTTCATCCCTCCCTGGGTCACTCAAAGCTTCTCGGGCATGTCTCTCTTGGATCCCTCCATCTTTGTCTGGGCCCCTCTCCATGTCCCCACATGCCTACCTGGCATTCTATAGCCCTTTCGAGTTCCCAGCTCCATCCTCTGCTCTCCCTTCCCTACCTGGCTTGCTTCCACCCCTCCCTGATTCCCTTCAGTCCCTCCCTGGGCTCCTCCCCCCCCTCTCTGAGTCACCCCACATCCCTTCCTGAGTCCACTTCTCCCTCAATGGAGTCCCCTCCAACCTTCTTGTACTCCCCTCCTGCCCCTCCACATATTTCCCATCCCTCACAGATCCCCCATCTCACCCATGTCCCCCTGCAGGGGTTCTGCTCTTTGGGGTGTCCCTGTGGGCACAGCCCCCCAGGGGACAGGTGGCACTGGGTGACGACTCCCTGGTGCTGAGCTGCGTGGTGGCCAAAAGGACAGGTCCTCTGTCCTCCTGGCACTGGGAGGGCTCAGCTGCACCACTGGGGACCCACCCTGCCTGGAGCTGCACCACACGGGGGACAAGGACATTGGCCACTATCAGTGCTGGGCCAGCAATGGTCACACCAGGTCACAGCCCCCCCACTGCAGGTCACAGTCCTGGGTGACTGGGACCCTCTGACTCTGGCTGCCCTCACCCACAGCATCCCCAATGGGTGACTGGTAAACACCACCGTAAGTCACAGCCCTGGGTGAAAGGGTGCCTCTGTGTCCAGGTGCCACCATGCACAGACTCCCTCATGTCCCCTGTCTGACACTCCCTCCCCCATTTCCCTGCCCCCACACTGGGTGCCAGCTCCTCCCCCAGCCTCAGCCCTGTCTGTGTCCCCACAGTGCCTGTGGCCAATGCCACCATCACCCCCGGTCCCCTGTCACACCAGGTGCACACAGGTGACCCCGTGACCCTGCACTGCTCGGTGCAGGTGGGCTCAGCTCCTGTCAACTTCACCTGGCTGCACAACGGGCAGGAGGTGGCCCAGGGTCCCATCCTGGAGCTTGGGGACATCGATCTGGGACATTCAGGCACCTACCAGTGCGTGGCCACCAACCAGCTGGGACAGGACAGGCACCGCATGTTCTGGGCATTCAGCCCTCAGCTGGCCCTGGAGGTGACATCGTGGGAACATGGAGGCACAGGTGCAGTCACACAGGGTTCCTATGTGGGTCTGAGCCCCGCTGTGTCCTTTGGCAGTGAAACAAATGGAACAGGGCACAGGAGGGGAACTCACAAGGTTACAGGGGTTGCAGAGCCTCTGGGGTTACCCCAGTGACCCCAGTGTGTCCCTCTCTATTTCCTGCAGTGGCCGCAGGGGTCATTGGGTCTCTGTTGCTCCTGGTCCTGCTGATGGGTATCATCGTGGCCTTTTACTGGTGGCACCACATGGGTGGGTGACAGTGGGGGATGGGGGTCCTGGAGAGTGGTGGGAAGGCCCCCAGAACACAGTGGCCATGGGGCAGCACCCACAGCCCCTGACTTGGGCAGTGCTGAGCGCTCAGGACCTTTGCTCCGGGCTCTGGGGTGTCTGGGGAGGTGTTGCAGGGTTGTTCAAGGATGTTGGGGGTTCTATCTTTTGGGGGAATTCAGAGGGTTCCCCCTCCCTGTCAGGCTCTGGGTTTTGGGGGCTCAGGGTGTTGGGGGAGGTGGGGTGGTTCAGGATTTCTGAGGGGCATCAGGGATACTGGGGGGACCTGGGGGGGAATTGAGGGCCTGGGGATCGTTCAGGGTTCCTGTGGGTGGATGGGGGCCCAGTGAGACTCTAAAGTTACCACTTCAGTTTTCCTTTGCAGATGCCAGGAAGCACCAGGAAAGGTGAGTGCAGGCTCCAGCCATGATAAACCTTTTACCCAAACCCCCAGCACCTCCCATCCCCTTCCACACACCCCCTTATTCCCTCAGGGCCTTCCCAGAGCCTCCTGCACCCCCTGGGGATGATTCTCAGGCGACCTACATGCAGCTGCAGGGGCCACTCGGGCAACCATGGGAGCCCAGTGACATCTATGACACTCTACAACAACCGTTGTGACACTCTGGGAAGCGGGAGTCACTGGGTGGCACTGGAGGTGCTCCCTCCATGGCTCCTGTGGTTGCCCATCCTTCCAAGGGAGGTGGTCATGGGTCAGGGGGAGGCTACAAAGGGAACCCTGTGCTCCTCATTTCCTTTCCCAGTACCCCCAGGGGCTCCCCCATCCCCTCCCCAACCCCCATCCAAATGCTCCAAGTACCCTCAGTGGCTTCCCCATTCTCTCCCCACAGTGCTGGCAGCACACCCAGGAGTTCCACATTCCCCCTCCCACTCTCCCTGGTGCCATCTCACTGTAAAAGGGGCAGTCGGGGAGGATTCTTTCTGATCGATTTCTCGGATTAAAATGAAGTACAAATGCGGCAATATTATACCTGAGAACTGTTTATTGATAAAGGAGGGTAACTGTTCGTACCAAAGGGGGATTAGAAGAAAGAGAGTAGAGAGGGAAAAAGACAGAGAGAGAGAGAAACAGAAGCCAGGGACAGCGTTACCACGAGAACCCTGTGCGCTCTGTTGGCATCAGCTCGGCCAATGGAGTGTGCGTGCGGTGAGCCCTCGTGGCTTTTGTGAGTGGCTGGGCACAATTTCCAAGTGGCAGCACTTGCGTGTTTCTGACATTGGCGAGTGATGTTTGTGGGCTGGATGCCATGGGCTGGTACTGCAGTGGGCTGGTGCAGAAGGCTCGTTGCTGCAGGCAATGTGGGCAACACAACAGAGGTGACGGGTGCGTGCAGGCAGCCTCTTCTCTTTTGGGGAAGTGGTGAAACACCAGGTTGTGGCTGGCGTGGCAGGCAATGGGGGAGACCCTGGTGGCAGCAGCCATGACTGGGTACAGGCAGTACCTGCTCCATTGGGGAAGTGGTGGAGCACCAGTTTGGGGAAGCAGTGGAGCACCACTTTGGGGACACAGTGGAGCACCAGATCGTCACAGGAACGAGCTGCCTCTTGAAAGCAGTGAAGGAGAGAAGAACGGGTGTGGACAGGGAAGAAGGACCACAGGGAGGCAAAGGTGAGGGTGGGAGAGGAGGGCCAAACTGACCCTCTGAGTGAGCCCCTGATCCCTCCAAGAAATCCAAAGCGAAGAGGCTCCTGTTGTGTCACAGTTAACTGCTTGTATTTGCTAAGGCTCCTCCCACAGCCCGATTTCTCAGGCACTTTTCCTGAGCATTTTTCCCAGACATGTTTCCTGGGCATCCAGGCATCTGTCCCACCAGCCAGTGGGAGGATCGCTCACAGCCCACTCATGGAAGCTTTCTCTCCTCTGGTTGGCTTTTACATGAAGCCTCCCCAGGACAAACCTGGGACAGGGTTCCAAGCGCACGTAGAGCCCCTGGAGTAATTTTTTCCTCATGTGTAGCGTATGTTGAGACATAAATGAAAATCAGATTGGTTCCTCTCAACCCCCATGCTCCCAGCAGCTCTGCAACCTCCCTCCCAGTGCTCCCAGTACACCAGGTGTCTTCCTGTTTCCCACCCCAGTTCCAAGGGGGCACAGGACCTGGTTCCCTGTTCCTGGGACAAAAATGCAGCTTTTTGGTTAAACTGACACAAATGGTGTTTCTTTGTTCAGCTCTTTCAGGCTTTAGGAACAGGATTCTTCAATTTTGGGCTGCCAGTATGTCTTGATTAGAAAGACAGGGTCTGCCAAAGAAGGTGGGAACTTCCCTTGGAATGGAAAATGTGAACCCCTTCCCTCTGAATTATTATAACTTTGAAATTAAGGGGCTTTCAGGCAAAGACATGGGAACAGGAATAACAGTTCTTTACCAGTATATATTGTGAGAAACAAGTTAATGGAAGTTGACTTTCCCTGGATATTATATGAATTGATATTACATTATTGAACATATTATTGGTTAAATATTGTGATGCTGTTAGTGTTGGGATAGTGATATGTGCTGTCGAGTGGTTGATGTTCTTGCGGTGGCCCGGTTGCAAGGCTGGTTTTCATGGGGATGTTTTTGTGTGCTGGGGTGTGGGTTTTGTGGGTTTACATTGGATCTTCTGTTGCTGGCCAAGCCTTTGGGACATGACCCTAAAAGGAGCAGGACTTCATCCAGTCATGGCCCTGAGGTCCACAGTGACAAAACAGATTTGGCACTGAGGAGAGTGACAGGTGCTGAGACTGCATAAAATCAAAATGAATATGCATCAAGCTGATGCAACACCAGGGGTATAAAAGGCAAAGCCACCATTTTGTGGACGAGCCTTTTGGTTTGTGAATTTTTTAAATTGTTCTTAATAAAAACTTCTAGAACTCATTCCCACTTGTGGTCTGAGTTGGTAATAACATATATATATGGATAACAAGGCAAACAAATAACAACGGCAGCGACAAACAGAACCAGAAACTCCACAACGGCTACAGGCACTTTACCCTCCCATGCAGTTCCAGGCACAGCCAGCAGGGGCGCTGGTGGCTCCCGGCCAGGCAGGGCAGGCGTGATGATTCCTCCGTGGCTGCAGGGGGCGCTGTGGCGCCAGCTCGGCTCTCTCTCCCTCCCTCCATGGTAATGGCGGGTGCAGCTGGTGCAAGGGGTGGAAAAGCGGCTTCTTTTACAAACTCACAGCGGGGAATTTATCCCGGTTAGCCTCCAGATAGTGAAATGTGCTGTATCAGGAACCTCGGAAGCAGCCAAGTGGGAATGGCAGAGGTGAGCAGACCCCGGAGCGGCAAAACAAAAAGTAACACAAACTCCGCAGCTGTGGCAGGAGTTGCGGGGTGTCCCAGCAGGCACGCGGTGCTGGCTTCCAGTGCAGCAAAACCAACCAGAGGAAAGGCAGAAAAACAGCAGGGCTGGGCAGCAGGAGCCTGGCTCCCAAACGCAGCCAGGAGAGGCTCCCTCAGAGGACAAGGGGCTCGGGGTTCTGGGTTTTCCCCTGAGGTTCCTGAGGAGTTGGTGAGGGTTCTTTCCAGTCAAAGTGGATGTTAATAAGGTCACAGCTCGACGGCTGCTCTTCTGAGCAAAGGCTCATCCACAGTAAGGAAGGAGCAGTACAGGGCTGGATTCTGGCGGTGGCAGTGAATTCTCCCTGCGGGAAGCAGTTTGACTGTTCCTCCTGATCCCCGCATGAAGAGAGAGCTTGGAGCTGAGCCCAGCCCCTCACACCCAAGCCAAAATCTTGCCATATCTCTGCCCTTCCTAAGAGAAAAACCCCACGGGCTAAGAGGCTCCAGTCAGCTGCACCCCTTCCCCCCACCTTGGCCACTTTCTTTCTCTTAGGGATGATCCTTATTGTCTCTTAGGCACAAATGGGAGAAGACTGGAGAGAAAGAAAAGAAGAGGAAAATCCTGACCTCCAACACACTAAAAACCAGGGGCTGCTGCCTCTCCTGCTCCCAGTGGAGACACAGAAGGCAAAGGTCTCAAAGGGCTGAGAGAAGAACAATTTCCTGAAACAGCAATGAGAGAACAAAACCAACAGCAACAGCAACAAGATTCAGAATCCAAAGGGTCACAAAAGGAACGATTTCCAGGGAAAGCTCCCAACAAGGAACAAACCCCAGCCGCTTCCCCCAGCATCCACAACACATGAAAACCCTTCGGGCCCCTCCCACGACAGCACTGTGGAACTGCAGTATTTTACAATGGAAATGGCTGTTTTGGCCCCAGTTTGATGCCACAGGTCTGAGACCATGTAAACTGAGGTTGGCTGAAGCTGTTGTGGGCTGCCTCCTCTCACTCCTCATTCCCTCTACATCCCCATGGGGCTTCGGTCATGAGGGGTGTGGGACATTTTGGGTTTCTTGGGTTTTGGGAGAAAACCCATACCAGACTTCTCCATTCTCGCTCGTCCCCTGCAGGATCTGAGCTGGCAAGAGCAGCTTGGGAATGGAGCCCCAGGCAGGAAGGAGCTCCCCAACTCCTCCTCCTTGAAGCCAGTGGCCATCCAAGTGTGGGGCCCAGCCATGGCCCAGCCCCAGTGCACAGGGATGGGCATTGGCCAGCCCTGCTCTGGCCAGCCCCAGGTGGCAGCCACGACCTGAGGCTCCCCCCGCCCCCTTGGCTTTGATTCTGGCAGCTTTCGAGCTGCTGCAAAGGTGAGAATTCTGTGGCAGGAAAAGGCCTGGCTGTGGTTTGCTGGGCCCTGCAAGAAGCACAAAAGCCAATGGGAGCCCAAGCAGTGGCTCTGTGAGGGCCTTTGATGGTTTTCAGAGCAGGGCTGGCTGCAAACCCCCCTGCAGGGGCAGCTGTGAGGGAACCAGTTCAGAGATGTAGCAATTGATCTTTTGGTCTCTCTCCCTAAGGGACTGAGAGAGCCCCCAAAATCCTGCGAAGATAACAATCTGCTCAACAACCTGACCGGGACCCTTCTTCCTGTCTCAAACCAGCACCCCTTTGGAATGGCCTGGAAAGAATATTTGGGTTCTGACTGCGGCTTCCAGATGAGGGAAAAGTGTGGGAATATTGAGCAGGGGCCCAGGAAGAACAGGAACTCCAAATGTGGGCTGGTGCCCCCTGAGGAGCCCTGGCAGTGGCAGCACCGAGCATCTGCTTCCCTCACCATCCCAGGGGAGTTCAACATTCCCAAAACTGCTGTGCCAGGGCTGAAGGAAGAAAAGGGAGGGGAAGGCTGAGGGTTTTCAGGAATTGTGCCGTAAAGCCACGAGAGGTGCTGCTGTGACCCCGAGACCTGGCTGGGCAGTCAGTGCTGCCGTCCCTCTGTTCGAAATTGGAGAGAGCGGTCGGGTGTGATGTTCAGGGCGTGTGCCTGGCCCCTGGACGCTGCAACGCTGCCACTCGGCACTACGATCCAACCTGCTGCCTTGGCCGCTTCTGCCGCTGCCGGTGGTGGTGCCGGGACCGATTGGTGGCCGTGAGTTTGCAAAAGGAGCGATTTCCCCTCCTCCCCCCTGGCCGAGGCCGCCATCGCCCCTGGGGGGTTCGAGCTGGCCCCGGGGCGCCCCCTGGTGGGCGGGAGTGCTCCTTGCAGCGCCCCCTGGTGGCCGGGAGTGGTCTCTGCAGCGCCCCCTGGTGGACGTCGTCATAACTGCACCGAAAATGGAAATCCAGCACTGAACGGGTGGGAAAGTTCTGGTTTGGTGTTGTTTGTTCTGGTGTCTTCTAGGAGTTTAATGGTTAAGAGCTGTTATACACTTTCCTGCATTTTTTCCTGGAAACCCACTGATTTTTGACATTATAAGAAGTTTTTAGGCATGGGTCTTCCTTCCATTGCAGGAAGGTTTCGCTTTCCTTGGGAGACATTTGTCTTTTAATCCAAGACAGTTGCTGACTGCTGCATTCCAGCATGGATGGGATAGACACTCTAAGACAAGATATGGTCAGACACAGGGCCACCTCATGCTCTGCCTTTGAAGCCCTTGGGCACCAAGGGCCCTCCCCCAGGTGGGACTTCTGGTAGCCTGGCCACTCAGGAGCTGGGCTTGTCAGAGCATCTCACTGATCCCAGTGTGCCATGGCTGACAGACTGATTGACAGCCAGGGTTCTGTCTCACCAAAAGCACAGCCTGACCCACCCCAGCCACACACTGGTGTTCCAAAAGGTCTTGACACATCACACTTTTCCTGCCTCTGACACCCCACCCTGTGCCAGGGCCTAATCCCGAGTGTCCTGGAAAAGGGAGAGGCTCAGGAATACCCACAGGGCCGTTGTGACATCGTCGTGCGGGGAACACGGCAGAGGAACGGTTTGAGACAGGGGAGAAGAGAAACCAGAGCCTCCTGAAGGCCACTTTGGCCATCAGGGCAATGAAGGTCCTGAGCCCTGCCAGGTTCCTCTGGTGGAGGAAACGTGTTGGGGGAAGTGTCCAGGGTTTGTTCCTCTTTGGGGGTTTTCTCTGGAAATCGTTCCTTTTGTGACCCTTTGAATTCTGAACCTTGTTGCAGTTGCTGTTGGTTTTTTTCTCTCGTTGCTGTTTGCAGGAAATTGTTCTTCTCTCAGACCTTTGGGACATTTACCTTTAGAGCCTCCACTGGCAGGGGGAGGGGCAGTTTTTAGTGGAAGCACACACACGTGTGGGTGCCCTTGGGTGGGGACCCAGAGTGCCCCCCAGTCCCCCTGGAGTCATGGCACAATCTCATAGATGTCACTGCGCTCCTGTGATCGCCTTTGGGGTCTTGGCAGCTCTGCATAGGTCACCTGGGGTTCCTGGGGGACAGTGACACGGGGGGGCCCTGCAAGAGACACCAGTTGGGGGGACCAAGGTGGGGGGTGACACCGGTGGGTGACGTGTCACTGTCCCTCCCACACCACTGTACTCACGCTGTGCCTGTTTGGTGCTCACGATGTGGGTGTACAGAACCTCGCCCTCCTCTGGGGGGGCCGGGGGCTCCGGGGAGGCCCTGTGGGGATAAAGGGGATGTGTTGGAGGGGATGGAGAGTAGTGGGGTGGGGGTAAAAGAGGGGCCACAGCCCTAGACCCCCCCACTCACCTTTCCTGGTGCTTCCTGATGGCTGCAGAGGAAAGAGGGGAGAGGTGACTGTGGGTCCCCAGGGCCCTGACGCCTCTCAATGTTCCTGAACCCCCACAGGACCCTCAGTTCTCTACAGGACCCCCAAGCATCCCTGAAGCCCCCCAGAATTCATGAACATCCTCACTGCCCCGAGCCAAGTCATCCTCAAGAACCCAAAGCCCAGCAGGGAGAGACACTCCCCAGAATGACCCCAGGACCCCTGAAAGAATCCCCAACATCCCTGCGGGACCCTCCAGCACCTCCCAAAACCCTACAGGATCCCCAGCCAAAGTTAAAATTCTGGGTCTTTCTGTGCCGCCCTATCGGGCCCCAACCCTGTAGGGCTTTCCAACACTCCCTGGGACCCCCATCCCCTCATTGTCACCCACCCCGGCGGTGCCACCAGTGCCAGGCCACAATGACAGCCACGAGCAGGACCAGGAAGAAAAGGGACCCACCGACCCCTGCGGCCACTGCAAGAAACAGAGACGGACACATCAGGATCCCCCATCACAGCAGGGGTCCTGCACTCCCTGGTGACCCCATGTGACCTCACCTGTGCCCCTGTGTCCCTGCGGTGTCACCTCCAGGGCCAGCTCAGGGCTGAGTGCCCGGAACACGCGGTGCCCGTCCTGTCCCAGCTGGTTGGTGGCCACGCACTGGTAGGTGCCTGAATGTTCCACACTGATGTCCCCAAGTTCCAGGACGGGACCCAGGGCCACCTCCTGCCCGTTGTGCAGCCAGGTGAAGTTGACAGGGGCTGAGCCCACCTGCACCGAGCAGCGCAGGGTCACGGGGTCACCTGTTTGCACCTGGTGTGACAGGGGACCGGGGGTGATGGTGACATTGGCCACGGGCACTGCGGGGACACAGACAGGGCTGAGGCTGTGGGGCGGGGGGGCGGGGGGCTGGCAGCCAGCAAGAGGGACAGGGACACGGGGATGAGAGTTTCCTGGAGCATGCTGTGGGTGAGGCCACCGCCAGCCTGAGGGTCCCACTCACCCAGGACGGTGACATTCAGGGGGTCACTCTCGGCCACGCTGTCCCCATCACTGACCCGGCACTGGTATTGGCCGCTGTCATTGTCCCCAATGTGGCGCAGCTCCAGGCGGGGGCCAGTGCCCAGCGGTGCCCCTGAGCCCCCCCGGTGCCAGGTGGATGACAGGGGACCTGTCCCTGCAGCCACCGCACAGCTCAGCACCAGGCAGTCCCCCAGTGCCACCTGTCCCCTGGGGGGCTGCGCCCACAGGGACACCCCCAAGAGCGGGACCCCTGCAGGAGGGAGTGAAACCAGGGGACAGTGAGGGACATGGGTGGTGTTTTCAAGGGATAGGGAGACCCCAGTGACAAAGAGGGATCGCAGAGCTGATGGGGGGCTTGGAAAAAAACCCGAAGGAATGGTGTGGAGTTCACGGAGGGGACAGCTGGAGCGGGCTGAGGGGGCACCACAGGGAGGGTATGGTGGGACCTGGGGACCATGAGGGGAGATCAGAGAGGGGTGAAGGGACCCAGTGAGGGATGGGGGGACAAGGACAGGGACCCGAGCAGTGTCGAGGGAATGTGGAAAATGTTTATGGGAAAGATGGGGGTACCCAGGAAGAGCTGGGGGACCCAGCAAGAGACCCAGGAAAAGATGGGGGACCTGAGACAGCGACAGGGGGCCCTGGCAGTAATGAGGGTCCTGAAGCAGGGGACCCAGGGAGGCTGTGGTGGCTCCCCGTGCCCATCCCCGCACTCACTGTGCACCGTGACGCGGAGCCGGGCGCTGCTCTTCTGCACGGCCCCCCCCTCGGAGCGCACCTGGCAGCTGTAATTCCCCGAGTCGGAGACCCCCACGGCGGGCACCTGGAGCTGCGGGGACACCTGTGGGCCCCCCACCAACTGCCCGTCCCGGTAGAAGAGGTGCAGGAGGGGGGCTGGGCGCCGCAGGGGGCTGGGAGTGCTGAGGCAGCTGAGATTGAGGAGGGACCCCTCGATGGGCTCCAGGTGACCCTCCAGCACCGGCACCGTGAAGAGCTCTGGGAAGGAGAGGGGAGGGGGTTTGTTACCCCGAATCCCTGGGGCGGGGCTGTGGGGGTGCTGAGGTGTGAGGTGTGGGGTGCTCACCGTGCACTGTCACTGTCACCGGTGCCGACTCCTGCCACCCCTTTGAAACCCCTGAGCTAACCCAGCCCTTGCAGCGGTAGCGGCCGCTGTGGTTTGACTGCAGAGGGGACAGGGACAGCTCAGTCCCATGGAAGGACTTCCTGACCTCCTCGTCCCCACGGTAGAATTGCACTCCGGTGACGGAACTGTCCTTCCAGCGCCGGCAGCGCAGTGTCACCGTGTCCCCCTCCAGCAGCGCCCATGTTGGTACCTGCAGCACCAAAGGGGCTGTGGGACAAGGGGGTCCTGTCAAACAAGGGGGGTCCGGTTTTCACAGAGACCCCCCCATTGCGTCACACCCAGAGGTCCACCGGGGGGCCCCAATTCCACAAAGAGAGTCCCCCCGCACTGGGATGCTCTGGGATGTCCCCGTGTGCAGGGGATGGGCTCTGGTCAATCCAGGGGGTGACCCATTGAGTTGAGAGCACCCAGAGCCCTCGGGGTCCCACAGGTGCCACGCTGAAGACACCCAAACCCCCCTCACCATCTAAGACTCTCACGGGCAGGCTGAGACCACTGCCAGGTCTGTCACATGTGTAGGTGCCACTCTCACTGACAGTCAAGCGGTCACGTCTGTTCTGCCCCCAGTGCTGCCCGTCCTTGTACCAGGTGGTGTCACCGGCGGTCCCCAAGCCCTGGCAGGTCAGTGTTACCTGGTCCCACAGCACCGCCGGCCTCCAGGGGGGCTCCACCAGGAGCTGGGGGGTCTGGGCACCTGCGGGTGACAGGGGACACCAGCCTGCCAGGGCCATCATGAGGCTGGGGACAGCGGGGTGGGGACATGGCATCCCCTGAGGACTCACCAGCGAGGCCGAGGGTCTGGGCTGGAAGGGAGAAGGGACAGGGCTGGGTGGGGACAGCAGCACCTGGAGGACATGGTGTGGTGTCTGTCCCCAGACTGCCTGCAGTGGGAACACAGAGGTCTTGAGGACAGGGACACCTCGGTCACCCTGGGCTGAGGCAGGACATGGGGACACTGTGGACACCCCATTCTCCTACAGGTTACCACCACCATCCTCACAGCCCTGGTCCCATCAGCAACATCCCCATGGCCCGTCATCCCATTCTAATGGAACCCATCCCCACAGCCCATCTGCATGGTACGTGGCCCTTGTCCCTGGCCCTGCATCCCTGTGCCCCTGTCCCTGTCCCCACAACTGCTACAGCCCCAAGGTTCCTTTTCTAACATCCTTGTCCCCACATTTCTATCCCCCTGTTCCTGTCCCCATATCCCAGTTCCCCTTTTCTTCTCCCCCTTTTCCTGTCCCCACAGCCACCCCACTCCTCTGCTCACACTGCGGTCCATGCCCATACACTGGCTCTGTGGGCCATGGGGACGTCAGGGGACATCCCAGCCCCCCTGTGCCCCCTCCCCACTGGTCTCTGCCTCACCAGGGCCCATCCCCGGGGTGTCAGGCCCGTGCCCGGGGCACTCACCCCACAGGAGCAGCGCCACCTTCCCGGCCATCCCCGTGTCCCCGGCCATGTGCACTGGCTGTCACTCGCTGCTGTGGCCACCGGTCCCCTGTGTGGCGGCTCTTCGGATGAGGAGGAAGGAAGAAAGGTCACACCTCGTCCCCACGAGTAGGTGGCCCTTGGTGGGGGCAGGGTGGGGGCAGGGTGGAGACACAGCAGGGGACAGTCTGGGGACATTATGGGATAGTCTGGGGGCTCAGTGGGGGATGGTGTTCCCAGGAGTGGGGGGCTCAGGGGATGCAGGGAACAAAGGAGGGGTGTCCAGGAGAATGGGGGCCCAGTGGAATTGGGGTCTCCATGTTTCAGGTGATTCAGGGATGGGGGTCCTGCAGGAAAATGTTTCCCCAGGGGTTTTGGGTCATGGAATATGGGTCCCAGGGTTGGGGGTCCAGGGGAGAAAAAGGGACCCTTGGGAAGAGTGGTTATGGGAGAAGAAGCATCCCATGGGATGGGATCAAGGCAATGGTGGTCCTGGGCAATGGGAGTCCTGGGATGGGGGTCCCAGGGAGCAGAGACCAAGGGAATGGGGGTCCCATGGTTGGGTTCCCAGGGGAATGGGGATCCCAGGGATGGGCAGTGGCTGGGTGGGCACGGGGGTCTCCGGTCCTGCCCTGGGTGCCTCAGATTTTGGGGTGACTCAGAGCCCAGCACAGCCCCCACAGTGTGCTCATGGCCAGGGGGGCACCCCAGGGTGGAGGCTCTGGGTCTGTGCCCCACACACCCCTGGGCTTTTCCCATCCCCCCATTTCCTGGCTCAGCCATCCCAGGGAACACCTGAGCAGGTAACGGTGGGGGGATTCCAGGAAGGGGCCAAGGGGGCTGGGGGGTGCAGGCAGTGTTTGGGGGCTGTGGGGGATGAAAGATTTTCACTTTCTCTTTCCTGCAGCAGAAGGAAGAGGCCATTTATGCTGAGCTGAGGCCGTGGGTTCTGTCCTGGGGGGCACATCCAGAGGGGTCCTGCCCTGAGGGAAAAGGGCTCCTCTGCTGTGGTGACACCTGGGTCGTGTCCCAGGGTCTTGTCCCAGAGGGTTCCTCGTTCTGGAGGTGCCACGTCCTTGGGGATTCCTGTCCCAGAGGTGGGACATCCTGGAGGGCCCTGAGCACTCTCACTGACCCCAGTGGGGCCCTGTGACACCTGGGCTGCCCAAACTTAAGGGGGCACCTGGTGGGATCTTGCCCTGATGATGGTAAATGCCAGGCCAAATTAGGGTCAATTTCCTGATGACAAATTGGTTGAGACAAAATCATACATCCAGGGAAAAAACCCAAAACCTTTTCCCACACCATTCTTTTCCCCAGTAAAAAGGAAACTCAGCAAAAATAGAACTGACAATATCGAAAATGGTCTGGTTGATTAAATGCTTTTTATCGTTCCTTTCCCAAAAAGGCACGCACATTAAAAACTGAAACAAATCACAAAGAAATGAGGCTTTCTAGTTCCCTTTGGGAGCCCATTGGTGCATCCCACAGCAGCGTTTGCTTGTTGATAACACAGAGTGTGGAATCTCCCTGAGTCTCCAGCAGGTCCATGGGATTGTTCCCGGCCTGCTGGCAGAAACCCAGCCCACAGGGAAGGCTTTGGCTGGGCCACATTTAGGAACTCTGCCCATTTTACTCCTTCCCACCCTGAAACTTAATTTACTTCCCATGGCTTCTGCTCCCAACAGGGGAGAAACTCTGTCCATCCTTGGAACAGAGCACAGGAATCTGTGGAAATGCCCGTGTGTCCCTCAGGGTCTGCTTCCCTGGGAAATGCACTCCACCCTGCCCTGAATTCCCCTGCCTGGGCACTCCCTGCTCCTGCTGGGACACCCCTGTTCACCAGATCCACGGCTGGAGCCCCTGCTCAGTATTTCCACACTTTTCCCTCTCTTCTGGTGTCCACATCCAGAACACAAACATTCTTTCTGGGAGGTTCCAAAGGGCTGCAGGTTTTGTTCAGGAAGGAGGGTCCCGGTCGTGTTGTTGAGCAGATGGGTGTGGGATCTGCAGAATTTCTGGGGCTCTCTCAGCCCCTTATTGAGAGGGACAAAATGATCAATTGCTGCATTTCTGGACTGCTTCCCTCAGAGCTGCCCCTGCAGGGGGGTTTGCAGCCAGCCCTGCTCTGAAAACCATCCAAGGCCCTCGCAGAGCCACTGCTTGGGCTCCCATTGGCTTTTGTGCTTCTTGCAGGGCCCAGCAAACCACAGCCAGGCCTTTTCCTGCCACAGAATTGTCACCTTTGCAGCAGCTCTCAAGCTGCCAGAATCAAAGCCAAGGGGGCGGGGGGAGCCTCAGGTCGTGGCTGCCACCTGGGGCTGGCCAGAGCAGGGCTGGCCAATGCCCATCCCTGTGCACTGGGGCTGGGCCATGGCTGGGCCCCGCACTTGGATGGCCACTGGCTTCAAGGCGGAGGAGTTGGGGAGCTCCTTCCTGCCTGGGGCTCCATTCCCGAGCTGCTCTTGCCGGCTCACATCCTGCAGGGGGCGAGTGTGAATGGAGGAGTCTGGACCCCTCCCGGAGCTGCCATCCCCCAGGACAGGACCCCCTTGGCCAGCATGTGTCCCCCCCAGGACAGGATCCCCCCAGGACAGGCACCCCCTGGATTTGCCCCCCAGGACAGGACCCGCCCCCCGTGTGACACTCAGCACGCACAGCCTCTTCCTTCTGCTGCAGGAGAGAGAAAGTGAAAGTGTTGAGGGACTCAGCCCGACACCCCCATCCCCCACAGCCTCCCACCCTCCCTGCAGACCCCTCACCCCTGCTTCCCCCCCCCTGGGGTCCCTCCAACCCGTTCCCTGCTCAGGTGCTCCCCAGGATCATCAAGGCATGAACTGGGGGGTTGTGAAATTGAGGGGAAAAAGGAAGGAAATGTATAATGAGGAGATGAAAAAGGTCCTTGGGGGTGGGGGAACACAGACCCAGAGCCCCTCAGAACCTACCTGGTGATCACCAGTCCACGAGCACCTTGGGGGAACTTGCTGGGCTCTGGGTCACCCCAAAATCTGAGGCACCCAGGGAAGGAGCTGTGACCCACAGGCCAGAACAGCAGCTGCCCATGTCTGGCCTCCTAATTCCTTATGTTCCCCCTCCCTGGGACACCCATCCCACAACTGCCATTCTTCAGGGTCTCCATGGCCCAGGACCCCATGTCCACGGAACCCTCTCCCATTCATTACATCCCCTACAACCTCCCTTCCCGCAGGACATTGATTGTCCCAGGACTCCTCAATCACATGGGATCCCACATTCTCCCTGCACCTGTCCCCTGGCACACCCATCCCATGACCCCAAATCCCTGGAGCCCATGTTCCCCTGTCATTCCCATCCTTGTGTCCCTCCAGCCCTGGGGCCTCCCTTTCCCATTGCACCCCCATTCCTGGTGACTCCCCCTCCTCAGGACCTCCATTCCCCAGGGACCCCATCCCTGGCTCCCCAACCCCCTGAGCGCCCACTCCTGAGAACTCCATGTCACATCTTGGGCCACCCAGCCTTGTCCCCAGCCTGCCCCACCCTGCCCACAGCGTGTCCCCAGCTTGTGGCCACCCCACCCCCACAAAGGGCCATCTCCACATGATGGTAAGACCTGACCTTGCCTTCTTCCACCCTGGCCAAAGAGACACCACCCGGGGGACAGCCACCCCTGGGAGTATGTGACAGCCAGCCTGGATGGCCGGGGACACGGGGATGGCCGGGAAGGTGGCGCTGCTCCTGTGGGGTGAGTGCCCCGGGCACGGGCCTGACACCCTGAGGATGGGCCCTGGTGAGGCAGAGACCGGTGGGGAGGGGGCACAGGGGGACTGTGGGGTCCCCTGACGTCCCCAAGGCCGGCAGAGCCAGTGCACGAATGGTGCCAGGGTTGTGGGGTGGGTGTGGGGACAGGAACAATGGGACAGGAATGTTGGGACAATGATGGAACACAGGGATTTGGGGAGGCACCATGGGGCTGGTGGGGGTGACCTGTGCCAGTATGGGGTGGTTCTGGTGTCCCCATTTTCAGGGTGTCCACAGTATCCCCGTGTCCTACCTGAGCATAGGGTGGCCGTGATGTCCCTGCCCCTGAGGGGTCTGTGCCACACAAGCACAGTTTGTGGACAGCCCCAACACTCCATGCCCTGGTGCTGCTGTCCCTGCAGTGGCACCCCTCCCAGCCCTGTCTCTTCTCCCTTCCAGCCTGTCTTGGTTTAGGAAGACAGGTATCTGCTAGGTAAAATTACAATCAGAGGCTCTTTGGCAAAGATTTGGGAAATAGGAATAGCAGTTCTTTACTAGTATGTAATACAAAGCAAACAAACACAAAAAAAACTCCCCCCCCACCAAACAACTACAGCATTAATGACAAACGACAACAGTACCAAGAACCTTGAGGGCTTTGTTTCACAAAACCCAGGGCAGTTTGGTTTCAGTGTCCCTGCAGGATCCTCAGAGCACCAAGCTGGAACAGTGGAAAAGTCCCGGGCTGGTAGCTGGGATGGCAGGGTGTCCCGGCAGGCAGGGGCAGGATGTCCCGGCAGGGCAGGGGGTGCAGGGTCACGCTGCAGCAAGAGGAGCAGCGCCGAAGGAGCCGAAGGCGAGGCAGAAAAGTGGCCCAGCTTCTGCTCGGCGTGCTTTGCGGCGGCTGAGATCCTCCAGGAGCGGCCGACACGCGTCTCCCGAACGCCGGAAGCAGAAAAGCACGCAGCTGCCTCAAGCTGTGTCTTTTACCTGCGTTATCTCCCCCTTCCACCTTTTGTCCGTCTCTTTGTTTCAGCCAAGCACTCTCAAGTATCCAACACCCGGTCCCCTTGGCAACCCGTGGGGAAAAAATTCCCCAGAGAAAGAAGGAACAAACCCAACCCCCAACATTATCCACCCCGAATTTTTTTCCCATACAAACATATTACATTGAGTTTTAACTATTAAAAATACATATATATATATGCAAATATGGATGCAGCCACATTGTCATGGGTAGTTCACCCCAAAACAAGGTCCCCTTGAGGTATGCATCGGGTCTCTCCATCCTTTTGCATCACCCACCAGGTGCAACCTGGTCCCTGAGCGAAGACAACCCCACGGATGGGATTGTCTTTGCTGGAGGCAGGATTAATCCAAACAGTTTTTCCCAGCATACCTCTCATGTGTACCACTGGAACCTTATCTCCGTCTGTCTTTTGCAAGGGCTCAGATTGGGCAGGACCTGCTCGGTTGGTGGAACCTCGAGTGTTCACCAACCAGGTGGCCTTTGCTAAATCAGTATCCCAATTCTTAAAGGTTCCCCCACCCAGTGCTTTCAAGGTAGTTTTAAGCAGGCCATTGCACCGTTCAACTTTCCCGGCCGCTGGTGCATGATAAGGAATATGGTACACCCACTCAATGCCATGTTCTCTAGCCCAGGTGCTTATAAGACTATTCTTGAAATGAGTCCCATTGTCCGACTCGATTCTCTCAGGGGTGCCATGTCTCCACAGGACTTGTTTTTCCAGGCCCAGGATGGTGTTCCGGGCAGTAGCATGAGGCACAGGGTAGGTCTCCAACCATCCAGTGGTGACTTCCACTATGGTTAACACATAACGCTTGCCCTGGCGGGTTTGGGGAAGGGTGATGTAGTCAATCTGCCAGGCTTCCCCATTTTTATATTTGGACCACCGCCCACCATACCATAAGGGCTTCACCCGCTTGGCTTGCTTGATTGCAGCACACGTCTCACAGTCATGGATAACCTGAGAAATACTGTCCATGGTTAAATCCACCCCTCGGTCTCGGGCCTACTTATAGGTGGCATCTCTGCCCTGATGACCCGAGGCATCATGGGCCCATCGGGCTAGGAACAACTCTCCCTTGTGTTGCCAATCTAAATCTATTTTTGACACTTCTATCTTGGCAGCCTGATCTACCTGCTTGTTGTTTTGGTGTTCCTCATTAGCCCGACTCTTGGGAACATGGGCATCTACATGGCAGACTTTCACAGGCAGCTTCTCTACACGAGTGGCAACGTCCTTCCATTCATCAGCAGCCCAGATTGGTTTTCCTCTATGCTGCCAGTTGGCCTTTTTCCACCTTTCCAGCCAGCCCCACAGAGCATTGGCTACCATTCACGAATCAGTGTAGAGGTAGAGCTTTGGCCACTTCTCTCTTTCAGCAATGTCAAGGGCTAATTGAACAGCTTTGAGTTCAGCAAGCTGACTTGATCCCCCTTCTCCTTCAGTGGCTTCTGCAACCTGTCGTGTGGGGCTCCATACGGCTGCTTTCCACTTACGGTTCATTCCCACGATGCGACAGGAACCGTCAGTGAAAAGAGCGTAGTGTGTTTCTTCTGCTGGCAGTTGGTTGTACGGAGGAGCTTCTTCAGCCCGTGTCACTTGTTCCTGCTCCTCTTCGTCCGTGAGACCGAAGTTTTCTCCTTCCGGCCAGTTTGTAATTATCTCCAAAATCCCAGGGCGATTTGGGTTTCCAATACGGGCACGCTGTGTGATGAGGGCAGTCCATTTGCTCCATGTGGCATCAGTGGCATGGTGCGTGGAGGGAGCCTTTCCTTTAAACATCCACCCCAGCACTGGTAGTCGGGGTGCCAAGAGGAGTTGTGCTTCTGTGCCAATCACTTCTGAGGCGGCTTGAACTCCTTCATAGGCGGCCAAGATCTCCTTCTCTGTGGGAGTGTAGTTGGCTTCAGATCCTCTGTAACTTCGACTCCAGAATCCCAGTGGTCGGCCTTGGGTCTCCCCTGGCACCTTCTGCCAAAGGCTCCAGGACAAACCGTTGTTCCCGGCTGCAGAATAAAGCACATTCTTCACATCTGGTCCCGTCCTGACTGGGCCAAGGGCTACTGCATGAGCAATCTCCTGCTTGATCTGGGCAAAGGCTTGTTGCTGTTCAGGGCCCCAGTGGAAATTGTTTTTCTTGCGGGTAACCAGGTAGAGAGGGCTCACGATCTGACTGTACTCAGGAATGTGCATCCTCCAAAAACCTATGGCTCCTAGGAAAGCTTGTGTTTCCTTTTTGCTGGTCGGTGGAGACATTGCTGTGATCTTATCAATGACCTCAGTGGGGATCTGCCGCCGTCCATCTTGCCACTTTACTCCCAGGAACTGGATCTCTCTGGCAGGTCCCTTGACTTTGCTCTTCTTGATGGCAAACCCGGCTTTCAGCAAAATCTGGATGATCCTCTCTCCTTTCTCGAACACTTCAGCTGCAGTGTTTCCCCACACAATGATGTCATCAATGTACTGTAGATGTTCCGGAGCCTCACCTTTCTCCAGTGCAGCCTGGATCAGCCCATGGCAGATGGTGGGGCTGTGTTTCCACCCCTGGGGCAGCCGGTTCCAGGTGTACTGCACGCCCCTCCAGGTGAAAGCAAACTGAGGCCTGCATTCTGCAGCCAGAGGAATGGAGAAAAATGCATTGGCAATGTCAATAGTGGCATACCACCTCGCTGCCTTGGACTCCAGCTCGTACTGAAGTTCCAGCATGTCCGGCACAGCAGCGCTCAGCGGTGGAGTCACTTTATTCAATGCACGATAGTCCACAGTCAGTCTCCATTCTCCATCAGACTTGCGCACAGGCCAGATGGGGCTGTTGAAGGGTGAGTGGGTTTTGCTGACCACCCCTTGGCTCTCCAGCTCACGGATCATCTTGTGGATGGGGATCACGGCGTCCCAATTTGTCCGATACTGCCGACGGTGCACTGTCGAGGTGGCAACAGGTACTTGTTGTTCTTCTACCTTCAGAAGTCCCACTGCAGATGGGTTCTCTGATAGTCCCGGGAAGGTGTTCAACTGCTTAATGTTCTCTGTCTCCACAGCAGCTATTCCAAAAGCCCATCTGAGTCCTTTAGGGTCTTTATAATATCCATTCCTGAGGAAGTCTATGCCCAGAATACATGGAGCCTCTGGGCCGGTCACAATTGGAAGTTTCTGCCACTCCTTCCCGGTCAGGCTCACCTCGGCTTCAACCAGAGTCAATTCCTGTGATCCCCCCGTCACCCCGGCAATGGAAATCGGTTCTGCCCCCACATGTCCTGATGGCATTAGAGTACACTGCGACCCAGTGTCTACTAAAGCTTCATATTTTTGTGGCTCTGATGTGCCAGGCCATCGAATCCACACAGTCCAAAAAACCCGATTTTCCCGTGCCTCTTCCTGGCTAGAGGCAGGGCCCCTCTAGCACTGGTTATTATTCCCTTCTTGGACATACATAGTAGAGGTTCCTTCAAGGGAATCTGACACAGCATTCCCACCTCTGTAATACCTGGCAGCTTGCTCATGGGAGGCTGAGGCTACCTTCATTCTAGTGGAACTCCCTCTGTTAGCGTTTCTCTCCTTGAGCTCACGTACCCGTGCTGCCAGGACAGAAGTAGGTTTCCCATGCCACGCTCCCATGTCCTCCCCATGGTCCCGCAGATAAAACCACAGGTCAGCTCGAGGGGTGTACCCTCTCTCTCGCTGGGGGATGTTGGGCTCTGATTCTGGGGCCTGTGACTCGCACCGGTGCTACATGGGAACTGTTCCTTCTCATCTCCTCTCTCACCTCCTTTATCTCCTCTTTGAGTTCCTTCACCACCGCAGAGACATGAGCCTGCATTGGGCCACTGATCATACTTTCATAATTTCTGAGCTTGTTGGCAACAGAACCCACTGTTTCTCGGTTATCCTCGGCATTAATTGTTGCGATGAATGTGGCGTATTGGGATGGTCCATGAGTTGCCAGATTCCACAACATGTGCCCTGTGCATTTAACCTTGTCGGGGTCATTATCATGCTGTCCGGTCCTCCCAAAAAGTACTTCCAATACTGCCACTTCTCTCAACTGTTGGATTCCTTCCTCAAAGGTCTTCCATCGCATTCTATTGTTGTGCTCTTGCATTCTGTCTCTGTGGACAAATCTCTCTCTCACACTCATTAGAAGTCGTTCCCAAAGGGGAAGGGGCCTTTGCTCTCTTACAAATATCTGATTTATACCTGAGTCCTGGGTCAAGGGTCCCAAATTCCTTGCTTCAGCACTATCAAGTTGCACACCTGTACCCATAAGGTCCCAGACTCGAAGTAGCAAGGCTGTATAAGCCTCACGTCCTCGTCGTGCAATATCTTTTTGCAGATTACGTAGACTTTCATATGTCAGGGACTCAGTGATGATCTCAACCTGTGGCTCTTCTGTGGACTGTGAGGACCCTTCTTTCTTATCCTTAATACCAGGATCTGACGATTTCACTTTACACTTCCTTGTTTCCACAGGGGCGACTGCTGCTGGCTGTGGCTGCCCTTGTGGTTCAGCTGGAACCTGGACAGTTGTAACATCTGTGGGTTCCACTGCTGCACCATCAGTCTCTGCCTTCTCGGGGCAGGGGGAGGGTTTTTCATGAGCTGGGGAAATGTACTCCTTCAGCATTTGGCCTATCTCTTTTACCAGAACCTCAACGCAATCCGGGTGGGTCCTTTCTGAGGCAGGCTGTGGGGCAGAGTCAGGCTCTGGGGTATCATCCCTATTCTGTGGAGTAGGTATCAGGGTGGTTATCCAGGTCAATCTTCCCTTATCTCTGAATGCTAAATAGAATATGCCTATTAGCAGCACCAGCCATTGTATGATATCATTAACATTCAGAGAGGATTTAAACCCTTCAAAAACTGGTGGGGCAGACCCAAAGAGATGGGTAAAGGGTTGGGAAAAAGAAACTTCCCCCGGTGTCATTTCTTCACAGTAGGTACCATTGTTAAAGTAACTCCAAAAACACACAGTTAGTGTACGATAGCCCTGAATCCATGTGCCTGCCTTCCAGAGGAAATTAAAAATCCATGAGTTCTTCACCTTATTAAGCCATAAAATAAACTGGATGACAGTCACAGTAGCCTTAGTTATAGGGCCCATGTTTAGATAAGGGCCTGCAAATGGAAGGAATACAGCCACAACCACATGCCACCCAAACCAGGCTAAGTTAGACCACATGATGCAGCCTAATGAGGTTTTTATATCCAACGCACACAAAAGAAAGTACTAGGTTAGTTAAGAACTGCTATTTCTCTTCCCTTTTCTTTTCTCAGTGCCCTCAAGCCCCACGTTGGGCGCCAAAATCTGTCTTGGTTTAGGAAGACAGGTATCTGCTAGGTAAAATTACAATCAGAGGCTCTTTGGCAAAGATTTGGGAAATAGGAATAGCAGTTCTTTACTAGTATGTAATACAAAGCAAACAAACACAAAAAAAAAAACTCCCCCCCCCACCAAACAACTACAGCATTAATGACAAACGACAACAGTACCAAGAACCTTGAGGGCTTTGTTTCACAAAACCCAGGGCAGTTTGGTTTCGGTGTCCCTGCAGGATCCTCAGAGCACCAAGCTGGAACAGTGGAAAAGTCCCGGGCTGGTAGCTGGGATGGCAGGGTGTCCCGGCAGGCAGGGGCAGGATGTCCCGGCAGCGCAGGGGGGGCAGGGTCACGCTGCAGCAAGAGGAGCAGCGCCGAAGGAGCCGAAGGCGAGGCAGAAAAGCGGCCCAGCTTCTGCTCGGCGTGCTTTGCGGCGGCTGAGATCCTCGAGGAGCGGTCGACACGTGTCTCCCGAACGCCGGAAGAAGAAAAGCATGCAGCTGCCTCAAGCCCTGTCCTCTACCTGCGTCATCTCCCCCCTTCCACCTTTTGTCCACCTCTTTGTTTCAGCCAAGCACTCTCAAGTATCCAACACCCGGTCCCCTTGGCAACCCGTGGGGAAAAAATTCCCCAGAGAAAGAAGGAACAAACCCAACCCCCAACAAAAGGTACACAAGAAGAATTGTTATAGAGAACTGTGCGCCTTGGGCTGTTGCCCAGCACCCAGCACGCTGTTTGCTGTCCCTTTGCTACCTTATTAATATTTAAAGATATTAAGGAGTGAGCCTTGTTTCTCACACAGTTTAATCAAAAGGCTGAAGTTCAGGTACAGTAGAGGGAAAAGGGTCATGGGCCGGCCCAGCACTGGGTGAGGGAAGGACGAGCCCAGTGGGGTGCAGTGAAGAGGAAGAAGGGACCGCTGAGGGGAATCGATGTCCCCAGCGCTGCCAGTGTCCCCAGTGTCACAGCCCACTCTCAAAGGTGTCATGGGGATCCTACTGTCCCTCATGGGATCCTGGCAGGTCTGCGTTGGTCACTTGTGGATCCCGAGGTGTGGCAGGACCAGGGGACACCAGTGGGGGCCTGGAGAGTGACACCAGTTGTGGGGACCTGAGTGGGGGGTGACACCTGGGGATGATGTTTCCGTGTCCCCCCTGTACTCACCCCCTGTCTGCTCAGTGCCCATGATGTAGGGGTCCAGCACTGCCCCCTCCTCTGGGGGAATCCTGTGGGGATAAGAGGGGTCTGAGGGGTGTCTGGGGAGGGGCAAAGGAGAGTCCCAGCCAGAGCCCCCCACTCACCTGTCCTGGGGCTTCCTGGCAGCTGCAAGATTAAGGAGAGAGGGTGACCTTGGGGACCCCAGGACCACTGAACCTTCCTGGGAACTTGGCAGCTCCAAACACCCACAGGACCCCTAATTTCCACTGAAGCCCTGATTCCCAACAGACACCTGATTCCCCCCCAGTCACTCCAAGCACCCCTGGAACCCCCCAGAACTTCTGCAGTGCCCCCACCACCTCTCAGTGTCTCTGATCCACTGTGCCCCAGAACCTCAAGCCAGGCAGAGAGAGGCACCCCCCAAACTCCCCCAGGCCACCAGAAAGATCCCCCAACATCCCTGCATGGCCCTTGAAGACGTACCCAAACCATCCAGGAGTTCACAGTGGCACCCCAATGCTCCTCAAAGCCCACCCAGGGATGGCCCTGGAACACAACCAATTCTCAAATTCTCCAAATTCCCCCCAAATCCCCCAGGACCCCCAGCCAAGGTCACTGTGGGCTCAGTTTTCCCCAGCTCAGGGGCCCTGGGTGCTGCCCCAGCTCTGCGCCCACTCTGGGGGCTTCCCCTCACTCCAGGACCCCCATCCTCCCCATTGTCACCCACCCCAGTGGTGCCAGCAGTGACAGCCCCCGATGACAGCCAGGAGCAGGAGCAGGAACAGGAGGGTCCTGCCGACATTCACAGCCACTGCTGGGGACAGAGGGGGACATATTGTAGTCACCCTGAACCCTGGGGGTCCTGAACACCTCGGTGACCCCTTGTGACCCCACCTGTGACCCAGGGTGAGCCAGGGGTCACCTCCAGGGCCAGCTCAGGGCTGAGTGCCCGGAACACGCGGTGCCCGTCCTGTCCCAGCTGGTTGGTGGCCGCGCACTGGTAGGTGCCTGAATGTTCCACACTGACGTCCCCAAGTTCCAGGATGGGACCCTGGGCCACCTCCTGTCCGTTGTGCAGCCAGGTGAAGGTGACAGGGGCTGAGCCCACCTGCACTGAGCAGCGCAGGGTCACGGGGTCACCTGCGTGCACCTGGTGTGACAGGGGACCGGGGGTGATGGTGACATTGGCCACGGGCACTGCGGGGAAACAGACAGGGCTGAGGCTGCGGGGCGGGGGGGCGGAGGGGGCTGGCAGCCAGCAAGAGGGACAGGGACACGGGGATGAGAGTTTCCTGGAGCATGCTGTGGATGAGGCCACCCCCAGCCTGAGGGTCCCACTCACCCAGGACGGTGACATTCAGGGGGACACTCTCAGCCACGCTGTCCCCATCACTGACCCGGCACTGGTATTGGCCGCTGTCATTGTCCCCAATGTGGCGCAGCTCCAGGCGGGGGCCAGTGCCCAGCGGTGCCCCTGAGCCCCCCCGGTGCCAGGTGAAGGATAGGGGACCATTCCCTGCAGCCACCGCACAGCTCAGCACCAGGCGGTCCCCCAGTGCCACCTGTCCCCCAGGGGGCTGCGCCCACAGGGATACCCCCAAGAGCGGGACCCCTGCAGGAGGGAGTGAAACCAGGGGACAGTGAGGGACATGGGTGGTGTTTTCAAGGGATAGGGAGACCCCAGTGACAAAGAGGGATCGCAGAGCTGATGGGGGGCTTGGAAAAAAACCCGAAGGAATGGTGGGGAGTTCACGGAGGGGACAGCTGGAGCGGGCTGAGGGGGCACCACAGGGAGGGTATGGTGGGACCTGGGGACCATGAGGGGAGATCAGAGAGGGGTGAAGGGACCCAGTGAGGGATGGGGGGACAAGGACAGGGACCCGAGCCGTGTCGAGGGGATGTGGAAAATGTTTATGGGAAAGATGGGGGTACCCAGGAAGAGCTGGGGGACCCAGCAAGAGACCCAGGAAAAGATGGGGGACCTGAGACAGCCACAGGGGGCCCTGGCAGTAATGCGGGTCCTGAAGCAGGGGACCCGGGGAAGATGTGGGAGCTCCCCGTGCCCATCCCCGCACTCACTGCGCACCGTGACACGGAGCCGGGCGCTGCTTTTCTGCACGGGCCCCCCCTCGGAGCGCACCTGGCAGCTGTAATTCCCCGAGTCGGAGACCCCCACGGCGGGCACCTGGAGCTGCGGGGACACCTGCGGGCCCCCCACCGACTGCCCGTCCCGGTAGAAGAGGTGCAGGAGGGGGGCTGGGCGCCGCAGGGGGCTGGGGGTGCTGAGGCAGCTGAGATTGAGGAGGGACCCCTCGATGAGCTCGGGGGGACCCTCCAGCACCGGCACCGTGAAGAGCTCTGGAAAGGAGAGGGGAGGGGGTTTGTGACCCCAAATCCCTGGGGCGGGGCTGTGGGGGTGCTGAGGTGTGAGGTGTGGGGTGCTCACCGTGCACTGTCACTGTCACCGGTGCCGACTCCTGCCACCCCTTTGAAACCCCTGAGCTAACCCAGCCCCTGCAGCGGTAGCGGCCACTGTGGTTGGACTGCAGAGGGGACAGGGACAGCTCAGTCCCATGGAAGGACTTCCTGACCTCCTCGTCCCCACGGTAGAATTGCACTCTGGTGACGGAACTGTCCTTCCAGCGCCGGCAGCGCAGTGTCACCGTGTCCCCCTCCAGCAGCGCCCATGTCGGTACCTGCAGCACCAAAGGGGCTGTGGGACAAGGGGGTCCTGTCAAACAAGGGGGGTCCGGTTTTCACAGAGACCCCCCCATTGTGTCACACCCAGAGGTCCACCGGGGGACCCCAATTCCACAAACAGAGTCCCCCCGCACTGGGATGCTCTGGGATGTCCCCGTGTGCAGGGGATGGGCTCTGGTCAATCCAGGGGGTGACCCATTGAGTTGAGAGCACTCAGAGCCCTCGGGGTCCCACAGGTGCCACGCTGAAGACACCCAAACCCCCCTCACCATCTAAGACTCTCACGGGCAGGCTGAGACCACTGCCAGGTCTGTCACATGCGTAGGTGCCACTCTCATTGACAGTCAAGCGGTCACGTCTGTTCTGCCCCCAGCGCTGCCCGTCCTTGTACCAGGTGGTGTCACCGGCGGTCCCCAAGCCCTGGCAGGTCAGTGTTACCTGGTCCCACAGCACCGCCGGCCTCCAGGGGGGCTCCACCAGGAGCTGGGGGGTCTGGGCACCTGCGGGTGACAGGGGACACCAGCCTGCCAGGGCCATTGCATGGGGCTGGGGACAGCGGGGTGGGGACATGGCATCCCCTGAGGACTCACCAGCGAGGCCGAGGGTCTGGGCTGGAAGGGAGAAGGGACAGGGCTGGGTGGGGACAGCAGCACCTGGGGGACATGGTGTGGTGTCTGTCCCCAGACTGTCTGCAGTGGGAACACTGGTGTAGCACAGAGGTCTTGAGGACAGGGACACCTCGGTCACCCTGGGCTGAGGCAGGACATGGGGACACTGTGGACACCCCATTCTCCTACAGGTTACCACCACCATCCTCACAGCCCTGGTCCCATCAGCAACATTCCCATGGCCTGTCATCCCATTTTAATGGAACCCATCCCCACAGCCCATCTGCATGGTACGTGGCCCTTGTCCCTGGCCCTGCATCCCTGTGCCCCTGTCCCTGTCCCCACAACTGCTACAGCCCCAAGGTTCCTTTTCTAACATCCTTGTCCCCACATTTCTATCCCCCTGTTCCTGTCCCCATATCCCAGTTCCCCTTTTCTTCTCCCCCTTTTCTTGTCCCCACAGCCACCCCACTCCTCTGCTCACACTGCGGTCCATGCCCATACACTGGCTCTGTGGGCCATGGGGACGTCAGGGGACATCCCAGCCCCCCTGTGCCCCCTCCCCACTGGTCTCTGCCTCACCAGGGCCCATCCCCGGGGTGTCAGGCCCGTGCCCGGGGCACTCACCCCACAGGAGCAGCGCCACCTTCCCGGCCATCCCCGTGTCCCCGGCCATGTGCACTGGCTGTCACTCGCTGCTGTGGCCACCGGTCCCCTGTGGGGCGGCTCTTCGGATGAAGAGGAAGGAAGAAAGGTCACACCTCGTCCCCATGTGTAGGTGGCCCTTGGTGGGGGCAGGGTGGGGGATGGGTGGAGACACAGCAGGGGACAGGCTGGGGACATTATGGGATGGTCTGGGGGCTCAGTGGGGGATGGTGTTCCCAGGAGTGGGGGGCTCAGGGGATGCAGGGAACAAAGGAGGGGTGTCCAGGAGAATGGGGGTGCAGGGGAATTGGGGTCTCCATGTTTCAGGTGATTCAGGGATGGGGGTCCTGCAGGAAAATGTTTCCCCAGGGGTTTTGGGTCATGGAATATGGATCCCAGGGTTGGGGGTCCAGGGGAGAAAAAGGGACCCTTGGGAAGAGTGGTTATGGGAGAAGAAGCATCCCATGGGATGGGATCAAGGCAATGGTGGTCCTGGGCAATGGGAGTCCTGGGATGGGGGTCCCAGGGAGCAGAGACCAAGGGAATGGGGGTCCCATGGTTGGGTTCCCAGGGGAATGGGGATCCCAGGGATGGGCAGTGGCTGGGTGGGCACGGGGGTCTCCGGTCCTGCCCTGGGTGCCTCAGATTTTGGGGTGACTCAGAGCCCAGCACAGCCCCCACAGTGTGCTCATGGCCAGGGGGGCACCCCAGGGTGGAGGCTCTGGGTCTGTGCCCCACACACCCCTGGACTTTTCCCATCCCCCCTATTCCTGGCTCAGCCATCCCAGGGAACACCTGAGCAGGTAACGGTGGGGGGATCCCAGGAAGGGGCCAAGGGGGCTGGGGGGTGCAGGCAGTGTTTGGGGGCTGTGGGGGATGGAAGACTTTCACTTTCTCTTTCCTGCAGCACAAGGAAGAGGCCGTTTATGCTGAGCTGAGGCCGTGGGTTCTGTCCTGGGGGACACATCCAGAGGGGTCCTGCCCTGAGGGAAAAGGGCTGCTCTGCTGTGGTGACACCTGGGTCGTGTCCCAGGGTCTTGTCCCAGAGGGTTCCTCATTCTGGAGGTGCCATGTCCTTGGGGATTCCTGTCCCAGAGGTGGGACATCCTGGAGGGCCCTGAGCACTCTCACTGACCCCAGTGGGGCCCTGTGACACCTGGGCTGCCCAAACTTAAGGGGGCACCTGGTGGGATCTTGCCCTGATGATGGTAAATGCCAGGCCAAATTAGGGTCAATTTCCTGATGACAAATTGGTTGAGACAAAATCATACATCCAGGGAAAAAACCCAAAACCTTTTCCCACACCATTCTTTTCCCCAATAAAAAGGAAACTCAGCAAAAATCGAACTGACGATATCGAAAATGGTCTGGTTGATAAAATGCTTTTTATCGTTCCTTTCCCAAAAAGTCACGCACAATAAAAACTGAAACAAATCACAAAGAAATGAGACTTTCTAGTTCCCTTTGGGAGCCCATTGTTGCATCCCACAGCAGCGTTTGCTTGTTGATAACACAGAGTGTGGAATCTCCCTGAATGTCCAGCAGGTCCATGGGATTGTTCCCGGCCTGCTGGGCAGCAACCCAGCCCACAGGGAAGGCTTTGGTTGGGCCACATTTAGGAACTCTGCCCATTTTCCTCCATCCCACCCTGAAACTTAATTTACCTCCCATGTCTTCAGCTCCCAACAGGGGAGAAACTCTGTCCATCCTTGGAACAGAGCACAGGAATCCGTGGAAATGCCCGTGTGTCCCTCAGGGTCTGCTTCCCTGGGAAATGCACTCCACCCTGCCCTGAATTCCCCTGCCTGGGCACTCCCTGCTCCTGCTGGGACACCCCTGTTCCCCAGATCCACGGCTGGAGCCCCTGCTCAATATTTCCACACTTTTCCTTCTCTTCTGGTGTCCACATCCAGAACACAAACATTTTTTCTGGGAGGTTCCAAAGGGCTGCAGGTTTTGTTCAGGAAGGAGGGTCCCGGTCAGGTTGTTGAGCAGATGGGTGTGGGATCTGCAGAACTTCTGGGGCTCTCTCAGCCCCTTGCTGAGAGGGACAAAATGATCAATTGCTGCATTTCCGGACTGCTTCCCTCAGAGCTGCCCCTGCAGGGGGGTTTGCAGCCAGCCCTGCTCTGAAAACCATCCAAGGCCCTCGCAGAGCCACTGCTTGGGCTCCCATTGGCTTTTGTGCTTCTTGCAGGGCCCAGCAAACCACAGCCAGGCCTTTTCCTGCCACAGAATTGTCACCTTTGCAGCAGCTCTCAAGCTGCCAGAATCAAAGCCAAGGGGGCGGGGGGAGCCTCAGGTCGTGGCTGCCACCTGGGGCTGGCCAGAGCAGGGCTGGCCAATGCCCATCCCTGTGCACTGGGGCTGGGCCATGGCTGGGCCCCACACTTGGATGGCCACTGGCTTCAAGGAGGAGGAGTTGGGGAGCTCCTTCCTGCCTGGGGCTCCATTCCCGAGCTGCTCTTGCCGGCTCACATCCTGCAGGGGATGAGTGAGAATGCAGGAGTCTGGACCCCTCCCGGAGCTGCCATCCCCCAGGACAGGACCCCCTTGGCCAGCATGTGTCCCCCCCAGGACAGGATCCCCCCAGGACAGGACCCCCCTGGATTTGCCCCTAGGACAGAACCCGCTCCCCGTGTGACACTCAGCACAAACGGCCTCTTCCTTCTGCTGCAGGAGAGAGAAAGTGAAAGTGTTGAGGGACTCAGCCCGACACCCCCATCCCCCACAGCCTCCCACCCTCCCTGCAGACCCCTCACCCCTGCTTCCCCCCCCCCTGGGGTCCCTCCAACCCGTTCCCTGCTCAGGTGCTCCCCAGGATCATCACGGCATGAACTGGGGGGTTGTGAAATTGAGGGGAAAAAGGAAGGAAATGTATAATGAGGAGATGGAAAAGGTCCTTGGGGGTGGGGGAACACAGACCCAGAGCCCCTCAGAACCCACCTGGTGATCACCAGTCCACGAGCACCTTGGGGGAACTTGCTGGGCTCTGGGTCACCCCAAAATCTGAGGCACCCAGGGAAGGAGCTGTGACCCACAGGCCAGAACAGCAGCTGCCCATGTCTGGCCTCCTAATTCCTTATGTTCCCCCTCCCTGGGACACCCATCCCACAACTGCCATTCTTCAGGGTCTCCATGGCCCAGGACCCCATGTCCACGGAACCCTCTCCCATTCATTACATCCCCTACAACCTCCCTTCCCGCAGGACATTGATTGTCCCAGGACTCCTCAATCACATGGGATCCCACATTCTCCCTGCACCTGTCCCCTGGCACACCCATCCCATGACCCCAAATCCCTGGAGCCCATGTTCCCCTGTCATTCCCATCCTTGTGTCCCTCCAGCCCTGGGGCCTCCCTTTCCCATTGCACCCCCATTCCTGGTGACTCCCCCTCCTCAGGACCTCCATTCCCCAGGGACCCCATCCCTGGCTCCCCAACCCCCTGAGCCCCCACTCCTGAGAACTCCATGTCACATCTTGGGCCACCCAGCCTTGTCCCCAGCCTGCCCCACCCTGCCCACAGCGTGTCCCCAGCTTGTGGCCACCCCACCCCCACAAAGGGCCATCTCCACATGATGATAAGACCTGACCTTGCCTTCTTCCACCCTGGCCAAAGAGACACCACCCGGGGGACAGCCACCCCTGGGAGTATGTGACAGCCAGCCTGGATGGCCGGGGACACGGGGATGGCCGGGAAGGTGGCGCTGCTCCTGTGGGGTGAGTGCCCCAGGCACGGGCCTGACACCCCGGGGATGGGCCCTGGTGAGGCAGAGACCGGTGGGGAGGGGGCACAGGGGGACTGTGGGGTCCCCTGACGTCCCCAAGGCCGGCAGAGCCAGTGCACGAATGGTGCCAGGGTTGTGGGGTGGGTGTGGGGACAGGAACAATGGGACAGGAATGTTGGGACAATGATGGAACACAGGGATTTGGGGAGGCACCATGGGGCTGGTGGGGGTGACCTGTGCCAGTATGGGGTGGTTCTGGTGTCCCCATTTTCAGGGTGTCCACAGTATCCCCGTGTCCTACCTGAGCATAGGGTGGCCGTGATGTCCCTGCCCCTGAGGGGTCTGTGCCACACAAGCACAGTTTGTGGACAGCCCCAACATTCCATGCCCTGGTGCTGCTGTCCCTGCAGTGGCACCCCTCCCAGCCCTGTCTCTTCTCCCTTCCAGCCCAGACCCTCGGCCTCGCTGGTGAGTCCTCGGCAGATGCCATGTCCCCACCCCGCTGTCCCCAGCCCCGTGGTGGCCCTGGCAGGCTGGTGTCCCCTGTCACCTGCAGGTGCCCAGACCACCCAGCTCCTGGTGGAGCCCCCCTAGAGGCCGGCGGTGCTGTGGGACCGGGTGACACTGACCTGCCAGGGCTCGGGGACTGCTGGTGCCACCACCTGGTACAAGGATGGGGAGCAATGGTGGCAGAAGGGTCCCAACCACTTCACTGTCACTGAGAGTGGCACCGACAGGTGTGACAGATCCGGAACACGGAGCAGCCGTACCGTGAGAGTCTTAAATGGTGAGGGGGGTTTGGGTGTCCCCAACCAGGCATCTGTGGGACCCAGTGGTCTCTGGGTGGGTTCCACTCTGTGTGTAAGCTCCTGGTGTGACTAGAGCCCATCCCCTGCACACAGGGACATCCCAGAGCATCCCGATCTGAGGGGACGCTGTTGTGGCACTGGGAACACTTGCTGCGCTGGACATGTTCCAATGGGGGTCCCGGTGCTATTGGGAAAGCACAGACCCTCACAATGTGACGGGATCCACTTGTCTGCCAGATTGGCTGGTGCTGCAGGGGCCGGTATGGCCACTGCTGGAGGGGGACACGGTGACACTGCGCTGTCGCAGCTGGCAGGACAAACCGCTCATCAAAGTGCGATTTTACCGTGGGGATGAGAGTATGAGATTCCTCAATGGGACAGAGCTGTCCATGTCGCCTCTGCAGCTGCACCACAGCGGCCACTACAGCTGCGGGGCCTGGCTGGACTCCTGGATATCACAGGACTGGAAAGAGGTCAGTGCCAGTGCTAGTGACAGTGCACGGTGAGCACCCCACTGCCTCCACCCTGACACCCCAGCAGTCCCTCCCCAGGGACTTGGGGTCACAAACCCCCTCCCCTCTCCTTCCCAGAGCTCTTCACGGTGCCAGTGCTGGAGGGTCCCCCAGAGCTCATCGAGGGGTCCTCCCTCAATCTCAGCTGCCTCAGCACTCCCAACCCCCTGCGGCACCCAGCCCCCCTCCTGCACCTCTTCTACCGGGACGGGCAGTTGGTGGGGGGCCCACAGGTGTCCTTGCAGCTCCTGGTGCCCGCCGTGGGGGTCTCCAACTCGGGGAATTACAGCTGCCAGGTATGCCCCGAGGGGGGGGCCGTGCAGAAGAGCAGCGCCCGGCTCCGTGTCACGGTGCGCAGTGAGTGCAGGTATGGGCACGGGGAGCCCCCACAGCCATCCCAGGTCTCCCATCCCCGTTCAACCCTTTGTGTGCCGCCCTGCCTTCCCTGGGCTCTCCCTGCGTCCTCCCATCACCTTCCCTGCTGCCTGCATCCCTCACCAGGTCCCCTCACCCCTCCCCAGCTGCACCTCTCCCTCTCTGAGGTCCTTCCATTGTCCACAGGTCCCATCATCCCTGTCTGGGTCCCCAAAACCTTCCCTGTGGTTCCCTTCAACCCTCTCTATGTGTCTCCTGGCTGAATCTCTCACCCTGCCCTGGGGTCCCTTCCAGCCTTTTCCAAGCCTCTCTCCCATCTCTGGGCCCCCTTCTTCCTCACAGGGATCCCTCCATCCCTGTCTGATCCTCCCCCTCTCTAAATCCTTCACTGCTCCATGGTGACCTGCCACTCCTCCCATGTCCACAATTCTTCC
This sequence comes from Chamaea fasciata, assembly GCF_029207755.1. Classification (NCBI taxonomy): domain Eukaryota; kingdom Metazoa; phylum Chordata; class Aves; order Passeriformes; family Sylviidae; genus Chamaea; species Chamaea fasciata. Next base: position 645,543 of record NW_027094116.1, on the reverse strand, counting down.
TGTGTCCACCCGCAGGTATCCCACTCTCCAGGGTAGTGCAGCCTCCTGGGGGACAGGTGGCACAGGGTGACTGCCTGGTGCTGAGCTGTGCAGTGGCCACAGGGACAGGTCCCCTGTCATTCACTACACACTGGGGGTGGGGGTGCTCAGCCACCCTGCTGGGCAGTGGCCCCCACCTGGAGCTGTGGAACGCTGGGGACGAGGACAGTGGCCACACTGGTGCTGGGCCAGTGATGGGGACATCGTGGCTGAGAGCCCCACATTGAATGTCACTGTCCTGGGTGAGCAGGACCCTTGGGCTGAGGGTGATCCCACCCACAGCATCCCCAATTCCACACATTCCTATTCCACCCCAACCCCCCACACCATCCCCAATCCACCCCAGGTCACAGCCCCCACCCCTGGCTGTCACAGCCCAGGGGAACTGGGACCGTCTGGCTCCAGGTGTCCCCACCCAGGACATCCAGGCCATGGATCCCTAATGCCGCCTGTCACATGTCCCACTCCCCATCAGGTCACATTCACCCTACTGAGCGTGACTCTCCAGGGGAGTGAGACCCTTGGCATTGGGGTGATGCCCCCGTTGATTTGCCTCATCAGACCCATCACATCCCACCCACGCCATTCCGTGCCCCCCACGAGGTGACAGCCATTACCAGCCTTGGACACAGCCGCCCTCATCCCATCCTCACCTCAGCCTCATCCCATCCTCATCCCTCCCCCCTCATCCATCACATGCCCTCATCCCACAGTACATGATGGCTCCACCCCATGGGGTCACTGTCCTGGCTGAAGGAGACCCTCTGTCTCCAGGTGCCACCACACAGACTCCCTCAATCCCCCAGGCTGGGTGCAGCCCCTCCTCCTGGCCTCAGCCCTGTCTCTGTCCCCACAGTGCCCGTGGCCAATGCCACCATCACCCCCGGTCCCCTGTCACACCAGGTGCACGCAGGTGACCCCGTGACCCTGCGCTGCTCGGTGCAGGTGGGCTCAGCCCCTGTCAACTTCACCTGGCTGCGCGATGGCCAGGAGGTGGCCCAGGGTCCCGTCCTGGAGCTTGGGAATGTCAGTGTGGGACATTCGGGCACCTACCAGTGCGTGGCCACCAACCAGCTGGGACAGGACGGGCACCGCGTGTTCCGGGCACTCAGCGCTGAGCTGGCCCTGAAGGTGACCCCTGGCTCACCCTGGGTCACAGGTGGGCTCACAAGGGGTCACCGGGGTGTTCAGGATCCCCTGAGTTCAAGGTGACCCCAATGTGTCCCCCTCTGTCCCCAGCAGTGGCTGAGAATGTCGGCAGGACCCTCCTGTTCCTGCTCCTGCTCCTGGCTGTCATCGGGGGCTGTCACTGGTGGCACCATTGGGGTGGGTGACAATGGGGGGATGGGGGTCCTGGAGTGAGGGGAAGCCCCCAGAGTGGGGGCAGAGACAGGGCAGCACCCAGGGCCCCTGAGCTGGGGGAAAGTGAGCCCACAGTGACCTCGGCTGGGGGTCCTGGGGGATTTGGGGGAAATTTGGAGGGTCTTTTTTGGGCTCCAAGGGCATCCTTGAGTGGGCTTTGAGGGACATTGGGATGGCACTGGAAGCTCCTGGAGGGTTTGGGGAGCTCTTGGAGAGCTGTGCAGGGATGTTGGGGGATCATTCTGGGGTCCTGGGGAATTTGGGGAGTACCTCTCTCTGCCGGGCTTTGGGTTCTGGGGCTCAGAGGGTCGGGGACACTGGGGGGCTTGGGGACACTGCAGTGGTGTAGATGTTCTGGGGGGTTCAGGGGTGCTTGGAGTGTCCCATGGCAGAATCAGGGGTCTGGTGTGAATTGGGGCTCCAGTGGGGATTTGGGGGTCCTGTGGGTGGTTGGAGCTGCCAAAGTCCCAGGAAGGTTCAGGCGTCCCGGGGTCTCCATGGTCAGGGTGACCTTCTCGTTGACCTCTCCTTTTCGTTGCAGCCACCATGAAGCCCCAGGACAGGTGTGGGGGGCTCTGGCTGGGACTCCCCTTTCCCCCTCCCCAGACACCTGTCAGACCTCCCCTTATCCCCACAGGATTCCCCCAGAGGAGGGGGCAGTGCTGCACCCCCACATCGTGGGCACTGAGCAGGCAGGGGGTGAGTACAGGGGGGGACAGGGACATGTCACCCACGGGTGTCACTCCCCACCCAGGTCCCCACAACCGGTATCACTCTCAGGGCCCCCACGGGTGTCCCCTGGCCCTGCCCCACCTTGGGATCCACAAGTGACCAACATGGCGCTGCTGAGACCCTACGATGCACAGTAGGATAACCATGACACCTTTGTGAGTCTGCTGCGCCACTGGGGACATTGGCAGGGCTCAGAGGCATCGATTCCCCTCAGCGGTCCCTTCTTCCTCTTCATGGCACCCCACAGGGCTCGTCCATCCCTCACCCAGTGCTGAGCGGGCACATCACCCTATTCCTTCTTACTGTACTCAAAATTTGGCTGTCTGATTAAACTGTGTGAGAAACAAGGCTCAATCCTTCATATTTTTAAATACTCATAAGGGATAAATAAAGCGTAAAATGGACAGCAAATAGCGTGCTGGGTCCTTGGACACTACCAGAGGCACACGGTTATCTATAACAATTCTTCTCTTCCCTTCCCGCCTGGGCAGAGGTCCCCAGGTGCCGGCGGGGTCGGCCCCGCTCCGCCGCGTGGCCCCGGGCCTGGTGCGGCCTGGCCGGGCCCGGCCGCTGCTGGAGCCTTGGCAGGGCCGGGCCCGGCGGCTCCCGGGCAGGGCAGGGGAGGAGAGAACGCCCCGTCCCGGCCGGATCGGGCCTCCAGCGGCTGCTGACATCCTGCCGCTAAAGCCGCCCCCATGGCGGCCCCGGGAGGCCTCGCAGGGCCGGGCCGGGCCCCCAGCGCAGCCGGGCAGAGGAACGGGGGAAGCCCCCAGCGCGGCTTTGGAAGAATTCTTTACTATGAACAGCTCCAGACACCGGCACCAAGACCCCTTGCGGAGGGAGAGGCCCCAGCAGCTGGAGAGATCTTGCGGCCAAGAGCAGGGGCAGCTCTGCAGCCGTGCGGAGCGGCCCCGCAGCTGGAAATTGAATGCAGCCAGAACCCCGGAGATCCTGGCCCAGCCCCGGCACGGCCTGAATTTACCACCTTCGGCCACTGCCCGGGAGAACCATCACGGCCTCTGCAGATTGGGAGAATGGAAACTCCTCCTTTGCACGGATGGAACTTGCAAAGCACTAATCCTCTCTTAAGTGAGACGAAAGGACAGAGTGAAGCCACGTAGAGAGACAATATGAAGACATCAAAGTCAGTGAAGGAGGAGTTGAATCTTAGATGGCAAGAGAAGGAGAAGATGCCTTGGTTTTAGGCTGAAAACCTTTTGTAGGCCATGGGAATGGACTGTGATATACTAGAATATCCCTCTAAGATGTTCTAGGAGATGAGAGTATACAAATTGTAGATCTGAGCAAAGGTTTTTGTGGTGAGCTAAGTAAATATTGAAGTAGTTGTGATCTTATGAGAAGCCTGAACAGAGAGAGAGATGAGATGAAGATCTGCCCTCAGAAAGAGGAAAGATCTCTGTTCCTAGAGATGTAGAAAACCTTTGCTTTTGAACTGTTCATCTTTAAAATGGTACCCCATGAGTTTACATGGCCCATTACGCAGCTGTGGGAAGGCTGCGTGATATGGGAGGGACTTCACAAATGCAGATTCAGAGGCGGCTGGTTTTGTGAGAATGAAAAAGCCACAAGAGAACTGTTCTTTCTTGCGGGGAAGTTTCCATGGCCGACCAGAAGAGACTTCTCTCTCTGAGAGAACTGAAGAAAGACTATTTTAGAGGTAGTGACTGACATGAAGTCTAAGTTTTGTTTTCTCTGCATGTTGTCAGAGAGAAAGAAAAGAGTTTGTGGGGAAGAGAGGAAGTGTTTTGAAAGTTTTTTTCTGATTCTTATTATTTTCTTTCTTGTCGTTTTGTTACTAAACCTGTCTTTATACCCTTTTAAGTTTTGAGCCTGCTTTGCTTTTCTCCTAATCTTACCTCACAGCAGAAGAAAAAGTGAATCATTCTCGTGGGCACTCAAACCACTACACTAATTGGTGCCGTGACTCGGATACAGGAATTGGCAAACCTGAAACCACTACAATGCCATACTGCAGATGAAATCGATATATTTTATTTCCTCACAAGGCCCCTGTTCTGTGGTTTGACAAATCTTGGTGACCTACGAGTCAGTGGTAGATTCCTCTTTGCATTCTTTCTTTCAATGTTCGTTTACTTGGTTCTTTTCAATGTTATCTTACCACAGAGATAAGATACTCCAGCAGTAGATGAAATCAATGTTAGCTACTTCACAAAATAATCTGCGTTATTCTCACCATTGTCAGTTCATTACACAAATCAAGGCATTAGCTACTTCTGCAACAGTTAATGTTATACTGCACTGCAAATAGGTTCCATTTTGATGGTTTGCGAGAGCCTAAACAAAAATATATTTATCACACGAAAATTTAGCATCTCCACAGGGATTAGAGTCAAAAGGCTGACAAATTTTACTACATCAAAAGCAGCTGAAATGTGATTACAAACTGTATTACATAGAACTAATTAACAAAAGCCCATACAATAGCAAAAGCCAATGACGACAAAGTTATTAATAACGGGGGAAGGTGTATGGAAGGGTTTTGTGACTTCTCCTTTTTCTGCCCTGATTTTGTCTCCAATAAATTCAATTCATATCTCTAATTCTGATGCTGTTTTGCCCCTGAGAGGATTTGATGAGAGATCTCTCCTGGTCTTAGGAGGGAGGGAGGGAGGGAGGAAGGCAGGAAGGCAGGAAGGCAGGAAGGCAGGAAGGCAGGAAGGCAGGAAGGCAGGAAGGAAGGAAGGAAGGAAGGAAGGAAGGAAGGAAGGAAGGAAGGAAGGAAGGAGGGGGTTGTTCCTTCTGCAGACTCAGGCAGCCAGTGGCTGATCTCAGCACTGCCAGCAGCACCTTCTCAGCAGAGACATTCCCGTGGGTGATTTTCTCCTTCTTCTGGGTAGGGGGGGAAGAGGGCTGAGGACCCTCAGTGTGGCTCCACACACTGGGCTGGGCTGGTGCCAGCACACTGGAGTAGTGTGGCTGCCCATGGGTGGGGTCCCCCACTGCCCCCCAGTTCCCCCAGAGCCCCCCAGTGCCCACTGGAGCCCCGAGTGTCACAGCACATTCCCGTAGGTGTCACTGAGTTCCCGCTGTCGCCCATGGGGTCCCCGCAGCTCTGCGTAGGTCACCTGGGGATCCTGGAGCGCGGTGGCACGGGGGGACGCTGCGAGAGACACTGGCTGTGGGATCTGGGTGGGGGTGACACTCATGGGTGACGTGTCCCAGTGTGTGTGTCCCACCCTGTACTCACCCCCCGTCTGCCTGGTGCTCACGACGTGGGTGTACAGCACCTCCCCCTCCTCTGGGGGGGCCGGGGGATCCGGGGGGGCCCTGCGGGGATAAAGGGGATGTGTGGGGGGGAATGGGAGGTCTTGGGGTTGGGGTAAAAGGGGACAGTGTGGTTTGAGCCCACACTCACCTTTCCTGCTGCTTCCTGGATGCTAGAAAGGAAAGAGGGGAAAGGTAACTCTGGGGTCCCCAAGGCCCCCTCAGAAATCCTGGCACCCTACTGGACCCTCAATTTCTCCCAGGACCCCTGAGCATCCCTGATGCCCCCCAGAACCCCTGAACCACCCAAGTGCTCTGGACCTTGTGAGTGCCCAGAAGCCCAATTCTGGCAAGGAGGGGGACCCTCCAAATTTTTCCAAGGTCACTGAAAGAAGCCCCAACATCCCTACAATGCCCTCCAACAGCACCCCAAATCCTTGAGGACCCTGAGCAAAGATCCTGAGCACTCAGCAGCTGTGGGTGTCACCCATCACCCCCACATTCCAGGTGGCCTCCCACCTCCCCAGGGCTCCCATTGCCCCCACTGTCACCCACCCATGTTGTTCCACCGGTGCCAGGCCGCAGCTGCACCCACGAGCAGGACCAGGAACAGGAGGGACACGCCAACCCCTGTGGCCACTGCTGGGGACAGAAGGGACACGTCAGGGTCACCTGTCACTCTAGGAGCCCTGAAACCCCAGTGACCCCATGTTACCCCACCTCTGCTCCAGTGTCCACGTGGTGTCACCTCCAGGACCAGCTCATGGCTGAGTGCCCGGAACACGCGGTGCCCGTCCTGTCCCAGCTGGTTGGTGGCCATGCACTGGTAGGTGCCCGAATGTCCCACACTGACATTCCCAAGATCCAGGATGGGACCCTGGGCCACCACCTGCCCATCACGCAGCCAGGTGAAGTTGACAGGAGCTGAGCCCACCTGCACGGAGCAGCGCAGGGTCACGGGGTCACCTGCGTGCACCTGGTGTGACAGGGGACCGGGGGTGATGGTGGCATTGGCCACAGGCACTGTGGGGACAGAGACAGGGCTGAGGCCAGGAGGAGGGGCTGCACCCGGCCTGGGGGATTGAGGGAGTCTGTGTGGTGGCACCTGGAGACAGAGGGTCTCCTTCAGCCAGGACAGTGACCCCATGGGGTGGAGCCATCATGTGCTGTGGGATGAGGGCATGTGATGGATGAGGGGGGAGGGATGAGGATGGGATGAGGCTGAGGTGAGGACGGGATGAGGGCTGCTGTGTCCAAGGCTGGTAAGGGCCGTCACCTCGTGGGGGGCACGGAATGGCGTGGGTGGGATGTGATGGGTCTGATGAGGCAAATCAACGGGGGCATCACCCCAATGCCAAAGGTTTCACTCCCCTGGAGAGTCACGCTCAGTAGGGTGAATGTGACCTGATGGGGAGTGGGACATGTGACAGGCGGCATTAGGGATCCATGGCCTGGATGTCCTGGGTGGGGACACCTGGAGCCAGACGGTCCCAGTTCCCCTGGGCTGTGACAGCCAGGGGTGGGGGCTGTGACCTGGGGTGGGTTGGGGATGGTGTGGGGAGTTGGGCTGGAATGGGAATGTGTGGAATTGGGGATGCTGTGGGTGGGATCACCCTCAGGCCAAGGACAGTGAGGTTCCATGTGGGGCTCTTGGCCACACTGTCCCCATCACTGGCCCAGCACTGGTGTGACTGTTCTCCTAGTCCCCAATGTGCCACAGCTCCAGGTGGGGGCTGGCACCCAGCAGTGCCCCTGAGCCCCTCCGGTGCCAGGTGAAGGACAGAGGACCTGTCCCTGTGGCCACTGCACAGCTCAGCACCAGGCAGTCACCCAGTGCCACCTGTCCCCCAGGGGGCTGCACTCCCCCCGAGAGTGGGACACCTGCGGGTGGACACACGAGGGATTGGGGACATGGGATGAGGAGTGGGGGACACCAGGGAGCAGAGAAGGACTTAGGGAGGGGGAGGATCAGAGAGGGATGAAGGGATCCCTGTGAGGAAGAAGGGGGCCCAGAGATGGGAGAGAGGCTTGGAAAAGGCTGGAAGGGACCCCAGGGCAGGGTGAGAGATTCAGCCAGGAGACACATAGAGAGGGTTGAAGGGAGCCACAGGGAAGGTTTTGGGGACCCAGACAGGGATAGTGGGACCTGTGGACAATGGAAGGGCCTTGGAGAGGGAGAGGTGCAGCTGGGGAGGGGTGAGGGGACCTGGTGAGGGATGCAGGCAGCAGGGAAGGTGATGGGAGGACGCAGGGAGAGCCCAGGGAAGGCAGGGCAACACACAGAGGGTTGAGCAAGGATGGGAGACCTGGGATGGCTGTGGGGGCTCCCCGTGCCCATCCCCGCACTCACTGTGCACCGTGACGTGGAGCCGGGCGCTGCTCTTCCGCACAGTCCCCTCCTCGGAGTGCACCTGGCAGCTGTAATTCCCCGAGTTGGAGACCCCCACGGCGGGCATCAGGAGTTGCGGGGACACCTGCGGGCCCCCCACCAACTGCCCGTCCCGGTAGAAGAGGTGCAGGAGGGGGGCTGGGGGCCGCAGGGGGCTGGGGGTGCTGAGGCAGCTGAGATTGAGGGGGGACCCCTCGATGGGCTCCGGGGGACCCTCCAGCACCGGCACCGTGAAGAGCTCTGGGAAGGAGAGGAGAGGTGAGGGCTGTGACTCTGAGTCCCCTGGGAAGTGACTTTGGGGGTGTCAGGATATTGGAGTTCCAGGCGTGGGGGTGCTCACCGTGCACTGTCACTGTCACTGGTGTTGACAGTGACAGCCCGAAGCTCACGAAGGCCACACAGTGGTAGCGGCCACTGTGGTTCAGCTGCAGGGGGGACAGGGACAGCTCGGTCCCAGTGAGGAACCCTCCAGGATCCTTCCGGTCCTGGTAAAACCGCACCCTGCTGAACGACATGTCCTGCCTGACCCGGCAGCGCAGTTTCACCGTGTCTCCCTCCAGCAGTGTCTGTGCTGGCACCTGCAGCACCAGCCGGTCTGTGGGACAGGAGAGTCCCTTCAAACTGAGTGGCACGGGACCTCTCCAAGTTGGGTGCCCACGGCACCGCGGACATCTGGGTGGAGTCTCCATTGCGCGGGAGGATCCCAGGAACACCAGGAGACGCTCCGTGGCACAGGTGTCACCACGGGGGCCCCATCACACTGGGATGCACAGGGATGACCCTGAGTGCAGGGGACAGGCGCTTGCCACACGAGCTATGTAAGGCGAAACTTGGAGTGCAGCCCACGCAGACCCAACAAGAGGCCACCCTGATCATTTATGATCCCCCCTCACCATTCATGACTCTCAAGGCAGGGCTGGACCCACTGCCAGGTCTGTCACATGTGTAGGTGCCACTCTCGGTGACAGTGAAGCGGTCGCTTCTGTTCTGCCCCCAACGCTGCCCGTCCTTGTACCAGGTGGTGTCACCGGTGGTCCCCGAGCCCTGGCAGGTCAGTGTCACCTGGTCCCACAGCACCGCCGGCCTCCAGGGGGGCTCCACCAGGAGCTGGGTGGTCTGGGCACCTGCAGGTGACAGGGGACACCAGCCTGCCAGGGCCATTGCATGGGGCTGGGGACAGCGGGGTGGGGACATGGCATCCCCCGAGGACTCACCAGCGAGGCCGAGGGTGTGGGCTAGAAGGGAGAAGGGACAGGGTTGGGTGGGGACAGCAGCACCTGGGGGACATGGTGTGGTGTCTGTCCCCAGACTGCCTGCAGTGGGAACACTGGTGTAGCACAGAGGTCTTGAGGACAGGGACACCTCGGTCACCCTGGGCTGAGGCAGGACATGGGGACACTGTGGACACCCCATTCTCCTACAGGTTACCACCACCATACTCACAGCCCTGGTCCCATCAGCAACATCCCCATGGCCCTTCATCCCATTCTAATGGAACTCATCCCCACAGCCCATCTGCATGGTACATGGCCCTTGTCCCTGTTCTTGCATCCCTGTGCCCCTGTCCCTGTCCCCACAACTGCTACAGCCCCAAGGTTCCTTTGCCACATCCTTGTCCCCACATTTCTATCCCCCTGTTTCTGTCCTCACATCCCAGTTCCCCTGTTCTTCTCCCCCTTTTCCTGTCCCCACAGCCACCCCACTCCTCTGCTCACACTGCGGTCCATGCCCATGCACTGGCTCTGCTGGCCTTGGGAACCTCAGGGGACACCCCAGCCCCCCTGTGCCCCCTCCCCACTGGTCTCTGCCTCACCAGGGCCCATCCCCGGGGTGTCAGGCCCGTGCCCGGGGCACTCACCCCACAGGAGCAGCGCCACCTTCCCGGCCATCCCCGTGTCCCCGGCCATGTGCACTGGCTGTCACTCGCTGCTGTGGCCACCGGTCCCCTGGGTGGCGGCTCTTCGGATGAAGAGGAAGGAAGAAAGGTCACACCTCGTCCCCATGTGTAGGTGGCCCTTGGTGGGGGCAGGGTGGGGGATGGGTGGAGACACAGCAGGGGACAGGCTGGGGACATTATGGGATAGTCTGGGGGCTCAGTGGGGGATGGTGTTCCCAGGAGTGGGGGCCTCAGGGGATGCAGGGAACCAAGGAGGGGTGTCCAGGAGAATGGGGGTCCAGGGGAATTGGGGTCTCCATGTCTCGGGTGATTCAGGGATGGGGGTCCTGCAGGAAAATGTTTCCCCAGGGGTTTTGGGTCATGGAATATGGGTCCCAGGGTTGGGGGTCCAGGGGAGAAAAGGGGACCCTTGGAAATTTGGGTTCTATGGGAACAAGCAGCCCATGTGATGGGATCAAGGCAGTGGTGGTCCTGGGCAATGGGAGTCCTGGGATGGGGGTCCCAGGGAGCAGAGACCAAGGCAATGGGGGTCCCATGGTTGGGTTCCCAGGGGAATGGGGTTCCCAGGGATGGGCAGTGGCTGGGTGGGCACGGGGGTCTCAGTTCCTGCCCTGCGTGCCTCAGATTTTGGGGTGACTCAGAGCCCAGCACAGCCCCCACAGTGTGCTCATGGCCAGGGGGGCACCCCAGGGTGGAGGCTCTGGGTCTGTGCCCCACACACCCCTGGGCTTTTCCCATCCCCCCATTTCCTGGCTCAGCCATCCCAGGGAACACCTGAGCAGGGAACGGTGGGGGGATCCCAGGAAGGGGCCAAGGGGGCTGGGGGGTGCAGGCAGTGTTCAGGGGCTGTGGGGGATGAAAGATTTTCACTTTCTCTTTCCTGCAGCACAAGGAAGAGGCCGTTTATGCTGAGCTGAGGCCGTGGGTTCTGTCCTGGGGGACACATCCAGAGGGGTCCTGCCCTGAGGGAAAAGGGCTCCTCTGCTGTGGTGACACCTGGGTCGTGTCCCAGGGTCTTGTCCCAGGGGATTCCTCGTTCTGGGGGTGCCACATCCTTGGGGATTCCTGTCCCAGAGGTGGCACATCCTGGGGGGGCCCTGAGCATTCCCGCTGTCCCCAGTGGGGCCCTGTGACCTCTGGGCTGCCCAAACTTAAGGGGGCACCAGATAGAACCTTGCCCTGATGATGGTAAATGCCAGGCGAAATTTGCTTGTATTCCCTGTTGCCCAATTGGCTGAGACAAAATTAGACACCCAGGAAATAAAGGCAAACGTCTTTCCCCACACCCTTTTTTCCCACTAAAAAGAAAATCACCAAAATCAAACAGATGACATGCAAATTAGTCTGGTCGATATAATCCTTTTAATTGCGACTCTCCCAAAAAGTCACTCATAATAAAAGCACAAACAAATCCCACAGAAATGAAACTTTCTGGTTCAGTTTAGGTGCCCATTGGATTCTGGCAGCTTTAGAGCTGCTGCAAAGGTGACAATTCTGTGGCAGGAAAAGGCCTGGCTGTGGTTTGCTGGGCCCTGCAAGAAGCACAAAAGCCAATGGGAGCCCAAGCAGTGGCTCTGCGAGGGCCTTGGATGGTTTTCAGAGCAGGGCTGGCTGCAAACCCCCCTGCAGGGGCAGCTCTGAGGGAAGCAGTCTGGAAATGCAGCAATTGATCATTTTGTCCCTCTCAGCAAGGGGCTGAGAGAGCCCCAGAAGTTCTGCAGATCCCACACCCATCTGCTCAACAACATGACCTGGACCCTCCTCCTTCTTGTCTCAAACCTGCAGCCCTTTGGAACCTCATGGAAAGAATATTTGGGTTCCGGCTGCAGCCATCAGACCAGAGGGAAAAGTGTGGAAATGTTGAGCCGGGGCTCTGCCCACAGTCATGGTGTGGCTCTGGGGAATGACCTTGTATCGATTCCAGGTGTCCCCAAAGCTGCTCCATCCCTGCCCTCCTCACCTGCACAGGGCACGGGGAATGGACAGGGCTCTGCCCCGCCCCTGCCCCGCCCATTCCGAGTGCCCAAAGCTGTGGGGGCGTCACCCTGGCCACGGGCTGTCCCGACACATGGCGACAGTGGCTTGGGACACGCTCTCACAGTCGGTTCATGCGCGCCGTGACAGTCCCGGCACTCGCAGCGCCATGGCAGCTGGGCCCCTTCCCCGTGCTCTGGGAGCACCGTGCCGGTCCCTCCTTTCCGCAGAGCCCAGCCCAGGGTCTCCGCTCCCCCACCCTGCCGGGGTCTCCCCTCGGCCGTTTCGGGCCCTCCACCCTCGGGGCTCCCCAGGGCCCTGGTTGTTTAGTGGAAGCCAGAACTGGAGAATTCCATTCCTAAAGCCCAACAGGGCAGAACAAACACCACTTGTGCCAGTTTAACCAAAAAGCTGCATTTTGGGCTGAAGTGTATCGAAACCGACCGTGTGCCCTCCTTGCACTGGGAGGGGGAATGTGCCGCCACTGGGACTATGGGAGTACTGGGAAGGGAAAGGGGGAGCCCCTGGGTGTACTGGGAAAAATGGGAGGGGGAATGGGGAAGCCGTGGTGGTACTGGGAGATGGAATGGGGAGCACTGGGTGCTCTGTGCACCAGCCCCTTCTCCTGACCACCACCTCAGGCTGGATGGCAACCACAGAAGCCCAGGGTGAGGGGATCCCCGGTGTCCCCCAGTGCCCCCCAGTTTCCTCAGTGTCACGGCACACTCTCGTAGATGTTGCTGGTATCCTGTGGTCGTCCATGGGGTCCTGGCAGCTCTGCATAGGTCACCGTGGTGTCCTTGGGCGGGGCAGCACTGGGGAGCCCTGTGAGAGACACTGGCTGGGGGGACCCGGCTGGGGGTGACCCCAGCGGGTGACATGTCCCTGTATTTCCCTGTCCCCGTACTCACCCCCTGCCCACTCGGTTTTCACAACATGGGTGTACAGAACCTCCTCCTCCTCCAGGGGGGCCAGGGGCTGTGGATGTGCCCTGTGGGGATGGAGGGGTTTTGGGAGCACATGGAGGGTTCAGGGTGTGAGAGGAGAAGAGGGGTTGTGAATGGAGCCCCCCACTCACCTTTCCTGCTTCTTCCTGGTGGCTGCAAAGGAGAGGGAAGGGGTGACTGTGGGATCCCCAGGGCCCTGACCACCCATGGGAATCCTGAACCACCACCAGACCCTCAATTCCCACAGGACCTCTGAGCATCTCTAGAGCCCCCCAGAACCCCTGAACCGGTGCCCTGAGCACCCAGAACCCCAAGCGCAGCAGGGAGGGAGACCCTCAAAAATCCCCCAGGACCCCAAAAGAAAACCCAACATCGCTGTGTGATCCTCCCACACCTGCCCAAATCGCCCAGGACACTCAGCCAAGGACACTGGGGGCTCTGCACAACCCAAGTCAGGAGCTGTGGGTACCACCCTATCACCCCTTCAGTCTGGGGGCTTCCCACCCCTCTCGGGGAACCCCGTTCCCCCCATGGTCACCCACCAACGCGGTGCCACCAGTGCCAGGCCATGATGACACCCAGGAGCAGGACCAGGAACAACAGGGAACCACTGACCCCTGCAGCCACTGCTGGGGACAAAGGGGAACACAGAGGGGTCACCCATCACCCCAGGGGTCCTGCAACCATTGTGACCTCAGGTGACCCCTCCTGTTTCCTGTTCCCTTTCTGTCACTGCCAGAGAGAGAGTGGGAGAAAACTGAGGTCACCGACAACCCGGGGGTGTCAGACCACCAGGGTGACCCCCTGTGAGCCCACCTCTGCCTCCATGTCCCCACGATGTCACCTCCAGGGCCAGCTCAGGGCTGAGTGCCCGGAACACGCGGTGCCCGTCCTGTCCCAGCTGGTTGGTGGCCATGCACTGGTAGGTGCCTGAATGTCCCACATCGACGTTCCCGAGCTGCAGGACAGGACCCTCGGCCACCTCCTGCCCGTTGTGCAGCCAGGTGAAGTTTACAGGGGCTGAGCCCACCTGCACTGAGCAGCGCAGGGTCACGGGGTCACCTGTGTGCACCTGGTGTGACGGGAGACCTGGGGTGATGGTGGCATTGGCCACGGGAACTGTGTGGACAGAGACAGGGCTGATGATGGGGGGAGGGGCTGGCAGCCAGTGTTGGGCGGCTGGGACAGGGTGGATGAGGGTGGGATGAATTTTGCCTTGTAGAATGTGAGGGTCACATGGGGGCTGTTGTGCCTGGGGACACCAACAGACAGAGGGTCCCAATGTGGCAGTGGTTGTGGCCAACAGTGGATGTGGGAGGCAGGGATGCCATGGGTGCAATGAGGATGGAGTGGGAGGGGGATGGGGCAGGCTGGGGCAGGCTGTGGGTGGAATCACCCCAATCACGAGGGTCCCGCTAACCTGTGACGGTGACATGGAGTGGCAGTGATGGTGACCTGGTGTGGGGGATGGATGTTACAGGTGGGAGGAGAGAGCCACGGGTGGGATGTCCTGGGTGGGGGACGTGGAGCCCGAGGTTCCAGTCACATGGGACCATGATTTGCAGTGGCGGGGGCTGTGGCCTGGGATGGGACAGGGATGGTGTGGGGAACATGAGGGTTGGATGAGGTTGGCATGGGTGGGGTGGGGGTTTCCACAGGTGGGGTCGTCACAAGCTAAGTAGTTCTGTTCCCCAGGATGGTGGTGTGCAATGGGGGCTCTCAGCTGCACTGTCCCCATCGCTGACCCGGCACTGGTAGTAGCCGCTGTCATTGTTCCCAATGTGCCACAGCTGCAGGTGGGCGCCGGTGCCAAGCAGTGCTCCTGAGCCCCCCTGGTGCCAGGTGAAGGACAGAGGACCTGTCCCTGTGGCTACTTTGCAGCTCAGCACCAGGCGGTCCCCCAGTGCCACCTGTCCCCCGGGGCGGCTGAACACACAGGGACACTCCCGAGACTGAGACCCTTGCTGGGGGACACAGGAGGGACTGGGGACAAAGGAAGGGTAGGGGACATGGGGAGGGGAAAGAGGGGGCTTAGGCGGAGGATGGAGAGATCTTCAGGGAGCAAGAAGGGCACCCAAGGAGGAGTGCAGGGACCCCAGAGAGGGATTAGGGTTACATGGGAGAATGGGGTTTGAAGGACCCAGGTAACAAAAGAAGATCAAAGGATGGAGCAGGAACCTGAGAAGGGATGTGAGATGCCAAAGAGGGATGGAGGTCCCCAGGATGGGTAGGGGACCCGAGGAGGCTGTGGGGGCTCCCCGTGCCCATCCCCGCGCCCATCCCCGCACTCACTGCGCACCGTGACGCGGAGCCGGCCGCTGCTCTTCTGCACGGCCCCCCCCTCGGAGCGCACCTGGCAGCTGTAATTCCCCGAGTTGGAGACCCCCACAGCGGGCACCTGGAGCTGCGGGGACACCTGCGGGCCCCCCACCAACTGCCCGTCCCGGTAGAAGAGGTGCAGGAGGGGGGCTGGGGGCCGCAGGGGGCTGGGGGTGCTGAGGCAGCTGAGATTGAGGGGGGACCCCTCGATGAGCTCGGGAGGACCCTCCAGCACCGGCACCGTGAAGAGCTCTGGGAAGGAGAGGGGAGGGGGATTTGTGACCCTGAGCCCCTGCGGAGGGGCTGTGGGGGTTCTGGGGTGGCAGTTGTGGGGTGCTCACCGTGCACTGTCACTGTCACCGGTACCGACTGCACCCACGGTGACAGCTCAGAGTTCACCCGGCCCCCGCAGCGGTAGCGGCCACCGTGGTTCAGATGCAGAGGGGACAGGGACAGCTCGATCCCACGGAGGGACCTCCTGACCTCCTTGAATTCATGGTAGAATCGCATCCCAGTGACCAACATGTCCCGAAAGCCCCGGCAGCGCAGTGTCACCGTGTCCCCCTCCAGCAGTGGCTGGGTCGGCACCTGCAGCACCAGCTGGTCTGGGGGACGCGGGGGTCCTGTCACACCAGAGGGATCCCGTTTTCACGGGGACCCCTCATTGGGGCACAAAATATACCAGGGGTCCCCAATTCCAGAAATAGGGTCCCCCCAAACTGGGATTGTCTGGGATGTCCCCGTGTGCAGGGGACAAGCTCTGGTCACACCAATGGAGCGGAGTCCACCCAAAGCCCTCGGGGTCCCTGCAGAGGGCAGGTTGGGGACACCCAAACTCCCCTCACCATCTAAGATTCTCACAAAGGCGCTGTGCCCGCTGCCAGGTCTGTCACACGTGTAGGTGCCACTCTCAGTGACAGTGAAGTGGTCGGGCGCCTCCAGCCACCAGCGCTGCCCGTCCTTGTACCAGGTGGTGGCACCGGCGGTCCCCGAGCCCTGGCAGGTCAGTGTCACCTGGTCCCACAGCACCGCCGGCCTCCAGGGGGGCTCCACCAGGAGCTGGGTGGTCTGGGCACCTGCAGGTGACAGGGGACACCAGCCTGCCAGGGTCAGCGCGGGGCTGGGGACAGTGGGGTGGGGACATGGCATCCCCTGAGGACTCACCAGCGAGGCCGAGGGTCTGGGCTGGAAGGGAGAAGGGACAGGGCTGGGTGGGGACAGCAGCACCTGGGGGACATGGTGTGGTGTCTGTCCCCAGACTGTCTGCAGTGGGAACACTGGTGTAGCACAGAGATCTTGAGGACAGGGACACCTCAGTCACCCTGGGCTGAGGCAGGACATGGGGACACTGTGGACACCCCATTCTCCTACAGGTCACCACCACCATCCTCACAGCCCTGGTCCCATCAGCAACATCTCCATGGCCCAGTGCCCGTCATCCCATTGCAATGGCGCCTGTCTTCATGCCCCATCAGCATGGTACACGGCCCTTGTCCCTGTTCCTGCATCCCTGTCCCCCTGTTCATGTCCCCACAGCCACCCCACTCCTCTGCTCACACTGGGGTCCATGCCCACACACTGCCTCTGTGGGCCATGGGGACCTCAGGGGACACCCCAGCCCCCCTGTGCCCCCTCCCCACCGGTCTCTGCCCCACCAGGGCCCATCCCCGGGGTGTCAGGCCCGTGCCCGGGGCACTCACCCCACAGGAGCAGCGCCACCTTCCCGGCCATCCCCGTGTCCCCGGCCATGTGCACTGGCTGTCACTCGCTGCTCTGGCGGCTCTTCGGATGAAGAGGAAGGAAGAAAGGTCACACCTCCCCCCCCATGTGTAGGTGGCCCTTGGTAGGGGCAGGGTGGGGGATGGGTGGAGACACAGCAGGGGACAGGCTGGGGACATTATGGGATAGTCTGGGGGCTCAGTGGGGGATGGTGTTCCCAGGAGTGGGGGGCTCAGGGGATGTGGGGAACCAGGGGTGGGTGTCCAGGAGAATGGGGGTCCAGGGGAATTGGGGTCTCCATGTCTCGGGTGATTCAGGGATGGGGGTTCTGCAGGAAAAGTTTTCCCCAGGGGTTTTGGGTCATGGAATATGGGTCCCAGGGTTGGGGGTCCAGGGGAGAAAAGGGGACCCTTGGGAAGAGTGGTTATGGGGGAAGAAGCAGCCCATGGGATGGGATCAAGGCAATGGTGGTCCTGGGCAATGGGAGTCCTGGGATGGGGGCCCCAGGGAGCAGAGACCATGGGAATGGGGGTCCCATGGTTGGGTTCCCAGGGGAATGGGGTTCCCAGGGATGGGCAGTGGCTGAGTGGGCACGGGGGTCTCCGCTCCTGCCCTCGGTGCCTCAGATTTTGGGATGACTCAGAGCCCAGCACAGCCCCCACAGTGTGCTCATGGCCAGGGGGGCACCCCAAGGGTGGAGGCTCTGGGTCTGTGCCCCACACACCCCTGGGCTTTTCCCATCCCCCCATTTCCTGGCTCAGCCATCCCAGGGAACACCTGAGCAGGGAACGGTGGGGGGATCCCAGGAAGGGGCCAAGGGGGCTGGGGGGTGCAGGCAGTGTTTGGGGGCTGTGGGGGATGAAAGACTTTCACTTTCTCTTTCCTGCAGCACAAGGAAGAGGCCATTTATGCTGAGCTGAGGCCGTGGGTTCTGTCCTGGGGGGCACATCCAGAGGGGTCCTGCCCTGAGGGAAAAGGGCTGCTCTGCTGTGGTGACACCTGGGTCGTGTCCCAGGGTCTTGTCCCAGAGGGTTCCTCGTTCTGGAGGTGCCATGTCCTTGGGGATTCCTGTCCCAGAGGTGGCACATCCTGGAGGGCCCTGAGCACTCTCACTGACCCCAGTGGCGCCCTGTGACACCTGGGCTGCCCAAACTTAAGGGGGCACCTGGTGGGATCTTGCCCTGATGATGGTAAATGCCAGGCCAAATTAGGGTCAATTTCCTGATGACAAATTGGTTGAGACAAAATCATACATCCAGGGAAAAAATCCAAAACCTTTTCCCACACCATTCTTTTCCCCAATAAAAAGGAAACTCAGCAAAAATCGAACTGACGATATCGAAAATGGTCTGGTTGATAAAATGCTTTTTATCGTTCCTTTCCCAAAAAGTCACGCACAATAAAATCTGAAACAAATCACAAAGAAATGAGACTTTCTAGTTCCCTTTGGGAGCCCATTGGTGCATCCCACAGCAGCGTTTGCTTGTTGATAACACAGAGTGTGGAATCTCCCTGAATGTCCAGCAGGTCCATGGGATTGTTCCCGGCCTGCTGGGCAGCAACCCAGCCCACAGGGAAGGCTTTGGTTGGGCCCATTTAGGAACTCTGCCCATTTTCCTCCTTCCCACCCTCAAACTTGATTTACCTCCCATGGCTTCAGCTCCCAACAGGGGAGAAACTCTGTCCATCCTTGGAACAGAGCACAGGAATCCGTGGAAATGCCCGTGTGTCCCTCAGGGTCTGCTTCCCTGGGAAATGCACTCCACCCTGCCCTGAATTCCCCTGCCTGGGCACTCCCTGCTCCTGCTGGGACACCCCTGTTCCCCAGATCCACGGCTGGAGGCCCTGCTCAGTATTTCCACACTTTTCCCTCTCTTGTGGTGTCCACATCCAGAACACAAACATTCTTTCTGGGAGGTTCCAAAGGGCTGCAGGTTTTGTTCAGGAAGGAGGGTCCCGGTCAGGTTGTTGAGCAGATGGGTGTGGGATCTGCAGAACTTCTGGGGCTCTCTCAGCCCCTTGCTGAGAGGGACAAAATGATCAATTGCTGCATTTCCAGACTGCTTCCCTCAGAGCTGCCCCTGCAGGGCGGTTTGCAGCCAGCCCTGCTCTGAAAACCATCAAAGGCCCTCGCAGAGCCACTGCTTGGGCTCCCATTGGCTTTTGTGCTTCTTGCAGGGCCCAGCAAAGCACAGCCAGGCCTTTTCCTGCCACAGAATTGTCACCTTTGCAGCAGCTCTAAAGCTGCCAGAATCAAAGCCAAGGGGGCGGGGGGAGCCTCAGGTCGTGGCTGCCACCTGGGGCTGGCCAGAGCCGGGCTGGCCAATGCCCATCCCTGTGCACTGGGGCTGGGCCATGGCTGGGCCCCACACTTGGATGGCCACTGGCTTCAAGGAGGAGGAGTTGGGGAGCTCCTTCCTGCCTGGGGCTCCATTCCCGAGCTGCTCTTGCCGGCTCACATCCTGCAGGGGATGAGTGAGAATGGAGGAGTCTGGACCCCTCCCGGAGCTGCCATCCCCCAGGACAGGACCCCCTTGGCCAGCATGTGTCCCCCCCAGGACAGGATCCCCCCAGGACAGGACCCCCCTGGATTTGCCCCTAGGACAGAACCCGCCCCCCGTGTGACACTCAGCACAAACGGCCTCTTCCTTCTGCTGCAGGAGAGAGAAAGTGAAAGTGTTGAGGGACACAGCCCGACACCCCCATCCCCCACAGCCTCCCACCCTCCCTGCAGACCCCTCACCCCTGCTTCCCCCCCCCTGGGGTCCCTCCAACCCGTTCCCTGCTCAGGTGCTCCCCAGGATCATCAAGGCATGAACTGGGGGGTTGTGAAATTGAGGGGAAAAAGGAAGGAAATGTATAATGAGGAGATGAAAAAGGTCCTTGGGGGTGGGGGAACACAGACCCAGAGCCCCTCAGAACCCACCTGGTGATCACCAGTCCACGAGCACCTTGGGGGAACTTGCTGGGCTCTGGGTCACCCCAAAATCTGAGGCACCCAGGGAAGGAGCTGTGACCCACAGGCCAGAACAGCAGCTGCCCATGTCTGGCCTCCTAATTCCTTATGTTCCCCCTCCCTGGGACACCCATCCCACAACTGCCATTCTTCAGGGTCTCCATGGCCCAGGACCCCATGTCCACGGAACCCTCTCCCATTCATTACATCCCCTACAACCTCCCTTCCCGCAGGACATTGACTGTCCCAGGACTCCTCAATCACATGGGATCCCACATTCTCCCTGCACCTGTCCCCTGGCACACCCATCCCATGACCCCAAATCCCTGGAGCCCATGTTCCCCTGTCATTCCCATCCTTGTGTCCCTCCAGCCCTGGGGCCTCCCTTTCCCATTGCACCCCCATTCCTGGTGACTCCCCCTCCTCAGGACCTCCATTCCCCAGGGACCCCATCCCTGGCTCCCCAACCCCCTGAGCCCCCACTCCTGAGAACTCCATGTCACATCTTGGGCCACCCAGCCTTGTCCCCAGCCTGCCCCACCCTGCCCACAGCGTGTCCCCAGCTTGTGGCCACCCCACCCCCACAAAGGGCCATCTCCACATGATGATAAGACCTGACCTTGCCTTCTTCCACCCTGGCCAAAGAGACACCACCCGGGGGACAGCCACCCCTGGGAGTATGTGACAGCCAGCCTGGATGGCCGGGGACACGGGGATGGCCGGGAAGGTGGCGCTGCTCCTGTGGGGTGAGTGCCCCCGGCACGGGCCTGACACCCCGGGGATGGGCCCTGGTGAGGCAGAGA
Organism: Chamaea fasciata; assembly: GCF_029207755.1. Lineage (NCBI taxonomy): Eukaryota > Metazoa > Chordata > Aves > Passeriformes > Sylviidae > Chamaea > Chamaea fasciata. The sequence continues at coordinate 625,160 of NW_027094116.1, read as the reverse complement.
CCGGTGGGGAGGGGGCACAGGGCGGCTGTGGGGTCCCCTGACGTCCCCAAGGCCGGCAGAGCCAGTGCACGAATGGTGCCAGGGTTGTGGGGTGGGTGTGGGGACAGGAACAATGGGACAGGAATGTTGGGACAATGATGGAACACAGGGATTTGGGGAGGCACCATGGGGCTGGTGGGGGTGACCTGTGCCAGTATGGGGTGGTTCTGGTGTCCCCATTTCCAGGGTGTCCACAGTATCCCCGTGTCCTACCTGAGCATAGGGTGGCCGTGATGTCCCTGCCCCTGAGGGGTCTGTGCCACACAAGCACAGTTTGTGGACAGCCCCAACACTTCATGCCCTGGTGCTGCTGTCCCTGCAGTGGCACCCCTCCCAGCCCTGTCTCTTCTCCCTTCCAGCCCAGACCCTCGGCCTCGCTGGTGAGTCCTCGGGGGATGCCATGTCCCCACCTCGCTGTCCCCAGCCCCGTGGTGGCCCTGGCAGGCTGGTGTCCCCTGTCACCTGCAGGTGCCCAGACCACCCAGCTCCTGGTGGAGCCCCCCTGGAGGGCGGTGGTGCTGTGGGACCGGGTGACACTGACCTGCCAGGGCTCGGGGACTGCCGGTGCCACCACCTGGTACAAGGATGGGGAGCAATGGTGGCAGAAGGGTCCCGACCACTTCACTGTCACTGAGAGTGGCACCTACAGGTGTGACAGATCCGGAACACGGAGCAGCCGTACCGTGAGAGTCTTAAATGGTGAGGGGGGTTTGGGTGTCCCCAACCAGGCATCTGTGGGACCCAGTGGTCTCTGGGTGGGCTCCACTCTGTGTGTAAGCTCCTGGTGTGACCAGAGCCCATCCCCTGCACACAGGGACATCCCAGAGCATCCTGATCTGAGGGGACGCTGTTGTGGCACTGGGAACACTTGCTGCGCTGGACATGTTCCAATGGGGGCCCCGGTGCTATTGGGAAAGCACAGACCCTCACAATGTGACGGGATCCACTTGTCTGCCAGATTGGCTGGTGCTGCAGGGGCCGGCATGGCCACTGCTGGAGGGGGACACGGTGACACTGCGCTGTCGCAGCTGGCAGGACAAACCGCTCATCAGAGTGCGATTTTACCGTGGGGATGAGAGTATGAGATTCCTCCATGGGACGGAGCTGTCCATGTCGCCTCTGCAGCTGCACCGCAGCGGCCACTACAGCTGCGGGGCCTGGCTGGACTCCTGGATATCACAGGACTGGAAAGAGGTCAGTGCCAGTGCTAGTGACAGTGCACGGTGAGCACCCCACTGCCTCCACCCTGACACCCCAGCAGTCCCTCCCCAGGGACTTGGGGTCACAAACCCCCTCCCCTCTCCTTCCCAGAGCTCTTCACGGTGCCGGTGCTGGAGGGTCCCCCAGAGCTCATCGAGGGGTCCTCCCTCAATCTCAGCTGCCTCAGCACTCCCAACCCCCTGCGGCACCCAGCCCCCCTCCTGCACCTCTTCTACCGGGACGGGCAGTTGGTGGGGGGCCCACAGGTGTCCTCGCAGCTCCTGGTGCCCGCCGTGGGGGTCTCCAACTCGGGGAATTACAGCTGCCAGGTATGCCCCGAGGGGGGGGCCGTGCGGAAGAGCAGCGCCCGGCTCCGCGTCACGGTGCGCAGTGAGTGCAGGTATGGGCACGGGGAGCCCCCACAGCCATCCCAGGTCTCCCATCCCCGTTCAACCCTCTGTGTGCCGCCCTGCCTTCCCTGGGCTCTCCCTGCGTCCTCCCATCACCTTCCCTGCTGCCTGCATCCCTCACCAGGTCCCCTCACCCCTCCCCAGCTGCACCTCTCCCTCTCTGAGGTCCTTCCATTGTCCACAGGTCCCATCATCCCTGTCTGGGTCCCCAAAACCTTCCCTGTGGTTCCCTTCAACCCTCTCTATGTGTCTCCTGGCTGAATCTCTCACCCTGCCCTGGGGTCCCTTCCAGCCTTTTCCAAGCCTCTCTCCCATCTCTGGGCCCCCTTCTTCCTCACAGGGATCCCTCCATCCCTCTCTGATCCTCCCCCTCTCTAAATCCTTCACTGCTCCATGGTGACCTGCCACTCCTCCCATGTCCACAATCCTTCCTGTGTCCACCCGCAGGTATCCCACTCTCCAGGGTAGTGCAGCCTCCTGGGGGACAGGTGGCACAGGGTGACTGCCTGGTGCTGAGCTGTGCAGTGGCCACAGGGACAGGTCCCCTGTCATTCACTACACACTGGGGGTGGGGGTGCTCAGCCACCCTGCTGGGCAGTGGCCCCCACCTGGAGCTGTGGAACGCTGGGGACGAGAACAGTGGCCACACTGGTGCTGGGCCAGTGATGGGGACATCGTGGCTGAGAGCCCCACATTGAATGTCACTGTCCTGGGTGAGCAGGACCCTTGGGCTGAGGGTGATCCCACCCACAGCATCCCCAATTCCACACATTCCTATTCCACCCCAACCCCCCACACCATCCCCAATCCACCCCAGGTCACAGCCCCCACCCCTGGCTGTCACAGCCCAGGGGAACTGGGACCGTCTGGCTCCAGGTGTCCCCACCCAGGACATCCAGGCCATGGATCCCTAATGCCGCCTGTCACATGTCCCACTCCCCATCAGGTCACATTCACCCTACTGAGCGTGACTCTCCAGGGGAGTGAGACCCTTGGCATTGGGGTGATGCCCCCGTTGATTTGCCTCATCAGACCCATCACATCCCACCCACGCCATTCCGTGCCCCCCACGAGGTGACAGCCATTACCACACTTGGACACAGCTGCCCTCATCCCGTCCTCACCTCAGCCTCATCCCATCCTCATCCCTCCCCCCTCATCCATCACATGCCCTCATCCCACAGTACATGATGGCTCCACCCCATGGGGTCACTGTCCTGGCTGAAGGAGACCCTCTGTCTCCAGGTGCCACCACACAGACTCCCTCAATCCCCCAGGCTGGGTGCAGCCCCTCCTCCTGGCCTCAGCCCTGTCTCTGTCCCCACAGTGCCTGTGGCCAATGCCACCATCACCCCCGGTCCCCTGTCACACCAGGTGCACGCAGGTGACCCCGTGACCCTGCGCTGCTCGGTGCAGGTGGGCTCAGCCCCTGTCAACTTCACCTGGCTGCGCGATGGCCAGGAGGTGGCCCAGGGTCCCGTCCTGGAGCTTGGGAATGTCAGTGTGGGACATTCGGGCACCTACCAGTGCGTGGCCACCAACCAGCTGGGACAGGACGGGCACCGCGTGTTCCGGGCACTCAGCGCTGAGCTGGCCCTGAAGGTGACCCCTGGCTCACCCTGGGTCACAGGTGGGCTCACAAGAGGTCACCGGGGTGTTCAGGATCCCCTGAGTTCAAGGTGACCCCAATGTGTCCCCCTCTGTCCCCAGCAGTGGCTGAGAATGTCGGCAGGACCCTCCTGTTCCTGCTCCTGCTCCTGGCTGTCATCGGGGGCTGTCACTGGTGGCACCATTGGGGTGGGTGACAATGGGGGGATGGGGGTCCTGGAGTGAGGGGAAGCCCCCAGAGTGGGGGCAGAGACAGGGCAGCACCCAGGGCCCCTGAGCTGGGGGAAAGTGAGCCCACAGTGACCTCGGCTGGGGGTCCTGGGGGATTTGGGGGAAATTTGGAGGGTCTTGTTTGGGCTCCAAGGGCATCCTTGAGTGGGCTTTGAGGGACATTGGGATGGCACTGGAAGCTCCTGGAGGGTTTGGGGAGCTCTTGGAGAGCTGTGCAGGGATGTTGGGGGATCATTCTGGGGTCCTGGGGAATTTGGGGAGTACCTCTCTCTGCCGGGCTTTGGGTTCTGGGGCACAGAGGGTCGGGGACACTGGGGGGCTTGGGGACACTGCAGTGGTGTGGATGTTCTGGGGGGTTCAGGGGTGCTTGGAGTGTCCCATGGCAGAATCAGGGGTCTGGTGGGAATTGGGGCTCCAGTGGGGATTTGGGGGTCCTGTGGGTGGTTGGAGCTGCCAAAGTCCCAGGAAGGTTCAGGCGTCCCGGGGTTTTCATGGTCACGGTGACCTTCTCGTTGACCTCTCCTTTTCGTTGCAGCCACCATGAAGCCCCAGGACAGGTGTGGGGGGCTCTGGCTGGGACTCCCCTTTCCCCCTCCCCAGACACCTGTCAGACCTCCCCTTATCCCCACAGGATTCCCCCAGAGGAGGGGGCAGTGCTGCACCCCCACATCGTGGGCACTGAGCAGGCAGGGGGTGAGTACAGGGGGGGACAGGGACATGTCACCCACGGGTGTCACCCCCCACCCCGGTCCCCACAACCGGTGTCACTCTCAGGGCCCCCACGGGTGTCCCCTGGCCCTGCCCCACCTTGGGATCCACAAGTGACCAACATGGCGCTGCTGAGACCCTACGATGCACAGTAGGATAACCATGACACGTTTGTGAGTCTGCTGCGCCACTGGGGACATTGGCAGGGCTCAGAGGCATCGATTCCCCTCAGCGGTCCCTTCTTCCTCTTCATGGCACCCCACAGGGCTCGTCCATCCCTCACCCAGTGCTGAGCGGGCACATCACCCTATTCCTTCTTACTGTACTCAAAATTTGGCTGTCTGATTAAACTGTGTGAGAAACAAGGCTCAATCCTTCATATTTTTAAATATTCATAAGGGATAAATAAAGCGTAAAATGGACAGCAAACAGCGTGCTGGGTCCTTGGACACTACCAGAGGCACACGGTTATCTATAACAATTCTTCTCTTCCCTTCCCGCCTGGGCAGAGGTCCCCAGGTGCCGGCGGGGTCGGCCCCGCTCCGCCGCGTGGCCCCGGGCCTGGTGCGGCCTGGCCGGGCCCGGCCGCTGCTGGAGCCTTGGCAGGGCCGGGCCCGGTGGCTCCCGGGCAGGGCAGGGGAGGAGAGAACGCCCCGTCCCGGCCGGATGGGGCCTCCAGCGGCTGCTGACATCCTGCCGCTAAAGCCGCCCCCATGGCGGCCCCGGGAGGCCTCGCAGGGCCGGGCCGGGCCCCCAGCGCAGCCGGGCAGAGGAACGGGGGAAGCCCCCAGCGCGGCTTTGGAAGAATTCTTTACTATGAACAGCTCCAGACACCGGCACCAAGACCCCTTGCGGAGGGAGAGGCCCCAGCAGCTGGAGAGATCTTGCGGCCAAGAGCAGGGGCAGCTCTGCAGCCGTGCGGAGCGGCCCCGCAGCTGGAAATTGAATGCAGCCAGAACCCCGGAGATCCTGGCCCAGCCCTGGCATGGCCTGAATTTACCACCTTCGGCCACTGCCCGGGAGAACCATCACGGCCTCTGCAGACTGGGAGAATGGAAACTCCTCCTTTGCACGGATGGAACTTGCAGAGCACTCATCCTCTCTTAAGTGAGACAAAAGGACAGAGTGAAGCCACGTAGAGAGACAATATGAAGACATCAAAGTCGGTGATGGAGGAGTTGAATCTTAGATGGCAAGAGAAGGAGAAGATGCCTTGGTTTTCGGCTGAAACTCTTTTGTAGGCCATGGGAATGGACTGTGATATACTAGAATATCCCTCTAAGATGTTCTAGGAGATGGGAGTATACAAATTGTAGATCTGAGCAAAGGTTGTTGTGGTGAGCTAAGTAAATATTGAAGTAGTTGTGATCTTATGAGATGCTTGAACAGAGAGAGAGATGAGATGAAGATCTGCCCTCAGAAAGAGGAAAGATCTCTGTTCCTAGAGATGTAGAAAATCTTTGCTTTTGAACCGTTCATCTTTAAAATGGTACCCCATGAGTTTACATGGCCCATTACGCAGCTGTGGGAAGGCTGCGTGATATGGGAGGGACTTCACAAATGCAGGTTCAGAGGTGGCTGGTTTTGTGAGAATGAAAAAGCCACAAGAGAACTGTTCTTTCTTGTGGGGAAGTTTGCATGGCCAACCAGAAGAGACTTCTCTCTCTGAGAGAACTGAAGAAAGACTATTTTAGAGGTTGTAACTGAGCTAAAGTCTAGGTTTTGTCTTCTCTGCATGTTGTCAGAGAGAAAGAAAGGAGTTTGTGGGGAAGAGAGGAAGTGTTTTGAAGGTTTTTTTCTGATTCTTACTATTTTCTTTCTTGTCGTTTTGTTACTAAACCTGTCTTTATACCCTTTTAAGTTTTGAGCCTGCTTTGCTTTTCTCCTAATCTTACCTCACAGCAGAACAAAAAGTGAATCATTCTCGTGGGCACTCAAACCACTACACTAATTGGTGCTGTGACTCGGATACAGGAATTGGCAAACCTGAAACCACTACAATGCCATACTGCAGAGGAAATTGATATATTTTATTTCCTCACAAGGCCCCTGTTCTGTGGTTTGACAAATCTTGGTGACCTAGGAGTCAGTGGTAGATTCCTCTTTGCATTCTTACTTCCAATGTTCCTTTACTTGGTTCTTTTCAATGATATCTTACCACAGAGATAAGATACTCTACCAGTACGTGAAATCAACATTAGCTATTTGTCATGGGTTTTGTAAAGATCATATTATTCTTTTCCATCTGGGTGGAGCAGAATTGCTTATCTTTGCCCAAATGGGTCAGTGTCACTTATCAGATGGTGGAGTGCTACTTATCTCTCTTCATTGTTTCACTACTTCCATGTGAATGTCTTCTCCTAATGGACCATTGAGAGCTCATCAATGACATTACACTTTACACTGCACTATTGTAAGCTGCTGCACAGAGGGAGGAGGAGCCAAACCATCTTAACCTAGATACAAAGGAGCCACAGTCCCACTAGGTATCCAGTTTTTCCACCGGATCCCTGGTGGAAGACCGGACGCATCTCACCATTACTGGACCCTTTTTCTTTAATGGGACCATCTCTACTCCAACAGAACCGCATCAGCCACTCCAGGAGGGCTTACTCTGAACTGCTTCCAACACCCTGACCGACAGGGTGTCAGGATGTATTTCTGACTCCGTCAGGGTTTTCTAGGATTTCTTGTTTGTTTATATGTTTGCTTATTCTTCTGTACTACAACATCTGTATTTTTATATCCCTAGTAAAGAACTGCTATACCTATTCCCAAAATCTTTGCCTGACAGCCTTTTAGTTGCAAATTTATGATAATTTGGAAACGGGGGAGAGGGGCGTACATTTTAAGGGAGACTCCAACCCTCCCTGGAAGATACCTGTCTATCTAAACCAAGACAGGGGGGCTGTGGGGGATGAAAGATTTTCACTTTCTCTTTCCTGCAGCAGAAGGAAGAGGCCGTTTATGCTGAGCTGAGGCCGTGGGTTCTGTCCTGGGGGGCACATCCAGAGGGGTCCTGCCCTGAGGGAAAAGGGCTCCTCTGCCGTGGTGACACCTGGGTCGTGTCCCAGGGTCTTGTCCCAGGGGATTCCACGTTCTGGGGGTGCCACATCCTCGGGGATTCCTGTCCCAGAGGTGGCACATTCTGCGGGGCCCTGAGCATTCTCGCTGTCCCCAGTGGGACCCTGTGACCTCTGGGGTGCCCAAACTTAAGGGGGCATTTGATACAACCTTGCCCTGATGATGGTAAATGCCAAATTTGGTTGAATCCCCTGATGCCCATTTGACTGAGACAAAATTATACAACCATGAAATAAAGGCAAAAATATTTTCCCAAAACACTTTTTTTCCCAATAAAAAATAACTTCAGCAAAAATCAAACTGACAATGTATAAAATGGTCTGGTCGATAGAATCCTTTAAATCATTGCTCTTCCAACAAGTCGCTCACAATAAAAACGCATCCCACAGAAATGAGACTTTCTGGTTCCCTTTAGGAGCCCATTGGTGCATCCCACAGCAGCGTTTCCTTGTGCATAACACGGAGTGTGGAATCTCCCTGAGTTTCCAGCAGGTCCATGGGATTGTTCCCGGCCTGCTGGGCAGCAACCCAGCCCACAGGGAAGGCTTTGGTTGGGCCACATTTAGGAACTCTGCCCATTTTACTCCTTCCCACCCTCAAACTTGATTTACTTCCCATGGCTTCTGCTCCCAACAGGGGAGTAACTCTGTCCATCCTTGGAACAGCGCACAGGAATCCGTGGAAATGCCCGTGTGTCCCTCAGGGTCTACTTCCCTGGGAAATGCACTCCACCCTGCCCTGAATTCCCCTGCCTGGGCACTCCCTGCTCCTGCTGGGACACCCCTGTTCCCCAGATCCACGGCTGGAGCCCCTGCTCAATATTTCCACACTTTTCCCTCTCTTCTGGTGTCCACATCCAGAACACAAACATTCTTTCTGGGAGGTTCCAAAGGGCTGCAGGTTTTGTTCAGGAAGGAGGGTCCAGGTCAGGTTGTTGAGCAGATGGGTGTGGGATTTGCAGAACTTCTGGGGCTCTCACAGCCCCTTGCTGAGAGGGACAAAATGATCAATTGCTGCATTTCCGGACTGCTTCCCTCACAGCTGCCCCTGCAGGAGGGTTTGCAGCCAGCCCTGCTCTGAAAACCATCCAAGGCCCTCGCAGAGCCACTGCTTGGGCTCCCATTGGCTTTTGTGCTTCTTGCAGGGCCCAGCAAACCACAGCCAGGCCTTTTCCTGCCACAGAATTGTCACCTTTGCAGCAGCTCTAAAGCTGCCAGAATCAAAGCCAAGGGGGCGGGGGGAGCCTCAGGTCGTGGCTGCCACCTGGGGCTGGCCAGAGCAGGGCTGGCCAATGCCCATTCCTGTGCACTGGGGCTGGGCCATGGCTGGGCCCCACACTTGGATGGCCACTGGCTTCAAGGAGGAGGAGTTGGGGAGCTCCTTCCTGCCTGGGGCTCCATTCCCAAGCTGTGGTGACACCTGGGTCTTGTCCCAGGCTCTTGTCCCGAGGGGTTCCTTGTTCTGGGGGTGCCACGTCCTTTGGGATTTCTGTCCCAGAGGTGGCACATCCTGTGCACCTCGGTCCTGGGGGGCCCTTCAGCATTAACTCTGTCCCCAGTGGGGCCTTGTGACTTCTGGGGTTCCCAAATTTACAGGGCACCTGTTACAACTATGCCCTGGGAATGGTAAATTCCAGGCTAAATTTGATTCAATTCCCTGATGCCAAATTGATTGAGATGAAATTATACATCCAAGAAATAAGGAAACTGAGCCAGGAAATAGGGGGATGGAAAAAGCCCAGGGGTGTGTGGGGCACAGACCCAGAGCCTCCACCCTGGGGTGCCCCCCTGGCCATGAGCACACTGTGGGGGCTGTGCTGGGCTCTGAGTCACCCCGAAATCTGAGGCACCCAGGGCAGGACCGGAGACCCCCGTGCCCACCCAGCCACTGCCCATCCCTGGGACCCCCATTCCCCTGGGAACCCAACCATGGGACCCCCATTCCCTTGGTCTCTTCTCCCTGGGACCCCCATCCCAGGACTCCCATTGCCCAGGACCACCATTGCCTTGATCCCATCCCATGGGCTGCTTCTTCTTCCATAACCACTCTTTCCGAGCGTCCCCTGTTTCTCCCCTCTGCACCCCCAACTCTGGAACCTACACCCCATTACCGGAAATCTCTGGGGACCATGTTTTGGATGACCCCCATCCCTGAATCCCTCCTGGAATGGAGACCCCAATTCCCCTGGACCCCCATTATCTTGGACACCCGGCCTTAATTTCCCACATCCCCTGAGGCCCCCACTCCTGGGAACACCATCCCCCACTGAGCCACCAGACTATCCCATAATGTCCCCAGCCTGTCCCCTGCTGTGTCTCCACCCATCCCCCACCCTGCCCCCACCAAGGGCCACCTACACGTGGGGACGAGGTGTGACCTTTCTTCCTTCCTCTTCATCCGAAGAGCCGCCACCCAGGGGACCGGTGGCCACAGCAGCGAGTGACAGCCAGTGCACATGGCCGGGGACACGGGGATGGCTGGGAAGGTGGCGCTGCTCCTGTGGGGTGAGTGCCCAGGCACGGGCCTGACACCCCGGGGATGGGCCCTGGTGAGGCAGAGACCGGTGGGGAGGGGGCACGGGGGGGCTGGGGTGTCCCCTGAGCTCCTCAAGGCCGGGACAAAGGAACCAGGATGCAGGGACAGGGACAAGAGTCACGCACGTACCATGCAGATGGGCCAGCGGGACTGGTGCCATGGGAAAGGGATCACAGACGTGGGGCCATGGGGGTGTGGCTGTAGGGACAGGTGCTGTGAGGATTGCGGTGGTGACCTGTGCAAGCATGGGGTGTCCACAGTGTCCCCATGTCCTGCCTCAGCCCAGGGTGACTGAGGTGTCTCTGTCAGCAAAACCTCTGTGCTACACCAGTGTTACCCTTGGGGAGAGTTTGGGGACAGACATCACACCATGGTCCCCCCAAATGGTGCTGTCCCTCCAGTGCCACCACCACCCAGCCCCTGTCCCTTCTCCCTTCCAGCCCAGACCTTCGGCATCGCTAGTGAGTCCTTGGCAGATGCCATGTCCCCACCCCACTGTCCCCAGCCCCGTGGTGACCCTGGCAGGCTGGTGTCCCCGGCAGGCTGGCGTCCCCTGTCACCTGCAGGTGCCCAGACCACCCAGCTCCGGGTGGAGCCCCCCTGGAGGCCGGCGGTGCTGTGGGACTGGGTGACACTGACCTGCCAGGGCTCGGGGACAGCCGGTGCCACCACCTGGTACAAGGACGGGCAGCGCTGGGGGCAGGAGGTCCGGGAGAAGTTCGTTGTCACTGAGAGTGGCACCTACACATGTGACAGACCCGGCAGTGGGCTCAGCCCCCCCATGATGGTCTTAAATGGTGAGGGGGGATCTTAAATGATATGGGTTCTTCCCTGAGAGGTCTGGGGGGCTCACTTACAAGGATTGCCTCACACCTGTCGTGTGGCAAGAGCCTGTCCCCTGCACTCAGGGACATCCCATTGTATCCCAGGGTGATGGGACACCCATGGTTACACGTGTGCCGTGGGGTTGCTCCTGGTGCCCCTGAGATCCTCCCATGCCATGGAGACTCCTCCCAGATGTCCCCGGTGCCATGGGTGCCCACCTTGGACCTGTCTGGTGCATCTCAGTTCAATGGGACTCTCCTGTCCCACAGACCAGCTGGTGCTGCAGGTGCCAACACAGACACTGCTGGAGGGGGACACGGTGACACTGCGCTGCCGGGTCAGGCCAGACACATCGGTCAGCAGGGTGCAGTTTTACAAGGACAAGAAGGATCTGGGGATGTTCCTGAGGGGGACCGAGCTGTCCCTGTCCCCTCTCCAGCAGAACCACAGTGGCCGCTACCACTGTGAGGGTTTGGTGAGCTTGTGGCCATTATCGTCATCTCCAGTGACAGTGGCAGTACACGGTGAGCGCACCCACGGCTGGAATTCCAGTATCCTGAAACCTCCAAAGCCACATCCCAGGGGACTCAGAATCAGTCCTTCCCTCATCTCCTTCCCAGAGCTCTTCACCTTGCCGGTGCTGGAGGGTGCCCCCGAGCTCATCGAGGGGTCCCCCCTCAATCTCAGCTGCCTCAGCACCCCCAGCCCCCTGCGGCCCCCAGCCCCCCTCCTGCACGTCTTCTACCGGGACGGGTAGTTGGTCGGGGGCCCTCAGGTGTCCCCGCAGCTCCTGGTGCCCACCGGGGGGGTCTCCAACTCGGGGAATTACAGCTGCCATGTGCGCTCCGAGGGGGGGACCGTGCAGAAGAGCAGCGCCCGGCTCTGCGTCACGGTGCGCAGTGAGTGCGGGGATGGGCACGGGGAGCCCCCACAGCCTCTTCGTGTCCCCTGCCATGCCTCGGGACCCCCATTCCTGCTTGGACCCCCCATGCCTGTCGGAGGACATGCATCCTTTCCCAACTCCCTCGCCAAGTGCGCCAGCCCTTCCTGGGTACCCCCATCTTTCTGATGAAATTTTTCCACGTCCTTGCATCACTGCTCAGGTCCCCCTCCATGTCCCTCCATCCCTCTCTGGGTCCCTTCACCCATTCCTGGTTCATCCCCACTCCCCTCTGATCTCCCCTCATGGTCCCCAGGTCCCACCATACCCTCCCTGTGGTGCCCCCTCAGTCCGCTCCAGCTGTCCCCTCCCTGAACTCCCCACCATTTCTTGGGTTTTTTTTCCAAGCCCCCCATCAGCTCTGGGCCCTCTCTTCCTCACTGGGGTCCCCCTGCCCCTCGAAAAATCCACCCATGTCCCTCACTGTCCCCTGGTTTCACTCCCTCCCGCAGGGGTCCTGCTCTCGGGAGTGTTCGTGTCAGCGCAGCTCCCCGGGGGTCAGGTGGCACTGGGTGACCGCCTGGTGCTGAACTGTGCCGTAGCTGCAGGGACAGGTCCCATGTCCTTCACGTGGCACCGGGGGGACTTGGGGACACCGCTGGGCACCGGCCCCTGCCTGGAGCTGCAGCATGTTGAGGACAATGTCAGCGGCCAATACCAGTTCCGGGTCAGTGATGGAGACAGTGTGGCTGAGAGTGTTCCCCTGAATGTCACCGTCCTGGGTGAGCATGACCCTCAGGCTGGGGGTGGCCTCACCCTCAGCACCCTCCAGAAAACTCTCATCCCCGTGTCCCCGTCCCTCTTGCTGGCTGCCAGCCATTCCCCCATCCTCAGACCCATCTCTGTGTCCCCGCAGTGCCCGTGGCCAATGCCACCATCACCCCCAGTCCCCTGACACACCACGTGCACGCAGGTGACCCCGTGACCCTGCGCTGCTCGGTGCAGGTGGGCTCAGCTCCTGTCAACTTCACCTGGCTGCACAACGGGCAGGAGGTGGCCCGGGGTCCCATCCTGGAGCTTGGGAACGTCAGTGTGGGACATTCGGGCACCTACCAGTGCGTGGCTACCAACCAGCTGGGACAGGACGGGCACCGCGTGTTCCGGGCACTCAGCCCTGAGCTGGCCCTGGAGGTGACACCACGTGGACACTGGAGCAGAGGTGGGGTCACATAGGGTCATTGGGATTGCAGGACCCCCAAAACGACAGGTGACCCCACTGTGTCCCTTCTGTCCCCAGCAGTGGCCACAGGGGTTGGCGTGTCCCTCCTGTTCCTGGTCCTGCTCGTGGGTGCAGCTGCGGGCTGGCACCGGTGGAACAACATGGGTGGGTGACAATGGGGGCAACGGGGGCCCTGGGGAGGTGGGAGGCCACCTGGAATGCGGGGGTGATGGGTGACACTCACAGCTCCTGGTTTGGGCAGTGCTGAGTGCTCAGGGTCCTCAAGGATTTTGGGTGTTGTTGGAGGGTCTTGCAGGGATGTTGGGGGTTCTCTCAGGGATCCTGGGGGAATTTGGAGGATCCCCCACTCTGCCAGCATTGGCTTCTTGGCACTCACAAGGTCCAGAGCACTTGGGTGGTTCAGGGGTTCTGGGGGCCATCAGGGATGCTCAGGGGTTCTGGGAGAATCTGAGGGCCCAGTAGGGTGCCAGGATTTCTGAGGGGGCCTTGGGGATCCCGCAGTTACCTTTCCCCTCTTTCCTTTCTAGAGTCCAGGAAGCAGCAGGAAAGGTGAGTGGGGGGCTCAAACCACACTGTCCCCTTTTACCCCAACCCCAAGACCTCCCATTCCCCCCCACACATCCCCTTTATCCCCGCAGGGCCCCCCCGGATCCCCCGGCCCCCCCAGAGGAGGGGGAGGTGCTGTACACCCACGTCGTGAGCACCAGGCAGATGGGGGGTGAGTACAGGGTGGGACACACACACAGGGACACGTCACCCAAGAGTGTCACCCCCACCCAGATCCCACAGCCAGTGTCTCTCACAGCGTTCCCCCGTGCCACCACGCTCCAGGATCCCCAGGTGACCTACGCGGAGCTGCGGGGACCCCATGGGCGACAGTGGGAACTCAGTGACACCTACGGGAATGTGCTGTGACACTCGGGGCTCCAGTGGGCACTGGGGGGCTCTGGGGGAACTGGGGGGCAGTGGGGGACCCCACCCATGGGCAGTCACACATGTGTCCCCCCTCCTGCTCCCATGGGTGCTCAACATTCACGGGTAGATGAGCACAAGGGAGGGGTCATGTGTGAGGCTGCACAGGGCACCCAGAACTCCCCATGCCCCCAGAATCTCCAAGGGCTTCCCCACCCTCCTTCCACTACCACAACTGGCTTCCCATTCCACATCCAAGTGCTCCCAGCACCCTCAGAGACTTCCCCATTCTCTCCTCACTGTGCTCCCAGTACCCTCAGGGGCTCCCTATTTCCCCTCCCAGTGCCTCTCCATTGCTCCCAGTAGATCCGGGTGTTTTCCATTCTGTCTCCCAGTACCCCTGTGCTCCCACTGGCTCTGCAATCCCCCTCTCAGCACTCTGAGAACACCCATGGACTCGTTTCCCTGTTATTTGGCCCAAAATGCAGCTTTTGGTTCAACTGGCAGAAATGGTGTTTCTTTGTTCAGTTCTGTCGGGCTTTAGGAATGGGATTCTCCAGTTCTGGGCTGACACTAGAACCAGGGGCTGCTGCCCCTCCCCTTGCCAGTGGAGGCACAAAAGGCAAATGTCCCAAAGGGCTGACAGAAAACAATTTCCGGCAAACAGCAATGACAGAACAAAACCAACAGCAACAAGGTTCAGAATCCCTGAGGGTCAAAAAAGGAACAATTTCCAGGGAAAGCCCCTGAAAGGGGAAAACTCGGGATCCTTCCCCCAGACAGTTTCTTCCACCAGAGGAACCTGGCAGGGCCCTGGACTTTCATTGCTCTGATGGCCAAAGCAGCTTTCAGGAGGCTCTGGATTCTCTTCTCCCCTGTCCCAAACATGTCCTCTGCTGTGTTCCGCACACGATGATGTCTCAAAGGCCCTGTGGGTGTTCCCGAGCCTCCCCCTTTTCCAAGCCAGTCAGAATGAGTGAGTCCATGGCACAGGGTGGGTCTGAGTTTCCAGTCGGTTCCAGAGCTTTGGACATCCCTCCAGCTCAAGGCAAACTGTGACCTGCCCTCTGCTGCCAAAAAGATGTATCCTGCTGTAAAGGTGTCTGCCAAGGCAGGCTGGAACCTGCCTTGGAATGGAAAATTTGACCACCTTCCCTCCAAAGTATTATCATTTTGAAGTTAAGGGGCTTCCAGGCAAAGACATGGGAAGAGGAATAACAGTTCTTCACTAGAATATCTATAACCAGACAAACAAACAACACCGCCACCAACAACAAACAAAAGCACAAACCCAGTCCCAGCCGTCTCGGGGCTGCAGGCACTTCCCCTGCGGTGCAGTTCCGGGCACAGCCGGCAGGGGCGCTGGTGGCTCCCGGCCGGGCAGGGCGGGTGCGATGATTCCCCCGCGGCTGCAGAGGGCGCTGTGACGCCAGCTCGGCTGTCTCTCTCTCCATGGTTAATGGAGACTCAGCGGGCGGGAGAGAGAGAGAAGCGTCCTTCCCTCACTGACAGGGCTGGGGGGCAGCCGGGAACGGTGCCGCTCCAGATGGCAAAATGGACTGCGGCAAGAACCCTCGGAGTGGCGGCTGGAACGGTGGGAGGAGGCACACCCAGGGTGGCAAAGGAAGTTTATCAAAACCTCCCAAGCTGTAGCATGAGCTACGAGGCTCGGGTGGGACACGGGTTGTTGGGTTCAAGTGTAGGAAAAGCCAAAGCAGCCACAGAAAACAGCGGAGCTGGGCAGCCACAGCCGTGCTCCAGCAAAACAGCTGCCGCCTGCAGCCAGGAGCCTTGTTTCTCGCAATTTAATCAGAAAGCTGAATTTTGGGTACAATAAGGGGTCACGTGCCAGCCCGGCACTGGGCAAGGGAACGAGGAGTCCTGTGGGGTGCAGTGAAGAGGAAGAAGGGACTGCTGAGGGGAACCGATGCCTCCCAGTGCTGCCGGTGTCCCCAGTGTCACAGCACACCCTCAAAGGTGTCATCAGGGTCCTGCTGTCGCTTGTAGGGTCTCGGCAGCTCCATGTTGGTCACTTGTGGATCCCGAGGAGGGGCAGGGCCTGGGGTCACTTGGGGAGGCCCTGAGAGTGACACTGGTTGTGAGGGCCTGGGTGAGCGGTGACACTGGTGGGTGACGTGTGCCTGTCCCCCCCTGTACTCACTCCCTGCCCACTCGGTGCCATCAATGTGGGGTCCCAGCACTTCCCCCTCTTCTGGGGGGGTCCTGTGGGGATAAGGAAGGTCTGAGGGGTGTCTGTGAAACGGGGAAAGGGGAGTCCTTGCTGGAGACCCCCACTCACCTTTCCTGGGGCTTCGTGGTTGCTGCAAGGAAAAGGAGAGGGGGTGACCATGGAGACCCCGAGACCCCTGAACCTTCCTGGGACCCCAGCAGGTCCAACCAGCCACAGGACCCCCAAACTCCCACAGGACCCCAGAAAGATTTCCCTAAATCCCTGCACAGCCCTCCAAGAGCTGCCCAAACCCTCCAGGAGCTCCCAATGCCACCCCAATGTTCCTCAAAGCCTACCCAGGGATGGCCCTGGAGCCCAACCAAGACCATCGAAATTCCCCCCAGACCCCCCAGGACCCCCAGCCGACATCACTGTGGGCTCCGTTTCCCCCAGCTCAGGGGCCCTGGGTGCTGCCCTGTCTCTGCCCCCACTCTGGGGGCTTCCCCTCACTCCAGGACCCCCATCCCCCCCATTGTCACCCACCCTGGCGGTGCCAGCAGTGACAGCCCCCGATGACAGCCAGGAGCAGGAGCAGGAACAGGAGGGTCCTGCCGACATTCACAGCCACTGCTGGGGACAGAGGGGGACACATTGGGGTCACATTAAACCTCGGCGATCCTGAACACCCCGGTGACCCCATGTGACCTCACCTGTGACCCAGGGTGAGCCAGGGATCACCTCCAGGGCCAGCTCAGGGCTGAGTGCCCGGAACACGCGGTGCCCGTCCTGTCCCAGCTGGTTGGTGGCCACGCACTGGTAGGTGCCCGAATGTTCCACACTGACGTTCCCAAGCTCCAGGATGGGACCCTGGGCCACCACCTGCCCATCACGCAGCCAGGTGAAGGTGACAGGGGCTGAGCCCACCTGCACCGAGCAGCGCAGGGTCACGGGGTCACCTGCGTGCACCTGGTGTGACAGGGGACTGGGGGTGATGGTGGCATTGGCCACGGGCACTGCGGGGACACAGACAGGGCTGAGGCCAGGAGGAGGGGCTGTACCCGGCCTGGGGGAATGAGGGAGTCTGTGTGGTGGCACCTGGAGACAGAGGGTCTCCTTCAGCCAGGACAGTGACCCCATGGGGTGGAGCCATCATGTGCTGTGGGATGAGGGCATGTGATGGATGAGGGGGGAGGGCTGAGGATGGGATGAGGCTGAGGTGAGGATGGGATGAGGGCTGCTGTGTCCAAGGGTGGTGGTGGCCGTCACCTCGTGGGGGGCACGGAATGGCGTGGGTGGGATGTGATGGGTCTGATGAGGCAAAGCAATGGGGACATCACCCCAGTGCCAAGGGACTCACTCGCCTGGAGAGTCACGCTCAGTAGGGTGAATGTGACCTGATGGGGAGTGGGGCATGTGACAGCTGGCATTAGGGATCCATGGCCTGGATGTCCTGGGTGGGGACACCTGGAGCCAGACGGTCCCAGTTCCCCTGGGCTGTGACAGCCAGGGGTGGGGGCTGTGACCTGGGGTGGATTGGGGATGGTGTGGGGGGTTGGGGTGGAATGGGAATGTGTGGAATTGGGGATGCTGTGGGTGGGATCACCCTCAGCCCAAGGACAGTGAGGTTCCATGTGGGGCTCTTGGCCACACTGTCCCCATCACTGGCCCAGCACTGGTGTGGCTGTTCTCCTAGTCCCCAAAGTGCCACAGCTCCAGGTGGGGGCTGGCACCCAGCAGTGCCTCTGAGCCCCTCCGGTGCCAGGTGAAGGACAGAGGACCTGTCCCTGTGGCCACTGCACAGCTCAGCACCAGGCAGTCACCCAGTGCCACCTGTCCCCCAGGGGGCTGCACTCCCCCCGAGAGTGGGACACCTGCGGGTGGACACACGAGGGATTGGGGACATGGGATGAGGAGTGGGGGACACCAGGGAGCAGAGAAGGACTTAGGGAGGGGGAGGATCAGAGAGGGATGGGGGGATCCCTGTGAGGAAGAAAGGGGCCCAGAGATATGAAAGAGGCTTGGAAAAGACTGGAAGGGACCCCAGGGCAGGGTGAGAGATTCAGCCAGGAGACACATAGAGAGGGTTGAAGGGAGCCACAGGGAAGGTTTTGGGGACCCAGACAGGGATAGTGGGACCTGTGGACAATGGAAGGACCTCAGAGAGGGAGAGGTGCAGCTGGGGAGGGGTGAGGGGACCTGGTGAGGGATGCAGGCAGCAGGGAAGGTGATGGGAGGACGCAGGGAGAGCCCAGGGAAGGCAGGGCAAGACACAGAGGGTTGAGCAAGGATGGGAGACCTGGGATGGCTGTGGGGGCTCCCCGTGCCCATCCCCGCACTCACTGCGCACCGTGACGTGGAGCCGGGCGCTGCTCTTCCGCACAGTCCCCTCCTCGGAGTGCACCTGGCAGCTGTAATTCCCCGAGTCGGAGACCCCCACGGCGGGCACCAGGAGCTGCGGGGACACCTGTGGGCCCCCCACCAACTGCCCATCACGGTAGAAGAGGTGCAGGAGGGGGACTGGGGGCCGCAGGGGGCTGGGGGTGCTGAGGCAGCTGAGATTGAGGGGGGACCCCTCGATGGGCTCCGGGGGACCCTCCAGCACCGGCACCGTGAAGAGCTCTGGGAAGGAGAGGAGAGATGAGGGCTGTGACTCTGAGTCCCCTGGGAAGTGACTTTGGGGGTGTCAGGATATTGGAGTTCCAGCAGTGGGGGTGCTCACCGTGCACTGTCACTGTCACTGGTATTGACAGTGACAGCCCGAAGCTCATCAAGGCCCCACAGTGGTAGCGGCCACTGTGGTTCAGCTGCAGGGGGGACAGGGACAGCTCGGTCCCAGTGAGGAACCCTCCAGGATCCTTCCCGTCCTGGTAAAACCGCACCCTGCTGAACGACATGTCCTGCCTGACCCGGCAGCGCAGTTTCACCGTGTCTCCCTCCAGCAGTGTCTGTGCTGGCACCTGCAGCACCAGCCGGTCTGTGGGACAGGAGAGTCCCTTCAAACTGAGTGGCACGGGACCTCTCCAAGTTGGGTGCCCATGGCACTGCGGAAATCTGGGTGGAGTCTCCATTGCACGGGAGGATCCCAGGAACACCAGGAGATGCTCCGTGGCACAGGTGTCACCACGGGGGCCCCATCACACTGGGATGCACTGGGATGACCCTGAGTGCAGGGGACAGGCTCTAGCCACACGAGCGGTGTAAGGCGACACTTGGAGTGGAGCCCACGCAGACCCAACAAGAGGCCACCCTGATCATTTAAGATCCCCCCTCACCATTCATGACTCTCAAGGCAGGGCTGGACCCACTGCCAGGTCTGTCACATGTGTAGGTGCCACTCTCGGTGACAGTGAAGCGGTCGCTTCTGTTCTGCCCCCAACGCTGCCCGTCCTTGTACCAGGTGGTGGCACCGGCGGTCCCCAAGCCCTGGCAGGTCAGTGTCACCCAGTCCCACAGCACCGCCGGCCTCCAGGGGGGATCCACGAGGAGCTGGGTGGTCTGGGCACCTGCGGGTGACAGGGGACACCAGCCTGCCAGGGTCAGTGCGGGACTGGGGACAGTGGGATGGGGACATGGCATCCCCTGAGGACTCACCAGCGAGGCCGAGGGTGTGGGCTAGAAGGGAGAAGGGACAGGGTTGGGTGGGAACAGCAGCACCTGGGGGACATGGTGTGGTGTCTGTCCCCAGACTGCCTGCAGTGGGAACACTGGTGTAGCACAGAGGTCTTGAGGACAGGGACACCTCGGTCACCCTGGGCTGAGGCAGGACATGGGGACACTGTGGACATCCCATTCTCCTCCAGGTCACCACCACCATCCTCACAGCCCTGGTCCCATCAGCAACATTCCCATGGCCCGTCATCCCATTCTAAAGGAACCCATCCCCACAGCCCATCTGCATGGTACATGGCCCTTGTTCCTGTCCCTGTATCCCTGTGCCCCTGTCCCTGCCCCCACAACTGCTACAGCCCCAAGGTTCCTTTGCCACATCCTTGTCCCCACATTTCTATCCCCCTGTTACTGTCCTCACATCCCAGTTCCCCTCTTCTTGTCCCCCTTTTCCTGTCCGCACAGCCACCCCACTCCTCTGCTCACACTGGGGTCCATGCCCATGCACTGGCTCTGCTGGCCTTGGGAACCTCAGGGGACCCCGCAGCCCCCCCGTGCCCCCTCCCCACCGGTCTCTGCCTCACCAGGGCCCATCCCCGGGGTGTCAGGCCCGTGCCCGGGGCACTCACCCCACAGGAGCAGCGCCACCTTCCCGGCCATCCCCGTGTCCCCGGCCATGTGCACTGGCTGTCACTCGCTGCTGTGGCCACCGGTCCCCTGGGTGGCGGCTCTTCGGATGAAGAGGAAGGAAGAAAGGTCACACCTCGTCCCCACGTGTAAGTGGCCCTTGGTGGGGGATGGGTGGAGACACAGCAGGGGACAGGGTGGGGACATTATGGGATAGTCTGGGGGCTCAGTGGGGGATGGTGTTCCCAGGAGTGGGGGCCTCAGGGGATGTGGGGAACCAAGGGTGGGTGTCCAGGGGAATGGGGGTCCAGGGGAATTGGGGTCTCCATGTCTTGGGTGATTCAGGGATGGGGGTCCTGCAGGAAAAGGTTTCCCCAGGGGTTTTTGGTCATGGAATATGGGTCCCAGGGTTGGGGGTCCAGGGGAGAAAAGGGGACCCTTGGAAATTTGGGTTCTATGGGAACAAGCAGCCCATGGGATGGGATCAAGGCAGTGGTGGTCCTGGGCAATGGGAGTCCTGGGATGGGGGTCCCAGGGAGCAGAGACCAAGGGAATGGGGGTGCCATGGTTGGGTTCCCAGGGGAATGGGGGTCCCAGGGATGGGCAGTGGCTGGGTGGGCATGGGAGTCTCAGCTCCTGCCCTGGGTGCCTCAGATTTTGGGGTGACTCAGAGCCCAGCACAGCCCCCACAGTGTGCTCATGGCCAGGGGGGCACCCCAGGGTGAAGGCTCTGGGTCTGTGCCCCACACACCCCTGGGCTTTTCCCATCCCTTCATTTCCTGGCTCAGCCATCCCAGGGAACACCTGAGCAGGTAACAATGGGGGGATCCCAGGAAGGGGCCAAGGGGCCTGGGGGGTGCAGGCAGTGTTTGGGGGCTGTGGGGGATGAAAGACTTTCACTTTCTCTTTCCTGCAGCAGAAGGAAGAGGCCGTTTATGCTGAGCTGAGGCCGTGGGTTCTGTCCTGGGGGACACATCCAGAGGGGTCCTGCCCTGAGGGAAAAGGGCTCCTCTGCTGTGGTGACACCTGGGTCGTGTCCCAGGGTCTTGTCCCAGAGGGCTCCTCGTTCTGGGGGTGCCACATCCTTGGGGATTCCTGTCCCAGAGGTGGCACATCCTGGGGGCCTCTATCCTGGGGGGAACCGTGAGCATTCCCTCCGGCCCCAGTGGGGCCCTGTGATCTCTGCGCTGCCCAAACTTAAGGGGGCATCTAGTGGAATCCTGCCCTGATGATGGTAAATGCCAGGCGAAATTTGCTTGTACTCCCTCTTGCCCAATTGGCTGAGACAAAATTAGACACCCAGGAAATAAAGGCAAACGTCTTTTTCCCACACCCTTTTTTCCCACTAAAAAGAAAATTACTAAAATCAGATGACATGCAAAATTGTCTGGTCGATATAATCCTTTTAATTGCTACTCTCCCAAAAAGTCACTCATAATAAAAGCACAAACAAATCCCACAGAAATGAAACTTTCTGGTTCAGTTTAGGTGCCCATTGGATTCTGGCAGCTTTCGAGCGGCTGCAAAGGTGACAATTCTGTGGCAGGAAAAGGCCTGGCTGTGGTTTGCTGGGCCCTGCAAGAAGCACAAAAGCCAATGGGAGCCCAAGCAGTGGCTCTGCGAGGGCCTTGGATGGTTTTCAGAGCAGGGCTGGCTGCAAACCCCCCTGCAGGGGCAGCTGTGAGGGAAGCAGTCCGGAAATGCAGCAATTGATCATTTTGTCCCTCTCAGCAAGGGGCTGAGAGAGCCCCAGAAGTTCTGCAGATCCCACACCCATCTGCTCAACAACCTGACCGGGACCCTCTTTCCTGAACAAAACCTGCAGCCCTTTGGAACCTCATGGAAAGAATATTTGGGTTCTGGCTGCAGCCACCAGACCGGAGGGAAAAGTGTGGAAATGTTGAGCCGGGGCTCTGCCCACAGTCATGGTGTGGCTCTGGGGAATGACCTTGTATCGATTCCAGGTGTCCCCAAAGCTGCTCCATCCCTGCCCTCCTCACCTGCACAGGGCACGGGGAATGGACAGGGCTCTGCCCCGCCCCTGCCCCGCCCATTCCGAGTGCCCAAAGCTGTGGGGGCGTCACCCTGGCCACGGGCTGTCCCGACACATGGCGACAGTGGCTTGGGACACGCTCTCACAGTCGGTTCATGCGCGCCGTGACAGTCCCGGCACTCGCAGCGCCATGGCAGCTGGGGCCCTTCCCCGTGCTCTGGGAGCACCGTGCCGGTCCCTCCTTTCCGCAGAGCCCAGCCCAGGGTCTCTGCTCCCCCGCCCTGCCAGGGTCTCCCCTCGGCCGTTTCGGGCCCTCCACCCTCGGGGCTCCCCAGGCCCCTGGTTTTTAGTGGAAGCCAGAACTGGAGAATTCCATTCCTAAAGCCCAACAGGGCTGAACAAACACCACTTGTGCCAGTTTAACCAAAAAGCTGCATTTTGGGCTGAAGTGTATCGAAACCGACCGTGTGCCCTCCTTGCACTGGGAGGGGGAATGTGCCGCCACTGGGACTATGGGAGTACTGGGAAGGGAAAGGGGGAGCCCCTGGGTGTACTGGGAACAATGGGAGGGGGAATGGGGAAGCCGTGGTGGTACTGGGAGATGGAATGGGGAGCACTGGGTGCTCTGTGCACCAGCCCCTTCTCCTGACCACCACCTCAGGCTGGATGGCAACCACAGAAGCCCAGGGTGAGGGGATCCCCGGTGTCCCCCAGTGCCCCCCAGTTTCCTCAGTGTCACGGCACACTCTCGTAGATGTTGCTGGTATCCTGTGGTCGTCCATGGGATCCTGGCAGCTCTGCATAGGTCACCGTGGTGTCCTTGGGCGGGGCAGCACTGGGGAGCCCTGTGAGAGACACTGGCTGGGTGGACCCGGCTGGGGGTGACACCAGCGGGTGACGTGTCCCTGTATTTCCCTGTCCCCGTACTCACCCCCTGCCCGCTCGGTTTTCACAACATGGGTGTACAGAACCTCCTCCTCCTCTGGGGGGGCCAGGGGCTGTGGATGTGCCCTGTGGGGATGGAGGGGTTTTGGGAGCACATGGAGGGTTCAGGGTGTGAGAGTAGAAGAGGGGTTGTGAATGGAGCCCCCCACTCACCTTTCCTGCTTCTTCCTGGTGGCTGCAAAGGAGAGGGAAGGGGTGACTGTGGGATCCCCAGGGCCCTGACCACCCGTGGGAATCCTGCACCACCACCAGACCCTCAATTCCCACAGGACCTCTGAGCATCTCTAGAGCCCCCCAGAACCCCTGAACCGGTGCCCTGAGTACCCAGAACCCCAAGCGCAGCAGGGAGGGAGACCCTCAAAAATCCCCCAGGACCCCAAAAGAAAATCCAACATCGCTGTGTGACCCTCCCACACCTGCCCAAATCGCCCAGGACACTCAGACAAGGACACTGCGGGCTCAGCACAACCCAAGTCAGGAGCTGTGGGTACCACCCTATCACCCCTTCAGTCTGGGGGCTTCCCACCCCTCTCGGGGAACCCCGTCAGCCCCATGGTCACCCACCAATGCGGTGCCACCAGTGCCAGGCCATGATGACACCCAGGAGCAGGACCAGGAACAACAGGGAACCACTGACCCCTGCAGCCACTGCTGGAGACAAAGGGGAACACAGAGGGGTCATCCATCACCCCAGGGGTCCTGCAACCATTGTGACCTCAGGTGACCCCTCCTGTTTCCTGTTCCCTTTCTGTCACTGCCAGAGAAAAAGTGAGAGAAAACTGAGGTCAACGACAATCCGGGGGTGTCAGACCACCAGGGTGACGCCGTGTGAGCCCACCTGTGACCCAGGGTGTGCCAGGGGTCACCTCCAGGGCCAGCTCGGGGATGAATGCGCAGAACACACGGTGTCCATCCTGTCCCAGCTGGTTGGTGGCCGCGCACTGGTAGGTGCCCGAATGTCCCACACTGATGTCCCCAAGCTCCAGGACGGGACCCCGGGCCACCTCCTGGCCATTGTGCAGCCAGGTGAAGGTGACAGGGGCTGAGCCCACCTGCACCGAGCAGCGCAGGGTCACGGGGTCGCCTGCGTGCACCTGGTGTGACAGGGGACCGGGGGTGATGGTGGCATTGGCCACGGGCACTGTGGGGACACAGACAGGGTGAGGGTGTGGGGAGGGGCTGTCAGCCAGCAAGAGGGACAGGGACACGGGGATGAGAGTTTCCTGGAGCATGCTGTGGATGAGGCCACCCCCAGCCTGAGGGTCACACTCACCAAGGACGGTGACATTCAGGGGGACACTCTCGGCCGTGCTGTCCCCATCACTGACCCGGCACTGGTATTGGCCGCTGTCATTGTCCCCAACATGGCGCAGCTCCAGGTGGGGGCCGGTGCCCAGTGGTGTCCCAGAGCCCCCACGGTGCCAGGTGAAGGACCAGGGACCTGTCCCCATGGCCACCGCACAGCTCAGCACCAGGTGGTCCCCCAGTGCCACCTGTCCCCCGGGGGGCCGCACTGACACGAACATCCCCGAGACGGGGACCCCTGCGGGGAGACACAGGTAAGATGATCTTGCCATGATGGGTGGAGGACACAAGACGGAAAGGAGGGGGGATTGGAGGGGAGCACAGAGGACCCCAGGGAGAAGTGGACCCTGGGAGGTGCGTTGGGATCTGGTGACCATGGAGTGACCCCATGGAAAGGTGGAGAGAGCCAGGCAGGGATGGGGGACTACACAAGAGATTGAGGAGACTCAGGCAATGATGTGGGGTTTGGGGAGGGGTGGATGGACCCAGGGGCGGAAGTGCAACCAGAGGGTTGAGTGGGGACCTTGGAAGGGGTGTGGGATGCCAGGGAGGGGTGGGGGGACAGAGAGAGGGATGAGGGATGTGGAGAGGGAACCGGGCAGTCATGGGGGAACAAGGAGGTACTTGGGAAATTTTGGGTGACGCAGGGAGGAGTGAAGGGAAGGATGAAGGATGCAGGTAGAGGGGGGAAGCCCTCGGAGGATGTCGAGGTTGCCTGTCTCCATTCCTGCACTCACTGTGCACTGTCACTGTCACCAGCTGTGACTGCATCCACTCTGGCATTACAGCCCCCACCCAGCCCCTGCAGCGGTAGCAGCTGCTGTGGTGCAGCTGCAGGGGGAACAGGGACAGCTCGGTCCTGTCATGGGGCCCTCCCAGATCCTTCCCTTCATGGAAGAAGTGCACGTTGGTGAGCGATTTGTCCTGGTAGCACCGGCAGCGCAGTGTAACCGTGTCCCCCTCCAGCAGCAGCCGCGCCGGCACCTGCAGCACCAGCCAGTCTGGGGGACAGAGGGGTCCTGTCACACCGGGGGCATCTGAAGAGTCCAGATGGCACTGGGGGGCATCAGGGGCCACCCATTGCACGGGAAGAGTCCCCTCAGACCTGGATGCTCTGGGATGTCGCCGTGTGCAGGGGACGGGCTCTGGACACACCAGGAGGTGACCCATAGAGTGGAGACCACCCAGAACCCTCGGGGACTGTGCAGGTGCCAGGCTGGAGACCCTGAATCCCCCCTCACCATTTAAGATCTTCATGGGGGGGCTGTGCCCACTGCCGGCTCTGTCACACTCGTAGCTGCCACTCCTCGTGACAGTGAAGTGGTCAGGTCCCCTCTGCCACCAGTACTGCCCATCCTTGTACCAGGTGGTGGCACCGGCGGTCCCCGAGCCCTGGCAGGTCAGTGTCACCTGGTCCCACAGCACTGCTGGTGTCAAGGGGGACTGAACGTGGAGCTGGGTGGTCTGGGCACCTGCGGGTGACAGGGGACACCAGCCTGCCAGGGTCACCACGGGGCTGGGGACAGTGGGGTGGAGACATGGCATCTGCCGAGGACTCACCAGCGAGGCCGAGGGTCTGGGCTGGAAGGGAGAAGAGACAAGGGCTGGATGGAGGGGGCCCTGCAGGGACAGCAGCACCTGGGGAATCCGGTGCGGTGTCTCGCTGCAGACAGTCCCCAAAGGAACACTGGTGTAGCACAGAGGTGTTGAGGTAAGACACACCTCAGTCACCCTGGGCTGAGGCAGGTCATGGGGACACTGTGGACACCCCATGCTCATCCAGGACACCACCACCATCCTCACAGCTCCTGTCCCGACAGCCACATCGTCATTGCCCTGTGCCCATGATCCCATTCTAATGGCACCTGTCTTCATGCCCCATCCCCATGGTATGTGGCCCTTGTCCCTGTCCCTGCATCCCTGTTCCCCTGTCCCTGCCTTGGGAACCTCAGGGGACCCCGCAGCCCCCCTGTGCCCCCTCCCCACCGGTCTCTGCCCCACCAGGGCCCATCCCCGGGGTGTCAGGCCCGTGCCCGGGGCACTCACCCCACAAGAGCAGTGTCACCTTACCGTCCAGCCCCGTGTCCCCGGCCATCCAGGCTGGCTGTCACTCGCTGCTGTGGCCACTGGCCCCCTGGGTGGCGGCTCTTTGGACAAAGGGGAAGGAAACGAGTTCACGTCTCGTCCTCATGTGTTGGTGGCCCTTGGTGGGGGCAGGGTGGGGGAACAGGCTGTGGGCAGGCTGGGGACACTGAGGGACATGTGGGTGATGGTGGGACGTGGTGGGGACCCGGTAGGGCCACGGTGTTGCCAAAATTTGAAGGCTGGGAGCTGTAGGAAGCCAAGCATGGATGTCCGGGGGGAATCAAGGTCCCCAGGCTGCGGGGTCCCCTGAGGTTTCCAGTGGAGGTCCCAGGGGCTGGAATTCCCAGGATGGGGGTCCTTGGGAATGGAGGTCCTGAGGAATGGCACTCCCGGGATGGGAGACCCAGGGAGGGGGGGCAGAAGGAATGGGGGCTCCCATGGTTGGGTTGGCAGGGAAATGGGTGTCTCAGGGATGGGCAGTGGCTGGGTGGGCCCGTGGGTTGCAGCTCCTTCCCTGGCTGCCTCAAATTTTGGGGTGACCCACGGCCCAGAGCTGCCCCCCTGGTGTACTCGTGGTTTTCTGGAGGTCACTACAAGTGGATTCTTAGGGGTTCTGGGTCTGTGACCCCCCCAGACCCCAGAGCCTTTTTTCTCTTCATTTCCATTGCCCTCCTTTTTTCTCTCACATTCGCATCCCCCCAGTTCCCTGCTCAGCGATCCTGGGGAGCTCCTGAGCAGGTACCGAGTTCAGGGGTTCCCGGAGAGGGGAAAAGGAGGTGTGTGGGCTGAAGGGGAGGTGGGGGATTTGGGGGCTGGGAGTGTCCGGCCGTGTCCCCCCACACTTTCACTTTCTCTCTCCCGCAGCAGAAGGAAGAGGCTGTTTGTGCTGAGTCAGACAGGGAGGGGCGGGTTCTGTCCTCGTGGGACACATCCAGGGGGTCCTGTCCCTGTTCAGGGGTGTCCCTGTTCTGTGGGTGACACATCCTGGGGGTGGCACATCCCAGCCGGTGGCGTCCTGTCCTGGGAGAAGGGCAGGGAGGGCTCAGTCCGCGAGCTCCGTCACGGCCGAAACGGACTCGACTTGGGGAAGTGAATTGAATTTATCATTCCTCAGTTCAGAGCTGAAAAAGGAGAAGTGAAACACCTTCCCCTCTCGGGAACTGCTCCAGCGGGGGCTTCCCAGCCCTGGCAGCGCGATGGCAGCCGCGACGTGCGACAGTGACCCGAGGCCGGGACTCGGCTCCTGCCGTGCCGGGGGCTCCTCCCCGGGCTCCCGGGTCCCCTCGGCCCTCCCGGCACCTCCGTCCCGGCGCCCCCCGCCCGCCCCGGGGCCGCGCCCGGCGGAGGCTCCGCGGCAGCTCCGGGGCTCAGACGCCGCTCGGGGAGCGCCGGGTGCGGGGCTTTGGGCACCGGGGGGCTCCGGGGGGCACCGGGCAGGGCTGGGGCTGGGGCGGGCTTTGGGGTTGGATCTCGGGACACCTCCGGCTGCCCTCAGCTCTGTCCCGGGGCTCCAGCTCGGCCCGAGGGGTTCGGCAGCTGCGGGATCGGTGCCCGTGGCCACGGGGCGGCACCGCCGCAGGACCCCGAGCCCTTGGCCGGTGTCACCGAGAGGGGACAAACAGGGAGCGGCAGCTCCTTCCTTGAGCGGGGCAGCTGCGACGGAACCAGTCCGGAAATGCCCCAATTGATCATTTTGTCCCTGTCCCCAAGGGACTGAGGGAGTCCCAAAAATCCTGCAAATCCCACACGGATCTGCTCAACAACCTGACCGGGACCCTCCTCCGTCCGAGCTGACCGGGCACAGCTGAACAAACAAAAACCATTTGTAGAAGATAAGCTGTATTTGAATCATCCAGACTGAGCCATATTGCTGAGGCCTCTAGGCCGTGGCACTGAGGCCTGTAGAGGTTGTGGCGCAGTTAGAAATTCAGTGCCAGGAGTGTGTCGCATTTAGGAATTATCACTTAAGGTGTTAACAAGGGTCAAAGGGTTTTATAGTAGTTAGTAAGTATCGTAATTGGCGTGGACACAGTAGCTACCTTAAACAGTTTATTAAACAATAAGTGTTTGCATTCTTTCCTGTGCCGTGTGCCTATTAGAATTCACTTGTAACTGTAAACTATATAGAGTGTATAAAACTGGCCCTCTTACACACAATAAAAGAGAAATGTAGCAGTAATCATATTGATCGAACCTGCATTTGCTTTGACGATTTCCCTTCATTATCGGGGTTCCCCTGCGACTTTGACCATTTCTCCCGGTTTAATCAAAATGCTGCGTTTTGGGTGCAATGGGAGGGACAAGGGTCCTGTGCCCCCCGGCACTGGGGGAGGGAGTGGGGAGTCCCTGGGGGTACTGGGAGCACTGGGAGCACTGGGACGGGGAGCTCTTGGCAGCCCCACATGGGACCCCCCACTCGTGGCCCCCACCCAGGCACGGTGGGCACCACGGGAGCTGGGGGGGACACACACGGGAGTTGCCCTCACACAGGGACCCCCAGTGCCCCCAATGCCCCCAGTGTCACAGCATGTTCCCGTAGATGTCACTGGGGTCCTGCTGTCGCCTGTGGGATCCCGCCAGCTCCGCGTAGGTCACCTGGGGGGATGTGACACGGGGGAGCCCTGCAAGAGACATCAGGTGTGGGGACATGGGTGGGGGGTGACACCCGTGGGTGACGTGTCCCTGTGTCCCCACCCTGTACTCACCCCCTGCCCGCTCGGTGCTCAGAACGTGGGTGTAGAGCACCTCCCCCTCCTCTGGGGGGGCCGGGGGATCCGGGGGGGCCCTGCGGGAATAAGGGGGTGTCTGTGGGGATGAAGGGAGTTTGGGGTGAGGGTAAAAGGGGGGGTCAGACCTGGAGCCCCCCACTCACCTTTCCTGCTGCTTCCTGAGGGCTGCAAAGGGAACAGGGAAGCATGAATGGGGGGTCCTCAGGGCCTCTGAACACCCCCGGGACCCCTGACTACCCCCAGGACTCCCAAGCATTCTTGAAGCTCCCAGAAATCTTTGAAGCACCCCTTGAACCCCCTGAGCCCCCAAATCCCACAAACTTCCAAAAACTCGCATCCAAAGACTCTGGGGGCTCATCTTCACCCAAGTCAGGAGCTGTTGTTGGCACCCTATGACCACATACTCTGGGTGGGCTTCACCCTAATTCCTGGGACCCCCATTCCTACTCATTGTCACCCACCCCGGCGGTGCCACCGGTGCCAGCCCACGATGACAGCCACGAGCAGGACCAGGAACAGGAGGGACCCGCCGACCCCGGCGACCACTGCTGGGGACAGAGAGGGACACAGTGGGGTGACCCAGAACCCCGGGGTCCTGCATCCCCCGTGTGACCCTGTGTGAGCCCACCTGTTACCCAGGGTGTGCCAGGGGTCACCTCCAGGGCCAGCTCAGGGCTGAGTGCCCGGAACACGCGGTGCCCGTCCTGTCCCAGCTGGTTGGTGGCCACGCACTGGTAGGTGCCCGAATGTCCCACATCGACGTTTCCAAGCTCCAGAACGGGACCCTGGGCCACCTCCTGCCCGTTGTGGAGCCAGGTGAAGGTGACAGGGGCTGAGCCCACCTGCACCGAGCAGCGCAGGGTCACGGGGTCACCTGCGTGCACCTGGTGTGACAGGGGACCGGGGGTGATGGTGGCATTGGCCACGGGCACTGTGGGGACACAGACAGGGTGAGACTGGGGCGGGGGGCTGGCAGCCAGCAAGAGGGACAGGGACACGGGGATGAGAGTTTCCTGCAGCATGCTGTGGGTGAGGCCACCCCCAGCCTGAGAGTCACACTCACCAAGGACAGTGACATTCAGGGGGACACTCTCAGCAACGCTGTCCCCATCGCTGACCCGGCAGTGATACTGGCTGCTGTCATTGTCCCCAACGTGCCGCAGCTCCAGGTGGGGGCCGGTGCCCAGCGGTGTCCCAGAGCCCCCCCGGTGCCAGGTGAAGGACCGGGGACCTGTCCCCATGGCCACTGCACAGCTCAGCACCAGGCGGTCCCCCAGTGCCACCTGTCCCCCGGGGGGCCGCACTGACACGAACACCCCCGAGACAGGGATCCCTGCGGGGAGACACAGGTAAGATGATCTTGCCATGATGGGTGGAGGACACAAGACGGGAAGGAGGGGGGATTGGAGGGGAGCACAGAGGACCCCAGTGAGAAGTGGACCCTGGGAGGTGCGTTGGGATCTGGTGACCATGGAGTGACCCCATGGAAAGGTGGAGAGAGCCAGGCAGGGATGGGGGACTACACAAGAGACTGAGGAGACTCAGGGAATGATGTGGTGTTTGGAGAGGGGTGGGTGGACCCAGGGACGGAAGTGCAACCAGAGGGTTGAGCGGGGACCTTGGAAGGGGTGTGGGATGCCAGGGAGGGGTGGGGGGACAGAGAGAGAGATGAGGGATGCGGAGAGGGAACCGGGCAGTCATGGGGGAACAAGGAGGTACTTGGGAAATTTTGGGTGATCCAGGGAGGAGTGAAGGGAGGGATGAAGGATGCAGGTAGAAGGGGGAAGCCCTCGGTGGATGTCAGGGTTGCCTGTCCCCATCCCTGCACTCACTGCGCACTGTCACTGTCACCAGCTGCGACTCCCTCCACTGTGGCATTGCAGAGCTCACCCTGCCCCTGCAGTAGTAGCGGCCGCTGTGGTGCAGCTGCAGGGGGGACAGGGACAGCTCGGTCCTGTCTTGGGGCCCTCCCAGGTCCTGCTCCTCATGGTAAAATCGTACTCCAGTGGCTGTGCTATCCTGCCAGCACCGGCAGCGCAGTGTCACCGTATCCCCCTCCAGCAGTGCCCATGCTGACACTTGCAACACCAGCCAGTCTGGGGGACAGACGTTTTCCGTCACACCGGGGGCATCTGGAGGGTCCTGATGTCACCGGATGCCACCAGAGGCCACCCATTGCAAGAGAGGAGCCCCCTTGCACTGTTATGCTTTGGGATGTCCCCGTGTGCAGGGGACGGGCTCTGGTCACACCAAGAGGTGACCCATGGACTGGAGCCCACCCAGAGCCCACGAGGTCCCTGCAGGTGCCAGGCTGGGGACACACAACCTCCCTCACCAATGACCACTCTCACAGGGGGGCTCCGCCCACTGCCAGGTCTGCTACACCTGTAGGTGCCACTCTCCGTGACAGTGAAGCGGTCGCGTCTGTTCGGCCCCCAGCGCTGCCCGTCCTTGTACCAGGTGGTGGCACCGGCGGTCCCCAAGCCCTGGCAGGTCAGTGTCACCTGGTCCCACAGCACCGCCGGCCTCCACGGGGGTTTCACCAGGAGCTGGGTGGTCTGGGCACCTGCGGGTGACAGGGGACACCAGCCTGCCAGGGCCACCATGGGGCTGGGGACAGCAGGGTGGGGACATGGCATCCCCCGAGGACTCACCAGTGAGGCCGAGGGTCTGGGCTGGAAGGGAGAATGGACAGGGCTGGGTGAGGGTGGCCCTGGTGGGAAAGAAGCGACAGCAGGCACAGCACAAAGTGTGGTGCCTGCCCCATACTGCCCCGAATGGAACTCTGGTGTAGCACAGAGGTCATGAGGACAGGAACACCTCAATCACTCTGGGCTGAGGGAGGACATGGGGACACTGTGGACATCCCATGTTTGCACAGGTCCCCCCGAGCATCCTCAGAACGCCTGTTCCCACAACCACATCCCCATGGCCCGGTGCCCGTGATCCCATTCCGAAGGCACCTCTCCCCATATGGCATATGCAAGGTACGTGGCCCTTGCACCTGTTCCCGCATCACTGTTTCCCTATCCCTGTCCCCAACGCTGGCAGAGCCCCAAGGTTCTTTTTGCCACATCCTTGACCACACATCTCTATCCCCATGTACCTGTCCCCACATTCCAGTTCCCCTGTTACTTTCCCCATGGCCATCCTGTAACTGTGGTGACATGATGGACTGGCTCTGCTGGCCTTGAGGAGCTCAGGGGACACCCCAGCCCCCCTGTGCCCTCTCCCCACCGGTCTCTGCCTCACCAGGGCCCATCCCCGGGGTGTCAGGCCCGTGCCCGGGGCACTCACCCCACAGGAGCAGCGCCACCTTCCCGGCCATCCCCGTGTCCCCGGCCATGTGGACTGGCTGTCACTCACTGCTGTGGCGGCTCTTCGGATGAAGAGGAAGGAAGAAAGGTCACACCTCGTCCCCACGTGTAGGTGGCCCTTGGTGGGGGATGGGTGGAGACACAGCAGGGGACAGGCTGGGGACATTATGGGATGGTCTGGGGGCTCAGTGGGGGATGGTGTTCCCAGGAGTGGGGGCCTCAGGGGATGTGGGAAACCAAGGGTGGGTGTCCAGGAGAATGGGGTCCAGGGGAATTGGGGTCTTCATGCCTGGGGGGACTCAATGATGGGGGTCCTGTGGGAGCATAGACCTCAGAGATTTCAGGTCATGGGATGTGTGTCCCAGGGTTGGGGGTCCAGTAGAGAAAAGGGGACCCTGAGGAATTAGGGTTCTGAGGGGAAGGAGAAGCAGCCCATGGGATGGGATCAAGGCAATGGTGGTCCTGGGCAATGGGAGTCCTGGGATGGGGGTCCCAGGGAGCAGAGACCAAGGCAATGGGGGTCCCATGGTTGGGTTCCCAGGGGAATGGGGTTCCCAGGGATGGGCAGTGGCTGGGTGGGCACGGGGGTCACAGCTCCTGCCCTGGGTGCCTCAGATTTCGGGGTGACTCAGAGCCCAGCACAGCCCCCACAGTGTGCTCATGGCCAGGGGGGCACCCCAGGGTGGAGGCTCTGGGTCTGTGCCCCACACACCCCTGGGCTTTTCCCATCCCCCCATTTCCTGGCTCAGCCATCCCAGGGAACACCTGAGCAGGGAACGGTGGGGGGATCCCAGGAAGGGGCCAAGGGGGCTGGGGTGTGCAGGCAGTGTTCAGGGGCTGTGGGGGATGAAAGGTTTTCACTTTCTCTTTCCTGCAGCAGAAGGAAGAGGCCGTTTATGCTGAGCTGAGGCCGTGGGTTCTGTCCTGGGGGGCACATCCAGAGGGGTCCTGCCCTGAGGGAAAAGGGCTCCTCTGCTGTGGTGACACCTGGGTCGTGTCCCAGGGTCTTGTCCCAGAGGGTTCCTCATTCTGGGGGTGCCATGTCCTTGGGGATTCCTGTCCCAGAGGTGGCATATCCTGGGGGGGCACTGAGCATTCCCACTGTCCCCAGTGGGGCCCTGTATCCTCTGGGGTGTTTAAACATAAGGGGGCATCTGTTACGACCTTACCCAGATGATGGTAAATGCCCGGCTAAATTTGGTTCAATTCCCTGATGCCCAATTGGCTGAAACAAAATTATACAACCATGAAATAAAGGCAAAAATACTTTCCCAAATCACATTTTTTCCCAAGAAAAAATAAACTCAGCAAAAATCAAACTAACAATGTAGAAAATGGTCTGGTCGATAGAATCCTTTTAATCATTGCCCTCCCAACTAGTCACTGACAATAAAAACACAAACAAATCCCATAGAAATGAGACTTTCTGGTTCCCTTTAAGAGCCCATTGGTGCATCCCATAGCAGCGTTTCCTTGTGCATAACACTGAGTGTGGAATCTCCCTGAGTCTCCAGCAGGTCCATGGGATTGTTCCTGGCCTGCTGGGCAGCAAGCCAGCCCACAGGGAAGGCTTTGGCTGGGCCACATTTAGGAACTCTGCCCATTTTCCTCCTTCCCACCCTCAAACTTCATTTATTTCCCATGGCTTCAGCTCCCAACAGGGTTGAAACTCTGTCCATCCTTGGAACAGAGCACAGGAATCCGTGGAAATGCCTGTGTGTCCCTCAGGGTCTGCTTCCCTGGGAAATGCACTCCACCCTGCCCTGAATTCCCCTGCCTGGGCACTCCCTGCTCCTGCTGGGACACCCCTGTTCCCCAGATCCACGGCTGGAGCCCCTGCTCAGTATTTCCACACTTTTCCCTCTCTTGTGGTGTCCACATCCAGAACACAAACATTCTTTCTGGGAAGTTCCAAAGGGCTGCAGGTTTTGTTCAGGAAGGAGGGTCCCGGTCAGGTTGTTGAGCAGATGGGTGTGGGATCTGCAGAACTTCTGGGGCTCTCTCAGCCCCTTGCTGAGAGGGACAAAATGATCAATTGCTGCATTTCCGGACTGCTTCCCTCACAGCTGCCCCTGCAGGGGGGTTTGCAGCCAGCCCTGCTCTGAAAACCATCCAAGGCCCTCGCAGAGCCACTGCTTGGGCTCCCATTGGCTTTTGTGCTTCTTGCAGGGCCCAGCAAACCACAGCCAGGCCTTTTCCTGCCACAGAATTCTCACCTTTGCAGCAGCTCGAAAGCTGCCAGAATCAAAGCCAAGGGGGCGGGGGGAGCCTCAGGTCGTGGCTGCCACCTGGGGCTGGCCAGAGCAGGGCTGGCCAATGCCCATCCCTGTGCACTGGGGCTGGGCCATGGCTGGGCCCCGCACTTGGATGGCCACTGGCTTCAAGGAGGAGGAGTTGGGGAGCTCCTTCCTGCCTGGGGCTCCATTCCCGAGCTGCTCTTGCCGGCTGACATCCTGCAGGGGGCGAGTGTGAATGGAGATGTCTGGACCCCGCCTGGAGCTGCCATCCCCCAGGACAGGATCCCCTTGGCCAGCATGTGTCCCCCCCGGGACAGGATCCCCCCAGAACAGGACCCCCCTTGCTGTTCCCCCCAGGACAGGACCTCTCCCCCTGTGTGTCAGCCACTGCCCATCCCTGGGCCCCCCATTCCCCTGGGAACCCAACCATGGGACCCCCATTCCCTTGGTCTCTGCTCCCTGGGACCCCCATCCCAGGACTGCCATTGCCCAGGACCACCATTGCCTTGATCCCATCACATGGGCTGCTTCTTCTTCCATAACCACTCTTCCCAAGGGTCCCCTATTTTTTTCCCCTTCACCCCCAACTCTGGGACCTACATCCCATTATCCGAAATTCATGGGGACCATGATCACCCCGGAGCCCCATCCCTGAATATCCCCAGGCATGAAGACCCCAATTCCCCTGGATCCCCATTCTCTTGGACACCCCTCCTTGGTTCCCCACATCCCCTGAGCTCCCCACTCCTGGGAACACCATCCCCCACTGTGCCCCCAGACTATCCCATAATGTCCCCAGCCTGTCCCCTGCTGTGTCTCCACCCATCCCCCACCAAGGGCCACCTACTCATGGGGACGACGTGTGACGTTTCTTCCTTCCTCTTCATCCGAAGAGCCGCCACCCAGGGGACCGGTGGCCACAGCAGCGAGTGACAGCCAGTGCACATGACCGGGGACACGGGGATGGCCGGGAAGGTGGCGCTGCTCCTGTGGGGTGAGTGCCCCGGGCACGGGCCTGACACCCCGGGGATGGGCCCTGGTGAGGCAGAGACCGGTGGGGAGGGGGCACAGGGGGGCTGGGGTGTCCCCTGAGGTCCCCAAGGCCAGTAGAGCCAGTGTATGGGCATGGACCCCAGTGTGAGCAGAGGAGTGGGGTGGCTGTGTGGACAGGAAAAGGGGAACTGGGATGTGGGGGCAGGAGCAGGGAGATAGAGATGTGGGGACAAGGATGTGGCCAAAGGAACCTTGGGGTGGTGCAGCAGTGGGAACAGGGACAGAGGA
The DNA here is from genome assembly GCF_029207755.1 of Chamaea fasciata. NCBI lineage: Eukaryota > Metazoa > Chordata > Aves > Passeriformes > Sylviidae > Chamaea > Chamaea fasciata. The sequence continues at coordinate 589,193 of NW_027094116.1, read as the reverse complement.
ACAGGGCTGCCGGTACAGAGAGAAGGGCCATGTACCATGCAGATGGGCTGTGAGGATAGGAGCTGTGAGGATGGTGGTGGTGACCTTTGAAAACATGGGGTGGCTGTGGTGTCCCCATTCCCGGAGTGTCCACAGTGTCCCCGTGTCTTGCCTCAGCCGAGTTGCCAGGATGTCTCTGTCCTCGAAATTTCCATGCCAAACCATTCCCCATTGGGACAATTCTGTGATAGTCTCCACATCCCATCCCCCAGGAGCTTCTCTTGCTGGCCTGCCACCCCAACCCAGCCCTGTCCCTTCTCCCTTCCAGCCCAGACCCTCGGCCTCGCTGGTGAGTCCTCGGGCGACGCCACATCCCCACCTCGCTGTCCTCAGCCCTGCGCTGACCCTGGCAGGCTGGTGTCCTCTGTCACCTGCAGGTGCCCAGACCACCCAGCTCCTGGTGGAGCCCCCCTGGAGGCCGGCGGTGCTGTGGGACCGGGTGACACTGACCTGCTGGGGCTTGGGGCCCACCGGTGCCACCACCTGGTACAAGGACGGGCGGCGCTGGGGGCAGAAGGGATCTGACCGCATCCTTGTCACCAGGAGTGGCAACTACACATGTGACAGACCCGGCAGTGGGCTCAGCCCCCCCGTGTCAGTATTAAATGGTTAGTGGGGCTGTGAGGTTGGTGCCCCATGAGGGCTCAGCGTGGGCTCCTGTCCACGTGTGGCTTCATGTCCCAGTCCCCAGCACATGTGGACATGCCAGTGCATCACACTGTACCCCTGTGCACACCAATTTGTTCCAGTGCACACCAGTTCATCCCAGGGTGATGGGTTTCCCCCTGGTATTCTTAGGGGCCTCTGGTGTAATGGGGACCCCCCGGACCCCTCTTGAGTCCCTCAGTGTGAGAACCCCCCTGCCCCACAGACCGACTGGTGCTGCAGGTGCCAACACAGACACTGCTGGAGGGGGACACGGTGACACTGCGCTGCCGGGTCACGCAGGACATGTCGGTCACTGGGGTGCGATTTTACCACAAGGAGACGGATCTGGGGCGGCCCGTCAGCGGCACCGAGCTGTCCCTGTCCCCCCTGCAGCTGCACCACAGCGGTCACTACCTCTGCGGGGGCTTGGTGGGCTCGGGAATGTCACAGTGGCACAACTCAGCACCAGTGACAGTGACAGTGCATGGTGAGCATCCGCACAGCTGCCACCTTGATATCCCAACACCCCAACACCTTATGCCTTGACAATCCCAAAGCCACTTCCCAGTGGACTCAGAGTCACAGTCCTAATCTCCTGTCTCCTTCCCAGAGCTCTTCACTGTGCCGGTGCTGGAGGGTCCCCCCGAGCCCATCGAGGGGTCCCGCCTCCATCTCAGCTGCCTCAGCACCCCCAGACCCCTGCGGCCCCGAACCCGCCTCCTGCACCTCTTCTACCGGGATGGGCAGTTGGTGGGGGGCCCGCAGGTGTCCCCACAGCTCCTGGTGCCCGCCGTGGGGGTCTCCGACTCGGGGAATTACACCTGCCAGGTGCGCTCTGAGGAGAGGAAGGTGTGGAAGAGCAGCGCCCGGCTCTGCATCACAGTGCACAGTAAGTGCGGGGATGGGCACGGGGAGCCCCCAGAGCCTCCCTGGGTCCCCCAGCCCTGCCTGGAGACCTCTATTACTGTCCGGACACCCCATACCGGTGGTGGGTCCCCCATGCTTTCCTGGATCCTTTGCCGGGTTCCCCAGCCCTGCGTGGGTACCCCCATCTATCCTGTAAACTTTTTCCATGTTCCCCAATCACTGCTCTGGTCCCCCTCCATGTCCCCCCTATCCCCTCCCTGCATCCCCACACCCTCCCTGGAGTCTACCATCATCCTTCTCCAGGTGTCCCCTCCCTGAACCCCTCATCATTTCTTGGCATTCATTCCTAAGCCCCTAGCTCTGCATCCCCTTTTCCTCACTGGGAATCCTCTGCTCCTCCCAGAACATCCCCAAGTCCCTCACTGTCCCCTGGTGTCCCCCTCTCCCCTCAGGAGTCCCACTCTCAGGGGTGTCCGCGTGGGCACAGCCCCCCGGGGGACAGGTGGCACTGGGGGACCGCCTGGTGCTGAACTGCACAGTGGCCGAGGGGACAGGTCCCCTGTCCTTCTCCTGGCACCGGGGGGGCTCAGGGACACCACTGGGCAGTGGCCCCCACCTGGAGCTGCGCCGCGTTGGGGACAATGACAGTGACCACTACCAGTGCCGGGTCAGCGATGGGGACAGCATGGCCGAGAGTGTCCCCCTGAATGTCACCGTCCTGGGTGAGTGGGACCCTCGGACTGGGGGTGATCCCACCCACGGCACCCCCAGCCCACCTTGCCAGGTGCCAGCCCTGTCTGTGTCTCTGCAGTGCCCGTGGCCAATGCCACCATCACCCCCGGTCCCCTGTCACACCAGGTGCATGCAGGTGACGCCGTGACCCTGCGCTGCTCGGTGCAGGTGGGCTCAGCCCCTGTCAACTTCACCTGGCTGCACAATGGCCAGGAGGTGGCCCAGGGTCCCATCCTGGAGCTTGGGGACATCGATGTGGGACATTCGGGCACCTACCAGTGCGTGGCCACCAACCAGCTGGGACAGGACGGGCACCGCGTGTTCTGGGCACTCAGCCCTGAGCTGGCCCTGGAGGTGACCCCTGGCTCACCCTGGGTCACAGGTGGGCTGACACAGGGTCACACGGGGGATGCAGGACTTCTGGATTTCTCGGTGACCCCACTGTGTCCCCCTCTGTCCCCAGCAGTGGCTGCAGGGGTCGTCGGGTCCCTCCTGTTCCTGCTCCTGCTCCTGGCTGTCATCGTGGGCTGGCACCGGCGGCACCGCCTGTGTGGGTGACAATGAGGGGGAATGGGGGTCCCAGGGATTAGGATGAAGCTCCTCCAGAACACACGGGCCATATGGTGTCACCAACAGCTCCTGATTTGGGTGAAGCTGAGCCCCCAGAGACCTTGACTGGGGGCCCTGGGAGATTTGGGGAGCTCCTGGAGGGTCATGCAGGGATGTTGCGGGTTCTGTCAGGGTTTTAGGGCAGTTTAGGGGCTCATGGGGTTCAAGGGTAGTTCGAGGTTTTTTAGGAGCTTCAGAGATGCTCGAGGCTCCCAGGGGCAGTCAGGGGACCCGATGTTATTCAGAGCCCGTGAGGACCCCACCAGTCACCCTCCCCTCTTCCCTTTGCAGCCCTCAGGAAGCAGCAGGAAAGGTGAGTGGGGTCTCAAGATCTGACGCCTCATTTTACCCTCACCTGAGACTCCCCCCAGCCCCACAGACACTCCCTTATCCCCACAGGGCCCCCCAGGATCCTCCGGCCGCCCCAGAAGTGGAGGATCTGCTGTATACCCACATCGTGGGCATCGAGCAGGCAGGGGGTGAGTACAGGAGGGGCCAGGGACATGTCACCCACGGGTGTCACCCCCCACCCAGGTCCTCATATCTGGTATCTCTCGCAGGGCCGCCCCGGGCCACATCCCCCCAGGTGACCTACATGGAGATGCTGGGACCCCACAGGTGACAACGGGACCCCAGTGACATCTATGGGAATTTGCTGTGACACTGGGGGACACTGGGAGCACTGGAGGTCCCTGTCCAAGGACACCCCCTCTGTGTGCCTCTCCCAGCTCTTGTGGGTGCCCACCGTACCCAGGGGGTGGCCACGAGTGGCGGGTCCCATGTTGGCCCCACAGCTCCCCGTTCCAGTGCTCCCAGTGCTCCCAGTACCCAGAGGGGTTCCCCATTCTCTCCCTCAGTGCCAGGGGGCACAGGACCCTTGTCCTTCTCATTGGTTCCAAAATGCAGATTTTTGGTTAAACTGGGAGAAATGGTTTTTGTTTGTTCAGCACTGCCAGGTCAGCTCGGACGGAGGAAGGTCCCAGTCAGGCTGTTGAAGAGATTGGTGTGGGGTTTACAGAGATATGGGAACAGGAATAACAATTCTTCACTAGAATATCTATAACAAGACAAACAAACAACAACACCGCCACCAACAACAAACAAAAGCACAAACCCAGTCCCAGCCCTCTCGGGGCTGCAGGCACTTCCCCTGCGGTGCAGTTCCGGGCACAGCCGGCAGGGGCGCTGGTGGCTCCCGGCCAGGCAGGGCGGGTGCGATGATTCCCCCGCGGCTGCAGGGGGCGCTGTGGCAACAGCTCGGCTGTCTCTCTCTCCATGGTTAATGGAGACTCAGCGGGCGGGAGAGAGAGAGAAGCGCCCTTCCCTCACTGACGGAGCTGGGGGGCAGCTGGGAACGGTGCCGCTCCGGATGGCAAAATGGACTGCGGCAGGAACCCTCGGAGTGGCGGCTGGAACGGTGGGAGGAGGCACACCCAGGGTGGCAAAGGAGGTGTAGCAAAAACTCTGAAGCTGTAGCAGGAGCCGTGGGGCTTGGGTGGGGCACGGGGTGTTGGGTTCAAGGGTAGCAAAAAGCCCAAAGCAGTCACAGAAAACAGCGGAGCTGGGCAGCCACAGCCGTGCTCCCGCAAACAGCTGCCGCACGCAGCCAGGAGACGCGCCCTCTGGGAAGGGTGAGGTGCTCTGGGTGCTGGGTTCTCCTCTGAGACACCTGAGAATATGGTGAGGGTCCTTTCCCTGAGGGAGTTTAAAAGATGCCAGTTCAAGGGCTGCCCTTCTCAGCAAAGCCTCACTCATGGTAGGAGAAGCAGTGAAGGGTGGAACTCTGCGGTGGCGGCCAATTGTCCCCAGAGCAACAGCAGCACTGTCCCACCTCCAGTGCCAGGAGCAAGAGAGAGAGGAGCCAAGATCAGCCACTCACCCTCCAGCCAAAATCTCGTGGTATGTCTGCCCTTGCCAACAGATGTTGTTCCTGCACCCTGAGGAGCCCCACAGCAGAAGGGTCCTGGGAGAACCCCAGGCAGATTGAGCTGTGGAATTCCCTCTGTCTCCACAACAGCTCTGCCAATGCCCAACGAAGTCTTTTGGGCTCCCTGAAATCCCCTCTCCTGGGAGAATCAGTGCCAAGGATTCCTGGGGCAGAGTCTGACATCATAGAAGGGAAATATGTGACATCACAGAGTGGGCTGTGACATCACAGGGCAGCTGTGTATGACATCACAGAGCACGTGATGACATCCTATGATAGTTGTTTGACATTCACAGAGATGACTGTGACATCTCAGAGTGGTGGTGTCACATCATAGAGGAGGTTGTTACATCACAGAGCAGGCTCACAGCAGGTCTTTGAGGTCACTGGATTGGTCACTGCTGCACTCCCCTCTCAAAGCTGCCCTGCAGAGAAGCCCCCCTGTGCTCCTCATGCAGAGTCTGGTTCCCTGTCCCCCTAGGTTCCCTCCTGCCCCCCAGCAGCACAGCCTGCCCCGGAGGACGTTCCACAAGATCAGTCCCCAGAGCCTGACACGGGGATGACGGCTGGAGCCACAGATGGGGTGGGACCGGAGAACAGGGACCCCCCAGCAGCATTCCCGTCTCACCCCGTTGGGGAGCCTGGGCCAGGGCTCCTTCCCCAGAGCTACAAAGGCCCCAGACAGGACCAGGATGAGGAGGACAGACCCCGCCAGCCCCCAGTGGTGTTCGAGGTCATGGACAGCAACCACCAAAAGGGCCTTCAGGGGAGGGGCTTTCACAGCACTCCCCTCCCCAACCTGTCCTGTAACCCTGTCCACTGACTCTCAGGCATCCATCTCCCACATCTCCATGCCCCACAGCCCCCACACACCCATATCCCTTGGATCCCATGCATTGACACCTCACACCTCCCAATGCATCCACCTCTCTCAGCTCCCACATATTCCTGGTGATTCCTGTGGCCAGCACCAGCCCAGCCCAGTGTGCGGAGCCACACTGAGGGTCCTCATCCTTCTTTCCCCCCACCCAGAAGCAGGAGAAAATCACCCATGGGAATGTCTCTGCTGAGAAGGGTCTGCTGGCAGTGCTGACATCGGCCACTGCCTGCCTGAGCTTGCAGAAGGAACAACCCCTTCCTTCCTTCCTGCCTTCCTGCCTTCCTGCCTTCCTGCCTTCCTTCCTGCCTTCCTTCCTGCCTTCCTTCCTGCCTTCCTTCCCGCCTTCCTTCCTTCCTTCCTTCCCGCCTTCCTTCCCGCCTTCCTTCCTGCTTTCTCCCTTCCTTTCCCTTCCCTTCCTCCCTCTCACCCGGGACCCGGGGGTGCACTGGGAAGTGGGGATGGCAGAGATGGAATGGTGGCAGCGGAGAGGGTTCCTGGGTTGAGACAAGGACCAGGAGAGATCACTCATCAAATCCTGTAATAGGTAAAACAGCATCAGAATTGGAGAGAAAAAGTCCTTTCAAGGATCTAAAGACAGGTTTATTAAGAAAACTACAAGAGAGAAAAAAAACCCAAGAATTGGAAAAAAACCTTCAAAACACTTCCTCTCTTCCCCACAAACTCCTTTCTTTCTCTCTGACAACATCCAGAGAAAACAAAACTTAGACTTCATGTCAGTCACTACCTCTAAAATAGTCTTTCATCAGTTCTCTCAGAGAGACAAGTCTCATTGGGTCTGTCATGGAAACTTCCCCACAAGAAAGAACAGTTCTCTTGTGGCTTTTTCATTCTCACAAAACCAGCCGCCTCTGAATCTGCATTTGTGAAGTCCCTCCCATATCACACAGCCTTCCCACAGCTGCGTAATGGGCCATGTAAACTCATGGGGTATCATTTTAAAGATGAACGGTTCAAAAGCAAAGGTTTTCTTCAACTCTAGGAACAGAGATCTTTCCTCTTTTTGGGGGCAGGTCTTCATCTCATCTCATCTCTCTCTCTCTATTCAAGCGTCTCATAAGATCACAACTACTTCAGTATTTACTTCGTTGACCACAAATGCCTTTGCTCAGATCTAAAATCTGAATACTCTGATCTCGCCATCCATGCCTTCCAGGACTTAGAGGGATATTCTAGGATATCACAGTCCATTCCCATGGCTTACAAAAGAATTTCAGCCAAAATCAAGGCATCTTTTCCTTCTCTTTCCATCTAAGATTCAACTTCTCCTTCACCGACTTTGATGTCTTCATATTGTCTCTCTATTTAGCTTCACTCTGTCCTTTTGTCTCACTTAAGAGAGGATTAGTGCTTTGCAAGTTCCATCAGAGCAAAGGAGGAGTTTCCATTCTCCCAGTCTGCAGAGGCCGTGATGGTTCTCCCGGGCAGTGGCCAAAGGTGGTAAATTCAGGCTGTGCCGGGGCTGGGCCAGGATCTCCGGGGTTCTGGCTGCATTCAATTTCCAGCTGCGGGGCCGCTCCGCACGGCTGCAGAGCTGCCCCTGCTCTTGGCCGCAAGATCTCTCCAGCTGCTGGGGCCTCTCCCTCCGCAAGGGGTCTTGGTGCCGGTGTCTGGAGCTGTTCATAGTAAAGAATTCTTCCAAAGCCGCGCTGGGGGCTTCCCCCGTTCCTCTGCCCGACTGCGCTGGGGGCCCGGCCCGGCCCTGCGAGGCCTCCCGGGGCCGCCATGGGGGCGGCTTTAGCGGCAGGATGTCAGCAGCCGCTGGAGGCCCGATCCGGCCGGGACGGGGCGTTCTCTCCTCCCCTGCCCTGCCCGGGCGCCGCCGGGCCCGGCCCTGCCAAGGCTCCAGCAGCGGCCGGGCCCGGCCAGGCCGCACCAGGCCCGGGGCCACGCGGCGGAGCGGGGCCGACCCCGCCGGCACCTGGGGACCTCTGCCCAGGCGGGAAGGGAAGAGAACTTTCCCGGGATTCTTCTGATTTCAACCTGTGTGGCCACAGAGGCATACCTAGCTCATTAATTGGTTCAATAGGTTGTCGATATTCAAAGCTAATCGCTGATTTGTTTTGCCAAAGCTATTCTTCAATCAATGCAAAACCAGCACAGGCATGTACTATAAGAAAATGAGTCATGGGTGAAACCAAGCAAAAGAACTCCCAGAACATGTAAACTCAAAAGTATTTTTGAAATATGTATAATCTTCTTGAATATGTATTCAATCAATACAATGAAAAAGGTACACAAGAAGAATTGTTATAGAGAACTGTGCGCCTTGGGCTGTTGCCCAGCACCCAGCACGCTGTTTGCTGTCCCTTTTCTACCTTATTAATATTTAAAGATAGTAAGGAGTGTGCCTTGTTTCTCACACAGTTTAATCAAAATGCTGAAGTTCAGGTACAGTAGAGGGAAAAGGGTCATGGGCTGGCCTGGCACTGGCTGAGGGAAGGACGAGCCCAGTGGGGTGCAGTGAAGAGGAAGAAGGGACCACTGAGGGGAATCGATGTCCCCAGCGCTGCCAGTGTCTCCAGTGTCACAGCCCACTCTCAAAGGTGTCATGGGGATCCTACTGTCCCTCATGGGATTCTGGCAGGTCTGCGTTGGTCACTTGTGGATCCCGAGGTGTGGCAGGACCAGGGGACACCAGTGGGGGCCCGGAGAGTGACACCAGTTGTGGGGACCTGAGTGGGGGGTGACACCTGGGGATGATGTTTCCGTGTCCCCCCTGTACTCACCCCCTGTCTGCTCAGTGCCCATGACGTGGGGGTCCAGCACTGCCCCCTCCTCTGGGAGGGTCCTGTGGGGATAAGAGGGGTCTGAGGGGTGTCTGGGGAGGGGCAAAGGAGAGTCCCAGCCAGAGCCCCCCACTCACCTGTCCTGGGGCTTCCTGGCAGCTGCAAGATTAAGGAGAGAGGGTGACCTTGGGGACCCCAGGACCACTGAACCTTCCTGGGAACTTGGCAGCGTCAAACACCCACAGGACCCCTAATTTCCACTGAAGCCCTGATTCCCAACAGACACCTGATTCCCCCCCAGTCACTCCAAGCACCCCTGGAACCCCCCAAAACTTCTGCAGTGCCCCCACCACCCCTCAGTGTCTGTGACCCACTGTGCCCCAGAACCCCAAGCCAGGCAGAGAGAGGCACCCCCCAAACTCCCCCAGGCCACCAGAAAGATCCCCAACATCCCTGCATGGCCCTTGAAGACGTCCCCAAACCATCCAGGAGTTCACAGTGGCACCCCAATGCTCCTCAAAGCCCACCCAGGGATGGCCCTGGAACACAACCAATTCTCCAAATTCTCCAAATTCCCCCCAAATCCCCCAGGACCCCCAGCCGAGCTCACTGTGGGCTCAGTTTTCCCCAGCTTAGGGGCCCTGGGTGCTGGCCCAGCTCTGCCCCACTCTGGGGGCTTCCCCTCACTCCAGGACCCCCATCCTCCTCATTGTCACCCATCCCAGCGGTGCCAGCAGTGACAGCCCCCGATGACAGCCAGGAGCAGGAGCAGGAACAGGAGGGTCCTGCCGACATTCACAGCCACTGCTGGGGACAGAGGGGGACACATTGGGGTCAGTGTGAACCCTAGGGGTCCTGAACACCCCGGTGACCCCTTGTGAGCCCACCTGTGACCCAGGGTGAGTCAGGGGTCACCTCCAGGGCCAGCTCAGGGCTGAGTGCCCGGAACACGCGGTGCCCGTCCTGTCCCAGCTGGTTGGTGGCCACGCACCGGTAGGTGCCCGAATGTCCCACACTGATTTTCCCAAGCTCCAGAACGGGACCCCGGGCCACCTCCTGGCCATTGTGCAGCCAGGTGAAGGTGACAGGGGCTGAGCCCACCTGCACCGAGCAGCGCAGGGTCACGGCGTCACCTGCATGCACCTGGTGTGACAGGGGACCGGGGGTGATGGTGACATTGGCCACAGGCACTGTGGGGACACAGACAGGGCTGGCATCTGGTGAGGTGGGATGGGGGTGCTGCGGTTGGGATCACCCCCAGCCCGAGGGTCCTGCTCACCCAGGACGGTGACATTCAGGGGGACACTCTCCTCTACGCTGTCCCCATCGCTGACCTGGCAGTGATACTGGCCACTGTCACTGTCCCCAACGCGGCGCAGCTCCAGGTTGGGGCCGGTGCCCAGCAGTGTCCCTGAGCCCCCACGGTGCCAGGTGAAGGACAGGGGACCTGTCCCCGCGGCCACCGCACAGCTCAGCACCAGGCAGTCCCCCAGTGCCACCTGTGCCCCAGGGGGCTGTGCTGACACGGACACCCCCGAGAGCGGGACCTCTGTAGGAGAGGGGACAGCAAGGGTCAGTGAGGGACACCAGGGGACAGTGAGGAACACGGGGCAGGAGGGGGGGGTGGAGAGGGGCAGGGGAATCCCAATGAATAAGGGGGGGGGGCAGAGCCTGGAAAGGAACCCTAAAGAACATGAGGAGGTTCAGGGAGGGGACACCTGGAGAGGGCGGGGGGAACCTAGGGAGGGTGTGGGGACCCAGGGAGGGGATGGTGTGACCTGGGGACCGTGAGGGCAGAGCAGGGAGGAGTGGGGTTGACTCAGAGATGGGCGAAGCGACCCAGTGAGGGATGTGTAGATGAGGAGGGGGAGTCAAGCAGTGATGGGGGGACATAGGAAAAGTTTACAGGAAAGATGGGGGATGCCCACGTAGGGCTGGGGGATCCTGTGAGAGAAGCGGGAATGGATTGAAGACATGTAGCAGAGATGGGGGATCTGGGCAGTAATGGGGGTCTGCAGGCAGGGCTGAGTGTCCCCAGCCAGAGGACCCAGGGAGGCTGTGGGGGTGAGGCTCACCGTGCACTGTCACTGTCACCGGCGCTGACTCCTGCCACCCCCGTGATACCCCGGAGTTCACCCAGACCCGGCAGCCGTAGCGGCCGCTGTGGTGCAGGTGCAGAGGGGACAGGGACAGTTCGGTCCTGGGGAGGGTCTTAATCAGCTCGTTCCCATGGTAGAATCGCACCTCAGTGACCAACAGGTCCCACTGGCATTGGCAGCGCAGTGTCACTGTGTCCCCCTCCAGCAGTGGCCGTGCCGGCACCTGCAGCACCAAGGGGCCTATGGGACAGAGGGGTCCCATCACACTGGGGGGGTCTCATTTTTGTGGGGACCCCATTGGGTCACAGCCAGAGCACCAGGTGTCCCCAATTCCACAAACAGGGTCCCCCCGCATTGGGATGCTCTGGGATGTCCCCGTGTGCAGGGGACAGGCTCAGGCCACACCAAGAAGTGACCCATGGAGCGGAGCCCACCCAGAGCCCTCGGGGTGCCACAGGTGGTGGGTTGAGGACACCCAAATCCCCCTCACCGTCTGAGACAGTCACGGGGGGGCTGAGCCCACTGCCAGGTCTGTCACACTCGTAGCTGCCACTCTCGGTGACAGTGAAGTGGTCGGGCCCCTCCAGCCACGAGCGCTGCCCGTCCCTGTACCAGGTGGTGGCACCGGCAGGCCCCAAGCCCTGGCAGGTCAGTGTCGCCCGGACCCACGGCACCGCCGGCCTCCAGGGGGGCTCCACCAGGAGCTGGGTGGTCTGGGCACCTGCGGGTGACAGAGGACACCAGCCTGCCAGGGCCATTGCATGGGGCTGGGGACAGCGGGGTGGGGACATGGCATCCCCCGAGGACTCACCAGCGAGGCCAAGGGTGTGGGCTTGAAGGGAGAAGGGACAGGGCTGGGTGGGGACAGCAGCACCTGGGGGACATGGTGTGGTGTCTGTCCCCAGACTGTCTGCAGTGGGAACACTGGTGTAGCACAGAGGTCTTGAGGACAGTGACACCTCGGTCACCCTGGGCTGAGGCAGGACATGGGGACACTGTGGACACCCCATTCTCCTCCAGGTCACCACCACCATCCTCACAGCCCTGGTCCCATCAGCAACATCCCCATGGCCCGTCATCCCATTCTAATGGAACTCATCCCCACAGCCCATCTGCATGGTACATGGCCCTTGTCCCTGTTCCTGCATCCCTGTGCCCCTGTCCCTGTCCCCACTGCTGCCCCAGCCCCAAGGTTCCTTTGGCCACATCCTTGTCCCCACATCTCTATCCCCCTTTTCCTGACCTCACATCCCATTTCCCCTCTTCCTGTCCGCCTTTTCCTGTCCCCACAGCCACCCCACTCCTCTGCTCACACTGGGGTCCATGCCCATGTACTGGCTCTGCTGGCCTTGGGGACCTCAGGGGACCCCGCAGCCCCCCTGTGCCCCCTCCCCACCGGTCTCTGCCTCACCAGGGCCCATCCCCGGGGTGTCAGGCCCGTGCCTGGGCACTCACCCCACAGGAGCAGCGCCACCTTCCCGGCCATCCCTGTGTCCCCAGCCATGTGCACTGGCTGTCACTCACTGCCAGGGGTGGCTGTCGGCTCAGTGGCAGTTCTTTGGCAAAATGGGAAGGAAGTGAGGTCAGATCTCATCCTCATGTGTAGGTGGCACTTGCTGGGGTCAGGTTGGCCACAAGCTGGTGACAGGCTGTGGGCAGGGTGGGGACAGGGTGGGGACAAGGCTGGGTGGCACAAGATGGGACAGGGGGTTCCAGGAGTGGGGGGCTTAATGGTTTTGGGGAGCCAAGGATGGGTGTCCAGGGGAATGGAGCTACTGAGGAGTGGGAGTCACCAGGGATGGGGGTGTCATGGGACTTGGGGTCCCCAGGGCTGGGGGACTCAGGGATGAGAGTCCCAGGAGAACATGGGCTACAGGGACTTCGAGTCATGGGATGGGTGTACTAGGAATGGAGTGCAGGGGGAATGGGTCAGGCTCGTGGGAATGGGGATCTTCTGAGAGAATTCATGTCCTGGGGGAAGGGGGGTTGTAGGGCATGTCATTTGTGGAGAGGGTTCCTCTGAATGGGGGTCCTGGGCCATGGAGATCTTAGGGAATGTAAGTACTCGGGTGGGGGTTCCAGGGAGAGGGGACATAAGAAATGGAGGTCCTATGTTTGAGTTCCCATGGGAATGGGGGTCCAGGGATGGACAGTGGCCCGATGAGCCCATGGGTCACAGCTCCTTCAAGGGGTGTACCTCACCTTTTGGGTAGACCCAGGGCCCCGCTCTGACCCCCTCATATGTGTCTGGTTTGGGGGAGGCACCACAAGGCAATTCTGAGGGGCTAACCCCCAGTGATATTTTCCTCTCCACATTATCCATTTTCTTCCTCATTCCCCTCAATTTCACAACCCCCCTGTTCATGCCTTGATAACCCTGGGGAGCACCTGAGCAGGGAACGGGTTGGGAGAACCCCAGCGTGGGGGAAGCAGGGGTGAGGGGTCTGCAGGGAGGGTGGGAGGCTGTGGGGGATGGGGGTGTCGGGCTGTGTCCCTCAACACTTTCACTTTCTCTCTCCTGCAGCAGAAGGAAGAGGCCGTTTGTGCTGAGTGTCACACGGGGGGTAGGTTCTGCCTCACAGGGGACACATGCTGTCCAAGGGGTCCTGTCCTGGGGGATGGCAGCTCTGGGCGGGGTCCAGACTTCTCCATTCTCACTCATCCCCTGCAGGATGTCAGCCGGCAAGAGCAGCTCGGGAATGGAGCCCCAGGCAGGAAGGAGCTCCCCAACTCCTCCTCATTGAAGCCAGTGGCCATCCAAGTGTGGGGCCCAGCCATGGCCCAGCCCCAGTGCACAGGGATGGGCATTGGCCAGCCCTGCTCTGGCCAGCCCCAGGTGGCAGCCACGACCTGAGGCTCCCCCCGCCCCCTTGGCTTTGATTCTGGCAGCTTTAGAGCTGCTGCAAAGGTGACAATTCTGTGGCAGGAAAAGGTCTGGCCGTGGTTTGCGGGGCCCTGCAAGAAGCACAAAAGCCAATGGGAGCCCAAGCAGTGGCTCTGCGAGGGCCTTGGATGGTTTTCAGAGCAGGGCTGGCTGCAAACCCCCCTGCAGGGGCAGCTGTGAGGGAAGCAGTCCGGAAATGCAGCAATTGATCATTTTGTCCCTCTCAGCAAGGGGCTGAGAGAACCCCAGAAGTTCTGCAGATCCCACACCCATCTGCTCAACAACTTGACCGGGACCCTCCTTTCTGAACAAAACCTGAAGCCCTTTGGAACCTCCCAGAAAGAATGTTTGTGTTCTGAATGTAGACACCAGAAGAGAGGGAAAAGTGTGGAAATACTGAGCAGGGGCTCCAGCCATGGATCTGGGGAACAGGGGTGTCCCAGCAGGGGCAGGGAGTGCCCAGGCAGGGGAATTCAGGGCAGGGTGGAGTGCATTTCCCAGGGAAGCAGACCCTGTGGGGCACACGGGCATTTCCACGGATTCCTGTGCTCTGTTCCAAGGATGGACAGAGCTTCTCCCCTGTTGGGAGCAGAAGCCATGGGAAGTAAATCAAGTTTCAGGGTGGGAAGGAGGAAAATGGGCAGAGTTCCTAAATGTGGCCCAACCAAAGCCTTCCCTGTGGGCTGGGTTGCTGCCAGCAGGCCGGGAACAATCCCATGGACCTGCTGGAGACTCAGGGAGATTCCACACTGTGTTATCCACAAGCAAACGCTGCTGTGGGATGCACCAATGGGCTCCTAAAGGGAACCAGAAAGTCTCGTTTCTCTGTGATTTGTTTATGTTTTTATTGTGACTTGTTGGGAGGGCAACAATTAAAAGTATTCTATCAGCCAGATCGTTTTCTACATTTTCAGCGTGATTTTGCTGATTTTTTTTTTCACTGGGATAAAAATGCTGTGGGGAAACATTTTTGCCTTTATTTCCTGCATGTCTAATTTTGTCTCAACCAACTGGGCGTCTGGTAATTAGAGCAAATTCACCTCCATCTCTGAATTCCCCCTAGACATGGAGACCCCCATTCCCTTGGACCCCTATTCTCAAGAACACCCATTTTTGGCTCTCCACAACCCCTGAGACCCCCACTCCTGGGAACACCATCCCCCACTTAGCCGCCAGACCATCCCATAATGTCCCCAGCCTGTCCCCTGCTGTGTCTCCACCTTTCCCCCACCCTGCCCCCACCAACACGTGGGGATGAGGTGCGACCTTTCTATTCGTCCAAAGAGCCGCCACCCAGGGGACCGGTGGCCACAGCAGCGAGTGACAGCCAGTGCACATGGCCGGGGACACGGGGATGGCCGGGAAGGTGGCGCTGCTCCTGTGGGGTGAGTGCCCCGGGCACGGGCCTGACACCCCGGGGATGGGCCCTGGTGGGGCAGAGACCAGTGGGGAGGGGGCACAGGGGGGCTGCAGGGTCCTCTGAGGTCCCCAAGGCAGGGACAGGGGAACAGGGATGCAGGGACAGGGACAAGGGCCACATACCATGGGGATGGGGCATGAAGACAGGTGCCATTGGAATGGGATCATGGGCACAGGGCAATGACGATGTGGCTGTTGGGACAGGAGCTGTGAGGATGGTGGTGGTGTCCTGGATGAGCATCGGGTGTCCACAGTGTCCCCATGTCCTGCCTCAGCCCAGGGTGACTGAGGTGTGTCTTACCTCAACACCTCTGTGCTACACCAGTGTTCCTTTGGGGACAGTCTGCAGTGAGACACAGCACCGGATTCCCCAGGTGCTGCTGTCCCTGCAGGGCCCCCCCCATCCAGCCCTTGTCCCTTCTCCCTTCCAGCCCAGACCCTCGGCCTCGCTGGTGAGTCCTCGGGGGATGCCATGTCCCCACCCCACTATCCCCAGACCCGTGGTGGCCCTGGCAGGCTGGTGTCCCCTGTCACCCACAGGTGCCCAGACCACTGAGATCCTGGTGGAGCCTCCCTGGACACCGGCAGTGCTGTGGGACCAGGTGACACTGACCTGCCAGGGCTCAGGGACCGCCGGTGCCACCACCTGGTACAAGGATGGGCAGCGCTGGGGACAGCAGAGATCCGGACACTTCACTGTCACCGAGAGTGGCAGCTACGAGTGTGACAGACCCGGCAATGGGCGCAGCCTCCCCGTTAGAGTCTTAAATGGTGAGGGGGGTTTCAGGGTCTCCAGCCTGGCACCTGCAGGGTCCCCAAGGGCTCTGGGTGGGCTCTGCTCTATGGGTCACCTCCTGGTGTGACTAGAGTCCGTCCCCTGCACATGGGGACATCCCAGAGCATCCCAGTCTGAGGGGACTCTTCCCTTGCAATGGGTGGCCCCTGATGCCCCCCAGTGTCATCAGGACTCTTCAGATGCCCCTGGTGTGACAGGACCCCTTTGTCCCCCAGACTGGCTGGTGCTACAGGTGCCGGCCCGGCTGCTGCTGGAGGGGGACACGGTTACACTGCGCTGCCGGAGCTACCAGGGCAAATCGCTCACCAGTGTGCACTTCTTCCATGAAGGGAAGGATCTGGGAGGGCCCCATGACAGGACCGAGCTGTCCCTGTCCCCCCTGCAGCTGCACCACAGCGGCCGCTACCGCTGCAGGGGCTGGGTGAACTCTGCAGTGCCACTGTGGAGGGAGTCGCATCTGGTGACAGTGACAGTGCGCAGTGAGTGCAGGGATGGGGACAGGCAACCCTGACATCCTCCGAGGGTTTCCCCCCTCTACCTGCATCCTTCATCCTTCCCTTCACTCCTCCCTACGTCACCCAAAATTTCCCAAGTGCCTCCTTGTTACCCCATGACTGCCTGGTTCCCTCTCCACATCCCTCATCCCTCTCTCTGTCCCCCCACCCCTCCCTGGCATCCCACACCCCTTCCAAGGTCCCCGCTCCACCCTCTGGTTGCACTTCCGTCCCTGGGTCCACCCTACCCTCTCCAAACCCCACATCATTCCCTGAGTCTCCTCAGTCTCTTGTGTAGTCCCCCATCCCTGCCTGACTCTCTCCACCTTTCCATGGGGTCACTCCATGGTCACCAGATCCAAACGCACCTCCCAGGGTCCACTTCTCCCTGGGGTCCTCTGTGCTCCCCTCCAATCCCCCCTCCTTCCCGTCTTGTGTCCTCCACCCATCATGGCAAGATCATCTTACCTGTGTCTCCCCGCAGAGGTCCCCGTCTCGGGGGTGTCCGTGTCAGTGCAGCCCCCCGGGAGACAGGTGGCACTGGGGGACCGCCTGGTGCTGAGCTGCTCGGTGGCCATGGGGACAGGTCCCCGGTACTTCACCTGGCACCGGGGGGGCTCTGGGACACCGCTGGGCAGTGGACCCCGCCTGGAGCTGCGCCATGTTGGGGACAATGACAGCGGCCAATACCAGTGCCGGGTCAGTGATGGGGACAGCACGGCCGAGAGTGTCCCCCTGAATGTCACTGTCCTTGGTGAGTGTGACCCTCAGGCTGGGGGTGGCCTCATCCACAGCATGCTCCAGGAAACTCATCCCCATGTCCCTGTCCCTCTTGTTGGCTGCCAGCCCTCCCCCCACCCTCACCCTGTCTGTGTCCCCACAGTGCCCGTGGCCAATGCCACCATCACCCCCGGTCCCCTGTCACACCAGGTGCATGCAGGTGACCCCGTGACCCTGCGCTGCGCGGTGCAGGTGGGTTCAGCCCCTGTCAACTTCACCTGGCTGCACAATGGCCAGGAGGTGGCCCGGGGTCCCGTCCTGGAGCTTGGGGACATCAATGTGGGACATTCGGGCACCTACCAGTGCGAGGCCACCAACCAGCTGGGACAGGACGGGCACCGCGTGTTCCGGGCACTCAGCCCTGAGCTGGCCCTGGAGGTGACCCCTGGCACACCCTGGGTCACAGGTGGGCTCACAGGGGGTCACCCTGGTGGTCTGACACTCCCAGGTTGTCGGTGACCTCAGTTTTCCCCCACTCTCTCTGGCAGTGACAGAAAGGGAACAGGGAACAGGAAACAGGATGGGTCACCTGAGGTCACAATGGTTGCAGGACCCCTGGGGTGATGGATGACCCCTCTGTGTTCCCCTTTGTCTCCAGCAGTGGCTGCAGGAGTCAGTGGTTCCCTGTTGTTCCTGGTCCTGCTCCTGGGTGTCATCATGGCCTGGCACTGGTGGCACCGCATTGGTGGGTGACCATGGGGCTGACGGGGTTCCCCGAGAGGGGTGGGAAGCCCCCAGACTGAAGGGGTGATAGGGTGGTACCCACAGCTCCTGACTTGGGTTGTGCTGAGCCCCCAGTGTCCTTGGCTGAGTGTCCTGGGCGATTTGGGCAGGTGTGGGAGGACCACACAGCAATGTTGGGTTTTCTTTTGGGGTCCTGGGGGATTTTTGAGGGTCTCCCTCCCTGCTGCACTTGGGGTTCTGGGTGCTCAGGGCACCGGTTCAGGGGTTCTGGGGGGCTCTAGAGATGCTCAGAGGTCCTGGGGGAATTGAGGGTCTGGTGGTGGTTCAGGATTCCCACGGGTGGTCAGGGCCCTGGGGATCCCACAGTCACCCCTTCCCTCTCCTTTGCAGCCACCAGGAAGAAGCAGGAAAGGTGAGTGGGGGGCTCCATTCACAACCCCTCGTCTCCTCTCACACCCTGAACCCTCCATGTGCTCCCAAAACTCCTCCATCCCCACAGGGCAGATCCACAGCCCCTGGCCCCCCCAGAGGAGGAGGAGGTTCTGTACACCCATGTTGTGAAAACCGAGCGGGCAGGGGGTGAGTACGGGGACAGGGAAATACAGGGACACGTCACCCGCTGGGGTCACCCCCAGCCGGGTCCCCCCAGCCAGTGTCTCTCACAGGGCTCCCCAGTGCTGCCCCGCCCAAGGACACCACGGTGACCTATGCAGAGCTGCCAGGACCCCATGGACGACCACAGGATACCAGCAACATCTACGAGAGTGTGCCGTGACACTGAGGAAACTGGGGGGCACTGGGGGACACCGGGGATCCCCTCACCCTGGGCTTCTGTGGTTGCCATCCAGCCTGAGGTGGTGGTCAGGAGAAGGGGCTGGTGCACAGAGCACCCAGTGCTCCCCATTCCATCTCCCAGTACCACCACGGCTTCCCCATTCCCCCTCCCATTGTTCCAGTACACCCAGGGGCTCCCCCTTTCCCTTCCCAGTACTCCCATAGTCCCAGTGGCGGCACATTCCCCCTCCCAGTGCAAGGAGGGCACACGGTCGGTTTCGATACACTTCAGCCCAAAATGCAGCTTTTTGGTTAAACTGGCACAAGTGGTGTTTGTTCAGCCCTGTTGGGCTTTAGGAATGGAATTCTCCAGTTCTGGCTTCCACTAAACAACCAGGGGCCTGGGGAGCCCCGAGGGTGGAGGGCCCGAAACGGCCGAGGGGAGACCCCGGCAGGGCGGGGGAGCGGAGACCCTGGGCTGGGCTCTGCGGAAAGGAGGGACCGGCACGGTGGTCCCAGAGCACGGGGAAGGGGCCCAGCTGCCATGGCGCTGCGAGTGCCGGGACTGTCACGGCGCGCATGAACCGACTGTGAGAGCGTGTCCCAAGCTACTGTCGCCATGTGTCGGGACAGCCCGTGGCCAGGGTGACGCCCCCACAGCTTTGGGCACTCGGAATGGGCGGGGCAGGGGCGGGGCAGAGCCCTGTCCATTCCCCGTGCCCTGTGCAGGTGAGGAGGGCAGGGATGGAGCAGCTTTGGGGACACCTGGAATCGATACAAGGTCATTCCCCAGAGCCACACCATGACTGTGGGCAGAGCCCCGGCTCAACATTTCCACACTTTTCCCTCTGGTCTGGTGGCTGCAGCCAGAACCCAAATATTCTTTCCAAGAGGTTCCGAAGGGCTTGAGGTTTTGTTCAGGAAGGAGGGTCCCGGTCAGGATGTTGAGCAGATGGATGTGGGATTTGCAGAACTTCTGGGGCTCTCTCAGCCCCTTGCTGAGAGGGACAAAATGATCAATTGCTGCATTTCCGGACTGCTTCCCTCACAGCTGCCCCTGCAGGGGGGTTTGCAGCCAGCCCTGCTCTGAAAACCATCCAAGGCCCTCACAGAGCCACTGCTTGGGCTCCCATTGGCTTTTGTGCTTCTTGCAGGGCCCAGCAAACCACAGCCAGGCCTTTTCCTGCCACAGAATTGTCATCTTTGCAGCAGCTCGAAAGCTGCCAGAATCAAAGCCAAGGGGGCGGGGGGAGCCTCAGGTCGTGGCTGCCACCTGGGGCTGGCCAGAGCAGGGCTGGCCAATGCCCATCCCTGTGCACTGGGGCTGGGCCATGGCTGGGCCCCGCACTTGGACGGCCACTGGCCTCAAGGAGGAGGAGTTGGGGAGCTCCTTCCTGCCTGGGGCTCCATTCCCAAGCTGCTCTTGCCGGCTCACATCCTGTAGGGGATGAGTGAGAATGGAGGAGTCTGGAACCCTCCTGGGGCTGCCATCCCCCAGGACAGGATCCCCTTGGCCAGCATGTGTCCCCCCCAGGACAGGATCCCCGCAGGATGTTTTACTCCCAGAACAAGGAACCCCTGAACAGGACACAACCCTCCTGGATGACCCCAGAATAGAACTCTTCCCTCTGCACAAACGGCATCTTCCTTCTGCTGCGGGAGAGAGAAAGTGTTGGGGGGGGGCAAAGCTGGATACCCCCATCCGCCACAGCCCCCATATCTCCTCCTGCTGGACCAGAACCCACTTTTCCTCTTCCCCAGAGTCACTTCAACCTGTTCCCTGCTCAGGTGCTCCCCAGACTCATCGAGCCATGCAACTGAGAGGTGTGAAAATGTGGGAGAAAAGAAGGAAATGGGAAAGAAGAGATGAAAAAGCTCCTGGAGGGCTGTGGGGACAGCGACCCAGAGCCCCTCGGAATCTGCCTGTGGTGATCCCCAGGTCACCAGCACCTTGTGTGGGCTCTGCGTGGCTCTGGGTCACCCCAGTATCTGAGGTAGCCAGGAAAGGAGCTGCAATCCATGGACCCAACCAGCCAGTGCGCTTCCCTGGGACCCCCATTCCCCTGGGAACCCAACCATCAGACCCCCATTCTTTATGTTCCACCTCCCTGGGACCCCCATCCCAGGACTGCCATTCTCCAATATCTCCATGGCCCAGGACCCCCATTCCCAAGGAACAGTCTCCCCCAAATTCCATCCCCTACAATCCCTCTTCACCCATGGATTTGTTTCTCCCAGGACCCTCACATTCCCACATAATCCCCCATTCCCCCGGCACCCTCATCCCTGGGACCCCCATCGTATGACCCCAAATCCCTGGAGCCAACATTCTTCTGGGACTCCCAGCCCTGAGTCTCCCCATCCCTGGGACCCCCCATTCCCCTGGACACCCATCCCTGGCTCCCCAAACCCCTGAGCCCCCCACTCCTGAGAACCCAATGTCCCACCATGTGCCACCCAGCCTTGTCCCCAGCCTGCCCACATCCTGTCCCCAGTTTGTGGCCACCCTGCCCCCACCAGGTACCACCTACGCATGAGGATGAGACCTGACCTCCCTTCCTTCCACCCTGGCCGAAGAGCCACCACCCAGGGGACAGCCGCCACTGTCAGTGTGCGACCGCCAGTCTGGATGGCCAGGGGCACGGGGATGGCTGGGAAGGTGGCGCTGCTCCTGTGGGGTGAGTGCCCCGGACACGAGCCTGACACCCCGGGGATGGGCCCTGGTGAGGCAGAGACCGGTGGGGAGGGGGCACAGGGCGGCTGTGGGGTCCCCTGAGGTCCCCAAGGCCAGCAGAGCCAGTGCAATATGGTGACCAGGGCTGTAGGTTGGCTGTGGGTTCAGGAGATGGGGCAGGGACTGGAAAGACAGGAATGTGGGGAGAGGAATTATGGGGCTGTGGCAGCAGTGGGGACAGGCATGGGGCACAAGGATGACGGGACAGGGACAAGGGGACAAGCACCATGTGGATGGGCCGTGGGGACAGAGGCCTTGGGGCTGGTGGGGCTTATCTGTGACAGCATGGGTTGGCTGAGGTGTCCCTGTCCCCGAGAGGTCCATGCTACACAAGGACAGTTTGTGGCTAGGCCCCACACTCCATGTCCCCATGACACCTGTCTCCACGGGGCCACCCCACCCAGCCCTGTCCCTTCTCCCTTCCAGCCCAGACCCTCGGCCTCGCTGGTGAGTCCTCAGGGGATGCCATGTCCCCATCTCGCTGTCCCCAGCCCCGTGGTGGCCCTGGCAGGCTGGTGTCCCCTGTCACCCGCAGGTGCCCAGACCACCCAGCTCCTGGTGGATCCGCCCTGGAGTCCAGCAGTGCTGTGGGACCAGGTGACACTGACCTGCCAGGGCTCGGGCACAGCCGGTGACACCACCTGGTACAAGGACGGGCAGCGATGGGGGCAGGAGGGACGTGACAACTTCTTTGTCACTGAGCGAGGAATCTACACGTGTGACAGACCTGGCACCGGGCTCAGCCCCCCCGTGAGAGTCTTAAATGGTGAGGGGGGTACGTGTCCCCAGCCTCGCACCTGCGGGGATGCCCAGGGCTGAGGATGGGCTGGACTCCATGGGTCACCTCCTGGTGTGACCAGAGCCCATCCCCTGCACACGGGGACATCCCAGAGCATCCCAGTGCAGGGGGACCCTGTTTATGGAATTGGGGACCTCTGGTGCTCTGGCTGTGACCCAATGGGGGGCTCCATCAGGATCTCCCGGGCCTCCGCTATGTGACGGAACCAACATGTCCCCCAGACTGGCTGGTGCTGCAGGTGCCGGCGTGGCCACTGCTGGAGGGGGACACGGTGACACTGCGCTGCCGATTCCGGTGGGACATGTTGGTCACTGGGGTGCGATTCTACCATGTGAATGAGGAGGTCAGAAAGTCCCTCCGTGGGACTGAGCTGTCCCTGTCCCCTCTGCACCTGCACCACAGCGGCCGCTACCGCTGTGGGGGCCAGATGGACTCCGTGGTATCACGGGGGTGGCAGGAGTCGGCGCCGGTGACAGTGACAGTGCACGGTGAGCACGCCCCAGCCCCCAGCCTGACACCCCCAGAGCCCCTCCCTGTGGACTCGGGGTCACAAATCCTCCTCCCCTCTCCTTCCCAGAGCTCTCTCCGGTGCTGGAGGGTCCCCGCAAGCTCACCGAGGGGACGCCCCTCCATCTCAGCTGCCTCAGCAGCCCCAGGCCCCTGCGGGCCCCAGCCCCCCTCCTGCACCTCTTCTACCGGGACGAGCAGTTGGTGGGGGGCCCGCAGGTGTCCTCGCAGCTCCTGGTGCCCGCCGTGGGGGTCTCCGACTCGGGGAATTACAGCTGCCAGGTGCGCTCCAAGGGGGGAACCGTGCAGAAGAGCAGCGCCCGGCTCCGCGTCACGGTGCGCAGTGAGTGCGGGGATGGGCACGGGGAGCCCCCACAGCCTCCCTGGGTCCCCCAGTGCTACGTGGGTACTCCCATCTTCCTCTTAAACTTCTTCAACGTCTCCCCCTCACTGCTCAGGTCCCCCTCCATGTCCTCCCATCTGGAGGTCCCTTCACTGCTACATGGCTCTCCACATCCTTCTCTGATCTCCCAGCTTGGTCCCCAGGTCCCATCATGTCTTTCCTGTGTCCCCATACCCTCCCAGGTGTCCCCCCCATCCCTCTTTAAGTGTTGTCTCCCTAAACTCCGCATCCTTTATTGGGGTTCCTCTCCAAGCCCCCTATAGCTCTGTGCCCTTTCTTCCTCACTGGGTCCTCCTGCCCTTCTCTGTTCTGCCTGCCCCCGCGGGTCCCTGAGTGTCTTCTGGTGTCCCCTCTCCTACAGGGGTGCAACTCTCGGGTGTGTCCGTGTCAGCGCAGCCTCCCGGGGGACAGGTGGCACTGGGGGACCGCCTGGTGCTGAGCTGTGCCGTGGCCATGGGGACAGGTCCCCTGTCCTTCACCTGGCACCGGGGGGGCTCGGGGACACCACTGGGCACCGGCCCCCGCCTGGACCTGCAGCATGTTGGGGACAATGACAGTGGCCAATACCAGTGCCGGGTCAGTGATGGGGACAGCGTGGCCAAGAGTGTCCCCCTGAATGTCACCATCCTGGGTAAGTGGGACCCTCGGGCTGGGGCCGACCCAATCCACAGCACTCCCATCCCACGTCCCGAGGTGCCAGCCCTGTCTGTGTCCCCACAGTGCCCGTGGCCAATGCCACCATCACCCCCGGTCCCCTGTCACACCAGGTGCAAGCAGGTGACCCCGTGACCCTGTGCTGCTCGGTGCAGGTGGGCTCAGCCCCTGTCACCTTCACCTGGCTGCACAATGGCCAGGAGGTGGCCCGGGGTCCCGTCCTGGAGCTTGGGAACATCAGTGTGGGACATTCGGGCACCTACCAGTGCGTGGCCACCAACCAGCTGGGACAGGACGGGCAACGTGTGTTCCGGGCACTCAGCCCTGAGCTGGCCCTGGAGGTGACCCCTGGCTCACCCTGGGTCACAGGTGGGCTCACAAGGGGTCACTGGGGTGTTCAGGATCCCCTGAGTTCAAGGTGACCCCAATGTGTCCCCCTCTGTCCCCAGCAGTGGCTGTGAATGTCGGCAGGACCCTCCTGTTCCTGCTCCTGCTCCTGGCTGTCATCGGGGGCTGTCACTGCTGGCACCGCCGGGGTGGGTGACAATGGGGGCGATGGGCGTCCTGGAGTGAGGGGAAGCCCCCAGAGTGGGGGCAGAGACAGGGCAGCACCCAGGGCCCCTGAGCTGGGGGAAACTAAGCCCACAGTGACCTCGGCTGGGTTGCTGAGGGTTGTGGGGTAAATTTGGAGGGTCTTGTTTGGGCTCCAGGGCCATTTTTGGGTGGGCTTTGAGGGACATTGGAATGGCATTGGGAGCTTCTGGTGGGTTTGGAGAACTCTTGGAGAGCCGTGCAGGGACGTTGGGTGATCTTTCTGGGGTCCCGTGGGAGTTTGGGGGGTGACCCTCCCTGCTGATCTTGGGATTCTGGGGCTCAGAAGGTGCGGGACGCTGGGGGAATTGGGGGCACTGAGGTGGTGTAGAAGTTCTGGGGGGTTCCAGGGGTGCTTGTAGTGGCCTAGGGGACTCAGGGGGCTAGTGGGAATCAGGGCTCCAGTGGGGATTTGGCTGTCCTATGCGTGGTTGGGGCTGCCGAGGTCCCAGGAAGGTTCAGGGGTCCCAAGCTCCCCACGGTCACCCCCTCCTTTTTTCCTTGCAGCCGCCAGGAAGCCCCAGGACAGGTGAGTGGAGGGCTCCAGCCAGGACTCCCCTTTCCCCCTCCCCAGACACCCCTCAGATCCCCCTTATCCCCACAGGACCCCACCCAGTGGAGGTGGCAGTGCTGGACCCCCACATCGTGAGCACCGAGAGGGCAGGGGGTGAGTACAGGGGGACACAAGGAAAAGTCACCCACGGGTGTCACCCTCCACCCAGGTCCTCACACAACCAGTGTCACTCTCAGGGCACCCACAGATATCCCTGCGCCCTGCCCCACCTCTGGATCCACCAGTGACCAATGTGGAGCTGCTGGGAACCCACACAGGACAGCAGGACCCCAGTGACATCTATGAGAACGTGCTGTGACACTGGGGGCACTGGGGGCATTGCCGGTCCCTGCACAAGGGCACCCCCAGTGTGTCGCCCCCTCCCACACCCGGCTCCCATGGGTGCCCACCGTGCCTGGGTGGGGGCCACGAGTGGGGGGTCCCATGTGGAGCTGCCCAGAGCTCCCCGTTCCAGTGCTCCCAGTGCTCCCAGTACCCCCAGGGACTCCCCACTCCCTCCCCCAGTGCCGGGGGGCACAGGACCCTTGTCCCTCCCATTGCACCCAAAACGCAGCATTTTGATTAAACCGGGAGAAATGGTTTTTGTTTGTTCAGATGTGCCCGGTCAGCTCGGACGGAGGAGGGTCCCGGTCAGGTTGTTGAGCAGATCCGTGTGGGATTTGCAGGATTTTTGGGACTCCCTCAGTCCCTTGGGGACAGGGACAAAATGATCAGTTGGGGCATTTCCGGACTGGTTCCGTCGCAGCTGCCCCGCTCAGGGGAAGGAGCTGCCGCTCCCTGTTTGTCCCCTCTCGGTGACACCGGCCAAGGGCTCGGGGTCCTGCGGCGGTGCCGCCCCGTGGCCACGGGCACCGATCCCGCAGCTGCCGAACCCCTCGGGCCGAGCTGGAGCCCCGGGACAGAGCTGAGGGCAGCCGGAGGTGTCCCCAGATCCAAACCCAAAGCCAGCCCCAGCCCCAGCCCTGCCCGGTGCCCCCCGGAGACCCCCGGTGCCCAGAGCCCCGCACCCGGCGCTCCCCGAGCGGCGTCTGAGCCCCGGAGCTGCCGCGGAGCCTCCGCCGGGCGCGGCCCCGGGGCGGGCGGGGGGCGCCGGGACGGAGGTGCCGGGAGGGCCGAGGGGACCCGGGAGCCCGGGGAGGAGCCCCCGGCACGGCGGGAGCCGAGTCCCGGCCTCGGGTCACTGTCGCACGTCGCGGCTGCCATCGCGCTGCCAGGGCCGGGAAGCCCCCGCTGGAGCAGTTCCCGAGAGGGGAAGGTGTTTCACTTCTCCTTTTTCAACTCTGAACTGAGGAAAGATAAATTCAATTCATTTCCCCAAGTCGAGTCCATTTCGGCCGTGACGGAGCTCGCGGGCTGAGCCCTCCCTGCCCTTCTCCCAGGACAGGACGCCACCGGCTGGGATGTGCCACCCCCAGGATGTGTCACCCACAGAACAGGGACATCCCTGAACAGGGACAGGACCCCCTGGATGTGTCCCACGAGGACAGAACCCGCCCCTCCCTCCCTGACTCAGCACAAACAGCCTCTTCCTTCTGCTGCGGGAGAGAGAAAGTGAAAGTGTGGGGGGACACGGCCGGACACTCCCAGCCCCCAAACCCCCCCACCTCCCCTCCAGCCCACACACCTCCTTTTCCCCTCCACGGGTTCCCCTGCACCTGGTACCGGCTCAGGAGCTCCCCAGGGTTTATCAAGGCATGAACTGGGGGGCTGTGAAATTGAGGGATAAAAGGAAGAATATGGAAATGAGGAGAGGAAAAATGCTCCTTGGGGGCAGGGGAACACAGACCCAGAGCCCCTCAGAATCCACCTGTGGTGACCCCCAGCAAACCACGAGCACACCAGGGGGGCAGCTCTGGGCCATGGGTCACCCCAAAATTTGAGGCAGCCAGGGAAGGAGCTGCAACCCACAGGCCCACCCAGCCACTGCCCATCCCTGGGAGCCCCATTTCCCTGCCAACCCAACCATGGGAGCCCCCATTCCTTCTGCCCCCCCTCCCTGGGTCCCCCATCCCGGGAGTGCCATTCCTCAGGACCTCCATTCCCAAGGACCCCCATCCTGGGAATTCCAGCCCCTGGGACCTCCACTGGGGACCTCAGAGGACCCCACAGCCTGGGGACCTTGATTCCCCCAGGAGACCTATACTTGGCTTCCTACAGCTCCCATCCTTCAAATTTTGGCAACACCGTGGCCCTACCGGGTCCCCACCGTGTCCCCACCACGTCCCACCATCACCCACATGTCCCTCAGTGTCCCCAGCCTGCCCACAGCCTGTTCCCCCACCCTGCCCCCACCAAGGGCCACCTACACGTGGGGACGAGACGTGAACTCGTTTCCTTCCCCTTTGTCCAAAGAGCCACCACCCAGGGGACCGGTGGCCACAGCAGCGAGTGACAGCCAGTGCACATGGCCGGGGACACGGGGATGGCCGGGAAGGTGGCGCTGCTCCTGTGGGGTGAGTGCCCCGGGCACGGGCCTGACACCCCGGGGATGGGCCCTGGTGGGGCAGAGACCGGTGGGGAGGGGGCACAGGGGGGCTGCGGGGTCCCCTGAGGTCCCCAAGGCAGGGACAGGGGAACAGGGATGCAGGGACAGGGACAAGGGCCACATACCATGGGGATGGGGCATGAAGACAGGTGCCATTAGAATGGGATCATGGGCACAGGGCAATGACGATGTGGCTGTTGGGACAGGAGCTGTGAGGATGGTGGTGGTGTCCTGGATGAGCATGGGGTGTCCACAGTGTCCCCATGTCCTGCCTCAGCCCAGGGTGACTGAGGTGTGTCTTACCTCAACACCTCTGTGCTACACCAGTGTTCCTTTGGGGACAGTCTGCAGTGAGACACAGCACCGGATTCCCCAGGTGCTGCTGTCCCTGCAGGGCCACTCCCATCCAGCCATTGTCCCTTCTCCCTTCCAGCCCAGACCCTCGGCCTCGCTGGTGAGTCCTTGGCAGATGCCATGTCCCCACCCCACTGTCCCCAGACCCGTGGTGGCCCTGGCAGGCTGGTGTCCCCTGTCACCCACAGGTGCCCAGACCACTGAGATCCTGGTGGAGCCTCCCTGGACACCAGCAGTGCTGTGGGACCAGGTGACACTGACCTGCCAGGGCTCAGGGACTGCCGGTGCCACCACCTGGTACAAGGATGGGCAGCGCTGGGGACAGCAGAGATCCGGACACTTCGCTGTCACCGAGAGTGGCAGCTACGAGTGTGACAGACCCGGCAGTGGGCGCAGCCCCCCCGTGACAGTCTTAAATGGTAAGGGGGGTTTCAGGGTCTCCAGCCGGGAACCTGTGAGACCCTGAGGGCTCTGGGTTGTCTCCGCTCCATGGGTCACCTCCTGGGGTGACCAGAGCCCGTCCCCTGCACACGGGGACATCCCAGAGCATCCAGGTCTGAGGGGACTCTTCCCTTGCAATGGGTGGCCCCTGCTGCCCCCCAGTGTCATCAGGACTCTTCAGATGCCCCTGGTGTGACAGGACCCCTCTGTCCCCCAGACTGGCTGGTGCTGCAGGTGCCGGCGCGGCCGCTGCTGGAGGGGGACAGGGTGACACTGTGCTGCCGGAGCTGGCAGGACAAATCGCTCACCAGTGTGCACTTCTTCCATGAAGGGAAGGATCTGGGAGGGCCCCATGACAGGACCGAGCTGTCCCTGTCCCCCCTGCAGCTGCACCACAGCGGCCGCTACCGCTGCAGGGGTAGGGTGGGGGCTGTAATGCCAGAGTGGATGGAGTCACAGCTGGTGACAGTGACAGTGCGCAGTGAGTGCAGGAATGGGGACAGGCAACCCTGACATCCTCCGAGGGTTTCCCCCCTCTACCTGCATCCTTCATCCTTCCCTTCACTCCTCCCTGGGTCACCCAAAATTTCCCAAGTGCCTCCTTGTTACCCCATGACTGCCCGGTTCCCTCTCCGCATCCCTCATCCCTCTCTCTGTCCCCCCACCCCTCCCTGGCATCCCACACCCCTTCCAAGGTCTCTGCTCAACCCTCTGGTTGCACTTCCGTCCCTGGGTCCACCCACCCCTCTCCAAACCCCACATCATTCCCTGAGTCTCCTCAGTCTCTTGTGTAGTCCCCCATCCCTGCCTGACTCTCTCCACCTTTCCATGGGGTCACTCCATGGTCACCAGATCCCAACGCACCTCCCAGGGTCCACTTCTCACTGGGGTCCTCTGTGCTCCCCTCCAATCCCCCCTCCTTCCCGTCTTGTGTCCTCCACCCATCATGGCAAGATCATCTTACCTGTGTCTCCCCGCAGGGGTCCCCGTCTCGGGGGTGTCCGTGTCAGTGCGGCCCCCCGGGGGACAGGTGGCACTGGGGGACCGCCTGGTGCTGAGCTGTGCAGTGGCCATGGGGACAGGTCCCCGGTCCTTCACCTGGCACCGGGGGGGCTCAGGAACTCCGCAGGGCAGTGGACCCCGCCTGGAGCTGCGCCATGTTGGGGACAATGACAGCGGCCAATACCAGTGCTGGGTCAGTGATGGGGGCAGCACGGCCGAGATTGTCCCCCTGAATGTCACCGTCCTTGGTGAGTGTGACCCTCAGGCTGGGGGGGGCCTCACCCACAGCATGCTCCAGGAAACTCTCATCCCCGTGTCCCTGTCCCTCTTGCTGGCTGCCAGCCCCTCCCCCCACCCTCACCCTGTCTCTGTCCCCGCAGTGCCCGTGGCCAATGTCACCATCACCCCCGGTCCCCTGTCACACCCGGTGCACGCAGGTGACCCCGTGACCCTGCGCTGCTCAGTGCAGGTGGGGTCAGCCCCTGTCACCTTCACCTGGCTGCACAACGGCCAGGAGGTGGCCCGGGGTCCCGTCCTGGAGCTTGGGAACGTCAGTGTGGGACATTCGGGCACCTACCAGTGCGTGGCCACCAACCAGCTGGGACAGGACGGGCACCGCGTGTTCCGGGCACTCAGCCCTGAGCTGGCCCTGGAGGTGACCCCTGGCTCACCCTGGGTCACAGGTGAGGTCACACGGGGTCACCGGGGTGTTCAGGACCCCCAGGGTTCACACTGACCCAAATGTGTCCCCCTCTGTCCCCAGCAGTGGCTGTGAATGTCGGCAGGACCCTCCTGTTCCTGCTCCTGCTCCTGGCTGTCATCGGGGGCTGTCACTGCTGGCACCGCCGGGGTGGGTGACAGTGGGGGGGTGGGGGTCCTGGAGTGAGGGGAAGCCCCCAGAGTGGGGGCAGAGATGGAGGAAACTGAGCCCACAGTGATCTCGCCTGGGGGTCCTTGGGGGTCTGGGGGGAATTTGTAGGGTCTTGGTTGGGCTCCAGGGCCATTTTTGGGTGGGCTTTGAGGAGCATTGGAGTGGCTCTCTGAGCTCCTGGAGGGTTTGGGGAGCTCTTGGGGAGCTGTGCAGGGATGTTGGGGGATCATTCTGGGGTCCTGGGGAATTTGGGGAGTACCTCTCTCTGCCGGGCTTTGGGTTCTGGGGCTCAGAGGTTTGGGGACACTGGGGGGCTTGGGGACACTGCAGTGGTGTAGATGTTCTGGGGGGTTCAGGGGTTCTTGGAGTGTCCCATGGCAGAATCAGGGGTCTGGTGTGAATTGGGGCTCCAGTGGGGATTTGGGGGTCCCGTGTGTGGCTGGAGCTGCCGAGGTGCCAGGAAGGTTCAGGCGTCCCGGGGTCTCCATGGTCACCCCCTCTCCTTTTCGTTGCAGCCACCATGAAGCCCCAGGACAGGTGTGGGGGGCTCTGGCTGGGACTCCCCTTTCCCCCTCCCCAGACACCTGTCAGACCTCCCCTTATCCCCACAGGATTCCCCCAGAGGAGGGGGCAGTGCTGCACCCCCACATCGTGGGCACTGAGCAGGCAGGGGGTGAGTACAGGGGGGGACAGGGACATGTCACCCACAGGTGTCACCCCCCACCCAGGTCCCCACAACCGGTGTCACTCTGAGGGCCCCCACGGGTGTCCCCTGGCCCTGCCCCACCTTGGGATCCACAAGTGACCAACATGGCGCTGCTGAGACCCTACGATGCACAGTAGGATAACCATGACACCTTTGTGAGTCTGCTGCGCCACTGGGGACACTGGCAGCACTCAGGGACATCGATTCCCCTCAGCGGTCCCTTCTTCCTCTTCACTGCACCCCACAGGGCTCGTCCTTCCCTCACCCAGTGCTGAGCGGGCACATCACCCTATTCCTTCTTACTGTACTCAAAATTTGGCTGTCTGATTAAACTGTGTGAGAAACAAGGCTCAATCCTTCATATTTTTAAATAGTCCTAAGGGATAAATAGGGAATAAAAGGGACAGCAAACAGTGTGCTGGGTCCTTGGACACTACCAGAGGCACACGGTTATCTATAACAATTCTTCTCTTCCCTTCCCGCCTGGGCAGAGGTCCCCAGGTGCCGGCGGGGTCGGCCCCGCTCCGCCGCGTGGCCCCGGGCCTGGTGCGGCCTGGCCGGGCCCGGTCGCTGCTGGAGCCTTGGCAGGGCCGGGCCCGGCGGCTCCCGGGCAGGGCAGGGGAGGAGAGAACGCCCCGTCCCGGCCAGATCGGGCCTCCAGCGGCTGCTGACATCCTGCCGCTAAAGCCGCCCCCATGGCGGCCCCGGGAGGCCTCGCAGGGCCGGGCCGGGCCCCCAGCGCTGCCGAGCAGAGGAACGGGGGAAGCCCCCAGCGCGGCTTTGGAAGAATTCTTTACTATGAACAGCTCCAGACACCGGCACCAAGACCCCTTGCGGAGGGAGAGGCCCCAGCAGCTGGAGAGATCTTGCGGCCAAGAGCAGGGGCAGCTCTGCAGCCGTGCGGAGCGGCCCCGCAGCTGGAAATTGAATGCAGCCAGAACCCCGGAGATCCTGGCCCAGCCCCGGCACGGCCTGAATTTGCCACCTTCGGCCACTGCCCGGGAGAACCATCACGGCCTCTGCAGACTGGGAGAATGGAAACTCTTCCTCTGCATGGATGGAACTTACAAAGCACTAATCCTCTCTTAAGTGAGACAAAAGGACGGAGTGAAGCCACGTAGAGAGACAATATGAAGACATCAAAGTCAGTGAAGGAGGAGTTGAATCTTAGATGGCAAGAAAAGGAGAAGATGCCTTGGTTTTAGGCTGAAACTCTTTTGTAGGCCATGGGAATGGACTGTGATATACTAGAATATCCCTCTAAGATGTTCTAGGAGATGAGAGTATACAAATTGTAGATCTGAGCAAAGGTTTTTGTGGTGAGCTAAGTAAATATTGAAGTAGTTGTGATCTTATGAGATGCTTGAACAGAGAGAGAGATGAGATGAAGATCTGCCCTCAGAAAGAGGAAAGATCTCTGTTCCTAGAGATGTAGAAAACCTTTGCTTTTGAACCGTTCATCTTTAAAATGGTACCCCATGAGTTTACATGGCCCATTACGCAGCTGTGGGAAGGCTGCGTGATATGGGAGGGACTTCACAAATGCAGGTTCAGAGGTGGCTGGTTTTGTGAGAATGAAAAAGCCACAAGAGAACTGTTCTTTCTTGCGGGGAAGTTTCCATGGCCAACCAGAAGAGACTTCTCTCTCTGAGAGGACTGAAGAAAGACTATTTTAGAGGTAGTGACTGACATGAAGTCTAAGTTTTGTTTTCTCTGCATGTTGTCAGAGAGAAAGAAAAGAGTTTGTGGGGAAGAGAGGAAGTGTTTTGAAGGTTTTTTTCTGATTCTTATTATTTTCTTTCTTGTCGTTTTGTTACTAAACCTGTCTTTATACCCTTTTAAGTTTTGAGCCTCCTTTGCTTTTCTCCTAATCTTACCTCACAGCAGAACAAAAAGTGAATCATTCTCGTGGGCACTCAAACCACTACACTAATTGGTGCTGTGACTCGGATACAGGAATTGGCAAACCTGAAACCACTACAATGCCATACTGCAGAGGAAATTGATATATTTTATTTCCTCACAAGGCCCCTGTTCTGTGGTTTGACAAATCTTGGTGACCTAGGAGTCAGTGGTAGATTCCTCTTTGCATTCTTTCTTCCAATGTTCCTTTACTTGGTTCTTTTCAATGATATCTTACCACAGAGATAAGACACTCTACCAGTATGTGAAATCAACATTAGCTATTTGTCATGGGTTTTGTAAAGACCATATTATTCTTTTCCATCTGGGTGGAGCAGAATTGCTTATCTTTGCCCAAATGGGTCAGTGTCACTTATCAGATGGTGGAGTGCTACTTATCTCTCTTCATTGTTTCACTACTTCCATGTGAATGTCTTCTCCTAATGGACCATTGAGAGCTCATCAATGACATTACACGTTACACTGCACTATTGTAAGCTGCTGCACAGAGGGAGGAGGAGCCAAACCATCTTAACCTAGATACAAAGGAGCCACAGTCCCACTAGGTATCCAGTTTTTCCACCGGATCCCTGGTGGAAGACTGGACCCATCTCACCATTACTGGACCCTTTTTCTTTAATGGGACCATCACTACTCCAACAGAACCGCATCAGCCACTCCAGGAGGGCTTACTCTGAACTGCTTCCAACACCCTGACCGACAGGGTGTCAGGATGTATTTCTGACTCCGTCAGGGTTTTCTAGGATTTCTTGTTTGTTTATATGTTTGCTTATTCTTCTGTACTACAACATCTGTATTTTTATATCCCTAGTAAAGAACTGCTATACCTATTCCCAAAATCTTTGCCTGACAGCCTTTTAGTTGCAAATTTATGATAATTTGGAAACGGGGGAGAGGGGCTTACATTTTAAGGGAGACTCCAACCCTCCCTGGAAGATACCTGTCTATCTAAACCAAGACAGGGGGGCTGTGGGGGATGAAAGATTTTCACTTTCTCTTTCCTGCAGCACAAGGAAGAGGCCGTTTATGCTGAGCTGAGGCCGTGGGTTCTGTCCTGGGGGGCACATCCAGAGGGGTCCTGCCCTGAGGGAAAAGGGCTCCTCTGCTGTGGTGACACCTGGGTCGTGTCCCAGGGTCTTGTCCCAGGGGATTCCTCGTTCTGGGGGTGCCACATCCTCGGGGATTCCTGTCCCAGAGGTGGCACATTCTGCAGGGCCCTGAGCATTCTCGCTGACCCCAGTGGGACCCTGTGACCTCTGGGGTGCCCAAACTTAAGGGGGCATTTGATACAACCTTGCCCTGATGATGGTAAATGCCAAATTTGGTTGAATCCCCTGATGCCCATTTGACTGAGACAAAATTATACAACCATGAAATAAAGGCAAAAATATTTTCCCAAAACACTTTTTTTCCCAATAAAAAATAACTTCAGCAAAAATCAAACTGACAATGTATAAAATGGTCTGGTCGATAGAATCCTTTAAATCATTGCTCTTCCAACAAGTCGCTCACAATAAAAACGCATCCCACAGAAATGAGACTTTCTGGTTCCCTTTAGGAGCCCAGTGGTGCATCCCACAGCAGCGTTTCCTTGTGCATAACACGGAGTGTGGAATCTCCCTGAGTCTCCAGCAGGTCCATAGGATTATTCCCGGCCTGCTGGGCAGCAACCCAGCCCACAGGGAAGGCTTTGGTTGGGCCACATTTAGGAACTCTGCCCATTTTCCTCCTTCCCACCCTCAAACTTGATTTACTTCCCATGGTTTCTGCTCCCAACAGGGGAGTAACTCTGTCCATCCTTGGAACAGCGCACAGGAATCCGTGGAAATGCCCGTGTGTCCCTCAGGGTCTGCTTCCCTGGGAAATGCACTCCACCCTGCCCTGAATTCCCCTGCCTGGGCACTCCCTGCTCCTGCTGGGACACCCCTGTTCCCCAGATCCACGGCTGGAGCCCCTGCTCAATATTTCCACACTTTTCCCTCTCTTCTGGTGTCCACATCCAGAACACAAACATTCTTTCTGGGAGGTTCCAAAGGGCTGCAGGTTTTGTTCAGGAAGGAGGGTCCCGGTCAGGTTGTTGAGCAGATGGGTGTGGGATCTGCAGAACTTCTGGGGCTCTCTCAGCCCCTTGCTGAGAGGGACAAAATGATCAATTGCTGCATTTCCGGACTGCTTCCCTCACAGCTGCCCCTGCAGGGGGGTTTGCAGCCAGCCCTGCTCTGAAAACCATCCAAGGCCCTCACAGAGCCACTGCTTGGGCTCCCATTGGCTTTTGTGCTTCTTGCAGGGCCCAGCAAACCACAGCCAGGCCTTTTCCTGCCACAGAATTGTCACCTTTGCAGCCGCTCTCAAGCTGCCAGAATCAAAGCCAAGGGGGCGGGGGGAGCCTCAGGTCGTGGCTGCCACCTGGGGCTGGCCAGAGCAGGGCTGGCCAATGCCCATCCCTGTGCACTGGGGCTGGGCCATGGCTGGGCCCCACACTTGGATGGCCACTGGCTTCAAGGCGGAGGAGTTGGGGAGCTCCTTCCTGCCTGGGGCTCCATTCCCAAGCTGTGGTGACACCTGGGTCTTGTCCCAGGCCGTTGTCCCGAGGGGTTCCTTGTTCTGGGGGTGCCACGTCCTTTGGGATTTCTGTCCCAGAGGTGGCACATCCTGTGCACCTCGGTCCTGGGGGGCCCATCAGCATTAACTCTGTCCCCAATGGGACCTTGTGACTTCTGGGGTGCCCAAATTTACACGGCACCTGTTACAACTATGCCTTGGGAATGGTAAATGCCAGGCTAAATTTGATTCAATTCCCTGATGCCAAATTGATTGAGATGAAATTATACATCCATGAAATAAGGAAACTGAGCCAGGAAATAGGGGGATGGAAAAAGCCCAGGGGTGTGTGGGGCACAGACCCAGAGCCTCCACCCTGGGGTGCCCCCCTGGACATGAGCACACTGTGGGGGCTGTGCTGGGCTCTGAGTCACCCCAAAATCTGAGGCACCCAGGGCAGGACCGGAGACCCCCGTGCCCACTCAGCCACTGCTCATCCCTGGGACCCCCATTCCCCTGGGAACCCAACCATGGGACCCCCATTCCCTTGGTCTCTGCTCCCTGGGACCCCCATCCCAGGACTCCCATTGCCCAGGACCACCATTGCCTTGATCCCATCCCATGGGCTGCTTCTTCTTCCATAACCACTCTTTCCGAGGGTCCCCTGTTTTTCCCCTCTGCACCCCCAACTCTGGAACCTACACCCCATTACCGGAAATCTCTGGGGACCATGTTTTGGATGACCCCCATCCCTGAATCCCTCCTGGAATGGAGACCCCAATTCCCCTGGACCCCCATTATCTTGGACACCCGGCCTTAATTTCCCACATCTCCTGAGGCCCCCACTCCTGGGAACACCATCCCCCACTGAGCCCCCAGACTATCCCATAATGTCCCCAGCCTGTCCCCTGCTGTGTCTCCACCCATCCCCCACCCTGCCCCCACCAAGGGCCACCTACTCGTGGGGACGAGGTGTGACCTTTCTTCCTTCCTCCTCATCCGAAGAGCCGCCACCCAGGGGACCGGTGGCCACAGCAGCGAGTGACAGCCAGTGCACATGGCCGGGGACACGGGGATGGCCGGGAAGGTGGCGCTGCTCCTGTGGGGTGAGTGCCCAGGCACGGGCCTGACACCCCGGGGATGGGCCCTGGTGAGGCAGAGACCGGTGGGGAGGGGGCACAGGGGGGCTGGGGTGTCCCCTGAGCTCCTCAAGGCCGGGACAAAGGAACCAGGATGCAGGGACAGGGACAAGAGTCACGCACGTACCATGCAGATGGGCCAGCGGGACTGGTGCCATGGGAAAGGGATCACAGACGTGGGGCCATGGGGGTGTGGCTGTCGGGACAGGTGCTGTGAGGATTACGGTGGTGACCTGTGCAAGCATGGGGTGTCCACAGTGTCCCCATGTCCTGCCTCAGCCCAGGGTGACTGAGGTGTCTCTGTCAGCAAAACCTCTGTGCTACACCAGTGTTACCCTTGGGGAGAGTTTGGGGACAGACATCACACCATGTCCCCCCAAATGGTGCTGTCCCTCCAGTGCCACCACCACCCAGCCCCTGTCCCTTCTCCCTTCCAGTCCAGACCTTCAGCATCGCTAGTGAGTCCTTGGCAGATGCCATGTCCCCACCCCACTGTCCCCAGCCCCGTGGTGACCCTGGCAGGCTGGTGTCCCCGGCAGGCTGGGGTCCCCTGTCACCTGCAGGTGCCCAGACCACCCAGCTCCGGGTGGAGCCCCCCTGGACACCGGCGGTGCTGTGGGACCGGGTGACACTGACCTGCGAGGGCTCAGGGACTGCTCGTGCCACCACCTGGTACAAGGACAGGCAGCGCTGGGGGCAGGAGGTCCGGGAGAAGTTCGTTGTCACTGAGAGTGGCACCTACACATGTGACAGACCCGGCAGTGGGCTCAGCCCCCCCATGATGGTCTTAAATGGTGAGGGGGGATCTTAAATGATATGGGTTCTTCCCTGAGAGGTCTGGGGGGCTCACTTACAAGGATTGCCTCACACCTGTCGTGTGGCAAGAGCCTGTCCCCTGCATTCAGGGACATCCCATTGTATCCCAGGGTGATGGGACACCCATGGTTACACGTGTGCCGTGGGGTTGCTCCTGGTGCCCCTGAGATCCTCCCATGCCATGGAGACTCCTCCCAGATGTCCCCGGTGCCATGGGTGCCCACCTTGGACCTGTCTGGTGCATCTCAGTTCAATGGGACTCTCCTGTCCCACAGACCAGCTGGTGCTGCAGGTGCCAACACAAAAACTGCTGGAGGGGGACACGGTGACACTGCGCTGCCGGGTCAGGCCAGACACATCGGTCAGCAGGGTGCAGTTTTACAAGGACAAGAAGGATCTGGGGATGTTCCTCAGGGGGACCGAGCTGTCCCTGTCCCCTCTGCAGCAGAACCACAGCGGCCGCTACCACTGTGAGGGTTTGGTGAGCTTGTGGCCATTATCATCATCTCCAGTGACAGTGGCAGTACACGGTGAGCGCACCCACGGCTGGAATTCCAGTATCCTGAAACCTCCAAAGCCACATCCCAGGGGACTCAGAATCAGTCCTTCCCTCATCTCCTTCCCAGAGCTCTTCACGGTGCCGGTGCTGGAGGGTCCCCCCGAGCCCATCGAGGGGTCCCCCCTCAATCTCAGCTGCCTCAGCAGCCCCAGTCCCCTGCGGCCCCCAGCCCCCCTCCTGCACCTCTTCTACCGGGACGGGCAGTTGGTGGGGGGCCCGCAGGTGTCCCCGCAGCTCCTGGTGCCCACCGTGGGGGTCTCCTACACGGGGAATTACAGCTGCCATGTGCGCTCCGAGGGGGGGGCCGTGCAGAAGAGCAGCGCCCTGCTCCGCGTCACGGTGCGCAGTGAGTGCAGGGATGGGCACGGGGAGCCCCCACAGCCTCCTCGTGTCCCCTGCCATGCCTCGGGACCCCCATTCCTGCTTGGACCCCCCATGCCTGTCGGAGGACATGCATCCTTTCCCAACTCCCTCGCCAAGTGCGCCAGCCCTTCCTGGGTACCCCCATCTTTCTGATGAAATTTTTCCACATCCTTGCATCACTGCTCAGGTCCCCCTCCATGTCCCTCCATCCCTGTCTGGGTCCCTTCACCCATTCCTGGTTCATCCCCACTCCCCTCTGATCTCCCCTCATGGTCCCCAGGTCCCACCATACCCTCCCTGTGGTGCCCCCTCAGCCCGTTCCAGCTGTCCCCTCCCTGAACTCCCCACCATTTCTTGGGTTTTTTTTCCAAGCCCCCCATCAGCTCTGGGCCCTCTCTTCCTCACTGGGGTCCCCCTGCCCCTCGAAAAATCCACCCATGTCCCTCACTGTCCCCTGGTTTCACTCCCTCCCGCAGGGGTCCCGCTCTCAGGAGTGTTCGTGTCAGCGCAGCCCCCCGGGGGACAGGTGGCACTGGGTGACCGCCTGGTGCTGAGCTGTGCGGTGGCTGCAGGGACAGGTCCCCTGTCCTTCACGTGGCACCGGGGGGACTTGGGGACACCGCTGGGCACCGGCCCCTGCCTGGAGCTGCGGCATGTTGAGGACAATGTCAGCGGCCAATACCAGTGCCGGGTCAGTGATGGAGACAGTGTGGCTGAGAGTGTTCCCCTGAATGTCACCGTCGTGGGTGAGTGTGACCCTCAGGCTGGGGGTGGCCTCACCCACAGCATGCTCCAGAAAACTCTCATCCCCGTGTCCCTGTCCCTCTTGCTGGCTGCCAGCCATTCCCCCATCCTCAGACCCATCTCTGTGTCGCCGCAGTGCCCGTGGCCAATGCCACCATCACCCCCGGTCCCCTGACACACCATGTGCACACAGGTGACCCCGTGACCCTGCGCTGCTCGGTGCAGGTGGGCTCAGCTCCTGTCAACTTCACCTGGCTGCACAATGGCCAGGAGGTGGCCCGGGGTCCCATCCTGGAGCTTGGGAACATCAGTGTGGGACATTCGGGCACCTACCAGTGCGTGGCCACCAACCAGCTGGGACAGGACGGGCACCGCGTGTTCCGGGCACTCAGCGCTGAGCTGGCCCTGGAGGTGACACCACGTGGACACTGGAGCAGAGGTGGGGTCACATAGGGTCATTGGGATTGCAGGACCCCCAAAACGACAGGTGACCCCACTGTGTCCCTTCTGTCCCCAGCAGTGGCCACAGGGGTTGGCGTGTCCCTCCTGTTCCTGGTCCTGCTCGTGGGTGCAGCTGCGGGCTGGCACCGGTGGAGCAACATGGGTGGGTGACAATGGGGGCAACGGGGGCCCTGGGGAGGTGGGAGGCCACCTGGAATGTGGGGGTGATGGATGACACCCACAGCTCCTGGTTTGGGCAGTGCTGAGTGCTCAGGGTCCTCAAGGATTTTGGGTGTTGTTGGAGGGTCTTGCAGGGATGTTGGGGCTTCTTTCAGGGATCCTGGGGGAATTTGGAGGGTCCCCCTCCCTGCCAGGATTGGCTTCTTGGCACTCACAAGGTCCAGAGCACTTGGGTGGTTCAGAGGTTCTGGGGGCATCAGGGATGCTCAGGGGTTCTGGGAGACTCTGAGGGCCCAGTAGGGTGCCAGGATTTCTGAGGGGGCCTTGGGGATACCGCAGTTACCTTTCCCCTCTTTCCTTTCTAGCCTCCAGGAAGCAGCAGGAAAGGTGAGTGTGGGCTCAAACCACACTGTCCCCTTTTACCCTAACTCCAAGACCTCCCATTCCCCCCCACACATCCCCTTTATCCCCGCAGGGCCCCCCCGGATCCCCCGGCCCCCCCAGAGGAGGGGGAGGTGCTGTACACCCATGTCGTGAGCACCAGGCAGATGGGGGGTGAGTACAGGGTGGGACACACACACAGGGACACGTCACCCAAGAGTGTCACCCCCACCCAGATCCCACAGCCAGTGTCTCTCGCAGCGTCCCCCCGTGCCACCGCGCTCCAGGATCCCCAGGTGACCTACGCGGAGCTGCGGGGACCCCATGGGCGACAGCGGGAACTCAGTGACACCTACGGGAATGTGCTGTGACACTCGGGGCTCCAGTGGGCACTGGGGGGCTCTGGGGGAACTGGGGGGCAGTGGGGGACCCCACCCATGGGCAGTCACACATGTGTCCCTGCTCCTGCTCCCATGGGTGCTCAACATTCACGGGTAGATGAGCACAAGGGGGGGGTCACGTGTGAGGCTGCACAGGGCACCCAGAACTCCCCATGCCCCCAGAATCTCCAAGGGCTTCCCCACCCTCCTTCCACTACCACAACTGGCTTCCCATTCCACATCCAAGTGCTCCCAGCGCCCTCAGAGACTTCCCCATTCTCTCCTCACTGTGCTCCCAGTACCCTCAGGGGCTCCCTATTTCCCCTCCCAGTGCCTCTCCATTGTTCCCAGTAGATCCGGGTGTTTTCCATTCTGTCTCCCAGTACCCCTGTGCTCCCACTGGCTCTGCAATCCCCCTCTCAGCACTCTGAGAACACCCATGGAGTCGTTTCCCTGTTATTTGGCCCAAATTGCAGCTTTTGGTTCAACTGGCAGAAATGGTGTTTCTTTGTTGAGCTCTGTCAGGCTTTAGGAATGGGATTCTCCAGTTCTGGGCTGACACTAGAACCAGGGGCTGCTGCCCCTCCCCCTGCCAGTGGAGGCACAAAAGGCAAATGTCCCAAAGGGCTGACATAAACAATTTCCTGCAAACAGCAATGAGAGAACAAAACCAACAGCAACAAGGTTTAGAATCCCTGAGGGTCAAGAAAGGAACAATTTCCAGGGAAAGCCCCTGAAAGGGGAAAACTCGGGATCCTTCCCCCAGATAGTTTCTTCCACCAGAGGAACCTGGCAGGGCCCTGGACCTTCATTGCTCTGATGGCCAAAGCAGCTTTCAGGAGGCTCTGGATTCTCTTCTCCCCTGTCCCAAACACGTCCTCTGCTGTGTTCCGCACACGATGATGTCTCAAAGGCCCTGTGGGTGTTCCCGAGCCTCCCCCTTTTCCAAGCCTGTCAGAATGTGTGAGTCCATGGCACAGGGTGGGTCTGAGTTTCCAGTCAGTTCCAGAGCTCTGGACATCCCTCCAGCTCAAGGCAAACTGTGACCTGCCCTCTGCTGCCAAAAAGATGTATCCTGCTGTAAAGGTGTCTGCCAAGGCAGGCTGGAACCTGCCTTGGAATGGAAAATTTGACCACCTTCCCTCCAAAGTATTATCATTTTGAAGTTAAGGGGCTTCCAGGCAAAGACATGGGAAGAGGAATAACAGTTCTTCACTAGAATATCTATAACAAGACAAACAAACAACACCGCCACCAACAACAAACAAAAGCACAAACCCAGTCCCAGCCCTCTCGGGGCTGCAGGCACTTCCCCTGCGGTGCAGTTCCGGGCACAGCCGGCAGGGGCGCTGGTGGCTCCCGGCCAGGCAGGGCGGGTGCGATGATTCCCCCGCGGCTGCAGGGGGCGCTGTGGCAACAGCTCGGCTGTCTCTCTCTCCATGGTTAATGGAGACTCAGCGGGCGGGAGAGAGAGAGAAGCGTCCTTCCCTCACTGACGGGGCTGGGGGGCAGCTGGGAACGGTGCCGCTCCGGATGGCAAAATGGGCTGCTGCAGGAACCCTCGGAGTGGCGGCTGGAACGGTGGGAGGAGGCACACCCAGGGTGGCAAAGGAAGTTTATCAAAACCTCCCAAGCTGTAGCATGAGCTACGAGGCTCGGGTGGGACACGGGTTGTTGGGTTCAAGTGTAGGAAAAGCCAAAGCAGCCACAGAAAACAGCGGAGCTGGGCAGCCACAGCCGTGCTCCCACAAACAGCTGCCGCCTGAAGCCAGGAGCCTTGTTTCTCGCAGTTTAATCAGAAAGCTGAATTTTGGGTACAATAAGAGGGAAAAGGGTCGCGTGCCAGCCTGGCACTGGGCGAGGGAACGAGGAGTCCTGTGGGGTGCAGTGAAGAGGAAGAAGGGACTGCTGAGGGGAACCGATGCCTCCCAGTGCTGCCAGTGTCCCCAGTGTCACAGCACACCCTCAAAGGTGTCATCAGGGTCCTGCTGTCTCTTGTAGGGTCTCGGCAGCTCCATGTTGGTCACTTGTGGATTTCGAGGAGGGGCAGGGCCTGGGGTCACTTGGGGAGGCCCTGAGAGTGACACTGGTTGTGAGGGCCTGGGTGAGCGGTGACACTGGTGGGTGACGTGTCCCTGTCCCCCCCTGTACTCACTCCTTGCCCACTCGGTGCCATCAATGTGGGGTCCCAGCACTTCCCCCTCTTCTGGGGGGGTCCTGTGGGGATAAGGAAGGTCTGAGGGGTGTCTGTGAAACGGGGAAAGGGTAGTCCTTGCTGGAGACCCCCACTCACCTTTCCTGGGGCTTCGTGGTTGCTGCAAGGAAAAGGAGAGGGGGTGACCATGGAGACCCCGAGACCCCTGAACCTTCCTGGGACCCCAGCAGGTCCAACCAGCCACAGGACCCCCAAACTCCCACAGGACCCCAGAAAGATTTCCCTAAATCCCTGCACAGCCCTCCAAGAGCTGCCCAAACCCTCCAGGAGCTCCCAATGCCACCCCAATGTTCCTCAAAGCCTACCCAGGGATGGCCCTGGAGCCCAACCAAGACCATCGAAATTCCCCCCAGACCCCCCAGGACCTCCAGCCGACATCACTGTGGGCTCCGTTTCCCCCAGCTCAGGGGCCCTGGGTGCTGCCCTGTCTCTGCCCCCACTCTGGGGGCTTCCCCTCACTCCAGGACCCCCATCCCCCCATTGTCACCCACCCCAATGGTGCCAGCAGTGACAGCCCCCAATGACAGCCAGGAGCAGGAGCAGGAACAGGAGGGTCCTGCCGACATTCACAGCCACTGCTGGGGACAGAGGAGGACATGTCAAGGTCACATTAAATCTCGGGGATCCTGAACAACCCAGTGACCCCTTGTGAGCCCACCTGTGACCCAGGGTGAGCCAGGGATCACCTCCAGGGCCAGCTCAGGGCTGAGTGCCCGGAACACGCGGTGCCCGTCCTGTCCCAGCTGGTTGGTGGCCACGCACTGGTAGGTGCCCGAATGGCCCACACTGACATTCCCAAGCTCCAGGACGGGACCCTGGGCCACCATCTGCCCATCACGCAGCCAGGTGAAGGTGACGGGCTGAGCCCACCTGCACCGAGCAGCGCAGGGTCACGGGGTCACCTGCGTGCACCTGGTGTGACAGGGGACTGGGGGTGATGGTGGCATTGGCCACGGGCACTGTGGGGACAGAGACAGGGCTGAGGCCAGGAGGAGGGGCTGCACCCAGCCTGGGGGATTGAGGGAGTCTGTGTGGTGGCACCTGGAGACAGAGGGTCTCCTTCAGCCAGGACAGTGATCCCATGGGGTGGAGCCATCATGTGCTGTGGGATGAGGGCATGTGATGGATGAGGGGGGAGGGCTGAGGATGGGATGAGGCTGAGGTGAGGATGGCATGAGGGCGGCTGTGTCCAAGGGTGGTGGTGGCTGTCACCTCGTGGGGGGCACGGAATGGCGTGGGTGGGATGTGATGGGTCTGATGAGGCAAATCAACGGGGGCATCACCCCAGTGCCAAGGGACTCACTCCCCTGGAGAGTCACGCTCAGTAGGGTGAATGTGACCTGATGGGGAGTGGGACATGTGACAGCTGGCATTAGGGATCCATGGCCTGGATGTCCTGGGTGGGGACACCTGGAGCCAGACGGTCCCAGTTCCCCTGGGCTGTGACAGCCAGGGGTGGGGGCTGTGACCTGGGGTGGATTGGGGATGGTGTGGGCAGTTGGGGTGGAATGGGAATGTGTGGAATTGGGGATGCTGTGGGTGGGATCTCCCTCAGGCCAAGGACAGTGAGGTTCAGTGTGGGGCTCTTGGCCACACTGTCCCCATCACTGGCCCAGCACTGGTGTGGCTGTTTTCCTAGTCCCCTAAGTGCCACAGCTCCAGGTGGGGGCTGGCACCCAGCAGTGCCTCTGAGCCCCTCCGGTGCCAGGTGAAGGACAGAGGACCTGTCCCTGTGGCCACTGCACAGCTCAGCACCAGGCAGTCACCCAGTGCCACCTGTCCCGCAGGGGGCTGCACTCCCCCCGAGAGTGGGACACCTGCGGGTGGACACACGAGGGATTGGGGACATGGGATGAGGAGTGGGGGACACCAGGGAGCAGAGAAGGACTTAGGGAGGGGGAGGATCAGAGAGGGATGAAGGGATCCCTGTGAGGAAGAAGGGGGCCCAGAGATGGGAGAGAGGCTTGGAAAAGGCTGGAAGGGACCCCAGGGCAGGGTGAGAGATTCAGCCAGGAGACACATAGAGAGGGTTGAAGGGAGCCACAGGGAAGGTTTTGGGGACCCAGACAGGGATAGTGGGACCTGTGGACAATGGAAGGACCTCAGAGAGGGAGAGGTGCAGCTGGGGAGGGGTGAGGGGACCTGGTGAGGGATGCAGGCAGCAGGAAAGGTGATGGGAGGATGCAGGGAGAGCCCAGGGAAGGCAGGGCAACATACAGAGGGTTGAGAAAGGATGGGAGCCCTGGGATGGCTGTGGGGGCTCCCCGTGCCCATCCCCACACTCACTGCGCACCGTGACGCGGAGTCGGGCGCTGCTCTTCCGCACAGTCCCCTCCTCGGAGCGCACCTGGCAGCTGTAATTCCCCAAGTCAGAGACCCCCACGGCGGGCACCTGGAGCTGCGGGGACACCTGCGGGCCCCCCACCAACTGCCCGTCCCGGTAGAAGAGGTGCAGGAGGGGGGCTGGGGGCCGCAGGGGGCTGGGGGTGCTGAGGCAGCTGAGATTGAGGGGGGACCCCTCGATGGGCTCTGGGGGACCCTCCAGCACCGGCACCGTGAAGAGCTCTAGGAAGGAGAGGAGAGGTGAGGGCTGTGACTCTGAGTCCCCTGGGAAGTGACTTTGGGGGTGTCAGGATATTGGAGTTCCAGCAGTGGGGGTGCTCACCGTGCACTGTCACTGTCACTGGTGTTGACAGTGACAGCCCGAAGCTCATGAAGGCCACACAGTGGTAGCGGCCACTGTGTTTCAGCTGCAGGGGGGACAGGGACAGCTCGGT
The DNA here is from genome assembly GCF_029207755.1 of Chamaea fasciata. Taxonomy (NCBI): domain Eukaryota; kingdom Metazoa; phylum Chordata; class Aves; order Passeriformes; family Sylviidae; genus Chamaea; species Chamaea fasciata. The sequence goes on along the minus strand of NW_027094116.1, from coordinate 544,234 downwards.
CCCAGTGAGGAACCCTCCAGGATCCTTCCCATCCTGGTAAAACCGCACCCTGCTGACCGACATGTCCTGCCTGACCCGGCAGCGCAGTTTCACCGTGTCTCCCTCCAGTAGTGTCTGTGCTGGCACCTGCAGCACCAGCCGGTCTGTGGGACAGGAGAGTCCCTTCAAACTGAGTGGCACGGGACCTTTCCAAGTTGGATGCCCATGGCACTGCGGACATCTGGGTGGAGTCTCCATTGCGCGGGAGGATCCCAGGAACACCAGGAGACGCTCCGTGGCACAGGTGTCACCACGGGGGTCCCATCACACTGGGATGCACAGGGATGACCCTGAGTGCAGGGGACAGGCTCTTGCCACACGAGCGGTGTAAGGCGACACCTGGAGTGGAGCCCACGCAGACCCAACAAGAGGCCACCCTGATCATTTAAGATCCCCCCTCACCATTCATGACTCTCAAGGCAGGGCTGGACCCACTGCCAGGTCTGTCACATGTGTAGGTGCCACTCTCGGTGACAGTGAAGCGGTCGCTTCTGTTCTGCCCCCAACGCTGCCCGTCCTTGTACCAGGTGGTGGCACCGGCGGTCCCCAAGCCCTGGCAGGTCAGTGTCACCTGGTCCCACAGCACTGCCGGCCTCCAGGGGGGCTCCACCAGGAGCTGGGTGGTCTGGGCACCTGCGGGTGACAGGGGACACCAGCCTGCCAGGGCCATTGCATGGGGCTGGGGACAGTGGGGTGGGGACATGGCATCTGCCGAGGACTCACCAGCGAGGCCGAGGGTGTGGGCTAGAAGGGAGAAGGGACAGGGTTGGGTGGGGACAGCAGCACCTGGGGGACATGGTGTGGTGTCTGTCCCCAGACTGCCTGCAGTGGGAACACTGGTGTAGCACAGAGGTCTTGAGGACAGGGACACCTCGGTCACCCTGGGCTAAGGCAGAACATGGGGACACTGTGGACACCCCATTCTCCAACAGGTCACCACCACCATCCTCACAGCCCTGGTCCCATCAGCAACATCCCCATGGCCCGTCATCCCATTCTAATGGAACTCATCCCCACAGCCCATCTGCATGGTACATGGCCCTTCTCCCTGTCCCTGCATTCCTGTGCCCCTGTCCCTGTCCCCACAACTGCTACAGCCCCAAGGTTCCTTTGCCACATCCTTGTCCCCACATTTCTCTCCCCCTGTTACTGTCCTCACATCCCAGTTCCCCTCTTCTTGTCCCCCTTTTCCTGTCCGCACAGCCACCCCACTCCTCTGCTCACACTGGGGTCCGGGTCCATGCCCATGCACTGGCTCTGCTGGCCTTGGGGACCTCAGGGGACATCCCAGCCCCCCCGTGCCCCCTCCCCACCGGTCTCTGCCTCACCAGGGCCCATCCCCGGGGTGTCAGGCCCGTGCCCGGGGCACTCACCCCACAGGAGCAGCGCCACCTTCCCAGCCATCCCCGTGTCCCCGGCCATGTGCACTGGCTGTCACTCGCTGCTGTGGCCACCGGTCCCCTGGGTGGCGGCTCTTCGGATGAAGAGGAAGGAAGAAAGGTCACACCTCGTCCCCATGTGTAGGTGGCCCTTGGTGGGGGCAGGGTGGGGGATGGGTGGAGACACAGCAGGGGACAGGCTGGGGACATTATGGGATAGTCTGGGGGCTCAGTGGGGGATGGTGTTCCCAGGAGTGGGGGCCTCAGGGGATGCAGGGAACCAAGGAGGGGTGTCCAGGAGAATGGGGGTCCAGGGGAATTGGGGTCTCCATGTCTCCGGTGATTCAGGGATGGGGGTCCTGCAGGAAAAGGTTTCCCCAGGGGTTTTTGGTTATGGAATATGGGTCCCAGGGTTGGGGGTCCAGGGGAGAAAAGGGGACCCTTGGAAATTTGGGTTCTATGGGAACAAGCATCCCATGGGATGGGATCAAGGCAATGGTGGTCCTGGGCAATGGGAGTCCTGGAAGGGGGGTCCCAGGGAGCAGAGACCAAGGGAATGGGGGTCCCATGGTTGGCTTCCCAGGGGAATGGGGGTCCCAGGGATGGGCAGTGGCTGGGTGGGCACGGGGGTCTCAGCTCCTGCCCTGGGTGCCTCAGATTTTGGGGTGACTCAGAGCCCAGCACAGCCCCCACAGTGTGCTCATGGCCAGGGGGGCACCCCAGGGTGGAGGCTCTGGGTCTGTGCCCCACACACCCCTGGGCTTTTCCCATCCCCCCATTTCCTGGCTCAGCCATCCCAGGGAACACCTGAGCAGGGAACGGTGGGGGGATCCCCGGAAGGGGCCAAGGGGGCTGGGGGGTGCAGGCAGTGTTCAGGGGCTGTGGGGGATGAAAGATTTTCACTTTCTCTTTCCTGCAGCAGAAGGAAGAGGCCGTTTATGGTGAGCTGAGGCCGTGGGTTCTGTCCTGGGGGGCACATCCAGAGGGGTCCTGCCCTGAGGGAAAAGGGCTCCTCTGCTGTGGTGACACCTGGGGCTTGTCCCAGGGTCTTGTCCCAGGGGATTCCTCGTTCTGGGGGTGCCACGGCCTTGGGGATTCCTGTCCCAGAGGTGGCACATCCTGGGGGGCCCTGAGCATTCCCGCTGTCCCCAGTGGGGCCCTGTGACCTCTGGGCTGCCCAAACTTAAGGGGGCATCAAGTGGAATCTTGCCCTGATGATGGTAAATGCCAGGCGAAATTTGCTTGTATTCCCTGTTGCCCAATTGGCTGAGACAAAATTAGACACCCAGGAAATAAAGGCAAACGTCTTTTCCCACACCCTTTTTTCCCACTAAAAAGAAAATCACCAAAATCAAACAGATGACATGCAAAATTGTCTGGTCGATATAATCCTTTTACTTGCTACTCTCCCAAAAAGTCACTCATAATAAAAGCACAAACAAATCCCACAGAAATGAAACTTTCTGGTTCAGTTTAGGTGCCCATTGGATTCTGGCAGCTTTAGAGCGGCTGCAAAGGTGACAATTCTGTGGCAGGAAAAGGCCTGGCTGTGGTTTGCTGGGCCCTGCAAGAAGCACAAAAGCCAATGGGAGCCCAAGCAGTGGCTCTGCGAGGGCCTTGGATGGTTTTCAGAGCAGGGCTGGCTGCAAACCCCCCTGCAGGGGCAGCTGTGAGGGAAGCAGTCCGGAAATGCAGCAATTGATCATTTTGTCCCTCTCAGCAAGAGGCTGAGAGAGCCCCAGAAGTTCTGCAAATCCCACACCCATCTGCTCAACAACCTGACCGGGACCCTCCTCCTTCTTGTCTCAAACCTGCAGCCCTTTGGAACCTCATGGAAAGAATATTTGGGTTCTGGCTGCAGCCACCAGACCAGAGGGAAAAGTGTGGAAATGTTGAGCCGGGGCTCTGCCCACAGTCATGGTGTGGCTCTGGGGAATGACCTTGTATCGATTCCAGGTGTCCCCAAAGCTGCTCCATCCCTGCCCTCCTCACCTGCACAGGGCACGGGGAATGGACAGGGCTCTGCCCCGCCCCTGCCCCGCCCATTCCGAGTGCCCAAAGCTGTGGGGGCGTCACCGTGGCCATGGGCTGTCCCGACACATGGCGACAGTGGCTTGGGACACGCTCTCACAGTCGGTTCATGCGCGCCGTGACAGTCCCGGCACTCGCAGCGCTATGGCAGCTGGGCCCCTTCCCCATGCTCTGGGACCACCGTACTGGTCCCTCCTTTCCGCAGAGCCCAGCCCAGGGTCTCCGCTCCCCCGCCCTGCCGGGGTCTCCCCTCGGCCATTTCGGGCCCTCCACCCTCGGGGCTCCCCAGGCCCCTGGTTGTTTAGTGGAAGCCAGAACTGGAGAATTCCATTCCTAAAGCCCAACAGGGCTGAACAAACACCACTTGTGCCAGTTTAACCAAAAAGCTGCATTTTGGGCTGAAGTGTATCGAAACCAACCGTGTGCCCTCCTTGCACTGGGAGGGGGAATGTGCCGCCACTGGGACTGTGGGAGTACTGGGAAGGGAAAGGGGGAGCCCCTGGGTGTACTGGGAACAATGGGAGGAGGAATGGGGAAGCCGTGGTGGTACTGGGAGATGGAATGGGGAGCACTGGGTGCTCTGTGCACCAGCCCCTTCTCCTGACCACCACCTCAGGCTGGATGGCAACCACAGAAGCTCAGGGTGAGGGGATCCCCGGTGTCCCCCAGTGCCCCCCAGTTTCCTCAGTGTCACGGCACACTCTCGTAGATGTTGCTGGTATCCTGTGGTCGTCCATGGGGTCCTGGCAGCTCTGCATAGGTCACCGTGGTGTCCTTGGGGAGGGCAGCACTGGGGAGCCCTGTGAGAGACACTGGCTGGGGGGACCCGGCTGGGGGTGACCCCAGCGGGTGACATGTCCCTGTATTTCCCTGTCCCCGTACTCACCCCCTGCCCGCTCGGTTTTCACAACATGGGTGTACAGAACCTCCTCCTCCTCCTCTGGGGGGACCAGGGGCTGTGGATGTGCCCTGTGGGGATGGAGGGGTTTTGGGAGCACATGGAGGGTTTAGGGTGTGAGAGTAGAAGAGGGGTTGTGAATGGAGCCCCCACTCACCTTTCCTGCTTCTTCCTGGTGGCTGCAAAGGAGAGGGAAGGGGTGACTGTGGGATCCCCAGGGCCCTGAGCACCCACGGGAATCCTGAACCCACCACCAGACCCTCAATTCCCACAGGACCTCTGAGCATCTCTGGAGCCCCTCAGAACCCCTGAACCGGTGCCCTGAGCACCCAGAACCCCAAGCGCAGCAGGGAGGGGGACCCTCAAAAATCCCCCAGGACCCCAAAAGAAAACCCAACATTGCTGTGTGACCCTCCCACACCTGCCCAAATCGCCCAGGACACTCAGCCAAGGACACTGGGGGCTCAGCACAACCCAAGTCAGGAGCTGTGGGTACCACCCTATCACCCCTTCAGTCTGGGGGCTTCCCACCCCTCTCGGGGAACCCCGTCAGCCCCATGGTCACCCACCAATGCGGTGCCACCAGTGCCAGGCCATGATGACACCCAGGAGCAGGACCAGGAACAACAGGGAACCACTGACTCCTGCAGCCACTGCTGGAGACAAAGGGGAACACAGAGGGGTCATCCATCACCCCAGGGGTCCTGCAACCATTGTGACCTCAGGTGACCCATCCTGTTTCCTGTTCCCTGTTCCCTTTCTGTCACTGCCAGAGAGAGTGGGGGAAAACTGAGGTCACCGACAAGCCGGGGGTGTCAGACCACCAGGGTGACCCCCTGTGAGCCCACCTGTGCCTCCATGTCCCCACGATGTCACCTCCAGGGCCAGCTCAGGGCTGAGTGCCCGGAACACGTGGTGCCCGTCCTGTCCCAGCTGGTTGGTGGCCATGCACTGGTAGGTGCCTGAATGTCCCACATCGACGTTCCCGAGCTGCAGGACAGGACCCTCGGCCACCTCCTGCCCATTGTGCAGCCAGGTGAAGTTGACAGGGGCTGAGCCCACCTGCACTGAGCAGTGCAGGGTCACGGGGTCACCTGTTTGCACCTGGTGTGACGGGAGACCTGGGGTGATGGTGGCATTGGCCACGGGAACTGTGTGGACAGAGACAGGGCTGATGATGGGGGGAGGGGCTGGCAGCCAGTGTTGGGCGGCTGGGACAGGGTGGATGAGGGTGGGATGAATTTTGCCTTGTAGAATGTGAGGGTCACATGGGGGCTGTTGTGACTGGGGACACCAACAGACAGAGGGTCCCAATGTGGCAGTGGTTGTGGCCAACAGTGGATGTGGGAGGCAGGGATGCCATGGGTGCAATGAGGATGGAGTGGGAGGGGGATGGGGCAGGCTGGGGCAGGCTGTGGGTGGAATCACCCCAATCACGAGGGTCCCGCTAACCTGTGACGGTGACATGGAGTGGCAGTGATGGTGACCTGGTGTGGGGGATGGATGTTACAGGTGGGAGGAGAGAGCCACGGGTGGGATGTCCTGGGTGGGGGACGTGGAGCCCGAGGTTCCAGTCACATGGGACCATGATTTGCAGTGGCGGGGGCTGTGGCCTGGGATGGGACAGGGATGGTGTGGGGAACATGAGGGTTGGATGAGGTTGGCATGGGTGGGGTGGGGGTTTCCACAGGTGGGGTCATCACAAGCTAAGTAGTTCTGTTCCCCAGGATGGTGGTGTGCAATGGGGGCTCTCAGCTGCACTGTCCCCATCGCTGACCCGGCACTGGTAGTAGCCGCTGTCATTGTTCCCAATGTGCCACAGCTGCAGGTGGGCGCCGGTGCCAAGCAGTGCTCCTGAGCCCCCCTGGTGCCAGGTGAAGGACAGAGGACCTGTCCCTGTGGCTACTTTGCAGCTCAGCACCAGGCGGTCCCCCAGTGCCACCTGTCCCCCGGGGCGGCTGAACGCACAGGGACACTCCTGAGAGTGAGACCCTTGCTGGGGGACACAGGAGGGACTGGGGACAAAGGAAGGGTAGGGGACATGGGGAGGGGAAAGAGGGGGCTTAGGAGGAGGATGGAGAGATCTTCAGGGAGCAAGAAGGGCACCCAAGGAGGAGTGCAGGGACCCCAGAGAGGGATTAGGGTTACATGGGAGAATGGGGTTTGAAGGACCCAGGTAACAAAAGAAGATCAAAGGATGGAGCAGGGACCTGAGAAGGGATGTGAGATGCCAAAGAGGGATGGAGGTCCCCAGGCTGAGTAGGGGACCCGAGGAGGCTGTGGGGGCTCCCCGTGCCCATCCCCGCGCCCATCCCCGCACTCACTGCGCACCGTGACACGGAGCCGGGCGCTGCTCTTCTGCACGGCCCCCCCCTCGGAGCGCACCTGGCAGCTGTAATTACCCGAGTCAGAGACCCCCACGGCAGGTACCAGGAGCTGCGGTGACACCTGCGGGCCCCCCACCGACTGCCCGTCCCGGTAGAAGAGGTGCAGGAGGGGGGCTGGGGGCCGCAGGGGGCTGGGGGTGCTGAGGCAGCTGAGATTGAGGGGGGACCCCTCGATGGGCTCGGGGGGACCCTCCAGCACCGGCACCGTGAAGAGCTCTGGGAAGGAGAGGGGAGGGGGATTTGTGACCATGAGCCCCTGCGGAGGGGCTGTGGGGGTTCTGGGGTGGCAGTTGTGGGGTGCTCACCGTGCACTGTCACTGTCACCGGTACCGACTGCACCCACGGTGACAGCTCAGAGTTCACCCGGCCCCCGCAGCGGTAGCGGCCACTGTGGTTCAGATGCAGAGGGGACAGGGACAGCTCGATCCCACGGAGGGACCTCCTGACCTCCTTGAATTCATGGTAGAATCGCATCCCAGTGACCAACATGTCCCGAAAGCCCCGGCAGCGCAGTGTCACCGTGTCCCCCTCCAGCAGTGGCTGGGTCGGCACCTGCAGCACCAGCTGGTCTGGGGGACGCGAGGGTCCTGTCACACCAGAGGGATCCCGTTTTCATGGGGACCCCTCATTGGGGCACAAAATATACCACGGGTCCCCAATTCCAGAAATAGGGTCCCCCCAAACTGGGATTGTCTGGGATGTCCCCGTGTGCAGGGGACAAGCTCTGGTCACACCAATGGAGCGGAGTCCACCCAAAGCCCTCGGGGTCCCTGCAGAGGGCAGGCTGGGGACACCCAAACTCCCCTCACCATCTAAGATTCTCACAGAGGCGCTGTGCCCACTGCCAGGTCTGTTACACGTGTAGGTGCCACTCTCAGTGACAGTGAAGTGGTCGGGCGCCTCCAGCCACCAGCGCTGCCCATCCTTGTACCAGGTGGTGTCACTGGCGGTCCCCGAGCCCTGGCAGGTCAGTGTCACCCGGTCCCACAGCACCGCCGGCCTCCAGGGGGGCTCCACCAGGAGCTGGGTGGTCTGGGCACCTGTGGGTGACAGAGGACACCAGCCTGCCAGGGCCATCATGGGGCTGGGGACAGCGGGGTGGGGACATGGCATCTGCCGAGGACTCACCAGCGAGGCCGAGGGTCTGGGCTGGAAGGGAGAAGGGACAGGGCTGGGTGGGGACAGCAGCACCTGGGGGACATGGTGTGGTGTCTGTCCCCAGACTGTCTGCAGTGGGAACACTGGTGTAGCACAGAGATCTTGAGGACAGGGACACCTCAGTCACCCTGGGCTGAGGCAGGACATGGGGACACTGTGGACACCCCATTCTCCTACAGGTCACCACCACCATCCTCACAGCCCTGGTCCCATCAGCAACATCTCCATGGCCCAGTGCCCGTCATCCCATTGCAATGGCGCCTGTCTTCATGCCCCATCAGCATGGTACACGGCCCTTGTCCCTGTTCCTGCATCCCTGTCCCCCTGTTCATGTCCCCACAGCCACCCCACTCCTCTGCTCACACTGCGGTCCATGCCCATACACTGGCTCTGTGGGCCATGGGGACCTCAGGGGACACCCCAGTCCCCCTGTGCCCCCTCCCCACCGGTCTCTGCCCCACCAGGGCCCATCCCCGGGGTGTCAGGCCCGTGCCCGGGGCACTCACCCCACAGGAGCAGCGCCACCTTCCCGGCCATCCCTGTGTCCCCGGCCATGTGGACTGGCTGTCACTCGCTGCTGTGGCGGCTCTTCGGATGAAGAGGAAGGAAGAAAGGTCACACCTCCCCCCCCCATGTGTAGGTGGCCCTTGGTAGGGGCAGGGTGGGGGATGGGTGGAGACACAGCAGGGGACAGGCTGGGGACATTATGGGATAGTCTGGGGGCTCAGTGGGGGATGGTGTTCCCAGGAGTGGGGGCCTCAGGGGATGTGGGGAACCAGGGGTGGGTGTCCAGGAGAATGGGGGTCCAGTGGAATTGGGGTCTCCATGTCTCCGGTGATTCAGGGATGGGGGTTCTGCAGGAAAAGTTTTCCCCAGGGGTTTTTGGTCATGGAATATGGGTCCCAGAGTTGGGGGTCCAGGGGAGAAAAGGGGACCCTTGGGGAGAGTGGTTATGAGGGAAGAAGCAGCCCATGGGATGGGATCAAGGAAATGGTGGTCCTGGGCAATGGGAGTCCTGGGATGGGGGTCCCAGGGAGCAGAGACCAAGGGAATGGGGGTCCCATGGTTGGGTTCCCAGGGGAATGGGGTTCCCAGGGATGGGCAGTGGCTGGGTGGGCACGGGGGTCTCAGTTCCTGCCCTGCGTGCCTCAGATTTTGGGGTGACTCAGAGCCCAGCACAGCCCCCACAGTGTGCTCATGGCCAGGGGGGCACCCCAGGGTGGAGGCTCTGGGTCTGTGCCCCACACACCCCTGGGCTTTTCCCATCCCCCCATTTCCTGGCTCAGCCATCCCAGGGAACACCTGAGCAGGGAACGGTGGGGGGATCCCAGGAAGGGGCCAAGGGGGCTGGGGGGTGCAGGCAGTGTTTGGGGGCTGTGGGGGATGAAAGATTTTCACTTTCTCTTTCCTGCAGCAGAAGGAAGAGGCCGTTTATGCTGAGCTGAGGCCGTGGGTTCTGTCCTGGGGGACACATCCAGAGGGGTCCTGCCCTGAGGGAAAAGGGCTCCTCTGCTGTGGTGACACCTGGGTCGTCTCGCAGGGTGTTGTCCCAGGGAGTTCCTCGTTCTGGGGGTGCCACGTCCTTGCGGATTCCTGTCCCAGAGGTGGCACATCCTGGAGGGCCCTGAGCATTCCCGCTGTCCCCAGTGGGTCCCAGTGATCTCTGCGCTGCCCAAACTTAAGGGGCCACCAGATAGAATCTTGCCCTGATGATGGTAAATGCCCAGCTAAATTTGGTCGAATTCCCTGATGCCCAATTACCTGAGACAAAATTATACAACCATGAAATAAAGGCAAAAACATTTTCCCAAAACACTTTTTTTCCCAATAAAAAATAAGCTCAGCAAAATCAAACTAACAATATAGAAAATGGTCTGGTTGATAGAATCCTTTTAATCATTGCCTTCCCACTTGTCACTGACAATAAAAACACAAATAAATCCCACAAAAATGAGACTTTCTGGTTCCCTTTAAGAGCCCATTGGTGCATCCCACAGCAGCGTTTGCTTGTGGATAACATGGAGTGTGGAATCTCCCTGAGTGTCCAGCAGGTCCATGGGATTGTTCCCGGCCTGCTGGGCAGCAACCCAGCCCACAGGGAAGGCTTTGGTGGGGCCACATTTAGGAACTCTTCCCATTTTACTCCTTCCCACCCTCAAACTTGATTTACTTCCCATGGCTTCTGCTCCCAACAGGGGAGAAACTCTGTCCATCCTTGGAACAGAGCACAGGAATCTGTGGAAATGCCCGTGTGTCCCTCAGGGTCTGCTTCCCTGGGAAATGCACTCCACCCTGCCCTGAATTCCCCTGCCTGGGCACTTCCTGCTCCTGCTGGGACACCCCTGTTCCCCAGATCCACGGCTGGAGCCCCTGCTCAGTATTTCCACACTTTTCCCTCTCTTCTGGTGTCCACATCCAGAACACAAACATTCTTTCTGGGAGGTTCCAAAGGGCTGCAGGTTTTGTTCAGGAAGGAGGGTCCCGGTGAAGGATGTTGAGCAGATGGGTGTGGGATCTGCAGAACTTCTGGGGCTCTCTCAGCCCCTTGCTGAGAGGGACAAAATGATCAATTGCTGCATTTCCGGACTGCTTCCCTCAGAGCTGCCCCTGCAGGGGGGTTTGCAGCCAGCCCTGCTCTGAAAACCATCCAAGGCCCTCGCAGAGCCACTGCTTGGGCTCCCATTGGCTTTTGTGCTTCTTGCAGGGCCCAGCAAACCACAGCCAGGCCTTTTCCTGCCACAGAATTGTCACCTTTGCAGCAGCTCTCAAGCTGCCAGAATCAAAGCCAAGGGGGCGGGGGGAGCCTCAGGTCGTGGCTGCCACCTGGGGCTGGCCAGAGCAGGGCTGGCCAATGCCCATCCCTGTGCACTGGGGCTGGGCCATGGCTGGGCCCCGCACTTGGATGGCCACTGGCTTCAAGGAGGAGGAGTTGGGGAGCTCCTTCCTGCCTGGGGCTCCATTCCCGAGCTGCTCTTGCCGGCTCACATCCTGCAGGGGACGAGTGAGAATGGAGGAGTCTGGAACCCTCCTGGAGCTGCCATCCCCCAGGACAGGACCCCCTTGGCCAGCATGTGTCCCCCCCAGGACAGGATCCCCGCAGGATGTTTCACTCCCAGAACAAGGAACCCCTGAACAGGACACAACCCTCCTGGATGACCCCAGAATAGAACTCTTCCCTCTGCACAAACGGCATCTTCCTTCTGCTGCAGGAGAGAGAAAGTGTTGGGGGGGGGGCAAAGCTGGATACCCCCATCCACCACAGCCCCCATATCTCCTCCTGCTGGACCAGAACCCCCTTTTCCTCTTCCCCAGAGTCACTTCAACCTGTTCCCTGCTCAGGTGCTCCCCAGACTCATCAAGCCATGCAACTGAGAGGTGTGAAACTGTGGGAGAAAAGAAGGAAATGGAAAAGAAGAGATGAAAAGCTCCTGGGGGGCTGTGGGGACAACGACCCAGAGCCACTCGGAATCTGCCTGTGGTGATCCCCAGGTCACCAGCACCTTGAGTGGGCTCTGCGTGGCTCTGGGTCACCCCAATATCTGAGGTAGCCAGGAAAGGAGCTGCAACCCATGGACCCAACCAGCCAGTGCGCATCCCTGGGCCCCCATTCCCCTGGGAACCCAACCAACAGACCCCCATTCTTTATGTTCCACCTCCCTGGGACCCCCATCCCAGGACTGCCATTCTCCAATATCTCCATGGCCCAGGACCCCCATTCCCAAGGAACAGTCTCCCCCAAATTCCTTCCCCTACAATCCCTCTTCACCCATGGATTTGTTTCTCCCAGGACCCTCACATTCCCACATAATCCCCCATTCCCCCGGCACCCTCATCCCTGGGACCCCCATCCTATGACCCCAAATCCCTGGAGCCAACATTCTTCTGGGACTCCCAGCCCTGAGTCCCCCCATCCCTGGGACCCCCCATTCCCCTGGACACCCATCCCTGGCTCCGCAAACCCCTGAGCCCCTCACTCCTGAGAACCCCATGTCCCACCATGTGCCACCCAGCCTTGTCCCCAGCCTGCCCACATCCTGTCCCCAGTTTGTGGCCACCCTGCCCCCACCAGGTGCCACCTACGCATGAGGATGAGACCTGACCTCCCTTCCTTCCACCCTGGCTGAAGAGCCACCACCCAGGGGACAGCCGCCACTGCCAGTGTGCGACCGCCAGCCTGGATGGCCAGGGACACGGGGATGGCCGGGAAGGTGGCGCTGCTCCTGTGGGGTGAGTGACCCGGGCACGAGCCTGACACCCCGGGGATGGGCCCTGGTGAGGCAGAGACCGGTAGGGAGGGGGCACATGGGGGCTGTGGGGTCCCCTGAGGTCCCCAGTGCCAGCAGAGCCAGTGCAATATGGTGACCAGGGCTGTAGGTTGGCTGTGGGTTCAGGAGATGGGGCAGGGACTGGAAAGACAGGAATGTGGGGAGAGGAATTATGGGGCTGTGGCAGCAGTGGGGACAGGCATGGGGCACAAGGATGACGGGACAGGGACAAGGGGACAAGCACCATGTGGATGGGCCGTGGGGACAGAGGCCTTGGGGCTGGTGGGGCTTATCTGTGACAGCATGGGTTGGCTGAGGTGTCCCTGTCCCCGAGAGGTCCATGCTACACAAGGACAGTTTGTGGCTAGGCCCCACACTCCATGTCCCCATGACACCTGTCTCCACGGGGCCACCCCACCCAGCCCTGTCCCTTCTCCCTTCCAGCCCAGACCCTCGGCCTCGCTGGTGAGTCCTCAGGGGATGCCATGTCCCCACCCCGCTGTCCCCAGCCCCGTGGTGGCCCTGGCAGGCTGGTGTCCCCTGTCACCCGCAGGTGCCCAGACCACCCAGCTCTTGGTGGATCCGCCCTGGAGTCCAGCAGTGCTGTGGGACCGGGTGACACTGACCTGCCAGGGCTCGGGCACAGCCGGTGACACCACCTGGTACAAGGACGGGCAGTGATGGGGGCAGGAGGGACGCGACAACTTCTGTGTCACTGAGCGAGGAATCTACACGTGTGACAGACCTGGCAGCGGGCTCAGCCCCCCCGTGAGAGTCTTAAATGGTGAGGGGGGTACGTGTCCCCAGCCTCGCACCTGTGGGGATGCCCAGGGCTGTGGATGGGCTGGACTCCATGGGTCACCTCCTGGTGTGACCAGAGCCCATCCCCTGCACACGGGGACATTCCAGAGCATCCCAGTGCAGGGGGACCCTGTTTATGGAATTGGGGACCTCTGGTGCTCTGGCTGTGACCCAATGGGGGGCTCCATCAGGATCTCCCGGGCCTCCGCTATGTGACGGAACCAACATGTCCCCCAGACTGGCTGGTGCTGCAGGTGCCGGCGTGGCCACTGCTGGAGGGGGACACGGTGACACTGCGCTGCCGATTCCAGTGGGACATGTTGGTCACTGGGGTGCGATTCTACCATGTGAATGAGGAGGTCAGAAAGTCCCTCCGTGGGACTGAGCTGTCCCTGTCCCCTCTGCACCTGCACCACAGCGGCCGCTACCGCTGTGGGGGCCAGATGGACTCCGTGGTATCACGGGGGTGGCAGGAGTCGGCGCCGGTGACAGTGACAGTGCACGGTGAGCACGCCCCAGCCCCCAGCCCGACACCCCCAGAGCCCCTCCCTGTGGACTCGGGGTCACAAATCCTCCTCCCCTCTCCTTCCCAGAGCTCTCTCCGGTGCTGGAGGGTCCCCGCAAGCTCACCGAGGGGACGCCCCTCCATCTCAGCTGCCTCAGCAGCCCCAGCCCCCTGCGGCCCCCAGCCCCCCTCCTGCACCTCTTCTACCGAGACGGGCAGTGGGTGGGGGGCCCGCAGGTGTCCTCGCAGCTCCTGGTGCCCACCGTGGGGGTCTCCGACTCGGGGAATGACAGCTGCCAGGTGCACTCCAAGGGGGGGACCGTGCGGAAGAGCAGCGGCCGGCTCCGCGTCACGGTGCGCAGTGAGTGCGGGGATGGGCACGGGGAGCCCCCACAGCCTCCCTGGGTCCCCCAGTGCTACGTGGGTACTCCCATCTTCCTCTTAAACTTCTTCAACGTCTCCCCATCACTGCTCAGGTCCCCCTCCATGTCCTCCCATCTGGAGGTCCCTTCACTGCTACATGGCTCTCCACATCCTTCTCTGATCTCCCAGCTTGGTCCCCAGGTCCCATCATGTCTTTCCTGTGTCCCCATACCCTCCCAGGTGTCCCCCCCATCCCTCTTTAAGTGTTGTCTCCCTAAACTCCTCATCCTTTATTGGGGTTCCTCTCCAAGCCCCCTATAGCTCTGTGCCCTTTCTTCCTCACTGGGTCCTCCTGCCCTTCTCTGTTCTGCCTGCCCCCGCGGGTCCCTGAGTGTCTTCTGGTGTCCCCTCTCCCACAGGGGTACAACTCTCGGGTGTGTCCGTGTCAGCACAGCCTCCTGGGGGACAGGTGGCACTGGGGGACCGCCTGGTGCTGAGCTGTGCCGTGGCCATGGGGACAGGTCCCCTGTCCTTCACCTGGCACCGGGGGGGCTCGGGGACACCACTGGGCACCGGCCCCCGCCTGGACCTGCAGCATGTTGGGGACAATGACAGTGGCCAATACCAGTGCCGGGTCAGTGATGGGGACAGCGTGGCCAAGAGTGCATCCTGGGTAAGTGGGACCCTCGGGCTGGGGCTGACCCAATCCACAGCACTCCCATCCCACCTCCCGAGGTGCCAGCCCTGTCTGTGTCCCCACAGTGCCCGTGGCCAATGCCACCATCACCCCCGGTCCCCTGTCACACCAGGTGCAAGCAGGTGACCCCGTGACCCTGCGCTGCTCGGTGCAGGTGGGCTCAGCCCCTGTCACCTTCACCTGGCTGCACAATGGCCAGGAGGTGTCCCGGGGTCCCGTCCTGGAGCTTGGGAACATCAGTGTGGGACATTCGGGCACCTACCAGTGCGTGGCCACCAACCAGCTGGGACAGGACGGGCACCGCGTGTTCCGGGCACTCAGCCCTGAGCTGGCCCTGGAGGTGACCCCTGGCTCACCCTGGGTCACAGGTGGGCTCACAAGGGGTCACTGGGGTGTTCAGGATCCCCTGAGTTCAAGGTGACCCCAATGTGTCCCCCTCTGTCCGCAGCAGTGGCTGTGAATGTCGGCAGGACCCTCCTGTTCCTGTTCCTGCTCCTGGCTGTCATCGGGGGCTGTCACTGCTGGCACCGCCGGGGTGGGTGACAATGGGGGCGATGGGCGTCCTGGAGTGAGGGGAAGCCCCCAGAGTGGGGGCAGAGACAGGGCAGCACCCAGGGCCCCTGAGCTGGGGGAAACTGAGCCCACAGTGACCTCGGCTGGGTTGCTGAGGGTTGTGGGGTAAATTTGGAGGGTCTTGTTTGGGCTCCAGGGCCATTTTTGGGTGGGCTTTGAGGGACATTGGAATGGCATTGGGAGCTTCTGGTGGGTTTGGAGAACTCTTGGAGAGCCGTGCAGGGACGTTGGGTGATCTTTCTGGGGTCCCGTGGGAGTTTGGGGGGTGACCCTCCCTGCTGATCTTGGGATTCTGGGGCTCAGAAGGTGCGGGACGCTGGGGGAATTGGGGGCACTGAGGTGGTGTAGAAGTTCTGGGGGGTTCCAGGGGTGCTTGTAGTGGCCTAGGGGACTCAGGGGGCTAGTGGGAATCAGGGCTCCAGTGGGGATTTGGGTGTCCTATGCGTGGTTGGGGCTGCCGAGGTCCCAGGAAGGTTCAGGGGTCCCAAGCTCCCCACGGTCACCCCCTCCTTTTTTCCTTGCAGCCGCCAGGAAGCCCCAGGACAGGTGAGTGGAGGGCTCCAGCCAGGACTCCCCTTTCCCCCTCCCCAGACACCCCTCAGATCCCCCTTATCCCCACAGGACCCCACCCAGTGGAGGTGGCAGTGCTGGACCCCCACATCGTGAGCACCGAGAGGGCAGGGGGTGAGTACAGGGGGACACAAGGAAACGTCACCCACGGGTGTCACCCTCCACCCAGGTCCTCACACAAGCAGTGTCACTCTCAGGGCCCCCACAGGTATCCCTGCGCTCCGCCCCACCTCTGGATCCACCAGTGACCAATGTGGAGCTGCTGGGAACCCACACAGGACAGCAGGACCCCAGTGACATCTATGAGAACGTGCTGTGACACTGGGGGCACTGGGGGCATTGCCGGTCCCTGCACAAGGGCACCCCCAGTGTGTCGCCCCCTCCCACACCCGGCTCCCATGGGTGCCCACCGTGCCTGGGTGGGGGCCACGAGTGGGGGGTCCCATGTGGAGCTGCCCAGAGCTCCCCGTCCCAGTGCTCCCAGTGCTCCCAGTACCCCCAGGGACTCCCCACTCCCTCCCCCAGTGCCGGGCGGGCACAGGACCCTTGTCCCTCCCATTGCACCCAAAACGCAGCATTTTGATTAAACCGGGAGAAATGGTTTTTGTTTGTTCAGCTGTGCCCGGTCAGCTCGGACGGAGGAGGGTCCCGGTCAGGTTGTTGAGCAGATCCGTGTGGGATTTGCAGGATTTTTGGGACTCCCTCAGTCCCTTGGGGACAGGGACAAAATGATCAATTGGGGCATTTCCGGACTGGTTCCCTCGCAGCTGCCCCGCTCAGGGGAAGGAGCTGCCGCTCCCTGTTTGTCCCCTCTCGGTGACACCGGCCAAGGGCTCGGGGTCCTGCGGCGGTGCCGCCCCGTGGCCACGGGCACCGATCCCGCAGCTGCCGAACCCCTCGGGCCGAGCTGGAGCCCCGGGACAGAGCTGAGGGCAGCCGGAGGTGTCCCCAAATCCAACCCCAAAGCCCGCCCCAGCCCCAGCCCTGCCCGGTGCCCCCCGGAGCCCCCCGGTGCCCAGAGCCCCGCACCCGGCGCTCCCCGAGCGGCGTCTGAGCCCCGGAGCTGCCGCGGAGCCTCCGCCGGGCGCGGCCCCGGGGCGGGCGGGGGGCGCCGGGACGGAGGTGCCGGGAGGGCCGAGGGGACCCGGGAGCCCGGGGAGGAGCCCCCGGCACGGCGGGAGCCGAGTCCCGGCCTCGGGTCACTGTCGCACGTCGCGGCTGCCATCGCGCTGCCAGGGCCGGGAAGCCCCCGCTGGAGCAGTTCCCGAGAGGGGAAGGTGTTTCACTTCTCCTTTTTCAGCTCTGAACTGAGGAATGATAAATTCAATTCATTTCCCCAAGTCGAGTCCGTTTCGGCCGTGCCGGAGCTCGCGGACTGAGCCCTCCCTGCCCTTCTCCCAGGACAGGACGCCACCGGCTGGGATGTGCCACCCCCAGGATGTGTCACCCACAGAACAGGGACATCCCTGAACAGGGACAGGACCCCCTGGATGTGTCCCACGAGGACAGAACCCGCCCCTCCCTGACTCTGCACAAACGGCCTCTTCCTTCTGCTGCGGGAGAGAGAAAGTGAAAGTGTGGGGGGACACGGCCGGACACTCCCAGCCCCCAAACCCCCCACCTCCCCTCCAGCCCACACACCTCCTTTTCCCCTCCACGGGTTCCCCTGCACCTGGTACCGGCTCAGGAGCTCCCCAGGGTTTATCAAGGCATGAACTGGGGGGCTGTGAAATTGAGGGATAAAAGGAAGAATATGGAAATGAGGAGAGGAAAAATGCTCCTTGGGGGCAGGGGAACACAGACCCAGAGCCCCTCAGAATCCACCTGCGGTGACCCCCAGCAAACCACGAGCACACCAGGGGGGCAGCTCTGGGCCGTGGGTCACCCCAAAATTTGAGGCAGCCAGGGAAGGAGCTGCAACCCACAGGCCCAGCCAGCCACTGCCCATCCCTGGGAGCCCCATTTCCCTGCCAACCCAATCATGGGAGCCCCCATTCCTTCTGCCCCCCCTCCCTGGGTCCCCCATCCCGGGAGTGCCATTCCTCAGGACCTCCATTCCCAAGGACCCCCATCCTGGGAATTCCAGCCCCTGGGACCTCCACTGGGGACCTCAGAGGACCCCACAGCCTGGGGACCTTGATTCCCCCAGGAGACCTATACTTGGCTTCCTACAGCTCCCATCCTTCAAATTTTGGCAACACCGTGGCCCTACCGGGTCCCCACCGTGTCCCCACCACGTCCCACCATCACCCACATGACCCTCAGTGTCCCCAGCCTGCCCACAGCCTGTTCCCCCACCCTGCCCCCACCAAGGGCCACCTACACGTGGGGACGAGATGTGAACTCGTTTCCTTCCCCTTTGTCCAAAGAGCCACCACCCAGGGGACCGGTGGCCACAGCAGCGAGTGACAGCCAGCCTGGATGGCAGGGAACACGGGGATGGCCGGGAAGGTGGCGCTGCTCCTGTGGGGTGAGTGCCCCGGGCACAGGCCTGACACCCCGGGGATGGGCCCTGGTGGGGCAGAGACCGGTGGGGAGGGGGCACAGGGAGGCTTCGGGGTCTTCTGAGGTCCCCAAGGCAGGGACAGGGGAACAGGGTTGCAGGGACAGGGACAAGGGTCACATACCATGGGGATGGGGCATGAAGACAGGTGCCATTAGAATGGGATGATGGGCACAGGGCAATGACGATGTGGCTGTCGGGACAGGAGCTGTGAGGATGGTGGTGGTGTCCTGGATGAGCATGGGGTGTCCACAGTGTCCCCATGTCCTGCCTCAGCCCAGGGTGACTGAGGTGTGTCTTACCTCAACACCTCTGTGCTACACCAGTGTTCCTTTGGGGACAGTCTGCAGCGAGACACCGCACCGGATTCCCCAGATGCTGCTGTCCCTGCAGGGCCCCCCCCATCCAGCCCTTGTCCCTTCTCCCTTCCAGCCCAGACCCTCGGCCTCGCTGGTGAGTCCTCGGCAGATGCCATGTCCCCACCCCACTGTCCCCAGCCCCGTGGTGACCCTGGCAGGCTGGTGTCCCCTGTCACCCACAGGTGCCCAGACCACTGAGATCCTGGTGGAGCCTCCCTGGACACCAGCAGTGCTGTGGGACCAGGTGACACTGACGTGCCAGGGCTCAGGGACTACCGGTGCCACCACCTGGTACAAGGATGGGCAGCGCTGGTGGCAGAGGGGACCTGACCACTTCACTGTCACGAGCAGTGGCAGCTACGAGTGTGACAGACCCGGCAGTGGGCGCAGCCTCCCCGTTAGAGTCTTAAATGGTGAGGGGGGTTTCAGGGTCTCCAGCCTGGCACCTGCAGGGTCCCCGAGGGCTCTGGGTGGTCTCTGCTCTATGGGTCACCTCCTGGTGTGACCAGAGTCTGTCCCCTTCACATGGGGACATCGCAGAGCGTCCCAGTCTGAGGGGACTCTTCCCTTGCAATGGGTGGCCCCTGATGCCCCCCAGTGTCATCTGGACTCTTCAGATGCCCCTGGTGTGACAGGACCCCTCTGTCCCCCAGACTGGCTGGTGCTGCAGGTGCCGGCGCGGCCGCTGCTGGAGGGAGACACAGTTACACTGCGCTGCCGGAGCTACCAGGACAAATCGCTCACCAACGTGCACTTCTTCCGTGAAGGGAAGGATTTGGGAGGGCCCCATGACAGGACCGAGCTGTCCCTGTCCCCCCTGCACCTGCACCACAGCGGCCGCTACCGCTGCAGGGGCAGGGTGGGGGCTGTAGTGCCAGAGTGGATGGAGTCACAGCTGGTGACAGTGACAGTGCGCAGTGAGTGCAGGGATGGGGACAGGCAACCCTGACATCCTCCGACGGCTTCCCCCCTCTACCTGCATCCTTTATCCCTCCCTTCACTCCTCCCTGCGTCACCCAAAATTTCCCAAGTACCTCCTTGTTACCCCATGACTGCCCGGTTCCCTCTCCGCATCCCTCATCTCTCTCTCTGTCCCCCCACCCCTCCCTGGCATCTCACACCCCTTCCAAGGTCCCCGCTCAACCCTCTGGTTGCACTTCCGTCCCTGGGTCCACCCACCCCTCTCCAAACCCCACATCATTCCCTGAGTCTCCTCAGTCTCTTGTGTAGTCCCCCATCCCTGCCTGACTCTCTCCACCTTTCCATGGGGTCACTCCATGGTCACCAGATCCCAACGCACCTCCCAGGGTCCACTTCTCCCTGGGGTCCTCTGTGCTCCCCTCCAATCCCCCCTTTTTCCCGTCTTGTGTCCTCCACCCATCATGGCAAGATCATCTTACCTGTGTCTCCCCGCAGGGGTCCCCGTCTCGGGGGTGTTCGTGTCAGTGCGGCCCCCCGGGGGACAGGTGGCACTGGGGGACCGCCTGGTGCTGAGCTGTGCAGTGGCCATGGGGACAGGTCCCCGGTCCTTCACCTGGCACCGGGGGGGCTCTGGGACACAGCTGGGCATTGGCCCCCGCCTGGAGCTGCGCCATGTTGGGGACAATGACAGCGGCCAATACCAGTGCCGGGTCAGTGATGGCGACAGCACGGCCGAGAGTGTCCCCCTGAATGTCACCGTCCTTGGTGAGTGTGACCCTCAGGCTGGGGGTGGCCTCACCCACAGCATGCTGCAGGGAACTCTCATCCCCGTGTCCCTGTCCCTCTTGTTGGCTGCCAGCCCTCCCCCCACCCTCACCCTGTCTGTGTCCCCACAGTGCCCGTGGCCAATGCCACCATCACCCTCGGTCCCCTGTCACACCAGGTGCAAGCAGGTGACTCCGTGACCCTGCGCTGCGCGGTGCAGGTGGGCTCAGCCCCTGTCAACTTCACCTGGCTGCACAATGGCCAGGAGGTGGCCCAGGGTCCCGTCCTGGTGATTGAGGAAGTCAATGTGGGACATTCGGGCACCTACCAGTGCGAGGCCACCAACCAGCTGGGACAGGACGGGCACCGCGTGTTCCGGGCACTCAGCCCTGAGCTGGCCCTGGAGGTGACCCCTGGCACACCCTGGGTCACAGGTGGGCTCACATGGCATCACCCTGGTGGTCTGACACTCCCGGGTTGTTGGTGACCTCAGTTTTCCCCCACTCTCTCTGGCAGTGACAGAGAGGGAACAGGGAACAGGAAACAGGATGGGTCACCTGAGGTCACAATGGTTGCAGGACCCCTGGGGTGATGGATGACCCCTCTGTGTTCCCCTTTGTCCCCAACAGTGACTGCAGGGGTCAGTGGTTCCCTGTTCTTGCTCCTGCTCCTGGGTGTCATCATGGCCTGGCACTGGTGGCACCGAATTGGTGGGTGACCATGGGGGGGACGGGGTTCCCCGAGAGGGGTGGGAAGCCCCCAGACTGAAGGGGTGATAGGGTGGTACCCACAGCTCCTGACTCGGGTTGTGCTGAGCCCCCAGTGTCCTTGGCTGAGTGTCCTGGGCGATTTGGGCAGGTGTGGGAGGATCACACAGCGATGTTGGGTTTTCTTTTGGGGTCCTGGGGGATTTTTGAGGGTCTCCCGCCCTGCTGCGCTTGGGGTTCTGGGTGCTCAGGGCACCGGTTCAGGGGTTCTGGGGGGCTCTAGAGATGCTCAGGGGTCCTGTGGGAATTGAGGGTCTGGTGGTGGTTCAGGATTCCCACGGGTGGTCAGGGCCCTGGGGATCCCACAGTCACCCCTTCCCTCTCCTTTGCAGCCACCAGGAAGAAGCAGGAAAGGTGAGTGGGGGGCTCCATTCACAGTCCCTCTTCTACTCTCACACCCTGAACCCTCCATGTGCTCCCAAAACCCCTCCATCCCCACAGGGCACATCCACAGCCCCTGGCCCCCCCAGAGGAGGAGGAGGTTCTGTACACCCATGTTGTGAAAACCGAGCGGGCAGGGGGTGAGTACGGGGACAGGGAAATACAGGGACACGTCACCCGCTGGGGTCACCCCCAGCCGGGTCCCCCCAGCCAGTGTCTCTCACAGGGCTCCCCAGTGCTGCCCTCCCCAAGGACACCGCGGTGACCTATGCAGAGCTGCCAGGACCCCATGGACGACCACAGGATACCAGCAACATCTACGAGAGTGTGCCGTGACACTGAGGAAACTGGGGGGCACTGGGGGACACCGGGGATCCCCTCACCCTGGGCTTCTGTGGTTGCCATCCAGCCTGAGGTGGTGGTCAGGAGAAGGGGCTGGTGCACAGAGCACCCAGTGCTCCCCATTCCATCTCCCAGTACCACCACGGCTTCCCCATTCCCCCTCCCATTGTTCCCAGTACACCCAGGAGCTCCCCCTTTCCCTTCCCAGTACTCCCATAGTCCCAGTGGCGGCACATTCCCCCTCCCAGTGCAAGGAGGGCACACGGTCGGTTTCGATACACTTCAGCCCAAAATGCAGCTTTTTGGTTAAACTGGCACAAGTGGTGTTTGTTCAGCCCTGTTGGGCTTTGGGAATGGAATTCTCCAGTTCTGGCTTCCACTAAACAACCAGGGACCTGGGGAGCCCCGAGGGTGGAGGGCCCGAAACGGCCGAGGGGAGACCCCGGCAGGGCGGGGGAGCAGAGACCCTGGGCTGGGCTCTGCGGAAAGGAGGGACCGGCACGGTGCTCCCAGAGCACGGGGAAGGGGCCCAGCTGCCATGGCGCTGCGAGTGCCGGGACTGTCACGGCGTGTCTGAACCGACTGTGAGAGCGTGTCCCAAGCCACTGTCGCCATGTGTCGGGACTGCCCGTGGCCAGGGTGACGCCCCCACAGCTTTGGGCACCCGGAATGGGCGGGGCAGGGGCGGGGCAGAGCCCTGTCCATTCCCCGTGCCCTGTGCAGGTGAGGAGGGCAGGGATGGAGCAGCTTTGGGGACACCTGGAATCGATACAAGGTCATTCCCCAGAGCCACACCATGACTGTGGGCAGAGCCCCGGCTCAACATTTCCACACTTTTCCCTCCGGTCTGGTGGCTGCAGCCAGAACCCAAATATTCTTTCCATGAGGTTCCAAAGGGCTTGAGGTTTTGTTCAGGAAGGAGGGTCCTGGTCACGTTGTTGAGCAGATGGGTGTGGGATCTGCAGAACTTCTGGGGCTCTCTCAGCCCCTTGCTGAGAGGGACAAAATGATCAATTGCTGCATTTCCGGACTGCTTCCCTCACAGCTGCCCCTGCAGGGGGGTTTGCAGCCAGCCCTGCTCTGAAAACCATCCAAGGCCCTCGCAGAGCCACTGCTTGGGCTCCCATTGGCTTTTGTGCTTCTTGCAGGGCCCAGCAAACCACAGCCAGGCCTTTTCCTGCCACAGAATTGTCACCTTTGCAGCCGCTCTCAAGCTGCCAGAATCAAAGCCAAGGGGGCGGGGGGAGTCTCAGGTCGTGGCTGCCACCTGGGGCTGGCCAGAGCAGGGCTGGCCAATGCCCATCCCTGTGCACTGGGGCTGGGCCATGGCTGGGCCCCACACTTGGATGGCCACTGGCTTCAAGGAGGAGGAGTTGGGGAGCTCCTTCCTGCCTGGGGCTCCATTCCCAAGCTGTGGTGACACCTGGGTCTTGTCCCAGGCCCTTGTCCCGAGGGGTTCCTCGTTCTGGGGGTGCCACGTCCTTTGGAATTTCTGTCCCAGAGGTGGCATATCCTGGGCACCTCGGTCCTGGCGGGCCCGTCAGCATTACGTCTGTCCCCAGTGGGACCTTGTGACTTCTGGGGTGCTCAAATTTACAGGGCATGTGTTACAACTATGCCCTGAGAATGGTAAATGCCAGGTTAAATTTGATTCAATTCCCTGATGCCAAATTGATTGAGATGAAACTATACATCCAAGAAATAAGGAAATTGAGCCAGGAAATAGGGGGATGGAAAAAGCCCAGGGGTGTGTGGGGCACAGACCCAGAGCCTCCACCCTGGGGTGCCCCCCTGGCCATGAGCACACTGTGGGGGCTGTGCTGGGCTCTGAGTCACCCCAAAATCTGAGGCACCCAGGGCAGGACCGGAGACCCCCGTGCCCACCCAGCCACTGCCCATCCCTGGGACCCCCATTCCCCTGGGAACCCAACCATGGGACCCCCATTCCCTTGGTCTCTTCTCCCTGGGACCCCCATCCCAGGACTCCCTTTGCCCAGGACCACCATTGCCTTTATCCCATCCCATGGGCTGCTTCTTCTTCCATAACCACTCTTTCCGAGGGTCCCCTGTTTCTCCCCTCTGCACCCCCAACTCTGGGACCTACATCCCATTACTGGAAATCTCTGGGGACCATGTTTTGGATGACCCCCATCCCTGAATCCCCCCTGGAATGGAGACCCCAATTCCCCTGGACCCCATTATCTTCGACACTCTGCCTTAATTTCCCACATCCCCTGAGCCCCCCACTCCTGGGAACACCATCCCCCACTGAGCCCCCAGACCATCCCATAATGTCCCCAGCCTGTCCCTGCTGTGTCTCCACCCATCCCCCACCCTGCCCCCACCAAGGGCCACCTACTCATGGGGACGAGGTGTGACCTTTCTTCCTTCCTCCTCATCCGAAGAGCCGCCACCCAGGGGACCGGTGGCCACAGCAGCGAGTGACAGCCAGTGCACATGGCCGGGGACACGGGGATGGCCGGGAAGGTGGCGCTGCTCCTGTGGGGTGAGTGCCCCGGGCACGGGCCTGACACCCCGGGGATGGGCCCTGGTGAGGCAGAGACCGATGGGGAGGGGGCACAGGGGGGCTGTGGGCTCCCCTGAGCTCCTCAAGGCCGGGACAAAGGAACCAGGATGCAGGGACAGGGACAAGAGTCACGCACGTACCATGCAGATGGGCCAGCGGGACTGGTGCCGGGGGAAAGGGGTCACAGACGTGGGGCCATGGGGGTGTGGCTGTCGGGACAGGTGCTGTGAGGATTGCGGTGGTGAGCTGTGCAAGCATGGGGGGTCCATAGTGTCCCCATGTCCTGCCTCAGCCCATGGTGACTGAGGTGTCCCTCTCAGCAAAACCTCAGTGTTACCCTTGGGAAGAGTTTGGGGACAGACATCACACCATGTCCTCCCAAATGGTGCTGTCCCTCCAGTGCCACCACCACCCAGCCCCTGTCCCTTCTCCCTTCCAGCCCAGACCTTCGGCCTCGCTGGTGAGTCCTTGGCAGATGCCATGTCCCCACCCCGCTGTCCCTAGCCCCGTGGTGGCCCTGGCAGGCTGGTGTCCCCTGTCACCTGCAGGTGCCCAGACCACCCAGCTCCGGGTGGAGCCCCCTGGAGGCCGGCGCTGCTGTGGGACCGGGTGACACTGACCTGCGAGGGCTCGGGGACTGCTGGTGCCACCACCTGGTACGAGGACAGGCAGCGCTGGGGGCAGGAGGTCTGGGAGAACTTCGTTGTCACTGAGAGTGGCACCTACACATGTGACAGACCCGGCAGTGGGCTCAGCTCCCCCATGATGGTCTTAAATGGTGAGGGGGGATCTTAAATGATATGGGTTCTTCCCTGAGAGGTCTGGGGGGCTCACTTACAAGGATTGCCTCACACCTGTCATGTGGCAAGAGCCTGTCCCCTGCACTCAGGGACATCCCATTGTATCCCAGGGTGATGGGACACCCATGGTTACACGTGTGCCGTGGGGTTGCTCCTGGTGCCCCTGAGATCCTCCCATGCCATGGAGACTCCTCCCAGATGTCCCCGGTGCCATGGGTGCCCACCTTGGACCTGTCTGGTGCATCTCAGTTCAATGGGACTCTCCTGTCCCACAGACCAGCTGGTGCTGCAGGTGCCAACACAGACACTGCTGGAGGGGGACACGGTGACACTGCGCTGCCGGGTCAGGCCAGACACATCGGTCAGCAGGGTGCAGTTTTACAAGGACAAGAAGGATTTGGGGATGTTCCTCAGGGGGACCGAGCTGTCCCTGTCCCCTCTGCAGCAGAACCACAGTGGCCGCTACCACTGTGAGGGTTTGGTGAGCTTGTGGCCATTATCGTCATCTCCAGTGACAGTGGCAGTACACGGTGAGCGCACCCACGGCTGGAATTCCAGTATCCTGAAACCTCCAAAGCCACATCCCAGGGGACTCAGAATCAGTCCTTACCTCATCTCCTTCCCAGAGCTCTTCACGGTGCCGGTGCTGGAGGGTCCCCCCGAGCTCATCGAGGGGTCCCCCGTCAATCTCAGCTGCCTCAGCAGCCCCAGTCCCCTGCGGCCCCCAGCCCCCCTCCTGCACCTCTTCTACCGGGACGGGCAGTTGGTGGGGGGCCCACAGGTGTCCCCGCAGCTCCTGGTGCCCGCCGTGGGGGTCTCCAACTCGGGGAATTACAGCTGCCAGGTGCGCTCCGAGGGGGGGGCCGTGCAGAAGAGCAGCGCCCGGCTCTGCATCATGGTGCGCAGTGAGTGCGGGGATGGACACGGGGAGCCCCCACAGCCTCTTCGTGTCCCCTGCCATGCCTCGGGACCCCCATTCCTGCTTGGACCCCCCATGCTTGTCGGAGGACATGCATCCTTTCCCAACTCCCTCGCCAAGTGCGCCAGCCCTTCCTGGGTACCCCCATCTTTCTGATGAAATTTTTCCACGTCCTTGCATCACTGCTCAGGTCCCCCTCCATGTCCCTCCATCCCTCTCTGGGTCCCTTCACCCATTTCTGGTTCATCCCCACTCCCCTCTGATCTCCCCTCATGGTCCCCAGGTCCCACCATACCCTCCCTGTGGTGCCCCCTCAGCCCGTTCCAGCTGTCCCCTCCCTGAACTCCCCACCATTTCTTGGGTTTTTTTTCCAAGCCCCCCATCAGCTCTGGGCCCTCTCTTCCTCACTGGGGTCCCCCTGCCCCTCGAAAAATCCACCCATGTCCCTCACTGTCCCCTGGTTTCACACCCTCCCACAGGGGTCCCGCTCTCGGGAGTGTTCGTGTCAGCACAGCCCCCCGGGGGACAGGTGGCACTGGGTGACCGCCTGGTGCTGAGCTGTGCCGTAGCTGCAGGGACAGGTCCCCTGTCCTTCACGTGGCACCGGGGGGACTTGGGGACACCGCTGGGCACCGGCCCCTGCCTGGAGCTGCAGCATGTTGAGGACAATGTCAGTGGCCAATACCAGTGCCGGGTCAGTGATGGAGACAGTGTGGCTGAGAGTGTTCCCCTGAATGTCACCGTCCAGGGTGAGCATGACCCTCAGGTTGGGGGTGGCCTCACCCTCAGCACCCAACAGAAAACTCTCATCCCCGTGTCCCTGTCCCTCTTGCTGGCTGCCAGCCATTCCCCCATCCTCAGACCCATCTCTGTGTCCCCACAGTGCCCGTGGCCAATGCCACCATCACCCTCGGTCCCCTGTCACACCCGGTGCACGCAGGTGACCCCGTGACCCTGCGCTGCTCGGTGCAGGTGGGCTCAGCTCCTGTCAACTTCACCTGGCTGCACAACGGGCAGGAGGTGGCCCGGGGTCCCATCCTGGAGCTTGGGAACATCAGTGTGGGACATTTGGGCACCTACCAGTGTGTGGCCACCAACCAGCTGGGACAGGACGGGCACCGCGTGTTCCGGGCACTCAGCCCTGAGCTGGCCCTGGAGGTGACACGACGTGGACACTGGAGCAGAGGTGGGGTCACATAGGGTCATTGGGATTGCATGACCCCCAAAACGACAGGTGACCCCACTGTGTCCCTTCTGTCCCCAGCAGTGGCCATAGGGGTTGGCGTGTCCCTCCTGTTCCTGGTCCTGCTCGTGGGTGTAGCTGTGGGCTGGCACCGGTGGAACAACATGGGTGGGTGACAATGGGGGCAACGGGGGCCCTGGGGAGGTGGGAGGCCACCTGGAATGTGGGGGTGATGGGTGACACCCACAGCTCCTGGTTTGGGCAGTGCTGAGTGCTCAGGGTCCTCAAGGATTTTGGGTGTTGTTGGAGGGTCTTGCAGGGATGTTGGGGCTTCTTTCAGGGATCCTGGGGGAATTTGGAGGATCCCCCTCCTTGCCAGCATTGGCTTCTTGGCACTCACGAGGTCCAGAGCACTTGGGTGGTTCAGGGGTTCTGGGGGCCATCAGGGATGCTCAGGGGTTCTGGGAGAATCTGAGGGCCCAGTAGGGTGCCAGGATTTCTGAGGGGGCCTTGGGGATCCCACAGTTACCTTTCCCCTCTTTCCTTTCTAGCCTCCAGGAAGCAGCAGGAAAGGTGAGTGGGGGCTCAAACCACACTGTCCCCTTTTACCCCAACCCCAAGACCTCCCATTCCCCCCCACACATCCCCTTTATCCCCACAGGGCCCCCCCGGATCCCCCGGCCCCCCCAGAGGAGGGGGAGGTGCTGTACACCCACGTCGTGAGCACCAGGCAGATGGGGGGTGAGTACAGGGTGGGACACACACACAGGGACACGTCACCCAAGAGTGTCACCCCCACCCAGATCCCACAGCCAGTGTCTCTCGCAGCGTCCCCCCGTGCCACCGCGCTCCAGGATCCCCAGGTGACCTACGCGGAGCTGCGGGGACCCCATGGGCGACAGCGGGAACTCAGTGACACCTACGGGAATGTGCTGTGACACTCGGGGCTCCAGTGGGCACTGGGGGGCTCTGGGGGAACTGGGGGGCAGTGGGGGACCCCACCCATGGGCAGTCACACATGTGTCCCCCCTCCTGCTCCCATGGGTGCTCAACATTCACGGGTAGATGAGCACAAGGGGGGGGGTCACGTGTGAGGCTGCACAGGGCACCCAGAACTCCCCATGCCCCCAGAATCTCCAAGGGCTTCCCCACCCTCCTTCCACTACCACAACTGGCTTCCCATTCCACATCCAAGTGCTCCCAGCGCCCTCAGTGACTTCCCCATTCTCTCCTCACTGTGCTCCCAGTACCCTCAGGGGCTCCCTATTTCCCCTCCCAGTGCCTCTCCATTGCTCCCAGTAGATCCAGGTGTTTTCCATTCTGTCTCCCAGTACCCCTGTGCTCCCACTGGCTCTGCAATCCCCCTCTCAGCACTCTGAGAACACCCATGGACTCGTTTCCCTGTTATTTGGCCCAAATTGCAGCTTTTGGTTCAACTGGCAGAAATGGTGTTTCTTTGTTGAGCTCTGTCAGGCTTTAGGAATGGGATTCTCCAGTTCTGGGCTGACACTAGAACCAGGGGCTGCTGCCCCTCCCCCTGCCAGTGGAGGCACAAAAGGCAAATGTCCCAAAGGGCTGACAGAAAACAATTTCCTGCAAACAGCAATGAGAGAACAAAACCAACAGCAACAAGGTTTAGAATCCCTGAGGGTCAAAAAAGGAACAATTTCCAGGGAAAGCCCCTGAAAGGGGAAAACTCGGGATCCTTCCCCCAGACAGTTTCTTCCACCAGAGGAACCTGGCAGGGCCCTGGACCTTCATTGCTCTGATGGCCAAAGCAGCTTTCAGGAGGCTCTGGATTCTCTTCTCCCCTGTCCCAAACACGTCCTCTGCTGTGTTCCGCACACGATGATGTCTCAAAGGCCCTGTGGGTGTTCCCGAGCCTCCCCCTTTTCCAAGCCTGTCAGAATGTGTGAGTCCATGGCACAGGGTGGGTCTGAGTTTCCAGTCGGTTCCAGAGCTCTGGACATCCCTCCAGCTCAAGGCAAACTGTGACCTGCCCTCTGCTGCCAAAAAGATGTATCCTGCTGTAAAGGTGTCTGCCAAGGCAGGCTGGAACCTGCCTTGGAATGGAAAATTTGACCACCTTCCCTCCAAAGTATTATCATTTTGAAGTTAAGGGGCTTCCAGGCAAAGACATGGGAAGAGGAATAACAGTTCTTCACTAGAATATCTATAACAAGACAAACAACAACACCGCCACCAACAACAAACAAAAGCACAAACCCAGTCCCAGCCCTCTCGGGGCTGCAGGCACTTCCCCTGCGGTGCAGTTCCGGGCACAGCCGGCAGGGGCGCTGGTGGCTCCCGGCCGGGCAGGGCGGGTGCGATGATTCCCCCGCGGCTGCAGGGGGCGCTGTGACGCCAGCTCGGCTGTCTCTCTCTCCATGGTTAATGGAGACTCAGCGGGCGGGAGAGAGAGAGAAGCGTCCTTCCCTCACTGACGGGGCTGGGGGGCAGCTGTTAACAGTGCCACTCTGGACGGCAAAATGGGCTGCTGCAGGAACCCTCGGAGTGGCGGCTGGAACGGTGGGAGGAGGCACACCCAGGGTGGCAAAGGAAGTTTATCAAAACCTCCCAAGCTCTAGCATGAGCTACAAGGCTCAGGTGGGACATGGGTTGTTGGGTTCAAGTGTAGGAAAAGCCAAAGCAGCCACAGAAAACAGCGGAGCTGGGCAGCCACAGCCGTGCTCCAGCAAAACAGCTGCCGCCTGAAGCCAGGAGCCTTGTTTCTCGCAGTTTAATCAGAAAGCTGAATTTTGGGTACAATAAGAGGGAAAAGGGTCGCGTGCCAGCCCGGCACTGGGCGAGGGAACGAGGAGTCCTGTGGGGTGCAGTGAAGAGGAAGAAGGGACTGCTGAGGGGAATCGATGCCTCCCAGTGCTGCCGGTGTCCCCAGTGTCACAGCACACCCTCAAAGGTGTCATCAGGGTCCTGCTGTCGCTTGTAGGGTCTCGGCAGCTCCATGTTGGTCACTTGTGGATCCCGAGGAGGGGCAGGGCCTGGGGTCACATGGGGAGGCCCTGAAAGTGACACTGGTTGTGAGGGCCTGGGTGAGCGGTGACACTGGTGGGTGACGTGTCCCTGTCCCCCCCCTGTACTCACTCCCTGCCCACTCGGTGCCATCAATGTGGGGTCCCAGCACTTCCCCCTCTTCTGGGGGGGTCCTGTGGGGATAAGGAAGGTCTGAGGGGTGTCTGTGGAAGGGGGAAAGGGGAGTCCTTGCTGGAGACCCCCACTCACCTTTCCTGGGGCTTCGTGGTTGCTGCAAGGAAAAGGAGAGGGGGTGACCATGGAGACCCCGAGACCCCTGAACCTTCCTGGGACCCCAGCAGGTCCAACCAGCCACAGTACCCCCAAACTCCCACAGGACCCCAGAAAGATTTCCCTAAATCCCTGCACAGCCCTCCAAGAGCTGCCCAAACCCTCCAGGAGCTCCCAATGCCACCCCAATGTTCCTCAAAGCCTACCCAGGGATGGCCCTGGAGCCCAACCAAGACCATGGAAATTCCCCCCAGACCCCCCAGGACCTCCAGCCGACATCACTGTGGGCTCCGTTTCCCCCAGCTCAGGGGCCCTGGGTGCTGCCCTGTCTCTGCCCCCACTCTGGGGGCTTCCCCTCACTCCAGGACCCCCATCCCCCCCATTGTCACCCACCCCAGTGGTGCCAGCAGTGACAGCCCCCAATGACAGCCAGGAGCAGGAGCAGGAACAGGAGGGTCCTGCCGACATTCACAGCCACTGCTGGGGACAGAGGGGGACACATTGGGGTCACATTAAACCTCGGCGATCCTGAACACCCCGGTGACCCCATGTGACCTCACCTGTGACCCAGGGTGAGCCAGGGGTCACCTCCAGGGCCAGCTCAGGGCTGAGTGCCCGGAACACACGGTGCCCGTCCTGTCCCAGCTGGTTGGTGGCCACGCACTGGTAGGTGCCCGAATGGCCCACACTGACATTCCCAAGATCCAGGATGGGACCCTGGGCCACCTCCTGCCCATCACGCAGCCAGGTGAAGGTGACAGGGGCTGAGCCCACCTGCACCGAGCAGCACAGGGTCACGGGGTCACCTGCTTGCACCTGGTGTGACAGGGGACCGGGGGTGATGGTGGCATTGGCCACAGGCACTGTGGGGACACAGACAGGGCTGAGGCCAGGAGGAGGGGCTGCACCCGGCCTGGGGGAATGAGGGAGTCTGTGTGGTGGCACCTGGAGACAGAGGGTCTCCTTCAGCCAGGACAGTGACCCCATGGGGTGGAGCCATCATGTGCTGTGGGATGAGGGCATGTGATGGATGAGGGGTGAGGGATGAGGATGGGATGAGGCTGAGGTGAGGACGGGATGAGGGCGGCTGTGTCCAAGTGTGGTAATGGCTGTCACCTCGTGGGGGGCACGGAATGGCGTGGGTGGGATGTGATGGGTCTGATGAGGCAAATCAACGGGGGCATCACCCCAATGCCAAGCGACTCACTCCCCTGGAGAGTCACGCTCAGTAGGGTGAATGTGACCTGATGGGGAGTGGGACATGTGACAGGTGGCATTAGGGATCCATGGCCTGGATGTCCTGGGTGGGGACACCTGGAGCCAGACGGTCCCAGTTCCCCTGGGCTGTGACAGCCAGGGGTGGGGGCTGTGACCTGGGGTGGGTTGGGGATGGTGTGGGGAGTTGCGGTGGAATGGGAATGTGTGGAATTGGGGATGCTCTGGGTGGGATCACCCTCAGCCCAAGGACAGTGAGGTTCCATGTGGGGCTCTTGGCCACACTGTCCCCATCACTGGCCCAGCACCAGTGTGGCTGTTTTCCTAGTCCCCAAAGTGCCACAGCTCCAGGTGGGGGCTGGCACCCAGCAGTGCCTCTGAGCCCCTCCGGTGCCAGGTGAAGGACAGAGGACCTGTCCCTGTGGCCACTGCACAGCTCAGCACCAGGCAGTCACCCAGTGCCACCTGTCCCCCAGGGGGCTGCACTCCCCCCGAGAGTGGGACACCTGCGGGTGGACACACGAGGGATTGGGGACATGGGATGAGGAGTGGGGAACACCAGGGAGCAGTGAAGGACGTAGGGAGGGGGAGGATCAGAGAGGGATGGGGGGATCCCTGTGAGGAAGAAGGGGGCCCAGAGATGGGAGAGAGGCTTGGAAAAGGCTGGAAGGGACCCCAGGGCAGGGTGAGAGATTCAGCCAGGAGACACATAGAGAGGGTTGAAGGGAGCCACAGGGAAGGTTTTGGGGACCCAGACAGGGATGGTGGGACCTGTGGACAATGGAGGGACCTCAGAGAGGGAGAGGTGCATCTGGGGCGGGTCAGGGGACCTGGTGAGGGATGCAGACAGCAGGAAAGGTGATGGGAGGACCTAGGGAGAGCCCAGGGAAGGCAAGGTGGCACACAGAGAGTTGAGCAAGGATGGGAGACCTGGGATGGCTGTGGGGGCTCCCCGTGCCCATCCCCGCACTCACTGTGCACCGTGACGCGGAGTCGGGCGCTGCTCTTCCGCACGGTCCCCCCCTTGGAGCGCACCTGGCAGCTGTAATTCCCCGAGTTGGAGACCCCCACGGCGGGCACCAGGAGCTGCGGGGACACCTGCGGGCCCCCCACCAACTGCCCGTCCCGGTAGAAGAGGTGCAGGAGGCGGGTTCGGGGCCGCAGGGGGCTGGGGGTGCTGAGGCAGCTGAGATTGAGGGGGGACCCCTCGATGAGCTCCGGGGGACCCTCCAGCACCGGCACCGTGAAGAGTTCTGGGAAGGAGAGGAGAGGTGAGGGCTGTGACTCTGAGTCCCCTGGGAAGTGACTTTGGGGGTGTCAGGATATTGGAGTTCCAGCAGTGGGGGTGCTCACCGTGCACTGTCACTGTCACTGGTGCTGACAATGACGACCACAAGCTCACCAAGCCCCCGCAGCTGTAGCGGCCGCTGTGGTTCAGCTGCAGCGGGGACAGGGACAGCTCAGTCCCACTGAGGAACCCCCCTAGATCCCTCTCGTTGTGATAAACTCGCACGCTGAGGACCGACATGTCCTGCATGACCCGGCAGCGCAGTATCACCGTGTCCCCCTCCAGCAGTGTCCCTGGCTGCATCTGCAGCACCAGCCGGTCTGTGGGACAGGAGGGTCCCATCACACCAAGGGGCTCGAGATTGCTCCAAGGTGCGTGCCCATGGCACCGGGGACATCTGGGTGGAGGCTCCATTGCGCAGGGGGATCCCAGGGACCACAGGAGCAATCATGTGGCACAGGTGTCAACACAGTTGTCCCATCACTCTGGGTTGCACTGGGATGCAATGGGATTTCCCTGAGTGCAGGGAAAAGGCTCCGGCCACAGGCAGGGTGTGAGGCCAGTCACAGAGTGGAACCCACCCAGACCTATCAGGGGGCCATCATAAGGATTTAAGATCCCCCCTCACCATTTAAGACTGTGACGGGGGGGCTGAGACCACTGCCAGGTGTGCCACAGGTGTAGTTGCCACTCTCAGTGACAGTGAAGCTGTCGCCCCTGTTCTGCCACCAGCGCTGCCCGTCCTTGTACCAGGTGGTGTCACTGGCGGTCCCTGAGCCCTGGCAGGTCAGTGTCACCCGGTCCCACAGCACTGCCGGCCTCCAGGGGGGTTTCACCAGGAGCTGGGTGGTCTGGGCACCTGCAGGTGACAGGGGACACCAGCCTGCCAGGGCCACCACGGGGCTGGGGACAGCGGGGTGGGGACATGGCATCCCCTGAGGACTCACCAGCGAAGCCGAGGGTCTGGGCTGGAAGGGAGAAGGGACAGGGCTGGGTGGGGGTGGCACTGCAGGGACAACAGCACCTGGGGGATGAGGTGTGGTGTCTGTCCCCAGACTGCCCCCAAAGGAACACTGGTGTAGCCCTGAGATCTTGAGGACAGGGACACCTCGGTCACCTCTCGGCTGAGGCAGGACATGAGGACAGTCTGGACACCCCAATATCCTACAGGTCACCTCCACCATCTGCATAGCACCTGTCCTCACAGCCACATCCCCATGACCCTGTGCCCGTGATCCCATTCCAATGGCATCTGTCCCCATAGCCCAACTGCATGGTACGTGGCCCTTGTCCCTGTCCCTGCATGCCCTATCCCTGTCCCCGCTGCTGCCCAAGCCCCAAGATTCCTTTTCCTGGATTCTTTTCCCCATGCCCCAGCTCCCCTCTTCTTGTCCCCCTTTTCCTGTCCCCACAGCCACCCCACTCCTCTGCTCACACTGGGGTCCATGCACATAGACTGGCTCTACTGACCTTGGGAACCTCAGGGGACCCCACAGCCGCCCTGTGCCCCCTCCCCACTGATCTCTGCCCCACCAGGGCCCATCCCCGGGGTGTCAGGCCCGTGCCCGGGGCACTCACCCCACAGGAGCAGCGTCACCTTCCCGGCCATCCCCGTGTCCCCGGCCATCCAGGCTGGCTGTCACTCGCTGCTGTGGCCACCGGTCCCCTGGGTGGTGGATCTTCAGCGGAAGGGGCAGGAAGCGAGGTGAGGTCTCACCCTCATGCGTAGGTGGCACCTGGTGGGGGCTGGGTGGCCACAAGCTGGGGACAGGCTGGGGACAAGGCTGGGTGGCACAAGGTGGGCCAGGGGGTTCTCAGGAGTGAGGGGCTCAGGGGGTTTGGGGAGCCAGGGATGGGTGTCCAGAGGAATGGAGGTTGCCAGTGATGGAGTCTCTGGGGAATGGGGGTCCTGAGGAGGGGGAGTCACTGGATATGGGGGTCCCATGGGAATGGGGGTCCCAGGCCTCAGGGGACTCATGGATGAGAGTCCCAGAGGAACGTTGGCTCCAGGGATTTGGGTGATGGGATGGGTGTGCCAGGGATGATGGTGCCAGGGGAATGGGGGGTCCTGGGAGAGTGAAGGCCCTGGGGAAAGGGGGATTTCAGGGGATGGATTGATTGGGAGAGGATCCCCTGGGAATGGGGCTCCTGGGCCATGCAGATTCTAGGGAATTGCAGTCCTGGGAGCCCAGGTAGGTGAAACATAAGGCATGGGGGTTCCAGAGATGGGGAGTCACTGGATGGGCAGGCGCGGGTGTCACAGCTCCTTCCCTTAGATTTTAAGGTGACCTAGAGCCCAGCGCTGCCCCGTGAGGACCTCGTGGCGTGGTGATCACCACAGGCAGATTCCAAGGTGCTCTGGATCTGTGTCCCCTCCACATCCAGGGGCTTTTTGCTCTCTTCATTTCCATTTCCTTCCTTTTATCCCTCAATTTCACAACCCCTGAGTTAGTACTGTGATGATCCTGGGGAGCATCTGAACATGGAACGGGTTGGGGGAACTCCAGGGTGGGGGAAGCAGGGGTGAGGGGTCTGCAGGGAGGGGTGGGAGGCTGTGGGGGATGGGGGTGTCGGGCTGTGTCCCTCAACACTTTCACTTTCTCTCTCCTGCAGCAGAAGGAAGAGGCTGTGCGTGCTGAGTGTCACACGCGGGGGGTGGGGGGCGTTCTGTCCTGGGGGGAACAGCAAGGGGGGTCCTGTCCTGGGGGGATCCTGTCCTGGGGGGGACACATGCTGGCCAAGGGGGTCCTGTCCTGGGGGATGGCAGCTCCAGGCGGGGTCCGGACTTCTCTATTCCTGCTCATCCCCTGCAGGATGTCAGCCAGCAATAGCAGCTTGGGAATGGAGCCCGAGGCAGGAAGGAGCTCCCCAACTCCTCCTCCTTGAAGCCAGTGCCCATCCAAGTGCGGGGCCCAGCCATGGCCCAGCCCCAGTGCACAGGGATGGGCGTTGGCCAGCCCTGCTCTGGCCAGCCCCAGGTGGCAGCCACGACCTGAGGCTCCCCCCGCCCCCTTGGCTTTGATTCTGGCAGCTTGAGAGCGGCTGCAAAGGTGACAATTCTGTGGCAGGAAAAGGCCTGGCTGTGGTTTGCTGGGCCCTGCAAGAAGCACAAAAGCCAATGGGAGCCCAAGCAGTGGCTCTGCGAGGGCCTTGGATGGTTTTCAGAGCAGGGCTGGCTGCAAACCTCCCTGCAGGGGCAGCTGTGAGGGAAGCAGTCCGGAAATGCAGCAATTGATCATTTTGTCCCTCTCAGCAAGGGGCTGAGAGAGCCCCAGAAGTTCTGCAGATCCCACACCCATCTGCTCAACAACCTGACCTGGACCCTCCTCCTTCTGTCTCAAACCTGCAGCCCTTTGGAACCTCTTGGAAAGAATATTTGGGTTCTGGCTGCAGCCACCAGACCAGAGGGAAAAGTGTGGAAATGTTGAGCCGGGGCTCTGCCCACAGTCATGGTGTGGCTCTGGGGAATGACCTTGTATCGATCCCAGGTGTCCCCAAAGCTGCTCCATCCCTGCCCTCCTCACCTGCACAGGGCACGGGGAATGGACAGGGCTCTGCCCCGCCCCTGCTCCGCCCATTCCGAGTGCCCAAAGCTGTGGGGGCGTCACCCTGGCCATGGGCTGTCCCGACACATGGCGACAGTGGCTTGGGACACGCTCTCACAGTCGGTTCATGCGCGCCGTGACAGTCCCGGCACTCGCAGCGCCATGGCAGCTGGGCCCCTTCCCCGTGCTCTGGGAGCACCGTGCCGGTCCCTCCTTTCCGCAGAGCCCAGCCCAGGGTCTCTGCTCCCCCGCCCTGCCGGGGTCTCCCCTCGGCCGTTTCGGGCCCTCCACCCTCGGGGCTCCCCAGGCCCCTGGTTGTTTAGTGGAAGCCAGAACTGGAGAATTCCATTCCTAAAGCCCAACAAGGCTGAACAAACACCACTTGTGCCAGTTTAACCAAAAAGCTGCATTTTGGGCTGAAGTGTATCGAAACCGACCGTGTGCCCTCCTTGCACTGGGAGGGGGAATGTGCCGCCACTGGGACTATGGGAGTACTGGGAAGGGAAAGGGGGAGCTCCTGGGTGTACTGGGAACAATGGGAGGGGGAATGGGGAAGCCGTGGTGGTACTGGGAGATGGAATGGGGAGCACTGGGTGCTCTGTGCACCAGCCCCTTCTCCTGACCACCACCTCAGGCTGGATGGCAACCACAGAAGCCCAGGGTGAGGGGATCCCCGGTGTCCCCCAGTGCCCCCCAGTTTCCTCAGTGTCACGGCACACTCTCGTAGATGTTGCTGGTATCCTGTGGTCGTCCATGGGGTCCTGGCAGCTCTGCATAGGTCACCGCGGTGTCCTTGGGGAGGGCAGCACTGGGGAGCCCTGTGAGAGACACTGGCTGGGGGGACCCGGCTGGGGGTGACCCCAGCGGGTGACGTGTCCCTGTATTTCCCTGTCCTCGTACTCACCCCCTGCCCGCTCGGTTTTCACAACATGGGTGTACAGAACCTCCTCCTCCTCTGGGGGGGCCAGGGGCTGTGGATGTGCCCTGTGGGGATGGAGGGGTTTTGGGAGCACATGGAGGGTTCAGGGTGTGAGAGTAGAAGAGGGGTTGTGAATGGAGCCCCCCACTCACCTTTCCTGCTTCTTCCTGGTGGCTGCAAAGGAGAGGGAAGGGGTGACTGTGGGATCCCCAGGGCCCTGACCACCCATGGGAATCCTGAATCACCACCAGACCCTCAATTCCCCCAGGACCTCTCAGCATCTCTAGAGCCCCTCAGAACCCCTGAACCAGTGCCCTGAGCACCCAGAACCCCAAGCGCAGCAGGGAGGGAGACCCTCAAAAATTCCCCAGGACCCCAAAAGAAAACCCAACATTGCTGTGTGACCCTCCCACACCTGCCCAAATCGCCCAGGACACTCAGCCAAGGACACTGGGGGCTCAGCACAACCCAAGTCAGGAGCTGTGGGTACCACCCTATCACCCCTTCAGTCTGGGGGCTTCCCACCCCTCTCGGGGAACCCCGTCCCCCCCATGGTCACCCACCAACGCGGTGCCACCAGTGCCAGGCCATGATGACACCCAGGAGCAGGACCAGGAACAACAGGGAACCACTGACCCCTGCAGCCACTGCTGGGGACAAAGGGGAACACAGAGGGGTCATCCATCACCCCAGGGGTCCTGCAACCATTGTGACGTTAGGTGACCCCTCCTGTTTCCTGTTCCCTTTCTGTCACTGCCAGAGAGAGAGTGGGAGAAAACTGAGGTCACCGACAAGCCGGGGGTGTCAGACCACCAGGGTGACCCCCTGTGAGCCCACCTGTGCCTCCATGTCCCCACGATGTCACCTCCAGGGCCAGCTCAGGGCTGAGTGCCCGGAACACGCGGTGCCCGTCCTGTCCCAGCTGGTTGGTGGCCATGCACTGGTAGGTGCCTGAATGTCCCACATCGACGTTCCCGAGCTCCAGGACAGGACCCTCGGCCACCTCCTGCCCGTTGTGCAGCCAGGTGAAGGTGACACGGGCTGAGCCCACCTGCACTGAGCAGCGCAGGGTCACGGGGTCACCTGTGTGCACCTGGTGTGACGGGAGACCTGGGGTGATGGTGGCATTGGCCACGGGAACTGTGTGGACAGAGACAGGGCTGATGATGGGGGGAGGGGCTGGCAGCCAGTGTTGGGCGGCTGGGACAGGGTGGATGAGGGTGGGATGAATTTTGCCTTGTAGAATGTGAGGGTCACATGGGGGCTGTTGTGCCTGGGGACACCAACAGACAGAGGGTCCCAATGTGGCAGTGGTTGTGGCCAACAGTGGATGTGGGAGGCAGGGATGCCATGGGTGCAATGAGGATGGAGTGGGAGGGGGATGGGGCAGGCTGGGGCAGGCTGTGGGTGGAATCACCCCAATCACGAGGGTCCCGCTAACCTGTGACGGTGACATGGAGTGGCAGTGATGGTGACCTGGTGTGGGGGATGGATGTTACAGGTGGGAGGAGAGAGCCACGGGTGGGATGTCCTGGGTGGGGGACGTGGAGCCCGAGGTTCCAGTCACATGGGACCATGATTTGCAGTGGCGGGGGCTGTGGCCTGGGATGGGACAGGGATGGTGTGGGGAACATGAGGGTTGGATGAGGTTGGCATGGGTGGGGTGGGGGTTTCCACAGGTGGGGTCGTCACAAGCTAAGTAGTTCTGTTCCCCAGGATGGTGGTGTGCAATGGGGGCTCTCAGCTGCACTGTCCCCATCGCTGACCCGGCACTGGTAGTAGCCGCTGTCATTGTTCCCAATGTGCCACAGCTGCAGGTGGGCGCCGGTGCCAAGCAGTGCTCCTGAGCCCCCCTGGTGCCAGGTGAAGGACAGAGGACCTGTCCCTGTGGCTACTTTGCAGCTCAGCACCAGGCGGTCCCCCAGTGCCACCTGTCCCCCGGGGCGGCTGAACGCACAGGGACACTCCCGAGAGTGAGACCCTTGCTGGGGGACACAGGAGGGACTGGGGACAAAGGAAGGGTAGGGGACATGGGGAGGGGAAAGAGGGGGCTTAGGAGGAGGATGGAGAGATCTTCAGGGAGCAAGAAGGGCACCCAAGGAGGAGTGCAGGGACCCCAGAGAGGGATTAG
Organism: Chamaea fasciata; assembly: GCF_029207755.1. Taxonomy (NCBI): domain Eukaryota; kingdom Metazoa; phylum Chordata; class Aves; order Passeriformes; family Sylviidae; genus Chamaea; species Chamaea fasciata. The sequence goes on along the minus strand of NW_027094116.1, from coordinate 504,739 downwards.
GGTTACATGGGAGAATGGGGTTTGAAGGACCCAGGTAACAAAAGAAGATCAAAGGATGGAGCAGGAACCTGAGAAGGGATGTGAGATGCCAAAGAGGGATGGAGGTCCCCAGGATGGGTAGGGGACCCGTGGAGGCTGTGGGGGCTCCCCGTGCCCATCCCCGCACTCACTGCGCACCGTGACGCGGAGCCGGCCGCTGCTCTTCTGCACGGCCCCCCCCTCGGAGCGCACCTGGCAGCTGTAATTCCCCGAGTTGGAGACCCCCACGGCAGGCACCTGGAGCTGCGGGGACACCTGCGGGCCCCCAACCAACTGCCCGTCCCGGTAGAAGAGGTGCAGGAGGTGGGTTGGGGGCCGCAGGGGGCTGGGGGTGCTGAGGCAGCTGAGATTGAGGGGGGACCCCTCGATGGGCTCGGGGGGACCCTCCAGCACCGGCACCGTGAAGAGCTCTGGGAAGGAGAGGGGAGGGGGATTTGTGACCCTGAGCCCCTGCGGAGGGGCTGTGGGCGTTCTGGGGTGGCAGTTGTGGGGTGCTCACCGTGCACTGTCACTGTCACCGGTACCGACTGCACCCACGGTGACAGCTCAGAGTTCACCCGGCCCCCGCAGCGGTAGCGGCCACCGTGGTTCAGATGCAGAGGGGACAGGGACAGCTCGATCCCACGGAGGGACCTCCTGACCTCCTTGAATTCATGGTAGAATCGCATCCCAGTGACCAACATGTCCCGAAAGCCCCGGCAGCGCAGTGTCACCGTGTCCCCCTCCAGCAGTGGCTGGGTCGGCACCTGCAGCACCAGCTGGTCTGGGGGACGCGGGGGTCCTGTCACACCAGAGGGATCCCGTTTTCACGGGGACCCCTCATTGGGGCACACAATATACCAGGGGTCCCCAATTCCAGAAATAGGGTCCCCCCAAACTGGGATTGTCTGGGATGTCCCCGTGTGCAGGGGACAAGCTCTGGTCACACCAATGGAGCGGAGTCCACCCAAAGCCCTCGGGGTCCCTGCAGAGGGCAGGCTGGGGACACCCAAACTCCCCTCACCATCTAAGATTCTCACAGAGGCGCTGTGCCCGCTGCCAGGTCTGTCACACGTGTAGGTGCCACTCTCAGTGACAGTGAAGTGGTCGGGCGCCTCCAGCCACCAGCGCTGCCCGTCCTTGTACCAGGTGGTGGCACCGGCTGTCCCCGAGCCCTGGCAGGTCAGTGTCACCTGGTCCCACGGCACCGCCGGCCTCCAGGGGGGCTCCACCAGGAGCTGGGTGGTCTGGGCACCTGCAGGTGACAGGGGACACCAGCCTGCCAGGGTCAGCGCGGGGCTGGGGACAGTGGGGTGGGGACATGGCATCCCCTGAGGACTCACCAGCGAGGCCGAGGGTCTGGGCTGGAAGGGAGAAGGGACAGGGCTGGGTGGGGACAGCAGCACCTGGGGGACATGGTGTGGTGTCTGTCCCCAGACTGTCTGCAGCGGGAACACTGGTGTAGCACAGAGATCTTGAGGACAGGGACACCTCAGTCACCCTGGGCTGAGGCAGGACATGGGGACACTGTGGACACCCCATTCTCCTACAGGTCACCACCACCATCCTCACAGCCCTGGTCCCATCAGCAACATCTCCATGGCCCAGTGCCCGTCATCCCATTGCAATGGCGCCTGTCTTCATGCCCCATCAGCATGGTACACGGCCCTTGTCCCTGTTCCTGCATCCCTGTCCCCCTGTTCATGTCCCCACAGCCACACCACTCCTCTGCTCACACTGGGGTCCATGCCCACACACTGGCTCTGTGGGCCATGGGGACCTCAGGGGACACCCCAGCCCCCCTGTGCCCCCTCCCCACCGGTCTCTGCCCCACCAGGGCCCATCCCCGGGGTGTCAGGCCCGTGCCCGGGGCACTCACCCCACAGGAGCAGCGCCACCTTCCCGGCCATCCCCGTGTCCCCGGCCATGTGCACTGGCTGTCACTCGCTGCTGTGGCGGCTCTTCGGATGAAGAGGAAGGAAGAAAGGTCACACCTCCCCCCCCATGTGTAGGTGGCCCTTGGTAGGGGCAGGGTGGGGGATGGGTGGAGACACAGCAGGGGACAGGCTGGGGACATTATGGGATAGTCTGGGGGCTCAGTGGGGGATGGTGTTCCCAGGAGTGGGGGCCTCAGGGGATGTGGGGAACCAGGGGTGGGTGTCCAGGAGAATGGGGGTCCAGGGGAATTGGGGTCTCCATGTCTCGGGTGATTCAGGGATGGGGGTTCTGCAGGAAAAGTTTTCCCCAGGGGTTTTGGGTCATGGAATATGGGTCCCAGGGTTGGGGGTCCAGGGGAGAAAAGGGGACCCTTGGGAAGAGTGGTTATGGGGGAACAAGCAGCCCATGGGATGGGATCAAGGCAATGGTGGTCCTGGGCAATGGGAGTCCTGGGATGGGGGCCCCAGGGAGCAGAGACCATGGGAATGGGGGTCCCATGGTTGGGTTCCCAGGGGAATGGGGGTCCCAGGGATGGGCAGTGGCGGGGTGGGCACGGCAGAAGGAAGAGGCAGTTTATGCTGAGCTGAGGCCGTGGGTTCTGTCCTGGGGGACACATCCAGAGGGATCCTGCCCTGAGGAAAAAGGGCTCCTCTGCTGTGGTGACACCTGGGTCGTGTCCCAGGGTCTTGTCCCAGGGGATTCCTCGTTCTGGGGGTGCCACGTCCTTGGGGTTTCCTGTCCCAGAGGTGGCACATCCTGGGGGGGCACTGAGCATTCCCGCTGTCCCCAGTGGGTCCCAGTGATCTCTGCGCTGCCCAAACTTAAGGGGCCACCAGATAGAATCTTGCCCTGATGATGGTAAATGCCCGGCTAAATTTGGTCGAATTCCCTCATGCCCAATTGGCTGAGACAAAATTATACAACCATGAAATAAAGGCAACAATCTTTTCCCAAAACACTGTTTTTCCCAAAAAAAATAAACTCAGCAAAAATCAAACTAACAATATAGAAAATGGTCTGGTTGATAGAATCCTTTTAATCATTGCCCTCCCAACTAGTCACTGACAATAAAAACACAAACAAATCCCATAGAAATGAGACTTTCTAGTTCCCTTCAGGAGCCCATTGGTGCATCCCACAGCAGCGTTTGCTTGTGGATAACACAGAGTGTGGAATCTCCCTGAGTGTCCAGCAGGTCCATGGGATTGTTCCCGGCCTGCTGGGCAGCAGCCCAGCCCACAGGGAAGGCTTTGGTTGGGCCACATTTAGGAACTCTGCCCATTTTCCTCCTTCCCACCCTGAAACTTGATTTACTTCCCATGGCTTCTGCTCCCAACAGGGGAGAAACTCTGTCCATCCTTGGAACAGAGCACAGGAATCCGTGGAAATGCCCGTGTGTCCCTCAGGGTCTGCTTCCCTGGGAAATGCACTCCACCCTGCCCTGAATTCCCCTGCCTGGGCACTCCCTGCTCCTGCTGGGACACCCCTGTTCCCCAGATCCACGGCTGGAGCCCCTGCTCAGTATTTCCACACTTTTCCCTCTCTTCTGGTGTCCGCATCCAGAACACAAACATTCTTTCTGGGAGGTTCCAAAGGGCTGCAGGTTTTGTTCAGGAAGGAGGGTCCCGGTCAGGTTGTTGAGCAGATGGGTGTGGGATCTGCAGAATTTCTGGGGCTCTCTCAGCCCCTTGCTGAGAGGGACAAAATGATCAATTGCTGCATTTCCGGACTGCTTCCCTCACAGCTGCCCCTGCAGGGGGGTTTGCAGCCAGCCCTGCTCTGAAAACCATCCAAGGCCCTCGCAGAGCCACTGCTTGGGCTCCCATTGGCTTTTGTGCTTCTTGCAGGGCCCAGCAAACCACAGCCAGGCCTTTTCCTGCCACAGAATTGTCACCTTTGCAGCTGCTCGAAAGCTGCCAGAATCAAAGCCAAGGGGGCGGGGGGAGCCTCAGGTCATGGCTGCCACCTGGGGCTGGCCAGAGCAGGGCTGGCCAACGCCCATCCCTGTGCACTGGGGCTGGGCCATGGCTGGGCCCCACACCTGGATGGCCACTGGCTTCAAGAGGAGGAGTTGGGGAGCTCCTTCCTGCCTGGGGCTCCATTCCCGAGCTGCTCTTACTGGCTCACATCCTGCAGGGGACAAGTGAAAATGGAGATGTCTGGAACCCTCCTGGAGCTGCCATCCCCCAGGACAGGACCCCCTTGGCCAGCATGTGTCCCCAATGGGACAGGATCCCCCCAGGACAGGACCCCCCTTGCTGTTCCCCCCAGGGCAGAACCTGTCCCCCCGTGTGTCAGCCACTGCCCATCCCTGGGACCCCCATTCCCCTGGGAACCCAACCATGGGACCCCCATTCCCTTGGCCTCTGCTCCCTGGGACCCCCATCCCAGGATTCCCATTGCACAGGACCACCTTTGCCTTGATCCCATCCCATGGGCTGCTTCTTCTTCCATAACCACTCTTCCCAAGGGTCCCCTATTTTTTTCCCCTTCACCCCCAACTCTGGGACCTACATCCCATTACCCGAAATCCATGGGGACCATGATCACCCCGGAGCCCCATCCCTGAATATCCCCAGGCATGAAGACCCCAATTCCCCTGGATCCCCATTCTCTTGGACACCCACCCCTGGTTCCGCACAACCGCTGAGGCCCCCACTCCTGGGAACACCATCCCCCACTGAGCCCCCAGACTATCCCATAATGTCCCCACCCTGTCCCCTGCTGTGTCTCCACCCATTCCCCACCAAGGGCCACCTACTCGTGGGGACGAGGTGTGACCTTTCTTCCTTCCTCTTCATCCGAAGAGCCGCCACCCAGGGGACCGGTGGCCACAGCAGCGAGTGACAGCCAGTGCACATGGCCGGGGACACGGGGATGGCCGGGAAGGTGGCGCTGCTCCTGTGGGGTGAGTGCCCAGGCACGGGCCTGACACCCCAGGGATGGGCCCTGGTGAGGCAGAGACCGGTGGGGAGGGGGCACAGGGGGGCTGGGGTGTCCCCTGAGGTCCCCAAGGCCAGCAGAGCCAGTGTATGGGCATGGACCCCAGTGTGAGCAGAGGAGTGGGGTGGCTGTGGGGACAGGAAAAGGGGAACTGGGATGTGGGGGCAGGAGCAGGGAGATAGAGATGTGGGGGCAAGGATGTGGACAAAGGAACCTTGGGGTGGTGCAGCAGTGGGAACAGGGACAGAGGAACAGGGCTGCCGGTACAGAGAGAAGGGCCATGTACCATGCAGATGGGCTGTGAGGACAGGAGCTGTGAGGATGGTGGTGGTGACCTTTGAAAACATGGGGTGGCTGTGGTGTCCCCATTCCCGGAGTGTCCACAGTGTCCCCGTGTCTTGCCTCAGCCGAGTTGCCAGGATGTCTCTGTCCTCGAAATTTCCATGCCAAACCTCTTCCCCATTGGGACATTCAGTCTCCACATCCCATCCCCCAGGAGCTTCTCTTGCTGGCCTGCCACCCCAACCCAGCCCTGTCCCTTCTCCCTTCCAGCCCAGACCCTCGGCCTCGCTGGTGAGTCCTCGGGCGACGCCACGTCCCCACCTCGCTGTCCTCAGCCCTGCGCTGACCCTGGCAGGCTGGTGTCCTCTGTCACCTGCAGGTGCCCAGACCACCCAGCTCCTGGTGGAGCCCCCCTGGAGGCCGGCGGTGCTGTGGGACCGGGTGACACTGACCTGCTGGGGCTTGGGGCCCACCGGTGCCACCACCTGGTACAAGGACGGGCGGCGTTGGGGGCAGAAGGGATCTGACCGCATCCTTGTCACCAGGAGTGGCAACTACACATGTGACAGACCCGGCAGTGGGCTCAGCCCCCCCGTGTCAGTATTAAATGGTTAGTGGGGCTGTGGGGTTGGTGCCCCATGAGGGCTCAGCGTGGGCTCCTGTCCACGTGTGGCTTCATGTCCCAGTCCCCAGCACATGTGGACATGCCAGTGCATCACACTGTACCCCTGTGCACACCAATTTGTTCCAGTGCACACCAGTTCATCCCAGGGTGATGGGTTTCCCCCTGGTATTCCTAGGGGCCTCTGGTGTAATGGGGACCCCCCGGACCCCTCTTGAGTCCCTCAGTGTGAGAACCCCCCTGCCCCACAGATCGGCTGGTGCTGCAGGTGCCAACACAGACACTGCTGGAGGGGGACACGGTGACACTGCGCTGCCGGGTCACACAGGACATGTCGGTCACTGGGGTGCGATTTTACCGCAAGGAGACGGATCTGGGGCGGCCTGTCAGTGGCACCGAGCTGTCCCTGTCTCCCCTGCAGCTGCACCACAGCGGTCGCTACCTCTGCGGGGGCTTGGTGGGCTCGGGAATGTCACAGTGGCACAACTCAGCACCAGTGACAGTGACAGTGCATGGTGAGCATCCGCACAGCTGCCACCTTGATATCCCAACACCCCAACACCTTATGCCTTGACAATCCCAATGCCCCTTCCCAGTAGACTCAGAGTCACAGTCCTAAACACCTGTCTCCTTCCCAGAGCTCTTCACTGTGCCGGTGCTGAAGGGTGCCCCCAAGCCCATCGAGGGGTCCCGCCTCCATCTCAGCTGCCTCAGCACCCCCAGACCCCTGCGGCCCCGAACCCGCCTCCTGCACCTCTTCTACCGGGATGGGCAGTTGGTGGGGGGCCCGCAGGTGTCCCCACAGCTCCTGGTGCCCGCCGTGGGGGTCTCCGACTCGGGGAATTACACCTGCCAGGTGCGCTCTGAGGAGAGGAAGGTGTGGAAGAGCAGCGCCCGGCTCTGCGTCACAGTGCACAGTAAGTGTGGGGATGGGCACGGGGAGCCCCCAGAGCCTCCCTGTGTCCCCCAGCCCTGCCTGGAGATCTCTATTACTGTCCAGACACCCCACACCGGTGGTGGGTCCCCCATGCTTTCCTGGATCCTTTGCCGGGTCCCCCAGCCCTACGTGGGTACCCCCATCTATCCTGTAAACTTTTTCCATGTTCCCCAATCACTGCTCTGGTCCCCCTCCATGTCCCCCCTATCCCCTCCCTGCATCCCCACACCCTCCCTGGAGTCTACCATCATCCTTCTCCAGGTGTCCCCTCCCTGAACCCCCCATCATTTCTTGGCATTCATTTCTAAAGCCCCTAGCTCTGCATCCCCTTTTCCTCACTGGGAATCCTCTGCTCCTCCCAGAACATCCCCAAGTCCCTCACTGTCCCCTGGTGTCCCCCTCTCCCCTCAGGGGTCCCACTCTCAGGGGTGTCCGCGTGGGCACAGCCCCCCGGGGGACAGGTGGCACTGGGGGACCGCCTGGTGCTGAACTGCACAGTGGCCGAGGGGACAGGTCCCCGGACCTTCTCCTGGCACCGGGGGGGCTCAGGGACACCACTGGGCAGTGGCCCCCACCTGGAGCTGCGCCGCGTTGGGGACAATGACAGTGACCACTACCAGTGCCGGGTCAGCGATGGGGACAGCACGGCCGAGAGTGTCCCCCTGAATGTCACTGTCCTGGGTGAGTGGGACCCTCGGACTGGGGGTGATCCCACCCATGGCACCCCCAGCCCACCTTGCCAAGTGCCAGCCCTGTCTGTGTCTCTGCAGTGCCCGTGGCCAATGCCACCATCACCCCCGGTCCCCTGTCACACCAGGTGCACGCAGGTGACCCCGTGACCCTGCGCTGCTCGGTGCAGGTGGGCTCAGCCCCTGTCAACTTCACCTGGCTGCACAATGGCCAGGAGGTGGCCAGGGGTCCCATCCTGGAGCTTGGGGACGTCGATGTGGGACATTCGGGCACCTACCAGTGTGTGGCCACAAACCAGCTGGGACAGGACGGGCACCGCGTGTTCTGGGCACTCAGCCCTGAGCTGGTCCTGGAGGTGACCCCTGGCTCACCCTGGGTCACAGGTGGGCTGACACAGGGTCACACGGGGGATGCAGGACTTCTGGATTTCTCGGTGACCCCACTGTGTCCCCCTCTGTCCCCAGCAGTGGCTGCAGGGGTCGGCGGGTCCCTCCTGTTCCTGCTCCTGCTCCTGGCTGTCATCGTGGGCTGGCACCGGCGGCACCGCCTGTGTGGGTGACAATGAGGGGGAATGGGGGTCCCAGGGATTAGGATGAAGCTCCTCCAGAACACACGGGCCATATGGTGTCACCAACAGCTCCTGACTTGGGTGAAGCTGAGCCCCCAGAGACCTTGACTGGGGGCCCTGGGGGATTTGGGGAGCTCCTGGAGGGTCATGCAGGGATGTTGTGGGTTCTGTCAGGGTTTTAGGGCAGTTTGGGGGCTCATGGGGTTCAAGGGTAGTTCGAGGTTTTTTAGGAGCTTCAGAGATGCTCGAGGCTCCCAGGCGCAGTCAGGGGACCCGATGTTATTCAGAGTCCGTGAGGACCCCACCAGTCACCCTTCCCTCTTCCCTTTGCAGCCCTCAGGAAGCAGCAGGAAAGGTGAGTGGGGTCTCAAGATCTGACGCCTCATTTTACCCTCACCTGAGACTCCCCCCAGCCCCACAGACACTCCCTTATCCCCACAGGGCCCCCCAGGATCCTCCGGCCCCCCCAGAGGTGGAGCACCTGCTGTATACCCACATCGTGGGCACCGAGCAGGCAGGGAGTGAGTACAGGAGGGGCCAGGGACACGTCACCCACGGGTGTCACCCCCCCACCCAGGTCCTCATATCTGGTGTCTCTCGCAGGGCCGCCCCGGGCCACATCCCCCCAGGTGACTTACATGGAGATGCCGGGACCCCACAGGTGACAGCGGGACCCCAGTGACATCTATGGGAATTTGCTGTGACACTGGGGGACACTGGGAGCACTGGAGGTCCCTGTCCAAGGACACCCCCTCTGTGTGTCCCTCCCAGCTCTTGTGGGTGCCCACCGTACCCAGGGGGTGGCCACGAGTGGCGAGTCCCATGTTGGCCCCACAGCTCCCCGTTCCAGTGCTCCCAGTGCTCCCAGTACCCAGAGGGGTTCCCCATTCTCTCCCTCAGTGCCAGGGGGCACAGGACCCTTGTCCTTCTCATTGGTTCCAAAATGCAGCTTTTTGATTAAACTGGGAGAAATGGTTTTTGTTTGTTCAGCACTGCCAGGTCAGCTCGAACGGAGGGAGGTCCCAGTCAGGCTGTTGAAGAGATTGGTGTGGGGTTTACAGAGATATGGGGACAGGAATAACAATTCTTCACTAGAATATCTATAACAAGACAAACAAACAACAACACCGCCACCAACAACAAACAAAAGCACAAACCCAGTCCCAGCCCTCTCGGGGCTGCAGGCACTTCCCCTGCGGTGCAGTTCCGGGCACAGCCGGCAGGGGCGCTGGTGGCTCCCGGCCGGGCAGGGCGGGTGCGATGATTCCCCCGCGGCTGCAGGGGGCGCTGTGGCAACAGCTCGGCTGTCTCTCTCTCCATGGTTAATGGAGACTCAGCGGGCGGGAGAGAGAGAGAAGCGTCCTTCCCTCACTGACGGGGCTGGGGGGCAGCTGGGGACGGTGCCGCTCCGGATGGCAAAATGGACTGCGGCAGGAACCCTCGGAGTGGCGGCTGGAACGGTGGGAGGAGGCACACCCAGGGTGGCAAAGGAGGTGTAGCAAAAACTCTGAAGCTGTAGCAGGAGCCGTGGGGCTTGGGTGGGGCACGGGGTGTTGGGTTCAAGTGTAGGAAAAGCCAAAGTAGTCACAGAAAACAGCGGAGCTGGGCAGCCACAGCCGTGCTGCCGCAAACAGCTGCCGCACGCAGCCAGGAGACGCGCCCTCTGGGAAGGGTGAGGGGCTCTGGGTGCTGGGTTCTCCCCTGAGACACCTGAGAATATGGTGAGGGTCCTTTCCCTGAGGGAGTTTAAAAGATGCCAGTTCAAGGGCTGCCCTTCTCAGCAAAGCCTCACTCATGGTAGGAGAAGCAGTGAAGGGTGGAACTCTGCGGTGGCGGCCAATTGTCCCCAGAGCAACAGCAGCACTGTCCCACCTCCGGTGCCAGGAGCAAGAGAGAGGAGCCAAGATCAGCCCCTCACCCTCCAGCCAAAATCTCGTGGTATGTCTGCCCTTGCCAACAGATGTTGTTCCTGCACCCTGAGGAGCCCCACAGCAGAAGGGTCCTGGGAGAACCCCAGGCAGAGATTGAGCTGTGGAATTCCTTCTGTCTCCACAACAGCTCTGCCAATGCCCAACGATGTCTTTTGGGCTCCCTGAAATCCCCTCTCCTGGGAGAATCAGTGCCAAGGATTCCTGGGGCAGAGTCTGACATCATAGAAGGGAAATGTGTGACATCACAGAGTGGGCTGTGACATCACAGGGCAGCTGTGTATGACATCACAGAGCACGTGATGACATCCTATGATAGTTGTTTGACATTCACAGAGATGACTGTGACATCTCAGAGTGGTGGTGTCACATCATAGAGGAGGTTGTTACATCACAGAGCAGGCTCACAGCAGGTCTTTGAGGTCACTGGATTGGTCACTGCTGCACTCCCCTCTCAAAGCTGCCCTGCAGAGAAGCCCCCCTGTGCTCCTCATGCAGAGTCTGGTTCCCTGTCCTCCTAGGTTCCCTCCTGCCCCCCAGCAGCACAGCCTGCCCCGGAGGACGTTCCACAAGATCAGTCCCCAGAGCCTGACACGGGGATGATGGCTGGAGCCACGGATGGGGTGGGACCGGAGAACAAGGACCCCCAGCAGCATTCCCGTCTCACCCCATTGGGGGGCCTGGGCCAGGGCTCCTTCCCCAGAGCTACAAAGGCCCCAGACAGGACCAGGATGAGGAGGACAGACCCTGCCAGCCCCCAGTGGTGTTCGAGGTCATGGACAGCAACCACCAAAAGGGCCTTCAGGGGAGGGGCTTTCACAGCACTCTCCTCCCCAAGCTGTCCTGTAACCCTGTCCACTGACTCTCAGGCATCCATATCCCACATCTCTCACATCTCCATGTCCCACAGCCCCCACACACCCATATCCCTTGGATCCCATGCATTGACACCTCACACCTCCCAATGCATCCACCTCTCTCAGCTCCCACATATTCCTGGTGATTCCTGTGGCCAGCACCAGCCCAGCCCAGTGTGTGGAGTCACACTGAGGGTCCTGAGCCCTCTTTCCCCCCACCCAGAAGCAGGAGAAAATCACCCACGGGAATGTCTCTGCTGAGAAGGGTCTGCTGGCAGTGCTGACATCGGCCACTGGCTGCCTGAGCTTGCAGAAGGAACAACCCCTTCCTTCCTGCCTGCCTTCCTGCCTGCCTGCCTTCCTGCCTTCCTTCCCGCCTTCCTTCCTGCTTTCTCCCTTCCTTTCCCTTCCCTTCCTTTCCTCTCACCCTGGATTCGAGGGTGCACTGGGAAGTGGGGAGTGGGGATGGCAGAGATGGAATGGCGGCAGCAGAGAGGGTATCTGGGTCGAGACAAGGACCAGGAGAGATCACTCATCAAATCCTGTAATAGGTAAAACAGCATCAGAATTGGAGAGAAAAAGTCCTTTCAAGGATCTAAAGACAGGTTTATTAAGAAAACTACAAGAGAGAAAAAAAAAAATAAGAATCTGAAAAAAACCTTCAAAACACTTCCCCTCTTCCCCAAAAACTCCTTTCTTTCTCTCTGACAACATGCAGAGAAAACAAAACTTAGACTTCATGTCAGTCACTACCTGTAAAATAGTCTTTCATCAGTTCTCTCAGAGACAAAAGTCTCTTCTGGTTGGCCATGGAAACTTCCCCACAAGAAAGAACAGTTCTCTTGTGGCTTTTTCATTCTCACAAAACCAGCCACCTCTGAACCTGCATTTGTGAAGTCCCTCCCATATCACGCAGCCTTCCCACAGCTGCGTAATGGGCCATGTAAACTCATGGGGTACCATTTTAAAGATGAACGGTTCAAAAGCAAAGGTTTTCTTCACCTCTAGGAACAGAGATCTTGTCTCTTTTTGGGGGCAGATCTTCATCTTCATCACTCTCTCTGTTCAAGCGTCTCATAAGATCACAACTACTTCAGTATTTACTTCGTTGACCACAAATGCCTTTGCTCAGATCTAAAATCTGAATATTCTGATCTCGCCATCCATGCCTTCCAGGACTTAGAGGGATATTCTAGGATATCACAGTCCATTCCCATGGCTTACAAAAGAATTTCAGCCGAAAACCAAGGCATCTTCTCCTTCTCTTGCCATCTCTAAGATTCAGCTCCTCCTTCACTGACTATATCGTCATATTGTCTTTCTATTTGTCTTCACTCTGTCTTTTTGTCTCACTTAAGAGAGGATTAGTGCTTTGTAAGTTCCATCCGTGCAGAGGAAGAGTTTCCATTCTCCCAGGTCTGCAGAGGCCGTGATGGTTCTCCCGGGCAGTGGCCGAAGGTGGTAAATTCAGGCCGTGCCGGGGCTGGGCCAGGATCTCCGGGGTTCTGGCTGCATTCAATTTCCAGCTGCGGGGCCGCTCCGCACGGCTGCAGAGCTGCCCCTGCTCTTGGCCGCAAGATCTCTCCAGCTGCTGGGGCCTCTCCCTCCGCAAGGGGTCTTGGTGCCGGTGTCTGGAGCTGTTCATAGTAAAGAATTCTTCCAAAGCCGCGCTGGGGGCTTCCCCCGTTCCTCTGCCCGACTGCGCTGGGGGCCCGGCCTGGCCCTGCGAGGCCTCCCGGGGCCGCCATGGGGGCGGCTTTAGCGGCAGGATGTCAGCAGCCGCTGGAGGCCCGATCCGGCCGGGACGGGGCGTTCTCTCCTCCCCTGCCCTGCCCGGGAGCCGCCGGGCCCGGCCCTGCCAAGGCTCCAGCAGCGGCCGGGCCCGGCCAGGCCGCACCAGGCCCGGGGCCACGCGGCGGAGCGGGGCCGACCCCGCCGGCACCTGGGGACCTCTGCCCAGACGGGAAGGGAAGAGAACTTTCCCGGGATTCTTCTGATTTCAACCTGTGTGGCCACAGAGGCATACCTAGCTCATTAATTTGTTCAATAGGTTGTCGATTTTCAAAGATAATCGCTGATTTTTTTGGCCAAAGCTATTCTTCAATCAATGCAAAACCAGCACAGGCATGTACTATAAGAGAATGAGTCATGGGTGAAACCAAGCAAAAGAACGCCCAGAACATGTAAACTCGAAAGTATTTTTGAAATATGCATAATCTTCTTGAATATGTATTCAATCAATACAATGAAAAGGTAAACAAGAAGAATTGTTATAGAGAACTGTGCACCTTGGGCTGTTGCCCAGCACCCAGCACGCTGTTTGCTGTCCCTTTTCTACCTTATTAATATTTAAAGATATTAAGGAGTGAGCCTTGTTTCTCACACAGTTTAATCAAAATGCTGAAGTTCAGGTACAGTAGAGGGAAAAGGGTCATGGGCCGGCCCAGCACTGGGTGAGGGAAGGACGAGCCCAGTGGGGTGCAGTGAAGAGGAAGAAGGGACCGCTGAGGGGAATCGATGTCCCCCAGCGCTGCCAGTGTCCCCAGTGTCACAGCCCACTCTCAAAGGTGTCATGGGGATCCTACTGTCCCTCATGGGGTCCTGGCAGATCTGCGTTGGTCACTTGTGGATCCCGAGGTGTGGCAGGACCAGGGGACACCAGTGGGGGCCCGGAGAGTGACACCAGTTGTGGGGACCTGAGTGGGGGGTTACACCTGGGGATGATGTTTCCGTGTCCCCCCTGTACTCACCCCCTGTCTGCTCAGTGCCCATGACGTGGGGGTCCAGCACTGCCCCCTCCTCTGGGGGGGTCCTGTGGGGATAAAAGGGATCTGAGGGGTGTCTGGGGAGGGGCAAAGGAGAGTCCTAGCCAGAGCCCCCCACTCACCTGTCCTGGGGCTTCCTGGCAGCTGCAAGATTAAGGAGAGAGGGTGACCTTGGAGACCCCAGGACCACTGAACCTTCCTGGGAACTTGGCAGCGTCAAACACCCACAGGACCCCTAATTTCCACTGAAGCCCTGATTCCCAACAGACACCTGATTCCCCCCCAGTCACTCCAAGCACTCCTGGGACCCCCCAGAACTTCTGCAGTGCCCCCACCACCCCTCAGTGTCTCTGACCCACTGTGCCCCAGAACCCCAAGCCAGGCAGAGAGAGGCACCCCCCAAACTCCCCCAGGCCACCAGAAAGATCCCCCAACATCCCTGCATGGCCCTTGAAGACGTCCCCAAACCATCCAGGAGTTCACAGTGGCACCCCAATGCTCCTCAAAGCCCACTCAGGGATGGCCCTGGAACACAACTAATTCTCCAAATTCTCCAAATTCCCCCCAAATCCCGCAGGACCCCCAGCCGAGCTCACTGTGGGCTCAGTTTTCCCCAGCTCAGGGGCCCTGGGTGCTGGCCCAGCTCTGCTCCCACTCTGGGGGCTTCCCCTCACTCCAGGACCCCCATCCTCCTCATTGTCACCCATCCCAGTGGTGCCAGCAGTGACAGCCCCCGATGACAGCCAGGAGCAGGAGCAGGAACAGGAGGGTCCTGCCGACATTCACAGCCACTGCTGGGGACAGAGGGGGAAACATTTGGGTCAGTGTGAACCCTGGGGGTCCTGAACACCCCGGTGACCCCTTGTGAGCCCACCTGTGACCCAGGGTGAGTCAGGGGTCACCTCCAGGGCCAGCTCAGCGCTGAGTGCCCGGAACACGCGGTGCCCGTCCTGTCCCAACTGGTTGGTGGCCATGCACTGGTAGGTGCCTGAATGTTCCACACTGATTTTCCCAAGCTCCGGAACGGGACCCCGGGCCACCTCCTGGCCATTGTGCAGCCAGGTGAAGGTGACAGGGGCTGAGCCCACCTGCACTGAGCAGCGCAGGGTCACGGGGTCACCTGCGTGCACCTGGTGTGACAGGGGACCGGGGGTGATGGTGACATTGGCCACGGGCACTGTGGGGACACAGACAGGGCTGGCATCTGGTGAGGTGGGATGGGGGCGCTGCGGTTGGGATCACCCCCAGCCCGAGGGTCCTGCTCACCCAGGATGGTGACATTCAGGGGAACACTCTCCTCTACGCTGTCCCCATCGCTGACCCGGCAGTGATACTGGCCACTGTCATTGTCCCCAACGCGGCGCAGCTCCAGGTTGGGGCCGGTGCCCAGCAGTGTCCCTTAGCCCCCACGGTGCCAGGTGAAGGACAGGGGACCTGTCCCCGCGGCCACCGCACAGCTCAGCACCAGGCAGTCCCCCAGTGCCACCTGTCCCCCGGGGGGCTGTGCTGACACGGACACCCCCGAGAGCAGGACCTCTGTTGGAGAGGGGACAGCAAGGGTCAGTGAGGGACACCAGGGGACAGTGAGGAACACGGGGCAGGAGGGGGGGGTGGAGAGGGGCAGGGGAATCCCAGTGAATAAGAGGGGGGGCAGAGCCTGGAAAGGAACCCTAAAGAACATGGGGGGGTTCAGGGAGGGGATACCTGGAGAAGGGGGGGGGGAACCCAGGGAGGGTGTGGGGACCCAGGGAGGGGATGGTGTGACCTGGGGACCGTGGGGGCAGAGCAGGGAGGGGTGGGGTTGACTCAGAGATGGGCGAAGCGACCCAGTGAGGGATGTGCAGATGAGGAGGGAGACTCAAGCAGTGATGGGGGGACAAAGGAAAAGTTTACAGGAAAGATGGGGGTGCCCATGTAGGGCTGGGGGATCCTGTGAGAGAGGCGGGAATGGATTCAAGACACGTAGCAGAGATAGGGGATCTGGGCAGTAATGGGGGACTGCAGGCAGTGCTGGGGGTCCCCAACCAGGGGACCCAGGGAGGCTGTGGGGGTGAGGCTCACCGTGCACTGTCACTGTCACCGGCGCTGACTCCTGCCACCCCCGTGATACCCCGGAGTTCACCCAGACCCGACAGCGGTAGCGGCCGCTGTGGTGCAGGTGCAGAGGGGACAGGGACAGCTCGGTCCTGGGGAGGGTCTTAATCAGCTCCTTGTTCCCACAGTAGAATCGCACCTCAGTGACCAACAGGTCCCACCGGCATCGGCAGCGCAGTTTCACCGTGTCCCCCTCCAGCAGTGGCCGTACCGGCACCTGCAGCACCAAGGGGCCTATGGGACACAGGGGTCCCATCACACTGGGGTGGTCTTGTTTTTGTGGGGACCCCATTGGGTCACAGCCAGAGCACCAGGGGTCCCCAATTCCACAAACAGGGTCCCCCCGCACTGGGATGCTCTGGGATGTCCCCGTGTGCAGGGGACAGGCTCAGGCCACACCAAGAAGTGACCCATGGAGCGGAGCCCACCCAGAGCCCTCGGGGTGCCACAGGTGGTGGGTTGAGGACACCCAAATCCCCCTCACCGTCTGAGACTGTCACGGGGGGGCTGAGCCCACTGCCAGGTCTGTCACACTCGTAGCTGCCACTCTCGGTGACAGTGAAGTGGTCGGGCCCCTCCAGCCACCAGCGCTGCCCATCCTTGTACCAGGTGGTGGCACCGGCAGTCCCCGAGCCCTGGCAGGTCAGTGTCACCCGGTCCCACGGCACCGCCGGCCTCCAGGGGGGCTCCACCAGGAGCTGGGTGGTCTGGGCACCTGCGGGTGACAGAGGACACCAGCCTGCCAGGGCCACCAAGGGGCTGGGGACAGCAGGGTGGGGACATGGCGTCCCCTGAGGACTCACCAGCGAGGCCGAGGGTCTGGGCTGGAAGGGAGAAGGGACAGGGCTGGGTGGGGACAGCAGCACATGGGGGACATGGTGTGGTGTCTGTCCCCAGACTGTCTGCAGTGGGAACACTGGTGTAGCACAGAGGTCTTGAGGACAGGGACACCTCAGTCACCCTGGGCTGAGGCAGAACATGGGGACACTGTGGACACCCCATTCTCCTACAGGTCACCACCACCATCCTCACAGCCCTGGTCCCATCAGCAACATCCCCATGGCCCGTCATCCCATTCTAATGGAACTCATCCCCACAGCCCATCTGCATGGTACATGGCTCTTGTCCCTGGCCCTGCATCCCTGTGCCCCTGTACCTGTCCCCACAACTGCTACAGCCCCAAGGTTCCTTTGCCACATCCTTGTCCCCACATCTCTATCCCCCTGTTCCTGTCCCCACATCCCATTTCCCCTCTTCTTGTCCCCCTTTTCCTGTCCCCACAACCACCCCACTCCTCTGCTCACACTGGGGTCCATGCCCATGCACTGGCTCTGCTGGCCTTGGGGACCTCAGGGGACCCCGCAGCCCCCCTGTGCCCCCTCCCCACCGTTCTCTGCCCCACCAGGGTCCATCCCCGGGGTGTCAAGCCCGTGCCCGGGGCACTCACCCCACAGGAGCAGCGCCGCCTTCCCGGCCATCCCTGTGTCCCTGGCCATGTGCACTGGCTGTCACTCACTGCCAGGGGCAGCTGTCGGCTCAGTGGAAGTTCTTTGGCAAAATGGGAAGGAAGTGAGGTCAGGTCTCATCCTCATGCGTAGGTGGCACTTGCTGGGGTCAGGTTGGCCACAAGATGGTGACAGGCTGTGGGCAGGGTGGGGACAGGGTGGGGACAAGGCTGGGTGGCACAAGATGGGACAGGGAGTTCCAGGAGTGGGAGGCTTAATGGTTTTGGGGAGCCAAGGATGGGTGTCCAGGGGAATGGAGCTACTGAGGAGTGGGAGTCACCAGGGATGGGGGTGTCATGGGACTTGGGGTCCCCAGGGCTGGGGGACTCAGGGATGGGAGTCCCAGGGGAACATGGGCTCCAGGGACTTCGAGTCATGGGATGGGTGTACTAGGAATGGAGTGCAGGGGGAATGGGTCAGGCTCGTGGGAATGGGGATCTTCTGAGAGAATTCATGTCCTGGGGGAAGGGGGGTTGTAGGGCATGTCATTTGTGGAGAGGGTTCCTCTGAATGGGGGTCCTGGGCCATGGAGATCTTAGGGAATGTAAGTACTCGGGTGGGGGTTCCAGGGAGAGGGGACATAAGAAATGGAGGTCCTCTGTTTGAGTTCCCATGGGAATGGGGGTCCAGGGATGGACAGTGGCCCGATGAGCCCATGGGTCACAGCTCCTTCAAGGGGTGTACCTCACCTTTTGGGTAGACCCAGGGACCTGCACTGACCCCCTCATATGTGTCTGGTTTGGGGGAGGCACCACAAGGCAATTCTGAGGGGCTAATCCCCAGTGATATTTTCCTCTCCACATTATCCATTTTCTTCCTCATTCCCCTCAATTTCACAACGCCCCATTTCATGCCTTGATAACCCTGGGGGGCACCTGAGCAGGGAACGGGTTGGGAGAATCCCAGCGTGGGGGAAGCAGAGGTGAGGGGTCTGCAGGGAGGGTGGGAGGCTGTGGGAGATGGGGGTGTCGGGCTGTGTCCCTCAACACTTTCACTTTCTCTCTCCTGCAGCAGAAGGAAGAGGCCGTTTGTGCTGAGTGTGAAACGGGGGGCGGGTTCTGCCTCACAGGGGACACATGCTGTCCAAGGGGTCCTGTCCTGGGGGATGGCAGCTCCAGGCGGGGTCCAGACTTCTCCATTCTCACTCATCCCCTGCAGGATGTCAGCCGGCAAGAGCAGCTTGGGAATGGAGCCCCAGGCAGGAAGGAGCTCCCCAACTCCTCCTCCTTGAAGCCAGTGGCCATCCAAGTGTGGGGCCCAGCCATGGCCCAGCCCCAGTGCACAGGGATGGGCATTGGCCAGCCCTGCTCTGGCCAGCCCCAGGTGGCAGCCACGACCTGAGGCTCCCCCCGCCCCCTCGGCTTTGATTCTGGCAGCTTGAGAGCTGCTGCAAAGGTGACAATTCTGTGGCAGGAAAAGGCCTGGCTGTGGTTTGCTGGGCCCTGCAAGAAGCACAAAAGCCAATGGGAGCCCAAGCAGTGGCTCTGCGAGGGCCTTGGATGGTTTTCAGAGCAGGGCTGGCTGCAAACCCCCCTGCAGGGGCAGCTGTGAGGGAAGCAGTCCAGAAATGCAGCAATTGATCATTTTGTCCCTCTCAGAAAGGGGCTGAGAGAGCCCCAGAAATTCTGCAGATCCCACACCCATCTGCTCAACAACCTGACCGGGACCCTCCTACCTGAACAAAACCTGCAGCCCTTTGGAACCTCCCAGAAAGAATGTTTGGGTTCTGGATGTGGACACCAGAAGAGGGAAAAGTGTGAAAATACTGAGCAGGGGCTCCAGCCGTGGATCTGGGGAACAGGGGTGTCCCAGCAGGAGCAGGGAGTGCCCAGGCAGGGGAATTCAGGGCAGGGTGGAGTGCATTTCCCAGGGAAGCAGACCCTGTGGGGCACACGGGCATTTCCACGGATTCCTGTGCGCTGTTCCAAGGATGGACAGAGCTTCTCCCCTGTTGGGAGCAGAAGCCATGGAAAGTAAATCAAGTTTCAGGGTGGGATGGAGGAAAATGGGCAGAGTTCCTAAATGTGGCCCAACCAAAGCCTTCCCTGTGGGCTGGGTTGCTGCCAGCAGGCCGGGAACAATCCCATGGACCTGCTGGACACTCAGGGAGATTCCACACTCTGTGTTATCCACAAGCAAACGCTGCTGTGGGATGCACCAAAGGGCTCCTAAAGGGAACCAGAAAGTCTCGTTTCTCTGTGATTTGTTTATGTTTTTATTGTGACTTGTTGGGAGGGCAACAATTAAAAGTATTCTATCAGCCAGATCGTTTTCTACATTTTCAGCGTGATTTTGCTGATTTTTTTTTTCACTGGGATAAAAATGCTGTGGGGAAACATTTTTGCCTTTATTTCCTGCATGTCTAATTTTGTCTCAACCAACTGGGCGTCTGGTAATTAGAGCAAATTCACCTCCATCTCTGAACTCCCCCTAGACATGGAGACCCCCATTCCCTCGGACCCCCATTCTCAAGAACACCCATTTTTGGCTCTCCACAACCCCTGAGACCCCCACTCCTGGGAACACCATCCCCCACTTAGCCGCCAGACCATCCCATAATGTCCCCAGCCTGTCCCCTGCTGTGTCTCCACCTTTCCCCCACCCTGCCCCCACCAACACGTGGGGATGAGGTGCGACCTTTCTATTCGTCCAAAGAGCCGCCACCCAGGGGACCGGTGGCCACAGCAGCGAGTGACAGCCAGCCTGGATGGCCGGGGACACGGGGATGGCCGGGAAGGTGGCGCTGCTCCTGTGGGGTGAGTGCCCCGGGCACGGGCCTGACACCCCGGGGATGGGCCCTCGTGGGGCAGAGACCGGTGGGGAGGGGGCACAGGGAGGCTTCGGGGTCCTCTGAGGTCCCCAAGGCAGGGACAGGGGAACAGGGATGCAGGGACAGGGACAAGGGCCACATACCATGGGGATGGGGCATGAAGACAGGCGCCATTAGAATGGGATCATGGGCACAGGGCAATGACGATGTGGCTGTCGGGACAGGAGCTGTGAGGATGGTGGTGGTGTCCTGGATGAGCATGGGGTGTCCACAGTGTCCCCATGACCTGCCTCAGCCCAGGGTGACTGAGGTGTGTCTTACCTCAACACCTCTGTGCTACACCAGTGTTCCTTTGGGGACAGTCTGCAGTGAGACACAGCACCGGATTCCCCAGGTGCTGCTGTCCCTGCAGGGGCCCCCCCATCCAGCCCTTGTCCCTTCTCCCTTCCAGCCCAGACCCTCGGCCTCGCTGGTGAGTCCTCGGCAGATGCCATGTCTCCACCCCGCTGTCCCCAGCCCCGTGGTGGCCCTGGCAGGCTGGTGTCCCCTGTCACCCGCAGGTGCCCAGACCACTGAGATCCTGGTGGAGCCTCCCTGGACACCAGCAGCGCTGTGGGACAAGGTGACACTGACCTGCCAGGGCTCGGGGACCGCCGGTGCCACCACCTGGTACAAGGATGGGCAGCGCTGGGGACAGCAGAGATCCGGACACTTCACTGTCACCGAGAGTGGCAGCTACGAGTGTGACAGACCCGGCAGTGGGCGCAGCCTCCCCGTTAGAGTCTTAAATGGTGAGGGGGGTTTCAGGGTCTCCAGCCTGGCACCTGCAGGGTCCCCAAGGGCTCTGGGTGGTCTCTGCTCTATGGGTCACCTCCTGGTGTGACCAGAGTCCGTCCCCTGCACATGGGGACATCGCAGAGCGTCCCAGTCTGAGGGGACTCTTCCCTTGCAATGGGTGGCCCCTGATGCCCCCCAGTGCCATCAGGACTCTTCAGATGCCCCCGGTGTGATAGGACCCCTCTGTCCCCCAGACTGGCTGGTGCTGCAGGTGCCGGTGCGGCCGCTGCTGGAGGGGGACACGGTGACACTGCGCTGCCGGAGCTACCAGGACAAATCGCTTACCAACGTGCACTTCTTCCATGAAAGGAAGGATTTGGGAGGGCCCCATGACAGGACTGATCTGTCCCTGTCCCCCCTGCACCTGCACCATAGCGGCCGCTACCGCTGCAGGGGCAGGGTGGGAGCTGTAGTGCCAGAGTGGATGCAGTCACAGCTGGTGACAGTGACAGTGCGCAGTGAGTGCAGGGATGGGGACAGGCAACCCTGACATCCTCCGAGGGCTTCCCCCCTCTACCTGCATCCTTCATCCCTCCCTTCACTCCTCCCTGCGTCACTCAAAATTTCCCAAGTGCCTCCTTGTTCCCCCATGACTGCCTGGTTCCCTCTCCGCATTCCTCATCCCTCTCTCTGTCCCCCCACCCCTCCCTGGCATCTCACACCCCTTCCAAGGTCCCTGCTCAACCCTCTGGTTGCACTTCCGTCCCGGGGTCCACCCACCCCTCTCCAAACCCCACATCATTCCCTGAGTCTCCTCAGTCTCTTGTGTAGTCCCCCATCCTTGCCTGACTCTCTCCACCTTTCCATGGGGTCACTCCATGGTCACCAGATCCCAACGCACCTCCCAGGGTCCACTTCTCCCTGGGGTCCTCTGTGCTCCCCTCCAATCCCCCCTCCTTCCCGTCTTGTGTCCTCCACCCATCATGGCAAGATCATCTTACCTGTGTCTCCCCGCAGGGGTCCCCGTCTCGGGGGTGTTCGTGTCAGTGCGGCCCCCCGGGGGACAGGTGGCACTGGGGGACCGCCTGGTGCTGAGCTGCTCGGTGGCCACGGGGACAGGTCCCCGGTCCTTCACCTGGCATCGTGGGGGCTCTGGGACATCGCTGGGCATTGGCCCCCGCCTGGAGCTGCGCCATGTTGGGGACAATGACAGCGGCCAATACCAGTGCCGGGTCAGTGATGGGGGCAGCACGGCCGAGAGTGTCCCCCTGAATGTCACCGTCCTTGGTGAGTGCGACCCACAGGCTGGGGGTGGCCTCATCCACAGCATGCTCCAAGAAACTCTCATCCCCGTGTCCCTGTCCCTCTTGTTGGCTGCCAGCCCTTCCCCCACCCTCACCCTGTCTGTGTCCCCACAGTGCCCGTGGCCAATGCCACCATCACCCCCGGTCCCCTGTCACACCAGGTGCACGCAGGTGACCCCGTGACCCTGCGCTGCTCGGTGCAGGTGGGCTCAGCCCCTGTCACCTTCACCTGGCTGCACAATGGCCAGGAGGTGGCCCAGGGTCCCGTCCTGGAGCTTGGGAACGTCAGTGTGGGACATTCGGGCACCTACCAGTGCATGGCCACCAACCAGCTGGGACAGGACGGGCACCGCGTGTTCCGGGCACTCAGCCCTGAGCTGGCCCTGGAGGTGACCCCTGGCTCACCCTGGGTCACAGGTGAGGTCACACGGGGTCACCGGGTTGTTCAGGACCCCCAGGGTTCACCCTGACCCCAATGTGTCCCCCTCTGTCCCCAGCAGTGGCTGTGAATGTCGGCAGGACCCTCCTGTTCCTGCTCCTGCTCCTGGCTGTCATCGGGGGCTGTCACTGCTGGCACCGCCGGGGTGGGTGACAATGGGGAGGATGGGGGTCCTGGAGTGAGGGGAAGCCCCCAGAGTGGGGGCAGAGATGGAGGAAACTGAGCCCACAGTGACCTCGCCTGGGGGTCCTTGGGGGTCTGGGGGGAATTTGTAGGGTCTTGGTTGGGCTCCAGGGCCATTTTTGGGTGGGCTTTGAGGAGCATTGGGGTGGCTCTCTGAGCTCCTGGAGGGTTTGGGGAGCTCTTGGGGAGCTGTGCAGGGATGTTGGGGGATCATTCTGGGGTCCTGGGGAAGTGTGGGGGGTACCTCTCTCTGCCGGGCTTTGGGTTCTGGGGCACAGAGGGTCGGGGACACTCGGGGGCTTGGGGACACTGCAGTGGTGTAGATGTTCTGGGGGGTTCAGGGGTTCTTGGAGTGTCCCATGGCAGAATCAGGGGTCTGGTGTGAATTGGGGCTCCAGTGGGGATTTGGGGTCCCGTGTGTGGCTGGAGCTGCCGAGGTGCCAGGAAGGTTCAGGCGTCCCGGGGTCTCCATGGTCACCCCCTCTCCTTTTCGTTGCAGCCACCATGAAGCCCCAGGACAGGTGTGGGGGGCTCTGGCTGGGACTCCCCTTTCCCCCTCCCCAGACACCTGTCAGACCTCCCCTTATCCCCACAGGATTCCCCCAGAGGAGGGGGCAATGCTGCACCCCCACATCGTGGGCACTGAGCAGGCAGGGGGTGAGTACAGGGGGGACAGGGACATGTCACCCACGGGTTTAACCCCCCACCCAGGTCCCCACAACCGGTGTCACTCTGAGGGCCCCTCCAGGTGTCCCCTGACCCTGCCCCACCTCGGGATCCACAAGTGACCAACATGGCGCTGCTGAGACCCTACGATGCACAGTAGGATAACCATGACACCTTTGTGAGTCTGCTGTGCCACTGGGGACACTGGCAGCACTCAGGGACATCGATTCCCCTCAGTGGTCCCTTCTTCCTCTTCACTGCACCCCACAGGGCTCGTCCTTCCCTCACCATCCTTCCCCAGTGCTGAGTGGGTACATCACCCTATTCCTTCTTACTGTACTCAAAATTTGGCTGTCTGATTAAACTGTGTGAGAAACAAGGCTCAATCCTTCATATTTTTAAATAGTCCTAAGGGATAAATAGGGAATAAAAGGGACAGCAAACAGTGTGCTGGGTCCTTGGACACTGCCAGAGGCACACGGTTATCTATAACAATTCTTCTCTTCCCTTTTCACCTGGGCAGAGGTCCCCAGGTGCCGGCGGGGTCGGCCCCGCTCCGCCGCGTGGCCCCGGGCCTGGTGCGGCCTGGCCGGGCCCGGCCGCTGCTGGAGCCTTGCCAGGGCCGGGCCCGGCGGCTCCCGGGCAGGGCAGGGGAGGAGAGAACGCCCCGTCCCGGCCGGATCGGGCCTCCAGGGGCTGCTGACATCCTGCCGCTAAAGCCGCCCCCATGGCGGCCCCGGGAGGCCTCGCAGGGCCGGGCTGGGCCCCCAGCGCAGCCGGGCAGAGGAACGGGGGAAGCCCCCAGCGCGGCTTTGGAAGAATTCTTTACTATGAACAGCTCCAGACACCGGCACCAAGACCCCTTGCGGAGGGAGAGGCCCCAGCAGCTGGAGAGATCTTGCGGCCAAGAGCAGGGGCAGCTCTGCAGCCGTGCGGAGCGGCCCCGCAGCTGGAAATTGAATGCAGCCAGAATCCCGGAGATCCTGGCCCAGCCCTGGCATGGCCTGAATTTACCACCTTCGGCCACTGCCCAGGAGAACCATCACGGCCTCTGCAGACTGGGAGAATGGAAACTCCTCCTTTGCTCTGATGGAACTTGCAAAGCACTAATCCTCTCTTAAGTGAGACAAAAAGACAGAGTGAAGCCACGTAGAGAGACAATATGAAGACATCAAAGTCGGTGATGGAGGAGTTGAATCTTAGATGGCAAGAGAAGGAGAAGATGCCTTGGTTTTAGGCTGAAACTCTTTTGTAGGCCATGGGAATGGACTGTGATATACTAGAATATCCCTCTAAGATGTTCTAGGAGATGAGAGTATACAAATTGTAGATCTGAGCAAAGGTTTTTGTGGTGAGCTAAGTAAATATTGAAGTAGTTGTGATCTTATGAGAAGCCTGAACAGAGAGAGAGATGAGATGAAGATCTGCCCTCAGAAAGAGGAAAGATCTCTGTTCCTAGAGATGTAGAAAACCTTTGCTTTTGAACCGTTCATCTTTAAAATTGTACCCCATGAGTTTACATGGCCCATTACGCAGCTGTGGGAAGGCTGTGTGATATGGGAGGGACTTCACAAATGCAGATTCAGAGGTGGCTGGTTTTGTGAGAATGAAAAAGCCACAAGAGAACTGTTCTTTCTTGTGGGGAAGTTTCCATGGCTGACCAGAAGAGACTTGTCTCTCTGACAGAACTGAAGAAAGACTGTTTTAGAGGTTGTAACTGAGCTAAAGTCTAGGTTTTGTTTTCTCTGCATGCTTTCAGAGAGAAAGAAAGGAGTTTGTGGGGAACAGAGGAAGTGTTTTGAAGGTTTTATTCTGATTCTTATTATTTTTGTTTTCTCTCCTGTAGTTTTGTTAATAAACCTGTCTTTATACCCTTTTAAGCTTTGGGCCTGCTCTGCTTTTCTCACAATCTTATCGGACAGCAGTAGAAAAAGTAAATCATTCTTGTGGGCACTCAAACCACTACACTAATTGGTGCCGTGACTCGGATACAGGAATTGGCAAAGCTGAAACCACTACAATGCCATACTGCAGATGAAATCGATATATTTTATTTCCTCACAAGGCACCTGTTCTGTGGTTTGACAAATCTTGGTGACCTACGAGTCAGTGGTAGATTCCTCTTTGCGTTCTTTCTTTCAATGTTCGTTTACTTGGTTTTTTTCAATGTTATCTTACCATAGAGATAAGATACTCCAGCAGTAGATGAAATCAATGTTAGCTACTTCACAAAATAATCTGCGTTATTCTCACCATTGTCAGTTAGTTACACAAATCAAGGCATTAGCTACTTCTGCAACAGTTAATGTTATACTGCACTGCAAATAGGTTCCATTTTGATGGTTTGCGAGAGCCTAAACAAAAACATATTTATCACATGAAAATTTAGAATCTCCACAGGGATTAGGGTCAAAAGGCTGACAAATTTTACTACATCAAAAGCTGTTTAAATACGATTACAAACTGTATTACATAGAACTAATTAACAAAAGCCAATACAATAGTAAAAGCCAATGACAACAAAGTTATTTATAACAGGGGAAGGTGTATGGAAGGGTTTTGTGACTTCTCCTTTTTCTGCCCTGATTTTGTCTCCAATAAATTCAATTCATATCTCTAATTCTGACGCTGTTTTGCCCCTGAGAGGATTTCATGAGTGATCTCTCCTGGTCTTAGGAGGGAGGGAGGGAGGGAGGGAGGGAGGGAGGAAGGAAGGAAGGAAGGAAGGAAGGAAGGAAGGAAGGAAGGAAGGAAGGAAGGAAGGAAGGAAGGAAGGAAGGCAGGCAGGAAGGCAGGCAGGAAGGCAGGAATGCAGGCAGGGAGGAAGGCAGGCAGGAAGGCAGGAAGGCAGGAAGGCAGGAAGGCAGGAAGGCAGGAAGGAAGGAAGGAAGGAAGGAAGGAAGGAAGGAAGACAGGAAGGAAGGAGGGGGTTGTTCCTTCTGCAGACTCAGGCAGGCAGTGGCTGATCTCAGCACTGCCAGCAGCACCTTCTCAGCAGAGACATTCCCATGGGTGATTTTCTCCTTCTTCTGGGTAGGGGGGGAAGAGGGCTGAGGACCCTCAGTGTGGCTCCACACACTGGGCTGGGCTGGTGCCAGCACACTGGAGTAGTGTGGCTGCCCATGGGTGGGGTCCCTCGCTGCCCCCCAGTTCCCCCAGAGCCCCCCAGTGCCCACTGGAGCCCCGAGTGTCACAGCACATTCCCGTAGGTGTCACTGAGTTCCCGCTGTCGCCCATGGGGTCCCCGCAGCTCCGCGTAGGTCACCTGGGGATCCTGGAGCGCGGTGGCACGGGGGGACGCTGCGAGAGACACTGGCTGTGGGATCTGGGTGGGGGTGACACTCATGGGTGACGTGTCCCTGTGTGTGTGTCCCACTCTGTACTCACCCCCCATCTGCCTGGTGCTCACGACGTGGGTGTACAGCACCTCCCCCTCCTCTGGGGGGGCCGGGGGATCCGGGGGGGCCCTGTGGGGATAAAGGGGATGTGTGGGGGGGAATGGGAGGTCTTGGGGTTGGGGTAAAAGGGGACAGTGTGGTTTGAGCCCCCCACTCACCTTTCCTGCTGCTTCCTGGAGGCTAGAAAGGAAAGAGGGGAAAGGTAACTCTGGGGTCCCCAAGGCCCCCTCAGAAATCCTGGCACCCTACTGGGCCCTCAGATTCTCCCAGAACCCCTGAGCATCCCTGATGGCCCCAGAACCCCTGAACCACCCAAGTGCTCTGGACTTTGTGAGTGCCCAGAAGCCCAATTCTGGCAAGGAGGGGGACCCTCCAAATTTTTCCAAGGTCACTGAAAGAAGCCCCAACATCCCTACAATACCCTCCAACACCACCGCCAATCCTTGAGGACCCTGAGCAAAGGTCCTGAGCACTGCCCAAGTAAGGGCCTGTGGGTGTCACCCATCACCCCCACATTCCAGATGGCCTCCCACCTCCCCAGGGCCCCCATTGCCCCCATTGTCACCCACCCATGTTTTTCCATTGGTGCCAGCCCACAGCTACACCCACGAGCAGGACCAGGAACAGGAGGGACACGCCAACCCCTGTGGCCACTGCTGGGGACAGAAGGGACACGTCAGGGTCACCTGTCACTCCAGGGGTCCTACAATCCCTCGCGATGCTGTGTGACCCCACCTCTCTTCCAGTGTCCCTGTCGTATCACTGCCAGGGCCAGCTCGGTGCTAAACGCCTGGAACACGCGGTGCCCGTCCTGTCCCAGCTGGTTGGTGGCCACGCACTGGTAGGTGCCGAAATGTCCCACATCGATGTCCCCAAGCTCCAGAACGGGACCCCGGGCCACTTCCTGCCCGTTGTGCAGCCAGGTGAAGTTGACAGGAGCTGAGCCCACCTGCACCGAGCAGCGCAGGGTCACGGGGTCACCTGTGCACACCTGGTGTGCTGGGGGACCGGGGGTGATGGTGACATTGGCCACGGGCACTGTGGGGACACAGACAGGCTGAGGCCAGGAGGAGGGGCTGCACCCAGCATGGGGGAATGAGGGAGTCTGTGGGGTGGCACCTGGAGACAGAGAGTCTCCTTCAGCCAGGACAGTGAGCCCCGGTGGTGGGGATCATCATGTGGGGACATGGCATCTCCCAAGGACTCACCAGCGAGGCCGAGGGTCTGGGCTGGAAGGGAGAAGGGAAAGGGCTGGGTGGAGGTGGCCCTGCAGGGACAGCAGAACTTGGGGAATGGGGTGTGATGTCGGTCCCCAGACTGTCCCCAGTTGAACAATGGTGTAAGAAGGAAGTCTTGAGGACAGGGACAAAATGGTCACCCTGGACTGAGGCAGGATATGAGGACATTGTGGACAGCCCATGCTTTCACAGGTCACCTCCACCGTCCTCACAGCACCTGTCCCCACAGCCACATCCCCACGGCCCCGTGCTTGTGGTCTCATTCCGACAGCACTGTTCCCCATAGCCCAGCTGCATGGTATGTGGCCCTTGTCCCTGTCCCTGCATCCCTGTCACCCTGTCCCTGTCCCCACTGTTGCACCAGCCCCAAGATTCCATTTGCCACATCCCTGTACCCATATCTCTATCCCCCTGTTCCTGACCCCAGATCCCAGTTCCCCTGTTCCTGTCCCCACACCCACCCCATGACACTGGTCACACTGGGGTCCATGCCCATGCACTGGCTCTGCTGGCCTTGGGGACCTCAGGGGACCCCACAGCCCCCCTGTGCCCCCTCCCCACCGGTCTCTGCCTCACCAGGGCCCATCCCCGGGGTGTCAGGCCCGTGCCCGGGGCACTCACCCCACAGGAGCAGCGCCACCTTCCCGGCCATCCCCGTGTCCCCGGTCATGTGGACTGGCTGTCACTCGCTGCTGTGGCCACCGGTCCCCTGGGTGGCGGCTCTTCAGTCAGGGTGGAAGGAAGCAAGGTCAGGTCTCATCATCACTTGTAGGTGGCCCTTTGTGGGGGCAGGGTGGCCACAAGCTGGGGATGGGCTTGGGGCAGGGTGGAGACAGGCTGGGGACCAGGCTGGGTGGCACAAAATGGACAGGGACTTCTCAGAAGTGGGAGTCTCAGGGGATTTGGGGAGACAGGGATGGGTATGCGGGGGAACGGGAGGTCCCAGGGATGGGCAGACTCAGGTATGTGTCTACAAAGAACGTTGGCTCCAGGGATTTGGGGTCATGAGAAAGGGCGTCCTAGGGATGAGGGTGTCAGTGGAATGGGGGTACATTGGAATGAGGGGTCCTGGGAGAATCAAGTTCCTAGGTGAATGTGGATTGTAGGGGATGGAATTTGGGAGAAGGAGAGGCTTCCCTAGGAATGGGGGTCCTGGGCCATGGAGATCCTGGGAAGTGATAGTCCTTGATTGGGGGTCCCAGGGTGGGTGAACATAAAGAAGGGGGGGTCCCATGGTTGGGTTCCCATGGGAATGGGGGCCCCAGGGTGGGCCCATTGGTCATAGCTCCCTCCCTGGGTGCCTCAGATTTTAGCGTGACTCAGAGCCAAGCACAGCCCACCCAAGGTTCTCATGGTTTGTGGGGGATCCCCCAGGCAGATTTTGAGGGGCTCTGGATCTGTGTCCCCCGAGCCCCCAGTGACATTTTGCTCTCTTCGTTTCCATATCCTTCCTTTTTCCCTCAGTTTCGCATGTCTCAGTTCCGGGCTTGATGATCCTGGGGAGCTCCTGCACAGGGAACAGGGTGTGGGGACACCGTAAAAGGGGAAAAGGGGGTTCCGAGGCTGCAGGAGGAGGTATGGGGGCTGTGGCGGATGGGGGTGTCCAGCTTTTCCCCCACAACATTTTCTCTTTCCTGCAGCAGAAGGAAGGAGCCATTGGCGTGGGGACCAGGGTGTGGATCTGTTCTGTCCTCGGGTCATCCAGGAAGGTGGTGTCCTGTTCTGGGGGTCCCTGCTCTGGGACTGCAACATCCTGGGGGTGTCCAGTTGGGGGGGGGGACACATGCTGGCCAAGGGGTCCTGTCCTGGGGGATGGCAGCTCCAGGAGGGTTCCAGACTCCTCCATTCTCACTCATCCCCTGCAGGATGTGAGCCAGGAAGAGCAGCTCGGGAATGGAGCCCCAGGCAGGAAGGAGCTCCCCAACTCCTCCTCCTTGAAGCCAGTGGCCATCCAAGTGCGGGGCCCAGCCATGGCCCAGCCCCAGTGCACAGGGATGGGCATTGGCCAGCCCTGCTCTGGCCAGCCCCAGGTGGCAGCCACGACCTGAGGCTCCCCCCGCCCCCTTGGCTTTGATTCTGGCAGCTTTAGAGCTGCTGCAAAGGTGACAATTCTGTGGCAGGAAAAGGCCTGGCTGTGGTTTGCTGGGCCCTGCAAGAAGCACAAAAGCCAATGGGAGCCCAAGCAGTGGCTCTGCGAGGGCCTTGGATGGTTTTCAGAGCAGGGCTGGCTGCAAACCCCCCCTGCAGGGGCAGCTGTGAGGGAAGCAGTCCGGAAATGCAGCAATTGATCATTTTGTCCCTCTCAGCAAGGGGCTGAGAGAGCCCCAGAAATTCTGCAGATCCCACACCCATCTGCTCAACAACACGACCGGGACCCTCCTTCCTGAACAAAACCTGAAGCCCTTTGGAACCTCCCAGAAAGAATGTTTGTGTTCTGGATGTGGACACCAGAAGAGGGAAAAGTGTGGAAATACTGAGCAGGGGCTCCAGCCGTGGATCTGGGGAACAGGGGTGTCCCAGCAGGAGCAGGGAGTGCCCAGGCAGGGGAATTCAGGGCAGGGTGGAGTGCATTTCCCAGGGAAGCAGACCCTGTGGGGCACACGGGCATTTCCACGGATTCCTGTGCTCTGTTCCAAGGATGGACAGAGTTTCTCCCCTGTTGGGAGCAGAAGCCATGGGAAGTAAATCAAGTTTCAGGGTGGGAAGGAGGAAAATGGGCAGAGTTCCTAAATGTGGCCCAACCAAAGCCTTCCCTGTGGGCTGGGTTGCTGCCCAGCAGGCCGGGAACAATCCCATGGACCTGCTGGACACTCAGGGAGATTCCACACTCCATGTTATCCACAAGCAAACGCTGCTGTGGGATGCACCAATGGGCTCCTGAAGGGAACCAGAAAGTCTCATTTCTGTGGGATTTGTTTGTGTTTTTACTGTGAGCGACTTGTTGGGTGCCCAATGATTAAAAGGATTCTATCGACCAGACCATTTTTTACATTGTTAGTTTGATTTTTGGTGAAGTTATTTTTTTATTGGGAAAAAAAAATGTTTTCGGAAAAGATTGTTGCCTTTATTTCATGGCTGTATAATTTTGTCTCAGCCAATTGGGCATCAGGGAATTCAACCAAATTTAGCCGGGCATTTACCATCATCAGGGCAAGGTTCTATCTGGTGGCCCCTTAGGTTTGGGCAGCCCAGGTGTCACAGGGACCCACTGGGGACAGCGGGAATGCTCAGGACCCTCCAGGATGTGCCACCTCTGGGACAGGAATCCCCAAGGATGTGGCACCCCCAGAACGAGGAACTCCCTGGGACAAGACCCTGGGACATGACCCAGGTGTCACCACAGCAGAGGAGCCCTTTTCCCCCAGGGCAGGATCCCTCTGGATGTGCCCCCCAGGACAGAACCCACGGCCTCAGCTCAGCATAAACGGCCTCTTCCTTCTGCTGCAGGAAAGAGAAAGTGAAAATCTTTCATCCCCCACAGCCCCCAAACACTGCCTGCACCCCCCAGCCCCCTTGGCCCCTTCCTGGGATCCCCCCACCGTTCCCTGCTCAGGTGTTCCCTGGGATGGCTGAGCCAGGAAATGGGGGGATGGGAAAAGCCCAGGGGTGTGTGGGGCACAGACCCAGAGCCTCCACCCTGGGGTGCCCCCCTGGCCATGAGCACACTGTGGGGGCTGTGCTGGGCTCTGAGTCACCCCAAAATCTGAGGCACCCAGGGCAGGAGCTGTGACCCCCGTGCCCACCCAGCCACTGCCCATCCCTGGGACCCCCATTCCCCTGGGAACCCAACCATGGGACCCCCATTCCCTTGGTCTCTGCTCCCTGGGACCCCCATCCCAGGACTCCCATTGCCCAGGACCACCATTGCCTTGATCCCATCCCAAGGGCTGCTTGTTCCCATAGAACCCAAATTTCCAAGGGTCCCCTTTTCTCCCCTGGACCCCCAACCCTGGGACCCATATTCCATGACCCAAAACCCCTGGGGAAACATTTTCCTGCAGGACCCCCATCCGTGAATCCCCTGAGACATGGAGACCCCAATTCCCCTGGACCCCCATTCTCCTGGACACCCGGCCTTGGTTCCCCACATCCCCTGAGCCCCCACTCCTGGGAACACCATCCCCCACTGAGCCCCCAGACTATCCCATAATGTCCCCAGCCTGTCCCCTGCTGTGTCTCCACCCATCCCCCACCCTGTCCCCACCAAGGGCCACATACACGTGGGGATGAGGCGTGACCTTTCTTCCTTCCTCTTCATCCGAAGAGCCGCCACCCAGGGGACCGGTGGCCACAGCAGCGAGTGACAGCCAGTGCACATGGCCGGGGACACGGGGATGGCCGGGAAGGTGGCGCTGCTCCTGTGGGGTGAGTGCCCCGGGCACGGGCCTGACACCCCGGGGATGGGCCCTGGTGGGGCAGAGACCGGTGGGGAGGGGGCACGGGGGGGCTGCGGGGTCCCCTGTGGTCCCCAAGGCAGGGACCAAGGAACAGGGATGCAGGGACAGGGACAAGGGTCATGCCCGTACCATGCAGATGGGCCAGCGGGACTGGTGCCGGGGGAAAGGGGTCACAGACGTGGGGCCATGGGGGTGTGGCTGTAGGGACAGGTGCTGTGAGGATGACGGTGGTGACCTGTGCAAGCATGGGGGGTCCACAGTGTCCCCATGTCCTGCCTCAGCCCAGGGTGACTGAGGTGTCCCTGTCAGCAAAACCTCTGTGCTACACCAGTGTTACCCTTGGGGAGAGTTTGGGGACACATCACACCATGTCCCCCCAAATGGTGCTGTCCCTGCAGAGCCACCACCGCCCTGATCCCTTCCCTTCTCCCTTCCAGCCCAGACCCTCGGCCTCGCTGGTGAGTCCTCGGCAGATGCCATGTCCCCGCCCCACTGTCCCCAGCCCCATGCAATGGCCCTGGCAGGCTGGTGTCCCCTGTCACCCGCAGGTGCCCAGACCACCCAGCTCCTGGTGGAGCCCCCCTGGAGGCCGGCGGTGCTGTGGGACCAGGTGACACTGACCTGCCGGGGCCTGGGGACCACCAGTGCCACCACCTGGTACAAGGACGGGCAGCGCTGGGCGCAGAACAGATGGAACCGCTTCACTGTCAGCAAGAGCGGCACTTACAAGTGTCAGAGACACGGCAGTGGGCTCAGCCCCCCCGTCACAGTCCTAAATGGTGAGAGGGGATCTTAAATGCTCACAGTGGCCTCTGGATAGGTCTGGGTGGGCTCCACTCCGTGGGTGTCCTCACACCCCTCGGGTGCAAGAGCCCGTGGGCACTGCATTGAGGGTCATCCCAGTGCATCCCAGTGTGATGGGACCCCCTTGGTGACACCTGTGCCACGGAGCGTCTCCTGGTGTTCCTGGGATCCTCCCGTGCAATGGAGACTCCGCCCAGATGTCTGCGGTGCCATGGGCACCCTCCTCTGACCTGTCTCCAGCCTCTCAGTGTGATGGGACTCTCCTGTCCCACAGACCAGCTGGTGCTGCAGGTGCCAACACAGACACTGCTGGAGGGCGACGAGGTCAAACTGCGCTGCCGGGTCAGGCCAGACACATCGGTCAGCAGGGTGCGATTTTACCAGGACGGGAAGGATCTGGGGGAGTACTTCAGGGGGACTGAGCTGTCCCTGTCCCCTCTGCAGCCAAACCACAGTGGCCGCTACCACTGTGCGGGCTCAGTGCGCTTCTGGCCATTATCGTCATCTCCAGTGACAGTGACAGTGCACGGTGAGCACTCCCACGGCTGGAACCCCAATATCCTGACACCCCCACAGCCACATCCCAGGGGACTCAGAGTCAGTCCTCCCCTCATCTCCTTCCCAGAGCTCTTCACGGTGCCGGTGCTGGAGGGTCCCCCCGAGCTCATCGAGGGGTCCCCCCTCAATCTCAGCTGCCTCAGCACTCCCAACACCCTGCGGCCCCCAGCCCCCCTCCTGCACCTCTTCTACCGGGACAGGCAGTTGGTCGGGGGCCCGCAGGTGTCCCCGCAGCTCCAGGTGCCCGCCGTGGGGGTCTCCTACTCGGGGAATTACAGCTGCCAGGTGCGCTCCGAGGGGGAGGCCGTGCAGAAGAGCAGCGCCCGGCTCCGCGTCACGGTGCGCAGTGAGTGCGGGGATGGGCACGGGGAGCCCCCACAGCCTCTTTGCGTCCCCTGCCTTGCCTCGGGACCCCCATTCCTGCTTGGACCCCCATGCCTGTCAGAGGGCATGCATCCTTTCCCAACTCCCTCGCCAAGTGCCCCAGCCCTTCCTGGGTACCCCCATCTTTCCTCTGAAGTTTTTCCATGTCCTCGCGTCACTGCTCAGGTCCCCCTCCATGTCCCTCCATCCCTCACTGGGTCTCTTCACCCATTCCTGGTTCAACCCCACCCATCTCTGATCTCCCCTCCTGGTCCCCAGGTCCCACCATACCCTCCCTGTGGTGCCCCCTCAGCCCGCTCCAGCTGTCCTCTCCCTGAACCCCCCATCATTCCTTGGGGTTTTATTTCATGCCCCCCATCAGCTCTGGGCCCCCTCTTCCTCACTGGGGTCCTCCTGCCCCTCGAAAATGCCCCTCCCATGTCCCTCACTGTCCCCTGGTTTCACTCCCTCCTGCAGGGGTCCCTGTCTCAGGGGTGTCCCTGTGGGCGCAGCCCCCCGGGGGACAGGTGGCACTGGGGGACCGCCTGGTGCTGAGCTGTGCAGTGGCTGCAGGGACAGGTCCCCTGTCCTTCACCTGGCACCGGGGGGACTTGGGGACACCGCTGGGCACTGGCCCCCGCCTGGAGCTGCAGCATGTTGGGGACAATGACAGTGGCCACTACCAATGCCGGGTCAGCAACGGGGACAGCGTGGCTGAGAGTGTTCCCCTGAATGTCACCGTCGTGGGTGAGTGGGACCCTCAGGCTGGGGTGACCCCACCCACAGCATGCTGCAGGAAACTCTCATCCCCGTATCCCTGTCTTTCTTGCTGGCTGCCAGCCCCTCCCCACAGCCTCAGCCCTGTCTGTGTCCCTGCAGTGCCCGTGGCCAATGCCACCATCACCCCCGGTCCCCTGTCACACCAGGTGCAAACAGGTGACCCCGTGACCCTGCGCTGCTCGGTGCAGGTGGGCTCAGCCCCTGTCACCTTCACCTGGCTGCACAACGGGCAGGAGGTGGCCCAGGGTCCCGTCCTGGAGCTTGGGGACGTCAGTGTGGGACATTCAGGCACCTACCAGTGCGTGGCCACCAACCAGCTGGGACAGGACGGGCACCACGTGTTCCGGGCACTCAGCCCCGAGCTGGCCCTGGAGGTGACACCGCAGGGACACAGGGGCACAGGTGAGGTCACATGGGGTCACCAGGGAGTGCAGGACCCCTGCTGTGATGGGGGATCCTGATGTGTCCGTCTCTGTTTCTTGCAGTGGCCGCAGGGGTCGGTGGGTCCCTTTTCTTCCTGGTCCTGCTCGTGGCTGTCATTGTGGCCTGGCACTGGTGGCACCGCCGGGGTGGGTGACAATGAGTGGATGGGGGTCCCAGGGAACTGTAGGAAGCCCCACAGATTTGGGGAATGATAAGGCGGCTCCCTTAGCCCCAGAATTTTAACCTTGGCTTTGGATTCTCTAAGGTTTTGGGAGGTGCTGGAGGGTCCCGCAGGGATGTTGGGGATTCTTTCAGGGGTCCTGGGGTCATTCTGGGGAGTGTCTCTCCCTGCCGGGCTTTGGGTTCTTGAGGATGACTTGGCTGGGGGCACTGAGGATGTTCATGAATTCTGGAGGGCTTCAGGGATGCTTGGGGGTCCTGTAGAGAACTGAGGGTCCTGTGGGGGTTCAGGAACATTGAGAGGGGTCAGGGCCCTGGGGACCCACAGTCACCTCTCCCCTCTTTCCTCTGCAGCCATCAGGAAGCACCAGGAAAGGTGAGTGGGGGGGTCTAGGGCTGTGGCCCCTCTTTTACCCCCACCCCACTACTCTCCATCCCCTCCAACACATCCCCTTTATCCCCACAGGGCCTCCCCGGAGCCCCCGGCCCCCCCAGAGGAGGGGGAGGTTCTGTACACTCACATCGTGAGCACCAAACAGGCACAGCGTGAGTACAGCGGTGTGGGAGGGACAGTGACACGTCACCCACCGGTGTCACCCCCCACATTGGTCCCCCCAACTGGTGTCTCTTGCAGGGCCCCCCCGTGTCACTGTCCCCCAGGAATGCCAGGTGACCTACGCAGAGCTGCCAAGACCCCACCGACAACCACGGGAGCCCAGTGACATTTGTGAGATTGTGCCGTGACACTGGGGGGGTGGGAGGCACTGGGGGTCCCCACCCAAGGGCACCCACACGTGTGTGCTGCCACTAAAGACTGCCCCTCCCCCTGCCAGTGGAGGCACAAAAGGCAAATGTCCCAACGGACTGAGACAAGAACAATTTCCTGCAAACAGCAATGGGAGAACAAAACCAACAGCAACAGGGTTCAGAATTCAAAGGGTCACAAAAGGAACGATTTCCAGAGAAAAACCCCAAAAAGGAACAAACTCTGGACACTTCCCCCAGCACGTTTCCTCCACCAGAGGAACCTGGCAGGGCTCAGGACCTTCATTGCCCTGACGGCCAAAGCGGCCTTCAGGAGGCTCTGGTTTCTCTTCTCCCCTGTCTCAAACCTTTGCGGTGTTCCCCACACGATGATTTCACAAAGGCCCTGTGGGTGTTTCTGAGTCTCCCCCTTTTCCAGGACACTTGGGAATAGGCCCTGGCACAGGGTGGGGTGTCAGAGACAGGAAAAGTGTGATGTGGAACACCAGTGTGTGGCAAGGGTGAGTCAGGCCTTGCTTATGGTGAGACAGGGCCCTGTCTGTCAATCTGTCTGTCGGCCATGGCACACTGGGGACAGTGTGACGCTCTGCCAAACTCAGCTCCTGAGTGGCCGGGTGACCAGAAGTCCCACCTGGGGGAGGGCCCTTGGTGCCCAAAGGCTTCAAAGGCAGAGCATGAGGTGGCTCGGTGTCTGACTGTGTCTTCTCTTAGAGTGTCTATCCCATCCATGCTGGAACCCAGGAGTTGGCAACTGTCTTGGAATAAAAGACAAATGTCTCCCAAGGAAAGCGAAACCTTCCTGCAATGGAAGGAAGACCCATGCCTAAAATCTTTTTATAATTTCAAAAATTAGTGGGTTTCCAGAAAAAAAAAGCAGTATAACATATATAAAAAAATGTTTAACAGCTCTTAACCAGAATATTTCTAGAAGACACCAGAACAAACAATACCAAACCAGAACTTTCCCACCTGTTCAGTGCTGGATTTCCATTTTCGGTGCAGTTATGACGACGTCCACCAGGGGGCGCTGCAGAGACCACTCCCGGCCACCAGGGGGCGCTGCAAGGAGCAGTCCCGCCCACCAGGGGGCGCCCCGGGGCCAGCTCGAACCCCCCAGGGGCGATGGCGGCCTCGGCCAGGGGGGAGGAGGGGAAATCGCTCCTTTTGCAAACTCACGGCCACCAATCGGTCCCGGCACCACCACCGGCAGCGGCAGAAGCGGCCAAGGCAGCAGGTTGGATCGTAGTGCCGAGTGGCAGCGTTGCAGCGTCCTGGGGCCAGGCACACGCCCTGAACATCACACCCGACCGCTCTCTCCAATTTCGAACAGAGGGACGGCAGCACTGACTGCCCAGCCAGGTCTCGGGGTCACAGCAGCACCTCTCGTGGCTTTACGGCACAATTCCTGAAACCCCTCAGCCTTTCGCTCCCATTTCCTCCTTCAGCCCTGGCACAGCAGCTCTGGGAATGTTGAACTCCCCTGGAATGGGGAGGGAAGCAGATGCTCGGTACTGCCACTGCCGGGGCTCCTCATGGGGCTCCAGCCCACGTTTGGAGTTCCTGCTCTTCCTGGGCCCCTGCTGGTCCCCACACAGCAGCCGCAGGGAGAGGAGGAGGAGGAGGGGGAGAGCAGAGCCACAGCCCCGAGGGCTCTGCGGCTGCAGCTGGAGCACAGGGACATCCCGTGTAGGGAGCAGTCGCTTGGGAGGGCAAAACTGGAGCTGGTTGGGCCAATGCCCCTCTTCTGCTCTGGGTGCTGCAGGCCCTTAACGAGATGTTGGAATTAGGGCTGGGGTTCCTAAAGTTCTGCCGTGCTCCTAAACCAACCTGTACATAAACACACGGCTCCTCTGCCTCTCGCAGGGATTTTGAGCATTGGACACATTTTGGGGGCAGGTGCTCCCAGCTCTGCCCACAAGGATCTTTCTTGGCCGTCGGGAAGGTTTTCTGGTGGTTTTTGCTGGTGTTGGAGATGATTCAGTGCCTGTGCCACGAGGCCGGTGCTTCACGCTGGCCGGCCAGGAAGGCAGAGCTGGGGCAGTGGTTGAGGCGGGAGCGGCTGGAGCAGGTGGCCACAGGAACAGCCCCTGGCCATGCAGGTGGAGCAGGAGCGCCGGGAATTTCACAGGGTGCTCAGGTGAGGCCCACGGGGCCGGGTCACAGTGGGGCACTGCTTACCATTCCTGCTGCCCCGAGGTTTTGGGACAGAGCAGTGACACCCATCAGCCTCCAAAACCCTCTCGGCGCTCGGGCACAGCCTCCCAGGAGGTCCCGGACCAGGCTCTGGGGATAATTTGGGCGCTCCTGGGCGCGTTCCCAACAAAGGGCAGTGCTCCGGGAGAGCGTTCGGCACATCCCGGGGGATCAGCCCGGGGCTGCTGGAGCCCGAGTGCTGCGGGCAAGGACGGCAGGAAGAAGCCGGGCCCCGCTCAGGCGGCGCTGCCCGAGGAACGTCTCCTCCTGCAGGAGCTCGGGAGCCTCTGCCGGTGCCGGCCCTGCGGCCGTCGGGGGGCAGCGGCTGGGAGGGGCCGGGATAGAGGGACCGGGACCCCAGTGGGGAGCCCCGAGGGTGGAGGGCCCGAAACAGCCGAGGGGAGACCCCGGCAGGGCGGGGGAGCAGAGACCCTGGGCTGGGCTCTGCGGAAAGGAGGGACCGGCACGGTGGTCCCAGAGCACGGGGAAGGGGCCCAGCTGCCATGGCGCTGCGAGTGCCGGGACTGTCACGGCGTGTCTGAACCGACTGTGAGAGCGTGTCCCAAGCCACTGTCGCCATGTGTCGGGACAGCCCGTGGCCAGGGTGACGCCCCCACAGCTTTGGGCACTCGGAATGGGCGGGGCAGGGGCGGGGCAGAGCCCTGTCCATTCCCCGTGCCCTGTGCAGGTGAGGAGGGCAGGGATGGAGCAGCTTTGGGGACACCTGGAATCGATACAAGGTCATTCCCCAGAGCCACACCATGACTGTGGGCAGAGCCCCGGCTCAACATTTCCACACTTTTCCCTCCGGTCTGGTGGCTGCAGCCAGAACCCAAATATTCTTTCCATGAGGTTCCAAAGGGCTGCAGGTTTTGTTCAGGAAGGAGGGTCCCGGTCAGGTTGTTGAGCAGATGGGTGTGGGATTTGCAGAACTTCTGGGGCTCTCTCAGCCCCTTGCTGAGAGGGACAAAATGATCAATTGCTGCATTTCCGGACTGCTTCCCTCACAGCTGCCCCTGCAGGGGGGTTTGCAGCCAGCCCTGCTCTGAAAACCATCCAAGGCCCTCGCAGAGCCACTGCTTGGGCTCCCATTGGCTTTTGTGCTTCTTGCAGGGCCCAGCAAACCACAGCCAGGCCTTTTCCTGCCACAGAATTGTCACCTTTGCAGCAGCTCTCAAGCTGCCAGAATCAAAGCCAAGGGGGCGGGGGGAGCCTCAGGTCGTGGCTGCCACCTGGGGCTGGCCAGAGCAGGGCTGGCCAATGCCCATCCCTGTGCACTGGGGCTGGGCCATGGCTGGGCCCCGCACTTGGATGGCCACTGGCTTCAAGGAGGAGGAGTTGGGGAGCTCCTTCCTGCCTGGGGCTCCATTCCCGAGCTGCTCTTGCCGGCTCACATCCTGCAGGGGATGAGCGAGAATGGAGAAGTCTGAAACCCTCCTGGAGCTGCCATTCCCTAGGACAGGACCCCCTGGCTGTGCCCCCCAGGAGAGAACCCGCCCCCCCATTTCACAGTCACTGCCCATCGCTGGGTCCCCCTTTCCCCTGGGAACTAAACCATGGCGTCCTCATTCCTTATGTTCCCCCTCCCGTGCAGCCCCATCTCAGGATTGCCATTTCACCAGGATCTCCGTGGCCCCAGAGCCCCATTCCCAAGGAACCCTCTCCACAAATTCCATCCCCTACAACGCCCCTTCCCCCAGGACCTGGATTCTCTCAGGACCCCTCATTCCCACAGGACCCTCCATTCCCCCTGCACTCCATCCCTGGCACACCCATCCCATCACCCCAAATCCCTGGAGCCCACGCTCTCCTGGGACTCCCTGCACTGAGTCCCCCGAGCCCTGGGGTCCCCCATTCCCATGGCACCCCTCTCCTGAGTGACTCCCCCTCCTCAGGACTCCCATTGCCCTGGATGCCCATCCCTGGTTCCCCAAACCCCCTGAGCCCCCCACTCCTGAGAACCCCCTGTCCCACCTTGTGCCACCCAGCTTTGTCCCCAGCCTGCCCACAGCCTGTGGTCACTCTGCCACCAGCAAAGGCCACAGCCATGTTGGGGAGGCGGCCTGATGTCACTTCCTTCCCCATTCTTTGGAAGAGCCACCACCCAGGGGACCGGTGGCCACAGCAGCGAGTGACAGCCAGCCTGGATGGCCAGGGACATGGAGATGGCCGGGAAGGTGACGCTGCTCCTGTGGGGTGAGTGCCCCGGGCACGGGCCTGACACCCCGGGGATGGGCCCTGGTGAGGCAGAGACCAGTGTGGAAGGGGCACAGGGGGCTGTGGGGTCCCCTGAGGTCCCCAAGGCCAGCAGAGCCAGTGCATGGGGTGACCAGGGTCATGGGCTGGCAATGGGGACAGGAGAAGGGGGACAGGACTGGAGGGGCCAGAATGTGGGGAGAGGAATTATGGGGCTGGTGCGGCTGTGAGGACAGGGACAGGGAAACAGGGATGCAGTGACAGGGACAAGGGGACAAGCACCATGCAGATGGACCATGGGGACAGAGGCTGTGGGACTGGGGGGGTGACCCGTGCCAGAACGGGCTCCCCATGTCTGGGGTGTCCTTAGTGTCCCCATGTCCTGCCTGAGATGGGGTGGCTGCAGTTCCCCGATCTCCGAGACATCTGTGCCACACCACTGTCCCCATGGGGACAGTTCAGGGACAGCCCCCACACCCTGTGCCCCCATACCTGTCTCCATGGGGCCACCCCACCCAGCCCTGTCCCTTCTCCCTTCCAGCCCAGACCCTCGGCCTCGCTGGTGAGTCCTCAGGGGATGCCATGTCCCCACCCTGCTGTCCCCAGCCCCGTGGTGGCTCTGGCAGGCTGGTGTCCCCTGTCACCCGCAGGTGCCCAGACCACCCAGCTCCTGGTGGAGCCCCCCTGGAGGCCGGCGGTGCTGTGGGACCGGGTGACACTGACCTGTCAGGGCTCGGGGACTGCCAGTGACACCACCTGGTACAAGGATGGGCGGAGCTGGTGGCCGAACGGACCTGAAAATGTCAGTGTCACCTATTCTGGCACCTACCGCTGTTACAGACCTGGCAGTGGGCTCAGCCCCCCTGTGATAGTCTCAAATGGTGAGGGGGCTTTGGGTGTCCTCAGCGTGGCACCTGTGGGACCCCGAGGGCTCTGGGTGGGCCCTGCTCCATGGGTCACCTCCTGGAGTGACCAGAGCTCGTCCCCTGCACACAGGGACATCCCAGAGCATTCCAGTGCAGGGGGACCCTGTTTGTGGAATTGGGGACCCCTGGTGCTCTGGCTGTGACCCAATGGTGGGTCCCCATGAAAATGGGACCCCTGTGGTGTGACAGGACCCCTCTGTCCCCCAGACTGGCTGGTGCTACCGGTGCCGGTGCAGATGCAGCAGTAGCGGGGGACACGGTGACACTGCGCTGCTGATGGCGGCAGGGCCTGTCAGTCACCGAGGTGCGATTCTACCGTGGGAATGAGGAGGTGAGGATGTCCCTCAATGGCACCGAGCTGTCCCTGTCCCCTCTGCAGCTGAGCCACAGTGGCCACTACCTCTGCCGGGGCTGGGTGTCCTCTGACGTATCATCAGAGTTGCAGGAGTCGGCGCCCGTGACAGTGACAGTGCACGG
This sequence comes from Chamaea fasciata, assembly GCF_029207755.1. Classification (NCBI taxonomy): domain Eukaryota; kingdom Metazoa; phylum Chordata; class Aves; order Passeriformes; family Sylviidae; genus Chamaea; species Chamaea fasciata. The sequence goes on along the minus strand of NW_027094116.1, from coordinate 462,755 downwards.
TGAGCCTCACCCCCACAGCCTCCCCGGGTCCCCTGGTTGGGGACACTCAGCCCCGTCTGGGGACCCCCAGCCCTGCCTGCAGTCCCCCATTACTGCCCAGACCCCCCATCCCTGCCGCGGGTCCCTCATCCATCCCCGGGTCTCTCACAGGGCTGTCAGATCAGTGGTGGCCACACTTGTATCAGCAGGTTCCGAGCACTCAGAACCAGCGCTGGCGGAGGCAGCCATGCGCCGCGCACCGCGCTTTTCCAGGGCCAGGTGCCTCTGGCAGCAGGGGCGGCCCGGCGGTGCAGAGGAGCCGTGGGGGCCGCCGTGGGTAGCGGTGAGCGGGGAGCGGGTTGCGGCGAACGGGGACCCGGCACAGGAACTCCCGGCAGTCACCAACCCAGCGGAACTGACCCAGTGGGATGGGATTCACCAGACCACAGGAGAGTTGTTTATTTGCTTTTGTTTTCCAGGGAGAAAGTATGGTCTGTTTTTCTCTTTTTTTCCTCTCCTTTCCTTTCTTTCCTTTTTTCCCCTTTCCTTCTCCTTCTGACTGATTGGGAAGGTGGGCCTTGTCAGGTGAGCCTGTAGTTGGCTGGTTGGGAAGGCGGGCCTTGTTCAGAGGGCCTGTGATTGGCTGGTTGGGAAGGCAGGTTTTGTTGGGAAGTGCTGTGGTTGGCTAGTTGGGAAGGTGAGTCTTCTGGAGATGATTGTGATTGGCTAGTTGGGAAGGTCTGTGGTTGGCTGGTTGGGAAGGTGGGTCTTGTGGAGAAGATTGTGATTGGCTGATTGGGAAGGCCTGTGGTTGGCTGGTTGGGAAGGTGTGTTTTTTCAGGAGACCTGTGACTGGCTGTCAGAAGAGGACTGGGAGCAAATAGAGAATCCCCAAGGAGAAAAGAAGGAATTGAAGAGATATCAACACACATACCCCCCAAACAGTCCCCTGGGCAGTAGGCAAACCCAGTGGAGATGTAACCTGAACACCAGGAGTGAAAATAAGGTGTTGGGGCTTGGTTTCTTTTTCTTTCATTTTCTTTCCTTGTTACCTGTGAGACTTTTTCTCCCACTGAGTTGCTAAGAAGCACTGATGGCTGTGTGCTTGAGATGGCAGGAATGGGAAAACTCTCGGCAGGGATGGGAAACTCTCATTCACTCGATCTGTGCCTTTGGATGGTGACGGTGGAGCGGCTGCTTGGGGAAAGGAATTCACTGCTGCTGCAGATGCCCGGCTCAGTCCTGTTTCTTCTGGTGTGGGGTGAGCCTCTGCTCCTGGGCCCAGCCATGGAACTGGGATCTTGTTATTGCCTGCCTCACTAAAAGTAGGGCCTGTCGCTGTGCTGGGAGCAGGGTCACTGTTGTCCCTCCTCCTGCTGTTTCTTCAGCACTGCTCTGAGTCTTTTCACTACTCTGTAGCCCACAACCCCTGCCTGCTGAGACATCCTGCATCTTCAGCCACAGCTTGGGAGTTCCTGATCCATCCCTTCCATTCCTTCAGCCTCAGCTCTGGAGTTTTTGATCTATCCCTTCTATCCCTTCCCGTCTTCAGCCTCAGCTCCAGAGTTTCTGATCTATCCCTTCCATCCCTTCCCATCTGGGACAGAGCCACCATGACTGTGCACTCCCTGAGCCCGCCCCACAGCGCCCCCTGCAGCCGCGGAGGGATCACCGCACCTGCCCCGCCCACCGGAAGCCACCAGCGCCCCTGCTGGCTGTGCCTGGAACTGCACCAAAAGGGAAAGTGCCGCGCTCAGGGAAGCTGTTACGGGCTTCCTGGTTCTGTTTATTATTAATGCTGTGGTTGTTGCTGGTTGTTTGCCTTGTTATACATACTAGTAAAGATCTGTTATCCCTATCCCCATATCTTTGCCTGAGAGCTCCTTAATTTTTCATAATTATAATAACTAGGAGGGAGGAGGTTTGCATTCCCCATTCCAAGGGACGCCCTGCTCTCCCCAGAAGACAGGTGTCTTTCAAACTAAGACATACTGGCAGCCAAAAATTGACGAATTCTGTTCCTAAAGCCTGACAGAGCTGAGCAAAGAAAAACATTTGTGTCCGTTTAACCAAAAAAGCTGCATTTTTGTTCCAGGAGCAGGAAACCAGGTCCTGTGCTGTGGCCCTGGTTGGTGCCTGAGATGTTTTGGTTTCCTGAAATTCCTTTCCCAGGGAATTTTCTGTAAACAGGAGACATCTTTTGGTATGGGCAAATTGTTTGCGTTTCTTTCCCTAGGAGGGACTTCTTCTTGGCGTCCCTCTACTCTGACCAATGTGATTGAGGAGGTTTGTCTTTGTTTCATGAATCCAATTGGTCTGCATAGAATAGCATAAGAAGGGAGACACATCCCAAGAATAAAGGAGTAATTTTCGGCCTTCTCAAGTCAGAGTCTTTGTGTTCTGGTGCACAACAGCGTCACTGTGCTCCTTTGGAAATGGGATGGGCAATGGTAAGCCACGTAGTGTACTGGGAACATTGGGAAGCGGATTGCAGGGCCACGGGGAGCATGGGGGTTGAGAGGACTCAATCTGATTTTCATTTCTGTCTCAACACACGCTATACATGAGCAAATAAAAGCAGTTAACCGTGACACAAAAGCAGCGATTTTGCTTTGGGTCTCTTGGGGGGATCAGGGGCTTGCTTGGAGGTTCAGCTTGGTCCTCCTCTCTGCCTCGACTTTTCCTCCCGGTGGTCCTTCTCTGTCTGCAGCTGTTCTTCCCTGCTTTGCTGCTTCTACGAGGCAGCTCATTCCTGCGACGACCTGGTGCTCTACCGCTTCCCCAACCTGGTGCTCCTCTGCTTCCCCAACACGGTGCTCCACAGCTTCCCCAGCGGAGCAGAGGCTGCCTGCACACACCTGCCATCTCTGCCATTTTGCCCGTGTTCCCCGCAGCAACGAGCCTGCTGCACCCCAGAACCTGCCCGTAGCAGCCAGCCCAAAGCCACCCGTGCCACGGCACTAGCCCACAGCCAGCACACAGCCATGACTCAGCGTTGCCAGAGACATGCAGGTTCCGCCACTTGGAAATCCCACCCAGCCACTGACAAAAGCCACGAGGGCTCACCACACACACACTCCATCTGCCGAGCTGATGCCAAAAGTGCGCCCGGGGTTCTTGTGGTAATGCTGTCCCTGTCTTCTGTTTCTCTCTCTGTCTCTTTCCCTCTCTATTCTCTCTTCTATCCCCCTCCCATAAGAACACTTAGCCTCATTTATCAATAAACAGTTCTCAGATGTAATATTGCCGCATTTGTGCTTCATTTTAATCTGAGAAATTGATCAGAAAGAATCCGCCCCGACTGCCCCTTTTACAGTGAGATGGGACAGGGAGAGTGGGAGGGGGAATGTGGAACCCCTGGGTGTGCTGCCAGCACTGTGGGGAGAGAATGGGGAAGCCACTGAGGGTACTTGGAGCATTCGGATGGGGGTTGGGGAGGGGATGGGGGAGCCCCTGGGGGCACTGGGAGAGGAAATGAGGAGCACAGGGTGCCCTGTGTAGCCTCCCCCTGACCCATGACCACCTCCCTTGGAAGGATGGGCAACCACAGGAGCCATGGAGGGAGCACCTCCAGTGTCACCCAGTGCCTCCCGCTTCCCAGAGTGTCACAATGGTTGTTGTAGAGTGTCATAGATGTCACTGGGCTCCCATGATTGCCCGTGTGGCCCCTGCAGCTGCATGTAGGTCGCCTGAGGATCCTCCCTGGGGGATGCCAGGGGCTCCGGGGGGGCCCTGTGGGAAGAAGGGAGTGTGTGGAAGGGGATGAAAGGTTCTGGTGGTTTGGGTAAAAGATGCATCATGGCTGGAGCCTGCACTCACCTTTCCTGGTGCTTACTGGCATCTGCAAAGGAAAACTGAAGTGGTAACTTTGGAGTCCCAATCGGCCCCCATCCACCCACAGGAATCCTGAACGACCCCCAGGCCTTCAATTCTCCCCCAGCTCCCCCCAGTATCCCTGATGGCCCCCAGAACCCCTGAATCACCACAGTGCTCTGGACCACCTGAGATCCCAGAACCCAGAGCCTGGCAGGGAGGGGAACTTTCCAAATTCCTGCAGGATCACTGAGAGAACCCCCAACATGCCTGCAAGACCCTCCAACACCACCCCAAATCCTTGAGGACGCTGAGCAAAAGGCCTGAGCACTCAGCGCTGCCAAAGTCATTGACTGTTGGTGCCACCAATCACCCTCACATTCCAGGTGACCTCCCACCTCCCCAGGGCCCCTGTTGCCCCCATTGTCACCCACCCACGTTGTCCCACCGATGCCAGCCCACAGCTGCAACAATGAGCACGACCAAGGACAGGACGGAACAAGCAACCACTGTGGCCAATGCTGGGGACAGAGGGGGACGCATTGGGGACACTCTGAACCCCGGGGGTCCTGAACACCCCGGTGACCCCGTGTGACGCCACCTCTGCTCCAGTGTCCACGTGGTGTCACCTCCAGGGCCAGCTCGGGGCTGAGTGCCCGGAACACGCGGTGCCCGTCCTGTCCCAGCTGGTTGGTGGCCATGCACTGGTAGGTGCCCGAATGTCCCACACTGACGTCCCCAAGATCCAGGACAGGACCCCGGGCCAGCTCCTGGCCATTGTGCAGCCAGGTGAAGTTGACAGGGGCTGAGCCCACCTGCACCGAGCAGCGCAGGGTCACGGGGTCACCTGTGTGCACCTGGTGTGACAGGGGACCGGGGGTGATGGTGGCATTGGCCACGGGCACTGTGGGGACACAGACAGGGTGAGGGTGGGGGGAGGGGCTGGCAGCCAGCAAGAGGGACAGGGACACGGGGATGAGAGTTTCCTGGAGCATGCTGTGGGTGAGGCCACCCCCAGCCTGAGGGTCCCGCTTACCCAGGACGGTGACATTCAGGGGGACACTCTCAGCCACACTGTCCCCATCGCTGGCCCGGCACTGGTATTGGCCACTGTCATTGTCCCCAACATGGCGCAGCTCCAGGTGGGGGCCAGTGCCCAGCGGTGTCTCAGAGCCCCCCCGGTGCCAGGTGAAGGACCGGGGACCTGTCCCCATGGCCACCGCACAGCTCAGCACCAGGCGGTCCCCCAGTGCCACCTGTCCCCCGGGGGGCCGCACTGACACGAACACCCCCGAGACGGGGACCCCTGCAGGGAGACACAGGTAAGATGATCTTGCCATGATGGGTGGAGGACACAAGATGGGAAGGAGGGGGGATTGGAGGGGAGCACAGAGGACCCCAGGGAGAAGTGGACCCTGGGAGGTGCATTGGGATCTGGTGACCATGGAGTGACCCCATGGAAAGGTGGAGAGAGCCAGGCAGGGATGGGGGACTACACAAGAGACTGAGGAGACTCAGGGAATGATGTGGGGTTTGGAGAGGGGTGGGTGGACCCAGGGACGGAAGTGTACCAGAGGGTTGAGCGGGGACCTTGGAAGGGGTGTGGGATGCCAGGGAGGGGTGGGGGGACAGAGAGAGGGATGAGGGATGTGAAGAGGGAACCGGGCAGTCATGGGGGAACAAGGAGGTACTTGGGAAATTTTGGGTGATGCAGGGAGGAATAAAGGCAGGGATGAAGGATGCAGGCAGTGATGGGGAAACCCTCGGAGGATGTCAGGGTTGCCTGTCCCCATTCCTGTACTCACTGCGCACTGTCACTGTCACCAGCTGCGACTCCCTCCACTCTGGCACTACAGCCCCCACCCTGCCCCTGCAGCGGTAGCGGCCGCTATGGTGCAGCTGCAGGGGGAACAGGGACAGCTCGGTCCTGTCATGGGGCCCTCCCAGATCCTTCCCTTCACGGAAGAAGTGCACGTTGGTAAGCGATTTGTCCTGGTAGCACCGGCAGCGCAGTGTAACCGTGTCCCCCTCCAGCAGCGGCCGCGCCGGCACCTGCAGCACCAGCCAGTCTGGGGGACAGAGGGGTCCTGTCACACCGGGGGCATCTGAAGAGTCCTGATGACACTTGGGGGCATCAGGGGCCACCCACTGCAAGGGAAGAGTCCCCTCAGACTGGGATGCTCTGGGATGTCCCCATGTGCAGGGGACGGGCTCTGGTCACACCAGGAGGTGACCCATAGAGCAGAGCCCACCCAGAGCCCTCGGGGACTGTGCAGGTGCCAGGCTGGAGACCCTGAAACCCCCCTCACCATTTAAGACTGTCACGGGGGGGCTGCGCCCACTGCCACGTCTGTAACAGCGGTAGGTGCCACTCTTTGTGACACTGAAGTGGCCGCGTCCCTCCTGCCGCCAGCTCCACTCATCCATGTACCAAGTGGTGGCACCGGTGGTCCCCGACCCCTGACAGGTCAGTGTCACCTGGTCCCACAGCACTGCCGGAATCCAGGGAGGCTCCACCAGGAGCTGGGTGGTCTGGGCACCTGCGGGTGACAGGGGACACCAGCCTGCCAGGGCCACCATGGGGCTGGGGACAGCAGGGTGGGGACATGGCATCCCCTGAGGACTCACCAGCGAGGCTGAGGGTCTGGGCTGGAAGGGAGAAGGGACAGGGCTGGGTGGGGTGGCACCATGGGGAGACAGGTGACGGGTCACAGGGTGTGAAGTTGTCCCTGAACTGTCCCCATGGGGACACTGGTGTGGCACAGATGTCTCGGAGATCGGGGAACTGCAGCCACCCCATCTCAGGCAGGACATGGGGACACTAAGGACACCCCAGACATGGGGAGCCCGTTCTGGCACAGGTCACTCCCCCAGTCCCACAGCCTCTGTCCCCATGGTCCATCTGCATGGTGCTTGTCCCCTTGTCCCTGTCCCTGCATCCCTGTTTCCCCGTCCCTGTCCTCACAGCCGCACCAGCCCCATAATTCCTCTCCCCACATTCTGGCCCCTCCAGTCCTGTCCCCCTTCTCCTGCCCCACCGGCATCCCACAACGCTGATTACCAAATTGCACTGGCTTTGCTGGCACTGGGGACCTCAGGGGACCCCACAGCCCCCCTGTGCCCCCTCCCCACCGGTCTCTGCCTCACCAGGGCCCATCCCCGGGGTGTCAGGCTCGTGTCCGGGGCACTCACCCCACAGGAGCAGCGCCACCTTCCCGGCCATCTCCGTGTCCCTGGCCATCCAGACTGGCGGTCGCACACTGGCAGTGGCGGCTGTCCCCTGGGTGGTGGCTCTTCGGCCAGGATGGAAGGAAGGGAGGTCAGGTCTCATCCTCATGCGTAGGTGGCACCTGGTGGGGGCAGGGTGGCCACAAACTGGGGACAGGATGTGGGCAGGCTGGGGACAAGGCTGGGTGGCACATGGTGGGACATGGGGTTCTCAGGAGTGGGGGGCTCAGGGGTTTGGGGAGCCAGGGATGGGTGTCCAGGGGAATGGGGGGTCCCAGGGATGGGGGGACTCAGGGCTGGGAGTCCCAGAAGAATGTTGGCTCCAGGGATTTGGGGTGATAGGATGGGGGTCCCAGGGATGAGGGTGCCGGGAGAATGGGGGATTATGTGGGAATGTGAGGGTCCTGGGAGAAACAAATCCATGGGTGAAGAGGGATTGTAGGGGATGGAATTTGGGGGAGACTGTTCCTTGGGAATGGGGGTCCTGGGCCATGGAGATATTGGAGAATGGCAGTCCTGGGATGGGGGTCCCAGGGAGGTTGAGGCGACTCTGGGGAAGAGGAAAAGTGGGTTCTGGGCCAGCAGGAGGAGATATGGGGGCTGTGGCGGATGGGGGTATCCAGCTTTGCCCCCCCCGCCAACACTTTCTCTCTCCTGCAACCGAAGGAAGATGCCGTTTGTGCAGAGGGAAGAGTTCTATTCTGGGGTCATCCAGGAGGGTTGTGTCCTGTTCAGGGGTTCCTTGTTCTGGGAGTGAAACATCCTGCGGGGATCCTGTCCTGCGGGGGACACATGCTGGCCAAGGGGTCCTGTCCTGGGGGATGGCAGCTCCAGGCGGGGTCCAGACTTCTCCATTCTCACTCATCCCCTGCAGGATGTGAGCCAGCAAGAGCAGCTTGGGAATGGAGCCCCAGGCAGGAAGGAGCTCCCCAACTCCTCCTCCTTGAGGCCAGTGGCCATCCAAGTGTGGGGCCCAGCCATGGCCCAGCCCCAGTGCACAGGGATGGGCGTTGGCCAGCCCTGCTCTGGCCAGCCCCAGGTGGCAGCCACGACCTGAGTCTCCCCCCGCCCCCTTGGCTTTGATTCTGGCAGCTTGAGAGCTGCTGCAAAGGTGACAATTCTGTGGCAGGGAAAGGCCTGGCTGTGGTTTGCTGGGCCCTGCAAGAAGCACAAAAGCCAATGGGAGCCCAAGCAGTGGCTCTGCGAGGGCCTTGGATGGTTTTCAGAGCAGGGCTGGCTGCAAACCCCCCTGCAGGGGCAGCTGTGAGGGAAGCAGTCCGGAAATGCAGCAATTGATCATTTTGTCCCTCTCAGCAAGGGGCTGAGAGAGCCCCAGAAGTTCTGCAGATCCCACACCCATCTGCTCAACAACCTGACCGGGACCCTCCTCCCTGAACAAAACCTGCAGCTCTTTGGAACCTCCCAGAAAGAATGTTTGTGTTCTGGATGTGGACACCAGAAGAGGGAAAAGTGTGAAAATACTGAGCAGGGGCTCCAGCCATGGATCTGGGGAACAGGGGTGTCCCAGCAGGAGCAGGGAGTGCCCAGGCAGGGGAATTCAGGGCAGGGTGGAGTGCATTTCCCAGGGAAGCAGACCCTGAGGGACACACAGGCATTTCCACGGATTCCTGTGCTCTGTTCCAAGGATGGACAGAGTTTCTCCCCTGTTGGGAGCAGAAGCCATGGGAAGTAAATCAAGTTTCAGGGTGGGAAGGAGGAAAATGGGCAGAGTTCCTAAATGTGGCCCAACCAAAGCCTTCCCTGTGGGCTGGGCTGCTGCCCAGCAGGCCGGGAACAATCCCATGGACCTGCTGGACACTCAGGGAGATTCCACACTCTGTGTTATCCACAAGCAAACGCTGCTGTGGGATGCACCAATGGGCTCCTGAAGGGAACCAGAAAGTCTCGTTTCTCTGTGATGTGCTTGCGTTTTTATTGTCAGTGACTAGTTGGGAGGGCAATGATTAAAAGGATTCTATCGATCAGACCATTTTCTACATTGTTAGTTTGATTTTTGCTGAGTTTATTTTTTCTTGGGAAAAAATGTGATTTGGGAAAATATTTTTGCCTTTATTTCATGGTTGTATAATTTTGTCTCAGCCAATTGGGCATCAGGGAATTCAACCAAATTTAGCCGGGCATTTACCATCATCAGGGCAAGATTCTATCTGGTGGCCCCTTAAGTTTGGGCAGCGCAGAGATCACAGGGCCCCACTGGGGCCGGAGGGAATGCTCATGGCCCCCCCAGAGCAGAGGTCCCCAGGATGTGCCACCTCTGGGACAGGAATCCCCAAGGACATGGCACCTCCAGAACGAGGAACCCTCTGGGACAAGACCCTGGGAGACGACCCAGGTGTCACCACAGCAGAGGAGCCCTTTTCCCTCAGGGCAGGACCCCTCTGGATGTGCCCCCCAGGACAGAACCCACGGCCTCAGCTCAGCATAAACGGCCTCTTCCTTCTGCTGCAGGAAAGAGAAAGTGAAAATCTTTCATCCCCCACAGCCCCTGAACACTGCCTGCACCCTCCAGCCCCCTTGGCCCCTTCCTGGGATCCCCCCACCGTTACCTGCTCAGGTGTTCCCTGGGATGGCTGAGCCAGGAAATGGGGGGATGGGAAAAGCCCAGGGGTGTGTGGGGCACAGACCCAGAGCCTCCACCCTGGGGTGCCCCCCTGGCCATGAGCACACTGTGGGGGCTGTGCTGGGCTCTGAGTCACCCCAAAATCTGAGGCACCCAGGGCAGGAGCTGAGACCCCCGTGCCCACCCAGCCACTGCCCATCCCTGGGACCCCCATTCCCCTGGGAATCCAACCATGGGACCCCCATTCCCTTGGTCTCTGCTCCCTGGGACCCCCATCGCAGGACTCCCATTGCACAGGACTACCATTGCCTTGATCCCATCCCATGGAATGCTTCTCCTTCCTCTCAGAACCCCAATTCCCAGGGACCCCCTTTTCTCCCCTGGACCCCCAACCCTGGGACCCATATTCCATGACCCAAAACCCCTGGGGAAACCGTTTCCTGCAGGACCCCCATCCGTGAATCCCCCGAGACATGGAGACCCCAATTCCCCTGGACCCCCATTCTCCTGGACACCCGGCCTTGGTTCCCCACATCCCCTGAGGCCCCCACTACTGGGAACACCATCCCCCACTGAGCCCCCAGACTATCCCATAATGTCCCCAGCCTGTCCCCTGCTGTGTCTCCACCCATCCCCCACCCTGCCCCCACCAAGGGCCACCTACACGTGGGGACGAGGTGTGGCCTTTCTTCCTTCCTCTTCATCCGAAGAGCCGCCACCCAGGGGACCGGTGGCCACAGCAGCGAGTGACAGCCAGTGCACATGGCCGGGGACACGGGGATGGCCGGGAAGGTGGCGCTGCTTCTGTGGGGTGAGTGCCCAGGCACGGGCCTGACACCCCGGGGATGGGCCCTGGTGAGGCAGAGACCGGTGGGGAGGGGGCACAGGGGGGCAGTGGGGTCCCCTGAGCTCCTCAAGGCCGGGACAAAGGAACCAGGATGCAGGGACAGGGACAAGGGTCACGCCCGTACCATGCAGATGGGCCAGAGGGACTGGTGCCATGGGAAAGGGATCACAGACGTGGGGCCATGGGGGTGTGGCTGTAGGGACAGGTGCTGTGAGGATTGCGGTGGTGAGCTGTGCAAGCATGGGGGGTCCACAGTGTCCCCATGTCCTGCCTCAGCCCAGGATGACTGAGGTGTCTCTGTCAGCAAAACCTCTGTGCGGCACCAGTGTTACCCTTGGGGAGAGTTTGGGGACAGACATCACACCATGTCCCCCCAAATGGTGCTGTCCCTCCAGTGCCACCACCACCCTAATCCCTTCCCTTCTCCCTTCCAGCCCCCACCCTCGGCCTCGCTGGTGAGTCCTTGGCAGATGCCATGTCCCCACCCCACTGTCCCCAGCCCCGTGGTGACCCTGGCAGGCTGGTGTCCCCGGCAGGCTGGGGTCCCCTGTCACCTGCAGGTGCCTAGACCACCCAGCTCCGGGTGGAGCCCCCCTGGAGGCCGGCGGTGCTGTGGGACCGGGTGACACTGACCTGCGAGGGCTCGGGGACTGCTGGTGCCACCACCTGGTACAAGGACAGGCAGCGCTGGTGGCAGGAGGTCCGGGAGAAGTTCGTTGTCACTGAGAGTGGCACCTACACATGTGACAGACCCGGCAGTGGGCTCAGCCCCCCCATGATGGTCTTAAATGGTGAGGGGGGATCTTAAATGATATGGGTTCTTCCCTGAGAGGTCTGGGGGGCTCACTTACAAGGATTGCCTCACACCTGTCGTGTGGCAAGAGCCTGTCCCCTGCACTCAGGGACATCCCATTGTATCCCAGGGTGATGGGACCCCCATGGTTACACGTGTGCCGTGGGGTTGCTCCTGGTGCCCCTGAGATCCTCCCATGCCATGGAGACTCCTCCCAGATGTCCCCGGTGCCATGGGTGCCCACCTTGGACCTGTCTGGTGCATCTCAGTTCAATGGGACTCTCCTGTCCCACAGACCAGCTGGTGCTGCAGGTGCCAACACAGACACTGCTGGAGGGGGACACGGTGACACTGCGCTGCCGGGTCAGGCCAGACATATCGGTCAGCAGGGTGCAGTTTTACAAGGACAAGAAGGATCTGGGGATGTTCCTGAGGGGGACCGAGCTGTCCCTGTCCCCTCTCCAGCAGAACCACAGTGGCCGCTACCACTGTGAGGGTTTAGAGAGCGTGTGGCCATTATCGTCATCTCCAGTGACAGTGGCAGTACACGGTGAGCGCACCCACGGCTGGAATTCCAGTATCCTGAAACCTCCAAAGCCACTGGGTGACCGCCTGGTGCTGAGCTGTGCGGTGGCTGCAGGGACAGGTCCCCGGTCCTTCACCTGGCACCGGGGGGACTTGGGGACACCGCTGGGCACCGGCCCCTGCCTGGAGCTGCAGCATGTTGAGGACAATGTCAGCGGCCAATACCAGTGCCGGGTCAGTGATGGAGACAGTGTGGCCGAGAGTGTCCCCCTGAATGTCACCGTCCTTGGTGAGTGTGACCCTCAGGCTGGGGGTGGCCTCACCCACAGCACTCTCCAGAAAACTCTCATCCCTGTGTCCCTGTCCCTCTTGCTGGCTGCCAGCCATTCCCCCATCCTCAGACCCATCTCTGTGTCCCCGCAGTGCCCGTGGCCAATGCCACCATCACCCCGGTCCCCTGACACACCAGGTGCACGCAGGTGACCCCGTGACCCTGTGCTGCTTAGTGCAGGTGGGCTCAGCTCCTGTCAACTTCACCTGGCTGCACGACGGGCAGGATGTGGCCCGGGGTCCCATCCTGGAGCTTGGGAACGTCAGTGTGGGACATTCGGGCACCTACCAGTGTGTGGCCACCAACCAGCTGGGACAGGACGGGCACCGCGTGTTCCGGGCACTCAGCGCTGAGCTGGCCCTGGAGGTGACACCACGTGGACATTGGAGCAGAGGTGGGGTCACATAGGGTCATTGGGATTGCAGGACCCCCAAAATGACAGGTGACCCCACTGTGTCCCTTCTGTCCCCAGTAGTGGCCACAGGGGTTGGCGTGTCCCTCCTGTTCCTGGTCCTGCTCGTGGGTGCAGCTGCGGGCTGGCACCGGTGGAGCAACATGGGTGGGTGACAATGGGGGCAACGGGGGCCCTGGGGAGGTGGGAGGCCACCTGGAATGTGGGGGTGATGGGTGACACCCACAGCTCCTGGTTTGGGCAGTGCTGAGTGCTCAGGGTCCTCAAGGATTTTGGGTGTTGTTGGAGGGTCTTGCAGGGATGTTGGGGGTTCTCTCAGGGATCCTGGGGGAATTTGGAGGGTCTCCCTCCCTGCCAGGATTGGCTTCTTGGCACTCACGAGGTCCAGAGCACTTGGGTGGTTCAGGGGTTCTGAGGGGCATCAGGGATGCTCAGGGGTTCTGGGAGAATCTGAGGGCCCAGTAGGGTGCCAGGATTTCTGAGGGGGCCTTGGGGATCCCGCAGTTACCTTTCCCCTCTTTCCTTTCTAGAGTCCAGGAAGCAGCAGGAAAGGTGAGTGTGGGCTCAAACCACACTGTCCCCTTTTACCCCAACCCCAAGACCTCCCATTCCCCCCCACACATCCCCTTTATCCCCGCAGGGTCCCCCCGGATCCCCCGGCCCCCTCAGAGGAGGGGGAGGTGCTGTACACCCACGTCGTGAGCACCAGGCAGACGGGGGGTGAGTACAGGGTGGGACACACACACTGGGACACGTCACCCAAGAGTGTCACCCCCACCCAGATCCCACAGCCAGTGTCTCTCGCAGCGTCCCCCCGTGCCACCGCGCTCCAGGATCCCCAGGTGACCTACGCGGAGCTGCGGGGACCCCATGGGCGACAGCGGGAACTCAGTGACACCTACGGGAATGTGCTGTGACACTCGGGGCTCCAGTGGGCACTGGGGGGCTCTGGGGGAACTGGGGGGCAGTGGGGGACCCCACCCATGGGCAGTCACACATGTGTCCCTGCTCCTGCTCCCATGGGTGCTCAACATTCACGGGTAGATGAGCACAAGGGGGGGGTCACGTGTGAGGCTGCACAGGGCACCCAGAACTCCCCATGCCCCCAGAATCTCCAAGGGCTTCCCCACCCTCCTTCCACTACCACAACTGCCTTCCCATTCCACATCCAAGTGCTCCCAGCGCCCTCAGTGTCTTCCCCATTCTCTCCTCACTGTGCTCCCAGTACCCTCAGGGGCTCCCTATTTCCCCTCCCAGTGCCTCTCCATTGCTCCCAGTAGATCCGGGTGTTCTCCATTCTGTCTCCCAGTACCCCTGTGCTCCCACTGGCTCTGCAATCCCCCTCTCAGCACTCTGAGAACACCCATGGACTCGTTTCCCTGTTATTTGGCCCAAAATGCAGCTTTTGGTTCAACTGGCAGAAATGGTGTTTCTTTGTTGAGCTCTGTCGGGCTTTAGGAATGGGATTCTCCAGTTCTGGGCTGACACTGGAACCAGGGGCTGCTGCCCCTCCCCCTGCCAGTGGAGGCACAAAAGGCAAATGTCCCAAAGGGCTGACAGAAAACAATTTCCTGCAAACAGCAATGAGAGAACAAAACCAACAGCAACAAGGTTTAGAATCCCTGAGGGTCAAAAAAGGAACAATTTCCAGGGAAAGCCCCTGAAAGGGGAAAACTCGGGATCCTTCCCTCAGACAGTTTCTTCCACCAGAGGAACCTGGCAGGGCCCTGGACCTTCATTGCTCTGATGGCCAAAGCGGCTTTCAGGAGGCTCTGGATTGTCTTCTCCCCTGTCCCAAACACGTCCTCTGCTGTGTTCCGCACACGATGATGTCTCAAAGGCCCTGTGGGTGTTCCCGAGCCTCCCCCTTTTCCAAGCCAGTCAGAATGAGTGAGTCCATGGCACAGGGTGGGTCTGAGTTTCCAGTCGGTTCCAGAGCTCTGGACATCCCTCCAGGTCAAGGCAAACTGTGACCTGCCCTCTGCTGCCAAAAAGATGTATCCTGCTGTAAAGGTGTCTGCCAAGGCAGGCTGGAACCTGCCTTGGAATGGAAAATTTGACCACCTTCCCTCCAAAGTATTATCATTTTGAAGTTAAGGGGCTTCCAGAAACAGACATGGGAAGAGGAATAACAGTTCTTCACTAGAATATCTATAACAAGACAAACAAACAACAACACCGCCACCAACAACAAACAAAAGCACAAACCCAGTCCCAGCCCTCTCGGGGCTGCAGGCACTTCCCCTGCGGTGCAGTTCCGGGCACAGCCGGCAGGGGCGCTGGTGGCTCCCGGCCGGGCAGGGCGGGTGCGATGATTCCCCCGCGGCTGCAGGGGGCGCTGTGACGCCAGCTCGGCTGTCTCTCTCTCCATGGTTAATGGAGACTCAGCGGGCGGGAGAGAGAGAGAAGCGTCCTTCCCTCACTGACGGGGCTGGGGGGCAGCTGGGAACGGTGCCACTCTGGACGGCAATATGGGCTGCGGCAGGAACCCTCGGAGTGGCGGCTGGAACGGTGGGAGGAGGCACACCCAGGGTGGCAAAGGAAGTTTATCAAAACCTCCCAAGCTGTAGCATGAGCTACGAGGCTCGGGTGGGACACGGGTTGTTGGGTTCAAGTGTAGGAAAAGCCAAAGCAGCCACAGAAAACAGCGGAGCTGGGCAGCCACAGCCGTGCTCCCACAAACAGCTGCCGCCTGCAGCCAGGAGCCTTGTTTCTCGCAGTTTAATCAGAAAGCTGAATTTTGGGTACAATAAGAGGGAAAAGGGTCACGTGCCAGCCCAGCACTGGGCGAGGGAACGAGGAGTCCTGTGGGGTGCAGTGAAGAGGAAGAAGGGACTGCTGAGGGGAACCGATGCCTCCCAGTGCTGCCGGTGTCCCCAGTGTCACAGCACACCCTCAAAGGTGTCATCAGGGTCCTGCTGTCGCTTGTAGGGTCTCGGCAGCTCCATGTTGGTCACTTGTGGATCCCGAGGAGGGGCAGGGCCTGGGGTCACTTGGGGAGGCCCTGAGAGTGACACTGGTTGTGAGGGCCTGGGTGAGCGGTGACACTGGTGGGTGACGTGTGCCTGTCCCCCCCTGTACTCACTCCCTGCCCACTCGGTGCCATCAATGTGGGGTCCCAGCACTTCCCCCTCTTCTGGGGGGGTCCTGTGGGGATAAGGGGGGTCTGAGGAGTGTCCGTGGAAGGGGGAAAGGGGAGTCCTTGCTGGAGACCCCCACTCACCTTTCCTGGGGCTTCGTGGTTGCTGCAAGGAAAAGGAGAGGGGGTGACCATGGAGACCCCGAGACCCCTGAACCTTCCTGGGACCCCAGCAGGTCCAAACAGCCACAGTACCCCCAAACTCCCACAGGACCCCAGAAAGATTTCCCTAAATCCCTGCACAGCCCTCCAAGAGCTGCCCAAACCCTCCAGGAGCTCCCAATGCCACCCCAATGTTCCTCAAAGCCTACCCAGGGATGGCCCTGGAGCCCAACCAAGACCATCGAAATTCCCCCCAGACCCCCCAGGACCTCCAGCCGACATCACTGTGGGCTCCGTTTCCCCCAGCTCAGGGGCCCTGGGTGCTGCCCTGTCTCTGCCCCCACGCTGGGGGCGTCCCCTCACTCCAGGACCCCCATCCCCCCCATTGTCACCCACCCCAGTGGTGCCACCAGTGACAGCCCCCGATGACAGCCAGGAGCAGGAGCAGGAACAGGAGGGTCCTGCCGACATTCACAGCCACTGCTGGGGACAGAGGGGGACACATTGGGGTCACATTAAACCTCGGTGATCCTGAACACCCCGGTGACCCCATGTGACCTCACCTGTGACCCAGGGTGAGCCAGGGATCACCTCCAGGGCCAGCTCAGGGCTGAGTGCCCGGAACACACGGTGCCCGTCCTGTCCCAGCTGGTTGGTGGCCACGCACTGGTAGGTGCCCGAATGGCCCACACTGACGTTCCCAAGATCCAGGATGGGACCCTGGGCCACCACCTGCCCATCACGCAGCCAGGTGAAGGTGACAGGGGCTGAGCCCACCTGCACCGAGCAGCACAGGGTCACGGGGTCACCTGCATGCACCTGGTGTGACAGGGGACCGGGGGTGATGGTGGCATTGGCCACGGGCACTGTGGGGACACAGACAGGGCTGAGGCCAGGAGGAGGGGCTGCACCCGGCCTGGGGGAATGAGGGAGTCTGTGTGGTGGCAGCTGGAGACAGAGTGTCTCCTTCAGCCAGGACAGTGACCCCATGGGGTGGAGCCATCATGTGCTGTGGGATGAGGGCATGTGATGGATGAGGGGGGAGGGATGAGGATGGGATGAGGCTGAGGTGAGGACGGGATGAGGGCAGCTGTGTCCAAGTGTGGTAATGGCTGTCACCTCGTGGGGGGCACGGAATGGCGTGGGTGGGATGTGATGGGTCTGATGAGGCAAATCAACGGGGGCATCACCCCAATGCCAAGCGACTCACTCCCCTGGAGAGTCACGCTCAGTAGGGTGAATGTGACCTGATGGGGAGTGGGACATGTGACAGGCGGCATTAGGGATCCATGGCCTGGATGTCCTGGGTGGGGACACCTGGAGCCAGATGGTCCCAGTTCCCCTGGGCTGTGACAGCCAGGGGTGGGGGCTGTGACCTGGGGTGGATTGGGGATGGTGTGGGGGGTTGGGGTGGAATGGGAATGTGTGGAATTGGGGATGCTGTGGGTGGGATCACCCTCAGCCCAAGGACAGTGAGGTTCCATGTGGGGCTCTTGGCCACACTGTCCCCATCACTGGCCCAGCACTGGTGTGGCTGTTTTCCTAGTCCCCAAAGTGCCACAGCTCCAGGTGGGGGCTGGCACCCAGCAGTGCCCCTGAGCCCCTTCGGTGCCAGGTGAAGGACAGAGGACCTGTCCCTGTGGCCACTGCACAGCTCAGCACCAGGCAGTCACCCAGTGCCACCTGTCCCCCAGGGGGCTGCACTCCCCCCGAGATTTGGACACCTGCGGGTGGACACACGAGGGATTGGGGACATGGGATGAGGAGTGGGGGACACCAGGGAGCAGTGAAGGACTTAGGGAGGGGGAGGATCAGAGAGGGATGGGGGGATCCCTGTGAGGAAGAAGGGGGCCCAGAGATGGGAGAGAGGCTTGAAAAAGGCTGGAAGGGACCCCAGGGCAGGGTGAGAGATTCAGCCAGGAGACACATAGAGAGGGTTGAAGGGAACCACAGGGAAGGTTTTGGGGACCCAGACAGGGATAGTGGGACCTGTGGACAATGGAAGGGCCTTGGAGAGGGAGAGGTGCAGCTGGGGCGGGTCAGGGGACCTGGTGAGGGATGCAGGCAGCAGGGAAGGTGATGGGAGGACGCAGGGAGAGCCCAGGGAAGGCAGGGCAACACACAGAGAGTTGAGCAAGGATGGGAGACCTGGGATGGCTGTGGGGGCTCCCCGTGCCCATCCCCACACTCACTGTGCACCGTGACGTGGAGCCGGGCGCTGCTCTTCCGCACAGTCCCCTCCTCGGAGTGCACCTGGCAGCTGTAATTCCCCGAGTTGGAGACCCCCACGGCGGGCACCAGGAGCTGCGGGGACACCTGTGGGCCCCCCACCAACTGCCCGTCCCGGTAGAAGAGGTGCAGGAGGGGGGCTGGGGGCCGCAGGGGGTTGGGGGTGCTGAGGCAGCTGAGATTGAGGGGGGACCCCTCGATGGGCTCCGGGGGACCCTCCAGCACCGGCACCGTGAAGAGCTCTGGGAAGGAGAGGAGAGGTGAGGGCTGTGACTCTGAGTCCCCTGGGAAGTGACTTTGGGGGTGTCAGGATATTGGAGTTCCAGCAGTGGGGGTGCTCACCGTGCACTGTCACTGTCACTGGTGTTGACAGTGACAGCCCGAAGCTCACGAAGGCCACACAGTGGTAGCGGCCACTGTGGTTCAGCTGCAGGGGGGACAGGGACAGCTCGGTCCCAGTGAGGAACCCTCCAGGATCCTTCCCGTCCTGGTAAAACCGCACCCTGCTGAACGACATGTCCTGCCTGACCCGGCAGCGCAGTTTCACCGTGTCTCCCTCCAGCAGTGTCTGTGCTGGCACCTGCAGCACCAGCCGGTCTGTGGGACAGGAGAGTCCCTTCAAACTGAGTGGCACGGGACCTCTCCAAGTTGGGTGCCCATGGCACCGCGGACATCTGGGTGGAGTCTCCATTGCGCAGGAGGATCCCAGGAACACCAGGAGACGCTCCGTGGCACAGGTGTCACCACGGGGGCCCCATCACACTGGGATGCATTGGGATGACCCTGAGTGCAGGGGACAGGCTCTAGCCACATGAGCGGTGTAAGGCGACACTTGGAGTGGAGCCCACGCAGACCCAACAAGAGGCCACCCTGATCATTTAAGATCCCCCCTCACCATTCATGACTCTCAAGGCAGGGCTGGACCCACTGCCAGGTCTGTCACATGTGTAGGTGCCACTCTCGGTGACAGTGAAGCGGTCGCTTCTGTTCTGGCCCCAACGCTGCCCGTCCTTGTACCAGGTGGTGTCACCGGTGGTCCCCGAGCCCTGGCAGGTCAGTGTTACCTGGTCCCACAGCACCGCCGGCCTCCAGGGAGGCTCCACCAGGAGCTGGGTGGTCTGGGCACCTGCAGGTGACAGGGGACACCAGCCTGCCAGGGCCATTGCATGGGGCTGGGGACAGTGGGGTGGGGACATGGCATCCCCTGGGGACTCACCAGCGAGGCCGAGGGTGTGGGCTAGAAGGGAGAAGGGACAGGGTTGGGTGGGGACAGCAGCACCTGGGGGACATGGTGTGGTGTCTGTCCCCAGACTGCCTGCAGTGGGAACACTGGTGTAGCACAGAGGTCTTGAGGACAGGGACACCTCGGTCACCCTGGGCTGAGGCAGGACATGGGGACACTGTGGACACCCCATTCTCCTACAGGTCACCACCACCATCCTCACAGCCCTGGTCCCATCAGCAACATCCCCATGGCCCGTCATCCCATTCTAATGGAACTCATCCCCACAGCCCATCTGCATGGTACATGGCTCTTGTCCCTGTCCCTGCATCCCTGTGCCCCTGTCCCTGTCCCGACAACTGCTACAGCCCCAAGGTTCCTTTGCCACATCCTTGTCCCCACATTTCTATCCCCCTGTTTCTGTCCTCACATCCCAGTTCCCCTGTTCTTCTCCCCCTTTTCCTGTCCGCACAGCCACCCAACTCCTCTGCTCACACTGGGGTCCGTGCCCATGCACTGGCTCTGCTGGCCTTGAGGACCTCAGGGGACATCCCAGCCCCCCTGTGCCCCCTCCCCACCGGTCTCTGCCTCACCAGGGCCCATCCCCGGGGTGTCAGGCCCGTGCCCGGGGCACTCACCCCACAGGAGCAGCGCCACCTTCCCGGCCATCCCCGTGTCCCTGGCCATGTGCACTGGCTGTCACTCGCTGCTGTGGCCACCGGTCCCCTGGGTGGCGGCTCTTCGGATGAAGAGGAAGGAAGAAAGGTCACACCTCGTCCCCATGTGTAGGTGGCCCTTGCTGGGGGCAGGGTGGAGACACAGCAGGGGACAGGCTGGGGACATTATGGGATAGCCTGGGGGCTCAGTGGGGGATGGTGTTCCCAGGAGTGGGGGCCTCAGGGGATGTGAGGAACCAAGGAGGGGTGTCCAGGAGAATGGGGGTCCAGGGGAATTGGGGTCTCCATGTCTCGGGGGATTCAGAGATGGGGGTCCTGCAGGAAAATGTTTCCCCAGGGGTTTTGGGTCATGGAATATGGGTCTCAGGGTTGGGGGTCCAGGGGAGAAAAGGGGACCCTTGGAAATTTGGGTTCTATGGGAACAAGCAGCCCATGGGATGGGATCAAGGCAGTGGTGGTCCTGGGCAATGGGAGTCCTGGAAGGGGGGTCCCAGGGAGCAGAGACCAAGGGAATGGGGGTGCCATGGTTGGGTTCCCAGGGGAATGGGGGTCCCAGGGATGGGCAGTGGCTGGGTGGGCACGGGGGTCTCAGCTCCTGCCCTGGGTGCCTCAGATTTCGGGGTGACTCAGAGCCCAGCACAGCCCCCACAGTGTGCTCATGGCCAGGGGGGCACCCCAGGGTGGAGGCTCTGGGTCTGTGCCCCACACACCCCTGGGCTTTTCCCATCCCCCCATTTCCTGGCTCAGCCATCCCAGGGAACACCTGAGCAGGTAACGGTGGGGGGATCCCAGGAAGGGGCCAAGGGGGCTGGGGGGTGCAGGCAGTGTTTGGGGGCTGTGGGGGATGAAAGATTTTCACTTTCTCTTTCCTGCAGTAGAAGGAAGAGGCCGTTTATGCTGAGCTGAGGCCGTGGGTTCTGTCCTGGGGGGCACATCCAGAGGGGTCCTGCCCTGAGGGAAAAGGGCTCCTCTGCTGTGGTGACACCTGGGGCGTCTCCCAGGGTCTTGTCCCAGAGGGTTCCTCGTTCTGGGGGTGCCACGTCCTTGGGGATTCCTGTCCCAGAGGTGGCACATCCTGGGGGGGCACTGAGCATTCCCGCTGTCCCCAGTGGGTCCCAGTGATCTATGCGCTGCCCAAACTTAAGGGGCCACCAGATAGAATCTTGCCCTGATGATGGTAAATGCCTGGCTAAATTTGGTCGAATTCCCTGATGCCCAATTGGCTGAGACAAAATTATACAACCATGAAATAAAGGCAAAAATATTTTCCCAAAACACATTTTTTCCCAATAAAAAATAAACTCAGCAAAAATCAAACTAACAATATAGAAAATGGTCTGGTTGATAGAATCCTTTTAATCATTGCCCTCCCAACTAGTCACTGACAATTAAAACTCAAACAAATCCCACAGAAATGAGACTTTCTGGTTCCCTTTAGGAGCCCTTTGGTGCATCCCACAGCAGCGTTTGCTTGTGGATAACATGGAGTGTGGAATCTCCCT
This sequence comes from Chamaea fasciata, assembly GCF_029207755.1. Lineage (NCBI taxonomy): Eukaryota > Metazoa > Chordata > Aves > Passeriformes > Sylviidae > Chamaea > Chamaea fasciata. Next base: position 441,375 of record NW_027094116.1, on the reverse strand, counting down.
GAGTGTCCAGCAGGTCCATGGGATTGTTCCCGGCCTGCTGGGCAGCAGCCCAGCCCACAGGGAAGGCTTTGGTTGGGCCACATTTAGGAACTCTGCCCATTTTCCTCCTTCCCACCCTGAAACTTGATTTACTTCCCATGGCTTCTGCTCCCAACAGGGGAGAAACTCTGTCCATCCTTGGAACAGAGCACAGGAATCCGTGGAAATGCCCGTGTGTCCCTCAGGGTCTGCTTCCCTGGGAAATGCACTCCACCCTGCCCTGAATTCCCCTGCCTGGGCACTCCCTGCTCCTGCTGGGACACCCCTGTTCCCCAGATCCACGGCTGGAGCCCCTGCTCAACATTTCCACACTTTTCCCTCTGTTGTGGTGTCCACATCCAGAACACAAACATTCTTTCTGGGAGGTTCCAAAGGGCTGCAGGTTTTGTTCAGGAAGGAGGGTCCCGGTCAGGTTGTTGAGCAGATGGGTGTGGGATCTGCAGAACTTCTGGGGCTCTCTCAGCCCCTTGCTGAGAGGGACAAAATGATCAATTGCTGCATTTCCGGACTGCTTCCCTCACAGCTGCCCCTGCAGGGGGGTTTGCAGCCAGCCCTGCTCTGAAAACCATCCAAGGCCCTCGCAGAGCCACTGCTTGGGCTCCCATTGGCTTTTGTGCTTCTTGCAGGGCCCAGGAAACCACAGCCAGGCCTTTTCCTGCCACAGAATTGTCACCTTTGCAGCAGCTCTAAAGCTGCCAGAATCAAAGCCAAGGGGGCGGGGGGAGCCTCAGGTCGTGGCTGCCACCTGGGGCTGGCCAGAGCAGGGCTGGCCAATGCCCATCCCTGTGCACTGGGGCTGGGCCATGGCTGGGCCCCACACTTGGATGGCCACTGGCTTCAAGGAGGAGGAGTTGGGGAGCTCCTTCCTGCCTGGGGCTCCATTCCTGAGCTGCTCTTACTGGCTCACATCCTGCAGGGGATCAGCAGGAATGGAAAAGTCTGGAACCCTCCTGGAGCTGCCATCCCCCAGGACAGGACCCCCTTGGACATCATGTGTCCCCCGTGGGACAGGATCCCCCCAGGACAGGACCCCCCTTGCTGTTCCCCCCAGGACAGAATTCGCCCCCCCGTGTGTCAGCCACTGCCCATCCCTGCCATCCCCCATTCCCCTGGGAACCCAACCATGGGACCCCCATTCCCTTGGTCTCTGCTCCCTGGGACCCCCATCCCAGGATTCCCATTGCACAGGACCACCATTGCCTTGATCCCATCCCATGGGCTGCTTCTTCTTCCATAACCACTCTTCCCAAGGGTCCCCTTCACCCCCAACTCTGGGACCTACATCCCATTACCCGAAATCCATGGGGACCATGATCACCCGGGACCCCCATCCCTGAATGTCCCCAGGCATGAAGACCCCAATTCCCCTGGACCCCCATTCTCCTGTACAACCATCCTTGGTTCCCCACATCCCCTGAGGCCCCCACTCCTGGGAACACCATCCCCCACTGAGCCCCCAGATTATCCCATAATGTCCCCAGCCTGTCCCCTGCTGTGTCTCCACCCATCCCCCACCAAGGGCCACCTACACGTGGGGACGAGGTGTGACCTTTCTTCCTTCCTCTTCATCCGAAGAGCCGCCACCCAGGGGACCGGTGGCCACAGCAGCGAGTGACAGCCAGTGCGCATGGCCGGGGACACGGGGATGGCCGGGAAGGTGGTGTTGCTCCTGTGGGGTGAGTGCCCCAGGCACGGGCCTGACACCCCGGGGATGGGCCCTGGTGAGGCAGAGACCGGTGGGGAGGGGGCACAGAGGGGCTGCGAGGTCCCCTGTGGTCCCCAAGGCCAGTAGAGCCAGTGCATGGGCATGGACCCCAGTGTGAGCAGAGGAGTGGGGTGGCTGTGGGGACAGGAAAAGGGGAACTGGGATGTGGGGGCAGGAGCAGGGAGATAGAGATGTGGGGACAAGGATGTGGCCAAAGGAACCTTGGGGCGGTGCAGCAGTGGGAACAGGGACAGAGGAACAGGGCTGCCGGTACAGAGAGAAGGGCCATGTACCATGCAGATGGGCTGTGAGGACAGGAGCTGTGAGGATGGTGGTGGTGACCTTTGAAAACATGGGGTGGCTGTGGTGTCCCCATTCCCGGAGTGTCCACAGTGTCCCTGTGTCTTGCCTCAGCCGAGTTGCCAGGATGTCTCTGTCCTTGAAATTTCCATGCCAAACCACTTCCCCATTGGGACAATTCTGTGATAGTCTCCACATCCCATCCCCCAGGAGCTTCTCTTGCTGGCCTGCCACCCCAACCCAGCCCTGTCCCTTCTCCCTTCCAGCCCAGACCCTCGGCCTCGCTGGTGAGTCCTCGGGCGACGCCACGTCCCCACCTCGCTGTCCTCAGCCCTGTGCTGACCCTGGCAGGCTGGTGTCCTCTGTCACCTGCAGGTGCCCAGACCACCCAGCTCCTGGTGGATCCCCCCTGGACACCGGCGGTGCTGTGGGACCGGGTGACACTGACCTGCTGGGGCTTGGGGCCCACCGGTGCCACCACCTGGTACAAGGACGGGCGGCGTTGGAGGCAGAAGGGATCTGACCGCATCCTTGTCACCGAGAGTGGCAACTACACATGTGACAGACCCGGCAGTGGGCTCAGCCCCCCCGTGTCAGTATTAAATGGTTAGTGGGGCTGTGAGGTTGGTGCCCCATGAGGGCTCAGCGTGGGCTCCTGTCCACGTGTGGCTTCATGTCCCAGTCCCCAGCACATGTGGACATGCCAGTGCATCCCACTGTACCCCTGTGCACACCAATTTGTTCCAGTGCACACCAGTTCATCCCAGGGTGATGGGTTTCCCCCTGGTATTCCTAGGGGCCTCTGGTGTAATGGGGACCCCCCGGACCCCTCTTGAGTCCCTCAGTGTGAGAACCCCCCTGCCCCACAGATCGGCTGGTGCTGCAGGTGCCAACACAGACACTGCTGGAGGGGGACACGGTGACACTGCGCTGCCGGGTCACGCAGGACATGTCGGTCACTGGGGTGCGATTTTACCACAAGGAGACGGATCTGGGGCGGCCCGTCAGTGGCACCGAGCTGTCCCTGTCCCCCCTGCAGCTGCACCACAGCGGTCGCTACCTCTGCGGGGGCTTGGTGGGCTCGGGAATGTCACAATGGCACAACTCAGCACCAGTGACAGTGACAGTGCATGGTGAGCATCCCCACAGCTGCCACCTTGATATCCCAACACTCCAACATCTTATGCCTTGACAATCCCAAAGCCACTTCCCAGTGGACTCAGAGTCACAGTCCTAACCTCCTGTCTCCTTCCCAGAGCTCTTCACGGTGCCGGTGCTGAAGGGTGCCCCCGAGCCCATCGAGGGGTCCCGCCTCCATCTCAGCTGCCTCAGCACCCCCAGACCCCTGCGGCCCCGAACCCGCCTCCTGCACCTCTTCTACCGGGATGGGCAGTTGGTGGGGGGCCCGCAGGTGTCCCCACAGCTCCTGGTGCCCGCCGTGGGGGTCTCCGACTCGGGGAATTACACCTGCCAGGTGCACTCTGAGGAGAGGAAGGTGTGGAAGAGCAGCGCCCGGCTCTGCGTCACAGTGCACAGTAAGTGCGGGGATGGGCACGGGGAGCCCCCAGAGCCTCCCTGGGTCCCCCAGCCCTGCCTGGAGACCTCTATTACTTTCTGGACACCCCATACCGGCGGTGGGTCCCCCATGCTTTCCTGGATCCTTTGCCGGGTCCCCCAGCGTGGTACCCCCATCTATCCTGTAAACTTTTTCCATGTTCCCCAATCACTGCTCTGGTCCCCCTCCATGTCCCCCCTATCCCCTCCCTGCATCCCCACACCCTCCCTGGAGTCTACCATCATCCTTCTCCAGGTGTCCCCTCCCTGAACCCCCCATCATTTCATGGCATTCATTTCTAAAGCCCCTAGCTCTGCATCCCCTTTTCCTCACTGGGAATCCTCTGCTCCTCCCAGAACATCCCCAAGTCCCTCACTGTCCCCTGGTGTCCCCCTCTCCCCTCAGGGGTCCCACTCTCAGGGGTGTCCGCGTGGGCACAGCCCCCCGGGGGACAGGTGGCACTGGGGGACCGCCTGGTGCTGAACTGCACAGTGGCCGAGGGGACAGGTCCCCGGACCTTCTCCTGGCACCGTGGGGGCTCAGGGACACCACTGGGCACCGGCCCCCACCTGGAGCTGCAGCATGTTGGGGACAATGACAGTGACCACTACCAGTGCCGGGTCAGCGATGGGGACAGCACGGCCGAGAGTGTCCCCCTGAATGTCACCGTCCTGGGTGAGTGGGACCCTCGGACTGGGGGTGATCCCACCCATGGCACCCCCAGCCCACCTTGCCAAGTTCCAGCCCTGTCTGTGTCTCTGCAGTGCCCGTGGCCAATGCCACCATCACCCCCGGTCCCCTGTCACACCAGGTGCACGCAGGTGACCCCATGACCCTGCGCTGCTCGGTGCAGGTGGGCTCAGCCCCTGTCAACTTCACCTGGCTGCACAATGGCCAGGAGGTGGCCCAGGGTCCCATCCTGGAGCTTGGGGACGTCGATGTGGGACATTCGGGCACCTACCAGTGCGTGGCCACAAACCAGCTGGGACAGGACGGGCACCGCGTGTTCCGGGCACTCAGCCCTGAGCTGGCCCTGGAGGTGACCGCTGGCTCACCCTGGGTCACAGGTGGGCTGACACAGGGTCACACGGGGGATGCAGGACTTCTGGGTTTCTCGGTGACCCCACTGTGTCCCCCTCTGTCCCCAGCAGTGGCTGCAGGGGTCGTCCGGTCCCTCCTGTTCCTGCTCCTGCTCCTGGCTGTCATCGTGGGCTGGCACCGGCGGCACCGCCTGTGTGGGTGACAATGAGGGGGAATGGGGGTCCCAGGGATTAGGATGAAGCTCCTCCAGAACACACGGACCATATGGTGTCACCAACAGCTCCTGACTTGCGTGAAGCTGAGCCCCCAGAGACCTTGACTGGGGGCCCTGGGAGATTTGGGGAGCTCCTGGAGGGTCATGCAGGGATGTTGCGGGTTCTGTCAGGGTTTTAGGGCAGTTTGGGGGCTCATGGGGTTCAAGGGTAGTTCGAGGTTTTTTAGGAGCTTCAGAGATGCTCGAGGCTCCCAGGGGCAGTCAGGGGACCCGATGTTATTCAGAGCCCGTGAGGACCCCACCAGTCACCCTCCCCTCTTCCCTTTGCAGCCCTCAGGAAGCAGCAGGAAAGGTGAGTGGGGTCTCAAGATCTGACGCCTCATTTTACCCTCACCTAAGACTCCCCCCAGCCCCACAGACACTCCCTTATCCCCACAGGGCCCCCCAGGATCCTCCGGCCCCCCCAGAGGTGGAGGATCTGCTGTATACCCACATCGTGGGCACCGAGCAGGCAGGGGGTGAGTACAGGAGGGGCCAGGGACACATCACCCACGGGTGTCACCCCCCACCCAGGTCCTCATATCTGGTGTCTCTCGCAGGGCCGCCCCGGGCCACATCCCCCCAGGTGACCTACATGGAGATGCCGGGACCCCACAGGTGACAGCGGGACCCCAGTGACATCTATGGGAATTTGCTGTGACACTGGGGGACACTGGGAGCACTGGAGGTCCCTGTCCAAGGACACCCCCTCTGTGTGTCCCTCCCAGCTCTTGTGGGTGCCCACCGTACCCAGGGGGTGGCCACGAGTGGCGGGTCCCATGTTGGCCCCACAGCTCCCCGTTCCAGTGCTCCCAGTGCTCCCAGTACCCAGAGGGGTTCCCCATTCTCTCCCTCAGTGCCAGGGGGCACAGGACCCTTGTCCTTCTCATTGGTTCCAAAATGCAGCTTTTTGATTAAACTGGGAGAAATGGTTTTTGTTTGTTCAGCACTGCCAGGTCAGCTCGGACGGAGGGAGGTCCCAGTCAGGCTGTTGAAGAGATTGGTGTGGGGTTTACAGAGATAAGAGAACAGGAATAACAGTTCTTTACTAGAATATCTATAACAAGACAAACAAACAACAACACCGCCACCAACAACAAACAAAAGCACAAACCCAGTCCCAGCCCTCTCGGGGCTGCAGGCACTTCCCCTGCGGTGCAGTTCCGGGCACAGCCGGCAGGGGCGCTGGTGGCTCCCGGCCGGGCAGGGCGGGTGCAATGATTCCCCCGCGGCTGCAGGGGGCGCTGTGGCAACATCTCAGCTGTCTCTCTCTCCATGGTTAATGGAGACTCAGCGGGCGGGAGAGAGAGAGAAGCGTCCTTCCCTCACTGACGGGGCTGGGGGGCAGCTGGGAACGGTGCCGCTCTGGACGGCAATATGGGCTGCAGCAGGAACCCTCGGAGTGGCGGCTGGAACGGTGGGAGGAGGCACACCCAGGGTGGCAAAGGAGGTGTAGCAAAAACTCTGAAGCTGTAGCAGGAGCCGTGGGGCTTGGGTGGGGTGTTGGGTTCAAGGGTAGCAAAAAGCCCAAAGCAGTCACAGAAAACAGCGGAGCTGGGCAGCCACAGCCGTGCTCCCGCAAACAGCTGCCACACGCAGCCATGAGACGCGCCCTCTGGGAAGGATGAGGGGCTCTGGGTGCTGGGTTCTCCCCTGAGGCACCTGAGAATATGGTGAGGGTCCTTTCCCTGAGGGAGTTTAAAAGATGCCAGTTCAAGGGCTGCCCTTCTCAGCAAAGCCTCACTCATGGTAGGAGAAGCAGTGAAGGGTGGAACTCTGTAGTGGCGGCCAATTGTCCCCAGAGCAACAGCAGCACTGTCCCACCTCCGGTGCCAGGAGCAAGAGAGAGAGGAGCCAAGCTCAGCCCCTCACCCTCCAGCCAAAATCTCGTGGTATGTCTGCCCTTGCCAACAGAAGTTGTTCTTGCACCCTGAGGAGCCCCACAGCAGAAGGGTCCTGGGAGAACCCCAGGCAGCGATTGAGCTGTGGAATTCCCTCTGTCTCCACAACAGCTCTGCCAATGCCCAACGATGTCTTTTGGGCTCCCTGAAATCCCCTCTCCTGGGAGAATCAGTGCCAAGGATTCCTGGGGCAGAGTCTGACATCATAGAAGGGAAATGTGTGACATCACAGAGTGGGCTGTGACATCACAGGGCAGCTGTGTATGACATCACAGAGCACATGATGACATCCTATGATAGTTGTTTGACATTAACAGAGATGACTGTGACATCTCAGAGTGGTGGTGTCACATCATAGAGGAGGTTGTTACATCACAGAGCAGGCTCACAGCAGGTCTTTGAGGTCACTGGATTGGTCACTGCTGCACTCCCCTCTCAAAGCTGCCCTGCAGAGAAGCCCCCCTGTGCTCCTCATGCAGAGTCTGGTTCCCTGTCCTCCTAGGTTCCCTCCTGCCCCCCAGCAGCACAGCCTGCCCCGGAGGACGTTCCACAAGATCAGTCCCCAGAGCCTGACACGGGGATGACGGCTGGAGCCACGGATGGGGTGGGACCGGAGAACAGGGACCCCCCAGCAGCATCCCCGTCTCACCCCGTTGGGGAGCCTGTGCCAGGGCTCCTTCCCCAGAGCTACAAAGGCCCCAGACAGGACCAGGATGAGGAGGACAGACCCCGCCAGCCCCCAGTGGTGTTCGAGGTCATGGACAGCAACCACCAAAAGGGCCTTCAGGGGAGGGGCTTTCACAGCACTCTCCTCCCCAACCTGTCCTGTAACCCTGTCCACTGACTCTCAGGCATCCATATCCCACCTCTCCCACATCTCCATGCCCCACAGCCCCCACACACCCATATCCCTTGGATCCCATGCATTGACACCTCACACCTCCCAATGCATCCACCTCTCTCAGCTCCCACATATTCCTGGTGATTCCTGTGGCCAGCACCAGCACAGCCCACTGTGTGGAGCCACACTTGGGGTCCTCATCCTTCTTTCCCCCCACCCAGAAGCAGTAGAAAATCACCCACGGGAATGTCTCTGCTGAGAAGGGGCTGCTGGCATTGCTGAGATCGGCCACTGCCTGCCTGAGCTTGCAGAAGGAACAACCCCCTCCTTCCTTCCTTCCTTCCTTCCTTCCTTCCTTCCTTCCTTCCTTCCTTCCTTCCTGCCTGCCTGCCTGCCTGCCTTCCTGCCTTCCTGCCTTCCTGCCTTCCTTCCTGCCTGCCTTCCTTCCTGCCTTCCTTCCTGCCTTCTCCCTTCCTTTCCCTTCTCTTCCTCCCTCTCACCCTGGACCCGGGGGTGCACTGGGAAGTGGGGATGGCAGAGATGGAATGGTGGCAGCGGAGAGGGTTCCTGGGTTGAGACAAGGACCAGGAGAGATCACTCATCAAATCCTGTAATAGGTAAAACAGCATCAGAATTAGAGAGAAAACGTCCTTTCAAAGATCTAAAGACAGGTTTATTAAGAAAACTACGAGAAAAAAAATAACAAGAATCAGAAAAATACCTTCAAAACTCTTCCCCTCTTCCCCAAAAACTCCTTTCTTTCTCTCTGACAACATCCAGAGAAAACAAAACTTAGACTTCATGTCAGTCACTACCTCTAAAATAGTCTTTCATCAGTTCTCTCAGAGACAAAAGTCTCTTCTGGTTGGCCATGGAAACTTCCCCACAAGAAAGAACAGTTCTCTTGTGGCTTTTTCATTCTCACAAAACCAGCCGCCTCTGAATCTGCATTTGTGAAGTCCCTCCCATATCACACAGCCTTCCCACAGCTGCGTAATGGGCCATGTAAACTCATGGGGTACCATTTTAAAGATGAACGGTTCAAAAGCAAAGGTTTTCTACATCTTTAGGAACAGAGATCTTTTCTCTTTTTGGGGGCAGATCTTCATCTTCATCTCTCTCTCTGTTCAAGCTTCTCATAAGATCACAACTACTTCAGTATTTACTTCGTTGACCACAAATGCCTTTGCTCAGATCTAAAATCTGAATACTCTGATCTCGCCATCCATGCCTTCCATGACTTAGAGGAATATTCTAGGATATCACAGTCCATTCCCAATTACAAAAGAGTTTCAGCCTAAAACCAAGGCATCTTCTCCTTCTCTTGCCATCTAAGTTTCAACACCTCCATCACCGACTTTGATGTCTTCATATTGTCTCTCTATTTGGCTTCACTCTGTCGTTTCGTCTCACTTAAGAGAGGATTAGTGCTTTGCAAGTTCCATCCGTGCAAAGGAGGAGTTTCCATTCTCCCAGTCTGCAGAGGCCGTGATGGTTCTCCCGGGCAGTGGCCGAAGGTGGTAAATTCAGGCCGTGCCGGGGCTGGGCCAGGATCTCCGGGGTTCTGGCTGCATTCAATTTCCAGCTGCGGGGCCGCTCCGCACGGCTGCAGAGCTGCCCCTGCCCTTGGCCGCAAGATCTCTCCAGCTGCTGGGGCCTCTCCCTCCGCAAGGGGTCTTGGTGCCGGTGTCTGGAGTTGTTCATAGTAAAGAATTCTTCCAAAGCCGCGCTGGGGGCTTCCCCCGTTCCTCTGCCCGGCAGCGCTGGGGGCCCGGCCCGGCCCTGCGAGGCCTCCCGGGGCCGCCATGGGGGCGGCTTTAGCAGCAGGATGTCAGCAGCCGCTGGAGGCCCGATCCGGCCGGGACGGGGCGTTCTCTCCTCCCCTGCCCTGCCCGGGAGCCGCCGGGCCCGGCCCTGCCAAGGCTCCAGCAGCCGCCGGGCCCGGCCAGGCCGCACCAGGCCCGGGGCCACGCGGCGGAGCGGGGCCGACCCCGCCGGCACCTGGGGACCTCTGCCCAGGTGGGAAGGGAAGAGAACTTTTCTGGGATTCTTCTGATTTCAACCTGTGTGGCCACAGAGGCTTACCTAGCTCATTAATTGGTTCAATAGGTTGTCGATATTCAAAGCTAATCGCTGATTTATTTTGCCAAAGCTATTCTTCAATCAATGCAAAACCAGCACAGGCATGTACTATAAGAGAATGAGTCATGGGTGAAACCAAGCAAAAGAACGCCCAGAACATGTAAACTCAAAAGTATTTTTGAAATATGCCTAATCTTCTTGAATATGTATTCAATCAATACAATGAAAAAGGTACACAAGAAGAATTGTTATAGAGAACTGTGCACCTTGGGCAGTTGCCCAGCACCCAGCACGCTGCTTGCTGTCCCTTTTCTACCTTATTAATATTTAAAGATAGTAAGGAGTGTGCCTTGTTTCTCACACAGTTTAATCAAAATGCTGAAGTTAAGGTACAGTAGAGGGAAAAGGGTCATGTGCCGGCCCGGCACTGGGTGAGGGAAGGACGAGCCCAGTGGGGTGCAGTGAAGAGGAAGAAGGGACCGCTGAGGGGAATCGATGTCCCCCAGCGCTGCCAGTGTCCCCAGTGTCACAGCCTACTCTCAAAGGTGTCATGGGGATCCTACTGTCCCTCATGGGGTCCTGGCAGATCTGCGTTGGTCACTTGTGGATCCCGAGGTGTGGCAGGACCAGGGGACACCAGTGGGGGCCCGGAGAGTGACACCAGTTGTGGGGACCTGAGTGGGGGGTGACACCTGGGGATGATGTTTCCGTGTCCCCCCTGTACTCACCCCCTGTCTGCTCAGTGCCCATGACGTGGGGGTCCAGCACTGCCCCCTCCTCTGGGGGGGTCCTGTGGGGATAAGAGGGGTCTGAGGGGTGTCTGGGGAGGGGCAAAGGAGAGTCCCAGCCAGAGCCCCCCACTCACCTGTCCTGGGGCTTCCTGGCAGCTGCAAGATTAAGGAGAGAGGGTGACCTTGGGGACCCCAGGACCACTGAACCTTCCTGGGAACTTGGCAGCGTCAAACACCCACAGGACCCCTAATTTCCACTGAAGCCCTGATTCCCAACAGACACCTGATTCCCCCCAGTCACTCCAAGCACCCCTGGAACCCCCCAAAACTTCTGCAGTGCCCCCACCACCCCTCAGTGTCTGTGACCCACTGTGCCCCAGAACCCCAAGCCAGGCAGAGAGAGGCACCCCCCAAACTCCCCCAGGCCACCAGAAAGATCCCCCAACATCCCTGCATGGCCCTTGAAGACGTACCCAAACCATCCAGGAGTTCACAGTGGCACCCCAATGCTCCTCAAAGCCCACCCAGGGATGGCCCTGGAACACAACTAATTCTCCAAATTCTCCAAATTCCCCCCAAATCCCCCAGGACCCCCAGCCGAGGTCACTGTGGGCTCAGTTTTCCCCAGCTCAGGGGCCCTGGGTGCTGGCCCAGCTCTGCTCCCACTCTGGGGGCTTCCCCTCACTCCAGGACCCCCATCCTCCCCATTGTCACCCACCCCAGCGGTGCCAGCAGTGACAGCCCCCGATGACAGCCAGGAGCAGGAGCAGGAACAGGAGGGTCCTGCCGACATTCACAGCCACTGCTGGGGACAGAGGGGGACACATTGGGGTCAGTGTGAACCCTAGGGGTCCTGAACACCCCGGTGACCCCTTGTGAGCCCACCTGTGACCCAGGGTGAGTCAGGGGTCACCTCCAGGGCCAGCTCAGCGCTGAGTGCCCGGAACACGCGGTGCCCATCCTGTCCCAGCTGGTTGGTGGCCACGCACTGGTAGGTGCCTGAATGTTCCACACTGATTTTCCCAAGCTCCATAACGGGACCCCGGGCCACCTCCTGGCCATTGTGCAGCCAGGTGAAGGTGACAGGGGCTGAGCCCACCTGCACCGAGCAGCGCAGGGTCACGGGGTCACCTGCGTGCACCTGGTGTGACAGGGGACCGGGGGTGATGGTGACATTGGCCACGGGCACTGTGGGGACACAGACAGGGCTGGCATCTGGTGAGGTGGGATGGGGGTGCTGCGGTTGGGATCACCCCCAGCCTGAGGGTCCTGCTCACCCAGGACGGTGACATTCAGGGGGACACTCTCCTCTACGCTGTCCCCATCGCTGACCCGGCAGTGATACTGGCCACTGTCATTGTCCCCAACGCGGCGCAGCTCCAGGTTGGGGCCGGTGCCCAGCAGTGTCCTTGAGCCCCCACGGTGCCAGGTGAAGGACAGGGGACCTGTCCCCGCGGCCACCGCACAGCTCAGCACCAGGCAGTCCCCCAGTGCCACCTGTCCCCCAGGGGGCTGTGCTGACACAGACACCCCCGAGAGAAGGACCTCTGTTGGAGAGGGGACAGCAAGGGTCAGTGAGGGACACCAGGGGACAGTGAGGAACACGGGGCAGGAGGGGGGGGTGGAGAGGGGCAGGGGAATCCCAGTGAATAAGAGGGGGGGCAGAGCCTGGAAAGGAACCCTAAAGAACATGGGGGGGTTCAGAGAGGGGACACCTGGAGAAGGGGGGGGGAACCCAGGGAGGGTGTGGGGACCCAGGGAGGGGATGGTGTGACCTGGGGACCGTGAGGGCAGAGCAGGGAGGGGTGGGGTTGACTCAGAGATGGGCGAAGCGACCCAGTGAGGGATGTGTAGATGAGGAGGGAGACTCAAGCAGTGATGGGGGGACATAGGAAAAGTTTACAGGAAAGATGGGGGTGCCCACGTAGGGCTGGGGGATCCTGTGAGAGAGCCGGGAATGGATTCAAGACACGTAGCAGAGATAGGGGATCTGGGCAGTAATGGGGGTCTGCAGGCAGTGCTGGGGGTCCCCAACCAGGGGACCCAGGGAGGCTGTGGGGGTGAGGCTCACCGTGCACTGTCACTGTCACCGGCGCTGACTCCTGCCACCCCCGTGATACCCCGGAGTTCACCCAGACCCGGCAGCGGTAGCGGCCGCTGTGGTGCAGGTGCAGAGGGGACAGGGACAGCTCGGTCCTGGGGAGGGTCTTAATCAGCTCCTTGTTCCCACGGTAGAATCGCACCTCAGTGACCAACAGGTCCCACTGGCATCGGCAGCGCAGTTTCACCGTGTCCCCCTCCAGCAGTGGCCGTGCCGGCACCTGCAGCACCAAGGGGCCTATGGGACAGAGGGGTCCCATCACACTGGGGTGGTCTCGTTTTTGTGGGGACCCCATTGGGTCACAGCCAGAGCACCAGAGGTCCCCAATTCCACAAACAGGGTCCCCCCAAACTGGGATGCTCTGGGATGTCCCCGTGTGCAGGGGACAGGCTCAGGCCACACCGAGAAGTGACCCATGGAGCGGAGCCCACCCAGAGCCGTCAGGGTGCCACAGGTGGTGGGTTGAGGACACCCAAATCCCCCTCACCGTCTGAGACAGTCACGGGGGGCTGAGCCCACTGCCAGGTCTGTCACACTCGTAGCTGCCACTCTCGGTGACAGTGAAGTGGTCGGGCCCCTCCAGCCACCAGCGCTGCCCGTCCCTGTACCAGGTGGGGCATCGGCAGGCCCCAAGCCCTGGCAGGTCAGTGTCACCCGGTCCCACGGCACCGCCGGCCTCCAGGGGGGCTCCACCAGGAGCTGGGTGGTCTGGGCACCTGTGGGTGACAGAGGACACCAGCCTGCCAGGGCCACCATGGAGCTGGGGACAGCAGGGTGGGGACATGGCATCCCCTGAGGACTCACCAGCGAGGCTGAGGGTCTGGGCTGGAAGGGAGAAGGGACAGGGCTGGGTGGGGACAGCAGCACCTGGGGGACATGGTGTGGTGTCTGTCCCCAGACTGTCTGCAGTGGGAACACTGGTGTAGCACAGAGGTCTTGAGGACAGGGACACCTCGGTCACCCTGGGCTGAGGCAGGACATGGGGACACTGTGGACACCCCATTCTCCTCCAGGTCACCACCACCATCCTCACAGCCCTGGTCCCATCAGCAACATCCCCATGGCCCGTCATCCCATTCTAATGGAACCCATCCCCACAGCCCATCTGCATGGTACATGGCTCTTGTCCCTGTCCCTGCATCCCTGTGCCCCTGTCCCTGTCCTCACAACTGCTACAGCCCCAAGGTTCCTTTGCCACATCCTTGTCCCCATATCTCTATCCCCCTTTTCCTGTCCCCACATCCCATTTCCCCTCTTCTTGTCCCCCTTTTCCTGTCCCCACAACCACCCCACTCCTCTGCTCACACTGGGGTCCATGCCCATGCACTAGCTCTGCTGGCCTTGGGGACCTCAGGGGACCCCACAGCCCCCCTGTGCCCCCTCCCCACCGGTCTTTTCCCCACCGGGGTCCATCCCCGGGGTGTCAGGCCCGTGCCCGGGGCACTCACCCCACAGGAGCAGCGCCGCCTTCCCGGCCATCCCCGTGTCCCCGGCCATGTGCACTGGCTGTCACTCACTGCCAGGGGCAGCTGTCGGCTCAGTGGCAGTTCTTTGGCAAAATGGGAAGGAAGTGAGGTCAGGTCTCATCCTCATGCGTAGGTGGCACTTGCTGGGATCAGGTTGGCCACAAGATGGTGACAGGCTGTGGGCAGGGTGGGGACAGGGTGGGGACAGGGCTGGGTGGCACAAGATGGGACAGGGGGTTCCAGGAGTGGGAGGCTTAATGGTTTTGGGGAGCCAAGGATGGGTGTCCAGGGGAATGGAGCTACTGAGGAGTGGGAGTCACCAGGGATGGGGGTGTCATGGGACTTGGGGTCCCCAGGGCTGGGGGACTCAGGGATGGGAGTCCCAGGGGAACATGGGCTCCAGGGACTTCGAGTCATGGGATGGGTGTACTAGGAATGGAGTGCAGGGGGAATGGGTCAGGCTCGTGGGAATGGGGATCTTCTGAGAGAATTCATGTCCTGGGGGAAGGGGGGTTGTAGGGCATGTCATTTGTGGAGAGGGTTCCTCTGAATGGGGGTCCTGGGCCATGGAGATCTTAGGGAATGTAAGTACTCAGGTGGGGGTTCCAGGGAGAGGGGACATAGGAAATGGAGGTCCTAAGTTTGAGTTCCCATGGGAATGGGGGTCCAGGGATGGACAGTGGCCCGATGAGCCCATGGGTCACAGCTCCTTCAAGGGGTGTACCTCACCTTTTGGGTAGACCCAGGGCTCCGCTCTGACCCCCTCATATGTGTCTGGTTTGGGGGAGGCACCACAAGGCAATTCTGAGGGGCTAACCCCTAGTGATATTTTCCTCTCCACATTATCCATTTTCTTCCTCATTCCCCTCAATTTCACAACCCCCCTGTTCATGCTTTGATAACCCTGGGGAGCACCTGAGCAGGGAACGGGTTGGGAGAACCCCAGCGTGGGGGAAGCAGGGGTGAGGGGTCTGCAGGGAGGGGTGGGAGGCTGTGGGGGATGGGGGTGTCGGGCTGTGTCCCTCAACACTTTCACTTTCTCTCTCCTGCAGCAGAAGGAAGAGGCCGTTTGTGCTGAGTGTCACACGGGGGGTGGGTTCTGCCTCACAGGGGACACATGCTGGCCAAGGGGGTCCTGTCCTGGGGGATGGCAGATCCGGGAGGGTTCCAGACTCCTCCATTCTCACTCATCCCCTGCAGGATGTGAGCCAGGAAGAGCAGCTCGGGAATGGAGCCCCAGGCAGGAAGGAGCTCCCCAACTCCTCCTCCTTGAAGCCAGTGGCCATCCAAGTGCGGGGCCCAGCCATGGCCCAGCCCCAGTGCACAGGGATGGGCATTGGCCAGCCCTGCTCTGGCCAGCCCCAGGTGGCAGCCACGACCTGAGGCTCCCCCCGCCCCCTTGGCTTTGATTCTGGCAGCTTGAGAGCTGCTGCAAAGGTGACAATTCTGTGGCAGGAAAAGGCCTGGCTGTGGTTTGCTGGGCCCTGCAAGAAGCACAAAAGCCAATGGGAGCCCAAGCAGTGGCTCTGCGAGGGCCTTGGATGGTTTTCAGAGCAGGGCTGGCTGCAAACCCCCCTGCAGGGGCAGCTGTGAGGGAAGCAGTCCAGAAATGCAGCAATTGATCATTTTGTCCCTCTCAGCAAGGGGCTGAGAGAGCCCCAGAAGTTCTGCAGATCCCACACCCATCTGCTCAACAACCTGACCGGGACCCTCCTTCCTGAACAAAACCTGCAGCCCTTTGGAACCTCCCAGAAAGAATGTTTGTGTTCTGGATGTGGACACCAGAAGAGAGGGAAAAGTGTGGAAATACTGAGCAGGGGCTCCAGCCGTGGATCTGGGGAACAGGGGTGTCCCAGCAGGAGCAGGGAGTGCCCAGGCAGGGGAATTCAGGGCAGGGTGGAGTGCATTTCCCAGGGAAGCATACCCTGAGGGACACACGGGCATTTCCACGGATTCCTGTGCTCTGTTCCAAGGATGGACCGAGTTTCTCCCCTGTTGGGAGCAGAAGCCATGGGAGGTAAATCAAGTTTCAGGGTGGGAAGGAGGAAAATGGGCAGAGTTCCTAAATGTGGCCCAACCAAAGCCTTCCCTGTGGGCTGGGTTGCTACCAGCAGGCCGGGAACAATCCCATGGACCTGCTGGAGACTCAGGGAGATTCCACACTCCATGTTATCCACAAGCAAACGCTGCTGTGGGATGCACCAATGGGCTCCTAAAGGGAACCAGAAAGTCTCGTTTCTCTGTGATTTGTTTATGTTTTTATTGTGACTTGTAGGGAGGGCAACAATTAAAAGTATTCTGTCAGCCAGATCATTTTCTACATTTTCAGCGTGATTTTGCTGTTTTTTTTCACTGGGATAAAAATGTTGTGGGGAAACATTTTTGCCTTTATTTCCTGCATGTCTAATTTCGTCTCAACCAACTGGGCGTCCAGCAATTAGAGCAAATTCACCTCCATCTCTGAACTCCCCCTAGACATGGAGACCCCCATTCCCTCGGACCCCCATTCTCAAGAACACCCATTTTTGGCTCTCCACAACCCCTGAGACCCCCACTCCTGGGAACACCATCCCCCACTTAGCCGCCAGACTATCCCATAATGTCCCCAGCCTGTCCCCTGCTGTGTCTCCACCTTTCCCCCACCCTGCCCCCACCAACACGTGGGGATGAGGTGCGACCTTTCTATTCGTCCAAAGAGCCGCCACCCAGGGGACCGGTGGCCACAGCAGCGAGTGACAGCCAGTGCACATGGCTGGGGACACGGGGATGGCCGGGAAGGTGGCGCTGCTCCTGTGGGGTGAGTGCCCCGGGCATGGGCCTGACACCCCGGGGATGGGCCCTGGTGAGGCAGAGACCGGTGGGGAGGGGGCACAGGGGGGCTGCGGGGTCCTCTGAGGTCCCCAAGGCGGGGACAGGAGATCAGGGATGCAGGGACAGGGACAAGGGCCACATGCCATGCGGATGGGGCATGAAGACAGGTGCCATTAGAATGGGATCATGGGCACAGGGCAATGACGATGTGGCTGTCGGGACAGGAGCTGTGAGGATGGTGGTGGTGTCCTGGATGAGCATGGGGTGTCCACAGTGTCCCCATGACCTGCCTCAGCCCAGGGTGACTGAGGTGTGTCTTACCTCAACACCTCTGTGCTACACCAGTGTTCCTTTGGGGACAGTCTGCAGTGAGACACAGCACCGGATTCCCCAGGTGCTGCTGTCCCTGCAGGGCCCCCCCCCATCCAGCCCTTGTCCCTTCTCCCTTCCAGCCCAGACCCTCGGCCTCGCTGGTGAGTCCTCGGCAGATGCCATGTCCCCACCCCACTGTCCCCACCCCCGTGGTGGCCGTGGCAGGCTGGTGTCCCCTGTCACCTGCAGGTGCCCAGACCACCCAGCTCCACGTTCAGCCCCCCTGGACACCAGCGGTGCTGTGGGACCAGGTGACACTGACCTGCCAGGGCTCGGGGACCGCCGGTGCCACCACCTGGTACAAGGATGGGCAGCGCTGGTGGCAGAGGGGACCTGACCACTTTACTGTCACCGAGAGTGGCAGCTACGAGTGTGACAGACCCGGCAGTGGGCGCAGCCCCCCCGTTAGAGTCTTAAATGGTGAGGGGGTTTTCAGGGTCTCCAGCCTGGCACCTGTAGGATCCCCGAGAGCTCTGGGTTGTCTCCGCTCCATGGGTCACCTCCTAGTGTGACCAGAGTCCGTCCCCTGCACACGGGGACATCGCAGAGCGTCCCAGTCTGAGGGGACTCTTCCCTTGCAATGGGTGGCCACTGATGCCCCCCAGTGTCATCAGGACTCTTCAGATGCCCCTGGTGTGACAGGACCCCTCTGTCCCCCAGACTGGCTGGTGCTGCAGGTGCCGGCGCGGCCGCTGCTGGAGGGGGACACGGTTACACTGCGCTGCCGGTGCTACCAGGACAAATCGCTCACCAACGTGCACTTCTTCCACGAAAGGAAGGATTTGGGAGGGCCCCATGACAGGACCGAGCTGTCCCTGTCCCCCCTGCACCTGCACCACAGCGGCCGCTACTACTGCAGGGGCAGGGTGGGGGCTATAATGTCACAGTGGAGGGAGTCGCAGCTGGTGACCGTGACAGTGCGCAGTGAGTGCAGGGATGGGGACAGGCAACCCTGACATCCTCCGAGGGCTTCCCCCCTCTACCTGCATCCTTCATCCTTCCCTTCACTCCTCCCTGCGTCACCCAAAATTTCCCAAGTTCCTCCTTGTTACCCCATGACTGCCTGGTTCCCTCTCCGCATCCCTCATCCCTCTCTCTGTCCCCCCACCCCTCCCTGGCATCTCACACCCCTTCCAAGGTCCCCGCTCAACCCTCTGGTTGCACTTCCGTCCCTGGGTCCACCCACCCCTCTCCAAACCCCACATCATTCCCTGAGTCTCCTCAGTCTCTTGTGTAGTCCCCCATCCCTGCCTGACTCTCTCCACCTTTCCATGGGGTCACTCCATGGTCACCAGATCCCAACGCACCTCCCAGGGTCCACTTCTCCCTGGGGTCCTCTGTGCTCCCCTCCAATCCCCCCTCCTTCCCGTCTTGTGTCCTCCACCCATCATGGCAAGATCATCTTACCTGTGTCTCCCCGCAGGGGTCCCCGTCTCGGGGGTGTCCGTGTCAGTGCGGCCCCCCGGGGGACAGGTGGCACTGGGGGACCGCCTGGTGCTGAGCTGCTCGGTGGCCATGGGGACAGGTCCCCGGTCCTTCACCTGGCACCGGGGGGGCTCTGGGACACCGCTGGGCACTGGCCCCCACCTGGAGCTGCGCCATGTTGCGGACAATGACAGCGGCCAATACCAGTGCCGGGTCAGTGATGGGGACAGCATGGCTGAGAGTGTCCCCCTGAATGTCACCGTCCTTGGTGAGTGTGACCCTCAGGCTGGGGGTGGCCTCACCCAGAGCATGATCCAGGAAACTCTCATCCCCGTGTCCCTGTCCCTCTTGTTGGCTGCCAGCCCCTCCCCCCACCCTCACCCTGTCTGTGTCTCCACAGTGCCCGTGGCCAATGCCACCATCACCCCCGGTCCCCCGGCACACCAGGTGCACACAGGTGACCCCGTGACCCTGCACTGCTCAGTGCAGGTGGGCTCAGCCCCTGTCAACTTCACCTGGCTGCACAATGGCCAGGAGGTTGCCAGGGGTCCCGTCCTGGAGCTTGGGAACATCAGTGTGGGACATTTGGGCACCTACCAGTGCGAGGCCACCAACCAGCTGGGACAGGACGGGCACCGCGTGTTCCGGGCACTCAGCCCTGAGCTGGCCCTGGAGGTGACCCCTGGCACACCCTGGGTCACAGGTGGGCTCACACGGCGTCACTCTGGTGGTCTGACACCCCCGGGTTGTCGGTGACCTCAGTTTTCCCCCACTCTCTCTCTGGTAGTGACAGAAAGGGAACAGGGAACAGGATGGGTCACCTGAGGTCACAATGGTTGCAGGACCCCTGGGGTGATGGGTGACCCCTCTGTGTTCCCCTTTGTCCCCAGCAGTGGCTGCAGGGGTCAGTGGTTCCCTGTTGTTCCTGGTCCTGCTCCTGGGTGTCATCATGGCCTGGCACTGGTGGCACCGCATTGGTGGGTGACCATGGGGGGGACGGGGTTCCCCGAGAGGGGTGGGAAGCCCCCAGACTGAAGGGGTGATAGGGTGGTACCCACAGCTCCTGACTTGGGTTGTGCTGAGCCCCCAGTGTCCTTGGCTGAGTGTCCTGGGCGATTTGGGCAGGTGTGGGAGGGTCACACAGCAATGTTGGGTTTTCTTTCAAAGTCCTGGGGAATTTTTGAGGGTCTCCCTCCCTGCTGCGCTTGGGGTTCTGGGTACTCAGGGCACCGGTTCAGGGGGTCTGACGGGCTCTAGAGATGCTCAGAGGTCCTGGGGGAATTGAGGGTCTGGTGGTGGTTCAGGATTCCCGTGGGTGGTCAGGGCCCTGGGGATCCCACAGTCACCCCTTCCCTCTCCTTTGCAGCCACCGGGAAGAAGCAGGAAAGGTGAGTGGGGGGCTCCATTCAAAACCCCTCTTCTACTCTCACACCCTGAACCCTCCATGTGCTCCCAAAACCCCTCCATCCCCACAGGGCACATCCACAGCCCCTGGCCCCCCCAGAGGAGGAGGAGGTTCTGTACACCCATGTTGTGAAAACCGAGCGGGCAGGGGGTGAGTACGGGGACAGGGAAATACAGGGACACGTCACCCACTGGGGTCACCCCCAGCCGGGTCCCCCCAGCCAGTGTCTCTCACAGGGCTCCCCAGTGCTGCCCCGCCCAAGGACACCACGGTGACCTATGCAGAGCTGCCAGGATCCCATGGACGACCACAGGATACCAGCAACATCTACGAGAGTGTGCCGTGACACTGAGGAAACTGGGGGGCACTGGGGGACACCGGGGATCCCCTCACCCTGGGCTTCTGTGGTTGCCATCCAGCCTGAGGTGGTGGTCAGGAGAAGGGGCTGGTGCACAGAGCATCCAGTGCTCCCCATTCCATCTCCCAGTACCACCACGGCTTCCCCATTCCCCCTCCCATTGTTCCCAGTACACCCAGGAGCTCCCCCTTTCCCTTCCCAGTACTCCCATAGTCCCAGTGGCGGCACATTCCCCCTCCCAGTGCAAGGAGGGCACACGGTCGGTTTCGATACACTTCAGCCCAAAATGCAGCTTTTTGGTTAAACTGGCACAAGTGGTGTTTGTTCAGCCCTGTTGGGCTTTAGGAATGGAATTCTCCAGTTCTGGCTTCCACTAAACAACCAGGGGCCTGGAGAGCCCCGAGGGTGGAGGGCCCGAAACGGCCGAGGGGAGACCCCGGCAGGGCGGGGGAGCGGAGACCCTGGGCTGGGCTCTGCGGAAAGGAGGGACCGGCACGGTGGTCCCAGAGCACGGGGAAGGGGCCCAGCTGCCATGGCGCTGCGAGTGCCGGGACTGTCACGGCGCGCATGAACCGACTGTGAGAGCGTGTCCCAAGCCACTGTCGCCATGTGTCGGGACAGCCCGTGGCCAGGGTGACGCCCCCACAGCTTTGGGCACTCGGAATGGGCGGGGCAGGGGCGGGGCAGAGCCCTGTCCATTCCCCGTGCCCTGTGCAGGTGAGGAGGGCAGGGATGGAGCAGCTTTGGGGACACCTGGAATCGATACAAGGTCATTCCCCAGAGCCACACCATGACTGTGGGCAGAGCCCCGGCTCAACATTTCCACACTTTTCCCTCTGGTCTGGTGGCTGCAGCCAGAACCCAAATATTCTTTCCATGAGGTTCCAAAGGGCTGCAGGTTTTGTTCAGGAAGGAGGGTCCCGGTCAGGTTGTTGAGCAGATGGGTGTGGGATTTGCAGAACTTCTGGGGCTCTCTCAGCCCCTTGCTGAGAGGGACAAAATGATCAATTGCTGCATTTCCGGACTGCTTCCCTCACAGCTGCCCCTGCAGGGGGGTTTGCAGCCAGCCCTGCTCTGAAAACCATCCAAGGCCCTCGCAGAGCCACTGCTTGGGCTCCCATTGGCTTTTGTGCTTCTTGCAGGGCCCAGCAAACCACAGCCAGGCCTTTTCCTGCCACAGAATTGTCACCTTTGCAGCAGCTCGAAAGCTGCCAGAATCAAAGCCAAGGGGGCGGGGGGAGCCTCAGGTCGTGGCTGCCACCTGGGGCTGGCCAGAGCAGGGCTGGCCAATGCCCATCCCTGTGCACTGGGGCTGGGCCATGGCTGGGCCCCACACTTGGATGGCCACTGGCTTCAAGGAGGAGGAGTTGGGGAGCTCCTTCCTGCCTTGGGCTCCATTCCCAAGCTGCTCTTGCTGGCTCACATCCTGCAGAGGATGAGGGAGAACGGAGAAGTCTGGAACCCTCCCAGTTCTGCCATCCCCCACGATAGGACCTCCATGACTGGGATGTGTCCCCCCTGGGACTGGACCCCCAGGATGTGTCACTCCCAGAACAGGGAACCCCCTGAGCAGGACATGACCTGCCTTGATGATCCCAGAACTGAGCTCATCCACCCCACGCAAATGCCATCTTCAGTCTGCTGCAGGAGAAAGTGTTGGGGGGGCAAAGCTCGATACCCTCATCCTCCACAACCCCCATACCTCCTTCTGCGGCCCCGGAGCTCCTTTTTCCCCTTCCCCAGTGTCCCCCCAACCTGTTCCCTGCTCAGGCACTCCCCAGGATCATCAAGACAGGAAGTGAGAGGTGTAAAACTGAGGAAAAAAAGGAAGGAAATAGAAAGGGAGGAAAAAGGCCCTGAAGAGCAGGGGGGGACAGCGACCCAGAGCCCCTCAGAATCTGCCTGGCGTGATCAGCAGGCCATGAGCACCTTGGGGAGCAGCACTGTCTCTGGGTCACCCCAAAATCTGAGGCACCCAGGGAGGGAGCTGTGACCCATGGACCCACCCAGCCACTGCCCATCCCTGGGACCTCAACCATAGGGGCCCCATTCCTTACATTCCCCCTCCCTGGGACACCCATCCCTGCACTGTCACTTCCCAGGATCCCATTTGTAAGAAACCCTCTCCCACTCATTCCATCCCCTACAATCCCCCTTCCCCCAGGACCTTCATCTCCCAGGATCCCCATTCCAACAGGACACCACATTCCAACAGGACCCCCCATTCCCCTGGCACCCCATCCCTGGCACACCCATCCCATCATCCCAAATCCCTAGAGCCCACATTCCCCTGGGAATTCCATCCCTGAGACCCCCACACATGGACACCACATTCCCATTTTACCCCAATGCCCGGTGACTCCCTCTCCTCAGGACCCCCCTTCCCCAGAAACCACATCCCTGGAACCCCTCATTCCCCTGCACACCCATCTCTGGCTCCAAAAACCCCCTGAGCCCCCCACTCCTGAGAAACCCATGTCCCACTGTGTGCACCCAGCCTTGTCCCCACCCTGTCCCCACCCTGCCCACAGCCTATCCCCAGCCTGTCCTTACCTTGCCCGCAGACTGTCCCCAGCCTGTCCTTACTTTGTCCACAGACTGTCCACGGCATGTGGCCACCCAGCCCCCACCAAGGGCCACCTACACGTGGGGATGAGACGTGACCTCGTTTCCTTCCCCTTTGAAGAGCCACCACTCAGGGGACAGCCGCCACTGGCAGTGAGTGACAGCCAGTGCACATGGCCAGGGACACGGGGATGGCCGGGAAGGTGGCGCTGCTCCTGTGGGGTGAGTGCCCCGGGCACGGGCCTGACACCCCGGGGATGGGCCCTGGTGAGGCAGAGACCGGTGGGGAGGGGGCACAGGGAGGCTGGGGTGTCCCCTGAGGTCCCCAAGGCCAGCAGAGCCAGTGTATGGGAATGGACCCCAGTGTGAGCAGAGGAGTGGGGTGGCTGTGGGGACAGGAAAAGGGGACTGGGATGTGGGGACATGGATGTCACAAAAGGAACCTTGGGGCTGGGGCAGCCATGGGGACAGGGACAGGGGAACAGGGATGCAGGGACAGGGACAAGGGCCACGTACTATACAAATGGGCTGTGGGGAGAGGTGCCATTGGAATGGGATCACAGACATGGGGCCATCGGGATATGGCAGTGGGGACAGGTGCTGTGCAGATGGTAGACGTGACCTGTGCAAACATGGGATGTCCACAGTTTCCCCATGTCCTGCTTCAGCCCAGGGTGACAGAGGTGTCCCTGTGCTCAAGACCTCTGTGCTACACCAGTGTTTCATTAGGGACCGTCTGGGGACAGACAACGCACTTAGTGGTGTGCCTGCTGTTCCTACAGTGCCACCCTCACCCAGCCCTGTCCCTTCTCCCTTCCAGCCCAGACCCTCGGCCTTGCTGGTGAGTCCTCGGCAGATGCCATGTCCCCCCCCCACTGTCCCCAGCCCCACGCTGACCCTGGCAGGCTGGTGTCCCCTGTCACCTGCAGGTGCCCAGACCACCCAGCTCCTGGTGGAGCCCCCCTTGATACCGGCGGTGCTGTGGGACCAGGTGACACTGACCTGCCAGGGCTTGGGGACCGCCGATGCCACCACCTGGTACAAGGATGGGCAGCGCTGGGGGCAGAAGGGAATCGACCACTTCACTGTCTTTGAGCGTGGCACCTACACGTGTGACAGACCTGGCAGTGGGATCAGCCCCCCGGTGATGGTCTTAATTGGTGAGGGGTTTTTGTTGTACCCAGCGTGGCACCTGTGGGACCCCGAGGGCTCTGGGTGGGCTCTGCTCCATGGGTCACCTCCTGGTGTGACCAGAGCCTGTCCTCTGCACACGGGGACATCCCAGAGCATCCCAGTGACCCTGTTTGTTGAATTGAGGACCCCTGGTCACTGGGTGTGACCCAGAGGGGGAGTTCTCTTGAAAAAGGGACTCCCCGGTGTGACAGGACCCCTGTGTCCCGCAGCCCTGCTGGTTCTGCAGGTGCCAGTGCAGCCGCTGCTGGAGGGGGACATGGTGACACTGCGCTGCCGGGGCTGGCGGGACAATTCGGTCACTTCGGTGCGATTCTACCATGGGTATGAGGAGGTGAACAGGTCCCTCAGTGGGACCGAGCTGTCCCTGTCCCCTCTGCAGCTGAACCACAGCGGCCACTACCACTGCCGGGGCTGGGTGAGCTCCGGGGTATCACAGGAGTGGCAGCAGTCAGCCCCTGTGACAGTGACAGTGCACGGTGAGCACCTCACAGCCACCACCCTGACACCCCCACAGCCCCTCCCCAGGGACGTGGGGTCACAAATCCCCCTCCCCTCTCCTTCCCAGAGCTCTTCACGGTGCCGGTGCTGGAGGGTCCCCCCGAGCTCATCGAGGGGTCCCCCCTCAATCTCAGCTGCCTCAGCACCACCAGCCCCCTGAGACCCCTAACCCGCCTCCTGCACCTCTTCTACCGGGACGGGCAGTTGGTGGGGGGCCCGCAGGTGTCCCAGCAGCTCCTGGTGCCCGCCGTGGGGGTCTCCCACTCGGGGAATTACAGCTGCCAGGTGCGCTCCGGGGGGGGGCGTGCAGAAGAGCAGCGGCCAGCTCTGCGTCACGGTGCACAGTGAGTGTGGGGATGGGCACGGGGAGCCCCCACAGCCCTCCCGGGTCACCCTATACTGCCTGGGAACCACCATTACTGCCCGGATCCCCCAATCCCTGTCCTGTGTCCTCCCATCCATTCCCGGGTCCCTTGCTGGCTCCCTTCGCCCTTTGTGGGTACCCCCATCTTTCCTGTAAAATTTTTCCATCCCCCCCAATGACTGCTTGGGTCCCCCTCTGTGTCTCTCAGCCCTCCCTGGGTCCCTTCACCATCCGTGGGTCCCCCCACCCCTCTCTGATCTCCCCGCAAGGTCCCCAGGTCCCCCTATACCCTCCCTGGGGTCCCCCCACCATCCCTCTCCAGGTGTTCCCGCCCTGAACACCCCATCCTTCCTTGGAGTTCCTTTCCAGGCCATTCCCCCCAGCTCTTCGTCCCCACCCCCTTTCTCACGGGGGACCCCCGGCCCCTCTCCGCCCCTCCTCGGATGCTCACTGTCCCCTGCTCTCCCCCGCCACCCGCCGGGGTGTCCTCCATCCGTCCTGGGCCCCCCATCCCACCTGTGTTCCCCTGGAGGGATCCCGCTCTCGGGGATGACTGTTGGCACAGCCCCCTGTGAGACAGGTAACACAGGGGCACCGCCTGGTGCTGAGCTGTGCGGTGGCCATGGGGACAGGTCCCCTGTCCTTCTCCTGGCACCAGGGGGGCTCGGGGACACTACTGGGCAGTGGCCCCCGCCTGGAGCTGCGCCACGTTGGGGACAATGACAGTGGCCAATACCAGTGCCGGGTCAGCAATGGAGACAGCGTGGCTGAGAGTGTCCCCCTGATTGTCACTGTCCTGGGTGAGAAGGACCCTCAGGCTGGAGGTGACCCCAACTCACAGCACCCCCATCCCACCTCGCCAGCTGCCAGCCCTGTCTGTGTCCCCACAGTGCCTGTGGCCAATGCCACCATCACCCCCGGTCCCCTGTCACACCAGGTGCACGCAGGTGACCCCGTGACCCTGTGCTGCTCGGTGCAGGTGGGCTCAGCCCCTGTCACCTTCACCTGGCTGCACAATGGCCAGGAGGTGGCCCAGGGTCCCATCCTGGAGCTTGGGGACGTCAGTGTGGAACATTCAGGCACCTACCAGTGCGTGGCCACCAACCAGCTGGGACAGGACGGGCACCACGTGTTCCGGGCACTCAGCCCTGAGCTGGCCCTGGAGGTGACCCCTGGCTCACCCTGGGTCACAGGTGAGGTCACAGGGGGTCACCGGGGTGTTCAGAACCCTTGGAGTTGGGGTGACCCCAATGTGTCCCCCTCCGTCCCCAGCAGTGGCTGTGAATGTCGGCAGGACCCTCCTGTTCCTGTTCCTGCTCCTGGCTGTCATCGGGGGCTGTCACTGCTGGCACCGCCGGGGTGGGTGACAACGGGGTAATGGGGGTCCTGGAGTGAGGGGAAGCCCCCAGAGTGGGGCAGAGCTGGGGCAGCACCCAGGGCCCCTGAGCTGGGGGAAACTGAGCTGAGCAGGTCTGTTGCTGGGGGTTCTGGGGGATTTGGGGGAATTTCGATGGTCTTGGTTGGGCTCCAGGGCCATCCCTGGGTGGGCTTTGAGGAACATTTGAGTGGCACTGGGAGCTCCTGAATGGTTTTTGGAGCTCTTAAAAGTCCTGCAGGGATGTGGGGGGATCTTTCTGGGGTCCTGTGGGAGTTTGGGGAGTGTCCCACATTGCTGGGCTTGGGTCATGGGGGCTCAGATGGTGGGGACACCAGGGGAGTTGGGGGCAATGTGCTGGTGCAGAAGTTCCAGGGGGTTCAGCAGTGGTTGGAGTGTCTTGAGGGAGTCAGGGCTCCAGTGGGAATTTATGGGACAGGTGGGTGTTTGGAGGTGCCGAGGTCCCAGGAAGGTTCAGGGGTCCCGGGGTCCCCATGGTCACCTCCTCCTTTTTTCCTTGCAGCCGCCAGGAAGCCCCAGGACAGGTGAGTGGGGGGGTCTGGCCAGGACTCCCCTTTGCCCCTCCCCAGACACCCCTCAGACCCCCTCTTATCCCCACAGGACCCCCCCAGAGGAGGGGGCAGTGCTGGACACCCACGCTGTGGGCACCGAGCGGGCAGGGGGTGAGTACAGGGGGGGACAGGGACATGTCACCCACGGGTGTCACCCTTGTCACCCAGGTTCCCACAACTGGTGTCACTCTCTGGGCCCCCACTGGTGTCCCCTGCCCCTGCCCCACCTTGGGATCCACAAGTGACCAACCTTGAGCTCGAGGGAGCCCACGAGGGACAGCGGGATGCCTGTGACATCTATGAGAGTGTGCTATGACACCGGGGAGCATTGGTAGTGCCAGGGGGGCATCAGTTTCCTGCAGTGGCCTTTTCTTCCTCTTCATTGCAGCCTACAGGGCTCCCCGTTCCCTCACCCAGCGTTGGGTGGCAATTGACCGTTTTCCCTCTTTTTGTACCCAAAATGTAGCTTTTTGATTAAACTGTGTGAGAAACAAGGCTCACTCCTTAATATCTTTAAATATTAATAAGGTAGAAAAGGGACAGCAAACAGCGTGCTGGGTGCTGGGCAACTGCCCAAGGCGCGCAGTTATCTATAACAATTCTTCTTGTGTACCTTTTTCATTGTATTGATTGAATACATATTCAAGAAGATTATGCATATTTCAAACATTCTTTCGAGTTTATGCTTTCCAAGAATTGTTTTGCTTGGTTTGACCCTTGACTCATTCTCTTATAGTACATGCCTGTGCTGGTTTTGCATTGATTGAAGAATAGCTGTGGCAAAACCAATCAGTGTTAAGCTTTGAATACTGGCAACCTGTGGAACCAATTCAACAGCTAGGCACGCCTCTGTGGCCACACAGGTTGAAATCAGAAGAATCCTGGGAAAGTTCTCTTCCCTTCCCACCTGGGCAGAGGTCCCCAGGTGCCGGCGGGGTCGGCCCCGCTCCGCCGCGTGGCCCCGGGCCTGGTGCGGCCTGGCCAGGCCCGGCCGCTGCTGGAGCCTTGGCAGGGCCGGGCCCGGCGGCTCCCGGGCAGGGCAGGGGAGGAGAGAACGCCCCGTCCCGGCCGGATCGGGCCTCCAGCGGCTGCTGACATCCTGCCGCTAAAGCCGCCCCCATGGCGGCCCCGGGAGGCCTCGCAGGGCCGGGCCGGGCCCCCAGCGCTGCCGGGCAGAGGAACGGGGGAAGCCCCCAGCGCGGCTTTGGAAGAATTCTTTACTATGAACAACTCCAGACACCGGCACCAAGACCCCTTGCGGAGGGAGAGGCCCCAGCAGCTGGAGAGATCTTGCGGCCAAGAGCAGGGGCAGCTCTGCAGCCGTGCGGAGCGGCCCCGCAGCTGGAAATTGAATGCAGCCAGAACCCCGGAGATCCTGGCCCAGCCCCGGCACGGCCTGAATTTACCACCTTTGGCCACTGCCCGGGAGAACCATCACGGCCTCTGCAGATTGGGAGAATGGAAACTCCTCCTTTGCTCTGATGGAACTTGCAAAGCACTAATCCTCTCTTAAGTGAGACGAAAGGACAGAGTGAAGCCACGTAGAGAGACAATATGAAGACATCAAAGTCAGTGAAGGAGGAGTTGAATCTTAGATGGCAAGAGAACGAGAAGATGCCTTGGTTTTCGGCTGAAACTCTTTTGTAGGCCATGGGAATGGACTGTGATATCCTAGAATATCCCTCTAAGTTGTGGAAGGCATGGATGGCGAGATGGGAGTATTCAAATTGTAGATCTGAGCAAAGGCATTTGCAGTCAACTAAGTAAATGCTGAAGTAGTTGTGATCTTATGACAAGCTTCAACAGTGAGAGAGAGAGAAATGTGATTAAGGTGTGCACTCAGAAAGAGAAAAGATCTCTGTTCCTAGAGATGAAGAAAACCTTTGCTTTTGAACTGTTCATCTTTAAAATGGTACCCCATGAGTTTACATGGCCCATTACGCAGCTGTGGGAAGGCTGTGTGATATGGGAGGGACTTCACAAATTCAGGTTCAGAGGTGGCGGGTTTTGTGAGAATGAAAAAGCCACAAGAGAACTGTTCTTTCTTGCGGGGAAGTTTCCATGGCCGACCAGAAGAGACTTCTCTCTCTGAGAGAACTGAAGAAAGACTATTTTAGAGGTAGTGACAGACATGAAGTCTAAGTTTTGTTTTCTCTGCATGTTGTCAGAGAGAAAGAAAAGAGTTTGTGGGGAAGAGAGGAAGTGTTTTGAAAGTTTTTTTCTGATTCTTATTATTTTCTTTCTTGTCGTTTTGTTACTAAACCTGTCTTTATACCCTTTTAAGTTTTGAGCCTGCTTTGCTTTTCTCCTAATCTTACCTCACAGCAGAACAAAAAGTAAATCATTCTTGTGGGCACTCAAACCACTACACTAATTGGTGCCGTGACTCGGATACAGGAATTGGCAAACCTGAAACCACTACAATGCCATACTGCAGATGAAATCGATATATTTTATTTCCTCACAAGGCCCCTGTTCTGTGGTTTGACAAATCTTGGTGACCTAGGAGTCAGTGGTAGATTCCTCTTTGCGTTCTTTCTTTCAATGTTCGTTTACTTGGTTCTTTTCAATGTTATCTTACCACAGAGATAAGATACTCCAGCAGTAGATGAAATCAATGTTAGCTACTTCACAAAATAATCTGCGTTATTCTCACCATTGTCAGTTAGTTACACAGATCAAGGCATTAGCTACTTCTGCAACAGTTAATGGTATACTGCACTGCAAATAGGTTCCATTTTGATGGTTTGCGAGAGCCTAAACAAAAATATATTTATCACACGAAAATTTAGCATCTCCACAGGGATTAGGGTCAAAAGGCTGACAAATTTAACTACATCAAAAGCAGCTGAAATGTGATTACAAACTGTATTACATAAAACTAATTACCAAAAGCCAATATAATAGCAAAAGCCAATGACGACAAAGTTATTAATAACGGGGGAAGGTGTATGGAAGGGTTTTGTGACTTCTCCTTTTTCTGCCCTGATTTTGTCTCCAATAAATTCAATTCATATCTCTAATTCTGACGCTGTTTTGCCCCTGAGAGGATTTGATGAGAGATCTCTCCTGGTCCTTGTCTCAACGGAGGGAGGGAGGGAGGGAGGGAGGGAGGGAGGGAGGGAGGGAGGGAGGGAGGGAGGGAGGGAGGGAGGGAGGGAGGAAGGAAGGAAGGAAGGCAGGAAGGAAGGAAGGAAGGAAGGAAGGAAGGAAGGAAGGAAGGAAGGCAGGAAGGAAGGAAGGAAGGAAGGAAGGAAGGAAGGAAGGAAGGAAGGAAGGAAGGAAGGAAGGAAGGAAGGAAGGAAGGAAGGAAGGAAGGAAGGAAGGAAGGAAGGAAGGAAGGAAGGAGGGGGTTGTTCCTTCTGCAGACTCAGGCAGGCAGTGGCTGATCTCAGCACTGCCATCAGCACCTTCTCAGCAGAGACATTCCCGTGGGTGATTTTCTCCTTCTTCTGGGTAGGGGGGGAAGAGGGCTGAGGACCCTCAGTGTGGCTCCACACACTGGGCTGGGCTGGTGCCAGCACACTGGAGTAGTGTGGCTGCCCATGGGTGGGGTCCCTCGCTGCCCCCCAGTTCCCCCAGAGCCCCCCAGTGCCCACTGGAGCCCCGAGTGTCACAGCACATTCCCGTAGGTGTCACTGAGTTCCCGCTGTCGCCCATGGGGTCCCCGCAGCTCCGCGTAGGTCACCTGGGGATCCTGGGGCGCGGTGGCACGGGGGGACGCTGCGAGAGACACTGGCTGTGGGATCTGGGTGGGGGTGACACTCTTGGGTGACGTGTCCCAGTGTGTGTGTCCCACCCTGTACTCACCCCCCATCTGCCTGGTGCTCACGACGTGGGTGTACAGCACCTCCCCCTCCTCTGGAGGGGCCGGGGGATCCGGGGGGGCCCTGCGGGGATAAAGGGGATGTGTGGGGGGGAATGGGAGGTCTTGGGGTTGGGGTAAAAGGGGACAGTGTGGTTTGAGCCCACACTCACCTTTCCTGCTGCTTCCTGGACTCTAGAAAGGAAAGAGGGGAAAGGTAACTCTGGGGTCCCCAAGGCCCCCTCAGAAATCCTGGCACCCTACTGGACCCTCAGATTCTCCCAGAACCCCTGAGCATCCCTGATGCCCCCCAGAACCCCTGAACCACCCAAGTGCTCTGGACTTTGTGAGTGCCCAGAAGCCCAATTCTGGCAAGAAGGGGGACCCTCCAAATTTCTCCAAGGTCACGGAAAGAAGCCCCAACATCCCTGCAAGACACTCCCACACCACCCCAAATCCTTGAGGACCCTGAGCAAAGGTCCTGAGCACTGCCCAAGTAAGGGCCTGTGGGTGTCACCCATCACCCCCGCATTCCAGGTGGCCTCCCACCTCCCCAGGGCCCCCATTGCCCCCATTGTCACCCACCCATGTTTTTCCATTGGTGCCAGCCCACAGCTACACCCACGAGCAGGACCAGGAACAGGAGGGACACGCCAACCCCTGTGGCCACTGCTGGGGACAGAAGGGACACGTCAGGGTCACCTGTCACTCCAGGGGTCCTACAATCCCTCGCGATGCTGTGTGACCCCACCTCTCTTCCAGTGTCCCTGTCGTATCACTGCCAGGGCCAGCTCGGTGCTAAACGCCTGGAACACGCGGTGCCCGTCCTGTCCCAGCTGGTTGGTGGCCACGCACTGGTAGGTGCCGAAATGTCCCACATCGATGTCCCCAAGCTCCAGAACGGGACCCCGGGCCACTTCCTGCCCGTTGTGCAGCCAGGTGAAGTTGACAGGAGCTGAGCCCACCTGCACCGAGCAGCGCAGGGTCACGGGGTCACCTGTGCACACCTGGTGTGCTGGGGGACCGGGGGTGATGGTGACATTGGCCACGGGCACTGTGGGGACACAGACAGGCTGAGGCCAGGAGGAGGGGCTGCACCCAGCATGGGGGAATGAGGGAGTCTGTGGGGTGGCACCTGGAGACAGAGAGTCTCCTTCAGCCAGGACAGTGAGCCCCGGTGGTGGGGATCATCATGTGGGGACATGGCAGCTCCCAAGGACTCACCAGCGAGGCCGAGGGTCTGGGCTGGAAGGGAGAAGGGAAAGGGCTGGGTGGAGGTGGCCCTGCAGGGACAGCAGAACTTGGGGAATGGGGTGTGATGTCGGTCCCCAGACTGTCCCCAGTTGAACAATGGTGTAAGAAGGAAGTCTTGAGGACAGGGACAAAATGGTCACCCTGGACTGAGGCAGGATATGAGGACATTGTGGACAGCCCATGCTTTCACAGGTCACCTCCACCGTCCTCACAGCACCTGTCCCCACAGCCACATCCCCACGGCCCCGTGCTTGTGGTCTCATTCCGACAGCACTGTTCCCCATAGCCCAGCTGCATGGTATGTGGCCCTTGTCCCTGTCCCTGCATCCCTGTCACCCTGTCCCTGTCCCCACTGTTGCACCAGCCCCAAGATTCCATTTGCCACATCCCTGTACCCATATCTCTATCCCCCTGTTCCTGACCCCAGATCCCAGTTCCCCTGTTCCTGTCCCCACACCCACCCCATGACACTGGTCACACTGGGGTCCATGCCCATGCACTGGCTCTGCTGGCGTTGGGGACCTCAGGGGACCCCGCAGCCCCCCTGTGCCCCCTCCCCACCGGTCTCTGCCTCACCAGGGCCCATCCCAGGGGTGTCAGGCCCGTGCCCGGGGCACTCACCCCACAGGAGCAGCGCCACCTTCCCGGCCATCCCCGTGTCCCCGGTCATGTGCACTGGCTGTCATTCGCTGCTGTGGCCACCGGTCCCCTGGGTGGCGGCTCTTCAGTCAGGGTGGAAGGAAGCAAGGTCAGGTCTCATCATCACTTGTAGGTGGCCCTTTGTGGGGGCAGGGTGGCCGCAAGCTGGGGATGGGCTTGGGGCAGGGTGGAGACAGGCTGGGGACCAGGCTGGGTGGCACAAAATGGACAGGGACTTCTCAGAAGTGGGAGTCTCAGGGGATTTGGGGAGAGAGGGATGGGTATGCAGGGGAACGGGAGGTCCCAGGGATGGGCAGACTCAGGTATGTGTCTACAAAGAACGTTGGCTCCAGGGATTTGGGGTCATGAGAAAGGGCGTCCTAGGGATGAGGGTGTCAGTGGAATGGGGGTACATTGGAATGAGGGGTCCTGGGAGAATCAAGTTCCTAGGTGAATGTGGATTGTAGGGGATGGAATTTGGGAGAAGGAGAGGCTTCCCCAGGAATGGGGGTCCTGGGCCATGGAGATCCTGGGAAGTGATAGTCCTTGATTGGGGGTCCCAGAGTGGGTGAACATAAAGAAGGGGGGGTCCCATGGTTGGGTTCCCATGGGAATGGGGGCCCCAGGGTGGGCCCATTGGTCATAGCTCCCTCCCTGGGTGCCTCAGATTTTAGCGTGACTCAGAGCCAAGCACAGCCCACCCAAGGTTCTCATGGTTTGTGGGGGATCCCCCAGGCAGATTTTGAGGGGCTCTGGATCTGTGTCCCCCGAGCCCCCAGTGACATTTTGCTCTCTTCGTTTCCATATCCTTCCTTTTTCCCTCAGTTTCGCATGTCTCAGTTCCGGGCTTGATGATCCTGGGGAGCTCCTGCACAGGGAACAGGGTGTGGGGACACCGTAAAAGGGGAAAAGGGGGTTCCGAGGCTGCAGGAGGAGGTATGGGGGCTGTGGGGGATGGGGGTGTCCAGCTTTTCCCCCACAACATTTTCTCTTTCCTGCAGCAGAAGGAAGGAGCCATTGGCGTGGGGACCAGGGTGTGGATCTGTTCTGTCCTGGGGTCATCCAGGAAGGTGGTGTCCTGTTCTGGGGTTCCCTGCTCTGGGACTGCAACATCCTGGGGGTGTCCAGTTGGGGGGGGGACACATGCTGGCCAAGGGGATCCTGTCCTGGGGGATGGCAGCTCCAGGCAGGGTCCAGACTTCTCCATTCCCGTTTATCCCCTGCAGGATCTGAGCCGGCAAGAGCAGCTCGGGAATGGAGCCCCAGGCAGGAAGGAGCTCCCCAACTCCTCCTCCTTGAAGCCAGTGGCCATCCAAGTGCGGGGCCCAGCCATGGCCCAGCCCCAGTGCACAGGGATGGGCATTGGCCAGCCCTGCTCTGGCCAGCCCCAGGTGGCAGCCACGACCTGAGGCTCCCCCCGCCCCCTTCGCTTTGATTCTGGCAGCTTGAGAGCTGCTGCAAAGGTGACAATTCTGTGGCAGGAAAAGGTCTGGCTGTGGTTTGCTGGGCCCTGCAAGAAGCACAAAAGCCAATGGGAGCCCAAGCAGTGGCTCTGCGAGGGCCTTGGATGGTTTTCAGAGCAGGGCTGGCTGCAAACCCCCCTGCAGGGGCAGCTGTGAGGGAAGCAGTCCGGAAATGCAGCAATTGATCATTTTGTCCCTCTCAGCAAGGGGCTGAGAGAGCCCCAGAAGTTCTGCAGATCCCACACCCATCTGCTCAACAACCTGACCTGGACCCTCCTTCCTGAACAAAACCTGCAGCCCTTTGGAACCTCCCAGAAAGAATGTTTGTGTTCTGGATGTGGACACCAGAAGAGAGGGAAAAGTGTGGAAATACTGAGCAGGGGCTCCAGCCGTGGATCTGGGGAACAGGGGTGTCCCAGCAGGAGCAGGGAGTGCCCAGGCAGGGGAATTCAGGGCAGGGTGGAGTGCATTTCCCAGGGAAGCAGACCCTGAGCGACACACGGGCATTTCCACGGATTCCTGTGCTCTGTTCCAAGGATGGACAGAGTTTCTCCCCTGTTGGGAGCAGAAGCCATGGGAAGTAAATCAAGTTTGAGGGTGGGAAGGAGGAAAATGGGCAGAGTTCCTAAATGTGGCCCAGCCAAAGCCTTCCCTGTGGGCTGGATTGCTGCCCAGCAGGCCGGGAACAATCCCATGGACCTGCTGGACACTCAGGGAGATTCCACACTCTGTGTTATCAACAAGCAAACACTGCTGTGGGATGCACCAATGGGCTCCTGAAGGGAACCAGAAAGTCTCATTTCTGTGGGATTTGTTTGTGTTTTTACTGTGAGCGACTTGTTGGGTGCCCAATGATTAAAAGGATTCTATCGACCAGACCATTTTCTATATTGTTAGTTTGATTTTTGGTGAAGTTATTTTTTTATTGAGAAAAAAAAGTGTTTTCGGAAAAGATTGTTGCCTTTATTTCATGGCTGTATAATTTTGTCTCAGCCAATTGGGCATCAGGGAATTCAACCAAATTTAGCCGGGCATTTACCATCATCAGGGCAAGGTTCTATCTGGTGGCCCCTTAGGTTTGGGCAGCCCAGGTGTCACAGGGACCCACTGGGGACAGCGGGAATGCTCAGGACCCTCCAGGATGTGCCACCTCTGGGACAGGAATCCCCAAGGATGTGGCACCCCCAGAACGAGGAACTCCCTGGGACAAGACCCTGGGACACGACCCAGGTGTCACCACAGCAGAGGAGCCCTTTTCCCTCAGGGCAGGACCCCTCTGGATGTGTCCCCCAGGACAGAACCCACGGCCTCAGCTCAGCATAAACGGCCTCTTCCTTCTGCTGCAGGAAAGAGAAAGTGAAAATCTTTCATCCCCCACAGCCCCCAAACACTGCCTGCACTCCCCAGCCGCCTTGGCCCCTTCCTGGGATCCCCCCACCGTTCCCTGCTCAGGTGTTCCCTGGGATGGCTGAGCCAGGAAATGGGGGGATGGGAAAAGCCCAGGGGTGTGTGGGGCACAGACCCAGAGCCTCCACCCTGGGGTGCCCCCCTGGCCATGAGCACACTGTGGGGGCTGTGCTGGGCTCTGAGTCACCCCAAAATCTGAGGCACCCAGGGCAGGAGCTGAGACCCCCGTGCCCACCCAGCCACTGCCCATCCCTGGGACCCCCATTCCCCTGGGAACCCAACCATGGCACCCCCATTCCCTTGGTCTCTGCTCCCTGGGACCCCCATCCCAGGACTCCCATTGCCCAGGACCACCATTGCCTTGATCCCATCCCATGGGCTGCTTGTTCCCATAGAACCCATATTTCCAAGGGTCCCCTTTTCTCCCCTGGACCCCCAACCCTGGGACCCATATTCCATGACCCAAAACCCCTGGGGAAAAATTTTCCTGCAGGACCCCCATCCGTGAATCCCCTGAGACATGGAGACCCCAATTCCCCTGGACCCCCATTCTCCTGGACACCCGGCCTTGGTTCCCCACATCCCCTGAGGCCCCCACTCCTGGGAACACCATCCCCCACTGAGCCCCCAGACTATCCCATAATGTCCCCACCCTGTCCCCTGCTGTGTCTCCACCCATCCCCCACCCATCCCCCACCAAGGGCCACCTACACGTGGGGACGAGGTGTGACCTTTCTTCCTTCCTCTTCATCCGAAGAGCCGCCACACAGGGGACCAGTGGCCACAGCATCGACTGACAGCCAGTGCACATGGCCGGGGACACGGGGATGGCCGGGAAGGTGGCGCTGCTCCTGTGGGGTGAGTGCCCCGGGCACGGGCCTGACACCCCGGGGATGGGCCCTGGTGAGGCAGAGACCGGTGGGGAGGGGGCACAGGGGGGCTGTGGGGTCCCCTGAGGTCCCCAAGGCAGGGACCAAGGAACAGGGATGCAGGGACAGGGACAAGGCTCACGCACGTACCATGCAGATGGGCCAGCGGGACTGGTGCTGGGGGAAAGGGGTCACAGACGTGGGGCCATGGGGGTGTGGCTGTCGGGACAGGTGCTGTGAGGATGACGGTGGTGACCTGTGCAAGCATGGGGGGTCCACAGTGACCCCATGTCCTGCCTCAGCACAGGGTGACTGAGGTGTCCCTGTCAGCAAAACCTCTGTGCTACACCGGTGTTACCCTTGGGGAGAGTTTGGGGACACATCACACCATGTCCCCCCAAATGGTGCTGTCCCTGCAGAGCCACCACCGCCCTGATCCCTTCCCTTCTCCCTTCCAGCCCACACCCTCGGCCTCGCTGGTGAGTCCTCAGGGGATGCCATGTCCCCGCCCTGCTGTCCCCAGCCCCGTGGTGGCCCTGGCAGGCTGGTGTCCCCTGTCACCCGCAGGTGCCCAGACCACCCAGCTCCTGGTGGAGCCCCCCTGGAGGCCGGCGGTGCTGTGGGACCAGGTGAGACTGACCTGCCGGGGCCTGGGGACCACCAGTGCCACCACCTGGTACAAGGACGGGCGGCGTTGGGGGCAGAACAGATGGAACCGCTTCACTGTCAGCAAGAGCGGCACTTACAAGTGTCAGAGACACGGCAGTGGGCTCAGCCCCCCCGTCACAGTCCTAAATGGTGAGAGGGGATCTGAAATGCTCACAGTTGCCTCTGGATAGGTCTGGGTGGGCTCCACTCCGTGGGTGTCCTCACACCCCTCGGGTGCAAGAGCCCGTGGGCACTGCACTGAGGGTCATCCCAGTGCATCCCAGTGTGATGGGACCCCCTTGGTGACACCTGTTCCACGGAGCGTCTCCTGGTGTTCCTGGGATCCTCCCGTGCAATGGAGACTCCGCCCAGATGTCTGCGGTGCCATGGGCACCCTCCTCTGACCTGTCTCCAGCCTCTCAGTGTGATGGGACTCTCCTGTCCCACAGACCAGCTGGTGCTGCAGGTGTCAACACAGACACTGCTGGAGGGCGACGAGGTCAAACTGCGCTGCCGGGTCAGGCAGGACACATCGGTCAGCAGGGTGCGATTTTACCAGGACGGGAAGGATCTGGGGGAGTACTTCAGGGGGGCCGAGCTGTCCCTGTCTCCTCTGCAGCCAAACCACAGTGGCCGCTACCACTGTGCGGACTCAGTGCGCTTCTGGCCATTATCGTCATCTCCAGTGACAGTGACAGTGCACGGTGAGCACTCCCACGGCTGGAACCCCAATATCCTGACACCCCCACAGCCACATCCCAAGGGACTCAGAGTCAGTCCTCCCCTCATCTCCTTCCCAGAGCTCTTCACGGTGCCGGTGCTGGAGGGTCCCCCCGAGCCCATCGAGGGGTCCCCCCTCAATCTCAGCTGCCTCAGCAGCCCCAGCCCCCTGCGGCCACGAACCCGCCTCCTGCACCTCTTCTACCGGGACGGGCAGTTGGTGGGGGGCCCGCAGGTGTCCCCGCAGCTCCTGGTGCCCGCCGTGGGGGTCTCTGACTCGGGGAATTACAGCTGCCAGGTGCGCTCCGAGGGGAGGGCCGTGCAGAAGAGCAGCGCCCTGCTCCGCGTCACGGTGCGCAGTGAGTGCGGGGATGGGCACGGGGAGCCCCCACAGCCTCTTTGCGTCCCCTGCCTTGCCTCGGGACCCCCATTCCTGCTTGGACCCCCCATGCCTGTCGGAGGTCATTCATCCTTTCCCACATCCCTCGCCAAGTGCCCCAGCCCTTCCTGGGTACCCCCATCTTTCCTCTGAAGTTTTTCCACATCCTCGCATCACTGCTCAGGTCCTTCTCCATGTCCCTCCATCCCTCACTGGGTCCCTTCACCCATTCCTGGTCCAACCCCACCCATCTCTGATCTCCCCTCCTGGTCCCCAGGTCCCACCATACCCTCCCTGTGGTGCCCCCTCAGCCTGCTCCAGCTGTCCTCTCCCTGAACACCCCATCATTCCTTGGGGTTTTATTTCATGCCCCCCTTCAGCTCTGGGCCCCCTCTTCCTCACTGGGGTCCTCCTGCCCCTCGAAAATGCCCCCCCATGTCCCTCACTGTCCCCTGGTTTCCCCCACCTCCTGCAGGGGTCCCTGTCTCAGGGGTGTCCCTATCAGCGCAGCCCCCCAGGGGACAGGTGGCACTGGGGGACCGCCTGGTGCTGAGCTGTGCAGTGGCTGCAGGGACAGGTCCCCTGTCCTTCACCTGGCACCGGGGGGACTTGGGGACACCGCTGGGCACTGGCCCCCGCCTGGA
Source organism: Chamaea fasciata (assembly GCF_029207755.1). Lineage (NCBI taxonomy): Eukaryota > Metazoa > Chordata > Aves > Passeriformes > Sylviidae > Chamaea > Chamaea fasciata. Next base: position 402,593 of record NW_027094116.1, on the reverse strand, counting down.
GCTGCAGCATGTTGGGGACAATGACAGTGGCCACTACCAGTGCCGGGTCAGCGACGGGGACAGCGTGGCTGAGAGTGTCCCCCTGAATGTCACCGTCGTGGGTGAGTGGGACCCTCAGGCTGGGGTGACCCCACCCACAGCATGCTCCAGAAAACTCTCATCCCCGTGTCCCTGTCCCTCTTGCTGGCTGCCAGCCCCCCGCCCCCCCGCCCCGCAGCCTCAGCCCTGTCTCTGTCCCCACAGTGCCCGTGGCCAATGCCACCATCACCCCCGGTCCCCTGTCACACCAGGTGCAAACAGGTGACCCCGTGACCCTGCGCTGCTCGGTGCAGGTGGGCTCAGCCCCTGTCAACTTCACCTGGCTGCACAATGGCCAGGAGGTGGCCCGGGGTCCTGTCCTGGAGCTTGGGAACGTCAGTGTGGGACATTCGGGCACCTACCAGTGCGTGGCCACCAACCAGCTGGGACAGGACGGGCACCGCGTGTTCCGGGCACTCAGCCCTGAGCTGGCCCTGGAGGTGACACCGCAGGGACACAGGGGCACAGGTGAGGTCACATGGGGTCACCAGGGAGTGCAGGACCCCTGCTGTGATGGGGGATCCTGATGTGTCCGTCTCTGTTTCTTGCAGTGGCCGCAGGGGTCGGTGGGTCCCTTTTGTTCCTGGTCCTGCTCGTGGCTGTCATTGTGGCCTGGCACTGGTGGCACCGCCGGGGTGGGTGACAATGAGGGGATGGGGGTCCCAGGGAACTGTAGGAAGCCCCACAGATTTGGGGAATGATAAGGCGGCTCCCTTAGCCCCAGAATTTTAACCTTGGCTTCGGATTCTCTAAGCTTTTGGGAGGTGCTGGAGGGTCCCGCAGGGATGTTGGGGATTCTTTCAGGGGTCCTGGGGTCATTCTGGGGAGTGTCTCTCCCTGCCGGGCTTTGGGTTCTTGAGGATGACTTGGCTGGGGGCACTGAGGATGTTCATGAATTCTGGGGGCTTCAGGGATGCTTGGGGGTCCTGTAGAGAACTGAGGGTCCTGTGGAGGTTCAGGAACATCGAGAGGGGTCAGGGCCCTGGGGACCCACAGTCACCTCTCCCCTCTTTCCTCTGCAGCCATCAGGAAGCACCAGGAAAGGTGAGTGGGGGGGTCTAGGGCTGTGGCCCCTCTTTTACCCCCACCCCACTACTCTCCATCCCCTCCAACACATCCCCTTTATCCCCACAGGGCCTCCCCGGAGCCCCCGGCCCCCCCAGAGGAGGGCGAGGTTCTGTACACCCACATCGTGAGCACCAAACAGGCACAGCGTGAGTACAGTGGTGTGGGAGGGACAGTGACACGTCACCCACCGGTGTCACCCCCCACCTTGGTCCCCCCAACTGGTGTCTCTTGCAGGGCCCCCCCGTGTCACTGTCCCCCAGGAACGCCAGGTGACCTACGCAGAGCTGCCAAGACCCCACCGACAACCACGGGAGCCCAGTGACATTTGTGAGATTGTGCCGTGACACTGGGGGGGTGGGAGGCACTGGGGGTCCCCACCCAAGGGCACCCACACGTGTGTGCTGCCACTAAAGACTGCCCCTCCCCCTGCCAGTGGAGGCACAAAAGGCAAATGTCCCAACGGACTGAGACAAGAACAATTTCCTGCAAACAGCAACGGGAGAACAAAACCAACAGCAACAGGGTTCAGAATTCAAAGGGTCACAAAAGGAACGATTTCCAGAGAAAAACCCCAAAAAGGAACAAACTCTGGACACTTCCCCCAGCACGTTTCCTCCACCAGAGGAACCTGGCAGGGCTCAGGACCTTCATTGCCCTGACGGCCAAAGCGGCCTTCAGGAGGCTCTGGTTTCTCTTCTCCCCTGTCTCAAACCTTTGCGGTGTTCCCCACACGATGATTTCACAAAGGCCCTGTGGGTGTTTCTGAGTCTCCCCCTTTTCCAGGACACTTGGGACTAGGCCCTGGCACAGGGTGGGGTGTCAGAGACAGGAAAAGTGTGATGTGGAACACCAGTGTGTGGCAAGGGTGAGTCAGGCCTTGCTTATGGTGAGACAGGGCCCTGTCTGTCAATCTGTCTGTCGGCCATGGCACACTGGGGACAGTGTGACGCTCTGCCAAACTCAGCTCCTGAGTGGCCGGGTGACCAGAAGTCCCACCTGGGGGAGGGCCCTTGGTGCCCAAAGGCTTCAAAGGCAGAGCATGAGGTGGCTCGGTGTCTGACTGCGTCTTCTCTTAGAGTGTCTATCCCATCCATGCTGGAACCCAGGAGTTGGCAACTGTCTTGGAATAAAAGACAAATGTCTCCCAAGGAAAGCGAAACCTTCCTGCAATGGAAGGAAGACCCATGCCTAAAATCTTTTTATAATTTCAAAAATTAGTGGGTTTCCAGAAAAAAAAAGCAGTATAACATATATAAAAAAATGTTTAACAGCTCTTAACCAGAATATTTCTAGAAGACACCAGAACAAACAACACCAAACCAGAACTTTCCCACCCGTTCAGTGCTGGATTTCCATTTTCGGTGCAGTTATGACGACGTCCACCAGGGGGCGCTGCAGAGACCACTCCCGGCCAGCAGGGGGCGCTGCAAGGAGCACTCCCGGCCACCAGGGGGCGCCCCGGGGCCAGCTCGAACCCCCCAGGGGCGATGGCGGCCTCGGCCAGGGGGGAGGAGGGGAAATCGCTCCTTTTGCAAACTCACGGCCACCAATCGGTCCCGGCACCACCACCGGCAGCGGCAGAAGCGGCCAAGGCAGCAGGTTGGATCGTAGTGCCGAGTGGCAGCGTTGCAGCGTCCTGGGGCGAGGCACACGCCCTGAACATCACACCCGACCGCTCTCTCCAATTTCGAACAGAGGGACGGCAGCACTGACTGCCCAGCCAGGTCTCGGGGTCACAGCAGCACCTCTCGTGGCTTTACGGCACAATTCCTGAAACCCCTCAGCCTTTCGCTCCCATTTCCTCCGTCAGCCCTGGCACAGCAGCTCTGGGAATGTTGAACTCCCCTGGGATGGGGAGGGAAGCAGATGCTCGGTGCTGCCACTGCCGGGGCTCCTCAGGGGGCACCAGCCCACGTTTGGAGTTCCTGCTCTTCCTGGGCCCCTGCTGGTCCCCACACAGCAGCCGCAGGGAGAGGAGGAGGAGGAGGGGGAGAGCAGAGCCACAGCCCCGAGGGCTCTGCGGCTGCAGCTGGAGCACAGGGACATCCCGTGTAGGGAGCAGTCGCTTGGGAGGGCAAAACTGGAGCTGGTTGGGCCAATGCCCCTCTTCTGCTCTGGGTGCTGCAGGCCCTTAACGAGATGTTGGAATTAGGGCTGGGGTTCCTAAAGTTCTGCCGTGCTCCTAAACCAACCTGTACATAAACACACGGCTCCTCTGCCTCTCGTAGGGATTTTGAGCACTGGACACATTTTGGGGGCAGGTGCTCCCAGCTCTGCCCACAAGGATCTTTCTTGGCCGCCGGGAAGGTTTTCTGGTGGTTTTTGCTGGTGTTGGGGACGATTCAGTGCCTGTGCCATGAGGCCGGTGCTTCACGCTGGCCGGCCAGGAAGGCAGAGCTGGGGCAGTGGTTGAGGCGGGAGCGGCTGGAGCAGGTGGCCACGGGAACAGCCCCTGGCCATGCAGGTGGAGCAGGAGCGCCGGGAATTTCACAGGGTGCTCAGGTGAGGCCCACGGGGCCGGGTCACGGTGGGGCACTGCTTACCATTCCTGCTGCCCCGAGGTTTTGGGACAGAGCAGTGACACCCATCAGCCTCCAAAACCCTCTCGGCACTCGGGCACAGCCTCCCAGGAGGTCCCGGACCAGGCTCTGGGGATAATTTGGGCGCTCCTGGGCTCGTTCCCAACAAAGGGCAGTGCTCCGGGAGAGCGTTCGGCACATCCCGGGGGATCAGCCCGGGGCTGCTGGAGCCCGAGTGCTGCGGGCAAGGACGGCAGGAAGAAGCCGGGCCCCGCTCAGGCGGCGCTGCCCGAGGAACGTCTCATCCTGCAGGAGCTCGGGAGCCTGCCGGTGCCGGCCCTGCGGCCGTCGGGGGGCAGCGGCTGGGAGGGGCCGGGATAGAGGGACCGGGACCCCAGTGGGGAGCCCCGAGGGTGGAGGGCCCGAAACGGCCGAGAGGAGACCCCGGCAGGGCGGGGGAGCAGAGACCCTGGGCTGGGCTCTGCGGAAAGGAGGGACCGGCACGGTGGTCCCAGAGCACGGGGAAGGGGCCCGGCTGCCATGGCGCTGCGAGTGCCGGGACTGTCACGGCGCGCATGAACCGACTGTGAGAGCGTGTCCCAAGCCACTGTCGCCATGTGTCGGGACTGCCCTTGGCCAGGGTGACGCCCCCACAGCTTTGGGCACTCGGAATGGGCGGGGCAGGGGCGGGGCAGAGCCCTGTCCATTCCCCGTGCCCTGTGCAGGTGAGGAGGGCAGGGATGGAGCAGCTTTGGGGACACCTGGAATCGATACAAGGTCATTCCCCAGAGCCACACCATGACTGTGGGCAGAGCCCCGGCTCAACATTTCCACACTTTTCCCTCTGGTCTGGTGGCTGCAGCCAGAACCCAAATATTCTTTCCATGAGGTTCCAAAGGGCTGCAGGTTTTGTTCAGGAAGGAGGGTCCCGGTCAGGTTGTTGAGCAGATGAGTGTGGGATTTGCAGAACTTCTGGGGCTCTCTCAGCCTCTTGCTGAGAGGGACAAAATGATCAATTGCTGCATTTCCGGACTGCTTCCCTCAGAGCTGCCCCTGCAGGGGGGTTTGCAGCCAGCCCTGCTCTGAAAACCATCCAAGGCCCTCGCAGAGCCACTGCTTGGGCTCCCATTGGCTTTTGTGCTTCTTGCAGGGCCCAGCAAACCACAGCCAGGCCTTTTCCTGCCACAGAATTGTCACCTTTGCAGCAGCTCTAAAGCTGCCAGAATCAAAGCCAAGGGGGCGGGGGGAGCCTCAGGTCGTGGCTGCCACCTGGGGCTGGCCAGAGCAGGGCTGGCCAACGCCCATCCCTGTGCGCTGGGGCTGGGCCATGGCTGGGCCCCACACTTGGATGGCCACTGGCTTCAAGGAGGAGGAGTTGGGGAGCTCCTTCCTGCCTGGGGCTCCTTTCCCAAGCTGCTCTTCCTGGCTCACATCCTGCAGGGGATGAGCGAGAATGGAGGAGTCTGAAACCCTCCCGGAGCTGCCATTCCCCAGGACAGGACCCCCTGGCTGTGCCCCCCAGGAGAGAACCCGCCCCCCTGTGAGACAGTCACTGCCCATCGCTGGGTCCCCCGTTCCCCTGGGAACTAAACCATGGGGGCCCCATTCCTTATGTTCCCTGTCCCGTGGAGCCCCATCTCAGGATTGCCATTCCCCAGGATCTCCGTGGCCCCGGAGCCCCATTCCCAAGGAATCCTCTCCACAAATTCCATCCCCTACAGTGCCCCTTCCCCCAGGACCTGGATTCTCTCAGGACCCCTCATTCCCACAGGACCCTCCATTCCCCCTGCACTCCATCCCTGGCACACCCATCCCATCACCCCAAATCCCTGGAGCCCACGCTCTCCTGGGACTCCCTGCACTGAGTCCCCCGAGCCCTGGGGTCCCCCATTCCCATGGCACCCCTCTCCTGAGTGACTCCCCCTCCTCAGGACTCCCATTGCCCTGGATGCCCATCCCTGGTTCCCCAAACTCCCTGAGCCCCCCACTCCTGAGAACCCCCTGTCCCACCTTGTGCCACCCAGCCTTGTCCCCAGCCTGCCCACAGCCTGTGGTCACTCTGCCACCAGCAAAGGCCACAGCCATGTTGGGGACGCGGCCTGATGTCACTTCCTTCCCCATTCTTTGGAAGAGCCACCACCCAGGGGACCGGTGGCCACAGCAGCGAGTGACAGCCAGCCTGGATGGCCAGGGACACGGAGATGGCCGGGAAGGTGACGCTGCTCCTGTGGGGTGAGTGCCTCGGGCACGGGCCTGACACCCCAGGGATGGGCCCTGGTGAGGCAGAGACTGGTGGGGAGGGGGCACAGGAAGGCTGTGGGGTCCCCTGAGGTCCCCAAGGCCAGCAGAGCCAGTGCATGGGGTGACCAGGGTCATGGGCTGGCAATGGGGACAGGAGAAGGGGGACAGGACTGGAGGGGCCAGAATGTGGGGAGAGGAATTATGGGGCTTGTGCAGCTGTGAGGACAGGGACAGGGAAACAGGGATGCAGTGACACGGACAAGGGGACAAGCGCCATGCAGATGGGCCATGGGGACAGAGGCTGTGGGACTAGGGGGGTGACCTGTGCCAGCACGAGGTCCCCATGTCTGGGGTGTCCTTAGTGTCCCCATGTCCTGCCTGAGATGGGGTGGCTGCAGTTCCCCGATCTCCGAGACATCTATGCCACACCAGTGTCCCCATGGGGACAGTTCAGGGACAGCCCCCATACCCTGTGCCCCCATACCTGTCTCCATGGGGCCACCCCCCAAGTCCTGTCCCTTCTCCCTTCCAGCCCAGACCCTCGGCCTCGCTGGTGAGTCCTCGGCAGATGCCATGTCCCCACCCCGCTGTCCCCAGCCCCGTGGTGGCCCTGGCAGGCTGGTGTCCCCTGTCACCCGCAGGTGCCCAGACCACCCAGCTCCTGGTGGATCCCCCCTGGAGGCCGGCGGTGCTGTGGGACCGGGTGACACTGACCTGCCAGGGCTCGGGGACCACCAGTGCCACCACCTGGTACAAGGATGGGCGGCGCTGGTGGCCGAACGGACCTGAAAATGTCAGTGTCACCTATTCTGGCACCTACCGCTGTTACAGACGTGGCAGTGGGCTCAGCCCCCCTGTGACAGTCTCAAATGGTGAGGGGGCTTTGGGTGTCCCCAGCGTGGCACCTGTGGGACCCCGAGGGCTCTGAGTGCGCCCTGCTCCATGGGTCACCTCCGGGTGTGACCAGAGCTCGTCCCCTGCACACGGGGACATTCCAGAGCATTCCAGTGCAGGGGAACCCTGTTTGTGGAATTGGGGACCCCTGGTGCTCTGGCTGTGACCCAATGGTGGGTCCCCATGAAAATGGGACCCCCCCAGTGTGACAGGACCCTCGTGTCCCCCAGACTGGCTGGTGCTACCGGTGCCGGTGCAGATGCAGCTGTAGCGGGGGACACAGTGACACTGCGCTGCCGATGGCGGCAGGGCCTGTCAGTCACCGAGGTGCGATTCCACCGTGGGGACGAGGAGGTGAGGATGTCCCTCAATGGCACCGAGCTGTCCCTGTCCCCTCTGCAGCTGAGCCACAGTGGCCGCTACCGCTGCCGGGGCTGGGTGTCCTCTGACGTATCATCAGAGTTGCAGGAGTCGGTGCCAGTGACAGTGACAGTGCACGGTGAGCCTCACCCCCACAGCCTCCCCGGGTCCCCTGGTTGGGGACACTCTGCCCCGTCTGGGGACCCCCAGCCCTGCCTGCAGTCCCCCATTACTGCCCAGACCCCCCATCCCTGCCGCGGGTCCCTCATCCATCCCCGGGTCTCTCACAGGGCTGTCAGATCAGTGGTGGCCACACTTGTATCAGCAGGTTCCGAGCACTCAGAACCAGCGCTGGCGGAGGCAGCCATGCGCCGCGCACCGCGCTTGTCCGGGGCCAGACGCCTCTGGCGGCAGGGGCGGCCCGGCGGTGCAGAGGAGCCGTGGGGGCCGCCGTGGGTAGCGGCGAGCGGGGAGCGGGTTGCGGCGAACGGGGACCCGGCACAGGAACTCCCGGCAGTCACCAACCCAGCGGAACTGACCCAGTGGGATGGGATTCACCAGACCACAGGAGAGTTGTTTATTTCCTTTTGTTTTCCAGGGAGAAAGAATGGTCTGTTTTTCTCTTTTTTTCCTCTCCTTTCCTTTCTTTCCTTTTTTCCCCTTTCCTTTTCCTTCTGGCTGATTGGGAAGGTGGGCCTTGTCAGGTGAGCCTGTAGTTGGCTGGTTGGGAAGGCGGGCCTTGTTCAGAGGGCCTGTGATTGGCTGGTTGGGAAGGCAGGTTTTGTTGGGAAGTGCTGTGGTTGGCTAGTTGGGAAGGTGAGTCTTCTGGAGATGATTGTGATTGGCTGGTTGGGAAGGTCTGTGGTTGGCTGGTTGGGAAGGTGGGTCTTGTGGAGAAGATTGTGATTGGCTGATTGGGAAGGCCTGTGGTTGGCTGGTTGGGAAGGTGTGTTTTTTCAGGAGACCTGTGACTGGCTGTCAGAAGAGGACTGGGAGCAAATAGAGAATCCCCAAGGAGAAAAGAAGGAATTGAAGAGATATCAACACACATACCCCCCAAACAGTCCCCTGGGCAGTAGGCAAACCCAGTGGAGATGTAACCTGAACACCAGGAGTGAAAATAAGGTGTTGGGGCTTGGTTTCTTTTTCTTTCATTTTCTTTCCTTGTTACCTGTGAGACTTTTTCTCCCACTGAGTTGCTAAGAAGCACTGATGGCTGCGTGCTTGAGATGGCAGGAATGGGAAAACTCTCGGCAGGGATGGGAAACTCTCATTCACTTGATCTGCGCCTTTGGATGGTGACGGTGGAGCGGCTGCTTGGGGAAAGGAATTCACTGCTGCTGCAGGTGCCCGGCTCAGTCCTGTTTCTTCTGGTGTGGGGTGAGCCTCTGCTCCTGGGCCCAGCCATGGAACTGGGATCTTGTTATTGCCTGCCTCACTTAAAGTAGGGCCTGTTGCTGTGCTGGGAGCAGGGTCACTGTTGTCCCTCCTCCTGCTGTTTCTTCAGCACTGCTCTGAGTCTTTTCACTACTCTGTAGCCCACAACCCCTGCCTGCTGAGACATCCTGCATCTTCAGCCACAGCTTGGGAGTTCCTGATCCATCCCTTCCATTCCTTCAGCCTCAGCTCTGGAGTTTCTGATCTATCCCTTCCATCCCTTCCTATCTGGGACAGAGCCACCATGACTGTGCGCTCCCTGAGCCCGCCTTAAGGCGCCCCCTGCAGCCGCGGAGGGATCACCGCACCTGCCCCGCCCACCGGGAGCCACTAGCGCCCCTGCTGGCTGTGCCCGGAACTGCACCAAAGGGGAAAGTGCCGCGCTCAGGGAAGCTGTTACGGGCTTCCTGGTTCTGTTTATTATTAATGCTGTGGTTGTTGCTGGTTGTTTGCCTTGTTATACATACTAGTAAAGATCTGTTATCCCTATCCCCATATCTTTGCCTGAGAGCTCCTTAATTTTTCATAATTATAATAACTAGGAGGGAGGAGGTTTGCATTCCCCATTCCAAGGGACGCCCTGCTCTCCCCAGAAGACACCTGTCTTTCAAACTAAGACATACTGGCAGCCAAAAATTGACGAATTCTGTTCCTAAAGCCTGACAGAGCTGAGCAAAGAAAAACATTTGTGTCCGTTTAACCAAAAAAGCTGCATTTTTGTTCCAGGAGCAGGAAACCAGGTCCTGTGCTGTGGCCCTGGTTGGTGCCTGAGGTGTTTTGGTTTCCTGAAATTCCTTTCCCAGGGAATTTTCTGTAAACAAGAGACATCTTTTGGTATGGGCAAATTGTTTGCGTTTCTTTCCCTAGGAGGGACTTCTTCTTGACGTCCCTCTACTCTGACCAATGTGATTGAGGAGGTTTGTCTTTGTTTCATGAATCCAATTGGTCTGCATAGAATAGCATAAGAAGGGAGACACATCCCAAGAATAAAGGAGTAATTTTCGGCCTTCTCAAGTCAGAGTCTTTGTGTTCTGGTGCACAACAGCGTCACTGTGCTCCTTTGGAAATGGGATGGGCAATGGTAAGCCACGTAGTGTACTGGGAACATTGGGAAGCGGATTGCAGGGCCACGGGGAGCGTGGGGGTTGAGAGGACTCAATCTGATTTTCATTTCTGTCTCAACACACGCTATACATGAGCAAATAAAAGCAGTTAACCGTGACACAAAAGCAGCGATTTTGCTTTGGGTCTCTTGGGGGGATCAGGGGCTTGCTTGGAGGTTCAGCTTGGTCCTCCTCTCTGCCTCAACTTTTCCTCCCGGTGGTCCTTCTCTGTCTGCAGCCGTTCTTCCCTGCTTTGCTGCTTCTGCGAGGCAGCTCATTCCTGCGACGACCTGGTGCTCTACCGCTTCCCCAACCTGGTGCTCCTCTGCTTCCCCAACACAGTGCTCCACAGCTTCCCCAGCGGAGCAGAGGCTGCCTGCACACACCTGCCATCTCTGCCATTTTTCCCGTGTTCCCCGCAGCAACGAGCCTGCTGCACCCCAGAACCTGCCCGTAGCAGCCAGCCCAAAGCCACCAGTGCCACAGCACTAGCCCACAGCCAGCACACAGCCATGACTCAGCGTTGCCAGAGACACGCAGGTGCCGCCACTTGGAAATCCCACCCAGCCACTGACAAAAGCCACGAGGGCTCACCACACACACACTCCATCTGCCGAGCTGATGCCAAAAGTGTGCCCGGGGTTCTTGTGGTAATGCTGTCCCTGTCTTCTGTTTCTCTCTCTGTCTCTTTCCCTCTCTATTCTCTCTTCTATCCCCCTCCCATAAGAACACTTAGCCTCATTTATCAATAAACAGTTCTCAGATATAATATTGCCGCATTTGTGCTTCATTTTAATCCGAGAAATCGATCAGAAAGAATCCGCCCCGACTGCCCCTTTTACAGTGAGATGGGACAGGGAGAGTGGGAGGGGGAATGTGGAACCCCTGGGTGTGCTGCCAGCACTGTGGGGAGAGAATGGGGAAGCCACTGAGGGTACTTGGAGCATTTGGATGGGGGTTGGGGAGGGGATGGGGGAGCCCCTGGGGGCACTGGGAGAGGAAATGAGGAGCGCAGGGTGCCCTTTGTAGCCTCCCCCTGACCCATGACCACCTCCCTTGGAAGGATGGGCAGGCACAGGAGCCATGGAGGGAGCACCTCCAGTGTCACTCAGTGCCTCCCGCTTCCCAGAGTGTCACAACGGTTGTTGTAGAGTGTCATAGATGTCACTGGGCTCCCATGGTTGCCCGTGTGGCCCCTGCAGCTGCATGTAGGTCGCCTGAGGATCCTCCCTGGGGGATGCCAGGGGCTCCGGGGGGGCCCTGTGGGAAGAAGGGAGTGTGTGGAAGGGGATGAAAGGTTCTGGTGGTTTGGGTAAAAGATGCATCATGGCTGGAGCCTGCACTCACCTTTCCTGGTGCTTCCTGGCATCTGCAAAGGAAAACTGAAGTGGTAACTTTGGAGTCCAAATAGGCCCCCATCCACCCACAGGAATCCTGAACGACCCCCAGGCCTTCAATTCTCCCCCAGCTCCCCCCAGTATCCCTGATGGCCCCCAGAACCCCTGAATCACCACAGTGCTCTGGACCACCTGAGATCCCAGAACCCAGAGCCTGGCAGAAAGGGGAACTTTCCAAATTCCCGCAGGATCACTGAGAGAACCCCCAACATGCCTGCAAGACCCTCCAACACCACCCCAAATCCTTGAGGACGCTGAGCAAAAGGCCTGAGCACTCAGCGCTGCCAAAGTCATTGACTGTTGGTGCCACCAATCACCCTCACATTCCAGGTGACCTCCCACCTCCCCAGGGCCCCTGTTGCCCCCATTGTCACCCACCCACGTTGTTCCACCGATGCCAGCCCACAGCTGCAACAATGAGCACGACCAAGGACAGGACGGAATAAGCAACCACTGTGGCCAATGCTGGTGACAGAGGGGGACGCATTGGGGACACTCTGAACCCCGGGGGTCCTGAACACCCCGGTGACCCCGTGTGAGCCCACCTGTGACCCAGGGTGAGCCAGGGGTCACCTCCAAGGCCAGCTCAGGGCTGAGTGCTCGGAACACGCGGTGCCCGTCCTGTCCCAGCTGGTTGGTGGCCACGCACTGGTAGGTGCCCGAATGTCCCACACTGACGTCCCCAAGCTCCAGGACAGGACCCCGGGCCACCTCCTGGCCATTGTGCAGCCAGGTGAAGTTGACAGGGGCTGAGCCCACCTGCACCGAGCAGCGCAGGGTCACGGGGTCACCTGTGTGCACCTGGTGTGACAGGGGACCGGGGGTGATGGTGGCATTGGCCACGGGCACTGTGGGGACACAGACAGGGTGAGGGTGGGGGGAGGGGCTGGCAGCCAGCAAGAGGGACAGGGACACAGGGATGAGAGTTTCCTGGAGCATGCTGTGGGTGAGGCCACCCCCAGCCTGAGGGTCCCGCTTACCCAGGACGGTGACATTCAGGGGGACACTCTCGGCCGTGCTGTCCCCATCACTGACCCGGCACTGGTATTGGCCACTGTCATTGTCCCCAACATGGCGCAGCTCCAGGTGGGGGCCACTGCCCAGCGGTGTCCCAGAGCCCCCCCGGTGCCAGGTGAAGGACCGGGGACCTGTCCCCATGGCCACCGCACAGCTCAGCAGCAGGCGGTCCCCCAGTGCCACCTGTCCCCCGGGGGGCCGCACTGACACGGACACCCCCGAGACGGGGACCCCTGCGGGGAGACACAGGTAAGATGATCTTGCCATGATGGGTGGAGGACACAAGACGGGAAGGAGGGGGGATTGGAGGGGAGCACAGAGGACCCCAGGGAGAAGTGGACCCTGGGAGGTGCGTTGGGATCTGGTGACCATGGAGTGACCCCATGGAAAGGTGGAGAGAGCCAGGCAGGGATGGGGGACTACACAAGAGACTGAGGAGACTCAGGGAATGATGTGGGGTTTGGAGAGGGGTGGGTGGACCCAGGGACGGAAGTGCAACCAGAGGTTTGAGCGGGGACCTTGGAAGGGGTGTGGGATCCCAGGGAGGGGTGGGGGGACAGAGAGAGGGATGAGGGATGTGGAGAGGGAACCGGGCAGTCATGGGGGAACAAGGAGGCACTTGGGAAATTTTGGGTGACGCAGGGAGGAGTGAAGGGAAGGATGAAGGATGCAGGTAGAGGGGGGAAACCCTCGGAGGATGTCAGGGTTGCCTGTCCCCATTCCTGCACTCACTGCGCACTGTCACTGTCACCAGCTGTGACTCCATCCACTCTGGCATTACAGCCCCCACCCTGCCCCTGCAGCGGTAGCGGCCGCTGTGGTGCAGCTGCAGGGGGAACAGGGACAGCTCGGTCCTGTCATGGGGCCCTCCAAGATCCTTCCTTTCATGAAAGAAGTGCACACTGGTGAGCGATTTGCCCTGGTAGCTCCGGCAGCGCAGTGTCGCCGTGTCCCCCTCCAGCAGCGGCCGCGCCGGCACCTGCAGCACCAGCCAGTCTGGCGGACAGAGGGATCCTGTCACACCGGGGGCATCTGAAGAGTCCTGATGGCACTGGGGGGGATCAGGGGCCACCCATTGCACGGGAAGAGTCCCCTCAGACTGGGATGCTCTCGGATGTCCCCGTGTGCAGGGGACGGGCTCTGGTCACACCAGGAGGTGACCCATAGAGCGGAGACCACCCAGAGCCCTCGGGGACCCTGCAGGTGCCAGGCTGGAGACCCTGAAACCCCCCTCACCATTTAAGACTCTAACGGGGAGGCTGCGCCCACTGCCAGGTCTGTCACACTTGTAGCTGCCACTCTCGGTGACAGTGAAGTGTCCGGATCTCTGCTGTCCCCAACGCTGCCCGTCCTTGTACCAGGTGGTGGCACCGGCAGTCCCTGAGCCCTGGCAGGTCAGTGTCACCTGGTCCCACAGCACTGCTGGTGTCCAGGGAGGCTCCACCAGGATCTCAGTGGTCTGGGCACCTGTGGGTGACAGGGGACACCAGCCTGCCAGGGCCACCACGGGGCTGGGGACAGTGGGGTGGAGACATGGCATCTGCCGAGGACTCACCAGCGAGGCCGAGGGTCTGGGCTGGAAGGGAGAAGGGACAAGGGCTGGATGGGGGGGGGCCCTGCAGGGACAGCAGCACCTGGGGAATCCGGTGCTGTGTCTCACTGCAGACTGTCCCCAAAGGAACACTGGTGTAGCACAGAGGTGTTGAGGTAAGGCACACCTCAGTCACCCTGGGCTGAGGCAGGACATGGGGACACTGTGGACACCCCATGCTCATCCAGGACACCACCACCATCCTCACAGCTCCTGTCCCAACAGCCACATCGTCATTGCCCTGTGCCCATGATCCCATTCCAATGGCACCTGTCTTCATGCCCCATCCCCATGGTATGTGGCCCTTGTCCCTGTCCCTGCATCCCTGTTCTTTGGTCCCTGCCTTGGGGACCTCAGGGGACCCCGCAGCCCCCCTGTGCCCTCTCCCCACCGGTCTCTGGCCCACCAGGGCCCATCCCCGGGGTGTCAGGCCCGTGCCCGGGGCACTCACCCCACAGAAGCAGCGCCACCTTCCCGGCCATCCCCGTGTCCCCAGCCATGTGCACTGGCTGTCACTCGCTGCTGTGGCCACCGGTCCCGTGGGTGGCGGCTCTTTGGACAAAGAGAAAGGTCGCACCTCATCCCCACGTGTTGGTGGGGGCAGGGTGGGGGAAAGGTGGAGACACAGCAGGGGACAGGCTGGGGACATTATGGGATGGTCTGGCGGCTAAGTGGGGGATGGTGTTCCCAGGAGTGGGGGTCTCAGGGGTTGTGGAGAGCCAAAAATGGGTGTTCTTGAGAATGGGGGTCCGAGGGAATGGGGGTCTCCATGTCTAGAAGGAATTCAGAGATGGAGGTGAATTTGCTCTAATTGCCGGACGCCCAGTTGGTTGAGACAAAATTAGACATGCAGGAAATAAAGGCAAAAATGTTTTCCCACAAGATTTTTATTCCAGTGAAAAAAAAATTCGGCAAAATCACGCTGAAAATGTAGAAAATGATCTGGCTGATAGAATACTTTTAATTGTTGCCCTCCCAACAAGTCACAATAAAAACTGAAACAAATCACAGAGAAATGAGACTTTCTGGTTCCCTTCAGGAGCCCATTGGTGCATCCCACAGCAGCGTTTGCTTGTGAATAACACAGAGTGTGGAATCTCCCTGAGTCTCCAGCAGGTCCATGGGATTGTTCCCGGCCTGCTGGCAGCAACCCAGCCCACAGGGAAGGCTTTGGTTGGGCCACATTTAGGAACTCTGCCCATTTTCCTCCTTCCCACCCTCAAACTTGATTTACCTCCCATGGCTTCTGCTCCCAACAGGGGAGAAACTCTGTCCATCCTTGAAACAGAGCACAGGAATTCATGGAACTGCCCGTGTGTCCCTCAGGGTCTGCTTCCCTGGGAAATGCACTCCACCCTGCCCTGAATTCCCCTGCCTGGGCACTCCCTGCTCCTGCTGGGACACCCCTGTTCCCCAGATCCATGGCTGGAGCCCCTGCTCAGTATTTCCACACTTTTCCCTCTCTTCTGGTGTCTACATTCAGAACACAAACATTCTTTCTGGGAGGTTCCAAAGGGCTGCAGGTTTTGTTCAGGAAGGAGGGTCCCGGTCAGGTTGTTGAGCAGATGGGTGTGGGATCTGCAGAACTTCTGGGGCTCTCTCAGCCCCTTGCTGAGAGGGACAAAATGATCAATTGCTGCATTTCCGGACTGCTTCCCTCACAGCTGCCCCTGCAGGGGGGTTTGCAGCCAGCCCTGCTCTGAAAACCATCCAAGGCCCTCGCAGAGCCACTGCTTGGGCTCCCATTGGCTTTTGTGCTTCTTGCAGGGCCCAACAAACCACAGCCAGGCCTTTTCCTGCCACAGAATTGTCACCTTTGCAGCAGCTCTCAAGCTGCCAGAATCAAAGCCAAGGGGGCGGGGGGAGCCTCAGGTCGTGGCTGCCACCTGGGGCTGGCCAGAGCAGGGCTGGCCAATGCCCATCCCTGTGCACTGGGGCTGGGCCATGGCTGGGCCCCGCACTTGGATGGCCACTGGCTTCAAGGAGGAGGAGTTGGGGAGCTCCTTCCTGCCTGGGGCTCCATTCCCGAGCTGCTCTTGCTGGCTCACATCCTGCAGGGGATGAGTGAGAATGGAGGAGTCTGGAACCCTCCCGGAGCTGCCATCCCCCAGGACAGGACCCCTTGGACAGCATGTGTCCCCTGTGAGGCAGAACCCGCCCCCCGTGTGACACTCAGCATGAACGGCCTCTTCCTTCTGCTGCAGGAGAGAGAAAGTGAAAGTGTTGAGGGACACAGCCCGACACCCCCATCCCCCACAGCCTCCCACCCCTCCCTGCAGACCCCTCACCCCTGCTTCCCCCACGCTGGGGTTCTCCCAACCCGTTCCCTGCTCAGGTGCCCCCCAGGGTTATCAAGGCATGAACTGGGGCGTTGTGAAATTGAGGGGAATGAGGAAGAAAATGGATAATGTGAAGAGGAAAA
This sequence comes from Chamaea fasciata, assembly GCF_029207755.1. Lineage (NCBI taxonomy): Eukaryota > Metazoa > Chordata > Aves > Passeriformes > Sylviidae > Chamaea > Chamaea fasciata. The sequence goes on along the minus strand of NW_027094116.1, from coordinate 386,466 downwards.
TATCACCGGGGGTTAGCCTTTCAGAATTGCCTTGTGGTGCCTCCCCCAAACCAGACACATATGAGGGGGTCAGAGCGGGGCCCTGGGTCTACCCAAAAGGTGAGGTACACCCCTTGAAGGAGCTGTGACCCATGGGCTCATCGGGCCACTGTCCATCCCTGGACCCCCATTCCCATGGGAACTCAAACATAGGACCTCCATTTCTTATGTCCCCTCTCCCTGGAACCCCCACCCGAGTACTTACATTCCCTAAGATCTCCATGGCCCAGGACCCCCATTCAGAGGAACCCTCTCCACAAATGACATGCCCTACAACCCCCTTTCCCCCAGGACATGAATTCTCTCAGAAGATCCCCATTCCCACGAGCCTGACGCATTCCCCCTGCACTCCATTCCTAGTACACCCATCCCATGACTCGAAGTCCCTGGAGCCCATGTTCCCCTGGGACTCCCATCCCTGAGTCCCCCAGCCCTGGGGACCCCAAGTCCCATGACACCCCCATCCCTGGTGACTCCCACTCCTCAGTAGCTCCATTCCCCTGGACACCCATCCTTGGCTCCCCAAAACCATTAAGCCTCCCACTCCTGGAACCCCCTGTCCCATCTTGTGCCACCCAGCCTTGTCCCCACCCTGTCCCCACCCTGCCCACAGCCTGTCACCAGCTTGTGGCCAACCTGACCCCAGCAAGTGCCACCTACGCATGAGGATGAGATCTGACCCCACTTCCTTCCCATTTTGCCAAAGAACTGCCACTCAGCCAACAGCCACCCCTGGCAGTGAGTGACAGCAGTGCACATGGCCGGGGACACGGGGATGGCCGGGAAGGTGGCGCTGCTCCTGTGGGGTGAGTGCCCCGGGCACGGGCCTGACACCCCGGGGATGGGCCCTGGTGAGGCAGAGACTGGTGGGGAGGGGGCACAGGGGGGCTGCGGGGTCCCCTGAGGTCCCCAAGGCCAGCAGAGCCAGTGCATGGGCATGGACACCAGTGTGAGCAGAGGAGTGGGGTGGTTGTGGGGACAGGAAAAGGGGGACAAGAAGAGGGGAAATGGGATGTGGGGACGGGAAAAGGGGGATAGAGATGTGGGGACAAGGATGTGGCAAAGGAACCTTGGGGCTATAGCAGTTGTGAGGACAGGGACAGGGGCACAGGGATGCAGGGACAGGGACAAGAGCCATGTACAATGCAGATGGGCTGTGGGGATGGGTTCCATTAGAATGGGATGACGGGCCATGGGGATGTTGCTGATGGGACCAGGGCTGTGAGGATGGTGGTGGTGACCTGGAGGAGAATGGGGTGTCCACAGTGTCCCCATGTCCTGCCTCAGCCCAGGGTGACTGAGGTGTCCCTGTCCTCAAGACCTCTGTGCTACATCAGTGTTCCCACTGCAGGCAGTCTGGGGACAGACACCACACCATGTCCCCCAGGTGCTGCTGTCCCCACCCAGCCCTGTCCCTTCTCCCTTCCAGCCCAGACCCTCGGCCTCGCTGGTGAGTCCTCAGGGGATGCCATGTCCCCACCCCGCTGTCCCCAGCCCCATGATGGCCCTGGCAGGCTGGTGTCCCCTGTCACCCGCAGGTGCCCAGACCACCCAGCTCCTGGTGGAGCCCCCCTGGAGGCCGGCGGTGCCGTGGGACCGGGTGACACTGACCTGCCAGGGCTTGGGGACCACCGGTGCCACCACCTGGTACAGGGACGGGCAGCGCTGGTGGCTGGAGGGGCCCGATCACTTCACTGTCACCGAGAGTGGCAGCTACGAGTGTGACAGACCTGGCAGTGGGCTCAGCCCCCCGTGACTGTCTCAGACGGTGAGGGGGATTTGGGTGTCCTCAACCACCTGTGGCACCCCAAGGGCTCTGGGTGGGCTCCGCTCCATGGGTCACTTCTTGGTGTGGCCTGAGCCTGTCCCCTGCACACGGGGACATCCCAGAGCATCCCAGTGCGGGGGGACCCTGTTTGTGGAATTGGGGACCCCTGGTGCTCTGGCTGTGACCCAATGGGGTCCCCACAAAAACGAGACCACCCCAGTGTGATGGGACCCCTCTGTCCCATAGGCCCCTTGGTGCTGCAGGTGCCGGCACGGCCACTGCTGGAGGGGGACACGGTGAAACTGCGCTGCCAATGCCGGTGGGACCTGTTGGTCACTGAGGTGCGATTCTACCGTGGGAACAAGGAGCTGATTAAGACCCTCCCCAGGACCGAGCTGTCCCTGTCCCCTCTGCACCTGCACCACAGCGGCCGCTACCGCTGCCGGGTCTGGGTGAACTCCGGGGTATCACGGGGGTGGCAGGAGTCAGCGCCGGTGACAGTGACAGTGCACGGTGAGCCTCACCCCCACAGCCTCCCTGGGTCCCCTGGTTGGGGACCCCCAGCACTGCCTGCAGACCCCCATTACTGCTGAGATCCCCCATCTCTGCTACGTGTCTTGAATCCATTCCCGGCTCTCTCACAGGATCCCCCAGCCCTACGTGGGCACCCCCATCTTTCCTGTAAACTTTTCCTATGTCCCCCCGTCACTGCTTGAGTCTCCCTCCTCATCTACACATCCCTCACTGGGTCGCTTCGCCCATCTCTGAGTCAACCCCACCTCTCCCTGCTCTGCCCCCACGGTCCCCAGGTCACACCATCCCCTCCCTGGGTCCCCACACCCTCCCTGGGTTACCCCCCTGCCTCTCCAGGTGTCCCCTCCCTGAACCCCCCCATGTTCTTTAGGGTTCTTTTCCAGGCTCTGCCCCCCCCTCTTATTCATTGGGATTCCCCTGCCCCTCTCCGCCCCCCCCTCCTGCCCCGTGTTCCTCATTGTCCCCTGGTGTCCCTCACTGACCCTTGCTGTCCCCTCTCCCACAGAGGTCCTGCTCTCGGGGGTGTCCGTGTCAGCACAGCCCCCCGGGGGACAGGTGGCACTGGGGGACTGCCTGGTGCTGAGCTGTGCGGTGGCCGCGGGGACAGGTCCCCTGTCCTTCACCTGGCACCGTGGGGGCTCAGGGACACTGCTGGGCACCGGCCCCAACCTGGAGCTGCGCCGCGTTGGGGACAATGACAGTGGCCAGTATCACTGCCGGGTCAGCGATGGGGACATTGTGGCTGAGAGTGACCCCCTGAATGTCACCGTCCTGGGTGAGCAGGACCCTCGGGCTGGGGGTGATCCCAACCGCAGCACCCCCATCCCACCTCACCGGATGCCAGCCCTGTCTGTGTCCCCACAGTGCCCGTGGCCAATGTCACCATCACCCCCGGTCCCCTGTCACACCAGGTGCACGCAGGTGACCCCGTGACCCTGCGCTGCTTGGTGCAGGTGGGCTCAGCCCCTGTCACCTTCACCTGGCTGCACAATGGCCAGGAGGTGGCCCGGGGTCCCGTTATGGAGCTTGGGAAAATCAGTGTGGAACATTCAGGCACCTACCAGTGCATGGCCACCAACGAGCTGGGACAGGATGGGCACCGCGTTTTCCGGGCACTCAGCGCTGAGCTGGCCCTGGAGGTGACCCCTGACTCACCCTGGGTCACAGGTGGGCTCACAAGGAGTCACCGGGGTGTTCAGGACCCCCAGGGTTCACACTGACCCCAATGTGTCCCCCTCTGTCCCCAGCAGTGGCTGTGAATGTCGGCAGGACCCTCCTGTTCCTGTTCCTGCTCCTGGCTGTCATCGGGGGCTGTCACTGCTGGCACCACTGGGGTGGGTGACAATGGGGGGGATGGGGGTCCTGGAGTGAGGGGAAGCCCCCAGAGTGGGGCAGAGCTGGGGCAGCACCCAGGGCCCCTGAGCTGGGGAAAACTGAGCCCACAGTGACCTCAGCTGGGGGTCCTGGGGGATTTGGGGGGAATTTGGAGAATTTGGAGAATTGGTTGTGTTCCAGGGCCATCCCTGGGTGGGCTTTGAGGAGCATTGGGGTGCCACTGTGAACTCCTGGATGGTTTGGGGACGTCTTCAAGGGCCATGCAGGGATGTTGGGGGATCTTTCTGGTGGCCTGGGGGAGTTTGGGGGGTGCCTCTCTCTGCCTGGCTTGGGGTTCTGGGGCACAGTGGGTCACAGACACTGAGGGGTGGTGGGGGCACTGCAGAAGTTTTGGGGGGTTCCAGGGGTGCGTGGAGTGACTGGGGGGGAATCAAGCGTCTGTTGGGAATCGGGGCTGCAGTGGAAATTAGGGGTCCTGTGGGTGTTTGGAGCAGCCGTGTTCCCAGGAAGGTTCAGTGGTCCTGGGGTCCCCAAGGTCACCCTCTCTCCTTAATCTTGCAGCTGCCAGGACGCCCCAGGACAGGTGAGTGCGGGGCTCTGGCTGGGACTCTCCTTTGCCCCTCCCCAGACACCCCTCAGACCCCTCTTACCCCACAGGACCCCCCCAGAGGAGGGGGCAGTGCAGGACCCCCACGTCATGGGCACTGAGCAGACAGGGGGTGAGTACAGGGGGGACACGGAAACATCATCCCCAGGTGTCACCCCCCACTCAGGTCCCCACAACTGGTGTCACTCTCCGGGCCCCCACTGGTGTCCCCTGGTCCTGCCACACCTCGGGATCCACAAGTGACCAACGCAGACCTGCCAGAATCCCATGAGGGACAGTAGGATCCCCATGACACCTTTGAGAGTGGGCTGTGACACTGGAGACACTGGCAGCGCTGGGGACATCGATTCCCCTCAGTGGTCCCTTCTTCCTCTTCACTGCACCCCACTGGGCTCGTCCTTCCCTCACCCAGTGCCGGGCCGGCCCATGACCCTTTTCCCTCTACTGTACCTGAACTTCAGCATTTTGATTAAACTGTGTGAGAAACTAGGCACACTCCTTAATATCTTTAAATATTAATAAGGTAGCAAAGGGACAGCAAACAGCGTGCTGGGTGCTGGGCAACAGCCCAAGGTGCACAGTTCTCTATAACGATTCTTCTTGTGTACCTTTGTCATTGTATAGATTGAATACATATTCAAGAAGATTATGCATATTTCAAAAATACTTTCGAGTTTACATGTTCTGGGCGTTCTTTTGCTTGGTTTCACCCATGACTCATTTTCTTACAGTACATGCCTGTGCTGGTTTTGCATTGATTGAAGAATAGCTTTGGCAAAACAAATCAGCGATTAGCTTTGAATATCGACAACCTATTGAACCAATTAATGAGCTAGGTAAGCCTCTGTGGCCACACAGGTTGAAATGAGAAGAATCCCGGGAAAGTTCTCTTCCCTTCCCACCTGGGCAGAGGTCCCCAGGTGCCGGCGGGGTCGGCCCCGCTCCGCCGCGTGGCCCCGGGCCTGGCGCGGCCTGGCCGGGCCCGGCGGCTGCTGGAGCCTTGGCAGGGCCGGGCCCGGCGGCTCCCGGGCAGGGCAGGGGAGGAGAGAACGCCCCGTCCCGGCCGGATCGGGCCTCCAGCGGCTGCTGACATCCTGCCGCTAAAGCCGCCCCCATGGCGGCCCCGGGAGGCCTCGCAGGGCCGGGCCGGGCCCCCAGCGCTGCCGAGCAGAGGAACGGGGGAAGCCCCCAGCGCGGCTTTGGAAGAATTCTTTACTATGAACAGCTCCAGACACCGGCACCAAGACCCCTTGCGGAGGGAGAGGCCCCAGCAGCTGGAGAGATCTTGCGGCCAAGAGCAGGGGCAGCTCTGCAGCCGTGCGGAGCGGCCCCGCAGCTGGAAATTGAATGCAGCCAGAACCCCGGAGATCCTGGCCCAGCCCCGGCACGGCCTGAATTTACCACCTTCAGCCACTGCCCGGGAGAACCATCACGGCCTCTGCAGACTGGGAGAATGGAAACTCCTCCTTTGCTCTGATGGAACATGCAAAGCACTCATCCTCTCTTAAGTGAGACAAAAGGACAGAGTGAAGCCACGTAGAGAGACAATATGAAGACATCAAAGTCGGTGATGGAGGAGTTGAATCTTAGATGGCAAGAGAAGGAGAAGATGCCTTGGTTTTAGGCTGAAACTCTTTTGTAGGCCATGGGAATGGACTGTGATATACTAGAATATCCCTCTAAGATGTTCTAGGAGATGAGAGTATACAAATTGTAGATCTGAGCAAAGGTTTTTGTGGTGAGCTAAGTAAATATTGAAGAAGTTGTGATCTTATGAGAAGCCTGAACAGAGAGAGAGATGAGATGAAGATCTGCCCTCAGAAAGAGGAAAGATCTCTGTTCCTAGAGATGTAGAAAATCTTTGCTTTTGAACTGTTCATCTTTAAAATGGTACCCCATGAGTTTACATGGCCCATTACGCAGCTGTGGGAAGGCTGTGTGATATGGGAGGGACTTCACAAATGCAGGTTCAGAGGTGGCTGGTTTTGTGAGAATGAAAAAGCCACAAGAGAACTGTTCTTTCTTGTGGGGAAGTTTCCATGGCCAACCAGAAGAGACTTTTGTCTCTGAGAGAACTGATGAAAGACTATTTTAGAGGTTGTAACTGAGCTAAAGTCTAGGTTTTATTTTCTCTGCATGCTTTCAGAGAGAAAGAAAGGAGTTTGTGGGGAACAGAGGAAGTGTTTTGAAGGTTTTATTCTGATTCTTATTATTTTTGTTTTCTCTCCTGTAGTTTTGTTAATAAACCTGTCTTTATACCCTCTTAAGCTTTCCGCCTGCTCTGCTTTTCTCACAATCTTATCGGACAGCAGTAGAAAAAGTAAATCATTCTTGTGGGCACTCAAACCACTACACTAACTGGTGCCGTGACTCGGATACAGGAATTGGCAAACCTGAAACCACTACAATGCCATACTGCAGATGAAATCGATATATTTTATTTCCTCACAAGGCCCCTGTTCTGTGGTTTGACAAATCTTGGTGACCTAGGAGTCAGTGGTAGATTCCTCTTTGCGTTCTTTCTTTCAATGTTCGTTTACTTGGTTCTTTTCAATGTTATCTTACCACAGAGATAAGATACTCCAGCAGTAGATGAAATCAATGTTAGCTACTTCACAAAATAATCTGCGTTATTCTCACCATTGTCAGTTAGTTACACAAATCAAGGCATTAGCTACTTCTGCAACAGTTAATGTTATACTGCACTGCAAATAGGTTCCATTTTGATGGTTTGCGAGAGCCTAAACAAAAACATATTTATCACACGAAAATTTAGCATCTCCACAGGGATTAGGGTCAAAAGGCTGACAAATTTTACGACATCAAAAGCAGCTGAAATGTGATTACAAACTGTATTACATAGAACTAATTAACAAAAGCCCATACAATAGCAAAAGCCAATGACGACAAAGTTATTAATAACGGGGGAAGGTGTATGGAAGGGTTTTGTGACTTCTCCTTTTTCTGCCCTGATTTTGTCTCCAATAAATTCAATTCATATCTCTAATTCTGACGCTGTTTTGCCCCTGAGAGGATTTGATGAGAGATCTCTCCTGGTCCTTGTCTCAACGGAGGGAGGGAGGGAGGGAGGGAGGGAGGGAGGGAGGGAGGGAGGGAGGGAGGGAGGGAGGGAGGGAGGAAGGAAGGCAGGAAGGCAGGAAGGAAGGAAGGAGGGAAGGGGTTGTTCCTTCTGCAGACTCAGGCAGCCAGTGGCTGATCTCAGCACTGCCAGCAGCACCTTCTCAGCAGAGACATTCCCGTGGGTGATTTTCTCCTTCTTCTGGGTAGGGGGGGAAGAGGGCTGAGGACCCTCAGTGTGGCTCCACACACTGGGCTGGGCTGGTGCCAGCACACTGGAGTAGTGTGGCTGCCCATGGGTGGGGTCCCTCGCTGCCCCCCAGTTCCCCCAGAGCCCCCCAGTGCCCACTGGAGCCCCGAGTGTCACAGCACATTCCCGTAGGTGTCACTGAGTTCCCGCTGTCGCCCATGGGGTCCCCGCAGCTCCGCGTAGGTCACCTGGGGATCCTGGAGCGCGGTGGCACGGGGGGACGCTGCGAGAGACACTGGCTGTGGGATCTGGGTGGGGGTGACACTCTTGGGTGACGTGTCCCTGTGTGTGTGTCCCACCCTGTACTCACCCCCCGTCTGCCTGGTGCTCACGACGTGGGTGTACAGCACCTCCCCCTCCTCTGGGGGGGCCGGGGGATCCGGGGGGGCCCTGCGGGGATAAAGGGGATGTGTGGGGGGGAATGGGAGGTCTTGGGGTTGGGGTAAAAGGGGACAGTGTGGTTTGAGCCCCCACTCACCTTTCCTGCTGCTTCCTGGACGCTAGAAAGGAAAGAGGGGAAAGGTAACTGTGGGGTCCCCAAGGCCCCCTCAGAAATCCTGGCACCCTACTGGACCCTCAGATTCTCCCAGAACCCCTGAGCATCCCTGATGCCCCCAGAACCCCTGAACCACCCAAGTGCTCTGGACTTTGTGAGTGCCCAGAAGCCCAATTCTGGCAAGAAGGGGGACCCTCCAAATTTCTCCAAGGTCACGGAAAGAAGCCCCAACATCCCTGCAAGACACTCCCACACCACCCCAAATCCTTGAGGACCCTGAGCAAAGGTCCTGAGCACTGCCCAAGTAAGGGCCTGTGGGTGTCACCCATCACCCCCGCATTCCAGGTGGCCTCCCACCTCCCCAGGGCCCCCATTGCCCCCATTGTCACCCACCCATGTTTTTCCATTGGTGCCAGCCCACAGCTACACCCACGAGCAGGACCAGGAACAGGAGGGACACGCCAACCCCTGTGGCCACTGCTGGGGACAGAAGGGACACGTCAGGGTCACCTGTCACTCCAGGGGTCCTACAATCCCTCGCGATGCTGTGTGACCCCACCTCTCTTCCAGTGTCCCTGTCGTATCACTGCCAGGGCCAGCTCGGTGCTAAACGCCTGGAACACGCGGTGCCCGTCCTGTCCCAGCTGGTTGGTGGCCACGCACTGGTAGGTGCCGAAATGTCCCACATCGATTTCCCCAAGCTCCAGAACGGGACCCCGGGCCACTTCCTGCCCGTTGTGCAGCCAGGTGAAGTTGACAGGAGCTGAGCCCACCTGCACCGAGCAGCGCAGGGTCACGGGGTCACCTGTGCACACCTGGTGTGCTGGGGGACCGGGGGTGATGGTGGCATTGGCCACGGGCACTGTGGGGACAGAGACAGGGCTGAGGCCAGGAGGAGGGGCTGCACCCAGCATGGGGGAATGAGGGAGTCTGTGGGGTGGCACCTGGAGACAGAGAGTCTCCTTCAGCCAGGACAGTGAGCCCCGGTGGTGGGGATCATCATGTGGGGACATGGCAGCTCCCAAGGACTCACCAGCGAGGCCGAGGGTCTGGGCTGGAAGGGAGAAGGGAAAGGGCTGGGTGGAGGTGGCCCTGCAGGGACAGCAGAACTTGGGGAATGGGGTGTGATGTCGGTCCCCAGACTGTCCCCAGTTGAACAATGGTGTAAGAAGGAAGTCTTGAGGACAGGGACAAAATGGTCACCCTGGACTGAGGCAGGATATGAGGACATTGTGGACAGCCCATGCTTTCACAGGTCACCTCCACCGTCCTCACAGCACCTGTCCCCACAGCCACATCCCCACGGCCCCGTGCTTGTGGTCTCATTCCGACAGCACTGTTCCCCATAGCCCAGCTGCATGGTATGTGGCCCTTGTCCCTGTCCCTGCATCCCTGTCACCCTGTCCCTGTCCCCACTGTTGCACCAGCCCCAAGATTCCATTTGCCACATCCCAGTACCCATATCTCTATCCCCCTGTTCCTGACCCCAGATCCCAGTTCCCCTGTTCCTGTCCCCACACCCACCCCATGACACTGGTCACACTGGGGTCCATGCCCATGCACTGGCTCTGCTGGCGTTGGGGACCTCAGGGGACCCCGCAGCCCCCCTGTGCCCCCTCCCCACCGGTCTCTGCCTCACCAGGGCCCATCCCCGGGGTGTCAGGCCCGTGCCCGGGGCACTCACCCCACAGGAGCAGCGCCACCTTCCCGGCCATCCCCGTGTCCCCGGTCATGTGGACTGGCTGTCACTCGCTGCTGTGGCCACCGGTCCCCTGGGTGGCGGCTCTTCAGTCAGGGTGGAAGGAAGCAAGGTCAGGTCTCATCATCACTTGTAGGTGGCCCTTTGTGGGGGCAGGGTGGCCACAAGCTGGGGATGGGCTTGGGGCAGGGTGGAGACAGGCTGGGGACCAGGCTGGGTGGCACAAAATGGACAGGGACTTCTCAGAAGTGGGAGTCTCAGGGGATTTGGGGAGAGAGGGATGGGTATGCAGGGGAACGGGAGGTCCCAGGGATGGGCAGACTCAGGTATGTGTCTACAAAGAACGTTGGCTCCAGGGATTTGGGGTCATGAGAAAGGGCGTCCTAGGGATGAGGGTGTCAGTGGAATGGGGGTACATTGGAATGAGGGGTCCTGGGAGAATCAAGTTCCTAGGTGAATGTGGATTGTAGGGGATGGAATTTGGCAGAAGGAGAGGCTTCCCTAGGAATGGGGGTCCTGGGCCATGGAGATCCTGGGAAGTGATAGTCCTTGATTGGGGGTCCCAGAGTGGGTGAACATAAAGAAGGGGGGGTCCCATGGTTGGGTTCCCATGGGAATGGGGGCCCCAGGGTGGGCCCATTGGTCATAGCTCCCTCCCTGGGTGCCTCAGATTTTAGCGTCACTCAGAGCCAAGCACAGCCCACCCAAGGTTCTCATGGTTTGTGGGGGATCCCCCAGGCAGATTTTGAGGGGCTCTGGATCTGTGTCCCCCGAGCCCCCAGTGACATTTTGCTCTCTTCGTTTCCATATCCTTCCTTTTTCCCTCAGTTTCGCATGTCTCAGTTCCGGGCTTGATGATCCTGGGGAGCTCCTGCACAGGGAACAGGGTGTGGGGACACCGTAAAAGGGGAAAAGGGGGTTCCGAGGCTGCAGGAGGAGGTATGGGGGCTGTGGCGGATGGGGGTGTCCAGCTTTTCCCCCACAACATTTTCTCTTTCCTGCAGCAGAAGGAAGGAGCCATTGGCGTGGGGACCAGGGTGTGGATCTGTTCTGTCCTGGGGTCATCCAGGAAGGTGGTGTCCTGTTCTGGGGGTCCCTGCTCTGGGACTGCAACATCCTGGGGGTGTCCAGTTGGGGGGGGGGGGACACATGCTGTCCAAGGGGTCCTGTCCTGGGGGATGGCAGCTCCAGGAGGGTTCCAGACTCCTCCATTCTCACTCATCCCCTGCAGGATGTGAGCCGGCAAGAGCAGCTTGGGAATGGAGCCCCAGGCAGGAAGGAGCTCCCCAACTCCTCCTCCTTGAAGCCAGTGGCCATCCAAGTGTGGGGCCCAGCCATGGCCCAGCCCCAGTGCACAGGGATGGGCATTGGCCAGCCCTGCTCTGGCCAGCCCCAGGTGGCAGCCACGACCTGAGGCTCCCCCCGCCCCCTTGGCTTTGATTCTGGCAGCTTTAGAGCTGCTGCAAAGGTGACAATTCTGTGGCAGGAAAAGGCCTGGCTGTGCTTTGCTGGGCCCTGCAAGAAGCACAAAAGCCAATGGGAGCCCAAGCAGTGGCTCTGCGAGGGCCTTGGATGGTTTTCAGAGCAGGGCTGGCTGCAAACCCCCCTGCAGGGGCAGCTGTGAGGGAAGCAGTCCGGAAATGCAGCAATTGATCATTTTGTCCCTCTCAGCAAGGGGCTGAGAGAGCCCCAGAAGTTCTGCAGGTCCCACACCCATCTGCTCAACAACCTGACCGGGACCCTCCTTCCTGAACAAAACCTGCAGCCCTTTGGAACCTCCCAGAAAGAATGTTTGTGTTCTGGATGTGGACACCAGAAGAGAGGGAAAAGTGTGGAAATACTGAGCAGGGGCTCCAGCCGTGGATCTGGGGAACAGGGGTGTCCCAGCAGGAGCAGGGAGTGCCCAGGCAGGGGAATTCAGGGCAGGGTGGAGTGCATTTCCCAGGGAAGCAGACCCTGAGGGACACACGGGCATTTCCACGTATTCCTGTGCGCTGTTCCAAGGATGGACAGAGTTTCTCCCCTGTTGGGAGCAGAAGCCATGGGAAGTAAATCAAGTTTGAGGGTGGGATGGAGGAAAATGGGCAGAGTTCCTAAATGTGGCCCAACCAAAGCCTTCCCTGTGGGCTGGGTTGCTGCCCAGCAGGCCGGGAACAATCCCATGGACCTGCTGGACATTCAGGGAGATTCCACACTCTGTGTTATCAACAAGTAAACGCTGCTGTGGGATGCACCAATGGGCTCCTGAAGGGAACCAGAAAGTCTCATTTCTGTGGGATTTGTTTGTGTTTTTACTGTGAGCGACTTGTTGGGTGCCCAATGATTAAAAGGATTCTATCGACCAGACCATTTTTTACATTGTTAGTTTGATTTTTGGTGAAGTTATTTTTTTATTGGGAAAAAAAAGTGTTTTCGGAAAAGATTGTTGCCTTTATTTCATGGCTGTATAATTTTGTCTCAGCCAATTGGGCATCAGGGAATTCAACCAAATTTCGCCGGGCATTTACCATCATCAGGGCAAGGTTCTATCTGGTGGCCCCTTAGGTTTGGGCAGCCCAGGTGTCACAGGGACCCACTGGGGACAGCGGGAATGCTCAGTGCCCCCAGGATGTGCCACCTCTGGCACAGGAGTCCCCAAGGACGTGGCACCCCCAGAACGAGGAACTCCCTGGGACAAGACCCTGGGACACGACCCAGGTGTCACCACAGCAGAGGAGCCCTTTTCCCTCAGGGCAGGACCCCTCTGGATGTGCCCCCCAGGACAGAACCCACGGCCTCAGCTCAGCATAAACGGCCTCTTCCTTCTGCTGCAGGAAAGAGAAAGTGAAAATCTTTCATCCCCCACAGCCCCTGAACACTGCCTGCACCCCCCAGCCCCCTTGGCCCCTTCCTGGGATCCCCCCACCGTTACCTGCTCAGGTGTTCCCTGGGATGGCTGAGCCAGGAAATGGGGGGATGGGAAAAGTCCAGGGGTGTGTGGGGCACAGACCCAGAGCCTCCACCCTGGGGTGCCCCCTGGACATGAGCACACTGTGGGGGCTGTGCTGGGCTCTGAGTCACCCCAAAATCTGAGGCACCCAGGGCAGGACCGGAGACCCCCGTGCCCACCCAGCCACTGCCCATCCCTGGGACCCCCATTCCCCTGGGAACCCAACCATGGCACCCCCATTCCCTTGGTCTCTGCTCCCTGGGACCCCCCATCCCAGGACTCCCATTGCCCAGGAACACCATTGCCTTGATCCCATCACATGGGCTGCTTCTCCTTCCCCTCAGAACCCAAATTTCCAAGGGCCCCCTTTTCTCCCCTGGACCCCCAACCCTGGGACCCATATTCCATGACCCAAAACCCCTGGGGAAAAATTGTCGTGCAGGACCCCCATCTGTGAATCCCCCGAGACATGGAGACCCCAATTCCCCTGGACCCCCATTCTCCTGGACACCCACCCTTGGTTCCCTGCATCCCCTGAGCCCCCCACTCCTGGGAACACCATCCCCCACTGAGCCCCCAGATTATCCCATAATGTCCCCAGCCTGTCCCCTGCTGTGTCTCCACCCATCCCCCACCAAGGGCCACCTACACGTGGGGACGAGGTGTGACCTTTCTTCCTTCCTCTTCATCCGAAGAGCCGCCACCCAGGGGACCGGTGGCCACAGCAGCGAGTGACAGCCAGTGCACATGGCCGGGGACACGGGGATGGCCGGGAAGGTGGCGCTGCTCCTGTGGGGTGAGTGCCCCGGGCACGGGCCTGACAACCCGGGGATGGGCCCTGGTGAGGCAGAGACCGGTGGGGCGGGGGCACAGGGGGGCTGCGGGGTCCCCTGAGGTCCCCAAGGCAGGGACCAAGGAACAGGGATGCAGGGACAGGGACAAGGGTCACGCACGTACCATGCAGATGGGCCAGCGGGACTGGTGCCATGGGAAAGGGATCACTGACGTGGGGCCATGGGGGTGTGGCTGTCGGGACAGGTGCTGTGAGGATTACGGTGGTGACCTGTGCAAGCATGGGGGGTCCACAGTGTCCCCATGTCCTGCCTCAGCCCAGGGTGACTGAGGTGTCCCTGTCAGCAAAACCTCTGTGCTACACCGGTGTTACCCTTGGGGAGAGTTTGGGGACACATCACACCATGTCCCCCCAAATGGTGCTGTCCCTGCAGAGCCACCACCGCCCTGATCCCTTCCCTTCTCCCTTCCAGCCCACACCCTCCGCCTCGCTGGTGAGTCCTCAGGGGATGCCATGTCCCTGCCCTGCTGTCCCTAGCCCCGTGGTGGCCCTGGCAGGCTGGTGTCCCCTGTCACCCGCAGGTGCCCAGACCACCCAGCTCCTGGTGGAGCCCCCCTGGAGGCCGGCGGTGCTGTGGGACCAGGTGACACTGACCTGCCAGGGCTTGGGGACCGCCGGTGACACCACCTGGTACAAGGACGGGCAGCGCTGGGCGCAGAACAGTTGGAACCGCTTCACTGTCACCAAGAGCGGCACTTACAAGTGTCAGAGACACGGCAGTGGGCTCAGCCCCCCCGTCACAGTCCTAAATGGTGAGAGGGGATCTGAAATGCTCACAGTGGCCTCTGGATAGGTCTGGGTGGGCTCCACTCCGTGGGTGTCCTCACACCCCTCGGGTGCAAGAGCCCGTGGGCACTGCACTGAGGGTCATCCCAGTGCATCCCAGTGTGATGGGACCCCCTTGGTTACACCTGTGCCACGGAGCGTCTCCTGGTGTTCCTGGGATCCTCCCGTGCCATGGAGACTCCTCCCAGATGTCTGCGGTGCCATGGGCACCCTCCTCTGACCTGTCTCCAGCCTCTCAGTGTGATGGGACTCTCCTGTCCCACAGACCAGCTGGTGCTGCAGGTGCCAACACAGACACTGCTAGAGGGCGACGAGGTCAAACTGCGCTGCCGGGTCAGGCAGGACACATCGGTCAGCAGGGTGCGATTTTACCAGGACGGGAAGGATCTGGGGGAGTACTTCAGGGGGGCCGAGCTGTCCCTGTCTCCTCTGCAGCCAAACCACAGTGGCCGCTACCACTGTGCGCGCTCAGTGAGCTTCTGGCCATTATCGTCATCTCCAGTGACAGTGACAGTGCACGGTGAGCACCCCCACGCCTGGAACCCCAATATCCTGATACCCCCACAGCCACATCCCAGGGGACTCAGAGTCAGTCCTCCCCTCATCTCCTTCCCAGAGCTCTTCACGGTGCCGGTGCTGGAGGGTCCCCCCGAGCTCATCGAGGGGTCCCCCCTCAATCTCAGCTGCCTCAGCACCCCCAGCCCCCTGCGGCCCCCAGCCCCCCTCCTGCACCTCTTCTACCGGGACGGGCAGTTGGTGGGGGGCCCACAGGTGTCCCCGCAGCTCCAGGTGCCCGCCGTGGGGGTCTCTGACTCGGGGAATTACAGCTGCCAGGTGCGCTCCGAGGGGGGGGCCGTGCGGAAGAGCAGCGCCCGGCTCTGTGTCACGGTGCGCAGTGAGTGTGGGGATGGGCACGGGGAGCCCCCACAGCCTCTTCGTGTCCCCTGCCTTGCCTCGGGACCCCCATTCCTGCTTGGATCCCCCATGCCTGTCGGAGGTCATTCATCCTTTCCCACATCCCTCGCCAAGTGCCCCAGCCCTTCCTGGGCACCCCCATCTTTCCTCTGAAGTTTTTCCACATCCTCGCATCACTGCTCAGGTCCCCCTCCGTGTCCCTCCATCCCTCACTGGGTCTCTTCACCCATTCCTGGTCCAACCCCACCCATCTCTGATCTCCCCTCCTGGTCCCCAGGTCCCACCATACCCTCCCTGTGGTGCCCCCTCAGCCTGCTCCAGCTGTCCCCTCCCTGAACACCCCATCATTCCTTGGGGTTTTATTTCATGCCCCCCATCAGCTCTGGGCCCTCTCTTCCTCACTGGGGTCCTCCTGCCCCTCGAAAATGCCCCTCCCATGTCCCTCACTGTCCCCTGCTTTCCCCCACCTCCTGCAGGGGTCCCTGTCTCAGGGGTGTCCCTATCAGCGCAGCCCCCCGGGGGACAGGTGGCACTGTGTGACCGCCTGGTGCTGAGCTGTGCCGTGGCTGCAGGGACAGGTCTCCGGTCCTTCACCTGGCACCGGGGGGGCTCAGGGGCACCGCTGGGCACTGGCCCCCGCCTGGAGCTGCAGCATGTTGGGGACAATGACAGTGGCCACTACCAGTGCCGGGTCAGCGACGGGGACAGCGTGGCTGAGAGTGTCCCCCTGATTGTCACCGTCCTTGGTGAGTGAGACCCTCAGGTTGGGTGACCCCACCCACAGCATGCTCCAGAAAACTCTCATCCCCGTGTCCCTGTCCCTCTTGCTGGCTGCCAGCCCCTCCCCACAGCCTCAGCCCTGTCTGTGTCCCCACAGTGCCTGTGGCCAATGCCACCATCACCCCCGGTCACCTGTCACACCAGGTGCACGCAGGTGACCCCGTGACCCTGCGCTGCTCGGTGCAGGTGGGCTCAGCCCCTGTCACCTTCACCTGGCTGCACAATGGCCAGGAGGCGGCCCGGGGTCCTGTCCTGGAGCTTGGGAACGTCAGTGTGGGACATTCGGGCACCTACCAGTGCATGGCCACCAACCAGCTGGGACAGGACGGGCACCGCGTGTTCCGGGCACTCAGCCCTGAGCTGGCCCTGGAGGTGACCCCTGGCTCACCCTGGGTCACAGGTGGGCTCACACGGGGTCACTGGGGTGTTCAGAACCTTTGGAGTTGGGGTGACCCCAATGTGTCCCCCTCCGTCCCCAGCAGTGGCTGTGAATGTCGGCAGGACCCTCCTGTTCCTGCTCCTGCTCCTGGCTGTCATCGGGGGCTGTCACTGCTGGCACCGCTGGGGTGGGTGACAATGGGGGGGATGGGGGTCCTGGAGTGAGGGGAAGCCCCCAGAGTGGGGGCAGAGGCAGGGCAGAACCCAGGGCCCCTGAGCTGGGGGAAACTGAGCCCACAGTGACCTCGGCTGGGGGTCCTGGGGGGTTTGGGGGGAAATTTGGATGGTCTTGGTTGGGCTCCAAGGGCGTCCCTGTGTGGGGTTTGAGGGACATTGGGATGGCACTGGAAGCTCCTGGAGGGTTTGGGGAGCTCTTGGAGAGCTGTGCAGGGATGTTGGGGGATCATTCTGGGGTCCTGGGGAAGTGTGGGGGGTACCTCTCTCGGCTGGGCATTGGGTTCTGGGGCACAGAGGGTCGGGGACACTGGGGGGCTTGGGGACACTGCAGTGGTGCAGAAGTTCTGGGGAGTTCAGGGGTTCTTGGAGTGTTCCATGGCAGAATCAGGGGTCTGGTGTGAATTGGGGCTCCAGTGGGGATTTGGGGGTCCTGTGGGTGGTTGGATTTGCCAAGGTCCCAGGAAGGTTCAGGCGTCCTGGAATCTCCATGGTCACCCCCTCTCCTTTCCCTCGCAGCCTCCAGGAAGCTCCAGGACAGGTGAGTGGGAGGGTCATTACAGGACTCCACATTCCCCCTCCCCAGACACTCGTCAGACCCCCCTTATCCCCACAGGACCCCACCCAGAGGAAGGGATGGTGCTGGACCCCCACATCATGGGCACTGAGCTGGCAGGGGGTGAGTACAGGGGGAACAGGGACACGTCACCCACGGGCGTCACCCCCCACCCAGGTCCCCACAACCAGTGTCACTCTGAGGGCCTCCCCAGGTGTCCCCTGGCCCTGCCCCACCTTGGGATCCACAAGTGACCAACATGGAGCTGCCAGGACCCTATGATGGACAGTAGGGTCCCCATGACACCTTTGTGAGTCTGCTGTGCCACTGGGGACACTGGCAGGGCTCAGGGGCATCGATTCCCCTCCGTGGTCCCTTCTTCCTCTTCACTGCACCCCACAGGGCTCGTCCATCTCTTATAAATGATCAAGAGCCAATTCAAAATCCAAAGATTTATTTAGCTATTTCAAAAATCAATTTCGAAATGCCTCGATAAATCAGGACAACATCGATTGGATGTTGGGTGGACAACCAGGCAGCAGCAAGGGTGCTTTCCGGTATTGCCCACAAATTCGGACTCTCAGGGCAGCAATGTTAGACATTTTTTATGCCCTGAGGCAGTGCACGACTATTTCAATATTCTTCTCTCCCCGAGGGATGTTTTGAAGGGATTTCCTGAAGAATTGAAAAGAAGTCCAAAAAGAGTCACTGAATCTTCTTTTGGGGCACTTGATGAGGACATCTGCTAGATTTCCATCAAGATCGGTATCAGATTCTTGAGTAGCTGTGAAAATGCGGCCCACCTTTGATTAATGAGCCGTCTCCACATTATCTCCACTGTTTATGTTGCAAATTTTGTGGTTTCACAGTTTGGACAATGGACTCTGGAAGTTTGGAGACATTGCTACCGAGAATCTAGCTTTTAGTTACAATAGATAATTTTACCAGGTACAATTTTATTACGCGAATTTAGACACTGCATCTGTTACACTTCCCTCACCCAGTGCTGGGCGGGCAGTTGACCCTGTTCCCTCTATTGTACCCAAACTTCAGCATTTTGATTAAACTGTGTGAGAAGCAAGGCTGACTCCTTCATATTTTTAAATATTCATAAGGGATAAATAAGGTATAAAAGGGACAGCAAACAGCGTGCTGGGTCCTTGGACACTGCTGGAGGCACACGGTTATCTATAACAATTCTTCTCTTCCCTTCCCACCTGGGCAGAGGTCCCCAGGTGCCGGCGGGGTTGGCCCCGCTCCGCCGCGTGGCCCCGGGCCTGGTGCGGCCTGGCCGGGCCCGGCCGCTGCTGGAGCCTTGGCAGGGCCGGGCCCGGCGGCTCCCGGGCAGGGCAGGGGAGGAGAGAACGCCCCGTCCCGGCCGGATCGGGCCTCCAGCGGCTGCTGACATCCTGCCGCTAAAGCCGCCCCCATGGCGGCCCCGGGAGGCCTCGCAGGGCCGGGCCGGGCCCCCAGCGCAGCCGGGCAGAGGAACGGGGGAAGCCCCCAGCGCGGCTTTGGAAGAATTCTTTACTATGAACAGCTCCAGACACCGGCACCAAGACCCCTTGCGGAGGGAGAGGCCCCAGCAGCTGGAGAGATCTTGCGGCCAAGAGCAGGGGCAGCTCTGCAGCCGTGCGGAGCGGCCCCGCAGCTGGAAATTGAATGCAGCCAGAACCCCGGAGATCCTGGCCCAGCCCCGGCACGGCCTGAATTTACCACCTTCGGCCACTGCCCGGGAGAACCATCACGGCCTCTGCAGATTGGGAGAATGGAAACTCCTCCTTTGCTCTGATGGAACTTGCAAAGCACTCATCCTCTCTTAAGTGAGACAAAAGGACAGAGTGAAGCCACGTAGAGAGACAATATGAAGACATCAAAGTCGGTGATGGAGGAGTTGAATCTTAGATGGCAAGAGAAGGAGAAGATGTCTTGGTTTTAGGCTGAAACTCTTTTGTAGGCCATGAGAATGGACTGTGATATACTAGAATATCCCTCTAAGATGTTCTAGGAGATGGGAGTATACAAATTGTAGATCTGAGCAAAGGTTGTTGTGGTGAGCTAAGTAAATATTGAAGTAGTTGTGATCTTATGAGATGCTTGAACAGAGAGAGAGATGAGATGAAGATCTGCCCTCAGAAAGAGGAAAGATCTCTGTTCCTAGAGATGTAGAAAATCTTTGCTTTTGAACCGTTCATCTTTAAAATGGTACCCCATGAGTTTACATGGCCCATTACGCAGCTGTGGGAAGGCTGCGTGATATGGGAGGGACTTAACAAATGCAGATTCAGAGGTGGCTGGTTTTGTGAGAATGAAAAAGCCACAAGAGAACTGTTCTTTCTTGTGGGGAAGTTTCCATGGCCAACCAGAAGAGACTTCTCTCTCTGAGAGAACTGAAGAAAGACTATTTTAGAGGTTGTAACTGAGCTAAAGTCTAGGTTTTGTCTTCTCTGCATGTTGTCAGAGAGAAAGAAAGGAGTTTGTGGGGAACAGAGGAAGTGTTTTGAAGGTTTTTTTCTGATTCTTACTATTTTCTTTCTTGTCGTTTTGTTACTAAACCTGTCTTTATACCCTTTTAAGTTTTGAGCCTGCTTTGCTTTTCTCCTAATCTTACCTCACAGCAGAACAAAAAGTGAATCATTCTCGTGGGCACTCAAACCACTACACTAATTGGTGCTGTGACTCGGATACAGGAATTGGCAAACCTGAAACCACTACAATGCCATACTGCAGAGGAAATTGATATATTTTATTTCCTCACAAGGCCCCTGTTCTGTGGTTTGACAAATCTTGGTGACCTAGGAGTCAGTGGTAGATTCCTCTTTGCATTCTTTCTTCCAATGTTCCTTTACTTGGTTCTTTTCAATGATATCTTACCACAGAGATAAGATACTCTACCAGTACGTGAAATCAACATTAGCTATTTGTCATGGGTTTTGTAAAGACCATATTATTCTTTTCCATCTGGGTGGAGCAGAATTGCTCATCTTTGCCCAAATGGGTCAGTGTCACTTATCAGATGGTGGAGTGCTACTTATCTCTCTTCATTGTTTCACTACTTCCATGTGAATGTCTTCTCCTAATGGACCATTGAGAGCTCATCAATGACATTACACGTTACACTGCACTATTGTAAGCTGCTGCACAGAGGGAGGAGGAGCCAAACCATCTTAACCTAGATACAAAGGAGCCACAGTCCCACTAGGTATCCAGTTTTTCCACCGGATCCCTGGTGGAAGACCGGACCCATCTCACCATTACTGGACCCTTTTTCTTTAATGGGACCATCACTACTCCAACAGAACCGCATCAGCCACTCCAGGAGGGCTTACTCTGAACTGCTTCCAACACCCTGACCGACAGGGTGTCAGGATGTATTTCTGACTCCGTCAGGGTTTTCTAGGATTTCTTGTTTGTTTTTATGTTTGCTTATTCTTCTGTACTACAACATCTGTATTTTTATATCCCTAGTAAAGAACTGCTATACCTATTCCCAAAATCTTTGCCTGACAGCCTTTTAGTTGCAAATTTATGATAATTTGGAAACGGGGGAGAGGGGCTTACATTTTAAGGGAGACTCCAACCCTCCCTGGAAGATACCTGTCTATCTAAACCAAGACAGGGGGGCTGTGGGGGATGAAAGATTTTCACTTTCTCTTTCCTGCAGCAGAAGGAAGAGGCCGTTTATGCTGAGCTGAGGCCGTGGGTTCTGTCCTGGGGGGCACATCCAGAGGGGTCCTGCCCTGAGGGAAAAGGGCTCCTCTGCTGTGGTGACACCTGGGTCGTGTCCCAGGGTCTTGTCCCAGGGGATTCCTCGTTCTGGGGGTGCCACATCCTCGGGGATTCCTGTCCCAGAGGTGGCACATTCTGCAGGGCCCTGAGCATTCCCGCTGACCCCAGTGGGACCCTGTGACCTCTGGGGTGCCCAAACATAAGGGGGCATTTGATACAACCTTGCCCTGATGATGGTAAATGCCAAATTTGGTTGAATCCCCTGATGCCCATTTTACTGAGACAAAATTATACAACCATGAAATAAAGGAAAAAATATTTTCCCAAAACACTTTTTTTCCCAATAAAAAATAACTTCAGCAAAAATCAAACTGACAATGTATATAATGGTCTGGTCGATAGAATCCTTTAAATCATTGCTCTTCCAACAAGTCGCTCACAATAAAAACGCATCCCACAGAAATGAGACTTTCTGGTTCCCTTTAGGAGCCCATTGGTGCATCCCACAGCAGCGTTTCCTTGTGCATAACACGGAGTGTGGAATCTCCCTGAGTCTCCAGCAGGTCCATAGGATTATTCCCGGCCTGCTGGTAGCAACCCAGCCCACAGGGAAGGCTTTGGTTGGGCCACATTTAGGAACTCTGCCCATTTTCCTCCTTCCCACCCTCAAACTTGATTTACTTCCCATGGCTTCTGCTCCCAACTCTGTCCATCCTTGGAACAGCGCACAGGAATCCGTGGAAATGCCCGTGTGTCCCTCAGGGTCTGCTTCCCTGGGAAATGCACTCCACCCTGCCCTGAATTCCCCTGCCTGGGCACTCCCTGCTCCTGCTGGGACACCCCTGTTCCCCAGATCCACGGCTGGAGCCCCTGCTCAATATTTCCACACTTTTCCCTCTCTTCTGGTGTCCACATCCAGAACACAAACATTCTTTCTGGGAGGTTCCAAAGGGCTGCAGGTTTTGTTCAGGAAGGAGGGTCCCGGTCGTGTTGTTGAGCAGATGGGTGTGGGATCTGCAGAACTTCTGGGGCTCTCTCAGCCCCTTGCTGAGAGGGACAAAATGATCAATTGCTGCATTTCCGGACTGCTTCCCTCACAGCTGCCCCTGCAGGGGGGTTTGCAGCCAGCCCTGCTCTGAAAACCATCCAAGGCCCTCACAGAGCCACTGCTTGGGCTCCCATTGGCTTTTGTGCTTCTTGCAGGGCCCAGCAAACCACAGCCAGGCCTTTTCCTGCCACAGAATTGTCACCTTTGCAGCAGCTCGAAAGCTGCCAGAATCAAAGCCAAGGGGGCGGGGGGAGCCTCAGGTCGTGGCTGCCACCTGGGGCTGGCCAGAGCAGGGCTGGCCAATGCCCATCCCTGTGCACTGGGGCTGGGCCATGGCTGGGCCCCACACTTGGATGGCCACTGGCTTCAAGGCGGAGGAGTTGGGGAGCTCCTTCCTGCCTGGGACTCCATTCCCAAGCTGTGGTGACACCTGGGTCTTGTCCCAGGCCGTTGTCCCGAGGGGTTCCTTGTTCTGGGGGTGCCACGTCCTTTGGGATTTCTGTCCCAGAGGTGGCACATCCTGTGCACCTCGGTCCTGGCGGGCCCGTCAGCATTACGTCTGTCCCCAATGGGACCTTGTGACTTCTGGGGTGCCCAAATTTACAGGGCACATGTTACAACTATGCCCTGGGAATGGTAAATGCCAGGCTAAATTTGATTCAATTCCCTGATGCCAAATTGATTGAGATGAAATTATACATCCAAGAAATAAGGAAACTGAGCCAGGAAATGGGGGGATGGAAAAAGCCCAGGGGTGTGTGGGGCACAGACCCAGAGCCTCCACCCTGGGGTGCCCCCCTGGCCATGAGCACACTGTGGGGGCTGTGCTGGGCTCTGAGTCACCCCGAAATCTGAGGCACCCAGGGCAGGACCGGAGACCCCCGTGCCCACTCAGCCACTGCTCATCCCTGGGACCCCCATTCCCCTGGGAACCCAACCATGGGACCCCCATTCCCTTGGTCTCTGCTCCCTGGGGCCCCATCCCAGGACTCCCATTGCCCAGGACCACCATTGCCTTGATCCCATCCCATGGGCTGCTTCTTCTTCCATAACCACTCTTTCCGAGGGTCCCCTGTTTTTCCCCTCTGCACCCCCAACTCTGGAACCTACACCCCATTACCGGAAATCTCTGGGGACCATGTTTTGGATGACCCCCATCCCTGAATCCCTCCTGGAATGGAGACCCCAATTCCCCTGGACCCCCATTATCTTGGACACCCGGCCTTAAATTCCCACATCCCCTGAGGCCCCCGCTCCTGGGAACACCATCCCCCACTGAGCCCCCAGACTATCCCATAATGTCCCCAGCCTGTCCCCTGCTGTGTCTCCACCCATCCCCCACCCTGCCCCCACCAAGGGCCACCTACACGTGGGGACGAGGTGTGACCTTTCTTCCTTCCTCTTCATCCGAAGAGCCGCCACCCAGGGGACCGGTGGCCACAGCAGCGAGTGACAGCCAGTGCACATGGCCGGGGACACGGGGATGGCCGGGAAGGTGGCGCTGCTCCTGTGGGGTGAGTGCCCCGGGCACGGGCCTGACACCCCGGGGATGGGCCCTGGTGAGGCAGAGACCGGTGGGGAGGGGGAACAGGGGGGCTGGGGTGTCCCCTGAGCTCCTCAAGGCCGGGACAAAGGAACCAGGATGCAGGGACAGGGACAAGAGTCACGCACGTACCATGCAGATGGGCCAGCGGGACTGGTGCCATGGGAAAGGGATCACAGACGTGGGGCCATGGGGGTGTGGCTGTCGGGACAGGTGCTGTGAGGATTACGGTGGTGACCTGTGCAAGCATGGGGGGTCCACAGTGTCCCCATGTCCTGCCTCAGCCCAGGGTGACTGAGGTGTCTCTGTCAGCAAAACCTCTGTGCTACACCAGTGTTACCCTTGGGGAGAGTTTGGGGACAGACATCACACCATGTCCCCCCAAATGGTGCTGTCCCTCCAGTGCCACCACCACCCAGCCCCTGTCCCTTCTCCCTTCCAGTCCAGACCTTCGGCATCACTAGTGAGTCCTTGGCAGATGCCATGTCCCCACCCCACTGTCCCCAGCCCCGTGGTGACCCTGGCAGGCTGGTGTCCCCGGCAGGCTGGGGTCCCCTGTCACCTGCAGGTGCCCAGACCACCCAGCTCCGGGTGGAGCCCCCCTGGACACCGGCGGTGCTGTGGGACCGGGTGACACTGACCTGCGAGGGCTCGGGGACTGCTGGTGCCACCACCTGGTACAAGGACGGGCAGCGCTGGGGGCAGGAGGTCTGGGAGAAGTTCGTTGTCACTGAGAGTGGCACCTACACATGTGACAGACCCGGCAGTGGGCTCAGCCCCCCCATGATGGTCTTAAATGGTGAGGGGGGATCTTAAATGATATGGGTTCTTCCCTGAGAGGTCTGGGGGGCTCACTTACAAGGATTGCCCCACACCTGTCGTGTGGCAAGAGCCTGTCCCCTGCACTCAGGGACATCCCATTGTATCCCAGGGTGATGGGACACCCATGGTTACACGTGTGCCGTGGGGTTGCTCCTGGTGCCCCTGAGATCCTCCCATGCCATGGAGACTCCTCCCAGATGTCCCCGGTGCCATGGGTGCCCACCTTGGACCTGTCTGGTGCATCTCAGTTCAATGGGACTCTCCTGTCCCACAGACCAGCTGGTGCTGCAGGTGCCAACACAGACACTGCTGGAGGGGGACATGGTGACACTGCGCTGCCGGGTCAGGCCAGACACATCGGTCAGCAGGGTGCAGTTTTACAAGGACAAGAAGGATCTGGGGATGCTCCTCAGGGGGACCGAGCTGTCCCTGTCCCCTCTGCAGCAGAACCACAGCGGCCGCTACCACTGTGAGGGTTTTGTGAGCTTGTGGCCATTATCGTCATCTCCAGTGACAGTGGCAGTACACGGTGAGCGCACCCACGGCTGGAATTCCAGTATCCTGAAACCTCCAAAGCCACATCCCAGGGGACTCAGAATCAGTCCTTCCCGCATCTCCTTCCCAGAGCTCTTCACGGTGCCGGTGCTGGAGGGTCCCCCCGAGCTCATCGAGGGGTCCCTCCTCAATCTCAGCTGCCTCAGCAGCCCCAGCCCCCTGCGGCCCCCTGCCCCCCTCCTGCACCTCTTCTACCGGGACGGGCAGTTGGTGGGGGGCCCGCAGGTGTCCTCGCAGCTCCTGGTGCCCGCCGTGGGGGTCTCCTACTCGGGGAATTACAGCTGCCAGGTGCGCTCCGAGGGGGGGGGCGTGCGGAAGAGCAGCGCCCGGCTCCGCGTCATGGTGCGCAGTGAGTGCGGGGATGGGCACGGGGAGCCCCCACAGCCTCTTCGTGTCCCCTGCCATGCCTCGGGACCCCCATTCCTGCTTGGACCCCCCATGCCTGTCGGAGTACATGCATCCTTTCCCAACTCCCTCGCCAAGTGTGCCAGCCCTTCCTGGGTACCCCCATCGCTCTGATGAAATTTTTCCACGTCCTTGCATCACTGCTCAGGTCCCCCTCCATGTCCCTCCATCCCTCTCTGGGTCCCTTCACCCATTCCTGGTTCATCCCCACTCCCCTCTGATCTCCCCTCATGGTCCCCAGGTCCCACCATACCCTCCCTGTGGTGCCCCCTCAGCCCGCTCCAGCTGTCCCCTCCCTGAACTCCCCACCATTTCTTGGGTTTTTTTTCCAAGCCCCCCATCAGCTCTGGGCCCTCTCTTCCTCACTGGGGTCCCCCTGCCCCTCGAAAAATCCACCCATGTCCCTCACTGTCCCCTGGTTTCACTCCCTCCCGCAGGGGTCCCGCTCTCGGGAGTGTTCGTGTCAGCGCAGCCCCCCGGGGGACAGGTGGCACTGGGTGACCGCCTGGTGCTGAGCTGTGCGGTGGCTGCAGGGACAGGTCCCCGGTCCTTCACCTGGCACCGGGGGGACTTGGGGACACCGCTGGGCACCGGCCCCTGCCTGGAGCTGCAGCATGTTGAGGACAATGACAGCGGCCAATACCAGTGCCGGGTCAGTGATGGAGACAGTGTGGCTGAGAGTGTACCCCTGAATGTCACCGTCCTGGGTGAGTGGGACCCTCAGGCTGGGGGTGGCCTCACCCACAGCACCCTCCAGAAAACTCTCATCCCTGTGTCCCTGTCCCTCTTGCTGGCTGCCAGCCATTCCCCCATCCTCAGACCCATCTCTGTGTCCCCACAGTGCCCGTGGCCAATGCCACCATCACCCCCGGTCCCCTGTCACACCAGGTGCATGCAGGTGACCCCGTGACCCTGCGCTGCTCGGTGCAGGTGGGCTCAGCCCCTGTCACCTTCACCTGGCTGCACAATGGCCAGGAGGTGGCCCAGGGTTCCGTCCTGGAGCTTGGGAATGTCACTGTGGGACATTCGGGCACCTACCAGTGCGTGGCCACCAACCAGCTGGGACAGGACGGGCACCGCGTGTTCCGGGCACTCAGCCCTGAGCTGGCCCTGGAGGTGACCTCTGGCTCACCCTGGGTCACAGGTGGGCTCACAAGGGGTCACTGGGGTGTTCAGAATCCTTGGAGTTGGGGTGACCCCAATGTGTCCCCCTCTGTCCCCAGCAGTGGCTGTGAATGTCGGCAGGACCCTCCTGTTCCTGCTCCTGCTCCTGGCTGTCATCGGGGGCTGTCACTGCTGGCACCGCCGGGGTGGGTGACAATGGGGAGGATGGGGGTCCTGGAGTGAGGGGAAGCCCCCAGAGTGGGGGCAGAGACAGGGCAGCACCCAGGGCCCCTGAGCTGGGGGAAACTGAGCCCACAGTGACCTCGGCTGGGGGTCCTGGGGGGTTTGGGGGGAAATTTGGATGGTCTTGTTTGGGCTCCAAGGGCGTCCCTGAGTGGGCTTTGAGGGACATTGGAATGGCTCTCTGAGCTCCTGGAGGGTTTGGGGAGCTCTTGGAGAGCTGTGCAGGGATGTTGGGGGATCATTCTGGGGTCCTGGGGAAGTGTGGGGGGTACCTCTCTCTGCCGGGCTTTGGGTTCTGGGGCACAGAGGGTCGGGGACACTGGGGGGCTTGGGGACACTGCAGTGGTGTAGATGTTCTGGGGGGTTCAGGGGTTCTTGGAGTGTCCCATGGCAGAATCAGGGGTCTGGTGTGAATTGGGGCTCCAGTGGGGATTTGGGTGTCCTGTGGGTGGTTGGATTTGCCAAGGTCCCAGGAAGGTTCAGGCGTCCCGGGGTCCCCATGGTCACCCCCTCTCCTTTCCCTCGCAGCCTCCAGGAAGCCCCAGGACAGGTGAGTGGGAGGGTCATTACAGGACTCCCCTTTCCCCCTCCCCAGACACCCCTCAGACCCCCCTTATCCCCACAGGACCCCACCCAGAGGAAGGGATGGTGCTGGACCCCCACATCATGGGCACTGAGCTGGCAGGGGGTGAGTACAGTGGGGGACAGGGAAATGTCACCCACGGGTGTCACCCCCCACCCAGGTCCCCACAACCAGTGTCACTCTGAGGGCCCCTCCAGGTGTCCCCTGGCCCTGCCCCACCTTGGGATCCACAAGTGACCAACATGGCGCTGCTGAGCCCCTACGATGCACAGTAGGATAACCATGACACCTTTGTGAGTCTGCTGCGCCACTGGGGACACTGGCAGCGCTCAGGGGCATCGATTCCCCTCAGTGGTCCCTTCTTCCTCTTCACTGCACCCCACAGGGCTCGTCCTTCCCTCACCGTCCTTCCCCAGTGCTGAGTGGGTACATCACCCTATTCCTTCTTACTGTACTCAAAATTTGGCTGTCTGATTAAACTGTGTGAGAAACAAGGCTCAATCCTTCATATTTTTAAATAGTCCTAAGGGATAAATAGGGAATAAAAGGGACAGCAAACAGTGTGCTGGGTCCTTGGACACTACCAGAGGCACACGGTTATCTATAACAATTCTTCCCTTCCCTTCCCACCTGGGCAGAGGTCCCCAGGTGCCGGCGGGGTCGGCCCCGCTCCGCCGCGTGGCCCCGGGCCTGGTGCGGCCTGGCCGGGCCCGGCCGCTGCTGGAGCCTTGGCAGGGCCGGGCCCGGCGGCTCCCGGGCAGGGCAGGGGAGGAGAGAACGCCCCGTCCCGGCCGGATCGGGCCTCCAGCGGCTGCTGACATCCTGCCGCTAAAGCCGCCCCCATGGCGGCCCCGGGAGGCCTCGCAGGGCCGGGCCGGGCCCCCAGCGCTGCCGGGCAGAGGAACGGGGGAAGCCCCCAGCGCGGCTTTGGAAGAATTCTTTACTATGAACAGCTCCAGACACCGGCACCAAGACCCCTTGCGGAGGGAGAGGCCCCAGCAGCTGGAGAGATCTTGCGCCAAGAGCAGGGGCAGCTCTGCAGCCGTGCAGAGCGGCCCCGCAGCTGGAAATTGAATGCAGCCAGAACCCCGGAGATCCTGGCCCAGCCCCGGCACGGCCTGAATTTACCACCTTCGGCCACTGCCCGGGAGAACCATCACGGCCTCTGCAGATTGGGAGAATGGAAACTCTTCCTCTGCACGGATGGAACTTGCAAAGCACTAATCCTCTCTTAAGTGAGACAAAAGGACGGAGTGAAGCCACGTAGAGAGACAATATGAAGACATCGAAGTCAGTGAAGAAGGAGTTGAATCTTAGATGGCAAGAGAAGGAGAAGATGCCTTGGTTTTAGGCTGAAACTCTTTTGTAGGCCATGGGAATGGACTGTGATATACTAGAATATCCCTCTAAGATGTTCTAGGAGATGAGAGTATACAAATTGTAGATCTGAGCAAAGGTTTTTGTGGTGAGCTAAGTAAATATTGAAGTAGTTGTGATCTTATGAGAAGCCTGAACAGAGAGAGAGATGAGATGAAGATCTGCCCTCAGAAAGAGGAAAGATCTCTGTTCCTAGAGATGAAGAAAACCTTTGCTTTTGAACTGTTCATCTTTAAAATGGTACCCCATGAATTTACATGGCCCATTACGCAGCTGTGGGAAGGCTGTGTGATATGGGAGGGACTTCACAAATGCAGGTTCAGAGGTGGCTGGTTTTGTGAAAATGAAAAAGCCACAAGAGAACTGTTCTTTCTTGTGGGGAAGTTTCCATGGCCGACCAGAAGAGACTTCTCTCTCTGAGAGAACTGATGAAAGACTATTTTACAGGTAGTAACTGAGCTAAAGTCTAGGTTTTGTTTTCTCTGCATGCTTTCAGAGAGAAAGAAAGGAGTTTGTGGGGAACAGAGGAAGTGTTTTGAAGGTTTTATTCTGATTCTTATTATTTTTGTTTTCTCTCCTGTAGTTTTGTTAATAAACCTGTCTTTATACCCTTTTAAGCTTTGGGCCTGCTCTGCTTTTCTCACAATCTTATCGGACAGCAGTAGAAAAAGTAAATCATTCTTGTGGGCACTCAAACCACTACACTAATTGGTGCCGTGACTCGGATACAGGAATTGGCAAACCTGAAACCACTACAATGCCATACTGCAGATGAAATCGATATATTTTATTTCCTCACAAGGCCCCTGTTCTGTGGTTTGACAAATCTTGGTGACCTAGGAGTCAGTGGTAGATTCCTCTTTGCGTTCTTTCTTTCAATGTTCGTTTACTTGGTTCTTTTCAATGTTATCTTACCACAGAGATAAGATACTCCAGCAGTAGATGAAATCAATGTTAGCTACTTCACAAAATAATCTGCGTTATTCTCACCATTGTCAGTTAGTTACACAAATCAAGGCATTAGCTACTTCTGCAACAGTTAATGTTATACTGCACTGCAAATAGGTTCCATTTTGATGGTTTGCGAGAGCCTAAACAAAAATATATTTATCACACGAAAATTTAGCATCTCCACAGGGATTAGGGTCAAAAGGCTGACAAATTTAACTACATCAAAAGCAGCTGAAATGTGATTACAAACTGTATTACATAGAACTAATTACCAAAAGCCAATATAATAGCAAAAGCCAATGACGACAAAGTTATTAATAACGGGGGAAGGTGTATGGAAGGGTTTTGTGACTTCTCCTTTTTCTGCCCTGATTTTGTCTCCAATAAATTCAATTCATATCTCTAATTCTGACGCTGTTTTGCCCCTGAGAGGATTTGATGAGAGATCTCTCCTGGTCCTTGTCTCAACGGAGGGAGGGAGGGAGGGAGGGAGGGAGGGAGGGAGGGAGGGAGGAAGGAAGGAAGGAAGGCAGGAAGGCAGGAAGGAAGGAAGGAAGGAAGGAAGGAAGGAAGGAAGGCAGGAAGGAAGGCAGGAAGGAAGGAAGGAAGGAAGGAAGGAAGGAAGGAAGGAAGGAAGGAAGGAAGGAAGGAAGGAAGGAAGGAAGGAAGGAAGGAAGGAAGGAAGGAAGGAAGGAAGGAAGGAAGGAAGGAAGGAAGGAAGGAAGGAAGGAAGGAAGGAAGGAAGGAAGGAAGGAAGGAAGGAAGGAAGGAGGGGGTTGTTCCTTCTGCAGACTCAGGCAGGCAGTGGCTGATCTCAGCACTGCCATCAGCACCTTCTCAGCAGAGACATTCCCGTGGGTGATTTTCTCCTTCTTCTGGGTAGGGGGGGAAGAGGGCTGAGGACCCTCAGTGTGGCTCCACACACTGGGCTGGGCTGGTGCCAGCACACTGGAGTAGTGTGGCTGCCCATGGGTGGGGTCCCTCGCTGCCCCCCAGTTCCCCCAGAGCCCCCCAGTGCCCACTGGAGCCCCGAGTGTCACAGCACATTCCCGTAGGTGTCACTGAGTTCCCGCTGTCGCCCATGGGGTCCCCGCAGCTCCGCGTAGGTCACCTGGGGATCCTGGAGCGCGGTGGCACGGGGGGACGCTGTGAGAGACACTGGCTGTGGGATCTGGGTGGGGGTGACACTCTTGGGTGACGTGTCCCTGTGTGTGTGTCCCACCCTGTACTCACCCCCCATCTGCCTGGTGCTCACGACATGGGTGTACAGCACCTCCCCCTCCTCTGGAGGGGCCGGGGGATCCGGGGGGGCCCTGCGGGGATAAAGGGGATGTGTGGGGGGGAATGGGAGGTCTTGGGGTTGGGGTAAAAGGGGACAGTGTGGTTTGAGCCCACACTCACCTTTCCTGCTGCTTCCTGGACTCTAGAAAGGAAAGAGGGGAAAGGTAACTCTGGGGTCCCCAAGGCCCCCTCAGAAATCCTGGCACCCTACTGGACCCTCAGATTCTCCCAGAACCCCTGAGCATCCCTGATGCCCCCCAGAACCCCTGAACCACCCAAGTGCTCTGGACCTTGTGAGTGCCCAGAAGCCCAATTCTGGCAAGAAGGGGGACCCTCCAAATTTCTCCAAGGTCACGGAAAGAAGCCCCAACATCCCTGCAAGACACTCCCACACCACCCCAAATCCTTGAGGACCCTGAGCAAAGGTCCTGAGCACTGCCCAAGTAAGGGCCTGTGGGAGTCACCCATCATCCCCACATTCCAGGTGGCCTCCCACCTCCCCAGGGCCCCCATTGCCCCCATTGTCACCCACCCATGTTTTTCCATTGGTGCCAGCCCACAGCTACACCCACGAGCAGGACCAGGAACAGGAGGGACACGCCAACCCCTGTGGCCACTGCTGGGGACAGAAGGGACACAGTGGGGTCACCTGTCACTCCAGGGGTCCTACAATCCCTCGCGATGCTGTGTGACCCCACCTCTCTTCCAGTGTCCCTGTTGTATCACTGCCAGGGCCAGCTCGGTGCTAAACGCCTGGAACACGCGGTGCCCGTCCTGTCCCAGCTGGTTGGTGGCCACGCACTGGTAGGTGCCGAAATGTCCCACATCGATGTTCCCAAGCTCCAGAACGGGACCCCGGGCCACTTCCTGCCCGTTGTGCAGCCAGGTGAAGTTGACAGGAGCTGAGCCCACCTGCACCGAGCAGCGCAGGGTCACGGGGTCACCTGTGCACACCTGGTGTGCTGGGGGACCGGGGGTGATGGTGACATTGGCCACGGGCACTGTGGGGACACAGACAGGCTGAGGCCAGGAGGAGGGGCTGCACCCAGCATGGGGGAATGAGGGAGTCTGTGGGGTGGCACCTGGAGACAGAGAGTCTCCTTCAGCCAGGACAGTGAGCCCCGGTGGTGGGGGTCATCATGTGGGGACATGGCATCTCCCAAGGACTCACCAGCGAGGCCGAGGGTCTGGGCTGGAAGGGAGAAGGGAAAGGGCTGGGTGGAGGTGGCCCTGCAGGGACAGCAGAACTTGGGGAATGGGGTGTGATGTCGGTCCCCAGACTGTCCCCAGTTGAACAATGGTGTAAGAAGGAAGTCTTGAGGACAGGGACAAAATGGTCACCCTGGACTGAGGCAGGATATGAGGACATTGTGGACAGCCCATGCTTTCACAGGTCACCTCCACCGTCCTCACAGCACCTGTCCCCACAGCCACATCCCCACGGCCCCGTGCTTGTGGTCTCATTCCGACAGCACTGTTCCCCATAGCCCAGCTGCATGGTATGTGGCCCTTGTCCCTGTCCCTGCATCCCTGTCACCCTGTCCCTGTCCCCACTGTTGCACCAGCCCCAAGATTCCATTTGCCACATCCCTGTACCCATATCTCTATCCCCCTGTTCCTGACCCCAGATCCCAGTTCCCCTGTTCCTGTCCCCACACCCACCCCATGACACTGGTCACACTGGGGTCCATGCCCATGCACTGGCTCTGCTGGCCTTGGGGACCTCAGGGGACCCCACAGCCCCCCTGTGCCCCCTCCCCACCGGTCTCTGCCTCACCAGGGCCCATCCCCGGGGTGTCAGGCCCGTGCCCGGGGCACTCACCCCACAGGAGCAGCGCCACCTTCCCGGCCATCTCCGTGTCCCTGGCCATCCAGGCTGGCTGTCACTCGCTGCTCTGGCCACCGGTCCCCTGGGTGGTGGCTCTTCCAAAGAATGGGGAAGGAAGTGAGGTCAGGTCTCATCATCACTTGTAGGTGGCCCTTTGTGGGGGCAGGGTGGCCACAAGCTGGGGATGGGCTTGGGGCAGGGTGGAGACAGGCTGGGGACCAGGCTGGGTGGCACAAAATGGACAGGGACTTCTCAGAAGTGGGAGTCTCAGGGGATTTGGGGAGACAGGGATGGGTATGCAGGGGAACGGGAGGTCCCAGGGATGGGCAGACTCAGGTATGTGTCTACAAAGAATGTTGGCTCCAGGGATTTGGGGTCATGAGAAAGGGCGTCCTAGGGATGAGGGTGTCAGTGGAATGGGGGTACATTGGAATGAGGGGTCCTGGGAGAATCAAGTTCCTAGGTGAATGTGGATTGTAGGGGATGGAATTTGGGAGAAGGAGAGGCTTCCCCAGGAATGGGGGTCCTGGGCCATGGAGATCCTGGGAAGTGATAGTCCTTGATTGGGGGTCCCAGGGTGGGTGAACATAAAGAAGGGGGGGTCCCATGGTTGGGTTCCCATGGGAATGGGGGCCCCAGGGTGGGCCCATTGGTCATAGCTCCCTCCCTGGGTGCCTCAGATTTTAGCGTCACTCAGAGCCAAGCACAGCCCACCCAAGGTTCTCATGGTTTGTGGGGGATCCCCCAGGCAGATTTTGAGGGGCTCTGGATCTGTGTCCCCCGAGCCCCCAGTGACATTTTGCTCTCTTCGTTTCCATATCCTTCCTTTTTCCCTCAGTTTCGCATGTCTCAGTTCCGGGCTTGATGATCCTGGGGAGCTCCTGCACAGGGAACAGGGTGTGGGGACACCGTAAAAGGGGAAAAGGGGGTTCCGAGGCTGCAGGAGGAGGTATGGGGGCTGTGGGGGATGGGGGTGTCCAGCTTTTCCCCCACAACATTTTCTCTTTCCTGCAGCAGAAGGAAGGAGCCATTGGCGTGGGGACCAGGGTGTGGATCTGTTCTGTCCTGGGGTCATCCAGGAAGGTGGTGTCGTGTTCTGGGGTTCCCTGCTCTGGGACTGCAACATCCTGGGGGTGTCCAGTTGGGGGGGGGACACATGCTGGCCAAGGGGATCCTGTCCTGGGGGATGGCAGCTCCAGGCAGGGTCCAGACTTCTCCATTCCCGTTTATCCCCTGCAGGATCTGAGCCGGCAAGAGCAGCTCGGGAATGGAGCCCCAGGCAGGAAGGAGCTCCCCAACTCCTCCTCCTTGAAGCCAGTGGCCATCCAAGTGCGGGGCCCAGCCATGGCCCAGCCCCAGTGCACAGGGATGGGCATTGGCCAGCCCTGCTCTGGCCAGCCCCAGGTGGCAGCCACGACCTGAGGCTCCCCCCGCCCCCTTCGCTTTGATTCTGGCAGCTTGAGAGCTGCTGCAAAGGTGACAATTCTGTGGCAGGAAAAGGTCTGGCTGTGGTTTGCTGGGCCCTGCAAGAAGCACAAAAGCCAATGGGAGCCCAAGCAGTGGCTCTGCGAGGGCCTTGGATGGTTTTCAGAGCAGGGCTGGCTGCAAACCCCCCTGCAGGGGCAGCTGTGAGGGAAGCAGTCCGGAAATGCAGCAATTGATCATTTTGTCCCTCTCAGCAAGGGGCTGAGAGAGCCCCAGAAGTTCTGCAGATCCCACACCCATCTGCTCAACAACCTGACCGGGACCCTCCTTCCTGAACAAAACCTGCAGCCCTTTGGAACCTCCCAGAAAGAATGTTTGTGTTCTGGATGTGGACACCAGAAGAGAAGGAAAAGTGTGGAAATACTGAGCAGGGGCTCCAGCCGTGGATCTGGGGAACAGGGGTGTCCCAGCAGGAGCAGGAAGTGCCCAGGCAGGGGAATTCAGGGCAGGGTGGAGTGCATTTCCCAGGGAAGCAGACCCTGAGGGACACACGGGCATTTCCACAGATTCCTGTGCTCTGTTCCAAGGATGGACAGAGTTTCTCCCCTGTTGGGAGCAGAAGCCATGGGAAGTAAATCAAGTTTGAGGGTGGGAAGGAGGAAAATGGGCAGAGTTCCTAAATGTGGCCCAACCAAAGCCTTCCCTGTGGGCTGGGTTGCTGCCCAGCAGGCCGGGAACAATCCCATGGACCTGCTGGACACTCAGGGAGATTCCACACTCTGTGTTATGCACAAGGAAACGCTGCTGTGGGATGAACCAATGGGCTCCTAAAGGGAACCAGAAAGTCTCATTTTTGTGGGATTTGTTTGTGTTTTTATTGTCAGTGACTAGTTGGGAGGGCAATGATTAAAAGGATTCTATCAACCAGACCATTTTCTACATTGTTAGCTTGATTTTTGCTGAGTTTATTTTTTATTGGGAAAAAATGTGATTTGGGAAAATATTTTTGCCTTTATTTCATGGTTGTATAATTTTGTCTCAGCCAATTGGGCATCAGGGAATTCGACCAAATTTCGCCGGGCATTTACCATCATCAGGGCAAGGTTATATCTGGTGGCCCCTTAGGTTTGGGCAGCCCAGGTGTCACAGGGACCCACTGGGGACAGCAGGAATGCTCAGGGCCCCCCAGGAAAGAGGTCCCCAGGATGTGCCACCTCTGGGACAGGAATCCCCAAGGATGTGGCACCCCCAGAACGAGGAACCCTCTGGGACAAGACCCTGGGACACGACCCAGGTGTCACCACAGCAGAGGAGCCCTTTTCCCTCAGGGCAGGACCCCTCTGGATGTGCCCCCCAGGACAGAACCCACGGCCTCAGCTCAGCATAAACGGCCTCTTCCTTCTGCTGCAGGAAAGAGAAAGTGAAAATCTTTCATCCCCCACAGCCCCCAAACACTGCCTGCACCCCCCAGCCCCCTTGGCCCCTTCCTGGGATTCCCCCACCGTTACCTGCTCAGGTGTTCCCTGGGATGGCTGAGCCAGGAAATGGGGGGATGGGAAAAGCCCAGGGGTGTGTGGGGCACAGACCCAGAGCCTCCACCCTGGGGTGCCCCCCTGGCCATGAGCACACTGTGGGGGCTGTGCTGGGCTCTGAGTCACCCCAAAATCTGAGGCACCCAGGGCAGGAGCTGAGACCCCCGTGCCCACCCAGCCACTGCCCATCCCTGGGAACCCCATTCCCCTGGGAACCCAACCATGGGACCCCCATTCCCTTGGTCTCTGCTCCCTGGGACCCCCATCCCAGGACTCCCATTGCCCAGGACCACCATTGCCTTGATCCCATCCCATGGGCTGCTTGTTCCCATAGAACCCAAATTTCCAAGGGTCCCCTTTTCTCCCCTGGACCCCCAACCCTGGGACCCATATTCCATGACCAAAAACCCCTGGGGAAAAATTTTCCTGCAGGACCCCCATCCGTGAATCCCCCGAGACATGGAGTCCCCAATTCCCCTGGACCCCCATTCTCCTGGACACCCACCCTTGGTTCCCCACATCCCCTGAGCCCCCCACTCCTGGGAACACCATCCCCCACTGAGCCCCCAGACTATCCCATAATGTCCCCAGCCTGTCCCCTGCTGTGTCTCCACCCATCCCCCACCCTGTCCCCACCAAGGGCCACATACACGTGGGGATGAGGCGTGACCTTTCTTCCTTCCTCTTCATCCGAAGAGCCACCACCCAGGGGACCGGTGGCCACAGCAGCGAGTGACAGCCAGTGCACATGGCCGGGGACACGGGGATGGCCGGGAAGGTGGCGCTGCTCCTGTGGGGTGAGTGCCCCGGGCACGGGCCTGACACCCCGGGGATGGGCCCTGGTGGGGCAGAGACCGGTGGGGAGGGGGCACGGGGGGGCTGCGGGGTCCCCTGTGGTCCCCAAGGCAGGGACCAAGGAACAGGGATGCAGGGACAGGGACAAGGGTCATGCCCGTACCATGCAGATGGGCCAGCAGGACTGGTGCCGGGGGAAAGGGGTCACAGACGTGGGGCCATGGGGGTGTGGCTGTAGGGACAGGTGCTGTGAGGATGACGGTGGTGACCTGTGCAAGCATGGGGGGTCCACAGTGTCCCCATGTCCTGCCTCAGCCCAGGGTGACTGAGGTGTCCCTGTCAGCAAAACCTCTGTGCTACACCAGTGTTACCCTTGGGGAGAGTTTGGGGACACATCACACCATGTCCCCCCAAATGGTGCTGTCCCTGCAGAGCCACCACCGCCCTGATCCCTTCCCTTCTCCCTTCCAGCCCAGACCCTCGGCCTCGCTGGTGAGTCCTCGGCAGATGCCATGTCCCCGCCCCACTGTCCCCAGCCCCATGCAATGGCCCTGGCAGGCTGGTGTCCCCTGTCACCCGCAGGTGCCCAGACCACCCAGCTCCTGGTGGAGCCCCCCTGGAGGCCGGCGGTGCTGTGGGACCAGGTGACACTGACCTGCCGGGGCCTGGGGACCACCAGTGCCACCACCTGGTACAAGGACAGGCAGCGCTGGGCGCAGAACAGATGGAACCGCTTCACTGTCAGCAAGAGCGGCACTTACAAGTGTCAGAGACACGGCAGTGGGCTCAGCCCCCCCGTCACAGTCCTAAATGGTGAGAGGGGATCTTAAATGCTCACAGTGGCCTCTGGATAGGTCTGGGTGGGCTCCACTCTGTGGGTGTCCTCACACCCCTCGGGTGCAAGAGCCCGTGGGCACTGCACTGAGGGTCATCCTAGTGCATCCCAGTGTGATGGGACCCCCTTGGTGACACCTGTGCCACGGAGCGTCTCCTGGTGTTCCTGGGATCCTCCCGTGCAATGGAGACTCCGCCCAGATGTCTGCGGTGCCATGGGCACCCTCCTCTGACCTGTCTCCAGCCTCTCAGTTGTGATGGGACCCTCCTGTCCCACAGACCAGCTGGTGCTGCAGGTGCCAACACAGACACTGCTGGAGGGCGACGAGGTCAAACTGCGCTGCCGGGTCAGGCAGGACACATCGGTCAGCAGGGTGCGATTTTACCAGGACGGGAAGGATCTGGGGGAGTACCTCAGGGGGACTGAGCTGTCCCTGTCCCCTCTGCAGCCAAACCACAGTGGCCGCTACCACTGTGCGGGCTCAGTGCGCTTCTGGCCATTATCGTCATCTCCAGTGACAGTGACAGTGCACGGTGAGCACTCCCACGGCTGGAACCCCAATATCCTGACACCCCCACAGCCACATCCCAGGGGACTCAGAGTCAGTCCTCCCCTCATCTCCTTCCCAGAGCTCTTCACGGTGCCGGTGCTGGAGGGTCCCCCCGAGCCCATCGAGGGGTCCCTCCTCAATCTCAGCTGCCTCAGCACCCCCAGCCCCCTGCGGCCCCCAGCCCCCCTCCTGCACCTCTTCTACCGGGACGGGCAGTTGGTGCGGGGTCCGCAGGTGTCCCCGCAGCTCCAGGTGCCCGCCGTGGGGGTCTCCTACTCGGGGAATTACAGCTGCCAGGTGCACTCCGAGGAGGGGACCGTGCAGAAGAGCAGCACCCGACTCCGCGTCACGGTGCACAGTGAGTGCGGGGATGGGCACGGGGAGCCCCCACAGCCTCTTCGTGTCCCCTGCCATGCCTCGGGACCCCCATTCCTGCTTGGACCCCCCATGCCTGTCGGAGGTCATTCATCCTTTCCCACATCCCTCGCCAAGTGCCCCAGCCCTTCCTGGGCACCCCCATCTTTCCTCTGAAGTTTTTCCATGTCCTCGCGTCACTGCTCAGGTCCTTCTCCATGTCCCTCCATCCCTCACTGGGTCTCTTCACCCATTCCTGGTCCAACCCCACCCATCTCTGATCTCCCCTCCTGGTCCCCAGGTCCCACCATACCCTCCCTGTGGTGCCCCCTCAGCCCGCTCCAGCTGTCCCCTCCCTGAACTCCCCACCATTCCTTGGGGTTTTATTTCATGCCCCCCTTCAGCTCTGGGCCCTCTCTTCCTCACTGGGGTCTCCCTGCCCCTTGAAAATGCCCCCCCCATGTCCCTCACTGTCCCCTGCTTTCCCCACCTCCTACAGGGGTCCCTGTCTCAGGGGTGTCCCTATCAGCGCAGCCCCCCGGGGGACAGGTGGCACTGGGGGACCGCCTGGTGCTGAGCTGTGCGGCGGCCATGGGGACAGGTCCCCGGTCCTTCACCTGGCACCGTGGGGGCTCAGGGACACTGCTGGGCACTGGCCCCAACCTGGAGCTGCACCATGTTGGGGACAATGACAGCGGCCAATACCAGTGCCGGGTCAGCAACGGGGACAGCATGGCTGAGAGTGTCCCCCTGAATGTCACCGTCCTGGGTGAGTGGGACCCTCAGGCTGGGGTGACCCCACCCACAGCATCCTCCAGGAAACTCTCATCCCCGTGTCCCTGTCCCTCTTGCTGGCTGCCAGCCCCTCCCCCCACCCTCACCCTGTCTGTGTCCCTGCAGTGCCCGTGGCCAATGCCACCATCACCCCCGGTCCCCTGTCACACCAGGTGCAAACAGGTGACCCCGTGACCCTGCGCTGCTCGGTGCAGGTGGGCTCAGCCCCTGTCACCTTCACCTGGCTGCACAACGGGCAGGAGGTGGCCCGGGGTCCTGTCCTGGTGCTTGCAGACATCGATGTGGGACATTCAGGCACCTACCAGTGCGTGGCCACCAACCAGCTGGGACAGGACGGGCACCGCGTGTTCCGGGCACTCAGCCCTGAGCTGGCCCTGGAGGTGACACCGCAGGGACACAGGGGCACAGGTGAGGTCACATGGGGTCACCAGGGAGTGCAGGACCCCTGCTGTGATGGGGGATCCTGATGTGTCCGTCTCTGTTTCTTGCAGTGGCCGCAGGGGTCGGTGGGTCCCTTTTGTTCCTGGTCCTGCTCGTGGCTGTCATTGTGGCCTGGCACTGGTGGCACCGCCGGGGTGGGTGACAATGAGGGGATGGGGGTCCCAGGGAACTGTAGGAAGCCCCACAGATTTGGGGAATGATAAGGCGGCTCCCTTAGCCCCAGAATTTTAACCTTGGCTTCGGATTCTCTAAGGTTTTGGGAGGTGCTGGAGGGTCTCGCAGGGATGTTGGGGATTCTTTCAGGGGTCCTGGGGTCATTCTGGGGAGTGTCTCTCCCTGCCGGGCTTTGGGTTCTTGAGGATGACTTGGCTGGGGGCAGTGAGGATGTTCATGAATTCTGGGGGGCTTCAGGGATGCTTGGGGGTCCTGTAGAGAACTGAGGGTCCTGTGGAGGTTCAGGAACATCGAGAGGGGTCAGGGCCCTGGGGACCCACAGTCACCTCTCCCCTCTTTCCTCTGCAGCCATCAGGAAGCACCAGGAAAGGTGAGTGGGGGGGTCTAGGGCTGTGGCCCCTCTTTTACTCCCACCCCACTACTCTCCATCCCCTCCAACACATCCCCTTTATCCCCACAGGGCCCCCCCGGAGCCCCTGGCCCCCCCAGAGGAGGGCGAGGTTCTGTACACCCACATCGTGAGCACCAAACAGGCACAGCGTGAGTACAGTGGTGTGGGAGGGACAGTGACACGTCACCCACCGGTGTCACCCCCCACCTTGGTCCCCCCAACTGGTGTCTCTTGCAGGGCCCCCCCGTGTCACTGTCCCCCAGGAACGCCAGGTGACCTACGCAGAGCTGCCAAGACCCCACCGACAACCACGGGAGCCCAGTGACATTTGTGAGATTGTGCCGTGACACTGGGGGGGTGGGAGGCACTGGGGGTCCCCACCCAAGGGCACCCACACGTGTGTGCTGCCACTAAAGACTGCCCCTCCCCCTGCCAGTGGAGGCACAAAAGGCAAATGTCCCAACGGACTGAGACAAGAACAATTTCCTGCAAACAGCAACGGGAGAACAAAACCAACAGCAACAGGGTTCAGAATTCAAAGGGTCACAAAAGGAACGATTTCCAGAGAAAAACCCCAAAAAGGAACAAACTCTGGACACTTCCCCCAGCACGTTTCCTCCACCAGAGGAACCTGGCAGGGCTCAGGACCTTCATTGCCCTGACGGCCAAAGCGGCCTTCAGGAGGCTCTGGTTTCTCTTCTCCCCTGTCTCAAACCTTTGCGGTGTTCCCCACACGATGATTTCACAAAGGCCCTGTGGGTGTTTCTGAGTCTCCCCCTTTTCCAGGACACTTGGGATTAGGCCCTGGCACAGGGTGGGGTGTCAGAGACAGGAAAAGTGTGATGTGGAACACCAGTGTGTGGCAAGGGTGAGTCAGGCCTTGCTTATGGTGAGACAGGGCCCTGTCTGTCAATCTGTCTGTCGGCCATGGCACACTGCGGACAGTGTGACGCTCTGCCAAACTCAGCTCCTGAGTGGCCGGGTGACCAGAAGTCCCACCTGGGGGAGGGCCCTTGGTGCCCAAAGGCTTCAAAGGCAGAGCATGAGGTGGCTCGGTGTCTGACTGTGTCTTCTCTTAGAGTGTCTATCCCATCCATGCTGGAAGCCAGGAGTTGGCAACTGTCTTGGAATAAAAGACAAATGTCTCCCAAGGAAAGCGAAACCTTCCTGCAATGGAAGGAAGACCCATGCCTAAAATCTTTTTATAATTTCAAAAATTAGTGGGTTTCCAGAAAAAAAAAAGCAGTATAACATATATAAAAAAATGTTTAACAGCTCTTAACCAGAATATTTCTAGAAGACACCAGAACAAACAACACCAAACCAGAACTTTCCCACCCGTTCAGTGCTGGATTTCCATTTTCGGTGCAGTTATGACGACGTCCACCAGGGGGCGATGCAGAGACCACTCCCGGCCACCAGGGGGCGCTGCAAGGAGCACTCCCGGCCACCAGGGGGCGCCCCGGGGCCAGCTCGAACCCCCCAGGGGCGATGGCGGCCTCGGCCAGGGGGGAGGAGGGGAAATCGCTCCTTTTGCAAACTCACGGCCACCAATCGGTCCCGGCACCACCACCGGCAGCGGCAGAAGCGGCCAAGGCAGCAGGTTGGATCGTAATGCCGAGTGGCAGCGTTGCAGCGTCCTGGGGCCAGGCACACGCCCTGAACATCACACCCGACCGCTCTCTCCAATTTCGAACAGAGGGACGGCAGCACTGACTGCCCAGCCAGGTCTCGGGGTCACAGCAGCACCTCTCGTGGCTTTACGGCACAATTCCTGAAACCCCTCAGCCTTTCACTCCCATTTCCTCCTTCAGCCCTGGCACAGCAGCTCTGGGAATGTTGAACTCCCCTGGGATGGGGAGGGAAGCAGATGCTCGGTGCTGCCACTGCCGGGGCTCCTCACGGGGCTCCAGCCCACGTTTGGAGTTCCTGCTCTTCCTGGGCCACTGCTGGTCCCCACACAGCAGCCGCAGGGAGAGGAGGAGGAGGAGGGGGAGAGCAGAGCCACAGCCCCGAGGGCTCTGCGGCTGCAGCTGGAGCACAGGGACATCCCGTGTAGGGAGCAGTCGCTTGGGAGGGCAAAACTGGAGCTGGTTGGGCCAATGCCCCTCTTCTGCTCTGGGTGCTGCAGGCCCTTAACGAGATGTTGGAATTAGGGCTGGGGTTGCTAAAGTTCTGCCGTGCTCCTAAACCAACCTGTACATAAACACACGGCTCCTCTGCCTCTCGCAGGGATTTTGAGCATTGGACACATTTTGGGGGCAGGTGCTCCCAGCTCTGCCCACAAGGATTTTTCTTGGCCGCCGGGAAGGTTTTCTGGTGGTTTTTGCTGGTGTTGGAGATGATTCAGTGCCTGTGCCACGAGGCCGGTGCTTCACGCTGGCCGGCCAGGAAGGCGGAGCTGGGGCAGTGGTTGAGGCGGGAGCGGCTGGAGCAGGTGGCCACGGGAACAGCCCCTGGCCATGCAGGTGGAGCAGGAGCGCCGGGAATTTCACAGGGTGCTCAGGTGAGGCCCACGGGGCCGGGTCACAGTGGGGCACTGCTTACCATTCCTGCTGCCCCGAGGTTTTGGGACAGAGCAGTGACACCCATCAGCCTCCAAAACCCTCTCGGCGCTCGGGCACAGCCTCCCAGGAGGTCCCGGACCAGGCTCTGGGGATAATTTGGGCGCTCCTGGGCTCGTTCCCAACAAAGGGCAGTGCTCCGGGAGAGCGTTCGGCACATCCCGGGGGATCAGCCCGGGGCTGCTGGAGCCCGAGTGCTGCGGGCAAGGACGGCGGGAAGAAGCCGGGCCCCGCTCAGGCGGCGCTGCCCGAGGAACGTCTCATCCTGCAGGAGCTCGGGAGCCTCTGCCGGTGCCGGCCCTGCGGCCGTCGGGGGGCAGCGGCTGGGAGGGGCCGGGATAGAGGGACCGGGACCCCAGTGGGGAGCCCCGAGGGTGGAGGGCCCGAAACGGCCGAGGGGAGACCCCAGCAGGGCGGGGGAGCAGAGACCCTGGGCTGGGCTCTGCGGAAAGGAGGGACCGGCACGGTGGTCCCAGAGCACGGGGAAGGGGCCCAGCTGCCATGGCGCTGCGAGTGCCGGGACTGTCACGGCGTGTCTGAACCGACTGTGAGAGCGTGTCCCAAGCCACTGTCGCCATGTGTCGGGACAGCCCGTGGCCAGGGTGACGCCCCCACAGCTTTGGGCACTCGGAATGGGCGGAGCAGGGGCGGGGCAGAGCCCTGTCCATTCCCCGTGCCCTGTGCAGGTGAGGAGGGCAGGGATGGAGCAGCTTTGGGGACACCTGGAATCGATACAAGGTCATTCCCCAGAGCCACACCATGACTGTGGGCAGAGCCCCGGCTCAACATTTCCACACTTTTCCCTCCGGTCTGGTGGCTGCAGCCAGAACCCAAATATTCTTTCCATAAGGTTCCAAAGGGCTGCAGGTTTTGTTCAGGAAGGAGGGTCCCGGTCGTGTTGTTGAGCAGATGGGTGTGGGATTTGCAGAACTTCTGGGGCTCTCTCAGCCCCTTGCTGAGAGGGACAAAATGATCAATTGCTGCATTTCCGGACTGCTTCCCTCAGAGCTGCCCCTGCAGGGGGGTTTGCAGCCAGCCCTGCTCTGAAAACCATCCAAGGCCCTCGCAGAGCCACTGCTTGGGCTCCCATTGGCTTTTGTGCTTCTTGCAGGGCCCAGCAAACCACAGCCAGGCCTTTTCCTGCCACAGAATTGTCACCTTTGCAGCAGCTCGAAAGCTGCCAGAATCAAAGCCAAGGGGGCGGGGGGAGCCTCAGGTCGTGGCTGCCACCTGGGGCTGGCCAGAGCAGGGCTGGCCAATGCCCATCCCTGTGCACTGGGGCTGGGCCATGGCTGGGCCCCGCACTTGGATGGCCACTGGTTTCAAGGAGGAGGAGTTGGGGAGCTCCTTCCTGCCTGGGGCTCCATTCCCGAGCTGCTCTTGCCGGCTCACATC
This sequence comes from Chamaea fasciata, assembly GCF_029207755.1. Taxonomy (NCBI): domain Eukaryota; kingdom Metazoa; phylum Chordata; class Aves; order Passeriformes; family Sylviidae; genus Chamaea; species Chamaea fasciata. Next base: position 342,509 of record NW_027094116.1, on the reverse strand, counting down.
CTGCAGGGGATGAGCGAGAATGGAGAAGTCTGAAACCCTCCCGGAGCTGCCATCCCCCAAGACAGGACCCTATGGCTGTGCCCCCCAGGAGAGAACCCGCCCCCCTGTGAGACAGTCACTGCCCATCGCTGGGTCCCCCGTTCCCCTGGGAACTAAACCATGGGGGCCCCATTCCTTATGTTCCCTGTCCCGTGCAGCCCCATCTCAGGATTGCCATTCCCCAGGATCTCCATGGCCCCGGAGCCCCATTCCCAAGGAATCCTCTCCACAAATTCCATCCCCTACAGTGCCCCTTCCCCCAGGACCTGGATTCTCTCAGGACCCCTCATTCCCACAGGACCCTCCATTCCCCCTGCACTCCATCCCTGGCACACCCATCCCATCACCCCAAATCCCTGGAGCCCACGCTCTCCTGGGACTCCCTGCACTGAGTCCCCCGAGCCCTGGGGTCCCCCATTCCCATGGCACCCCTCTCCTGAGTGACTCCCCCTCCTCAGGACTCCCATTGCCCTGGATGCCCATCCCTGGTTCCCCAAACCCCCTGAGCCCCCCACTCCTGAGAACCCCCTGTCCCACCTTGTGCCACCCAGCTTTGTCCCCAGCCTGCCCACAGCCTGTGGTCACCCTGACACCAGCAAAGGCCACAGCCATGTTGGGGACGCGGCCTGATGTCACTTCCTTCCCCATTCTTCGGAAGAGCCACCACCCAGGGGACCGGTGGCCACAGCAGCGAGTGACAGCCAGCCTGGATGGCCGGGGACACGGGGATGGCCGGGAAGGTGGCGCTGCTCCTGTGGGGTGAGTGCCCCGGGCACGGGCCTGACACCCCGGGGATGGGCCCTGGTGAGGCAGAGACCAGTGTGGAGGGGGCACAGGGGGCTGTGGGGTCCCCTGAGGTCCCCAAGGCCAGCAGAGCCAGTGCATGGGGTGACCAGGGTCATGGGCTGGCAATGGGGACAGGAGAAGGGGGACAGGACAGGAGGGACTGGAATGTGGGGAGAGGAATTATGGGGCTGGTGCAGCTGTGAGGACAGGGACTGGGAAACAGGGATGCAGGGACAGGGACAAGGGGACAAGCACCATGCAGATGGACCATGGGGACAGAGGCTGTGGGACTGGGGGGGTGACCTGTGCCAGAACGGGCTCCCCATGTCTGGGGTGTCCTTAGTGTCCCCATGTCCTGCCTGAGATGGGGTGGCTGCAGTTCCCCGATCTCCGAGACATCTATGCCACACCAGTGTCCCCATGGGGACAGTTCAGGGACAGCCCCCACACCCTGTGCCCCCATACCTGTCTCCATGGGGCCACCCCACCCAGCCCTGTCCCTTCTCCCTTCCAGCCCAGAGCCTCGGCCTCGCTGGTGAGTCCTCAGGGGATGCCATGTCCCCACCCTGCTGTCCCCAGCCCCGTGGTGGCTCTGGCAGGCTGGTGTCCCCTGTCACCCGCAGGTGCCCAGACCACCCAGCTCCTGGTGCAGCCCCCCTGGAGGCCGGCGGTGCTGTGGGACCGGGTGACACTGACCTGTCAGGGCTCGGGGACTGCCAGTGCCACCACCTGGTACAAGGATGGGCGGAGCTGGTGGCCGAACGGACCTGAAAATGTCAGTGTCACCTATTCTGGCACCTACCGCTGTTACAGACCTGGCAGTGGGCTCAGCCCCCCCGTGACAGTCTCAAATGGTGAGGGGGCTTTGGGTGTCCTCAGCGTGGCACCTGTGGGACCCCGAGGGCTCTGAGTGCGCCCTGCTCCATGGGTCACCTCCTGGTGTGACCAGAGCTCGTCCCCTGCACACAGGGACATCCCAGAGCATTCCAGTGCAGGGGGACCCTGTTTGTGGAATTGGGGACCCCTGGTGCTCTGGCTGTGACCCAATGGTGGGTCCCCATGAAAATGGGACCCCTGTGGTGTGACAGGACCCTCGTGTCCCCCAGACTGGCTGGTGCTACAGGTGCCGGTGCAGATGCAGCTGTAGCGGGGGACACAGTGACACTGCGCTGCCGATGGCGGCAGGGCCTGTCAGTCACTGAGGTGCGATTCTACCGTGGGAATGAGGAGGTGAGGATGTCCCTCAATGGCACCGAGCTCTCCCTGTCCCCTCTGCAGCTGAGCCACAGTGGCCGCTACCGCTGCTGGGGCTGGGTGTCCTCTGACGTATCATCAGAGTTGCAGGAGTCGGCGCCCGTGACAGTGACAGTGCACGGTGAGCCTCACCCCCACAGCCTCCCCGGGTCCCCTGGTTGGGGACACTCAGCCCCGTCTGGGGACCCCCAGCCCTGCCTGCAGTCCCCCATTACTGCCCAGACCCCCCATCTCTGCCGCGGGTCCCTCATCCATCCCCGGGTCTCTCACAGGGCTGTCAGATCAGTGGTGGCCACACTTGTATCAGCAGGTTCCGAGCACTCAGAACCAGCGCTGGCGGAGGCAGCCATGCGCCGCGCACCGCGCTTTTCCGGGGCCAGACGCCTCTGGCAGCAGGGGCGGCCCGGCGGTGCAGAGGAGCCGTGGGGGCCGCCGTGGGTAGCGGCGAGCGGGGAGCGGGTTGCGGCGAACGGGGACCCGGCACAGGAACTCCCGGCAGTCACCAACCCAGCGGAACTGACCCAGTGGGATGGGATTCACCAGACCACAGGAGAGTTGTTTATTTGCTTTTGTTTTCCAGGGAGAAAGAATGGTCTGTTTTTCTCTTTTTTTCCTCTCCTTTCCTTTCTTTCCTTTTTTCCCCTTTCCTTCTCCTTCTGGCTGATTGGGAAGGTGGGCCTTGTCAGGTGAGCCTGTAGTTGGCTGGTTGGGAAGGCGGGCCTTGTTCAGAGGGCCTGTGATTGGCTGGTTGGGAAGGCAGGTTTTGTTGGGAAGTGCTGTGGTTGGCTAGTTGGGAAGGTGAGTCTTCTGGAGATGATTGTGATTGGCTGGTTGGGAAGGTCTGTGGTTGGCTGGTTGGGAAGGTGGGTCTTGTGGAGAAGATTGTGATTGGCTGATTGGGAAGGCCTGTGGTTGGCTGGTTGGGAAGGTGTGTTTTTTCAGGAGACCTGTGACTGGCTGTCAGAAGAGGACTGGGAGCAAATAGAGAATCCCCAAGGAGAAAAGAAGGAATTGAAGAGATATCAACACACATACCCCCCAAACAGTCCCCTGGGCAGTAGGCAAACCCAGTAGAGATGTAACCTGAACACCAGGAGTGAAAATAAGGTGTTGGGGCTTGGTTTCTTTTTCTTTCATTTTCTTTCCTTGTTACCTGTGAGACTTTTTCTCCCACTGAGTTGCTAAGAAGCACTGATGGCTGCGTGCTTGAGATGGCAGGAATGGGAAAACTCTCGGCAGGGATGGGAAACTCTCATTCACTCGATCTGCGCCTTTGGATGGTGACGGTGGAGCGGCTGCTTGGGGAAAGGAATTCACTGCTGCTGCAGATGCCCGGCTCAGTCCTGTTTCTTCTGGTGTGGGGTGAGCCTCTGCTCCTGGGCCCAGCCATGGAACTGGGATCTTGTTATTGCCTGCCTCACTAAAAGTAGGGCCTGTTGCTGTGCTGGGAGCAGGGTCACTGTTGTCCCTCCTCCTGCTGTTTCTTCAGCACTGCTCTGAGTCTTTTCACTACTCTGTAGCCCACAACCCCTGCCTGCTGAGACATCCTGCATCTTCAGCCACAGCTTGGGAGTTCCTGATCCATCCCTTCCATTCCTTCAGCCTCAGCTCTGGAGTTTCTGATCTATCCCTTCCATCCCTTCCTATCTGGGACAGAGCCACCATGACTGTGCGCTCCCTGAGCCCACCCCAAGCGCCCCCTGCAGCCGCGGAGGGATCACCGCACCTGCCCCGCCCACCGGGAGCCACCAGCGCCCCTGCTGGCTGTGCCCGGAACTGCACCAAAGGGGAAAGTGCCGCGCTCAGGGAAGCTGTTACGGGCTTCCTGGTTCTGTTTATTATTAATGCTGTGGTTGTTGCTGGCTGTTTGCCTTGTTATACATACCAGTAAAGATCTGTTATCCCTATCCCCATATCTTTGCCTGAGAGCTCCTTAATTTTTCATAATTATAATAACTAGGAGGGAGGAGGTTTGCATTCCCCATTCCAAGGGACGCCCTGCTCTCCCCAGAAGACACCTGTCTTTCAAACTAAGACATACTGGCAGCCAAAAATTGACGAATTCTGTTCCTAAAGCCTGACAGAGCTGAGCAAAGAAAAACATTTGTGTCCGTTTAACCAAAAAAGCTGCATTTTTGTTCCAGGAGCAGGAAACCAGGTCCTGTGCTGTGGCCCTGGTTGGTGCCTGAGATGTTTTGGTTTCCTGAAATTCCTTTCCCAGGGAATTTTCTGTAAACAAGAGACATCTTTTGGTATGGGCAAATTGTTTGCGTTTCTTTCCCTAGGAGGGACTTCTTCTTGACGTCCCTCTACTCTGACCAATGTGATTGAGGAGGTTTGTCTTTGTTTCATGAATCCAATTGGTCTCTGTAGAATAGCATAAGAAGGGAGACACATCCCAAGAATAAAGGAGTAATTTTCGGCCTTCTCAAGTCAGAGTCTTTGTGTTCTGGTGCACAACAGCGTCACTGTGCTCCTTTGGAAATGGGATGGGCAATGGCAAGCCACGTAGTGTACTGGGAACATTGGGAAGGGGATTGCAGGGCCACGGGGAGCATGGGGGTTGAGAGGACTCAATCTGATTTTCATTTCTGTCTCAACACACGCTATACATGAGCAAATAAAAGCAGTTAACCGTGACACAAAAGCAGCGATTTTGCTTTGGGTCTCTTGGGGGGATCAGGGGCTTGCTTGGAGGTTCAGCTTGGTCCTCCTCTCTGCCTCAACTTTTCCTCCCGGTGGTCCTTCTCTGTCTGCAGCCGTTCTTCCCTGCTTTGCTGCTTCTGCGAGGCAGCTCATTCCTGCGACGACCTGGTGCTCTACCGCTTCCCCAACCTGGTGCTCCTCTGCTTCCCCAACACGGTGCTCCACAGCTTCCCCAGCGGAGCAGAGGCTGCCTGCACACACCTGCCATCTCTGCCATTTTGCCCGTGTTCCCCGCAGCAACGAGCCTGCTGCACCCCAGAACCTGCTCGTAGCAGCCAGCCCAAAGCCACCAGTGCCACAGCACTAGCCCACAGCCAGCACACAGCCATGACTCAGCGTTGCCAGAGACACGCAGGTGCCGCCACTTGGAAATCCCACCCAGCCACTGACAAAAGCCACGAGGGCTCACCACACACACACTCCATCTGCCGAGCTGATGCCAAAAGTGCGCCCAGGGTTCTTGTGGTAATGCTGTCCCTGTCTTCTGTTTCTCTCTCTGTCTCTTTCCCTCTCTATTCTCTCTTCTATCCCCCTCCCATAAGAACACTTAGCCTCCTTTATCAATAAACAGTTCTCAGATATAATATTGCCGCATTTGTGCTTCATTTTAATCCGAGAAATCGATCAGAAAGAATCCGCCCCGACTGCCCCTTTTACAGTGAGATGGGACAGGGAGAGTGGGAGGGGGAATGTGGAACTCCTGGGTGTGCTGCCAGCACTGTGGGGAGAGAATGGGGAAGCCACTGAGGGTACTTGGAGCATTCGGATGGGGGTTGGGGAGGGGATGGGGGAGCCCCTGGGGGCACTGGGAGAGGAAATGAGGAGCACAGGGTGCCCTTTGTAGCCTCCCCCTGACCCATGACCACCTCCCTTAGAAGGATGGGCAACCACAGGAGCCATGGAGGGAGCACCTCCAGTGTCACCCAGTGCCTCCCGCTTCCCAGAGTGTCACAACTGTTGTTGTAGAGTGTCATAGATGTCACTGGGCTCCCATGATTGCCCGTGTGGCCCCTGCAGCTGCATGTAGGTCGCCTGAGGATCCTCCCTGGGGGATGCCAGGGGCTCCGGGGGGGCCCTGTGGGAAGCAGGGAGTGTGTGGAAGGGGATGAAAGGTTCTGGTGGTTTGGGTAAAAGATGCATCATGGCTGGAGCCTGCACTCACCTTTCCTGGTGCTTCCTGGCATCTGCAAAGGAAAACTGAAGTGGTAACTTTGGAGTCCCAATAGGCCCCCATCCACCCACAGGAATCCTGAACGACCCCCAGGCCTTCAATTCTCCCCCAGCTCCCCCCAGTATCCCTGATGGCCCCCAGAACCCCTGAATCACCACAGTGCTCTGGACCACTTGCGATCCCAGAACCCAGAGCCTGGCAGGGAGGGGAACTTTCCAAATTCCCCCAGGATCACGGAGAGAAACCCCAACATGCCTGCAAGACCCTCCAACACCACCCCAAATCCTGGAGGATGCTGAGCAAAAGGCCTGAGCACTCAGCGCTGCCCAAGTCATTGACTGTTGGTGCCACCAATCACCCTCACATTCCAGGTGACCTCCCACCTCCCCAGGGCCCCTGTTGCCCCCATTGTCACCCACCCACGTTGTTCCACCGATGCCAGCCCACAGCTCCAACACTGAGCACGACCAAGGACAGGACGGAACAAGCAACCCCTGTGGCCAATGCTGGGGACAGAGGGGGACGCACTGGGGACACTCTGAACCCTGGGGGTCCTGAACACCCCGGTGACCCCGTGTGACCCCACCTCTGCTCCAGTGTCCACGTGATGTCACCTCCAGGGCCAGCTCAGGGCTGAGTGCCCGGAACACGCGGTGCCCGTCCTGTCCCAGCTGGTTGGTGGCCATGCACTGGTAGGTGCCCGAATGTCCCACACTGATGTTCCCAAGCTCCAGGACGGGACCCCGGGCCCCCTCCTGGCCATTGTGCAGCCAGGTGAAGGTGACAGGGGCTGAGCCCACCTGCACCGAGCAGCGCAGGGTCACGGGGTCACCTGCGTGCACCTGGTGTGACAGGGGACCGGGGGTGATGGTGGCATTGGCCACGGACACTGTGGGGACACAGACAGGGTGAGGGTGGGGGGAGGGGCTGGCAGCCAGCAAGAGGGACAGAAACAGGGGAATGATCGTGTCCTGGAGGATGCTGTAGGTGGTGTCACTCCCAGTCTGAGGGTTCTGCTCACCCACGACGGTGACGTTCACACGGACACTCTCGGCCACACTGTCCCCATCGCAGACCCGGCAGTGATAGTGGCCACTGTCATTGTCCCCAATGTGTCACAGCTCCAGGGGAGGGCTGGTGCCCAACAGTGTCCCCGAGCCCCCCCGGTGCCAAATGAAGGTCCGGGGACCTGTCCCCACGGCCACCGCACAGCTCAGCACCAAGTGGTCCCCCAGTGCCACCTGTCCCCCGGGGGGCTGCACTGACATGGACACCCCTGAGACAGGGACCCCTGTGGGAGGGGGCAACAGCAGGTGACAGTGAGGGACACGGGGGGAATGAAGAGAGGCAGGGGGACCCCAGTGAGAAAGAGGGGGTTCAGAGCTGGGGGGGGCTTGGAAAGGAACCCCAAGGAAGGACGAGGGGTTCAGGGAGGGGACACCTGGAGAGGGATGGGGGGACCCCAGGGAGGGTGTGGGGACCCAGAGAGGGGATGGTGGGACCTGGGGACCGTGGGGGCAGAGCAGGGAGGAGTGGGGTTGACTCAGAGACGGGCAAAGCGACCCAGTGAGGGATGGGGGGATGAGGAGGGGGACTCAAGCAGTGATGGGGGACATAGAAAACGTTTACAGGAAAGATGGGGGTGCCCACGTAGGGCTGGGGGATACTGTGAGAGACCCGGGAATGGATGAGGGACCCGAGGCAGGGATGGGAGATCTGGGCAGTAATGGGGGTCTGCAGGCAGGGCTGGGGGTCCCCAAACGGGGCAGAGTGTCCCCAACCACGGGACCCGGGGGGCTGTGGGGGTGAAGCTCACCGTGCACTGTCACTGTCACCGTCACTCCCATGACTGTGATACGCAGGAGTGCATCTGGCCCCCGCAGCAGTAGCGGCCACTGTGGCTCCGCTGCTGACGGGACAGGGACAGCTCGGTGCCATTGAGGGACATCCTCACCTCCTCGTCCCCACGGTAGAATCGCACCCCGGTGAGAGACAGGTCCTGCCGCCATCGGCAGCGCAGTGTCACCGTGTCCCCCTCCAGCAGCAGCCGCGCTGGCACCTGCAGCACCAGCCAGTCTGGGGGACACGAGGGTCCTGTCACACCGGGGGGGTCCCCTTTGTGCGGGGAGCCCCCATTGGGTCACAGCCAGAGCACCAGGGGTCTCCAATTCCACAAACAGGGTCCCCCCGCAGACTGGGATGCTCTGGGATGTCCCCATGTGCAGGGGACGGGCTCTGGTCACTCCAGGAGGTGACCCATGGAGCGGAGCCCACCCAGAGCCCTCGGAGTCTCACAGGTTCCCGGCTGGAGACCCTGAAACCCCCCTTACCATTTGAGACTGTCACGGGGGGGCTGAGCCCACTGCCACGTCTGTAACAGCGGTAGGTGCCACTCTTTGTGACATTGAAGTGGCTGAGTCCCTCCTGCCGCCAGCTCCACTCATCCATGTACCAGGTGATGTCACCGGCTGTCCCCGACCCCTGACAGGTCAGTGTCACCCGGTCCCACAGCACTGCCAGAATCCAGGGAGGCTCCACCAGGAGCTGGGTGGTCTGGGCACCTGCAGGTGACAGGGGACACCAGCCTGCCAGGGCCACCATGGGGCTGGGGACAGCAGGGTGGGGACATGGCATCCCCTGGGGACTCACCAGCGAGTTCGAGGGTCTGGGCTGGAAGGGAGAAGGGACAGGGCTGGGTGGGGGTGGCACCATGGGGAGACAGGTGACGGGCCACAGGGTGTGAAGCTGTCCCTGAACTGTCAGCGGGGGGACACTGGTGTGGCATAGATGTCTCGGAGACTGGGGAACTGCAGCCACCCCATCTCAGGCAGGACATGGGGACACTAAGGACACCCCAGACATGGGGAGCCCGTTCTGGCACAGGTCACTCCCCCAGTCCCACGGCCTCTGTCCCCATGGCCCATCTGCATGGTGCTTGTCCCCTTGTCCCTGTCCCTGCATCCCTGTTTCCCCGTCCCTGTCCTCACAGCCGCACCAGCCCCATAATTCCTCTCCCCACATTCTGGCCCCTCCAGTCCGGTCCCCCTTCTCCTGCCCCACCGGCATCCCACAACGCTGATTACCTAATTGCACTGGCTTTGCTGGCACTGGGGACCTCAGGGGACCCCACAGCCCCCCTGTGCCCCCTCCCCACCGGTCTCTGCCTCACCAGGGCCCATCCCCGGGGTGTCAGGCTCGTGTCCGGGGCACTCACCCCACAGGAGCAGCGCCACCTTCCCAGCCATCCCCGTGTCCCTGGCCATCCAGGCTGGCGGTCGCACACTGACAGTGGCGGCTGTCCCCTGGGTGGTGGCTCTTCGGCCAGGGTGGAAGGAAGGGAGGTCAGGTCTCATCCTCATGCGTAGGTGGCACCTGGTGGGGGCAGGGTGGCCACAAACTGGGGACAGGATGTGGGCAGGCTGGGGACAAGGTTGGGTGGCACATGGTGGGACATGGGGTTCTCAGGAGTGAGGGGCTCAGGGGTTTGCGGAGCCAGGGATGGGTGTCCAGGGGAATGGGGGTCCCAGGGATGGGGGGACTCAGGGCTGGGAGTCCCAGAAGAATGTTGGCTCCAGGGATTTGGGGTCATAGGATGGGGGTCCCAGGGATGAGGGTGCCGGGGGAATGGGGGATTATGTGGGAATGTGAGGGTCCTGGGAGAAACAAATCCATGGGTGAAGAGGGATTGTAGGGGATGGAATTTGGGGGAGACTGTTCCTTGGGAATGGGGGTCCTGGGCCATGGAGATATTGGAGAATGGCAGTCCTGGGATGGGGGTCCCAGGGAGGTGGAACATAAAGAATGGGGGTCTGTTGGTTGGGTTCCCAGGGGAATGGGGGGCCCAGGGATGCGCACTGGCTGGTTGGATCCATGGGTTGCAGCTCCTTTCCTGGCTACCTCAGATCTTGGGGTGACCCAGAGCCACGCAGAGCCCACTCAAGGTGCTGGTGACCTGGGGATCACCACAGGCAGATTCCAAGTGGCTCTGGGTCGCTGTCCCCACAGCCCCCCAGGAGCATTTTCATCTCTTCTTTTCCATTTCCTTCTTTTCTCCCACAGTTTCACACCTCTCAGTTGCATGGCTTGATGATTCAGGGGAGCACCTGAGCAGGGAACAGGTTGAGGCGACTCTGGGGAAGAGGAAAAGTGGGTTCTGGTCCAGCAGGAGGAGATATGGGGGCTGTGGCGGATGGGGGTATCCAGCTTTGCCCCCCCCAACATTGTCTCTCTCCTGCAGCAGAAGGAAGATGCCGTTTGTGCAGAGGGAAGAGTTCTATTCTGGGGTCATCCAGGAGGGTTGTGTCCTGTTCAGGGGTTCCTTGTTCTGGGAGTGAAACATCCTGCGGGGATCCTGTCCCATTGGGGACACATGCTGGCCAAGGGGATCCTGTCCTGGGGGATGGCAGCTCCAGGCGGGGTCCAGACTCCTCCATTCTCACTCGTCCCCTGCAGGATGTGAGCCGGCAAGAGCAGCTTGGGAATGGAGCCCCAGGCAGGAAGGAGCTCCCCAACTCCTCCTCCTTGAAGCCAGTGGCCATCCAAGTGTGGGGCCCAGCCATGGCCCAGCCCCAGTGCACAGGGATGGGCATTGGCCAGCCCTGCTCTGGCCAGCCCCAGGTGGCAGCCACGACCTGAGGCTCCCCCCGCCCCCTTGGCTTTGATTCTGGCAGCTTTCGAGCTGCTGCAAAGGTGACAATTCTGTGGCAGGAAAAGGCCTGGCTGTGCTTTGCTGGGCCCTGCAAGAAGCACAAAAGCCAATGGGAGCCCAAGCAGTGGCTCTGCGAGGGCCTTGGATGGTTTTCAGAGCAGGGCTGGCTGCAAACCCCCCTGCAGGGGCAGCTGTGAGGGAAGCAGTCCGGAAATGCAGCAATTGATCATTTTGTCCCTCTCAGCAAGGGCCTGAGAGAGCCCCAGAAGTTCTGCAAATCCCACACCCATCTGCTCAACAACGTGACCAGGACCCTCCTTCCTGAACAAAACCTGCAGCCCTTTGGAACCTCCCAGAAAGAATGTTTGTGTTCTGGATGTGGACACCAGAAGAGGGAAAAGTGTGGAAATACTGAGCAGGGGCTCCAGCCGTGGATCTGGGGAACAGGGGTGTCCCAGCAGGAGCAGGGAGTGCCCAGGCAGGGGAATTCAGGGCAGGGTGGAGTGCATTTCCCAGGGAAGCAGACCCTGAGGGACACACGGGCATTTCCACAGATTCCTGTGCTCTGTTCCAAGGATGGACAGAGTTTCTCCCCTGTTGGGAGCAGAAGCCATGGGAAGTAAATCAAGTTTCAGGGTGGGAAGGAGGAAAATGGGAAGAGTTTCTAAATGTGGCCCAACCAAAGCCTTCCCTGTGGGCTGGGTTGCTGCCCAGCAGGCCGGGAACAATCCCATGGACCTGCTGGACACTCAGGGAGATTCCACGCTCTGTGTTATGCACAAGGAAACGCTGCTGTGGGATGAACCAATGGGCTCCTAAAGGGAACCAGAAAGTCTCATTTTTGTGGGATTTGTTTGTGTTTTTATTGTCAGTGACTAGTTGGGAGGGCAATGATTAAAAGGATTCTATCAACCAGACCATTTTCTACATTGTTAGCTTGATTTTTGCTGAGTTTATTTTTTATTGGGAAAAAATGTGATTTGGGAAAATATTTTTGACTTTATTTCATGGTTGTATAATTTTGTCTCAGCCAATTGGGCATCAGGGAATTCGACCAAATTTCGCCGGGCATTTACCATCATCAGGGCAAGGTTATATCTGGTGGCCCCTTAGGTTTGGGCAGCCCAGGTGTCACAGGGACCCACTGGGGACAGCAGGAATGCTCAGGGCCCCCCAGGAAAGAGGTCCCCAGAATGTGCCACCTCTGGGACAGGAATCCCCAAGGATGTGGCACCCCCAGAACGAGGAACCCTCTGGGACAAGACCCTGGGACACGACCCAGGTGTCACCACAGCAGAGGAGCCCTTTTCCCTCAGGGCAGGACCCCTCTGGATGTGCCCCCCAGGACAGAACCCACGGCCTCAGCTCAGCATAAACGGCCTCTTCCTTCTGCTGCAGGAAAGAGAAAGTGAAAATCTTTCATCCCCCACAGCCCCCAAACACTGCCTGCACCCCCCAGCCCCCTTGGCCCCTTCCTGGGATTCCCCCACCGTTACCTGCTCAGGTGTTCCCTGGGATGGCTGAGCCAGGAAATGGGGGGATGGGAAAAGCCCAGGGGTGTGTGGGGCACAGACCCAGAGCCTCCACCCTGGGGTGCCCCCCTGGCCATGAGCACACTGTGGGGGCTGTGCTGGGCTCTGAGTCACCCCAAAATCTGAGGCACCCAGGGCAGGACCGGAGACCCCCGTGCCCACCCAGCCACTGCCCATCCCTGGGACCCCCATTCCCCTGGGAACCCAACCATGTCACCCCCATTCCCTTGGTCTCTGCTCCCTGGGACCCCCATCCCAGGACTCCCATTGCCCAGGACCACCATTGCCTTGATCCCATCCCATGGGCTGCTTGTTCCCATAGAACCCAAATTTCCAAGGGTCCCCTTTTCTCCCCTGGACCCCCAACCCTGGGACCCATATTCCATGACCAAAAACCCCTGGGGAAAAATTTTCCTGCAGGACCCCCATCCGTGAATCCCCTGAGACATGGAGACCCCAATTCCCCTGGACCCCCATTCTCCTGGACACCCACCCTTGGTTCCCCACATCCCCTGAGCCCCCACTCCTGGGAACACCATCCCCCACTGAGCCCCCAGACTATCCCATAATGTCCCCAGCCTGTCCCCTGCTGTGTCTCCACCCATCCCCCACCCTGTCCCCACCAAGGGCCACCTACTCGTGGGGACGAGGTGTGACCTTTCTTCCTTCCTCTTCATCCGAAGAGCCGCCACCCAGGGGACCGGTGGCCACAGCAGTGAGAGACAGCCAGTGCACATGGCCGGGGACACGGGGATGGCCGGGAAGGTGGCGCTGCTCCTGTGGGGTGAGTGCCCCGGGCACGGGCCTGACACCCCAGGGATGGGCCCTGGTGAGGCAGAGACCGGTGGGGAGGGGGCACGGGGGGGCTGCGGGGTCCCCTGTGGTCCCCAAGGCAGGGACCAAGGAACAGGGATGCAGGGACAGGGACAAGGGTCATGCCCGTACCATGCAGATGGGCCAGCGGGACTGGTGCCGGGGGAAAGGGGTCACAGACGTGGGGCCATGGGGGTGTGGCTGTAGGGACAGGTGCTGTGAGGATGACGGCGGTGACCTGTGCAAGCATGGGGGGTCCACAGTGACCCCATGTCCTGCCTCAGCACAGGGTGACTGAGGTGTCCCTGTCAGCAAAACCTCTGTGCTACACCGGTGCTACCCTTGGGGAGAGTTTGGGGACACATCACACCATGTCCCCCCAAATGGTGCTGTCCCTGCAGAGCCACCACCGCCCTGATCCCTTCCCTTCTCCCTTCCAGCCCAGACCGTCGGCCTCGCTGGTGAGTCCTCAGGGGATGCCATGTCCCCACCCCGCTGTCCCCAGCCCCGTGCTGGCCCTGGCAGGCTGGTGTCCCCTGTCACCCGCAGGTGCCCAGACCACCCAGCTCCTGGTGGAGCCCCCCTGGAGGCCGGCGGTGCTGTGGGACCAGGTGACACTGACCTGCCAGGGCTTGGGGACCGCCGGTGACACCACCTGGTACAAGGACGGGCAGCGCTGGGTGCAGAACAGTTGGAACCGCTTCACTGTCACCAAGAGCGGCACTTACAAGTGTCAGAGACACGGCAGTGGGCTCAGCCCCCCCGTCACAGTCCTAAGTGGTGAGAGGGGATCTGAAATGCTCACAGTGGCCTCTGGATAGGTCTGGGTGGGCTCCACTCCGTGGGTGTCCTCACACCCCTCGGGTGCAAGAGCCCGTGGGCACTGCACTGAGGGTCATCCCAGTGCATCCCAGTGTGATGGGGCCCCCTTGGTTACACCTGTGCCACGGAGCGTCTCCTGGTGTTCCTGGGATCCTCCCGTGCAATGGAGACTCCGCCCAGATGTCTGCGGTGCCATGGGCACCCTCCTCTGACCTGTCTCCAGCCTCTCAGTGTGATGGGACTCTCCTGTCCCACAGACCAGCTGGTGCTGCAGGTGCCAACACAGACACTGCTGGAGGGCGACGAGGTCAAACTGCGCTGCCGGGTCAGGCAGGACACATCGGTCAGCAGGGTGCGATTTTACCAGGACGGGAAGGATCTGGGGGAGTACTTCAGGGGGGCCGAGCTGTCCCTGTCTCCTCTGCAGCCAAACCACAGTGGCCGCTACCACTGTGCGGGCTCGGTGCGCTTCTGGCCATTATCGTCATCTCCAGTGACAGTGACAGTGCACGGTGAGCACTCCCACGGCTGGAACCCCAATATCCTGACACCCCCACAGCCACATCCCAGGGGACTCAGAGTCAGTCCTCCCCTCATCTCCTTCCCAGAGCTCTTCACGGTGCCGGTGCTGGAGGGTCCCCCCGAGCTCATCGAGGGGTCCCCCCTCAATCTCAGCTGTTTCAGCACCCCCAGCCCCCTGCGGCCCCCAGCCCCCCTCCTGCACCTCTTCTACCGGGACGGGCAGTTGGTGCGGGGCCCGCAGGTGTCCCCGCAGCTCCTGGTGCCCGCCGTGGGGGTCACTGACTCGGGGAATTACAGCTGCCATGTGCGCTCCGAGGGGGGGGCCGTGCAGAAGAGCAGCGCCCGGCTCTGCGTCACGGTGCACAGTGAGTGTGGGGATGGGCACAGGGAGCCCCCACAGCCTCTTCGTGTCCCCTGCCATGCCTCGGGACCCCCATTCCTGCTTGGACCCCCCATGCCTGTCGGAGGTCATTCATCCTTTCCCACGTCCCTCGCCAAGTGCCCCAGCCCTTCCTGGGTACCCCCATCTTTCCTCTGAATTTTTTCCATGTCCTCGCATCACTGCTCAGGTTCCCCTCCATGTCCCTCCATTCCTCACTGGGTCTCTTCACCCATTCCTGGTACAACCCCACCCATCTCTGATCTCCCCTCCTGGTCCCCAGGTCCCACCATACCCTCCCTGTGGTGCCCCCTCAGCCCGCTCCAGCTGTCCTCTCCCTGAACCCCCCATCATCCCTTGGGGTTTTATTTCATGCCCCCCATCAGCTCTGGGCCCACTCTTCCTCACTGGGGTCCTCCTGCCCCTTGAAAATGCCCCTCCCATGTCCCTCACTGTCCCCTGGTTTCACTCCCTCCTGCAGGGGTCCCTGTCTCAGGGGTGTCCCTGTGGGCGCAGCCCCCCGGGGGACAGGTGGCACTGGGGGACCGCCTGGTGCTGAGCTGTGCAGTGGCTGCAGGGACAGGTCCCCTGTCCTTCACCTGGCACCGGGGGGACTTGGGGACACCGCTGGGCACTGGCCCCCGCCTGGAGCTGCAGCATGTTGGGGACAATGACAGTGGCCAATACCAGTGCCGGGTCAGTGATGGGGACAGCGTGGCCAAGAGTGTCCCCCTGAATGTCACCATCCTGGGTAAGTGGGACCCTCGGGCTGGGGCTGACCCAATCCACAGCACTCCCATCCCACCTCCCGAGGTGCCAGCCCTGTCTGTGTCCCCACAGTGCCCGTGGCCAATGCCACCATCACCCCCGGTCCCCTGTCACACCAGGTGCAAGCAGGTGACCCCGTGACCCTGCGCTGCTCGGTGCAGGTGGGCTCAGCCCCTGTCACCTTCACCTGGCTGCACAATGGCCAGGAGGCGGCCCGGGGTCCCGTCCTGGAGCTTGGGGACGTCAGTGTGGGACATTCGGGCACCTACCAGTGCGTGGCCACCAACCAGCTGGGACAGGACGGGCACCGCGTGTTCCGGGCACTCAGCCCTGAGCTGGCCCTGGAGGTGACCCCTGGCTCACCCTGGGTCACAGGTGGGCTCACAAGGGGTCACCGGGGTGTTCAGGATCCCCTGAGTTCAAGGTGACCCCAATGTGTCCCACTCTGTCCCCAGCAGTGGCTGTGAATGTCGGCAGGACCCTCCTGTTCCTGCTCCTGCTCCTGGCTGTCATCGGGGGCTGTCACTGCTGGCACCGCCGGGGTGGGTGACAGTGGGGGCGATGGGGGTCCTGGAGTGAGGGGAAGCCCCCAGAGTGGGGGCAGAGACAGGGCAGCACCCAGGGCCCCTGAGCTGGGGGAAACTGAGCCCACAGTGACCTCGGCTGGGTTGCTGAGGGTTGTGGGGTAAATTTGGAGGGTCTTGGTTGGGCTCCAGGGCCATTTTTGGGTGGGCTTTGAGGGACATTGGAATGGCATTGGGAGCTTCTGGTGGGTTTGGAGAACTCTTGGAGAGCCGTGCAGGGACGTTGGGTGATCTTTCTGGGGTCCCGTGGGAGTTTGGGGGGTGACCCTCCCTGCTGATCTTGGGATTCTGGGGCTCAGAAGGTGCGGGACGCTGGGGGAATTTGGGGCACTGAGGTGGTGTAGAAGTTCTGGGGGGTTCCAGGGGTGCTTGTAGTGGCCTAGGGGACTCAGGGGGCTAGTGGGAATCAGGGCTCCAGTGGGGATTTGGGTGTCCTATGCGTGGTTGGGGCTGCCGAGGTCCCAGGAAGGTTCAGGGGTCCCGAGCTCCCCACGGTCACCCCCTCCTTTTTTCCTTGCAGCCGCCAGGAAGCCCCAGGACAGGTGAGTGGAGGGCTCCAGCCAGGACTCCCCTTTCCCCCTCCCCAGACACCCCTCAGATCCCCCTTATCCCCACAGGACCCCACCCAGTGGAGGTGGCAGTGCTGGACCCCCACATCGTGAGCACCGAGAGGGCAGGGGGTGAGTACAGGGGGACACAAGGAAACGTCACCCACGGGTGTCACCCTCCACCCAGGTCCTCACACAACCAGTGTCACTCTCAGGGCACCCACAGGTATCCCTGCGCCCTGCCCCACCTCTGGATCCACCAGTGACCAATGTGGAGCTGCTGGGAACCCACGCAGGACAGCAGGACCCCAGTGACATCTATGAGAACGTGCTGTGACACTGGGGGCACTGGGGGCATTGCCGGTCCCTGCACAAGGGCACCCCCAGTGTGTCGCCCCCTCCCACACCCGGCTCCCATGGGTGCCCACCGTGCCTGGGTGGGGGCCACGAGTGGGGGGTCCCATGTGGAGCTGCCCAGAGCTCCCCGTCCCAGTGCTCCCAGTGCTCCCAGTACCCCCAGGGACTCCCCACTCCCTCCCCCAGTGCCGGGGGGCACAGGACCCTTGTCCCTCCCATTGCACCCAAAACGCAGCATTTTGATTAAACCGGGAGAAATGGTTTTTGTTTGTTCAGCTGTGCCCAGTCAGCTCGAATGGAGGAGGGTCCCGGTCAGGTTGTTGAGCAGATCCGTGTGGGATTTGCAGGATTTTTGGGACTCCCTCAGTCCCTTGAGGACAGGGACAAAATGATCAATTGGGGCATTTCCGGACTGGTTCCGTCGCAGCTGCCCCGCTCAGGGGAAGGAGCTGCCGCTCCCTGTTTGTCCCCTCTCGGTGACACCGGCCAAGGGCTCGGGGTCCTGCGGCGGTGCCGCCCCGTGGCCACGGGCACCGATCCCGCAGCTGCCGAACCCCTCGGGCCGAGCTGGAGCCCCGGGACAGAGCTGAGGGCAGCCGGAGGTGTCCCCAAATCCAACCCCAAAGCCCGCCCCAGCCCCAGCCCTGCCCGGTGCCCCCCGGAGCCCCCCGGTGCCCAAAGCCCCGCACCCGGCGCTCCCCGAGCGGCGTCTGAGCCCCGGAGCTGCCGCGGAGCCTCCGCCGGGCGCGGCCCCGGGGCGGGCGGGGGGCGCCGGGACGGAGGTGCCGGGAGGGCCGAGGGGACCCGGGAGCCCGGGGAGGAGCCCCCGGCACGGCGGGAGCCGAGTCCCGGCCTCGGGTCACTGTCGCACGTCGCGGCTGCCATCGCGCTGCCAGGGCCGGGAAGCCCCCGCTGGAGCAGTTCCCGAGAGGGGAAGGTGTTTCACTTCTCCTTTTTCAGCTCTGAACTGAGGAATGATAAATTCAATTCATTTCCCCAAGTCGAGTCCATTTCGGCCGTGACGGAGCTCGCGGACTGAGCCCTCCCTGCCCTTCTCCCAGGACAGGACGCCACCGGCTGGGATGTGCCACCCCCAGGATGTGTCACCCACAGAACAGGGACATCCCTGAACAGGGACAGGACCCCCTGGATGTGTCCCACGAGGACAGAACCCGCCCCTCCCTGACTCAGCACAAACGGCCTCTTCCTTCTGCTGCGGGAGAGAGAAAGTGAAAGTGTGGGGAGACACAGCCGGACACTCCCAGCCCCCAAACCCCCCACCTCCCCTCCAGCCCACACACCTCCTTTTCCCCTCCCCGGGTTCCCCTGCACCTGGTACCGGCTCAGGAGCTCCCCAGGGTTTATCAAGGCATGAACTGGGGGGCTGTGAAATTGAGGGATAAAAGGAAGAATATGGAAATGAGGAGAGGAAAAATGCTCCTTGGGGGCAGGGGAACACAGACCCAGAGCCCCTCAGAATCCACCTGTGGTGACCCCCAGCAAACCACGAGCACACCAGGGGGGCAGCTCTGGGCCGTGGGTCACCCCAAAATTTGAGGCAGCCAGGGAAGGAGCTGCAACCCACGGGCCCAGCCAGCCACTGCCCATCCCTGGGAGCCCCATTTCCCTGCCAACCCAACCATGGGAGCCCCCATTCCTTCTGCCCCCCCCTCCCTGGGTCCCCCATCCCGGGAGTGCCATTCCTCAGGACCTCCATTCCCAAGGACCCCCATCCTGGGAATTCCAGCCCCTGGGACCTCCACTGGGGACCTCAGAGGACCCCACAGCCTGGGGACCTTGATTCCCCCAGGAGACCTATACTTGGCTTCCTATAGCTCCCAGCCTTCAAATTTTGGCAACACCGTGGCCCTACCGGGTCCCCACCGTGTCCCCACCACGTCCAACCATCACCCACATGTCCCTCAGTGTCCCCAGCCTGCCCACAGCCTGTTCCCCCACCCTGCCCCCACCAAGGGCCACCTAC
Source organism: Chamaea fasciata (assembly GCF_029207755.1). NCBI lineage: Eukaryota > Metazoa > Chordata > Aves > Passeriformes > Sylviidae > Chamaea > Chamaea fasciata. The sequence goes on along the minus strand of NW_027094116.1, from coordinate 323,596 downwards.
ACGTGGGGACGAGATGTGAACTCGTTTCCTTCCCCTTTGTCCAAAGAGCCGCCACCCAGGGGACCGGTGGCCACAGCAGCGAGTGACAGCCAGCCTGGATGGCAGGGAACACGGGGATGGACGGTAAGGTGACGCTGCTCCTGTGGGGTGAGTGCCCCGGGCACGGGCCTGACACCCCGAGGATGGGCCCTGGTGGGGCAGAGACCGGTGGGGAGGGGGCACAGGGGGGCTGCGGGGTCCCCTGAGGTCCCCAAGGCATGGACAGGGGAACAGGGATGCAGGGACAGGGACAAGGGTCACATGCCATGGGGATGGGGCATGAAGACAGGTGCCATTAGAATGGGATCATGGGCACAGGGCAATGACGATGTGGCCCTTGAGACAGGAGCTGTGAGGATGGTGGTGGTGTCCTGGATGAGCATGGGGTGTCCACAGTGTCCCCATGTCCTGCCTCAGCCCAGGGTGACTGAGGTGTGTCTTACCTCAACACCTCTGTGCTACACCAGTGTTCCTTTGGGGACAGTCTGCAGTGAGACACCGCACCGGATTCCCCAGGTGCTGCTGTCCCTGCAGGGCCCCCCCCCATCCAGCCCTTGTCCCTTCTCCCTTCCAGCCCAGACCCTCGGCCTCGCTGGTGAGTCCTCGGCAGATGCCATGTCTCCACCCCACTGTCCCCAGACCCATGGTGGCCCTGGCAGGCTGGTGTCCCCTGTCACCCACAGGTGCCCAGACCACTGAGATCCTGGTGGAGCCTCCCTGGACACCAGCAGTGCTGTGGGACCAGGTGACACTGACCTGCCAGGGCTCAGGGACTGCCGGTGCCACCACCTGGTACAAGGATGGGCAGCGCTGGGGACAGCAGAGATCCGGACACTTCACTGTCACCGAGAGTGGCAGCTACGAGTGTGACAGACCCGGCAGTGGGCGCAGCCCCCCCGTTAGAGTCTTAAATAGTGAGGGGGGTTTCAGGGTCTCCAGCCTGGCACCTGCACAGTCCCCGAGGGCTCTGGGTGGGCTCTGCTCTATGGGTCACCTCCTGGTGTGACCAGAGCCCGTCCCCTGCACATGGGGACATCCCAGAGCATCCCAGTCTGAGGGGACTCTTCCCTTGCAATGGGTGGCCCCTGATCCCCCCCAGTGTCATCAGGACTCTTCAGATGCCCCCGGTGTGACAGGACCCCTCTGTCCCCCAGACTGGCTGGTGCTGCAGGTGCCGGCGCGGCCGCTGCTGGAGGGGGACAGGGTGACACTGCACTGCCGGAGCTACCAGGACAAATCGCTCACCAGTGTGCACTTCTTCCATGAAGGGAAGGATCTGGGAGGGCCCCATGACAGGACCGAGCTGTCCCTGTTCCCCCTGCAGCTGCACCATAGCGGCCGCTACCGCTGCAGGGGCTGGGTGGGGGCTGTAATGCCAGAGTGGATGCAGTCACAGCTGGTGACAGTGACAGTGCGCAGTGAGTGCAGGAATGGGGACAGGCAACCCTGACATCCTCCGAGGGTTTCCCCCCTCTACCTGCATCCTTCATCCTTCCCTTCACTCCTCCCTGGATCACCCAAAATTTCCCAAGTGCCTCCTTGTTCCCCCATGACTGCCTGATTCCCTCTCCAGATCCCTCATCCCTCTCTCTGTCCCCCCACCCCTCCCTGGCATCCCACACCCCTTCCAAGGTCCCTGCTCAACCCTCTGGTTGCACTTCCGTCCCTGGGTCCACCCACCCCTCTCCAAACCCCACATCATTCCCTGAGTCTCCTCAGTCTCTTGTGTAGTCCCCCATCCCTGCCCGGCTCTCTCCACCTTTCCATGGGGTCACTCCATGGTCACCAGATCCCAACGCACCTCTCAGGGTCCACTTCTCCCTGGGGTCCTCTGTGCTCCCCTCCAATCCCCCCTCCTTCCCGTCTTGTGTCCTCCACCCATCATGGCAAGATCATCTTACCTGTGTCTCCCCGCAGGGGTCCCCGTCTCGGGGGTGTCCGTGTCAGTGCGGCCCCGCGGGGGACAGGTGGCACTGGGGGACCGCCTGGTGCTGAGCTGTGCAGTGGCCATGGGGACAGGTCCCCGGTCCTTCACCTGGCACCGTGGGGGCTCTGGGACACCGCTGGGCATTGGCCCCCGCCTGGAGCTGCGCCATGTTGGGGACAATGACAGCGGCCAATACCAGTGCCGGGTCAGTGATGGGGACAGCACGGCCGAGAGTGTCCCCCTGAATGTCACCGTCCTTGGTGAGTGTGACCCTCGGGCTGGGGGTGGCCTCACCCACAGCATGCTCCAGGAAACTCATCCCCATGTCCCTGTCCCTCTTGCTGGCTGCCAGCCCCTCCCCCCACCCTCACCCTGTCTGTGTCCCCACAGTGCCCGTGGCCAATGCCACCATCACCCCCGGTCCCCTGTCACACCAGGTGCACGCAGGTGACCCCGTGACCCTGTGCTGCTCGGTGCAGGTGGGCTCAGCCCCTGTCACCTTCACCTGGCTGCACAACGGCCAGGAGGTGGCCCAGGGTCCCGTCCTGGAGCTTGGGGACATCAATGTGGGACAGTCGGGCACCTACCAGTGCATGGCCACCAATCAGCTGGGACAGGACGGGCACCGCGTGTTTCGGGCACTCAGCCCCGAGCTGGCCTTGGAGGTGACCCCTGGCACACCCTGGGTCACAGGTGGGCTCACAGGGGGTCACCCTGGTGTTCTGACACCCCCGGGTTATCGGTGACCTCAGTTTTCCCCCACTCTCTCTCTGGCAGTGACAGAAAGGGAACAGGAAACAGGAGGGGTCACCTGAGGTCACAATGGTTGCAGGACCCCTGGGGTGATGGGTGACCCCTCTGTGTTCCCCTTTGTCCCCAGCAGTGGCTGCAGGGGTCAGTGGTTCCCTGTTGTTCCTGGTCCTGCTCCTGGGTGTCATCATGGCCTGGCACTGGTGGCACCGCATTGGTGGGTGACCATGGGGGGGACGGGGTTCCCCGAGAGGGGTAGGAAGCCCCCAGACTGAAGGGGTGATAGGGTGGTACCCACAGCTCCTGACTTGGGTTGTGCTGAGCCCCCAGTGTCCTTGGCTGAGTGTCCTGGGCGATTTCGGCAGGTGTGGGAGGGTCACACAGCAATGTTGGGTTTTCTTTTGGGGTCCTGGGGGATTTTTGAGGGTCTCCCTCCCTGCTGCGCTTGGGGTTCTGGGTACTCAGGGCACCGGTTCAGGGGTTCTGAGGGGCTCTAGAGATGCTCAGAGGTCCTGTGGGAATTGAGGGTCTGGAGGTGGTTCAGGATTCCCATGGGTGGTCAGGGCCCTGGGGATCCCACAGTCACCCCTTCCCTCTCCTTTGCAGCCACCAGGAAGAAGCAGGAAAGGTGAGTGGGGGGCTCCATTCACAACCCCTCTTCTACTCTCACACCCTGAACCCTCCATGTGCTCCCAAAACTCCTCCATCCCCACAGGGCACATCCACAGCCCCTGGCCCCCCTGGAGGAGGAGGAGGTTCTGTACACCCACGTTGTGAAAACCGAGCGGGCAGGGGGTGAGTACGGGGACAGGGAAATACAGGGACACGTCACCCGCTGGGGTCACCCCCAGCCGGGTCCCCCCAGCCAGTGTCTCTCACAGGGCTCCCCAGTGCTGCCCCGCCCAAGGACACCACGGTGACCTATGCAGAGCTGCCAGGACCCCATGGACGACCACAGGATACCAGCAACATCTACGAGAGTGTGCCGTGACACTGAGGAAACTGGGGGGCACCGGGGGACACCGGGGATCCCCTCACCCTGGGCTTCTGTGGTTGCCATCCAGCCTGAGGTGGTGGTCAGGAGAAGGGGCTGGTGCACAGAGCACCCAGTGCTCCCCATTCCATCTCCCAGTACCACCACGGCTTCCCCATTCCCCCTCCCATTGTTCCAGTACACCCAGGGGCTCCCCCTTTCCCTTCCCAGTACTCCCATAGTCCCAGTGGCGGCACATTCCCTCTCCCAGTGCAAGGAGGGCACACGGTCGGTTTCGATACACTTCAGCCCAAAATGCAGCTTTTTGGTTAAACTGGCACAAGTGGTGTTTGTTCAGCCCTCTTGGGCTTTAGGAATGGAATTCTCCAGTTCTGGCTTCCACTAAACAACCAGGGGCCTGGGGAGCCCCGAGGGTGGAGGGCCCGAAACGGCCGAGGGGAGACCCCGGCAGGGCGGGGGAGCGGAGACCCTGGGCTGGGCTCTGCGGAAAGGAGGGACCGGCACGGTGGTCCCAGAGCACGGGGAAGGGGCCCAGCTGCCATGGCGCTGCGAGTGCCGGGACTGTCACGGCGCGCATGAACCGACTGTGAGAGCGTGTCCCAAGCCACTGTCGCCATGTGTCGGGATAGCCCTTGGCCAGGGTGACGCCCCCACAGCTTTGGGCACTCGGAATGGGCGGGGCAGGGGCGGGGCAGAGCCCTGTCCATTCCCCGTGCCCTGTGCAGGTGAGGAGGGCAGGGATGGAGCAGCTTTGTGGACACCTGGAATCGATACAAGGTCATTCCCAAGAGCCACACCATGACTGTGGGCAGAGCCCCGGCTCAACATTTCCACACTTTTCCCTCTGGTCTGGTGGCTGCAGCCAGAACCCAAATATTCTTTCCATGAGGTTCCAAAGGGCTGCAGGTTTTGTTCAGGAAGGAGGGTCCCGGTCAGGATGTTGAGCAGATGGGTGTGGGATTTGCAGAACTTCTGGGGCTCTCTCAGCCCCTTGCTGAGAGGGACAAAATGATCAATTGCTGCATTTCCGGACTGCTTCCCTCACAGCTGCCCCTGCAGGGGGGTTTGCAGCCAGCCCTGCTCTGAAAACCATCCAAGGCCCTCGCAGAGCCACTGCTTGGGCTCCCATTGGCTTTTGTGCTTCTTGCAGGGCCCAGCAAACCACAGCCAGGCCTTTTCCTGCCACAGAATTGTCACCTTTGCAGCAGCTCGAAAGCTGCCAGAATCAAAGCCAAGGGGGCGGGGGGAGCCTCAGGTCGTGGCTGCCACCTGGGGCTGGCCAGAGCAGGGCTGGCCAATGCCCATCCCTGTGCACTGGGGCTGGGCCATGGCTGGGCCCCGCACTTGGATGGCCTCTGGCTTCAAGGAGGAGGAGCTGGGGAGCTCCTTCCCCCTGGGGCTCCATTCCCAAGCTGCTCTTGCCGGCTCACATCCTGCAGGGGACGAGTGAGAATGGAGGAGTCTGGAACCCTCCTGGAGCTGCCATCCCCCAAGACAGGACCCTATGGCTGTGCCCCCCAGGAGAGAACCCGACCCCCTGTGAGACAGTCACTGCCCATCACTGGGTCCCCCGTTCCCCTCGGAACTAAACCATGGGGTCCTCATTCCTTATGGCCCCCTCTCCCGTGCAGCCCCATCTCAGGATTGCCATTCCCCAGGATCTCCATGGCCCCGGAGCCCCATTCCCAAGGAATCCTCTCCACAAATTCCATCCCCTACAATGCCCCTTCCCCCAGGACCTGGATTCTCTCAGGACCCCTCATTCCCACAGGACCCTCCCTTCCCCCTGCACTCCATCCCTGGCACACCCATCCCATCACCCCAAATCCCTGGAGCCCACGCTCTCCTGGGACTCCCTGCACTGAGTCCCCCGAGCCCTGAGATCCCCCATTCCCATGGCACCCCTCTCCTGAGTGACTCCCCCTCCTCAGGAGTCCCATTGCCCTGGATGCCCATCCCTGGTTCCCCAAACCCCCTGAGCCCCCCACTCCTGAGAACCCCCTGTCCCACCTTGTGCCACCCAGCTTTGTCCCCACCCTGCCCACAGCCTGTGGTCACTCTGCCACCAGCAAAGGCCACAGCCATGTTGGGGACGCGGCCTGATGTCACTTCCTTCCCCATTCTTTGGAAGAGCCACCACCCAGGGGACCGGTGGCCACAGCAGCGAGTGACAGCCAGCCTGGATGGCCGGGGACACGGAGATGGCCGGGAAGGTGGCGCTGCTCCTGTGGGGTGAGTGACCCGGGCACGGGCCTGACACCCCGGGGATGGGCCCTGGTGGGGCAGAGACCAGTGGGGAGGGGGCACAGGGGGGCTGTGGGGTCCCCTGAGGTCCCCAAGGCCAGCAGAGCCAGTGCATGGGGTGACCAGGGTCATGGGCTGGCAATGGGGACAGGAGAAGGGGGACAGGACTGGAGGGGCCAGAATGTGGGGAGAGGAATTATGGGGCTGGTGCACCTGTGAGGACAGCGACGGGGAAACAGGGATGCAGGGACAGGGACAAGGGGACAAGCACCATGCAGATGGACCATGGGGACCGAGGCTGTGGGACTGGGGAGGTGACCTGTGCCAGCACGAGGTCCCCATGTCTGGGGTGTCCTTAGTGTCCCCATGTCCTGCCTGAGATGGGGTGGCTGCAGTTCCCCGATCTCCAAGACATCTATGCCACACCAGTGTCCCCATGGGGACAGTTCAGGGACAGCCCCCACACCCTGTGCCCCCATACCTGTCTCCATGGGGCCACCCCACCCAGCCCTGTCCCTTCTCCCTTCCAGCCCAGACCCTCGGCCTCCCTGGTGAGTCCTCAGGGGATGCCATGTCCCCACCCTGCTGTCCCCAGCCCCGTGGTGGCCCTGGCAGGCTGGTGTCCTCTGTCACCCGCAGGTGCCCAGACCACCCAGCTCCTGGTGGAGCCCCCCTGGAGGCCGGCGGTGCTGTGGGACCGGGTGACACTGACCTGTCAGGGCTCGGGGACTGCCAGTGCCACCACCTGGTACAAGGATGGGCGGAGCTGGGGGCCGAACGGACCTGAAAATGTCAGTGTCACCTATTCTGGCACCTACCGCTGTTACAGACCTGGCAGTGGGCTCAGCCCCCCTGTGATAGTCTCAAATGGTGAGGGGGCTTTGGGTGTCCCCAGCGTGGCACCTGTGGGACCCTGAGGGCTCTGGGTGGGCCCTGCTCCATGGGTCACCTCCTGGTGTGACCAGAGCTCGTCCCCTGCACACAGGGACATCCCAGAGCATTCCAGTGCAGGGGGACCCTGTTTGTGGAATTGGGGACCCCTGGTGCTCTGGCTGTGACCCAATGGTGGGTCCCCATGAAAATGGGACCCCTGTGGTGTGACAGGACCCCCGTGTCCCCCAGACTGGCTGGTGCTACAGGTGCCGGTGCAGATGCAGCTGTAGCGGGGGACACAGTGACACTGCGCTGCCGATGGCGGCAGGGCCTGTCAGTCACCAAGGTGTGATTCTACCGTGGGGACGAGGAGGTGAGGATGTCCCTCAATGGCACCGAGCTGTCCCTGTCCCCTCTGCAGCTGAGCCACAGTGGCCGCTACCGCTGCCGGGGCTGGGTGTCCTCTGACGTATCATCAGCGTTGCAGGAGTCGGCGCCACTGACAGTGACAGTGCACGGTGAGCCTCACCCCCACAGCCTCCCCGGGTCCCCTGGTTGGGGACACTCTGCCCCGTCTGGGGACCCCCAGCCCTGCCTGCAGTCCCCCATTACTGCCCAGACCCCCCATCCCTGCCGCGGGTCCCTCATCCATCCCCGGGTCTCTCACAGGGCTGTCAGATCAGTGGTGGCCACACTTGTATCAGCAGGTTCCGAGCACTCAGAACCAGCGCTGGCGGAGGCAGCCATGCGCCGCGCACCGCGCTTTTCCAGGGCCAGGTGCCTCTGGCAGCAGGGGCGGCCCGGCGGTGCAGAGGAGCCGTGGGGGCCGCCGTGGGTAGCGGCGAGCGGGGAGCGGGTTGCGGCGAACGGGGACCCGGCACAGGAACTCCCGGCAGTCACCAACCCAGCGGAACTGACCCAGTGGGATGGGATTCACCAGACCACAGGAGAGTTGTTTATTTGCTTTTGTTTTCCAGGGAGAAAGTATGGTCTGTTTTTCTCTTTTTTTCCTCTCCTTTCCTTTCTTTCCTTTTTTCCCCTTTCCTTCTCCTTCTGACTGATTGGGAAGGTGGGCCTTGTCAGGTGAGCCTGTAGTTGGCTGGTTGGGAAGGCGGGCCTTGTTCAGAGGGCCTGTGATTGGCTGGTTGGGAAGGCAGGTTTTGTTGGGAAGTGCTGTGGTTGGCTAGTTGGGAAGGTGAGTCTTCTGGAGATGATTGTGATTGGCTAGTTGGGAAGGTCTGTGGTTGGCTGGTTGGGAAGGTGGGTCTTGTGGAGAAGATTGTGATTGGCTGATTGGGAAGGCCTGTGGTTGGCTGGTTGGGAAGGTGTGTTTTTTCAGGAGACCTGTGACTGGCTGTCAGAAGAGGACTGGGAGCAAATAGAGAATCCCCAAGGAGAAAAGAAGGAATTGAAGAGATATCAACACACATACCCCCCAAACAGTCCCCTGGGCAGTAGGCAAACCCAGTAGAGATGTAACCAACATCTACGAGAGTGTGCCGTGACACTGAGGAAACTGGGGGGCACTGGGGGACACCGGGGATCCCCTCACCCTGGGCTTCTGTGGTTGCCATCCAGCCTGAGGTGGTGGTCAGGAGAAGGGGCTGGTGCACAGAGCACCCAGTGCTCCCCATTCCATCTCCCAGTACCACCACGGCTTCCCCATTCCCCCTCCCATTGTTCCCAGTACACCCAGGGGCTCCCCCTTTCCCTTCCCAGTACTCCCATAGTCCCAGTGGCGGCACATTCCCCCTCCCAGTGCAAGGAGGGCACACGGTCGGTTTCGATACACTTCAGCCCAAAATGCAGCTTTTTGGTTAAACTGGCACAAGTGGTGTTTGTTCAGCCCTGTTGGGCTTTAGGAATGGAATTCTCCAGTTCTGGCTTCCACTAAACAACCAGGGGCCTGGGGAGCCCCGAGGGTGGAGGGCCCGAAACGGCCGAGGGGAGACCCTGGCAGGGCAGGGGAGCAGAGACCCTGGGCTGGGCTCTGCGGAAAGGAGGGACCGGCACGGTGCTCCCAGAGCACGGGGAAGGGGCCCAGCTGCCATGGCGCTGCGAGTGCCGGGACTGTCACGGCGCGCATGAACCGACTGTGAGAGCGTGTCCCAAGCCACTGTCGCCATGTGTCGGGACAGCCCGTGGCCAGGGTGACGCCCCCACAGCTTTGGGCACCCGGAATGGGCGGGGCAGGGGCGGGGCAGAGCCCTGTCCATTCCCCGTGCCCTGTGCAGGTGAGGAGGGCAGGGATGGAGCAGCTTTGGGGACACCTGGAATCGATACAAGGTCATTCCCCAGAGCCACACCATGACTGTGGGCAGAGCCCCAGCTCAACATTTCCACACTTTTCCCTCTGGTCTGGTGTCTGCAGCCAGAACCCAAATATTCTTTCCATGAGGTTCCAAAGGGCTTGAGGTTTTGTTCAGGAAGGAGGGTCCCGGTCAGGTTGTTGAGCAGATGGGTGTGGGATCTGCAGAACTTCTGGGGCTCTCTCAGCCCCTTGCTGAGAGGGACAAAATGATCAATTGCTGCATTTCCGGACTGCTTCCCTCACAGCTGCCCCTGCAGGGGGGTTTGCAGCCAGCCCTGCTCTGAAAACCATCCAAGGCCCTCGCAGAGCCACTGCTTGGGCTCCCATTGGCTTTTGTGCTTCTTGCAGGGCCCAGCAAAGCACAGCCAGGCCTTTTCCTGCCACAGAATTGTCACCTTTGCAGCAGCTCTAAAGCTGCCAGAATCAAAGCCAAGGGGGCGGGGGGAGCCTCAGGTCGTGGCTGCCACCTGGGGCTGGCCAGAGCAGGGCTGGCCAATGCCCATCCCTGTGCACTGGGGCTGGGCCATGGCTGGGCCCCACACTTGGATGGCCACTGGCTTCAAGGAGGAGGAGTTGGGGAGCTCCTTCCTGCCTGGGGCTCCATTTCCAAGCTGTGGTGACACCTGGGTCTTGTCCCAGGCCCTTGTCCCGAGGGGTTCCTCGTTCTGGGGGTGCCACGTCCTTTGGAATTTCTGTCCCAGAGGTGGCATATCCTGGGCACCTCGGTCCTGGCGGGCCCGTCAGCATTACGTCTGTCCCCAGTGGGACCTTGTGACTTCTGGGGTGCTCAAATTTACAGGGCACGTGTTACAACTATGCCCTGAGAATGGTAAATGCCAGGTTAAATTTGATTCAATTCCCTGATGCCAAATTGATTGAGATGAAACTATACATCCAAGAAATAAGGAAATTGAGCCAGGAAATAGGGGGATGGAAAAAGCCCAGGGGTGTGTGGGGCACAGACCCAGAGCCTCCACCCGGGGGTGCCCCCCTGGCCATGAGCACACTGTGGGGGCTGTGCTGGGCTCTGAGTCACCCCAAAATCTGAGGCACCCAGGGCAGGACCGGAGACCCCCATGCCCACCCAGCCACTGCCCATCCCTGGGACCCCCATTCCCCTGGGAACCCAACCATGGGACCCCCATTCCCTTGGTCTCTGCTCCCTGGGACCCCCATCGCAGCACTTCCATTGCACAGGACCACCATTGCCTTTATCCCATCCCATGGGCTGCTTCTTCTTCCATAACCACTCTTTCCGAGGGTCCTCTATTTTTCCCCTCTGCACCTCCAACTCTGGGACCTACATCCCATTACTGGAAATCTCTGGGGACCATGTTTTGGATGACCCCCATCCCTGAATCCCCCCTGGAATGGAGACCCCAATTCCCCTGGACCCCATTATCTTCGACACTCTGCCTTAATTTCCCACATCCCCTGAGCCCCCCACTCCTGGGAACACCATCCCCCACTGAGCCCCCAGACCATCCCATAATGTCCCTAGCCTGTCCCTGCTGTGTCTCCACCCATCCCCCACCCTGCCCCCACCAAGGGCCACCTACTCATGGGGACGAGGTGTGACCTTTCTTCCTTCCTCCTCATCCGAAGAGCCGCCACCCAGGGGACCGGTGGCCACAGCAGCGAGTGACAGCCAGTGCACATGGCCGGGGACACGGGGATGGCCGGGAAGGTGGCGCTGCTCCTGTGGGGTGAGTGCCCCGGGCACGGGCCTGACACCCCGGGGATGGGCCCTGGTGAGGCAGAGACCGATGGGGAGGGGGCACAGGGGGGCTGTGGGGTCCCCTGAGCTCCTCAAGGCCGGGACAAAGGAACCAGGATGCAGGGACAGGGACAAGAGTTACGCACGTACCATGCAGACGGGCCAGCGGGACTGGTGCCGGGGGAAAGGGGTCACAGACGTGGGGCCATGGGGGTGTGGCTGTCGGGACAGGTGCTGTGAGGATTGCGGTGGTGAGCTGTGCAAGCATGGGGGGTCCATAGTGTCCCCATGTCCTGCCTAAGCCCATGGTGACTGAGGTGTCCCTCTCAGCAAAACCTCAGTGTTACCCTTGGGAAGAGTTTGGGGACAGACATCACACCATGTCCTCCCAAATGGTGCTGTCCCTCCAGTGCCACCACCACCCAGCCCCTGTCCCTTCTCCCTTCCAGCCCAGACCTTCGGCCTCGCTGGTGAGTCCTTGGCAGATGCCATGTCCCCACACCGCTGTCCCTAGCCCCGTGGTGGCCCTGGCAGGCTGGTGTCCCCTGTCACCTGCAGGTGCCCAGACCACCCAGCTCCGGGTGGAGCCCCCTGGAGGCCGGCGCTGCTGTGGGACCGGGTGACACTGACCTGCGAGGGCTCGGGGACTGCTGGTGCCACCACCTGGTACGAGGACAGGCAGCGCTGGGGGCAGGAGGTCTGGGAGAACTTCGTTGTCACTGAGAGTGGCACCTACACATGTGACAGACCCGGCAGTGGGCTCAGCTCCCCCATGATGGTCTTAAATGGTGAGGGGGGATCTTAAATGATATGGGTTCTTCCCTGAGAGGTCTGGGGGGCTCACTTACAAGGATTGCCTCACACCTGTCATGTGGCAAGAGCCTGTCCCCTGCACTCAGGGACATCCCATTGTATCCCAGGGTGATGGGACACCCATGGTTACACGTGTGCCGTGGGGTTGCTCCTGGTGCCCCTGAGATCCTCCCATGCCATGGAGACTCCTCCCAGATGTCCCTGGTGCCATGGGTGCCCACCTTGGACCTGTCTGGTGCATCTCAGTTCAATGGGACTCTCCTGTCCCACAGACCGGCTGGTGCTGCAGGTGCCAACACAGACAGTGCTGGAGGGGGACACGGTGACACTGCGCTGCCGGGTCAGGCCAGACATATCGGTCAGCAGGGTGCAGTTTTACAAGGACAAGAAGGATCTGGGGATGTTCCTCAGGGGGACCGAGCTGTCCCTGTCCCCTCTCCAGCAGAACCACAGTGGCCGCTACCACTGTGAGGGTTTGGAGAGCTTGTGGCCATTATCGTCATCTCCAGTGACAGTGGCAGTACACGGTGAGCGCACCCACGGCTGGAATTCCAGTATCCTGAAACCTCCAAAGCCACATCCCAGGGGACTCAGAATCAGTCCTTCCCTCATCTCCTTCCCAGAGCTCTTCACGGTGCCGGTGCTGGAGGGACCCCCGAGCTCATCGAGGGGTCCCCCCTCAATCTCAGCTGCCTCAGCACTCCCAGCCCCCTGTGGCCCCCAGCCCCCCTCCTGCACCTCTTCTACCGGGACGGGCAGTTGGTCGGGGGCCCGCAGGTGTCCCCGCAGCTCCTGGTGCCCGCCGTGGGGGTCTCCTACTCGGGGAATTACAGCTGCCAGGTGCGCTCTGAGGGGGGGGCCGTGCAGAAGAGCAGCGCCCTGCTCCGCGTCACGGTGCACAGTGAGTGCGGGGATGGGCACGGGGAGCCCCCACAGCCTCCTCGTGTCCCCTGCCATGCCTCGGGACCCCCATTCCTGCTTGGACCCCCATGCCTGTCGGAGGACATGCATCCTTTCCCAACTCCCTCGCCAAGTGCGCCAGCCCTTCCTGGGTACCCCCATCTTTCTGATGAAATTTTTCCACGTCCTTGCATCACTGCTCAGGTCCCCCTCCATGTCCCTCCATCCCTCTCTGGGTCCCTTCACCCATTCCTGGTTCATCCCCACTCCCCTCTGATCTCCCCTCATGGTCCCCAGGTCCCACTATACCCTCCCTGTGGTGCCCCCTCAGCCCGCTCCAGCTGTCCCCTCCCTGAACTCCCCACCATTTCTTGGGTTTTTTTTCCAAGCCCCCCATGAGCTCTGGGCCCTCTCTTCCTCACTGGGGCCCCCCTACCCCTCGAAAAATCCACCCGTGTCCCTCACTGTCCCCTGGTTTCACTCCCTCCCGCAGGGGTCCCGCTCTCGGGAGTGTTCGTGTCAGCGCAGCCCCCCGGGGGACAGGTGGCACTGGGTGACCGCCTGGTGCTGAGCTGTGCGGTGGCTGCAGGGACAGGTCCCCGGTCCTTCACCTGGCACCGGGGGGACTTGGGGACACCGCTGGGCACCGGCCCCTGCCTGGAGCTGCAGCATGTTGGGGACAATGTCAGCGGCCAATACCAGTGCCGGGTCAGTGATGGAGACAGTGTGGCTGAGAGTGTTCCCCTGAATGTCACCATCCTGGGTGAGTGTGACCCTCAGGCTGGGGGTGGCCTCACCCACAGCACCCTCCAGAAAACTCTCATCCCTGTGTCCCTGTCCCTCTTGCTGGCTGCCAGCCATTCCCCCATCCTCAGACCCATCTCTGTGTCCCCGCAGTGCCCGTGGCCAATGCCACCATCACCCCCGGTCCCCTGACACACCAGGTGCACGCAGGTGACCCTGTGACCCTGCGCTGCTCAGTGCAGGTGGGCTCAGCTCCTGTCAACTTCACCTGGCTGCACGACGGGCAGGATGTGGCCCGGGGTCCCATCCTGGAGCTTGGGAACGTCAGTGTGGGACATTCGGGCACCTACCAGTGCGTGGCCACCAACCAGCTGGGACAGGATGGGCACCGCGTGTTCCGGGCACTCAGCGCTGAGCTGGCCCTGGAGGTGACACCACGTGGACATTGGAGCAGAGGTGGGGTCACATAGGGTCATTGGGATTGCAGGACCCCCAAAATGACAGGCGACCCCACTGTGTCCCTTCTGTCCCCAGCAGTGGCCACAGGGGTTGGCGTGTCCCTCCTGTTCCTGGTCCTGCTCGTGGGTGCAGCTGCGGGCTGGCACCGGTGGAACAACATGGGTGGGTGACAATGGGGGCAACGGGGGCCCTGGGGAGGTGGGAGGCCACCTGGAATGTGGGGGTGATGGGTGACACCCACAGCTCCTGGTTTGGGCAGTGCTGAGTGCTCAGGGTCCTCAAGGATTTTGGGTGTTGTTGGAGGGTCTTGCAGGGATGTTGGGGCTTCTTTCAGGGATCCTGGGGGAATTTGGAGGATCCCCCTCCTTGCCAGCATTGGCTTCTTGGCACTCACGAGGTCCAGAGCACTTGGGTGGTTCAGGGGTTCTGGGGGCCATCAGGGATGCTCAGGGGTTCTGGGAGAATCTGAGGGCCCAGTAGGGTGCCAGGATTTCTGAGGGGGCCTTGGGGATCCCACAGTTACCTTTCCCCTCTTTCCTTTCTAGCCTCCAGGAAGCAGCAGGAAAGGTGAGTGGGGGGCTCAAACCACACTGTCCCCTTTTACCCCAACCCCAAGACCTCCCATTCCCCCCCACACATCCCCTTTATCCCCGCAGGGCCCCCCCGGATCCCCCGGCCCCCCCAGAGGAGGGGTAGGTGCTGTACACCCACATCGTGAGCACCAGGCAGATGGGGGGTGAGTACAGGGTGGGACACACACACAGGGACACGTCCCCCAAGAGTGTCACCCCCACCCAGATCCCACAGCCAGTGTCTCTCGCAGCGTCCCCCCGTGCCACCGCGCTCCAGGATCCCCAGGTGACCTACGCGGAGCTGCGGGGACCCCATGGGCGACAGCGGGAACTCAGTGACACCTACGGGAATGTGCTGTGACACTCGGGGCTCCAGTGGGCACTGGGGGGCTCTGGGGGAACTGGGGGGCAGTGGGGGACCCCACCCATGGGCAGTCACACATGTGTCCCCCCTCCTGCTCCCATGGGTGCTCAACATTCACAGGTAGATGAGCACAAGGGGGGGGTCACGTGTGAGGCTGCACAGGGCACCCAGAACTCCCCATGCCCCCAGAATCTCCAAGGGCTTCGCCACCCTCCTTCCACTACCACAACTGGCTTCCCATTCCACATCCAAGTGCTCCCAGCGCCCTCAGTGACTTCCCCATTCTCTCCTCACTGTGCTCCCAGTACCCTCAGGGGCTCCCTATTTCCCCTCCCAGTGCCTCTCCATTGTTCCCAGTAGATCCAGGTGTTTTCCATTCTGTCTCCCAGTACCCCTGTGCTCCCACTGGCTCTGCAATCCCCCTCTCAGCACTCTGAGAACACCCATGGACTCGTTTCCCTGTTATTTGGCCCAAATTGCAGCTTTTGGTTCAACTGGCAGAAATGGTGTTTCTTTGTTGAGCTCTGTCAGGCTTTAGGAATGGGATTCTCCAGTTCTGGGCTGACACTAGAACCAGGGGCTGCTGCCCCTCCCCCTGCCAGTGGAGGCACAAAAGGCAAATGTCCCAAAGGGCTGACAGAAAACAATTTCCTGCAAAGAGCAATGAGAGAACAAAACCAACAGCAACAAGGTTTAGAATCCCTGAGGGTCAAGAAAGGAACAATTTCCAGGGAAAGCCCCTGAAAGGGGAAAACTCGGGATCCTTCCCCCAGATAGTTTCTTCCACCAGAGGAACCTGGCAGGGCCCTGGACCTTCATTGCTCTGATGGCCAAAGCAGCTTTCAGGAGGCTCTGGATTCTCTTCTCCCCTGTCTCAAACATGTCCTCTGCTGTGTTCCGCACACGATGATGTCTCAAAGGCCCTGTGGGTGTTCCCGAGCCTCCCCCTTTTCCAAGCCTGTCAGAATGAGTGAGTCCATGGCACAGGGTGGGTCTGAGTTTCCAGTCGGTTCCAGAGCTCTGGACATCCCTCCAGCTCAAGGCAAACTGTGACCTGCCCTCTGCTGCCAAAAAGATGTATCCTGCTGTAAAGGTGTCTGCTAAGGCAGGCTGGAACCTGCCTTGGAATGGAAAATTTGACCACCTTCCCTCCAAAGTATTATCATTTTGAAGTTAAGGGGCTTCCAGGCAAAGACATGGGAAGAGGAATAACAGTTCTTCACTAGAATATCTATAACAAGACAAACAAACAACACCGCCACCAACAACAAACAAAAGCACAAACCCAGTCCCAGCCCTCTCGGGGCTGCAGGCACTTCCCCTGCGGTGCAGTTCCAGGCACAGCCGGCAGGGGCGCTGGTGGCTCCCGGCCGGGCAGGGCGGGTGCGATGATTCCCCCGCGGCTGCAGGGGGCGCTGTGGCAACAGCTCGGCTGTCTCTCTCTCCATGGTTAATGGAGACTCAGCGGGTGGGAGAGAGAGAGAAGCGTCCTTCCCTCACTGACGGGGCTGGGGGGCAGCTGGGAACGGTGCCGCTCCGGATGGCAAAATGGGCTGCTGCAGGAACCCTCGGAGTGGCGGCTGGAACGGTGGGAGGAGGCACACCCAGGGTGGCAAAGGAAGTTTATCAAAACCTCCCAAGCTGTAGCATGAGCTACGAGGCTCGGGTGGGACACGGGTTGTTGGGTTCAAGTGTAGGAAAAGCCAAAGCAGCCACAGAAAACAGCGGAGCTGGGCAGCCACAGCCGTGCTCCCACAAACAGCTGCCGCCTGAAGCCAGGAGCCTTGTTTCTCGCAGTTTAATCAGAAAGCTGAATTTTGGGTACAATAAGAGGGAAAAGGGTCACGTGACAGCCCGGCACTAGGCGAGGGAACGAGGAGTCCTGTGGGGTGCAGTGAAGAGGAAGAAGGGACTGCTGAGGGGAATCGATGCCTCCCAGTGCTGCCAGTGTCCCCAGTGTCACAGCACACCCTCAAAGGTGTCATCAGGGTCCTGCTGTCGCTTGTAGGGTCTCGGCAGCTCCATGTTGGTCACTTGTGGATCCCGAGGAGGGGCAGGGCCTGGGGTCACTTGGGGAGGCCCTGAGAGTGACACTGGTTGTGAGGGCCTGGGTGAGCGGTGACACTGGTGGGTGACGTGTCCCTGTCCCCCCCTGTACTCACTCCCTGCCCACTCGGTGCCATCAATGTGGGGTCCCAGCACTTCCCCCTCTTCTGGGGGGGTCCTGTGGGGATAAGGGGGGTCTGAGGAGTGTCCGTGGAAGGGGGAAAGGGGAGTCCTTGCTGGAGACCCCCACTCACCTTTCCTGGGGCTTCGTGGTTGCTGCAAGGAAAAGGAGAGGGGGTGACCATGGAGACCCCGAGACCCCTGAACCTTCCTGGGACCCCAGCAGGTCCAACCAGCCACAGGACCCCCAAACTCCCACAGGACCCCAGAAAGATTTCCTTAAATCCCTGCACAGCCCTCCAAGAGCTGCCCAAACCCTCCAGGAGCTCCCAATGCCACCCCAATGTTCCTCAAAGCCTACCCAGGGATGGCCCTGGAGCCCAACCAAGACCATCGAAATTCCCCCCAGACCCCCCAGGACCTCCAGCCGACATCACTGTGGGCTCCGTTTCCCCCAGCTCAGGGGCCCTGGGTGCTGCCCTGTCTCTGCCCCCACGCTGGGGGCGTCCCCTCACTCCAGGACCCCCATCCCCCCATTGTCACCCACCCCAATGGTGCCACCAGTGACAGCCCCCGATGACAGCCAGGAGCAGGAGCAGGAACAGGAGGGTCCTGCCGACATTCACAGCCACTGCTGGGGACAGAGGGGGACACATTGGGGTCACATTAAACCTCGGCGATCCTGAACACCCCGGTGACCCCATGTGACCTCACCTGTGACCCAGGGTGAGCCAGGGATCACCTCCAGGGCCAGCTCAGGGCTGAGTGCCCGGAACACACGGTGCCCGTCCTGTCCCAGCTGGTTGGTGGCCACGCACTGGTAGGTGCCCGAATGGCCCACACTGACATTCCCAAGATCCAGGATGGGACCCTGGGCCACCTCCTGCCCATCACGCAGCCAGGTGAAGGTGACAGGGGCTGAGCCCACCTGCACCGAGCAGCGCAGGGTCACGGGGTCACCTGCGTGCACCTGGTGTGACAGGGGACTGGGGGTGATGGTGGCATTGGCCACGGGCACTGTGTGGACACAGACAGGGATGAGGCCAGGAGGAGGGGCTGCACCCGGCCTGGGGGAATGAGGGAGTCTGTGTGGTGGCACCTGGAGACAGAGTGTCTCCTTCAGCCAGGACAGTGACCCCATGGGGTGGAGCCATCATGTGCTGTGGGATGAGGGCATGTGATGGATGAGGGGGGAGGGATGAGGATGGGATGAGGCTGAGGTGAGGACGGGATGAGGGCAGCTGTGTCCAAGTGTGGTAATGGCTGTCACCTCGTGGGGGGCACGGAATGGCGTGGGTGGGATGTGATGGGTCTGATGAGGCAAATCAACGGGGGCATCACCCCAATGCCAAGCGACTCACTCCCCTGGAGAGTCACGCTCAGTAGGGTGAATGTGACCTGATGGGGAGTGGGACATGTGACAGGCGGCATTAGGGATCCATGGCCTGGATGTCCTGGGTGGGGACACCTGGAGCCAGACGGTCCCAGTTCCCCTGGGCTGTGACAGCCAGGGGTGGGGGCTGTGACCTGGGGTGGGTTGGGGATGGTGTGGGGGGTTGGGGTGGAATGGGAATGTGTGGAATTGGGGATGCTGTGGGTGGGATCACCCTCAGCCCAAGGACAGTGAGGTTCCATGTGGGGCTCTTGGCCACACTGTCCCCATCACTGGCCCAGCACTGGTGTGGCTGTTTTCCTAGTCCCCAAAGTGCCACAGCTCCAGGTGGGGGCTGGCACCCAGCAGTGCCCCTGAGCCCCTCCGGTGCCAGGTGAAGGACAGAGGACCTGTCCCTGTGGCCACTGCACAGCTCAGCACCAGGCAGTCACCCAGTGCCACCTGTCCCCCAGGGGGCTGCACTCCCCCCTAGAGTGGGACACCTGCGGGTGGACACACGAGGGATTGGGGACATGGGATGAGGAGTGGGGGACACCAGGGAGCAGTGAAGGACGTAGGGAGGGGGAGGATCAGAGAGGGATGGGGGGATCCCTGTGAGGAAGAAGGGGGCCCAGAGATGGGAGAGAGGCTTGGAAAAGGCTGGAAGGGACCCCAGGGCAGGGTGAGAGATTCAGCCAGGAGACACATAGAGAGGGTTGAAGGGAGCCACAGGGAAGGTTTTGGGGACCCAGACAGGGATAGTGGGACCTGTGGACAATGGAAGGGCCTTGGAGAGGGAGAGGTGCAGCTGGGGAGGGGTGAGGGGACCTGGTGAGGGATGCAGGCAGCAGGGAAGGTGATGGGAGGACGCAGGGAGAGCCCAGGGAAGGCAGGGCAACACACAGAGGGTTGAGCAAGGATGGGAGACCTGGGATGGCTGTGGGGGCTCCCCGTGCCCATCCCCGCACTCACTGTGCACCGTGACGTGGAGCCGGGCGCTGCTCTTCCGCACAGTCCCCTCCTCGGAGTGCACCTGGCAGCTGTAATTCCCCGAG
This sequence comes from Chamaea fasciata, assembly GCF_029207755.1. NCBI lineage: Eukaryota > Metazoa > Chordata > Aves > Passeriformes > Sylviidae > Chamaea > Chamaea fasciata. The sequence goes on along the minus strand of NW_027094116.1, from coordinate 304,296 downwards.
TTGGAGACCCCCACGGCGGCCACCAGGAGTTGCGGGGACACCTGTGGGCCCCCCACCAACTGCCCGTCCCGGTAGAAGAGGTGCAGGAGGGGGGCTGGGGGCCGCAGGGGGCTGGGGGTGCTGAGGCAGCTGAGATTGAGGGGGGACCCCTCGATGGGCTCCGGGGCACCCTCCAGCACCGGCACCGTGAAGAGCTCTGGGAAGGAGAGGAGAGGTGAGGGCTGTGACTCTGAGTCCCCTGGGAAGTGACTTTGGGGGTGTCAGGATATTGGAGTTCCAGCAGTGGGGGTGCTCACCGTGCACTGTCGCTGTCACTGGTGTTGACAGTGACAGCCCGAAGCTCACGAAGGCCACACAGTGGTAGCGGCCACTGTGGTTCAGCTGCAGGGGGGACAGGGACAGCTCGGTCCCAGTGAGGAACCCTCCAGGATCCTTCCCGTCCTGGTAAAACCGCACCCTGCTGAACGACATGTCCTGCCTGACCCGGCAGCGCAGTTTCACCGTGTCTCCCTCCAGCAGTGTCTGTGCTGGCACCTGCAGCACCAGCCGGTCTGTGGGACAGGAGAGTCCCTTCAAACTGAGTGGCACGGGACCTCTCCAAGTTGGGTGCCCACGGCACCGCGGACATCTGGGTGGAGTCTCCATTGCGCAGGAGGATCCCAGGAACACCAGGAGACGCTCCGTGGCACAGGTGTCACCACGGGGGTCCCATCACACTGGGATGCACAGGGATGACCCTGAGTGCAGGGGACAGGCTCTTGCCACACGAGCGGTGTAAGGCGAAACTTGGAGTGCAGCCCACGCAGACCCAACAAGAGGCCACCCTGATCATTTAAGATCCCCCCTCACCATTCATGACTCTCAAGGCAGGGCTGGACCCACTGCCAGGTCTGTCACATGTGTAGGTGCCACTCTCGGTGACAGTGAAGCGGTCGCTTCTGTTCTGGCCCCAGCGCTGCCCGTCCTTGTACCAGGTGGTGGCACCGGCGGTCCCCAAGCCCTGGCAGGTCAGTGTTACCTGGTCCCACAGCACCGCCGGCCTCCAGGGGGGCTCCACCAGGAGCTGGGTGGTCTGGGCACCTGCAGGTGACAGGGGACACCAGCCTGCCAGGGCCATTGCATGGGGCTGGGGACAGCGGGGTGGGGACATGGCATCCCCCGAGGACTCACCAGCGAGGCCGAGGGTCTGGGCTAGAAGGGAGAAGGGACAGGGCTGGGTGGGGACAGCAGCACCTGGGGGACATGGTGTGGTGTCTGTCCCCAGACTGCCTGCAGTGGGAACACTGGTGTAGCACAGAGATCTTGAGGACAGGGACACCTCGGTCACCCTGGGCTGAGGCAGGACATGGGGACACTGTGGACACCCCATTCTCCTACAGGTCACCACCACCATCCTCACAGCCCTGGTCCCATCAGCAACATCCCGATGGCCCGTCATCCCATTCTAATGGAACTCATCCCCACAGCCCATCTGCATGGTACATGGCCCTTGTCCATGTTCCTGCATCCCTGTGCCCCTGTCCCTGTCCTCACAACTGCTGTAGCCCCAAGGTTCCTTGGCCACATCCTTGTCCCCACATTTCTATCCCCCTGTTACTGTCCTCACATCCCAGTTCCCCTCTTCTTCTCCCCCTTTTCCTGTCCGCACAGCCACCCAACTCCTCTGCTCACACTGGGGTCCATGCCCATGCACTGGCTCTGCTGGCCTTGGGAACCTCAGGGGACACCCCAGCCCCCCTGTGCCCCCTCCCCACCGGTCTCTGCCTCACCAGGGCCCATCCCCGGGGTGTCAGGCCCGTGCCCGGGGCACTCACCCCACAGGAGCAGCGCCACCTTCCCGGCCATCCCTGTGTCCCCGGCCATGTGCACTGGCTGTCACTCGCTGCTGTGGCCACCGGTCCCCTGGGTGGCGGCTCTTCGGATGAAGAGGAAGGAAGAAAGGTCACACCTCGTCCCCATGTGTAGGTGGCCCTTGCTGGGGGCAGGGTGGAGACACAGCAGGGGACAGGGTGGGGACATTATGGGATAGCCTGGGGGCTCAGTGGGGGATGGTGTTCCCAGGAGTGGGGGCCTCAGGGGATGTGAGGAACCAAGGAGGGGTGTCCAGGAGAATGGGGGTCCAGGGGAATTGGGGTCTCCATGTCTCGGGGGATTCAGAGATGGGGGTCCTGCAGGAAAAGGTTTCCCCAGGGGTTTTGGGTCATAGAATATGGGTCCCAGGGTTGGGGGTCCAGGGGAGAAAAGGGGACCCTTGGAAATTTGGGTTCTATGGGAACAAGCAGCCCATGGGATGGGATCAAGGCAGTGGTGGTCCTGGGCAATGGGAGTCCTGGAAGGGGGGTCCCAGGGAGCAGAGACCAAGGGAATGGGGGTGCCATGGTTGGGTTCCCAGGGGAATGGGGTTCCCAGGGATGGGCAGTGGCTGGGTGGGCACGGGGGTCACAGCTCCTGCCCTGGGTGCCTCAGATTTTGGGGTGACTCAGAGCCCAGCACAGCCCCCACAGTGTGCTCATGGCCAGGGGGGCACCCCAGGGTGGAGGCTCTGGGTCTGTGCCCCACACACCCCTGGGCTTTTCCCATCCCCCCATTTCCTGGCTCAGCCATCCCAGGGAACACCTGAGCAGGTAACGGTGGGGGGATCCCAGGAAGGGGCCAAGGGGGCTGGGGTGTGCAGGCAGTGTTTGGGGGCTGTGGGGGATGAAAGATTTTCACTTTCTCTTTCGTGCAGCAGAAGGAAGAGGCCGTTTATGCTGAGCTGAGGCCGTGGGTTCTGTCCTGGGGGGCACATCCAGAGGGGTCCTGCCCTGAGGGAAAAGGGCTCCTCTGCTGTGGTGACACCTGGGTCGTGTCCCAGGGTCTTGTCCCAGGGGATTCCTCGTTCTGGGGGTGCCACATCCTTGGGGATTCCTGTCCCGGAGGTGGCACATCCTGGGGGGCCGTGAGCATTCCCGCTGTCCCCAGTGGGGCCCTGTGACCTCTGGGCTGCCCAAACTTAAGGGGCCACCAGATAGAACCTTGCCCTGATGATGGTAAATGCCAGGCGAAATTTGCTTGTATTCCCTGTTGCCCAATTGGCTGAGACAAAATTAGACACCCAGGAAATAAAGGCAAACGTCTTTCCCCACACCCTTTTTTCCCACTAAAAAGAAAATCACCAAAATCAAACAGATAACATGCAAAATTGTCTGGTCGATATAATCCTTTTAATTGCAACTCTCCCAAAAAGTCACTCATAATAAAAGCACAAACAATTCCCACAGAAATGAAACTTTCTGGTTCAGTTTAGGTGCCCATTGGATTCTGGCAGCTTTAGAGCTGCTGCAAAGGTGACAATTCTGTGGCAGGAAAAGGCCTGGCTGTGGTTTGCTGGGCCCTGCAAGAAGCACAAAAGCCAATGGGAGCCCAAGCAGTGGCTCTGCGAGGGCCTTGGATGTTTTTCAGAGCAGGGCTGGCTGCAAACCCCCCTGCAGGGGCAGCTGTGAGGGAAGCAGTCCGGAAATGCAGCAATTGATCATTTTGTCCCTCTCAGCAAGGGGCTGAGAGAGCCCCAGAAGTTCTGCAGATCCCACACCCATCTGCTCAACAACCTGACCGGGACCCTCCTCCTTCTTGTCTCAAACCTGCAGCCCTTTGGAACCTCTTGGAAAGAATATTTGGGTTCTGGCTGCAGCCACCAGACCAGAGGGAAAAGTGTGGCAATGTTGAGCCGGGGCTCTGCCCACAGTCATGGTGTGGCTCTGGGGAATGACCTTGTATCGATTCCAGGTGTCCCCAAAGCTGCTCCATCCCTGCCCTCCTCACCTGCACAGGGCACGGGGAATGGACAGGGCTCTGCCCCGCCCCTGCCCCGCCCATTCCGAGTGCCCAAAGCTGTGGGGGCGTCACCCTGGCCACGGGCTGTCCCGACACATGGCGACAGTGGCTTGGGACACGCTCTCACAGTCGGTTCATGCGCGCCGTGACAGTCCCGGCACTCGCAGCGCCATGGCAGCTGGGCCCCTTCCCCGTGCTCTGGGACCACCGTGCCGGTCCCTCCTTTCCGCAGAGCCCAGCCCAGGGTCTCTGCTCCCCCGCCCTGCCAGGGTCTCCCCTCGGCCGTTTCGGGCCCTCCACCCTCGGGGCTCCCCAGGCCCCTGGTTGTTTAGTGGAAGCCAGAACTGGAGAATTCCATTCCTAAAGCCCAACAGGGCTGAACAAACACCACTTGTGCCAGTTTAACCAAAAAGCTGCATTTTGGGCTGAAGTGTATCGAAACCGACCGTGTGCCCTCCTTGCACTGGGAGGGGGAATGTGCCGCCACTGGGACTATGGGAGTACTGGGAAGGGAAAGGGGGAGCCCCTGGGTGTACTGGGAACAATGGGAGGGGGAATGGGGAAGCTGTGGTGGTACTAGGAGATGGAATGGGGAGCACTGGGTGCTCTGTGCACCAGCCCCTTCTCCTGACCACCACCTCAGGCTGGATGGCAACCACAGAAGCCCAGGGTGAGGGGATCCCCGGTGTCCCCCAGTGCCCCCCAGTTTCCTCAGTGTCACGGCACACTCTCGTAGATGTTGCTGGTATCCTGTGGTCGTCCATGGGGTCCTGGCAGCTCTGCATAGGTCACCGTGGTGTCCTTGGGGAGGGCAGCACTGGGGAGCCCTGTGAGAGACACTGGCTGGGGGGACCCGGCTGGGGGTGACACCAGCGGGTGACGTGTCCCTGTATTTCCCTGTCCCCGTACTCACCCCCTGCCCGCTCGGTTTTCACAACATGGGTGTACAGAACCTCCTCCTCCTCCAGGGGGGCCAGGGGCTGTGGATGTGCCCTGTGGGGATGGAGGGGTTTTGGGAGCACATGGAGGGTTTAGGGTGTGAGAGTAGAAGAGGGGTTGTGAATGGAGCCCCCCACTCACCTTTCCTGCTTCTTCCTGGTGGCTGCAAAGGAGAGGGAAGGGGTGACTGTGGGATCCCCAGGGCCCTGACCACCCATGGGAATCCTGAACCACCACCAGACCCTCAATTCCCACAGGACCTCTGAGCATCTCTAGAGCCCCCCAGAACCCCTGAACCGGTGCCCTGAGCACCCAGAACCCCAAGCGCAGCAGGGAGGGAGACCCTCAAAAATTCCCCCGTACCCCAAAAGAAAACCCAACATCGCTGTGTGATCCTCCCACACCTGCCCAAATCGCCCAGGACACTCAGCCAAGGACACTGGGGGCTCAGCACAACCCAAGTCAGGAGCTGTGGGTACCACCCTATCACCCCTTCAGTCTGGGGGCTTCCCACCCCTCTCAGGGAACCCCGTCCCCCCCATGGTCACCCACCAATGCGGTGCCACCAGTGCCAGGCCATGATGACACCCAGGAGCAGGACCAGGAACAACAGGGAACCACTGACCCCTGCAGCCACTGCTGGGGACAAAGGGGAACACAGAGGGGTCACCCATCACCCCAGGGGTCCTGCAACCATTGTGACGTTAGGTGACCCCTCCTGTTTCCTGTTCCCTTTCTGTCACTGCCAGAGAGAGAGTGGGAGAAAACTGAGGTCACCGACAATCCGGGGGTGTCAGACCACCAGGGTGACCCCCTGTGAGCCCACCTGTGCCTCCATGTCCCCACGATGTCACCTCCAGGGCCAGCTCAGGGCTGAGTGCCCGGAACACGCGGTGCCCGTCCTGTCCCAGCTGGTTGGTGGCCATGCACTGGTAGGTGCCTGAATGTCCCACATCGACGTTCCCGAGCTGCAGGACAGGACCCTCGGCCACCTCCTGCCCGTTGTGCAGCCAGGTGAAGTTGACAGGAGCTGAGCCCACCTGTACTGAGCAGCGCAGGGTCACGGGGTCACCTGTGTGCACCTGGTGTGACGGGAGACCTGGGGTGATGGTGGCATTGGCCACGGGAACTGTGTGGACAGAGACAGGGCTGATGATGGGGGGAGGGGCTGGCAGCCAGTGTTGGGCAGCTGGGACAGGGTGGATGAGGGTGGGATCAATTTTGCCTTGTAGAATGTGAGGGTCACATGGGGGCTGTTGTGCCTGGGGACACCAACAGACAGAGGGTCCCAATGTGGCATTGGTTGTGGCCAACAGTGGATGTGGGAGGCAGGGATGCCATGGGTGCAATGAGGATGGAGTGGGAGGGGGATGGGGCAGGCTGGGGCAGGCTGTGGGTGGAATCACCCCAATCACGAGGGTCCCGCTAACCTGTGACGGTGACATGGAGTGGCAGTGATGGTGACCTGGTGTGGGGGATGGATGTTACAGGTGGGAGGAGAGAGCCACGGGTGGGATGTCCTGGGTGGGGGACGTGGAGCCCGAGGTTCCAGTCACATGGGACCATGATTTGCAGTGGCGGGGGCTGTGGCCTGGGATGGGACAGGGGTGGTGTGGGGAACATGAGGGTTGGATGAGGTTGGCATGGGTGGGGTGGGGGTTTCCACAGGTGGGGTCGTCACAAGCTAAGTAGTTCTGTTCCCCAGGATGGTGGTGTGCAATGGGGGCTCTCAGCTGCACTGTCCCCATCGCTGACCCGGCACTGGTAGTAGCCGCTGTCATTGTTCCCAATGTGCCACAGCTGCAGGTGGGCGCCGGTGCCAAGCAGTGCTCCTGAGCCCCCCTGGTGCCAGGTGAAGGACAGAGGACCTGTCCCTGTGGCTACTTTGCAGCTCAGCACCAGGCGGTCCCCCAGTGCCACCTGTCCCCCGGGGCGGCTGAACACACAGGGACACTCCCGAGACTGAGACCCTTGCTGGGGGACACAGGAGGGACTGGGGACAAAGGAAGGGTAGGGGACATGGGGAGGGGAAAGAGGGGGCTTAGGCGGAGGATGGAGAGATCTTTAGGGAGCAAGAAGGGCACCCAAGGAGGAGTGCAGGGACCCCAGAGAGGGATTAGGGTTACATGGGAGAATGGGGTTTGAAGGACCCAGGTAACAAAAGAAGATCAAAGGATGGAGCAGGGACCTGAGAAGGGATGTGAGATGCCAAAGAGGGATGGAGGTCCCCAGGATGGGTAGGGGACCCGAGGAGGCTGTGGGGGCTCCCCGTGCCCATCCCCGCGCCCATCCCCGCACTCACTGCGCACCGTGACGCGGAGCCGGCCGCTGCTCTTCTGCACGGCCCCCCCCTTGGAGCGCACCTGGCAGCTGTAATTCCCCGAGTTGGAGACCCCCACGGTGGGCACCTGGAGCTGCGGGGACACCTGCGGGCCCCCCACCAACTGCCCGTCCCGGTAGAAGAGGTGCAGGAGGTGGGCTGGGGGCCGCAGGGGGCTGGGGGTGCTGAGGCAGCTGAGATTGAGGGGGGACCCCTCGATGAGCTCGGGAGGACCCTCCAGCACCGGCACCGTGAAGAGCTCTGGGAAGGAGAGGGGAGGGGGATTTGTGACCCTGAGCCCCTGCGGAGGGGCTGTGGGGGTTCTGGGGTGGCAGTTGTGGGGTGCTCACCGTGCACTGTCACTGTCACCGGTACCGACTGCACCCACGGTGACAGCTCAGAGTTCACCCGGCCCCGGCAGCGGTAGCGGCCACCGTGGTTCAGATGCAGAGGGGACAGGGACAGCTCGATCCCACGGAGGGACCTCCTGACCTCCTTGAATTCATGGTAGAATCGCATCCCAGTGACCAACATGTCCCGAAAGCCCCGGCAGCGCAGTGTCACCGTGTCCCCCTCCAGCAGTGGCTGGGTCGGCACCTGCAGCACCAGCTGGTCTGGGGGACGCGGGGGTCCTGTCACACCAGAGGGATCCCGTTTTCACGGGGACCCCTCATTGGGGCACACAATATACCAGGGGTCCCCAATTCCAGAAATAGGGTCCCCCCAAACTGGGATTGTCTGGGATGTCCCCGTGTGCAGGGGACAAGCTCTGGTCACACCAATGGAGCGGAGTCCACCCAAAGCCCTCGGGGTCCCTGCAGAGGGCAGGTTGGGGACACCCAAACTCCCCTCACCATCTAAGATTCTCACAGAGGTGCTGTGCCCGCTGCCAGGTCTGTCACACGTGTAGGTGCCACTCTCAGTGACAGTGAAGTGGTCGGGTGCCTCCAGCCACCAGCGCTGCCCGTCCTTGTACCAGGTGGTGGCACCGGCTGTGCCCGAGCCCTGGCAGGTCAGTGTCACCCGGTCCCACAGCACCGCCGGCCTCCAGGGGGGCTCCACCAGGAGCTGGGGTCTGGGCACCTGCAGGTGACAGGGGACACCAGCCTGCCAGGGTCAGCGCGAAGCTGGGGACAGTGGGGTGGGGACATGGCATCCCCTGAGGACTCACCAGCGAGGCCGAGGGTCTGGGCTGGAAGGGAGAAGGGACAGGGCTGGGTGGGGACAGCAGCACCTGGGGGACATGGTGTGGTGTCTGTCCCCAGACTGTCTGCAGTGGGAACACTGGTGTAGCACAGAGATCTTGAGGACAGAGACACCTCAGTCACCCTGGGCTGAGGCAGGACATGGGGACACTGTGGACACCCCATTCTCCTACAGGTCATCACCACCATCCTCACAGCCCTGGTCCCATCAGCAACATCTCCATGGCCCAGTGCCCATCATCCCATTGCAATGGTGCCTGTCTTCATGCCCCATCAGCATGGTACATGGCCCTTGTCCCTGTTCCTGCATCCCTGTCCCCCTGTTCCTGTCCCCACAGCCACCCCACTCCTCTGCTCACCCTGCGGTCCATGCCCATACACAGGCTCTGTGGGCCATGGGGACCTCAGGGGACACCCCAGCCCCCCCGTGCCCCCTCCCCACCGGTCTCTGCCCCACCAGGGCCCATCCCCGCGGTGTCAGGCCCGTGCCCGGGGCACTCACCCCACAGGAGCAGCGCCACCTTCCCGGCCATCCCCGTGTCCCCGGCCATGTGCACTGGCTGTCACTCGCTGCTGTGGCGGCTCTTCGGATGAAGAGGAAGGAAGAAAGGTCACACCTCCCCCCCCACGAGTAGGTGGCCCTTGGTGGGGGATGGGTGGAGACACAGCAGGGGACAGGCTGTGGACATTATGGGATAGTCTGGGGGCTCAGTGGGGGATGGTGTTCCCAGGAGTGGGGGGCTCAGGGGATGTGGGGAACCAGGGGTGGGTGTCCAGGAGAATGGGGGTCCAGGGGAATTGGGGTCTCCATGTCTCCGGTGATTCAGGGATGGGGGTTCTGCAGGAAAAGTTTTCCCCAGGGGTTTTGAGTCATGGAATATGGGTCCCAGGGTTGGGGGTCCAGGGGAGAAAAGGGGACCCTTGGGAAGAGTGGTTATGGGGGAAGAAGCAGCCCATGGGATGGGATCAAGGCAATGGTGGTCCTGGGCAATGGGAGTCCTGGGATGGGGGTCCCAGGGAGCAGAGACCAAGGGAATGGGGGTCCCATGGTTGGGTTCCCAGGGGAATGGGGGTCCCAGGGATGGGCAGTGGCTGGGTGGGCACGGGGGTCTCAGCTCCTGCCCTGGGTGCCTCAGATTTCGGGGTGACTCAGAGCCCAGCACAGCCCCCACAGTGTGCTCATGGCCAGGGGGACACCCCAGGGTGGAGGCTCTGGGTCTGTGCCCCACACACCCCTGGGCTTTTCCCATCCCCCCATTTCCTGGCTCAGCCATCCCAGGGAACACCTGAGCAGGTAACGGTGGGGGGATCCCAGGAAGGGGCCAAGGGGGCTGGGGGGTGCAGGCAGTGTTTGGGGGCTGTGGGGGATGAAAGATTTTCACTTTCTCTTTCAGCAGCAGAAGGAAGAGGCCGTTTATGCTGAGCTGAGGCCGTGGGTTCTGTCCTGGGGGACACATCCAGAGGGGTCCTGCCCTGAGGGAAAAGGGCTGCTCTGCTGTGGTGACACCTGGGTCGTGTCCCAGGGTCTTGTCCCAGAGGGTTCCTCGTTCTGGGGGTGCCACATCCTTGGGGATTCCTGTCCCAGAGGTGGCACATCCTGGGGGGGCACTGAGCATTCCCGCTGTCCCCAGTGGGTCCCAGTGATCTCTGCGCTGCCCAAACTTAGAGGGCCACCAGATAGAATCTTGCCCTGATGATGGTAAATGCCCGGCTAAATTTGGTCGAATTCCCTCATGCCCAATTGGCTGAGACAAAATTATACAACCATGAAATAAAGGCAAAAATATTTTCCCAAAACACTTTTTTTCCCAATAAAAAATAAACTCAGCAAAAATCAAACTAACAATATAGAAAATGGTCTGGTTGATAGAATCCTTTTAATCATTGCCCTCCCAACTAGTCACTGACAATAAAAACACAAACAAATCCCACAGAAATGAGACTTTCTGGTTCCCTTTAGGAGCCCTTTGGTGCATCCCACAGCAGCGTTTCCTTGTGGATAACATGGAGTGTGGAATCTCCCTGAGTGTCCAGCAGGTCCATGGGATTGTTCCCGGCCTGCTGGGCAGCAACCCAGCCCACAGGGAAGGCTTTGGTTGGGCCACATTTAGGAACTCTGCCCATTTTCCTCCTTCCCACCCTGAAACTTGATTTACTTCCCATGGCTTCTGCTTCCAACAGGGGAGAAACTCTGCCCATCCTTGGAACAGAGCACAGGAATCCGTGGAAATGCCCGTGTGTCCCTCAGGGTCTGCTTCCCTGGGAAATGCACTCCACCCTGCCCTGAATTCCCCTGCCTGGGCACTCCCTGCTCCTGCTGGGACACCCCTGTTCCCCAGATCCACGGCTGGAGCCCCTGCTCAATATTTCCACACTTTTCCCTCTCTTGTGGTGTCCACATCCAGAACACAAACATTCTTTCTGGGAGGTTCCAAAGGGCTGCAGGTTTTGTTCAGGAAGGAGGGTCCCAGTCAGGTTGTTGAGCAGATGGGTGTGGGATTTGCAGAACTTCTGGGGCTCTCTCAGCCCCTTGCTGAGAGGGACAAAATGATCAATTGCTGCATTTCCGGACTGCTTCCCTCACAGCTGCCCCTGCAGGGGGGTTTGCAGCCAGCCCTGCTCTGAAAACCATCCAAGGCCCTCGCAGAGCCACTGCTTGGGCTCCCATTGGCTTTTGTGCTTCTTGCAGGGCCCAGCAAACCACAGCCAGGCCTTTTCCTGCCACAGAATTGTCACCTTTGCAGCAGCTCTAAAGCTGCCAGAATCAAAGCCAAGGGGGCGGGGGGAACCTCAGGTCGTGGCTGCCACCTGGGGCTGGCCAGAGCAGGGCTGGCCAATGCCCATCCCTGTGCACTGGGGCTGGGCCATGGCTGGGCCCCACACTTGGATGGCCACTGGCTTCAAGGAGGAGGAGTTGGGGAGCTCCTTCCTGCCTGGGGCTCCATTCCCGAGCTGCTCTTGCCGGCTCACATCCTGCAGGGGATGAGTAAGAATGGAAAAGTCTGGAACCCTCCTGGAGCTGCCATCCCCCAGGACAGGACCCCCTTGGACATCATGTGTCCCCCGTGGGACATGATCCCCCCAGGACAGGACCCCCCTTGCTGTTCCCCCCAGGACAGAATGCGCCCCCCCGTGTGTCAGCCGCTGCCCATCCCTGGCATCCCCCATTCCCCTGGGAACCCAACCATGGGACCCCCATTCCCTTGGTCTCTGCTCCCTGGGACCCCCATCCCAGGACTCCCATTGCCCAGGACCACCATTGCCTTGATCCCATCCCATGGGCTGCTTCTTCTTCCATAACCACTCTTCCCAAGGGTCCCCTATTTTTCCCCTTCACCCCCAACTCTGGGACCTACATCCCATTACCCGAAATCCATGGGGACCATGATCACCCGGGACCCCCATCCCTGAATGTCCCCAGGCATGAAGACCCCGATTCCCCTTGACCCCCATTCTCCTGTACAACCATCCTTGGTTCCCCACATCCCCTGAGGCCCCCACTCCTGGGAACACCATCCCCCACTGAGCCCCCAGATTATCCCATAATGTCCCCAGCCTGTCCCCTGCTGTGTCTCCACCCATCCCCCACCAAGGGCCACCTACTCGTGGGAACGAGGTGTGACCTTTCTTCCTTCCTCCTCATCCGAAGAGCCGCCACCCAGGGGACCGGTGGCCACAGCAGCGAGTGACAGCCAGTGCACATGGCCGGGGACACGGGGATGGCCGGGAAGGTGGCGCTGCTCCTGTGGGGTGAGTGCCCCGGGCACGGGCCTGACACCCCGGGGATGGGCCCTGGTGGGGCAGAGACCGGTGGGGAGGGGGCACAGAGGGGCTGCGAGGTCCCCTGTGGTCCCCAAGGCCAGTAGAGCCAGTGCATGGGCATGGACCCCAGTGTGAGCAGAGGAGTGGGGTGGCTGTGGGGACAGGAAAAGGGGAACTGAGATGTGGGGCAGGAGCAGGGAGATAGAGATGTGGGGACAAGGATGTGGCCAAAGGAACCTTGGGGCGGTGCAGCAGTGGGAACAGGGACAGAGGAACAGGGCTGCCGGTACAGAGAGAAGGGCCATGTACCATGCAGATGGGCTGTGAGGACAGGAGCTGTGAGGATGGTGGTGGTGACCTTTGAAAACATGGGGTGGCTGTGGTGTCCCCATTCCCGGAGTGTCCACAGTGTCCCCGTGTCTTGCCTCAGCCGAGTTGCCAGGATGTCTCTGTCCTTGAAATTTCCATGCCAAACCACTTCCCCATTGGGACAATTCTGTGATAGTCTCCACATCCCATCCCCCAGGAGCTTCTCTTGCTGGCCTGCCACCCCAACCCAGCCCTGTCCCTTCTCCCTTCCAGCCCAGACCCTCGGCCTCGCTGGTGAGTCCTCGGGCGACGCCACGTCCCCACCTCGCTGTCCTCAGCCCTGCGCTGACCCTGGCAGGCTCGTGTCCTCTGTCACCTGCAGGTGCCCAGACCACCCAGCTCCTGGTGGAGCCCCCCTGGAGGCCGGCGGTGCTGTGGGACCGGGTGACACTGACCTGCTGGGGCTTGGGGCCCACCGGTGACACCACCTGGTACAAGGACGGGCGGCGTTCGGGGCAGAAGGGATCTGACCGCATCCTTGTCACCAGGAGTGGCAACTACACATGTGACAGACCCGGCAGTGGGCTCAGCCCCCCCGTGTCAGTATTAAATGGTTAGTGGGGCTGTGGGGTTGGTGCCCCATGAGGGCTCAGCGTGGGCTCCTGTCCACGTGTGGCTTCATGTCCCAGTCCCCAGCACATGTGGACATGCCAGTGCATCCCACTGTACCCCTGTGCACACCAATTTGTTCCAGTGCACACCAGTTCATCCCAGGGTGATGGGTTTCCCCCTGGTATTCCTAGGGGCCTCTGGTGTCATGGGGACGCCCCGGACCCCTCTTGAGTCCCTCAGTGTGAGAACCCCCCTGCCCCACAGATCGGCTGGTGCTGCAGGTGCCAACACAGACACTGCTGGAGGGGGACACGGTGACACTGCGCTGCCGGGTCACGCAGGACATGTCGGTCACTGGGGTGCGATTTTACCACAAGGAGACGGATCTGGGGCGGCCCGTCAGTGGCACCGAGCTGTCCCTGTCCCCCCTGCAGCTGCACCACAGCGGTCGCTACCTCTGCGGGGGCTTGGTGGGCTCGGGAATGTCACAGTGGCACAACTCAGCACCAGTGACAGTGACAGTGCATGGTGAGCATCCGCACTGCTGCCACCTTGATATCCCAACACCCCAACACCTTATGCCTTGACAATCCCAAAGCCCCTTCCCAGTGGACTCAGAGTCACAGTCCTAACCTCCTGTCTCCTTCCCAGAGCTCTTCCCTGTGCCGGTGCTGAAGGGTGCCCCCAAGCCCATCGAGGGGTCCCGCCTCCATCTCAGATGCCTCAGCACCCCCAGACCCCTGCGGCCCCGAACCCGCCTCCTGCACCTCTTCTACCGGGATGGGCAGTTGGTGGGGGGCCCGCAGGTGTCCCCACAGCTCCTGCTGCCCGCCGTGGGGGTCTCCGACTCGGGGAATTACACCTGCCAGGTGCGCTCTGAGGAGAGGAAGGTGTGGAAGAGCAGCGCCCGGCTCTGCGTCACAGTGCACAGTAAGTGTGGGGATGGGCACGGGGAGCCCCCAGAGCCTCCCTGGGTCCCCCAGCCCTGCCTGGAGACCTCTATTACTGTCCGGACACCCCATACCCGTGGTGGGTCCCCCATGCTTTCCTGGATCCTTTGCCGGGTCCCCCAGCCCTACGTGGGTACCCCCATCTATCCTGTAAACTTTTTCCATGTTCCCCAATCACTGCTCTGGTCCCCCTCCATGTCCCCCCTATCCCCTCCCTGCATCCCCACACCCTCCCTGGAGTCTACCATCATCCTTCTCCAGGTGTCCCCTCCCTGAACCCCCCATCATTTCATGGCATTCATTTCTAAAGCCCCTAGCTCTGCATCCCCTTTTCCTCACTGGGAATCCTCTGCTCCTCCCAGAACATCCCCAAGTCCCTCACTGTCCCCTGGTGTCCCCCTCTCCCCTCAGGGGTCCCACTCTCAGGGGTGTCCGCGTGGGCACAGCCCCCCGGGGGACAGGTGGCACTGGGGGACCGCCTGGTGCTGAACTGCACAGTGGCCGAGGGGACAGGTCCCCGGACCTTCTCCTGGCACCGGGGGGGCTCAGGGACACCACTGGGCACCGGCCCCCGCCTGGAGCTGCAGCATGTTGGGGACAATGACAGTGACCACTACCAGTGCCGGGTCAGCGATGGGGACAGCACGGCCGAGAGTGTCCCCCTGAATGTCACCGTCCTGGGTGAGTGGGACCCTCAGACTGGGGGTGATCCCACCCATGGCACCCCCAGCCCACCTTGCCAGGTGCCAGCCCTGTCTGTGTCTCTGCAGTGCCCGTGGCCAATGCCACCATCACCCCCAGTCCCCTGTCACACCAGGTGCACGCAGGTGACTCCATGACCCTGCGCTGCTCGGTGCAGGTGGGCTCAGCCCCTGTCAACTTCACCTGGCTGCACAATGGCCAGGAGGTGGCCCAGGGTCCCATCCTGGAGCTTGGGGACGTCGATGTGGGACATTCGGGCACCTACCAGTGCGTGGCCACAAACCAGCTGGGACAGGACGGGCACCGCGTGTTCTGGGCACTCAGCCCTGAGCTGGCCCTGGAGGTGACCCCTGGCTCACCCTGGGTCACAGGTGGGCTGACACAGGGTCACACGGGGGATGCAGGACTTCTGGATTTCTCGGTGACCCCACTGTGTCCCCCTCTGTCCCCAGCAGTGGCTGCAGGGGTCGGCGGGTCCCTCCTGTTCCTGCTCCTGCTCCTGGCTGTCATCGTGGGCTGGCACCGGCGGCACCGCCTGTGTGGGTGACAATGAGGGGGAATGGGGGTCCCAGGGATTAGGATGAAGCTCCTCCAGAACACACGGGCCATATGGTGTCACCAACAGCTCCTGACTTGGGTGAAGCTGAGCCCCCAGAGACCTTGACTGGGGGCCCTGGGAGATTTGGGGAGCTCCTGGAGGGTCATGCAGGGATGTTGCGGGTTCTGTCAGGGGTTTAGGGCAGTTTGGGGGCTCATGGGGTTCAAGGGTAGTTCGAGGTTTTTTAGGAGCTTCAGAGATGCTCAAGGCTTCCAGGGGCAGTCAGGGGACCCGATGTTATTCAGAGCCTGTGAGGACCCCACCAGTCACCCTCCCCTCTTCCCTTTGCAGCCCTCAGGAAGCAGCAGGAAAGGTGAGTGGGGTCTCAAGATCTGACGCCTCATTTTACCCTCACCTGAGACTCCCCCCAGCCCCACAGACACTCCCTTATCCCCACAGGGCCCCCCAGGATCCTCCGGCCCCCCCAGAGGTGGAGGATCTGCTGTATACCCACATCGTGGGCACTGAGCAGGCAGGGGGGTGAGTACAGGAGGGGCCAGGGACACGTCACCCACGGGTGTCACCCCCCACCCTGGTCCTCATATCTGGTGTCTCTCGCAGGGCCGCCCCGGGCCACATCCCCCCAGGTGACTTACATGGAGATGCCGGGACCCCACTGGTGACAGCGGGACCCCAGTGACATCTATGGGAATTTGCTGTGACACTGGGGGACACTGGGGGCACTGGAGGTCCCTGTCCAAGGACACCCCCTCTGTGTGTCCCTCCCAGCTCTTGTGGGTGCCCACCGTACCCAGGGGGTGGCCACGAGTGGCGGGTCCCATGTTGGCCCCACAGCTCCCCGTTCCAGTGCTCCCAGTGCTCCCAGTACCCACAGGGGTTCCCCATTCTCTCCCTCAGTGCCAGGGGGCACAGGACCCTTGTCCTTCTCATTGGTTCCAAAATGCAGCTTTTTGATTAAACTGGGAGAAATGGTTTTTGTTTGTTCAGCACTGCCAGGTCAGCTCAGACGGAGAAAGGTCCCAGTCAGGCTGTTGAAGAGATTGGTGTGGGGTTTACAGAGATATGGGAACAGGAATAACAGTTCTTTACTAGAATATCTATAGCAAGACAAACAAACAACAACACCGCCACCAACAACAAACAAAAGCACAAACCCAGTCCCAGCCCTCTCGGGGCTGCAGGCACTTCCCCTGCGGTGCAGTTCCGGGCACAGCCGGCAGGGGCGCTGGTGGCTCCCGGCCGGGCAGGGCGGGTGCGATGATTCCCCCGCGGCTGCAGGGGGCGCTGTGGCAACAGCTCGGATGTCTCTCTCTCCATGGTTAATGGAGACTCAGCGGGCGGGAGAGAGAGAGAAGCGTCCTTCCCTCACTGACGGGGCTGGGGGGCAGCTGGGAACGGTGCCGCTCTGGACGGCAATATGGGCTGCGGCAGGAACCCTGGGAGTGGCGGCTGGAACGGTGGGAGGAGGCACACCCAGGGTGGCAAAGGAGGTGTAGCAAAAACTCTGAAGCTGTAGCAGGAGCCGTGGGGCTTGGGTGGGGCATGGGGTGTTGGGTTCAAGGGTAGCAAAAAGCCCAAAGCAGTCACAGAAAACAGCGGAGCTGGGCAGCCACAGCCGTGCTCCCGCAAACAGCTGCCGCACGCAGCCATGAGACACACCCTGTGGGAAGGGTGAGGGGCTCTGGGTGCTGGGTTCTCCCCTGAGGCACCTGAGAATATGGTGAGGGTCCTTTCCCTGAGGGAGTTTAAAAGATGCCAGTTCAAGGGCTGCCCTTCTCAGCAAGGCCTCATTCCTGGTAGGAAAAGCAGTGAAGGGTGGAACTCTGCGGTGGCGGCCAATTGTCCCCAGAGCAACAGCAGCACTGTCCCACCTCCGGTGCCAGGAGCGAGAGAGAGAGGAGCCAAGATCAGCCCCTCACCCTCCAGCCAAAATCTCGTGGTATGTCTGCCCTTGCCAACGGAAGTTGTTCTTGCACCCTGAGGAGCCCCACAGCAGAAGGGTCCTGGGAGAACCCCAGGCAGAGATTGAGCTGTGGAATTCCCTCTGTCTCCACAACAGCTCTGCCAATGCCCAGCGATGTCTTTTGGGCTCCCTGAAATCCCCTCTCCTGGGAGAATCAGTGCCAAGGATTCCTGGGGCAGAGTCTGACATCATAGAAGGGAAATGTGTGACATCACAGAGTGGGCTGTGACATCACAGGGCAGCTGTGTATGATAGCACAGAGCACATGATGACATCCTATGGTAGTTGTTTGACATTCACAGAGATGACTGTGACATCTCAGAGTGGTGGTGTCACATCATAGAGGAGGTTGTTACATCACAGAGCAGGCTCACAGCAGGTCTTTGAGGTCACTGGATTGGTCACTGCTGCACTCCCCTCTCAAAGCTGCCCTGCAGAGAAGCCCCCCTGTGCTCCTCATGCAGAGTCTGGTTCCCTGTCCTCCTAGGTTCCCTCCTGCCCCCCAGCAGCACAGCCTGCCCCGGAGGACGTTCCACAAGATCAATCCCCAGAGCCTGACACGGGGATGACGGCTGGAGCCACGGATGGGGTGGGACCGGAGAACAGGGACCCCCCAGCAGCATTCCCGTCTCACCCCGTTGGGGAGCCTGTGCCAGGGCTCCTTCCCCAGAGCTACAAAGGCCCCAGACAGGACCAGGATGAGGAGGACAGACCCCGCCAGCCCCCAGTGGTGTTCGAGGTCATGGACAGCAACCACCAAAAGGGCCTTCAGGGGAGGGGCTTTCACAGCACTCTCCTCCCCAAGCTGTCCTGTAACCCTGTCCACTGACTCTCAGGCATCCATATCCCACCTCTCCCACATCTCCATGCCCCACAGCCCCCACACACCCATATCCCTTGGATCCCATGCATTGACACCTCACACCTCCCAATGCATCCACCTCTCTCAGCTCCCACGTATTCCTGATGATTCCTGTGGCCAGCACCAGCCCAGCCCAGTGTGTGGAGCCACACTGAGGGTCCTCATCCTTCTTTCCCCCCACCCAGAAGCAGGAGAAAATCACCCACGGGAATGTCTCTGCTGAGAAGGGTCTGCTGGCAGTGCTGACATCGGCCACTGGCTGCCTGAGCTTGCAGAAGGAACAACCCCTTCCTTCCTGCCTTCCTGCCTTCCTGCCTTCCTGCCTTCCTGCCTTCCTGCCTTCCTGCCTTCCTGCCTTCCTGCCTTCGTTCCTGCCTTCCTTCCTGCCTTCCTTCCCGCCTTCCTTCCCGCCTTCCTTCCTGCTTTCTCCCTTCCTTTCCCTTCCCTTCCTCCCTCTCACCCGGGACCCGGGGGTGCACTGGGAAGTGGGGATGGCAGAGATGGAATGGTGGCAGCGGAGAGGGTTCCTGGGTTGAGACAAGGACCAGGAGAGATCACTCATCAAATCCTGTAATAGGTAAAACAGCATCAGAATTGGAGAGAAAAAGTCCTTTCAAGGATCTAAAGACAGGTTTATTAAGAAAACTACAAGAGAGAAAAAAAAATAACAAGAATCACAAAAATACCTTCAAAACACTTCCCCTCTTCCCCAAAAACTCCTTTCTTTCTCTCTGACAACATGCAGAGAAAACAAAACTTAGACTTCATGTCAGTCACTACCTCTAAAATAGTCTTTCATCAGTTCTCTCAGAGAGACAAGTCTCATTGGGTCTGTCATGGAAACTTCCCCACAAGAAAGAACAGTTCTCTTGTGGCTTTTTCATTCTCACAAAACCAGCCGCCTCTGAATCTGCATTTGTGAAGTCCCTCCCATATCACACAGCCTTCCCACAGCTGCGTAATGGGCCATGTAAACTCATGGGGTACCATTTTAAAGATGAACGGTTCAAAAGCAAAGGTTTTCTTCAACTCTAGGAACAGGGATCTTTCTCTTTTTGGGGGCAGGTCTTCTTCTCTTCTCATCTCTCTCTCTCTATTCAAGCGTCTCATAAGATCACAACTACTTCAGTATTTACTTTGTTGACCACAAATGCCTTTGCTCAGATCTACAATTTGAATACTCCCATCTCGCCATCCATGCCTTCCATGACTTAGAGGGATATTCTAGGATATCACAGTCCATTCCCATGGCTTACAAAAGAATTTCAGCCGAAAACCAAGGCATCTTCTCCTTCTCTTGCCATCTAAGATTCAGCTCCTCCTTCACTGACTATATCGTCATATTGTCTCTCTATTTGTCTTCCCTCTGTCTTTGTGTCTCACTTAAGAGAGGATTAGTGGTTTGTAAGTTCCATCCCTGCAGAGGAAGAGTTTCCATTCTCCCAGTCTGCAGAGGCCGTGATGGTTCTCCCGGGCAGTGGCCGAAGGTGGTAAATTCAGGCCGTGCTGGGGCTGGGCCAGGATCTCCGGGGTTCTGGCTGCATTCAATTTCCAGCTGCGGGGCCGCTCCGCACGGCTGCAGAGCTGCCCCTGCTCTTGGCCGCAAGATCTCTCCAGCTGCTGGGGCCTCTCCCTCCGCAAGGGGTCTTGGTGCCGGTGTCTGGAGCTGTTCATAGTAAAGAATTCTTCCAAAGCCGCGCTGGGGGCTTCCCCCGTTCCTCTGCCCGGCTGCGCTGGGGGCCCGGCCCGGCCCTGCGAGGCCTCCCGGGGCCGCCATGGGGGCGGCTTTAGCGGCAGGATGTCAGCAGCCGCTGGAGGCCCGATCCGGCCGGGACGGGGCGTTCTCTCTTCCCCTGCCCTGCCCGGGCGCCGCCGGGCCCAGCCCTGCCAAGGCTCCAGCAGCGGCCGGGCCCGGCCAGGCCGCACCAGGCCCGGGGCCACGCGGCGGAGCGGGGCCGACCCCGCCGGCACCTGGGGACCTCTGCCCAGGTGGGAAGGGAAGAGAACTTTCCCGGGATTCTTCTGATTTCAACCTGTGTGGCCACAGAGGCGTACCTAGCTCATTAATTTGTTCAATAGGTTGTCGATTTTCAAAGATAATCGCTGATTTTTTTGGCCAAAGCTATTCTTCAATCAATGCAAAACCAGCACAGGCATGTACTATAAGAGAATGAGTCATGGGTGAAACCAAGCAAAAGAACTCCCAGAACATGTAAACTCGAAAGTATTTTTGAAATATGCATAATCTTCTTGAATATGTATTCAATCAATACAATGAAAAAGGTACACAAGAAGAATTGTTATAGAGAACTGTGCGCCTTGGGCTGTTGCCCAGCACCCAGCACGCTGTTTGCTGTCCCTTTTCTACCTTATTAATATTTAAAGATAGTAAGGAGTGTGCCTTGTTTCTCACACAGTTTAATCAAAATGCTGAAGTTCAGGTACAGTAGAAGGAAAAGGGTCATGGGCCGGCCCAGCACTGGGTGAGGGAAGGACGAGCCCAGTGGGGTGCCGTGAAGAGGAAGAAGGGACCGCTGAGGGGAATCGATGTCCCCCAGCGCTGCCAGTGTCCCCAGTGTCACAGCCCACTCTCAAAGGTGTCATGGGGATCCTACTGTCCCTCATGGGGTCCTGGCAGGTCTGCGTTGGTCACTTGTGGATCCCGAGGTGTGGCAGGACCAGGGGACACCAGTGGGGGCCCTGAGAGTGACACCAGTTGTGGGGACCTGAGTGGGGGGTGACACCTGGGGATGATGTTTCTGTGTCCCCCCTGTACTCACCCCCTGTCTGCTCAGTGCCCATGACGTGGGGGTCCAGCACTGCCCCCTCCTCTGGGGGGGTCCTGTGGGGATAAGAGGGGTCTGAGGGGTGTCTGGGGAGGGGCAAAGGAGAGTCCCAGCCAGAGCCCCCCACTCACCTGTCCTGGGGCTTCCTGGCAGCTGCAAGATTAAGGAGAGAGGGTGACCTTGGGGACCCCAGGACCACTGAACCTTCCTGGGAACTTGGCAGCGTCAAACACCCACAGGACCCCTAATTTCCACTGAAGCCCTGATTCCCAACAGACACCTGATTCCCCCCCAGTCACTCCAAGCACCCCTGGAACCCCCCAAAACTTCTGCAGTGCCCCCACCACCCCTCAGTGTCTGTGACCCACTGTGCCCCAGAACCCCAAGCCAGGCAGAGAGAGGCACCCCCCAAACTCCCCCAGGCCACCAGAAAGATCCCCCAACATCCCTGCATGGCCCTTGAAGACGTCCCCAAACCATCCAGGAGTTCACAGTGGCACCCCAATGCTCCTCAAAGCCCACCCAGGGATGGCCCTGGAACACAACTAATTCTCCAAATTCTCCAAATTCCCCCCGAATCCCCCAGGACCCCCAGCCGAGCTCACTGTGGGCTCAGTTTTCCCCAGCTCAGGGGCCCTGGGTGCTGGCCCAGCTCTGCTCCCACTCTGGGGGCTTCCCCTCACTCCAGGACCCCCATTCCCCCCGTTGTCACCCACCCCAGCGGTGCCAGCAGTGACAGCCCCCGATGACAGCCAGGAGCAGGAGCAGGAACAGGAGGGTCCTGCCGACATTCACAGCCACTGCTGGGGACAGAGGGGGACACATTGGGGTCAGTGTGAACCCTGGGGGTCCTGAACACCCCGGTGACCCCTTGTGAGCCCACCTGTGACCCAGGGTGAGTCAGGGGTCACCTCCAGGGCCAGCTCAGGGCTGAGTGCCCGGAACACGCTGTGCCCGTCCTGTCCCAGCTGGTTGGTGGCCACGCACTGGTAGGTGCCTGAATGTTCCACACTGATTTTCCCAAGCTCCAGAACGGGACCCTTGGCCACCTCCTGGCCATTGTGCAGCCAGGTGAAGGTGACAGGGGCTGAGCCCACCTGCACCGAGCAGCGCAGGGTCACGGGGTCACCTGCATGCACCTGGTGTGACAGGGGACCGGGGGTGATGGTGACATTGGCCACGGGCACTGTGGGGACACAGACAGGGCTGGCATCTGGTGAGGTGGGATGGGGGTGCTGCGGTTGGGATCACCCCCAGCCCGAGGGTCCTGCTCACCCAGGACGGTGACATTCAGGGGGACACTCTTGGCCACGCTGTCCCCATCACTGACCCGGCAGTGATACTGGCCACTGTCATTGTCCCCAACGCGGCGCAGCTCCAGGTTGGGGCCGGTGCCCAGCAGTGTCCCTTAGCCCCCACGGTGCCAGGTGAAGGACAGGGGACCTGTCCCCGCGGCCACCGCACAGCTCAGCACCAGGCAGTCCCCCAGTGCCACCTGTCCCCCGGGGGGCTGTGCTGACACGGACACCCCCGAGAGCAGGATCTCTGTGGGAGAGGGGACAGCAAGGGTCAGTGAGGGACACCAGGGGACAATGAGGAACACGGGGCAGGAGGGGGGGGTGGAGAGGGGCAGGGGAATCCCAGTGAATAAGAGGGGGGGGCAGAGCCTGGAAAGGAACCCTAAAGAACATGGGGGGGTTCAGGGAGGGGACACCTGGAGAGGGGGGGGGGAACCCAGGGAGGGTGTGGGGACCCAGGGAGGGGATGGTGTGACCTGGGGACCGTGAGGGCAGAGCAGGGAGGGGTGGGGTTGACTCAGAGATGGGCGAAGCGACCCAGTGAGGGATGTGTAGATGAGGAGGGAGACTCAAGCAGTGATGGGGGGACATAGGAAAAGTTTACAGGAAAGATGGGGGTGCCCACGTAGGGCTGGGGGATCCTGTGAGAGAGCCGGGAATGGATTCAAGACACGTAGCAGAGATGGGGGATGTCAGCAGTAATGGGGGTCTGCAGGCAGTGCTGGGGGTCCCCAACCAGGGGACCCAGGGAGGCTGTGGGGGTGAGGCTCACCGTGCACTGTCACTGTCACCGGCGCTGACTCCTGCCACCCCCGTGATACCCCGGAGTTCACCCAGACCCGGCAGCGGTAGCGGCCGCTGTGGTGCAGGTGCAGAGGGGACAGGGACAGCTCGGTCCTGGGGAGGGTCTTAATCAGCTCCTTGTTCCCACGGTAGAATCGCACCTCAGTGACCAACAGGTCCCACCGGCATTGGCAGCGCAGTTTCACCGTGTCCCCCTCCAGCAGTGGCCGTGCCGGCACCTGCAGCACCAAGGGGCCTATGGGACAGAGGGGTCCCATCACACTGGGGTGGTCTCGTTTTTGTGGGGACCCCATTGGGTCACAGCCAGAGCACCAGGGGTCCCCAATTCCACAAACAGGGTCCCCCCGCACTGGGATGCTCTGGGATGTCCCCGTGTGCAGGGGACAGGCTCAGGCCACACCAAGAAGTGACCTATGGAGCGGAGCCCACCCAGAGCCCTTGGGGTGCCACAGGTGGTGGGTTGAGGACACCCAAATCCCCCTCACCGTCTGAGACTGTCACGGGGGGGCTGAGCCCACTGCCAGGTCTGTCACACTCGTAGCTGCCACTCTCGGTAACAGTGAAGTGATCGGGCCCCTCCAGCCACCAGCGCTGCCCGTCCCTGTACCAGGTGGTGGCACCGGCAGGCCCCAAGCCCAGGCAGGTCAGTGTCACCCGGTCCCACGGCACCGCCGGCCTCCAGGGGGGCTCCACCAGGAGCTGGGTGGTCTGGGCACCTGCGGGTGACAGAGGACACCAGCCTGCCAGGGCCACCATGGGGCTGGGGACAGCAGGGTGGGGACATGGCATCCCCTGAGGACTCACCAGCGAGGCCGAGGGTCTGGGCTGGAAGGGAGAAGGGACAGGGCTGGGTGGGGACAGCAGCACCTGGGGGACATGGTGTGGTGTCTGTCCCCAGACTGTCTGCAGTGGGAACACTGGTGTAGCACAGAGGTCTTGAGGACAGTGACACCTCGGTCACCCTGGGCTGAGGCAGGACATGGGGACACTGTGGACACCCCATTCTCCTCCAGGTCACCACCACCATCCTCACAGCCCTGGTCCCATCAGCAACATCCCCATGGCCCGTCATCCCATTCTAATGGAACTTATCCCCACAGCCCATCTGCATTGTACATGGCTCTTGTCCCTGGCCCTGCATCCCTGTGCCCCTGTCCCTGTCCCCACAACTGCTACAGCCCCAAGGTTCCTTTGCCACATCCTTGTCCCCACATCTCTATCCCCCTTTTCCTGTCCCCACATCCCATTTCCCCTCTTCTTGTCCCCCTTTTCCTGTCCCCACAACCACCCCACTCCTCTGCTCACACTGGGGTCCATGCCCATGCACTGGCTCTGCTGGCCTTGGGGACCTCAGGGGACCCCCCAGCCCCCCTGTGCCCCCTCCCCACCGGTCTCTGCCTCACCAGGGCCCATCCCCGGGGTGTCAGGCCCGTGCCCGGGGCACTCACCCCACAGGAGCAGCGCCACCTTCCCGGCCATCCCTGTGTCCCTGGCCATGTGCACTGGCTGTCACTCACTGCCAGGGGTGGCTGTTGGCTGAGTGGCAGTTCTTTGGCAAAATGGGAAGGAAGTGAGGTCAGGTCTCATCCTCATGCGTAGGTGGCACTTGCTGGGGTCAGGTTGGCCACAAGCTGGTGACAGGCTGTGGGCAGGGTGGGGACAGGGTGGGGACAAGGCTGGGTGGCACAAGATGGGACAGGGGGTTCCAGGAGTGGGGGGCTTAATGGTTTTGGGGAGCCAAGGATGGGTGTCCAGGGGAATGGAGCTACTGAGGAGTGGGAGTCACCAGGGATGGGGGTGTCATGGGACTTGGGGTCCCCAGGGCTGGGGGACTCAGGGATGAGAGTCCCAGGGGAACATGGGCTCCAGGGACTTCAAGTCATGGGATGGGTGTACTAGGAATGGAGTGCAGGGGGAATGGGTCAGGCTCGTGGGAATGGGGATCTTCTGTGAGAATTCATGTCCTGGGGGAAGGGGGGTTGTAGGGCATGTCATTTGTGGAGAGGGTTCCTCTGAATGGGGGTCCTGGGCCATGGAGATCTTAGGGAATGTAAGTACTCGGGTGGGGGTTCCAGGGAGAGGGGACATAGGAAATGGAGGTCCTATGTTTGAGTTCCCATGGGAATGGGGGTCCAGGGATGGACAGTGGCCCGATGAGCCCATGGGTCACAGCTCCTTCAAGGGGTGTACCTCACCTTTTGGGTAGACCCAGGGACCTGCACTGACCCCCTCATATGTGTCTGGTTTGGGGGAGGCACGACAAGGCAATTCTGAGGGGCTAATCCCCAGTGATATTTTCCTCTCCACATTATCCATTTTCTTCCTCATTCCCCTCAATTTCACAACGCCCCAGTTCATGCCTTGATAACCCTGGGGGGGACCTGAGCAGGGAACGGGTTGGGAGAACCCCACCATGGGGGAAGCAGGGGTGAGGGGTCTACAGGGAGGGGTGGGAGGCTGTGGGGGATGGGGGTGTCGGGCTGTGTCCCTCAACACTTTCACTTTCTCTCTCCTGCAGCAGAAGGAAGAGGCCGTTTGTGCTGAGTGTGACACGGGGGGTGGGTTCTGCCTCACAGGGGACACATGCTGGCC
This sequence comes from Chamaea fasciata, assembly GCF_029207755.1. Taxonomy (NCBI): domain Eukaryota; kingdom Metazoa; phylum Chordata; class Aves; order Passeriformes; family Sylviidae; genus Chamaea; species Chamaea fasciata. The sequence goes on along the minus strand of NW_027094116.1, from coordinate 278,820 downwards.
AAGGGGTCCTGTCCTGGGGGATGGCAGCTCCGGGAGGGGTCCAGACTTCTCCATTCTCACTCATCCCCTGCAGGATGTGAGCCAGCAAGAGCAGCTTGGGAATGGAGCCCCAGGCAGGAAGGAGCTCCCCAACTCCTCCTCCTTGAAGCCAGTGGCCATCCAAGTGCGGGGCCCAGCCATGGCCCAGCCCCAGTGCACAGGGATGGGCGTTGGCCAGCCCTGCTCTGGCCAGCCCCAGGTGGCAGCCACGACCTGAGGCTCCCCCCGCCCCCTTGGCTTTGATTCTGGCAGCTTTCGAGCTGCTGCAAAGGTGACAATTCTGTGGCAGGAAAAGGCCTGGCTGTGGTTTGCTGGGCCCTGCAAGAAGCACAAAAGCCAATGGGAGCCCAAGCAGTGGCTCTGCGAGGGCCTTGGATGGTTTTCAGAGCAGGGCTGGCTGCAAACCCCCCTGCAGGGGCAGCTGTGAGGGAAGCAGTCCGGAAATGCAGCAATTGATCATTTTGTCCCTCTCAGCAAGGGGCTGAGAGAGCCCCAGAAGTTCTGCAGATCCCACACCCATCTGCTCAACAACACGACCGGGACCCTCCTTCCTGAACAAAACCTGCAGCCCTTTGGAACCTCCCAGAAAGAATGTTTGTGTTCTGGATGTGGACACCAGAAGAGGGAAAAGTGTGGAAATACTGAGCAGGGGCTCCAGCCGTGGATCTGGTGAACAGGGGTGTCCCAGCAGGAGCAGGGAGTGCCCAGGCAGGGGAATTCAGGGCAGGGTGGAGTGCATTTCCCAGGGAAGCAGACCCTGAGGGACACACGGGCATTTCCACGGATTCCTGTGCTCTGTTCCAAGGATGGACAGAGTTTCTCCCCTGTTGGGAGCAGAAGCCATGGGAAGTAAATCAAGTTTCAGGGTGGGAAGGAGGAAAATGGGCAGAGTTCCTAAATGTGGCCCAACCAAAGCCTTCCCTGTGGGCTGGGTTGCTACCCGCAGGCCGGGAATAATCCCATGGACCTGCTGGACACTCAGGGAGATTCCACACTCCGTGTTATCCACAAGCAAACGCTGCTCTGGGATGCACCAATGGGCTCCTAAAGGGAACCAGAAAGTCTCGTTTCTCTGTGATTTGTTTATGTTTTTATTGTGACTTGCTGGGAGGACAACAATTAAAAGTATTCTGTCAGCCAGATCGTTTTCTACATTTTCAGCGTGATTTTGCTGATTTTTTTTTTCACTGGGATAAAAATGCTGTGGGGAAACATTTTTGCCTTTATTTCCTGCATGTCTAATTTTGTCTCAACCAACTGGGCGTCTGGTAATTAGAGCAAATTCACCTCCATCTCTGAATTCCCTCTAGACATGGAGACCCCCATTCCTTCGGACCCCCATTCTCAAGAACACCCATTTTTGGCTCTCCACAACCCCTGAGACCCCCACTCCTGGGAACACCATCCCCCACTTAGCCGCCAGACCATCCCATAATGTCCCCAGCCTGTCCCCTGCTGTGTCTCCACCTTTCCCCCACCCTGCCCCCACCAACACGTGGGGATGAGGTGCGACCTTTCTCTTCATCCGAAGAGCCGCCACCCAGGGGACCGGTGGCCACAGCAGCGAGTGACAGGCAGTGCACATGGCCGGAGACACGGGGATGGCCGGGAAGGTGGCGCTGCTCCTGTGGGGTGAGTGCCCCGGGCACGGGCCTGACACCCCGGGGATGGGCCCTGGTGGGGCAGAGACCGGTGGGGAGGGGGCACAGGGGGGCTGTGGGGTCCCCTGAGGTCCCCAAGGCAGGGACAGGGGAACAGGGATGCAGGGACAGGGACAAGGGTCACATACCATGGGGATGGGGCATGAAGACAGGTGCCATTAGAATGGGATCATGGGCACAGGGCAATGACGATGTGGCTGTTGGGACAGGAGCTGTGAGGATGGTGGTGGTGTCCTGGATGAGCATGGGGTGTCCACAGTGTCCCCATGTCCTGCCTCAGCCCAGGGTGACTGAGGTGTGTCTTACCTCAACACCTCTGTGCTACACCAGTGTTCCTTTGGGGACAGTCTGCAGCGAGACACCGCACCGGATTCCCCAGGTGCTGCTGTCCCTGCAGGGCCCCCCCCATCCAGCCATTGTCCCTTCTCCCTTCCAGCCCAGACCCTCGGCCTCGCTGGTGAGTCCTCGGGGGATGCCATGTCCCCACCCCACTGTCCCCAGACCCGTGGTGGCCCTGGCAGGCTGGTGTCCCCTGTCACCCACAGGTGCCCAGACCACTGAGATCCTGGTGGAGCCTCCCTGGACACCAGCAGTGCTGTGGGACCAGGTGACACTGACCTGCCAGGGCTCAGGGACTGCCGGTGCCACCACCTGGTACAAGGATGGGCAGCGTTGGGGACAGCAGAGATCCGGACACTTCACTGTCACCGAGAATGGCAGCTACGAGTGTGACAGACCCGGCAGTGGGCGCAGCCCCCCCGTTAGAGTCTTAAATGGTGAGGGGGGATTCAGGGTCTCCAGCCTGGCACCTGCAGGGTCCCCGAGGGCTCTGGGTGGGCTCTGCTCTATGGGTCACCTCCTGGTGTGACCAGAGTCCGTCCCCTGCACACGGGGACATCCCAGAGCATCCAGGTCTGAGGGGACTCTTCCCTTGCAATGGGTGGCCCCTGATGCCCCCCAGTGTCATCAGGACTCTTCAGATGCCCCCGGTGTGACAGGACCCCTCTGTCCGCCAGACTGGCTGGTGCTGCAGGTGCCGGCGCGGCCGCTGCTGGAGGGGGACAGGGTGACACTGCGCTGCCGGAGCTACCAGGACAAATCGCTCACCAATGTGCACTTCTTCCGTGAAGGGAAGGATCTGGGAGGGCCCCATGACAGGACCGAAATGTCCCTGTCCCCTCTGCACCTGCACCACAGCGGCCGCTACCGCTGCAGGGGCTGGGTGGGGGCTATAATTCCACAGTGGAGGGAGTCGCAGCTGGTGACAGTGACAGTGCGCAGTGAGTGCAGGAATGGGGACAGGCAACCCTGACATCCTCCAAGGGTTTCCCCCCTCTACCTGCATCCTTCATCCTTCCCTTCACTCCTCCCTGCGTCACCCAAAATTTCCCAAGTGCCTCCTTGTTCCCCCATGACTGCCCAGTTCCCTCTTCACATCCCTCATCCCTCTCTCTCTGTCCCCCCACCCCTCCCTGGGATCCCACACCCCTTCCAAGTTCCCCGCTCAACCCTCTGGTTGCACTTCCGTCCCTGGGTCCACCCACCCCTCTCCAAACCCCACATCATTCCCTGAGTCTCCTCAGTCTCTTGTGTAGTCCCCCATCCCTGCCTGACTCTCTCCACCTTTCCATGGGGTCACTCCATGGTCACCAGATCCCAACGCACCTCTCAGGGTCCACTTCTCCCTGAGGTCCTCTGTGCTCCCCTCCAATCCCCCCTCCTTCCCGTCTTGTGTCCTCCACCCATCATGGCAAGATCATCTTACCTGTGTCTCCCCGCAGAGGTCCCCGTCTCGGGGGTGTTTGTGTCAGTGTGGCCCCCCGGGGGACAGGTGGCACTGGGTGACCGCCTGGTGCTGAGCTGTGCCATGGCCATGGGGACAGGTCCCCGGTCCTTCACCTGGCACCGGGGGGGCTCAGGGACACCGCTGGACAGTGGCCCCCACCTGGAGCTGCGCCATGTTGCGGACAATGACAGCGGCCAATACCAGTGCCGGGTCAGAGATGGGGATAGCGTAGAGGAGAGTGTCCCCCTGAATGTCACCGTCCTTGGTGAGTGTGACCCTCGGGCTGGGGGTGGCCTCACCCACAGCATGCTCCAGGAAACTCTCATCCCCGTGTCCCTGTCCCTCTTGCTGGCTGCCAGCCCCTCCCCCCACCCTCACCCTGTCTGTGTCCCCACAGTGCCCGTGGCCGATGCCACCATCACCCCCGGTCCCCTGTCACACCAGGTGCACGCAGGTGACCCCGTGACCCTGCGCTGCTCGGTGCAGGTTGGCTCAGCCCCTGTCAACTTCACCTGGCTGCACAATGGCCAGGAGGTGGCCCGGGGTCCTGTCCTGGAGCTTGGGGACATCAATGTGGGACATTCGGGCACCTACCAGTGCGTGGCCACCAACCAGCTGGGACAGGACGGACACCGTGTATTCCGGGCACTCAGCCACAAGCTGGCCCTGGAGGTGACCCCTGGCTCACCCTGGGTCACAGGTGGGCTCACACAGCATCATCCTGGTGGTCTGACACCCCCGGGTTGTCGGTGACCTCAGTTTTCCCCCACTCTCTCTCTGGCTGTGACAGAAAGGGAACAGGAAACAGGAGGGGTCACCTGAGGTCACAATGTTTGCAGGACCCCTGGGGTGATGGGTGACCCCTCTGTGTTCCCCTTTGTCCCCAGCAGTGGCTGCAGGGGTCAGTGGTTCCCTGTTCTTGCTCCTGCTCCTGGGTGTCATCATGGCCTGGCACTGGTGGCACCGCATTGGTGGGTGACCATGGGGGGGACGGGGTTCCCCGAGAGGGGTGGGAAGCCCCCAGACTGAAGGGGTGATAGGGTGGTACCCACAGCTCCTGACTTGGGTTGTGCTGAGCCCCCAGTGTCCTTGGCTGAGTGTCCTGGGCGATTTGGGCAGGTGTGGGAGGGTCACACAGCAATGTTGGGTTTTCTTTTGGGGTCCTGGGGGATTTTTGAGGGTCTCCCTCCCTGCTGCGCTTGGGGTACTGGGTACTCAGGGCACCGGTTCAGGGGTTCTGGGGGGCTCTAGAGATGCTCAGAGGTCCTGTGGGAATTGAGGGTCTGGTGGTGATTCAGGCTTCCCACGGGTGGTCAGGGCCCTGGGGATCCCACAGTCACCCCTTCCCTCTCCTTTGCAGCCACCAGGAAGAAGCAGGAAAGGTGAGTGGGGGGCTTCATTCACAGCCCCTCTTCTACTCTCACACCCTGAACCCTCCATGTGCTCCCAAAACCCCTCCATCCCCACAGGGCACATCCACAGCCCCTGGCCCCCCCAGAGGAGGAGGAGGTTCTGTACACCCATGTTGTGAAAACCGAGCGGGCAGGGGGTGAGTACGGGGACAGGGAAATACAGGGACACGTCACCCGCTGGTGTCACCCCCAGCCGGGTCCCCCCAGCCAGTGTCTCTCACAGGGCTCCCCAGTGCTGCCCCGCCCAAGGACACCACGGTGACCTATGCAGAGCTGCCAGGACCCCATGGACGACCACAGGATACCAGCAACATCTACGAGAGTGTGCCGTGACACTGAGGAAACTGGGGGGCACTGGGGGACACCGGGGATCCCCTCACCCTGGGCTTCTGTGGTTGCCATCCAGCCTGAGGTGGTGGTCAGGAGAAGGGGCTGGTGCACAGAGCACCCAGTGCTCCCCATTCCATCTCCCAGTACACCCAGGGGCTCCCCCTTTCCCTTCCCAGTACTCCCATAGTCCCAGTGGCGGCACATTCCCCCTCCCAGTGCAAGGAGGGCACACGGTCGGTTTCGATACACTTCAGCCCAAAATGCAGCTTTTTGGTTAAACTGGCACAAGTGGTGTTTGTTCAGCCCTGTTGGGCTTTAGGAATGGAATTCTCCAGTTCTGGCTTCCACTAAACAACCAGGGGCCTGGAGAGCCCCGAGGGTGGAGGGCCCGAAACGGCCAAGGGGAGACCCCGGCAGGGCAGGGGAGCAGAGACCCTGGGCTGGGCTCTGCAGAAAGGAGGGACTGGCACGGTGGTCCCAGAGCACGGGGAAGGGGCCCAGCTGCCATGGCGCTGCGAGTGCCGGGACTGTCACGGCGCGCATGAACCGACTGTGAGAGCGTGTCCCAAGCCACTGTCGCCATGTGTCGGGACAGCCCGTGGCCAGGGTGACGCCCCCACAGCTTTGGGCACTCGGAATGGGCGGGGCAGGGGCGGGGCAGAGCCCTGTCCATTCCCCGTGCCCTGTGCAGGTGAGGAGGGCAGGGATGGAGCAGCTTTGGGGACACCTGGGATCAATACAAGGTCATTCCCCACAGCAACACCATGACTGTGGGCAGAGCCCCGGCTCAACATTGCCACACTTTTCCCTCTGGTCTGGTGGCTGCAGCCAGAACCCAAATATTCTTTCCATGAGGTTCCAAAGGGCTGCAGGTTTTGTTCAGGAAGGAGGGTCCCGGTCAGGTTGTTGAGCAGATGGGTGTGGGATCTGCAGAACTTCTGGGGCTCTCTCAGCCCCTTGCTGAGAGGGACAAAATGATCAATTGCTGCATTTCCGGACTGCTTCCCTCACAGCTGCCCCTGCAGGGGGGTTTGCAGCCAGCCCTGCTCTGAAAACCATCCAAGGCCCTCGCAGAGCCACTGCTTGGGCTCCCATTGGCTTTTGTGCTTCTTGCAGGGCCCAGCAAACCACAGCCAGGCCTTTTCCTGCCACAGAATTGTCACCTTTGCAGCAGCTCTCAAGCTGCCAGAATCAAAGCCAAGGGGGCGGGGGGAGCCTCAGGTCGTGGCTGCCACCTGGGGCTGGCCAGAGCAGGGCTGGCCAATGCCCATCCCTGTGCACTGGGGCTGGGCCATGGCTGGGCCCCGCACTTGGATGGCCACTGGCCTCAAGGAGGAGGAGTTGGGGAGCTCCTTCCTGCCTGGGGCTCCATTCCCGAGCTGCTCTTGCCGGCTGACATCCTGCAGGGGATGAGCGAGAATGGAGAAGTCTGAAACCCTCCTGGAGCTGCCATTCCCTAGGACAGGACCCCCTGGCTGTGCCCCCCAGGAGAGAACCCGCCCCCCCATTTCACAGTCACTGCCCATCGCTGGGTCCCCCTTTCCCCTGGGAACTAAACCGTGGCGTCCTCATTCCTTATGTTCCCCCTCCCGTGCAGCCCCATCTCAGGATTGCCATTTCACCAGGATCTCCGTGGCCCCAGAGCCCCATTCCCAAGGAACCCTCTCCACAAATTCCATCCCCTACAATGCCCCTTCCCCCAGGACCTGGATTCTCTCAGGACCCCTCATTCCCACAGGACCCTCCCTTCACCCTGCACTCCATCCCTGGCACACCCATCCCATCACCCCAAATCCCTGGAGCCCACGCTCTCCTGGGACTCCCTGCACTGAGTCCCCCGAGCCCTGGGGTCCCCCATTCCCATGGCACCCCTCTCCTGAGTGACTCCCCCTCCTCGGGACTCCCATTGCCCTGGATGCCCATCCCTGGTTCCCCAAACCCCCTGAGCCCCCCACTCCTGAGAACCCCCTGTCCCACCTTGTGCCACCCAGCTTTGTCCCCAGCCTGCCCACAGCCTGTGGTCACTCTGCCACCAGCAAAGGCCACAGCCATGTTGGGGACGCGGCCTGATGTCACTTCCTTCCCCATTCTTTGGAAGAGCCACCACCCAGGGGACCGGTGGCCACAGCAGCGAGTGACAGCCAGCCTGGATGGCCAGGGACACGGAGATGGCCGGGAAGGTGGCGCTGCTCCTGTGGGGTGAGTGCCCCGGGCACGGGCCTGACACCCCGGGGATGGGCCCTGGTGAGGCAGAGACCGGTGGGGAGGGGGCACAGGGGGGCTGCGGGGTCCCCTGAGGTCCCCAAGGCCAGCAGAGCCAGTGCATGGGATGACCAGGGTCATGGGCTGGCAATGGGGACAGGAGAAGGGGGACAGGACGGGAGGGGCCAGAATGTGGGGAGAGGAATTATGGGGCTGGTGCAGCTGTGAGGACAGGGACAGGGAAACAGGGATGCAGTGACAGGGACAAGGGGACAAGCACCATGCAGATGGAGCATGGGGACAGAGGCTGTGGGACTGGGGGGGTGACCTGTGCCAGCACGAGGTCCCCATGTCTGGGGTGTCCTTAGTGTCCCCATGTCCTGCCTGAGATGGGGTGACTGCAGTTCCCCAATCTCCGAGACATCTGTGCCACACCAGTGTCCCCATGGGGACAGTTCAGGGACAGCCCCCACACCCTGTGCCCCCATACCTGTCTCCATGGGGCCACCCCACCCAGCCCTGTCCCTTCTCCCTTCCAGCCCAGACCCTCGGCCTCGCTGGTGAGTCCTCGGCAGATGCCATGTCCCCACCCCGCTGTCCCCAGCCCCGTGGTGGCCCTGGCAGGCTGGTGTCCCCTGTCACCCGCAGGTGCCCAGACCACCCAGCTCCTGGTGGATCCCCCCTGGAGGCCGGAGGTGCCGTGGGACCGGGTGACACTGACCTGCCAGGGCTCGGGGACTGCTGGTGACACCACCTGGTACATGGATTGGCAGAGCTGGTGGCCGAACGGACCTGAAAATGTCAGTGTCACCTATTCTGGCACCTACCGCTGTTACAGACGTGGCAGTGGGCTCAGCCCCCCTGTGACAGTCTCAAATGGTGAGGGGGCTTTGGGTGTCCCCAGCGTGGCACCTGTGGGACCCCGAGGGCTCTGGGTGGGCCCCGCTCCATGGGTCACCTCCTGGTCTGACCAGAGCTCGTCCCCTGCACACGGGGACACCCCAGAGCATTCCAGTGCAGGGGGACCCTGTTTGTGGAATTGGGGACTCCTGGTGCTCTGGCTGTTACCCAATGGTGGGTCCCCATGAAAATGGGACCCCTGTGGTGTGACAGGACCCTCGTGTCCCCCAGACTGGCTCGTGCTACAGGTGCCGGTGCAGATGCAGCTGTAGCGGGGGACACAGTGACACTGCACTGCCGATGGCGGCAGGGCCTGTCAGTCACCGAGGTGTGATTCTACCGTGGGGATGAGGAGGTGAGGATGTCCCTCAATGGCACCGAGCTGTCCCTGTCCCCTCTGCAGCTGAGCCACAGTGGCCGCTACCGCTGCGGGGGCCGGGTGTCCTCTGACGTATCATCAGAGTTGCAGGAGTCGGCGCCACTGACAGTGACAGTGCACGGTGACCCTCCCCGGGTCCCCTGGTTGGGGACACTCTGCCCCGTCTGGGGACCCCCAGCCCTGCCTGCAGTCCCCCATTACTGCCCAGACCCCCCATCCCTGCCACGGGTCCCTCATCCATCCCCGGGTCTCTCACAGGGCTGTCAGATCAGTGGTGGCCACACTTGTATCAGCAGGTTCCGAGCACTCAGAACCAGCGCTGGCGGAGGCAGCCATGCGCCGCGCACCGCGCTTTTCCAGGGCCAGGTGCCTCTGGCGGCAGGGGCGGCCCGGCGGTGCAGAGGAGCCGTGGGGGCCGCCGTGGGTAGCGGCGAGCGGGGAGCGGGTTGCGGCGAACGGGGACCCGGCACAGGAACTCCCGGCAGTCACCAACCCAGCGGAACTGACCCAGTGGGATGGGATTCACCAGACCACAGGAGAGTTGTTTATTTCCTTTTGTTTTCCAGGGAGAAAGAATGGTCTGTTTTTCTCTTTTTTTCCTCTCGTTTCCTTTCTTTCCTTTTTTTCCCTTTCCTTTTCCTTCTGGCTGATTGGGAAGGTGGGCCTTGTCAGGTGAGCCTGTAGTTGGCTGGTTGGGAAGGCGGGCCTTGTTCAGAGGGCCTGTGATTGGCTGGTTGGGAAGGCAGGTTTTGTTGGGAAGTGCTGTGGTTGGCTAGTTGGGAAGGTGGGTCTTGTGGAGAAGATTGTGATTGGCTGGTTGGGAAGGCCTGTGGTTGGCTGGTTGGGAAGGTGTGTTTTTTCAGGAGACCTGTGACTGGCTGTCAGAAGAGGACTGGGAGCAAATAGAGAATCCCCAAGGAGAAAAGAAGGAATTGAAGAGATATCAACACACATACCCCCCAAACAGCCCCCTGGGCAGTAGCCAAACCCAGTGGAGATGTAACCTGAACACCAGGAGTGAAAATAAGGTGTTGGGGCTTGGTTTCTTTTTCTTTCATTTTCTTTCCTTGTTACCTGTGAGACTTTTTCTCCCATTGAGTTGCTAAGAAGCACTGATGGCTGCGTGCTTGAGATGGCAGGGATGGGAAAACTCTCGGCAGGGATGGGAAACTCTCATTCACTCGATCTGCGCCTTTGGATGGTGACGGTGGAGCGGCTGCTTGGGGAAAGGAATTCACTGCTGCTGCAGATGCCCGGCTCAGTCCTGTTTCTTCTGGTGTGGGGTGAGCCTCTGCTCCTGGGAGCAGCCATGGAACTGGGATCTTGTTATTGCCTGCCTCACTAAAAGTAGGGCCTGTCGCTGTGCTGGCAGCAGGGTGGCTGTTGTCCCTCCTCCTGCTGTTTCTTCAGCACTGCTCTGAGTCTTTTCACTACTCTGTAGCCCACAACCCCTGCCTGCTGAGACATCCTGCATCTTCAGCCACAGCTTGGGAGTTCCTGATCCATCCCTTCCATTCCTTCAGCCTCAGCTCTGGAGTTTCTGATCTATCCCTTCCATCCCTTCCCATCTGGGACAGAGCCACCATGACTGTGCGCTCCCTGAGCCCACCCCAAGCGCCCCCTGCAGCCGCAGAGGGATCACCTGCCCCGCCCACCGGAAGCCACCAGCGCCCCTGCTGGCTGTGCCCGGAACTGCACCAAAAGGGAAAGTGCCGCGCTCAGGGAAGCTGTTACGGGCTTCCTGGTTCTGTTTATTATTAATGCTGTGGTTGTTGCTGGTTGTTTGCCTTGTTATACATACCAGTAAAGATCTGTTATCCCTATCCCCATATCTTTGCCTGAGAGCTCCTTAATTTTTCATAATTATGATAACTAGGAGGGAGGAGGTTTGCATTCCCCATTCCAAGGGACGCCCTGCTCTCCCCAGAAGACACCTGTCTTTCAAACTAAGACATACTGGCAGCCAAAAATTGACGAATTCTGTTCCTAAAGCCTGACAGAGCTGAGCAAAGAAAAACATTTGTGTCCGTTTAACCAAAAAGCTGCATTTTTGTTCCAGGAGCAGGAAACCAGGTCCTGTGCTGTGGCCCTGGTTGGTGCCTGAGGTGTTTTGGTTTCTTGAAATTCCTTTCCCAGGGAATTTTCTGTAAACAAGAGACATGTTTTGGTAAGGGCAAATTGTTTGCGTTTCTTTCCCTAGGAGGGACTTCTTCTTGACGTCCCTCTACTCTGACCAATGTGATTGAGGAGGTTTGTCTTTGTTTCATGAATCCAATTGGTCTCTGTAGAATAGCATGAGAAGGGAGACACATCCCAAGAATGAAGGAGTAATTTTCGGCCTTCTCAAGTCAGAGTCTTTGTGTTGTTCTGGTGCACAACAGCGTCACTGTGCTCCTTTGGAAATGGGATGGGCAATGGTAAGCCACGTAGTGTACTGGGAACATTGGGAAGGGGATTGCAGGGCCACGGGGAGCATGGGGGTTGAGAGGACTCAATCTGATTTTCATTTCTGTCTCAACACACGCTATACATGAGCAAATAAAAGCAGTTAACCGTGACACAAAAGCAGCAATTTTGCTTTGGGTCTCTTGGGGGGATCAGGGGCTTGCTTGGAGGTTCAGCTTGGTCCTCCTCTCTGCCTCGCCTTTTCCTCCCGGTGGTCCTTCTCTGTCTGCAGCCGTTCTTCCCTGCTTTGCTGCTTCTGCGAGGCAGCTCATTCCTGTGACGACCTGGTGCTCTACCGCTTCCCCAACTTGGTGCTCCTCTGCTTCCCCAACACGGTGCTCCACAGCTTCCCCAGCGGAGCAGAGGCTGCCTGCACACACCTGCCATCTCTGCCATTTTGCCCGTGTTCCCCGCAGCAACGAGCCTGCTGCACCCCAGAACCTGCCTGTAGCAGCCAGCCCAAAGCCACCAGTGCCACAGCACTAGCCCACAGCCAGCACACAGCCATGACTCAGCGTTGCCAGAGACACGCAGGTGCCGCCACTTGGAAATCCCACCCAGCCACTGACAAAAGCCACGAGGGCTCACCACACACACACTCCATCGGCCGAGCTGATGCCAAAAGTGCGCCCGGGGTTCTTGTGGTAATGCTGTCCCTGTCTTCTGTTTCTCTCTCTGTCTCTTTCCCTCTCTATTCTCTCTTCTATCTCCCTCCCATAAGAACACTTAGCCTCCTTTATCAATAAACAGTTCTCAGATATAATATTGCCGCATTTGTGCTTCATTTTAATCCGAGAAATCGATCAGAAAGAATCCGCCCCGACTGCCCCTTTTACAGTGAGATGGGACAGGGAGAGTGGGAGGGGGAATGTGGAACCCCTGGGTGTGCTGCCAGCACTGTGGGGAGAGAATGGGGAAGCCACTGAGGGTACTTGGAGCATTTGGATGGGGGTTGGGGAGGGGATGGGGGAGCCCCTGGGGGCACTGGGAGAGGAAATGAGGAGCACAGTTTGCCCTGTGTAGCCTCCCCCTGACCCATGACCACCTCCCTTGGAAGGATGGGCAACCACAGGAGCCATGGAGGGAGCACCTCCAGTGCCACCCAGTGCCTCCCGCTACCCAGAGTGTCATGACGGTTGATGTAGAGTGTCATAGATGTCACTGGGCTCCCATGGTTGCCCGTGTGGCCCCTGCAGCTGCATGTAGGTCGCCTGAGGATCCTCCCTGGGGGATGCCAGGGGCTCCGGGGGGGCCCTGTGGGAAGAAGTGAGTGTGTGGAAGGGGATGAAAGGTTCTGGTGGTTTGGGTAAAAGATGCATCATGCCTGGAGCCTGCACTCACCTTTCCTGGTGCTTACTGGTATCTGCAAAGGAAAACTGAAGTGGTAACTTTGGAGTCCCAATAGGCCCCCATCCACCCACAGGAATCCTGAACGACCCCCAGGCCTTCAATTCTCCCCCAGGTCCCCCCAGTATCCCTGATGGCCCCCAGAACCCCTGATTCACCACAGTGCTCTGGACCACTTGAGATCCCAGAATCCAGAGCCTGGCAGGGAGGGGAACTTTCCAAATTCCCCCAGGATCACGGAGAGAAACCCCAACATGCCTGCAAGACCCTCCAACACCACCCCAAATCCTGGAGGATGCTGAGCAAAAGGCCTGAGCACTCAGCGCTGCCCAAGTCATTGACTGTTGGTGCCACCAATCACCCTCACATTCCAGGTGACCTCCCACCTCCCCAGGGCCCCTGTTGCCCCCATTGTCACCCACCCACGTTGTTCCACCGATGCCAGCCCACAGCTCCAACAATGAGCACGACCAAGGACAGGACGGAACAAGCAACCCCTGTGGCCAATGCTGGGGACAGAGGGGGACGCATTGGGGACACTCTGAACCCTGGAGGTCCTGAACACCCCGGTGACCCCGTGTGACGCCACCTCTGCTCCAGTGTCCACGTGGTGTCACCTCCAGGGCCAGCTCGGGGCTGAGTGCCCGGAACATGCGGTGCCCGTCCTGTCCCAGCTGGTTGGTGGCCACGCACTGGTAGGTGCCTGAATGTCCCACATCGACGTCCCCAAGCTCCAGGACGGGACCCCGGGCCACCTCCTGGCCATTGTGCAGCCAGGTGAAGGTGACAGGGGCTGAGTCCACCTGCACCGAGCAGCGCAGGGTCACGGGGTCACCTGCGTGCACCTGGTGTGACAGGGGACCGGGGGTGATGGTGGCATTGGCCACGGGCACTGTAGGGACAGAGACAAGGCTGATGCTGGGGGGAGGGGCTGGCAGCCAGCAAGAGGGACAGAAACAGGGGAATGATCGTGTCCTGGAGGATGCTGTAGGTGGTGTCACTCCCAGTCTGAGGGTTCTGCTCACCCACGACGGTGACGTTCACACGGACACTCTCGGCCACACTGTCCCCATCGCAGACCCGGCAGTGATAGTGGCCACTGTCATTGTCCCCAATGTGTCACAGCTCCAGGGGAGGGCTGGTGCCCAACAGTGTCCCCAAGCCCCCCCGGTGCCAAATGAAGGACAGGGGACCTGTCCCCACGGCCACCGCACAGCTCAGCACCAAGTGGTCCCCCAGTGCCACCTGTCCCCCGGGGGGCTGCACTGACATGGACACCCCTGAGACAGGGACCCCTGTGGGAGGGGGCAACAGCAGGTGACAGTGAGGGACACGGGGGGAATGAAGAGAGGCAGGGGGACCCCAGTGAGAAAGAGGGGGTTCAGAGCTGGGGGGGGCTTGAAAAGGACCCCAAGGAAGGATGGGGGGTTTGGGGAGGGGACACCTGGAGAGGGATGGGGGGACCCCAGGGAGGGTGTGGGGACCCAGAGAGGGGATGGTGGGACCTGGGGACCGTGGGGGCAGAGCAGGGAGGAGTGGGGTTGACTCAGAGACGGGCAAAGCGACCCAGTGAGGGATGGGGGGATGAGGAGGGGGACTCAAGCAGTGATGGGGGACATAGAAAACGTTTACAGGAAAGATGGGGGTGCCCACGTAGGGCTGGGGGATCCTGTGAGAGACCCGGGAATGGATGAGGGACCCGAGGCAGGGATGGGAGATCTGGGCAGTAATGGGGGTCTGCAGGCAGGGATGGGGGTCCACAAACGGGGCAGAGTGCCCCAACCACGGGACCCGGGGGGCTGTGGGGGTGAAGCTCACGGTGCACTGTCACTGTCACCGTCACCGGTGCCGACTCCCGCCACTCCCATGACTGTGATACGCAGGAGTGCATCTGGCCCCCGCAGCGGTAGCGGCCACTGTGGCTCAGCTGCTGACGGGACAGGGACAGCTCGGTGCCATTGAGGGACATCCTCACCTCCTCGTTCCCACGGTAGAATCGCACCCCGGTGACCGACAGGTCCTGCCGCCATCGGCAGCGCAGTGTCACCGTGTCCCCCTCCAGCAGCAGCCGCGCTGGCACCTGCAGCACCAGCCAATCTGGGGGACACGGGGGTCCTGTCACACCACAGGGGTCCCGTTTGTGCGGGGAGCCCCCATTGGGTCACAGCCAGAGCACCAGGGGTCTCCAATTCCACAAACAGTGTCCCCCCGCAGACTGGGATGCTCTGGGATGTCCCCGTGTGCAGGGGATGGGCTCTGGTCACTCCAGGAGGTGACCCATGGAGCGGAGCCCACCCAGAGCCCTCGGGGTCTCACAGGTTCCCGGCTGGAGACCCTGAAACCCCCCTTACCATTTAAGACTGTCACGGGGGGGCTGAGCCCACTGCCACGTCTGTAACAGCGGTAGGTGCCACTCTTTGTGACATTGAAGTGGCCGAGTCCCTCCTGCCGCCAGCTCCACTCATCCATGTACCAGGTGATGTCACCGGCTGTCCCCGACCCCTGACAGGTCAGTGTCACCCGGTCCCACAGCACTGCCAGAATCCAGGGAGGCTCCACCAGGAGCTGGGTGGTCTGGGCACCTGCAGGTGACAGGGGACACCAGCCTGCCAGGGCCACCATGGGGCTGGGGACAGTGGGGTGGGGACATGGCATCCCCTGGGGACTCACCAGCGAGTTCGAGGGTCTGGGCTGGAAGGGAGAAGGGACAGGGCTGGGTGGGGGTGGCACCATGGGGAGACAGGTGACGGGCCACCGGGTGTGAAGCTGTCCCTGAACTGTCAGCGGGGGGACACTGGTGTGGCATAGATATCTCGAAGATCGGGGAACTGCAGCCACCCCATCTCAGGCAGGACATGGGGACACTAAGGACACCCCAGACATGGGGAGCCCGTTCTGGCACAGGTCACTCCCCCAGTCCCATGGCCTCTGTCCCCATGGCCCATCTGCATGGTGCTTGTCCCCTTGTCCCTGTCCCTGCATCCCTGTTTCCCTGTCCCTGTCCTCACAGCCGCACCAGCCCCATAATTCCTCTCCCCACATTCTGGCCCCTCCAGTCCTGTCCCCCTTCTCCTGCCCCACCGGCATCCCACAACACTGATTACCTAATTGCACTGGCTTTGCTGGCCTTGGGGACCTCAGGGGACCCCACAGCCCCCATGTGCCCCCTCCCCACCGGTCTCTGCCTCACCAGGGTCCATCCCCGGGGTGTCAGGCTCGTGTCCGGGGCACTCACCCCACAGGAGCAGCGCCACCTTCCCAGCCATCTCCGTGTCCCTGGCCATCCAGGCTGGCGGTCGCACACTGGCAGTGGCGGCTGTCCCCTGGGTGGTGGCTCTTCGGCCAGTATGGAAGGAAGGGTGGTCAGGTCTCATCCTCATGCGTAGGTGGCACCTGGTGGGGGCAGGGTGGCCACAAACTGGGGACAGGATGTGGGCAGGCAGGGACAAGGCTGGGTGGCACATGGTGGGACATGGGGCTCTCAGAAGTGGGGGGCTCAGGGGTTTGCGGAGCCAGGGATGGGTGTCCAGGGGAATGGGGGGTCCCAGGGATGGGGGGACTCAGGGCTGGGAGTCCCAGAAGAATGTTGGCTCCAGGGATTTGGGGGTCATAGGATGGGGGTCCCAGGGATGAGGGTGCCGGGGGAATGGGGGATTATGTGGGAATGTGAGGGTCCTGGGAGAAACAAATCCATGGGTGAAGAGGGATTGTAGGGGATGGAATTTGGGGGAGACTGTTCCTTGGGAATGGGGGTCCTGGGCCATGGAGATATTGGAGAATGGCAGTCCTGGGATGGGGGTCCCAGGGAGGTGGAACATAAAGAATGGGGGTCTGTTGGTTGGGTTCCCAAAGGAATGGGGGTCCAGGGATGCGCACTGGCTGGTTGGGTCCATGGATTGCAGCTCCTTTCCTGGCTACCTCAGATCTTGGGGTGACCCAGAGCCACGCAGAGCCCACTCAAGGTGCTGGTGACCTGGGGATCACCACAGGCAGATTCCGAGGGGCTCTGGGTCGCTGTCTCCCCAGCCCCCCAGGAGCTTTTTCATCTCTTCTTTTCCATTTCCTTCTTTTCTCCCACAGTTTCACACCTCTCAGTTGCATGGCTTGATGATTCAGGGGAGCACCTGAGCAAGGAACATGTTGAGGCGACTCTGGGGAAGAGGAAAAGTGGGTTCTGGGCCAGCAGGAGGAGATATGGGGGCTGTGGCGGATGGGGGTATCCAGCGTTGCCCCCCCCCCAACACTTTCTCTCTCCTGCAGCAGAAGGAAGATGCCGTTTGTGCAGAGGGAAGAGTTCTATTCTGGGGTCATCCAGGAGGGTTGTGTCCTGTTCAGGGGTTCCTTGTTCTGGGAGTGAAACATCCTGGGGGGATCCTGTCCTGGGGGGGACACATGCTGGCCAATGGGGTCCTGTCCTGGGGGATGGCAGCTCCAGGCGGGGTCCAGACTTCTCCATTCTCACTCATCCCCTGCAGGATGTGAGCCGGCAAGAGCAGCTCGGGAATGGAGCCCCAGGCAGGAAGGAGCTCCCCAACTCCTCCTCCTTGAAGCCAGTGACCATCCAAGTGCGGGGCCCAGCCATGGCCCAGCCCCAGTGCACAGGGATGGGCATTGGCCAGCCCTGCTCTGGCCAGCCCCAGGTGGCAGCCACGACCTGAGGCTCCCCCCGCCCCCTTGGCTTTGATTCTGGCAGCTTGAGAGCTGCTGCAAAGGTGACAATTCTGTGGCAGGAAAAGGCCTGGCTGTGGTTTGCTGGGCCCTGCAAGAAGCACAAAAGCCAATGGGAGCCCAAGCAGTGGCTCTGCGAGGGCCTTGGATGGTTTTCAGAGCAGGGCTGGCTGCAAACCCTCCTGCAGGGGCAGCTGTGAGGGAAGCAGTCCGGAAATGCAGCAATTGATCATTTTGTCCCTCTCAGAAAGGGGCTGAGAGAGCCCCAGAAGTTCTGCAAATCCCACACCCATCTGCTCAACAACCTGACCAGGACCCTCCTTCCTGAACAAAACCTGCAGCCCTTTGGAACCTCCCAGAAAGAATGTTTGTGTTCTGGATGTGGACACCAGAAGAGGGAAAAGTGTGGAAATACTGAGCAGGGGCTCCAGCCGTGGATCTGGGGAACAGGGGTGTCCCAGCAGGAGCAGGGAGTGCCCAGGCAGGGGAATTCAGGGCAGGGTGGAGTGCATTTCCCAGGGAAGCAGACCCTGTGGGGCACACGGGCATTTCCACGGATTCCTGTGCTCTGTTCCAAGGATGGACAGAGTTTCTCCCCTGTTGGGAGCTGAAGCCATGGGAAGTAAATCAAGTTTCAGGGTGGGAAGGAGGAAAATGGGCAGAGTTCCTAAATGTGGCCCAACCAAAGCCTTCCCTGTGGGCTGGGTTTCTGCCAGCAGGCCGGGAACAATCCCATGGACCTGCTGGACACTCAGGGAGATTCCACACTCTGTGTTATCCACAAGGAAACGCTGCTGTGGGATGCACCAATGGGCTCCTAAAGGGAACCAGAAAGTCTCATTTCTCTGTGATGTGCTTGCGTTTTTATGGTCAGTGACTAGTTGGGAGGGCAATGATTAAAAGGATTCTATCGATCAGACCATTTTCTACTTTGTTAGTTTGATTTTTGCTGAGTTTATTTTTTCTTGGGAAAAAATGTGATTTGGGAAAATATTTTTGCCTTTATTTCATGGTTGTATAATTTTGTCTCAACCAATTGGGCAACAGGGAATACAAGCAAATTTCGCCTGGCATTTACCATCATCAGGGCAAGATTCCACTAGATGCCCCCTTAAGTTTGGGCAGCGCAGAGATCACAGGGCCCCACTGGGGCCGGAGGGAATGCTCAGGGTTCCCCCCAGGACAGAGGCCCCCAGGATGTGCCACCTCTGGGACAGGAATCCCCAAGGACATGGCACCCCCAGAATGAGGAACCCTCTGGGACAAGACCCTGGGACACGACCCAGGTGTCACCACAGCAGAGGAGCCCTTTTCCCTCAGGGCAGGACCCCTCTGGATGTGTCCCCCAGGACAGAACCCACGGCCTCAGCTCAGCATAAACGGCCTCTTCCTTCTGCTGCAGGAAAGAGAAAGTGAAAATCTTTCATCCCCCACAGCCCCCAAACACTGCCTGCACCCTCCAGCTCCCTTGGCCCCTTCCTGGGATCCCCCCACCGTTACCTGCTCAGGTGTTCCCTGGGATGGCTGAGCCAGGAAATGAAGGGATGGGAAAAGCCCAGGGGTGTGTGGGGCACAGACCCAGAGCCTCCACCCTGGGGTGCCCCCCTGGCCATGAGCACACTGTGGGGGCTGTGCTGGGCTCTGAGTCACCCCAAAATCTGAGGCACCCAGGGCAGGAGCTGAGACCCCCGTGCCCACCCAGCCACTGCCCATCCCTGGGACCCCCATTCCCCTGGGAACCCAACCATGGGACCCCCATTCCCTTGGTCTCTGCTCCCTGGGACCCCCATCGCAGCACTTCCATTGCACAGGACCACCATTGCCTTGATCCCATCCCATGGAATGCTTCTCCTTACTCTCAGAACCCCAATTCCCAGGGACCCCCTTTTCTCCCCTGGACCCCCAACCCTGGGACCCATATTCCATGACCCAAAACCCCTGGGGAAAAATTTTCCTGCAGGACCCCCATCCGTGAATCCCCCGAGACATGGAGACCCCAATTCCCCTGGACCCCCATTCTCCTGGACACCCGGCCTTGGTTCCCCACATCCCCTGAGGTCCCCACTCCTGGGAACAGCATCCCCCGACTGAGCCCCCAGACTATCCCATAATGTCCCCAGCCTGTCCCCTGCTGTGTCTCCACCCATCCCCCACCAAGGGCCACCTACACGTGGGGACGAGGTGTGATCTTTCTTCCTTCCTCCTCATCCGAAGAGCCGCCACCCAGGGGACCAGTGGCCACAGCAGCGAGTGACAGCCAGTGCACATGGCCGGGGACACGGGGATGGCCGGGAAGGTGGCGCTGCTCCTGTGGGGTGAGTGCCCCGGGCACGGGCCTGACACCCCGGGGATGGGCCCTGGTGAGGCAGAGACCGGTGGGGAGGGGGCACAGGGGGGCTGTGGGGTCCCCTGAGCTCCTCAAGGCCGGGACAAAGGAACCAGGATGCAGGGACAGGGACAAGAGTCACGCACGTACCATGCAGATGGGCCAGCAGGACTGGTGCCATGGGAAAGGGATCACAGACGTGGGGCCATGGGGGTGTGGCTGTCGGGACAGGTGCTGTGAGGATTGCGGTGGTGACCTGTGCAAGCATGGGGGGTCCACAGTGTCCCCATGTCCTGCCTCAGCCCAGGATGACTGAGGTGTCTCTGTCAGCAAAACCTCTGTGCTGCACCAGTGTTACCCTTGGGGAGAGTTTGGGGACAGACATCACACCATGTCCCCCCAAATGGTGCTGTCCCTCCAGTGCCACCACCGCCCTGATCCCTTCCCTTCTCCCTTCCAGCCCACACCCTCGGCCTCGCTGGTGAGTCCTTGGCAGATGCCATGTCCCCACCCCACTGTCCCCAGCCCCGTGGTGACCCTGGCAGGCTGGTGTCCCCGGCAGGCTGGGGTCCCCTGTCACCTGCAGGTGCCCAGACCACCCAGCTCCTGGTGGAGCCCCCCTGGACACCGGCGGTGCTGTGGGACCGGGTGACACTGACCTGCGAGGGCTCAGGGACTGCTGGTGCCACCACCTGGTACAAGGACAGGCAGCGCTGGGGGCAGGTGTTCTGGGAGAACTTCGTTGTCACTGAGAGTGGCACCTACACATGTGACAGACCCGGCAGTGGGCTCAGCCCCCCCATGATGGTCTTAAATGGTGAGGGGGGATCTTAAATGATATGGGTTCTTCCCTGAGAGGTCTGGGGGGCTCACTTACAAGGATTGCCTCACACCTGTCGTGTGGCAAGAGCCTGTCCCCTGCACTCAGGGACATCCCATTGTATCCCAGGGTGATGGGACACCCATGGTTACACGTGTGCCGTGGGGTTGCTCCTGGTGCCCCTGAGATCCTCCCATGCCATGGAGACTCCTCCCAGATGTCCCCGGTGCCATGGGTGCCCACCTTGGACCTGTCTGGTGCATCTCAGTTCAATGGGACTCTCCTGTCCCACAGACCAGCTGGTGCTGCAGGTGCCAACACAGACAGTGCTGGAGGGGGACACGGTGACACTGCACTGCCGGGTCAGGCCAGACACATCGGTCAGCAGGGTGCAGTTTTACAAGGACAAGAAGGATCTGGGGATGTTCCTCAGGGGGACCGAGCTGTCCCTGTCCCCTCTCCAGCAGAACCACAGCGGCCGCTACCACTGTGAGGGTTTGGTGAGCTTGTGGCCATTATCATCATCTCCAGTGACAGTGGCAGTACACGGTGAGCGCACCCACGGCTGGAATTCCAGTATCCTGAAACCTCCAAAGCCACATCCCAGGGGACTCAGAATCAGTCCTTCCCTCATCTCCTTCCCAGAGCTCTTCACGGTGCCGGTGCTGGAGGGTCCCCCCGAGCCCATCGAGGGGTCCCCCCTCAATCTCAGCTGCCTCAGCACCACCAGCCCCCTGCGGCCCCCAGCCCACCTCCTGCACCTCTTCTACCGGGACGGGCAGTTGGTGGGGGGCCCGCAGGTGTCCCCGCAGCTCCTGGTGCCCGCCGTGGGGTCTCCTACTCGGGGAATTACAGCTGCCATGTGCGCTCCGAGGGGGAGGCCGTGCAGAAGAGCAGCGCCCTGCTCCACGTCACGGTGCACAGTGAATGCAGGGATGGGCACGGGGAGCCCCCACAGCCTCCTCGTGTCCCCTGCCATGCCTCGGGACCCCCATTCCTGCTTGGACCCCCCATGCCTGTCGGAGGACATGCATCCTTTCCCAACTCCCTCGCCAAGTGCGCCAGCCCTTCCTGGGTACCCCCATCTTTCTGATGAAATTTTTCCACGTCCTTGTATCACTGCTCAGGTCCCCCTCCATGTCCCTCCATCCCTCTCTGGGTCCCTTCACCCATTCCTGGTTCATCCCCACTCTCCTCTGATCTCCCCTCATGGTCCCCAGGTCCCACCATACCCTCCCTGTGGTGCCCCCTCAGCCCGTTCCAGCTGTCCCCTCCCTGAACTCCCCACCATTTCTTGGGTTTTTTTCCAAGCCCCCCATCAGCTCTGGGCCCTCTCTTCCTCACTGGGGTCCCCCTGCCCCTCGAAAAATCCACCCGTGTCCCTCACTGTCCCCTGGTTTCACTCCCTCCCGCAGGGGTCCCGCTCTCGGGAGTGTTCATGTCAGCGCAGCCCCCCGGGGGACAGGTGGCACTGGGTGACCGCCTGGTGCTGAGCTGTGCCGTAGCTGCAGGGACAGGCCCCCTGTCCTTCACCTGGCACCGGGGGGACTTGGGGACACCGCTGGGCACCGGCCCCTGCCTGGAGCTGCAGCATGTTGAGGACAATGTCAGCGGCCAATACCAGTGCCGGGTCAGTGATGGAGACAGTGTGGCTGAGAGTGTTCCCCTGAATGTCACCGTCGTGGGTGAGTGTGACCCTCAGGCTGGGGGTGGCCTCACCCACAGCATGCTCCAGGAAACTCTCATCCCCGTGTCCCTGTCCCTCTTGCTGGCTGCCAGCCATTCCCCCATCCTCAGACCCATCTCTGTGTCGCCACAGTGCCCGTGGCCAATGCCACCATCACCCCCGGTCCCCTGACACACCATGTGCACGCAGGTGACCCCGTGACCCTGCGCTGCTCGGTGCAGGTGGGCTCAGCTCCTGTCAACTTCACCTGGCTGCACAATGGCCAGGAGGTGGCCCGGGGTCCCATCCTGGAGCTTGGGAACATCAGTGTGGGACATTCGGGCACCTACCAGTGCGTGGCCACCAACCAGCTGGGACAGGACGGGCACCGCGTGTTCCGGGCACTCAGCGCTGAGCTGGCCCTGGAGGTGACACCACGTGGACAGTGGAGCAGAGGTGGGGTCACATGGGGTCATTGGGATTGCAGGACCCCCAAAACGACAGGTGACCCCACTGTGTCCCTTCTGTCCCCAGCAGTGGCCACAGGGGTTGGCGTGTCCCTCCTGTTCCTGGTCCTGCTCGTGGGTGCAGCTGCGGGCTGGCACCGGTGGAGCAACATAGGTGGGTGACAATGGGGGCAACGGGGGCCCTAGGGAGGTGGGAGGCCACCTGGAATGTGGGGGTGATGGGTGACACCCACAGCTCCTGGTTTGGGCAGTGCTGAGTGCTCAGGGTCCTCAAGGATTCTGGGTGTTGTTGGAGGGTCTTGCAGGGATGTTGGGGGTTCTCTCAGGGATCCTGGGGGAATTTGGAGGGTCCCCCTCCCTGCCAGGATTGGCTTCTTGGCACTCACAAGGTCCAGAGCACTTGGGTGGTTCAGGGGTTCTGGGGGCCATCAGGGATGCTCAGGGGTTCTGGGAGACTCTGAGGGCCCAGTAGGGTGCCAGGATTTCTGAGGGGGCCTTGGGGATCCCGCAG
The DNA here is from genome assembly GCF_029207755.1 of Chamaea fasciata. Taxonomy (NCBI): domain Eukaryota; kingdom Metazoa; phylum Chordata; class Aves; order Passeriformes; family Sylviidae; genus Chamaea; species Chamaea fasciata. The sequence continues at coordinate 255,861 of NW_027094116.1, read as the reverse complement.
TTACCTTTCCCCTCTTTCCTTTCTAGAGTCCAGGAAGCAGCAGGAAAGGTGAATGTGGGCTCAAACCACACTGTCCCCTTTTACCCCAACCCCAAGACCTCCCATTCCCCCCCACACATCCCCTTTATCCCCGCAGGGCCCCCCCGGATCCCCCGGCCTCCCCAGAGGAGGGGGAGTTGCTGTACACCCACGTCGTGAGCACCAGGCAGACGGGGGGTGAGTACAGGGTGGGACACACACACAGGGACACGTCACCCATGAGTGTCACCCCCACCCAGATCCCACAGCCAGTGTCTCTCGCAGCGTCCCCCCGTGCCACCGCGCTCCAGGATCCCCAGGTGACCTACGCGGAGCTGCGGGGACCCCATGGGCGACAGCGGGAACTCAGTGACACCTACGGGAATGTGCTGTGACACTCGGGGCTCCAGTGGGCACTGGGGGGCTCTGGGGGAACTGGGGGGCAGTGGGGGACCCCACCCATGGGCAGTCACACATGTGTCCCCCCTCCTGCTCCCATGGGTGCTCAACATTCACGGGTAGATGAGCACAAGGGGGTGGTTACGTGTGAGGCTGCACAAGGCACCCAGAACTCCCCATGCCCCCAGAATGTCCAAGGGCTTCCCCACCCTCCTTCCACTACCACAACTGGCTTCCCATTCCACATCCAAGTGCTCCCAGCGCCCTCAGAGACTTCCCCATTCTCTCCTCACTGTGCTCCCAGTACCCTCAGGGGCTCCCTATTTCCCCTCCCAGTGCCTCTCCATTGCTCCCAGTAGATCCGGGTGTTTTCCATTCTGTCTCCCAGTACCCCTGTGCTCCCACTGGCTCTGCAATCCCCCTCTCAGCACTCTGAGAACACCCATGGACTCGTTTCCCTGTTATTTGGCCCAAAATGCAGCTTTTGGTTCAACTGGCAGAAATGGTGTTTCTTTGTTCAGTTCTGTCGGGCTTTAGGAATGGGATTCTCCAGTTCTGGGCTGACACTAGAACCAGGGGCTGCTGCCCCTCCCCTTGCCAGTAGAGGCACAAAAGGCAAATGTCCCAAAGGGCTGACAGAAAACAATTTCCTGCAAACAGCAATGACAGAACAAAACCAACAGCAGCAAGGTTCAGAATCCCTGAGGGTCAAAAAAGGAACAATTTCCAGGGAAAGCCCCTGAAAGGGGAAAACTCGGGATCCTTCCCCCAGATAGTTTCTTCCACCAGAGGAACCTGGCAGGGCCCTGGACCTTCATTGCTCTGATGGCCAAAGCAGCTTTCAGGAGGCTCTGGATTCTCTTCTCCCCTGTCCCAAACATGTCCTCTGCTGTGTTCCGCACACGATGATGTCTCAAAGGCCCTGTGGGTGTTCCCGAGCCTCCCCCTTTTCCAAGCCTGTCAGAATGAGTGAGTCCATGGCACAGGGTGGGTCTGAGTTTCCAGTCGGTTCCAGAGCTCTGGACATCCCTCCAGCTCAAGGCAAACTGTGACCTGCCCTCTGCTGCCAAAAAGATGTATCCTGCTGTAAAGGTGTCTGCCAAGGCAGGCTGGAACCTGCCTTGGAATGGAAAATTTGACCACCTTCCCTCCAAAGTATTATCATTTTGAAGTTAAGGGGCTTCCAGGCAAAGACATGGGAAGAGGAATAACAGTTCTTCACTAGAATATCTATAACAAGACAAACAAACAACACCGCCACCAACAACAAACAAAAGCACAAACCCAGTCCCAGCCCTCTCGGGGCTGCAGGCACTTCCCCTGCGGTGCAGTTCCGGGCACAGCCGGCAGGGGCGCTGGTGGCTCCCGGCCGGGCAGGGCGGGTGCGATGATTCCCCCGCGGCTGCAGGGGGCGCTGTGGCAACAGCTCGGCTGTCTCTCTCTCCATGGTTAATGGAGACTCAGCGGGCGGGAGAGAGAGAGAAGCGTCCTTCCCTCACTGACGGGGCTGGGGGGCAGCTGGGAACGGTGCCGCTCCGGATGGCAAAATGGGCTGCGGCAGGAACCCTCGGAGTGGCGGCTGGAACGGTGGGAGGAGGCACACCCAGGGTGGCAAAGGAAGTTTATCAAAACCTCCCAAGCTCTAGCATGAGCTACGAGGCTCAGGTGGGACACGGGTTGTTGGGTTCAAGTGTAGGAAAAGCCAAAGCAGCCACAGAAAACAGCGGAGCTGGGCAGCCACAGCCGTGCTCCAGCAAAACAGCTGCCGCACGCAGCCAGGAGCCTTGTTTCTCGCAGTTTAATCAGAAAGCTGAATTTTGGGTACAATAAGAGGGAAAAGGGTCACGTGCCAGCCCGGCACTGGGCGAGGGAACGAGGAGTCCTGTGGGGTGCAGTGAAGAGGAAGAAGGGACTGCTGAGGGGAACCGGTGCCTCCCAGTGCTGCCGGTGTCCCCAGTGTCACAGCACACCCTCAAAGGTGTCATCAGGGTCCTGCTGTCGCTTGTAGGGTCTCGGCAGCTCCATGTTGGTCACTTGTGGATCCCGAGGAGGGGCAGGGCCTGGGGTCACTTGGGGAGGCCCTGAGAGTGACACTGGTTGTGAGGGCCTGGGTGAGCGGTGACACTGGTGGGTGACGTGTCCCTGTCCCCCCCTGTACTCACTCCTTGCCCACTCGGTGCCATCAATGTGGGGTCCCAGCACTTCCCCCTCTTCTGGGGGGGTCCTGTGGGGATAAGGAAGGTCTGAGGGGTGTCTGTGGAAGGGGGAAAGGGGAGTCCTTGCTGGAGACCCCCACTCACCTTTCCTGGGGCTTCGTGGTTGCTGCAAGGAAAAGGAGAGGGGGTGACCATGGAGACCCCGAGACCCCTGAACCTTCCTGGGACCCCAGCAGGTCCAACCAGCCACAGGACGCCTAAACTCCCCCAGGACCCCAGAAAGATTTCCCTAAATCCCTGCACAGCCCTCCAAGAGCTGCCCAAACCCTCCAGGAGCTCCCAATGCCACCCCAATGTTCCTCAAAGCCTACCCAGGGATGGCCCTGGAGCCCAACCAAGACCATCGAAATTCCCCCCAGACCCCCCAGGACCCCCAGCCGACATCACTGTGGGCTCCGTTTCCCCCAGCTCAGGGGCCCTGGGTGCTGCCCTGTCTCTGCCCCCACTCTGGGGGCTTCCCCTCACTCCAGGACCCCCATCCCCCCCATTGTCACCCACCCTGGCGGTGCCAGCAGTGACAGCCCCCGATGACAGCCAGGAGCAGGAGCAGGAACAGGAGGGTCCTGCCGACATTCACAGCCACTGCTGGGGACAGAGGGGGACACATTGGGGTCACATTAAACCTCGGCGATCCTGAACACCCCGGTGACCCCATGTGACCTCACCTGTGACCCAGGGTGAGCCAGGGATCACCTCCAGGGCCAGCTCAGGGCTGAGTGCCCGGAACACGCGGTGCCCGTCCTGTCCCAGCTGGTTGGTGGCCACGCACTGGTAGGTGCCCGAATGTTCCACACTGACGTTCCCAAGCTCCAGGATGGGACCCTGGGCCACCTCCTGCCCATCACGCAGCCAGGTGAAGGTGACAGGGGCTGAGCCCACCTGCACCGAGCAGCGCAGGGTCACGGGGTCACCTGCGTGCACCTGGTGTGACAGGGGACTGGGGGTGATGGTGGCATTGGCCACGGGCACTGCGGGGACACAGACAGGGCTGAGGCCAGGAGGAGGGGCTGTACCCGGCCTGGGGGAATGAGGGAGTCTGTGTGGTGGCACCTGGAGACAGAGGGTCTCCTTCAGCCAGGACAGTGACCCCATGGGGTGGAGCCATCATGTGCTGTGGGATGAGGGCATGTGATGGATGAGGGGGGAGGGCTGAGGATGGGATGAGGCTGAGGTGAGGATGGGATGAGGGCTGCTGTGTCCAAGGGTGGTGGTGGCCGTCACCTCGTGGGGGGCACGGAATGGCGTGGGTGGGATGTGATGGGTCTGATGACGCAAAGCAATGGGGACATCACCCCAGTGCCAAGGGACTCACTCGCCTGGAGAGTCACGCTCAGTAGGGTGAATGTGACCTGATGGGGAGTGGGGCATGTGACAGCTGGCATTAGGGATCCATGGCCTGGATGTCCTGGGTGGGGACACCTGGAGCCAGACGGTCCCAGTTCCCCTGGGCTGTGACAGCCAGGGGTGGGGGCTGTGACCTGGGGTGGATTGGGGATGGTGTGGGGGGTTGGGGTGGAATGGGAATGTGTGGAATTGGGGATGCTGTGGGTGGGATCACCCTCAGCCCAAGGACAGTGAGGTTCCATGTGGGGCTCTTGGCCACACTGTCCCCATCACTGGCCCAGCACCAGTGTGGCTGTTCTCCTAGTCCCCAAAGTGCCACAGCTCCAGGTGGGGGCTGGCACCCAGCAGTGCCTCTGAGCCCCTCCGGTGCCAGGTGAAGGACAGAGGACCTGTCCCTGTGGCCACTGCACAGCTCAGCATCAGGCAGTCACCCTGTGCCACCTGTCCCCCAGGGGGCTGCACTCCCCCCGAGAGTGGGACACCTGCGGGTGGACACACGAGGGATTGGGGACATGGGATGAGGAGTGGGGGACACCAGGGAGCAGAGAAGGACTTAGGGAGGGGGAGGATCAGAGAGGGATGGGGGGATCCCTGTGAGGAAGAAAGGGGCCCAGAGATATGAAAGAGGCTTGGAAAAGACTGGAAGGGACCCCAGGGCAGGGTGAGAGATTCAGCCAGGAGACACATAGAGAGGGTTGAAGGGAGCCACAGGGAAGGTTTTGGGGACCCAGACAGGGATAGTGGGACCTGTGGACAATGGAAGGACCTCAGAGAGGGAGAGGTGCAGCTGGGGAGGGGTGAGGGGACCTGGTGAGGGATGCAGGCAGCAGGGAAGGTGATGGGAGGACGCAGGGAGAGCCCAGGGAAGGCAGGGCAAGACACAGAGGGTTGAGCAAGGATGGGAGACCTGGGATGGCTGTGGGGGCTCCCCGTGCCCATCCCCGCACTCACTGCGCACCGTGACGTGGAGCCGGGCGCTGCTCTTCCGCACAGTCCCCTCCTCGGAGTGCACCTGGCAGCTGTAATTCCCCGAGTTGGAGACCCCCACGGCGGGCACCAGGAGCTGCGGGGACACCTGTGGGCCCCCCACCAACTGCCCATCCCGGTAGAAGAGGTGCAGGAGGGGGCCTGGGGGCCGCAGGGGGCTGGGGGTGCTGAGGCAGCTGAGATTGAGGGGGGACCCCTCGATGGGCTCCGGGGGACCCTCCAGCACCGGCACCGTGAAGAGCTCTGGGAAGGAGAGGAGAGGTGAGGGCTGTGACTCTGAGTCCCCTGGGAAGTGACTTTGGGGGTGTCAGGATATTGGAGTTCCAGCAGTGGGGGTGCTCACCGTGCACTGTCACTGTCACTGGTATTGACAGTGACAGCCCGAAGCTCATCAAGGCCCCACAGTGGTAGCGGCCACTGTGGTTCAGCTGCAGGGGGGACAGGGACAGCTCGGTCCCAGTGAGGAACCCTCCAGGATCCTTCCCGTCCTGGTAAAACCGCACCCTGCTGAACGACATGTCCTGCCTGACCCGGCAGCGCAGTTTCACCGTGTCTCCCTCCAGCAGTGTCTGTGCTGGCACCTGCAGCACCAGCCGGTCTGTGGGACAGGAGAGTCCCTTCAAACTGAGTGGCACGGGACCTCTCCAAGTTGGGTGCCCATGGCACTGCGGAAATCTGGGTGGAGTCTCCATTGCACGGGAGGATCCCAGGAACACCAGGAGATGCTCCGTGGCACAGGTGTCACCACGGGGGCCCCATCACACTGGGATGCACTGGGATGACCCTGAGTGCAGGGGACAGGCTCTAGCCACACGAGCGGTGTAAGGCGACACTTGGAGTGGAGCCCACGCAGACCCAACAAGAGGCCACCCTGATCATTTAAGATCCCCCCTCACCATTCATGACTCTCAAGGCAGGGCTGGACCCACTGCCAGGTCTGTCACATGTGTAGGTGCCACTCTCGGTGACAGTGAAGCGGTCGCTTCTGTTCTGCCCCCAACGCTGCCCGTCCTTGTACCAGGTGGTGGCACCGGCGGTCCCCAAGCCCTGGCAGGTCAGTGTCACCCAGTCCCACAGCACCGCCGGCCTCCAGGGGGGATCCACGAGGAGCTGGGTGGTCTGGGCACCTGCGGGTGACAGGGGACACCAGCCTGCCAGGGTCAGTGCGGGACTGGGGACAGTGGGATGGGGACATGGCATCCCCTGAGGACTCACCAGCGAGGCCGAGGGTGTGGGCTAGAAGGGAGAAGGGACAGGGTTGGGTGGGAACAGCAGCACCTGGGGGACATGGTGTGGTGTCTGTCCCCAGACTGCCTGCAGTGGGAACACTGGTGTAGCACAGAGGTCTTGAGGACAGGGACACCTCAGTCACCCTGGGCTGAGGCAGGACATGGGGACACTGTGGACATCCCATTCTCCTCCAGGTCACCACCACCATCCTCACAGCCCTGGTCCCATCAGCAACATTCCCATGGCCCGTCATCCCATTCTAAAGGAACCCATCCCCACAGCCCATCTGCATGGTACATGGCCCTTGTCCCTGTTCCTGCATCCCTGTGCCCCTGTCCCTGTCCCCACAACTGCTACAGCCCCAAGGTTCCTTTGCCACATCCTTGTCCCCACATTTCTATCCCCCTGTTACTGTCCTCACATCCCAGTTCCCCTCTTCTTGTCCCCCTTTTCCTGTCCGCACAGCCACCCCACTCCTCTGCTCACACTGGGGTCCATGCCCATGCACTGGCTCTGCTGGCCTTGGGGACCTCAGGGGACCCCGCAGCCCCCCCGTGCCCCCTCCCCACCGGTCTCTGCCTCACCAGGGCCCATCCCCGGGGTGTCAGGCCCGTGCCCGGGGCACTCACCCCACAGGAGCAGCGCCACCTTCCCGGCCATCCCCGTGTCCCCGGCCATGTGCACTGGCTGTCACTCGCTGCTGTGGCCACCGGTCCCCTGGGTGGCGGCTCTTCGGATGAAGAGGAAGGAAGAAAGGTCACACCTCGTCCCCACGTGTAAGTGGCCCTTGGTGGGGGATGGGTGGAGACACAGCAGGGGACAGGGTGGGGACATTATGGGATAGTCTGGGGGCTCAGTGGGGGATGGTGTTCCCAGGAGTGGGGGCCTCAGGGGATGTGGGGAACCAAGGGTGGGTGTCCAGGGGAATGGGGGTCCAGGGGAATTGGGGTCTCCATGTCTTGGGTGATTCAGGGATGGGGGTCCTGCAGGAAAAGGTTTCCCCAGGGGTTTTTGGTCATGGAATATGGGTCCCAGGGTTGGGGGTCCAGGGGAGAAAAGGGGACCCTTGGAAATTTGGGTTCTATGGGAACAAGCAGCCCATGGGATGGGATCAAGGCAGTGGTGGTCCTGGGCAATGGGAGTCCTGGGATGGGGGTCCCAGGGAGCAGAGACCAAGGGAATGGGGGTGCCATGGTTGGGTTCCCAGGGGAATGGGGGTCCCAGGGATGGGCAGTGGCTGGGTGGGCATGGGAGTCTCAGCTCCTGCCCTGGGTGCCTCAGATTTTGGGGTGACTCAGAGCCCAGCACAGCCCCCACAGTGTGCTCATGGCCAGGGGGGCACCCCAGGGTGAAGGCTCTGGGTCTGTGCCCCACACACCCCTGGGCTTTTCCCATCCCTTCATTTCCTGGCTCAGCCATCCCAGGGAACACCTGAGCAGGTAACAATGGGGGGATCCCAGGAAGGGGCCAAGGGGGCTGGGGGGTGCTGGCAGTGTTTGGGGGCTGTGGGGGATGAAAGACTTTCACTTTCTCTTTCCTGCAGCAGAAGGAAGAGGCCGTTTATGCTGAGCTGAGGCCGTGGGTTCTGTCCTGGGGGACACATCCAGAGGGGTCCTGCCCTGAGGGAAAAGGGCTCCTCTGCTGTGGTGACACCTGGGTCGTGTCCCAGGGTCTTGTCCCAGAGGGCTCCTCGTTCTGGGGGTGCCACATCCTTGGGGATTCCTGTCCCAGAGGTGGCACATCCTGGGGGCCTCTATCCTGGGGGGAACCGTGAGCATTCCCTCCGGCCCCAGTGGGGCCCTGTGATCTCTGCGCTGCCCAAACTTAAGGGGGCATCTAGTGGAATCCTGCCCTGATGATGGTAAATGCCAGGCGAAATTTGCTTGTACTCCCTCTTGCCCAATTGGCTGAGACAAAATTAGACACCCAGGAAATAAAGGCAAACGTCTTTTTCCCACACCCTTTTTTCCCACTAAAAAGAAAATCACTAAAATCAGATGACATGCAAAATTGTCTGGTCGATATAATCCTTTTAATTGCTACTCTCCCAAAAAGTCACTCATAATAAAAGCACAAACAAATCCCACAGAAATGAAACTTTCTGGTTCAGTTTAGGTGCCCATTGGATTCTGGCAGCTTTCGAGCGGCTGCAAAGGTGACAATTCTGTGGCAGGAAAAGGCCTGGCTGTGGTTTGCTGGGCCCTGCAAGAAGCACAAAAGCCAATGGGAGCCCAAGCAGTGGCTCTGCGAGGGCCTTGGATGGTTTTCAGAGCAGGGCTGGCTGCAAACCCCCCTGCAGGGGCAGCTGTGAGGGAAGCAGTCCGGAAATGCAGCAATTGATCATTTTGTCCCTCTCAGCAAGGGGCTGAGAGAGCCCCAGAAGTTCTGCAGATCCCACACCCATCTGCTCAACAACCTGACCGGGACCCTCTTTCCTGAACAAAACCTGCAGCCCTTTGGAACCTCATGGAAAGAATATTTGGGTTCTGGCTGCAGCCACCAGACCGGAGGGAAAAGTGTGGAAATGTTGAGCCGGGGCTCTGCCCACAGTCATGGTGTGGCTCTGGGGAATGACCTTGTATCGATTCCAGGTGTCCCCAAAGCTGCTCCATCCCTGCCCTCCTCACCTGCACAGGGCACGGGGAATGGACAGGGCTCTGCCCCGCCCCTGCCCCGCCCATTCCGGGTGCCCAAACCTGTGGGGGCGTCACCCTGGCCACGGGCGGTCCCGACACATGGCGACAGTGGCTTGGGACACGCTCTCACAGTCGGTTCATGCGCGCCGTGACAGTCCCGGCACTCGCAGCGCCATGGCAGCTGGGGCCCTTCCCCGTGCTCTGGGACCACCGTGCCGGTCCCTCCTTTCCGCAGAGCCCAGCCCAGGGTCTCTGCTCCCCCGCCCTGCCAGGGTCTCCCCTCGGCCGTTTCGGGCGCACCACCCTCGGGGCTCCCCAGGCCCCTGGTTTTTAGTGGAAGCCAGAACTGGAGAATTCCATTCCTAAAGCCCAACAGGGCTGAACAAACACCACTTGTGCCAGTTTAACCAAAAAGCTGCATTTTGGGCTGAAGTGTATCGAAACCGACCGTGTGCCCTCCTTGCACTGGGAGGGGGAATGTGCCGCCACTGGGACTATGGGAGTACTGGGAAGGGAAAGGGGGAGCCCCTGGGTGTACTGGGAACAATGGGAGGGGGAATGGGGAAGCCGTGGTGGTACTGGGAGATGGAATGGGGAGCACTGGGTGCTCTGTGCACCAGCCCCTTCTCCTGACCACCACCTCAGGCTGGATGGCAACCACAGAAGGCCAGGGTGAGGGGATCCCCGGTGTCCCCCAGTGCCCCCCAGTTTCCTCAGTGTCACGGCACACTCTCGTAGATGTTGCTGGTATCCTGTGGTCGTCCATGGGATCCTGGCAGCTCTGCATAGGTCACCGTGGTGTCCTTGGGCGGGGCAGCACTGGGGAGCCCTGTGAGAGACACTGGCTGGGTGGACCCGGCTGGGGGTGACACCAGCGGGTGACGTGTCCCTGTATTTCCCTGTCCCCGTACTCACCCCCTGCCCGCTCGGTTTTCACAACATGGGTGTACAGAACCTCCTCCTCCTCTGGGGGGGCCAGGGGCTGTGGATGTGCCCTGTGGGGATGGAGGGGTTTTGGGAGCACATGGAGGGTTTAGGGTGTGAGAGTAGAAGAGGGGTTGTGAATGGAGCCCCCCACTCACCTTTCCTGCTTCTTCCTGGTGGCTGCAAAGGAGAGGGAAGGGGTGACTGTGGGATCCTCAGGGCCCTGACCACCCGTGGGAATCCTGAACCACCACCAGACCCTCAATTCCCACAGGACCTCTGAGCATCTCTAGAGCCCCCCAGAACCCCTGAACCGGTGCCCTGAGTACCCAGAACCCCAAGCGCAGCAGGGAGGGAGACCCTCAAAAATCCCCCAGGACCCCAAAAGAAAATCCAACATCGCTGTGTGACCCTCCCACACCTGCCCAAATCGCCCAGGACACTCAGACAAGGACACTGGGGGCTCAGCACAACCCAAGTCAGGAGCTGTGGGTACCACCCTATCACCCCTTCAGTCTGGGGGCTTCCCACCCCTCTCGGGGAACCCCGTCCCCCCCATGGTCACCCACCAATGCGGTGCCACCAGTGCCAGGCCATGATGACACCCAGGAGCAGGACCAGGAACAACAGGGAACCACTGACCCCTGCAGCCACTGCTGGGGACAAATGGGAACACAGAGGGGTCACCCATCACCCCAGGGGTCCTGCAACCATTGTGACCTCAGGTGACCCATCCTGTTTCCTGTTTCCTGTTCCCTTTCTGTCACTGCCAGAGAAAAAGTGAGAGAAAACTGAGGTCAACGACAATCCGGGGGTGTCAGACTACCAGGGTGACGCCGTGTGAGCCCACCTGTGACCCAGGGTGTGCCAGGGGTCACCTCCAGGGCCAGCTCGGGGATGAATGCGCGGAACACACGGTGTCCATCCTGTCCCAGCTGGTTGGTGGCCGCGCACTGGTAGGTGCCCGAATGTCCCACACTGATGTCCCCAAGCTCCAGGACGGGACCCCGGGCCACCTCCTGGCCATTGTGCAGCCAGGTGAAGGTGACAGGGGCTGAGCCCACCTGCACCGAGCAGCGCAGGGTCACGGGGTCGCCTGCGTGCACCTGGTGTGACAGGGGACCGGGGGTGATGGTGGCATTGGCCACGGGCACTGTGGGGACACAGACAGGGTGAGGGTGGGGGGAGGGGCTGTCAGCCAGCAAGAGGGACAGGGACACGGGGATGAGAGTTTCCTGGAGCATGCTGTGGGTGAGGCCACCCCCAGCCTGAGGGTCACACTCACCAAGGACGGTGACATTCAGGGGGACACTCTCGGCCGTGCTGTCCCCATCACTGACCCGGCACTGGTATTGGCCGCTGTCATTGTCCCCAACATGGCGCAGCTCCAGGTGGGGGCCGGTGCCCAGCGGTGTCCCAGAGCCCCCACGGTGCCAGGTGAAGGACCAGGGACCTGTCCCCATGGCCACCGCACAGCTCAGCACCAGGCGGTCCCCCAGTGCCACCTGTCCCCCGGGGGGCCGCACTGACACGAACATCCCCGAGACGGGGACCCCTGCGGGGAGACACAGGTAAGATGATCTTGCCATGATGGGTGGAGGACACAAGACGGGAAGGAGGGGGGATTGGAGGGGAGCACAGAGGACCCCAGGGAGAAGTGGACCCTGGGAGGTGCGTTGGGATCTGGTGACCATGGAGTGACCCCATGGAAAGGTGGAGAGAGCCAGGCAGGGATGGGGGACTACACAAGAGATTGAGGAGACTCAGGGAATGATGTGGGGTTTGGGGAGGGGTGGATGGACCCAGGGGCGGAAGTGCAACCAGAGGGTTGAGTGGGGACCTTGGAAGGGGTGTGGGATGCCAGGGAGGGGTGGGGGGGCAGAGAGAGGGATGAGGGATGTGGAGAGGGAACCGGGCAGTCATGGGGGAACAAGGAGGTACTTGGGAAATTTTGGGTGACGCAGGGAGGAGTGAAGGGAAGGATGAAGGATGCAGGTAGAGGGGGGAAGCCCTCGGAGGATGTCGAGGTTGCCTGTCTCCATTCCTGCACTCACTGTGCACTGTCACTGTCACCAGCTGTGACTGCATCCACTCTGGCATTACAGCCCCCACCCAGCCCCTGCAGCGGTAGCAGCTGCTGTGGTGCAGCTGCAGGGGGAACAGGGACAGCTCGGTCCTGTCATGGGGCCCTCCCAGATCCTTCCGTTCATGGAAGAAGTGCACGTTGGTGAGCGATTTGTCCTGGTAGCACCGGCAGCGCAGTGTAACCGTGTCCCCCTCCAGCAGCAGCCGCGCCGGCACCTGCAGCACCAGCCAGTCTGGGGGACAGAGGGGTCCTGTCACACCGGGGGCATCTGAAGAGTCCAGATGGCACTGGGGGGCATCAGGGGCCACCCATTGCACGGGAAGAGTCCCCTCAGACCTGGATGCTCTGGGATGTCGCCGTGTGCAGGGGACGGGCTCTGGACACACCAGGAGGTGACCCATAGAGTGGAGACCACCCAGAACCCTCGGGGACTGTGCAGGTGCCAGGCTGGAGACCCTGAATCCCCCCTCACCATTTAAGATCTTCATGGGGGGGCTGTGCCCACTGCCGGCTCTGTCACACTCGTAGCTGCCACTCCTCGTGACAGTGAAGTGGTCAGGTCCCCTCTGCCACCAGTACTGCCCATCCTTGTACCAGGTGGTGGCACCGGCGGTCCCCGAGCCCTGGCAGGTCAGTGTCACCTGGTCCCACAGCACTGCTGGTGTCAAGGGGGACTGAACGTGGAGCTGGGTGGTCTGGGCACCTGCGGGTGACAGGGGACACCAGCCTGCCAGGGTCACCACGGGGCTGGGGACAGTGGGGTGGAGACATGGCATCTGCCGAGGACTCACCAGCGAGGCCGAGGGTCTGGGCTGGAAGGGAGAAGAGACAAGGGCTGGATGGAGGGGGCCCTGCAGGGACAGCAGCACCTGGGGAATCCGGTGCGGTGTCTCGCTGCAGACAGTCCCCAAAGGAACACTGGTGTAGCACAGAGGTGTTGAGGTAAGACACACCTCAGTCACCCTGGGCTGAGGCAGGTCATGGGGACACTGTGGACACCCCATGCTCATCCAGGACACCACCACCATCCTCACAGCTCCTGTCCCGACAGCCACATCGTCATTGCCCTGTGCCCATGATCCCATTCTAATGGCACCTGTCTTCATGCCCCATCCCCATGGTATGTGGCCCTTGTCCCTGTCCCTGCATCCCTGTTCCCCTGTCCCTGCCTTGGGGACCTCAGGGGACCCCGCAGCCCCCCTGTGCCCCCTCCCCACCGGTCTCTGCCCCACCAGGGCCCATCCCCGGGGTGTCAGGCCCGTGCCCGGGGCACTCACCCCACAAGAGCAGTGTCACCTTACCGTCCAGCCCCGTGTCCCCGGCCATCCAGGCTGGCTGTCACTCGCTGCTGTGGCCACTGGTCCCCTGGGTGGCGGCTCTTTGGACAAAGGGGAAGGAAATGAGTTCACGTCTCGTCCTCATGTGTTGGTGGCCCTTGGTGGGGGCAGGGTGGGGGAACAGGCTGTGGGCAGGCTGGGGACACTGAGGGACATGTGGGTGATGGTGGGACGTGGTGGGGACCCGGTAGGGCCACGTTGTTGCCAAAATTTGAAGGCTGGGAGCTGTAGGAAGCCAAGCATGGATGTCCGGGGGGAATCAAGGTCCCCAGGCTGCGGGGTCCCCTGAGGTTTCCAGTGGAGGTCCCAGGGGCTGGAATTCCCAGGATGGGGGTCCTTGGGAATGGAGGTCCTGAGGAATGGCACTCCCGGGATGGGAGACCCAGGGAGGGGGGGCAGAAGGAATGGGGGCTCCCATGGTTGGGTTGGCAGGGAAATGGGTGTCTCAGGGATGGGCAGTGGCTGGGTGGGCCCGTGGGTTGCAGCTCCTTCCCTGGCTGCCTCAAATTTTGGGGTGACCCACGGCCCAGAGCTGCCCCCCTGGTGTACTCGTGGTTTTCTGGAGGTCACTACAAGTGGATTCTTAGGGGTTCTGGGTCTGTGACCCCCCCAGACCCCAGAGCCTTTTTTCTCTTCATTTCCATTGCCCTCCTTTTTTCTGTCACATTCGCATCCCCCCAGTTCCCTGCTCAGCGATCCTGGGGAGCTCCTGAGCAGGTACCGAGTTCAGGGGTTCCCGGAGAGGGGAAAAGGAGGTGTGTGGGCTGAAGGGGAGGTGGGGGATTTGGGGGCTGGGAGTGTCCGGCCGTGTCCCCCCACACTTTCACTTTCTCTCTCCCGCAGCAGAAGGAAGAGGCTGTTTGTGCTGAGTCAGACAGGGAGGGGCGGGTTCTGTCCTCGTGGGACACATCCAGGGGGTCCTGTCCCTGTTCAGGGGTGTCCCTGTTCTGTGGGTGAGACATCCTGGGGGTGGCACATCCCAGCCGGTGGCGTCCTGTCCTGGGAGAAGGGCAGGGAGGGCTCAGTCCGCGAGCTCCGTCACGGCCGAAACGGACTCGACTTGGGGAAGTGAATTGAATTTATCATTCCTCAGTTCAGAGCTGAAAAAGGAGAAGTGAAACACCTTCCCCTCTCGGGAACTGCTCCAGCGGGGGCTTCCCAGCCCTGGCAGCGCGATGGCAGCCGCGACGTGCGACAGTGACCCGAGGCCGGGACTCGGCTCCCGCCGTGCCGGGGGCTCCTCCCCGGGCTCCCGGGTCCCCTCGGCCCTCCCGGCACCTCCGTCCCGGCGCCCCCCGCCCGCCCCGGGGCCGCGCCCGGCGGAGGCTCCGCGGCAGCTCCGGGGCTCAGACGCCGCTCGGGGAGCGCCGGGTGCGGGGCTTTGGGCACCGGGGGGCTCCGGGGGGCACCGGGCAGGGCTGGGGCTGGGGCGGGCTTTGGGGTTGGATTTGGGGACACCTCCGGCTGCCCTCAGCTCTGTCCCGGGGCTCCAGCTCGGCCCGAGGGCTTCGGCAGCTGCGGGATCGGTGCCCGTGGCCACGGGGCGGCACCGCCGCAGGACCCCGAGCCCTTGGCCGGTGTCACCGAGAGGGGACAAACAGGGAGCGGCAGCTCCTTCCCCTGAGCGGGGCAGCTGCGACGGAACCAGTCCGGAAATGCCCCAATTGATCATTTTGTCCCTGTCCCCAAGGGACTGAGGGAGTCCCAAAAATCCTGCAAATCCCACACGGATCTGCTCAACAACCTGACCGGGACCCTCCTCCGTCCGAGCTGACCGGGCACAGCTGAACAAACAAAAACCATTTGTAGAAGATAAGCTGTATTTGAATCATCCAGACTGAGCCATATTTCTGAGGCCTCTAGGCTGTGGCACTGAGGCCTGTAGAGGTTGTGGCGCAGTTAGAAATTCAGTGCCAGGAGTGTGTCGCATTTAGGAATTATCACTTAAGGTGTTAACAAGGGTCAAAGGGTTTTATAGTAGTTAGTAAGTATCGTAATTGGCGTGGACACAGTAGCTACCTTAAACAGTTTATTAAACAATAAGTGTTTGCATTCTTTCCTGTGCCGTGTGCCTATTAGAATTCACTTGTAACTGTAAACTATATAGAGTGTATAAAACTGGCCCTCTTACACACAATAAAAGAGAAATGTAGCAGTAATCATATTGATCGAACCTGCATTTGCTTTGACGATTTCCCTTCATTATCGGGGTTCCCCTGCGACTTCGACCATTTCTCCCGGTTTAATCAAAAAGCTGCGTTTTGGGTGCAATGGGAGGGACAAGGGTCCTGTGCCCCCTGGCACTGGGGGAGGGAGTGGGGAGTCCCTGGGGGTACTGGGAGCACTGGGAGCACTGGGACGGGGAGCTCTTGGAAGCCCCACATGGGACCCCCCACTCGTGGCCCCCACCCAGGCACGGTGGGCACCACGGGAGCTGGGGGGGACACACACGGGAGTTGCCCTCACACAGGGGCCCCCAGTGCCCCCAATGCCCCCAGTGTCACAGCATGTTCCCGTAGATGTCACTGGGGTCCTGCTGTCGCCTGTGGGATCCCGCCAGCTCCGCGTAGGTCACCTGGGGGGATGTGACACGGGGGGGCCCTGCAAGAGACATCGGGTGTGGGGACATGGGTGGGGGGTGACACCCGTGGGTGACGTGTCCCTGTGTCCCCACCCTGTACTCACCCCCTGCCCGCTCGGTGCTCAGAACGTGGGTGTAGAGCACCTCCCCCTCCTCTGGGGGGGCCGGGGGATCCGGGGGAGCCCTGCGGGGATAAGGGGGTGTCTGTGGGGATGAAGGGAGATTGGGGTGAGGGTAAAATGGGGGGTCAGACCTGGAGCCCCCCACTCACCTTTCCTGCTGCTTCCTGAGGGCTGCAAAGGGAACAGGGAAGCATGAATGGGGGGTCCTCAGGGCCTCTGAACACCCCCGGGACCCCTGACTACCCCCAGGACTCCCAAGCATTCTTGAAGCTCCCAGAAATCTTTGAAGCACCCCTTGAACCCCCTGAGCCTCCAAATCCCACAAACTTCCCAAAAACTCGCATCCAAAGACTCTGGGGGCTCATCTTCACCCAAGTCAGGAGCTGTTGTTGGCACCCTATGACCACATACTCTGGGTGGGCTTCACCCTAATTCCTGGGACCCCCATTCCTACTCATTGTCACCCACCCAGGCGGTGCTGCCGGTGCCAGCCCACGATGACAGCCACGAGCAGGACCAGGAACAGGAGGGACCCGCCGACCCCGGCGACCACTGCTGGGGACAGAGAGGGACACAGTGGGGTCACCCAGAACCCCGGGGTCCTGCATCCCCCGTGTGACCCTGTGTCAGCCCACCTGTTACCCAGGGTGAGCCAGGGGTCACCTCCAGGGCCAGCTCAGGGCTGAGTGCCCGGAACACGCGGTGCCCGTCCTGTCCCAGCTGGTTGGTGGCCACGCACTGGTAGGTGCCCGAATGTCCCACATCGACGTTTCCAAGCTCCAGAATGGGACCCTGGGCCACCTCCTGGCCATTGTGCAGCCAGGTGAAGTTGACAGGGGCTGAGCCCACCTGCACCGCGCAGCGCAGGGTCACGGGGTCACCTGCATGCACCTGGTGTGACAGGGGACCGGGGGTGATGGTGGCATTGGCCAGGGGCACTGTGGGGACACAGACAGGGTGAGACTGGGGCGGGGGGCTGCCAGCCAGCAAGAGGGACAGGGACACGGGGATGAGAGTTTCCTGGAGCATGCTGTGGGTGAGGCCACCCCCAGCCTGAGAGTCACACACACCAAGGACAGTGACATTCAGACGGACACTCTCAGCAACGCTGTCCCCATCGCTGGCCCGGCAGTGATACTGGCCGCTGTCATTGTCCCCAACGTGCCGCAGCTCCAGGTGGGGGCCAGTGCCCAGCGGTGTCCCAGAGCCCCCACGGTGCCAGGTGAAGGACCGGGGACCTGTCCCCATGGCCATGGCACAGCTCAGCACCAGGCGGTCCCCCAGTGCCACCTGTCCCCCGGGGGGCCACACTGACACGAACACCCCCGAGACGGGGACCCCTGCGGGGAGACACAGGTAAGATGATCTTGCCATGATGGGTGGAGGACACAAGACGGGAAGGAGGGGGGATTGGAGGGGAGCACAGAGGACCCCAGGGAGAAGTGGACCCTGGGAGGTGCGTTGGGATCTGGTGACCATGGAGTGACCCCATGGAAAGGTGGAGAGAGCCAGGCAGGGATGGGGGACTACACAAGAGACTGAGGAGACTCAGGGAATGATGTGGGGTTTGGAGAGGGGTGGGTGGACCCAGGGACGGAAGTGCAACCAGAGGGTTGAGCAGGGACCTTGGAAGGGGTGTGGGATCCCAGGGAGGGGTGGGGGGACAGAGAGAGGGATGAGGGATGTGGAGAGGGAACCGGGCAGTCATGGGGTAACAAGGAGGTACTTGGGAAATTTTGGGTGATCCAGGGAGGAGTGAAGGGAGGGATGAAGGATGCAGGTAGAAGGGGGAAGCCCTCAGTGGATGTCAGGGTTGCCTGTCCCCATCCCTGCACTCACTGCGCACTGTCACTGTCACCAGCTGCGACTCCCTCCACTGTGGCATTGCAGTGCTCACCCTGCCCCTGCAGTAGTAGCGGCCGCTGTGGTGCAGCTGCAGGGGGGACAGGGACAGCTCGGTCCTGTCGTGGGGCCCTCCCAGGTCCTGCTCCTCATGGTAAAATCGTACTCCAGTGGCTGTGCTATCCTGCCAGCACCGGCAGCGCAGTGTCACCGTATCCCCCTCCAGCAGGGCCCGTGCTGACACCTGCAGCACCAGCCAGTCTGGGGGACAGAGGTTTTCCGTCACACCGGGGGCATCTGGAGGGTCCTGATGTCACCGGATGCCACCAGAGGCCACCCATTGCAAGAGAGGAGCCCCCTTGCACTGTTATGCTTTGGGATGTCCCCGTGTGCAGGGGACGGGCTCTGGTCACACCAAGAGGTGACCCATGGACTGGAGCCCACCCAGAGCCCACGAGGTCCCTGCAGGTGCCAGGCTGGGGACACACAACCTCCCTCACCAATGACCACTCTCACAGGGGGGCTCCGCCCACTGCCAGGTCTGCTACACCTGTAGGTGCCACTCTCCGTGACAGTGAAGCGGTCGCGTCTGTTCGGCCCCCAGCGCTGCCCGTCCTTGTACCAGGTGGTGGCACCGCGGTCCCCAAACCCTGGCAGGTCAGTGTCACCTGGTCCCACAGCACCGCCGGCCTCCAGGGGGGCTCCACCAGGAGCTGGGTGGTCTGGGCACCTGCGGGTGACAGGGGACACCAGCCTGCCAGGGCCAGCACGGGGCTGGGGACAGCAGGGCGGGGACATGGCGTCGCCCGAGGACTCACCAGCGAGGCCGAGGGTCTGGGCTGGAAGGGAGAATGGACAGGGCTGGGTGAGGGTGGCCCTGGTGGGAAAGAAGCGACAGCAGGCACAGCACAAAGTGTGGTGCCTGCCCCATACTGCCCCGAATGGAACTCTGGTGTAGCACAGAGGTCATGAGGACAGGAACACCTCAATCACTCTGGGCTGAGGGAGGACATGGGGACACTGTGGACATCCCATGTTTGCACAGGTCCCCCCGAGCATCCTCAGAACGCCTGCTCCCACAACCACATCCCCATGGCCCGGTGCCCGTGATCCCATTCCGAAGGCACCTCTCCCCATATGGCATATGCATGGTACGTGGCCCTTGCACCTGTTCCCGCATCACTGTTTCCCTATCCCTGTCCCAACGCTGGCACAGCCCCAAGGTTCTTTTTGCCACATCCTTGACCACACATCTCTATCCCCCTGTACCTGTCCCCACATCCCAGTTCCCCTGTTACTTTCCCCATGGCCATCCTGTAACTGTGGTGACATGATGGACTAGCTCTGCTGGCCTTGAGGAGCTCAGGGGACACCCCAGCCCCCCTGTGCCCTCTCCCCACCGGTCTCTGCCTCACCAGGGCCCATCCCCGGGGTGTCAGGCCCGTGCCCGGGGCACTCACCCCACAGGAGCAGCGCCACCTTCCCGGCCATCCCCGTGTCCCCGGCCATGTGCACTGGCTGTCACTCGCTGCTGTGGCCACCGGTCCCCTGGGTGGCGGCTCTTCGGATGAAGAGGAAGGAAGAAAGGTCACACCTCGTCCCCACGTGTAAGTGGCCCTTGGTGGGGGATGGGTGGAGACACAGCAGGGGACAGGCTGGGGACATTATGGGATGGTCTGGGGGCTCAGTGGGGGATGGTGTTCCCAGGAGTGGGGGCCTCAGGGGATGTGGGGAACCAAGGGTGGGTGTCCAGGAGAATGGGGTCCAGGGGTATTGGGGTCTTCATGCCTGGGGGGACTCAATGATGGGGGTCCTGTGGGAGCATAGACCTCAGAGATTTCAGGTCATGGGATGTGTGTCCCAGGGTTGGGGGTCCAGTAGAGAAAAGGGGACCCTGAGGAATTAGGGTTCTGAGGGGAAGGAGAAGCAGCCCATGTGATGGGATCAAGGCAATGGTGGTCCTGGGCAATGGGAGTCCTGGGATGGGGGTCCCAGGGAGCAGAGACCAAGGGAATGGGGGTCCCATGGTTGGGTTCCCAGGGGAATGGGGGTCCCAGGGATGGGCAGTGGCTGGGTGGGCACGGGGGTCACAGCTCCTGCCCTGGGTGCCTCAGATTTTGGGGTGACTCAGAGCCCAGCACAGCCCCCACAGTGTGCTCATGGCCAGGGGGGCACCCCAGGGTGGAGGCTCTGGGTCTGTGCCCCACACACCCCTGGGCTTTTCCCATCCCTTCATTTCCTGGCTCAGCCATCCCAGGGAACACCTGAGCAGGGAACGGTGGGGGGATCCCAGGAAGGGGCCAAGGGGGCTGGGGGGTGCAGGCAGTGTTCAGGGGCTGTGGGGGATGAAAGATTTTCACTTTCTCTTTCCTGCAGCAGAAGGAAGAGGCCGTTTATGCTGAGCTGAGGCCGTGGGTTCTGTCCTGGGGGCACATCCAGAGGGGTCCTGCCCTGAGGGAAAAGGGCTCCTCTGCTGTGGTGACACCTGGGTCGTGTCCCAGGGTCTTGTCCCAGAGGGTTCCTCGTTCTGGGGGTGCCACATCCTTGGGGATTCCTGTCCCAGAGGTGGCACATCCTGGGGGGGCACTGAGCATTCCCACTGTCCCCAGTGGGGCCCTGTATCCTCTGGGGTGTTTAAACATAAGTGGGCATCTGTTACGACCTTACCCAGATGATGGTAAATGCCCGGCTAAATTTGGTTCAATTCCCTGATGGCCAATTGGCTAAAACAAAATTATACAACCATGAAATAAAGGCAAAAATACTTTCCCAAATCACATTTTTTCCCAAGAAAAAATAAACTCGGCAAAAATCAAACTAACAATGTAGAAAATGGTCTGATCGATAGAATCCTTTTAATCATTGCCCTCCCAACTAGTCACTGACAATAAAAACACAAACAAATCCCATAGAAATGAGACTTTCTGGTTCCCTTTAAGAGCCCATTGGTGCATCCCATAGCAGCGTTTCCTTGTGCATAACACTGAGTGTGGAATCTCCCTGAGTCTCCAGCAGGTCCATGGGTTTGTTCCCGGCCTGCTGGGCAGCAACCCAGCCCACAGGGAAGGCTTTGGCTGGGCCACATTTAGGAACTCTGCCCATTTTCCTCCTTCCCACCCTCAAACTTCATTTATTTCCCATGGCTTCAGCTCCCAACAGGGTTGAAACTCTGTCCATCCTTGGAACAGAGCACAGGAATCCGTGGAAATGCCTGTGTGTCCCTCAGGGTCTGCTTCCCTGGGAAATGCACTCCACCCTGCCCTGAATTCCCCTGCCTGGGCACTCCCTGCTCCTGCTGGGACACCCGTGTTCCCCAGATCCACGGCTGGAGCCCCTGCTCAGTATTTCCACACTTTTCCCTCTCTTCTGGTGTCCACATCCAGAACACAAACATTCTTTCTGGGAGGTTCCAAAGGGCTGCAGGTTTTGTTCAGGAAGGAGGGTCCCGGTCGTGTTGTTGAGCAGATGGGTGTGGGATCTGCAGAACTTCTGGGGCTCTCTCAGCCCCTTGCTGAGAGGGACAAAATGATCAATTGCTGCATTTCCGGACTGCTTCCCTCACAGCTGCCCCTGCAGGGGGGTTTGCAGCCAGCCCTGCTCTGAAAACCATCCAAGGCCCTCGCAGAGCCACTGCTTGGGCTCCCATTGGCTTTTGTGCTTCTTGCAGGGCCCAGCAAACCACAGCCAGGCCTTTTCCTGCCACAGAATTGTCACCTTTGCAGCAGCTCGAAAGCTGCCAGAATCAAAGCCAAGGGGGCGGGGGGAGCCTCAGGTCGTGGCTGCCACCTGGGGCTGGCCAGAGCAGGGCTGGCCAATGCCCATCCCTGTGCACTGGGGCTGGGCCATGGCTGGGCCCCACACTTGGATGGCCACTGGCTTCAAGGAGGAGGAGTTGGGGAGCTCCTTCCTGCCTGGGGCTCCATTCCCGAGCTGCTCTCACTGGCTCACATCCTGCAGGGGACAAGTGAAAATGGAGATATCTGGACCCTGCCTGGAGCTGCCATCCCCCAGGACAGGATCCCCTTGGCCAGCATGTGTCCCCCCCGGGACAGGATCCCCCCAGAACAGGACCCCCCTTGCTGTTCCCCCCAGGACAGAACCTGTCCCCCCGTGTGTCAGCCACTGCCCATCCCTGGGACCCCCGTTCCCCTGGGAACCCAACCATGGGACCCCCATTCCCTTGGTCTCTGCTCCCTGGGACCCCCATCCCAGGACTCCCATTGCCCAGGACCACCATTGCCTTGATCCCATCACATGGGCTGCTTCTTCTTCCATAACCACTCTTCCCAAGGGTCCCCTATTTTTTTCCCCTTCACCCCCAACTCTGGGACCTACATCCCATTATCCGAAATTCATGGGGACCATGATCACCCCGGAGCCCCATCCCTGAATATCCCCAGGCATGAAGACCCCAATTCCCCTGGATCCCCATTCTCTTGGACACCCCTCCTTGGTTCCCCACATCCCCTGAGCCCCCCACTCCTGGGAACACCATCCCCCACTGTGCCCCCAGACTATCCCATAATGTCCCCAGCCTGTCCCCTGCTGTGTCTCCACCCATCCCCCACCAAGGGCCACCTACTCATGGGGACGAGGTGTGACCTTTCCTCCTTCCTCTTCATCCGAAGAGCCGCCACCCAGGGGACCGGTGGCCACAACAGCGAGTGACAGCCAGTGCACATGGCCGGGGACATGGGGATGGCCGGGAAGGTGGCGCTGCTCCTGTGGCGTGAGTGCCCCGGGCACGGGCCTGACACCCCGGGGATGGGCCCTGGTGAGGCAGAGACCGGTGGGGAGGGGGCACAGGATGGCTGGGGTGTCCCCTGAGGTCCCCAAGGCCAGTAGAGCCAGTGTATGGGCATGGACCCCAGTGTGAGCAGAGGAGTGGGGTGGCTGTGGGGACAGGAAAAGGGGAACTGGGATGTGGGAGCAGGAGCAGGGAGATAGAGATGTGGGGACCAGGATGTGGCCAAAGGAACCTTGGGGTGGTGCAGCAATGGGAACAGGGACAGAGGAACAGGGCTGCCAGTACAGAGAGAAGGGCCATGTACCATGCAGATGGGCTGTGAGGACAGGAGCTGTGAGGCTGGTGGTGGTGACCTTTGAAAACATGGGGTGGCTGTGGTGTCCCCATTCCCGGAGTGTCCACAGTGTCCCCGTGTCTTGCCTCAGCCGAGTTGCCAGGATGTCTCTGTCCTCGAAATTTCCATGCCAAACCATTCCCCATTGGGACAATTCTGTGATAGTCTCCACATCCCATCCCCCAGGAGCTTCTCTTGCTGGCCTGCCACCCCAACCCAGCCCTGTCCCTTCTCCCTTCCAGCCCAGACCCTCGGCCTCGCTGGTGAGTCCTCGGGCGACGCCACGTCCCCACCTCGCTGTCCTCAGCCCTGCGCTGACCCTGGCAGGCTGGTGTCCTCTGTCACCTGCAGGTGCCCAGACCACCCAGCTCCTGGTGGAGCCCCCCTGGAGGCCGGCGGTGCTGTGGGACCGGGTGACACTGACCTGCTGGGGCTTGGGGCCCACCGGTGCCACCACCTGGTACAAGGACGGGCGGCGCTGGGGGCAGAAGGGATCTGACCGCATCCTTGTCACCAGGAGTGGCAACTACACATGTGACAGACCCGGCAGTGGGCTCAGCCCCCCCGTGTCAGTATTAAAT
This sequence comes from Chamaea fasciata, assembly GCF_029207755.1. NCBI lineage: Eukaryota > Metazoa > Chordata > Aves > Passeriformes > Sylviidae > Chamaea > Chamaea fasciata. Next base: position 232,477 of record NW_027094116.1, on the reverse strand, counting down.
GGTTAGTGGGGCTGTGAGGTTGGTGCCCCATGAGGGCTCAGCGTGGGCTCCTGTCCACGTGTGGCTTCATGTCCCAGTCCCCAGCACATGTGGACATGCCAGTGCATCCCACTGTACCCCTGTGCACACCAATTTGTTCCAGTGCACACCAGTTCATCCCAGGGTGATGGGTTTCCCCCTGGTATTCCTAGGGGCCTCTGGTGTAATGGGGACCCCCCGGACCCCTCTTGAGTCCCTCAGTGTGAGAACCCCCCTGCCCCACAGACCGACTGGTGCTGCAGGTGCCAACACAGACACTGCTGGAGGGGGACACGGTGACACTGCGCTGCCGGGTCACGCAGGACATGTCGGTCACTGGGGTGCGATTTTACCACAAGGAGATGGATCTGGGGCGGCCCGTCAGTGGCACCGAGCTGTCCCTGTCCCCCCTGCAGCTGCACCACAGCGGTCGCTACCTCTGTGGGGGCTTGGTGGGCTCGGGAATGTCACAATGGCACAACTCAGCACCAGTGACAATGACAGTGCATGGTGAGCATCCGCACAGCTGCCACCTTGATATCCCAACACCCCAACACCTTATGCCTTGACAATCCCAAAGCCACTTCCCAGTGGACTCAGAGTCACAGTCCTAACCTCCTGTCTCCTTCCCAGAGCTCTTCACTGTGCCGGTGCTGGAGGGTCCCCCCGAGCCCATCGAGGGGTCCCGCCTCCATCTCAGCTGCCTCAGCACCCCCAGACCCCTGCGGCCCCGAACCCGCCTCCTGCACCTCTTCTACCGGGATGGGCAGTTGGTGGGGGGCCCGCAGGTGTCCCCACAGCTCCTGGTGCCCGCCGTGGGGGTCTCCGACTCGGGGAATTACACCTGCCAGGTGCGCTCTGAGGAGAGGAAGGTGTGGAAGAGCAGCGCCCGGCTCTGCGTCACAGTGCACAGTAAGTGTGGGGATGGGCACGGGGAGCCCCCAGAGCGTCCCTGGGTCCCCCAGCCCTGCCTGGAGACCTCTATTACTGTCCGGACACCCCACACCGGTGGTGGGTCCCCCATGCTTTCCTGGATCCTTTGCCGGGTTCCCCAGCCCTGCGTGGGTACCCCCATCTATCCTGTAAACTTTTTCCATGTTCCCCAATCACTGCTCTGGTCCCCCTCCATGTCCCCCCTATCCCCTCCCTGCATCCCCACACCCTCCCTGGAGTCTACCATCATCCTTCTCCAGGTGTCCCCTCCCTGAACCCCTCATCATTTCTTGGCATTCATTCCTAAGCCCCTAGCTCTGCATCCCCTTTTCCTCACTGGGAATCCTCTGCTCCTCCCAGAACATCCCCAAGTCCCTCACTGTCCCCTGGTGTCCCCCTCTCCCCTCAGGAGTCCCACTCTCAGGGGTGTCCGCGTGGGCACAGCCCCCCGGGGGACAGGTGGCACTGGGGGACCGCCTGGTGCTGAACTGCACAGTGGCCGAGGGGACAGGTCCCCGGACCTTCTCCTGGCACCGGGGGGGCTCAGGGACACCACTGGGCAGTGGCCCCCACCTGGAGCTGCGCCGCGTTGGGGACAATGACAGTGACCACTACCAGTGCCGGGTCAGCGATGGGGACAGCATGGCCGAGAGTGTCCCCCTGAATGTCACCGTCCTGGGTGAGTGGGACCCTCGGACTGGGGGTGATCCCACCCACGGCACCCCCAGCCCACCTTGCCAGGTGCCAGCCCTGTCTGTGTCTCTGCAGTGCCCGTGGCCAATGCCACCATCACCCCCGGTCCCCTGTCACACCAGGTGCATGCAGGTGACCCCGTGACCCTGCGCTGCTCGGTGCAGGTGGGCTCAGCCCCTGTCAACTTCACCTGGCTGCACAATGGCCAGGAGGTGGCCCAGGGTCCCATCCTGGAGCTTGGGGACATCGATGTGGGACATTCGGGCACCTACCAGTGCGTGGCCACCAACCAGCTGGGACAGGACGGGCACCGCGTGTTCTGGGCACTCAGCCCTGAGCTGGCCCTGGAGGTGACCCCTGGCTCACCCTGGGTCACAGGTGGGCTGACACAGGGTCACACGGGGGATACAGGACTTCTGGATTTCTCGGTGACCCCACTGTGTCCCCCTCTGTCCCCAGCAGTGGCTGCAGGGGTCGTCGGGTCCCTCCTGTTCCTGCTCCTGCTCCTGGCTGTCATCGTGGGCTGGCACCGGCGGCACCGCCTGTGTGGGTGACAATGAGGGGGAATGGGGGTCCCAGGGATTAGGATGAAGCTCCTCCAGAACACACGGGCCATATGGTGTCACCAACAGCTCCTGATTTGGGTGAAGCTGAGCCCCCAGAGACCTTGACTGGGGGCCCTGGGAGATTTGGGGAGCTCCTGGAGGGTCATGCAGGGATGTTGCGGGTTCTGTCAGGGTTTTAGGGCAGTTTAGGGGCTCATGGGGTTCAAGGGTAGTTCGAGGTTTTTTAGGAGCTTCAGAGATGCTCGAGGCTCCCAGGGGCAGTCAGGGGACCCGATGTTATTCAGAGCCCGTGAGGACCCCACCAGTCACCCTCCCCTCTTCCCTTTGCAGCCCTCAGGAAGCAGCAGGAAAGGTGAGTGGGGTCTCAAGATCTGACGCCTCATTTTACCCTCACCTGAGACTCCCCCCAGCCCCACAGACACTCCCTTATCCCCACAGGGCCCCCCAGGATCCTCCGGCCGCCCCAGAAGTGGAGGATCTGCTGTATACCCACATCGTGGGCATCGAGCAGGCAGGGGGTGAGTACAGGAGGGGCCAGGGACACGTCACCCACGGGTGTCACCCCCCACCCAGGTCCTCATATCTGGTATCTCTCGCAGGGCCGCCCCGGGCCACATCCCCCCAGGTGACCTACATGGAGATGCTGGGACCCCACAGGTGACAACGGGACCCCAGTGACATCTATGGGAATTTGCTGTGACACTGGGGGACACTGGGAGCACTGGAGGTCCCTGTCCAAGGACACCCCCTCTGTGTGCCTCTCCCAGCTCTTGTGGGTGCCCACCGTACCCAGGGGGTGGCCACGAGTGGTGGGTCCCATGTTGGCCCCACAGCTCCCCGTTCCAGTGCTCCCAGTGCTCCCAGTACCCAGAGGGGTTCCCCATTCTCTCCCTCAGTGCCAGGGGGCACAGGACCCTTGTCCTTCTCATTGGTTCCAAAATGCAGATTTTTGGTTAAACTGGGAGAAATGGTTTTTGTTTGTTCAGCACTGCCAGGTCAGCTCGGATGGAGGAAGGTCCCAGTCAGGCTGTTGAAGAGATTGGTGTGGGGTTTACAGAGATATGGGAACAGGAATAACAATTCTTCACTAGAATATCTATAACAAGACAAACAAACAACAACACCGCCACCAACAACAAACAAAAGCACAAACCCAGTCCCAGCCCTCTCGGGGCTGCAGGCACTTCCCCTGCGGTGCAGTTCCGGGCACAGCCGGCAGGGGCGCTGGTGGCTCCCGGCCAGGCAGGGCGGGTGCGATGATTCCCCCGCGGCTGCAGGGGGCGCTGTGGCAACAGCTCGGCTGTCTCTCTCTCCATGGTTAATGGAGACTCAGCGGGCGGGAGAGAGAGAGAAGCGTCCTTCCCTCACTGACGGAGCTGGGGGGCAGCTGGGAACGGTGCCGCTCCGGATGGCAAAATGGACTGCGGCAGGAACCCTCGGAGTGGCGGCTGGAACGGTGGGAGGAGGCACACCCAGGGTGGCAAAGGAGGTGTAGCAAAAACTCTGAAGCTGTAGCAGGAGCCGTGGGGCTTGGGTGGGGCACGGGGTGTTGGGTTCAAGGGTAGCAAAAAGCCCAAAGCAGTCACAGAAAACAGCGGAGCTGGGCAGCCACAGCCGTGCTCCCGCAAACAGCTGCCGCACGCAGCCAGGAGACGCGCCCTCTGGGAAGGGTGAGGTGCTCTGGGTGCTGGGTTCTCCTCTGAGACACCTGAGAATATGGTGAGGGTCCTTTCCCTGAGGGAGTTTAAAAGATGCCAGTTCAAGGGCTGCCCTTCTCAGCAAAGCCTCACTCATGGTAGGAGAAGCAGTGAAGGGTGGAACTCTGCGGTGGCGGCCAATTGTCCCCAGAGCAACAGCAGCACTGTCCCACCTCCAGTGCCAGGAGCAAGAGAGAGAGGAGCCAAGATCAGCCACTCACCCTCCAGCCAAAATCTCGTGGTATGTCTGCCCTTGCCAACAGATGTTGTTCCTGCACCCTGAGGAGCCCCACAGCAGAAGGGTCCTGGGAGAACCCCAGGCAGAGATTGAGCTGTGGAATTCCCTCTGTCTCCACAACAGCTCTGCCAATGCCCAACGAAGTCTTTTGGGCTCCCTGAAATCCCCTCTCCTGGGAGAATCAGTGCCAAGGATTCCTGGGGCAGAGTCTGACATCATAGAAGGGAAATATGTGACATCACAGAGTGGGCTGTGACATCACAGGGCAGCTGTGTATGACATCACAGAGCACGTGATGACATCCTATGATAGTTGTTTGACATTCACAGAGATGACTGTGACATCTCAGAGTGGTGGTGTCACATCATAGAGGAGGTTGTTACATCACAGAGCAGGCTCACAGCAGGTCTTTGAGGTCACTGGATTGGTCACTGCTGCACTCCCCTCTCAAAGCTGCCCTGCAGAGAAGCCCCCCTGTGCTCCTCATGCAGAGTCTGGTTCCCTGTCCTCCTAGGTTCCCTCCTGCCCCCCAGCAGCACAGCCTGCCCCGGAGGACGTTCCACAAGATCAGTCCCCAGAACCTGACATGGGGATGACGGCTGGAGCCACAGATGGGGTGGGACCGGAGAACAGGGACCCCCCAGCAGCATTCCCGTCTCACCCCGTTGGGGAGCCTGGGCCAGGGCTCCTTCCCCAGAGCTACAAAGGCCCCAGACAGGACCAGGATGAGGAGGACAGACCCCGCCAGCCCCCAGTGGTGTTCGAGGTCATGGACAGCAACCACCAAAAGGGCCTTCAGGGGAGGGGCTTTCACAGCACTCCCCTCCCCAACCTGTCCTGTAACCCTGTCCACTGACTCTCAGGCATCCATATCCCACATCTCCATGTCCCACAGCCCCCACACACCCATATCCCTTGGATCCCATGCATTGACACATCACACCTCCCAATGCATCCACCTCTCTCAGCTCCCACATATTCCTGGTGATTCCTGTGGCCAGCACCAGCCCAGCCCAGTGTGCGGAGCCACACTGAGGGTCCTCATCCTTCTTTCCCCCCACCCAGAAGCAGGAGAAAATCACCCATGGGAATGTCTCTGCTGAGAAGGGTCTGCTGGCAGTGCTGACATCGGCCACTGCCTGCCTGAGCTTGCAGAAGGAACAACCCCTTCCTTCCTTCCTGCCTTCCTGCCTTCCTGCCTTCCTTCCTTCCTTCCTGCCTTCCTTCCTGCCTTCCTTCCTGCCTTCCTTCCCGCCTTCCTTCCTTCCTTCCTTCCCGCCTTCCTTCTCGCCTTCCTTCCTGCTTTCTCCCTTCCTTTCCCTTCCCTTCCTCCCTCTCACCCGGGACCCGGGGGTGCACTGGGAAGTGGGGATGGCAGAGATGGAATGGTGGCAGCGGAGAGGGTTCCTGGGTTGAGACAAGGACCAGGAGAGATCACTCATCAAATCCTGTAATAGGTAAAACAGCATCAGAATTGGAGAGAAAAAGTCCTTTCAAGGATCTAAAGACAGGTTTATTAAGAAAACTACAAGAGAGAAAAAAAAAACAAGAATTGGAAAAATACCTTCAAAACACTTCCTCTCTTCCCCACAAACTCCTTTCTTTCTCTCTGACAACATCCAGAGAAAACAAAACTTAGACTTCATGTCAGTCACTACCTCTAAAATAGTCTTTCATCAGTTCTCTCAGAGAGACAAGTCTCATTGGGTCTGTCATGGAAACTTCCCCACAAGAAAGAACAGTTCTCTTGTGGCTTTTTCATTCTCACAAAACCAGCCGCCTCTGAATCTGCATTTGTGAAGTCCCTCCCATATCACACAGCCTTCCCACAGCTGCGTAATGGGCCATGTAAACTCATGGGGTATCATTTTAAAGATGAACGGTTCAAAAGCAAAGGTTTTCTTCAACTCTAGGAACAGGGATCTTTTCTCTTTTTGGGGGCAGGTCTTCATCTCATCTCATCTCTCTCTCTCTATTCAAGCGTCTCATAAGATCACAACTACTTCAGTATTTACTTCGTTGACCACAAATGCCTTTGCTCAGATCTAAAATCTGAATACTCTGATCTCGCCATCCATGCCTTCCAGGACTTAGAGGGATATTCTAGGATATCACAGTCCATTCCCATGGCTTACAAAAGAATTTCAGCCAAAATAAAGGCATCTTTTCCTTCTCTTTCCATCTAAGATTCAACTTCTCCTTCACCGACTTTGATGTCTTCATATTGTCTCTCTATTTAGCTTCACTCTGTCCTTTTGTCTCACTTAAGAGAGGATTAGTGCTTTGCAAGTTCCATCAGAGCAAAGGAGGAGTTTCCATTCTCCCAGTCTGCAGAGGCCGTGATGGTTCTCCCGGGCAGTGGCCAAAGGTGGCAAATTCAGGCCGTGCCGGGGCTGGGCCAGGATCTCCGGGGTTCTGGCTGCATTCAATTTCCAGCTGCAGGGCCGCTCCGCACGGCTGCAGAGCTGCCCCTGCTCTTGGCCGCAAGATCTCTCCAGCTGCTGGGGCCTCTCCCTCCGCAAGGGGTCTTGGTGCCGGTGTCTGGAGCTGTTCATAGTAAAGAATTCTTCCAAAGCCGCGCTGGGGGCTTCCCCCGTTCCTCTGCCCGGCAGCGCTGGGGGCCCGGCCCGGCCCTGCGAGGCCTCCCGGGGCCGCCATGGGGGCGGCTTTAGCGGCAGGATGTCAGCAGCCGCTGGAGGCCCGATCCGGCCGGGACGGGGCGTTCTCTCCTCCCCTGCCCTGCCCGGGAGCCGCCGGGCCCGGCCCTGCCAAGGCTCCAGCAGCGGCCGGGCCCGGCCAGGCCGCACCAGGCCCGGGGCCACGCGGCGGAGCGGGGCCGACCCCGCCGGCACCTGGGGACCTCTGCCCAGGCGGGAAGGGAAGAGAACTTTCCCGGGATTCTTCTGATTTCAACCTGTGTGGCCACAGAGGCGTGCCTAGCTCATTAATTGGTTCAATAGGTTGTCGATATTCAAAGCTAATCGCTGATTTGTTTTGCCAAAGCTATTCTTCAATCAATGCAAAACCAGCACAGGCATGTACTATAAGAAAATGAGTCATGGGTGAAACCAAGCAAAAGAACTCCCAGAACATGTAAACTCAAAAGTATTTTTGAAATATGTATAATCTTCTTGAATATGTATTCAATCAATACAATGAAAAAGGTACACAAGAAGAATTGTTATAGAGAACTGTGCGCCTTGGGCTGTTGCCCAGCACCCAGCACGCTGTTTGCTGTCCCTTTTCTACCTTATTAATATTTAAAGATAGTAAGGAGTGTGCCTTGTTTCTCACACAGTTTAATCAAAATGCTGAAGTTCAGGTACAGTAGAGGGAAAAGGGTCATGGGCCGGCCTGGCACTGGCTGAGGGAAGGACGAGCCCAGTGGGGTGCAGTGAAGAGGAAGAAGGGACCACTGAGGGGAATCGATGTCCCCAGCGCTGCCAGTGTCTCCAGTGTCACAGCCCACTCTCAAAGGTGTCATGGGGATCCTACTGTCCCTCATGGGATTCTGGCAGGTCTGCGTTGGTCACTTGTGGATCCCGAGGTGTGGCAGGACCAGGGGACACCAGTGGGGGCCCGGAGAGTGACACCAGTTGTGGGGACCTGAGTGGGGGGTGACACCTGGGGATGATGTTTCCGTGTCCCCCCTGTACTCACCCCCTGTCTGCTCAGTGCCCATGACGTGGGGGTCCAGCACTGCCCCCTCCTCTGGGGGGGTCCTGTGGGGATAAGAGGGGTCTGAGGGGTGTCTGGGGAGGGGCAAAGGAGAGTCCCAGCCAGAGCCCCCCACTCACCTGTCCTGGGGCTTCCTGGCAGCTGCAAGATTAAGGAGAGAGGGTGACCTTGGGGACCCCAGGACCACTGAACCTTCCTGGGAACTTGGCAGCGTCAAACACCCACAGGACCCCTAATTTCCACTGAAGCCCTGATTCCCAACAGACACCTGATTCCCCCCCAGTCACTCCAAGCACCCCTGGAACCCCCCAAAACTTCTGCAGTGCCCCCACCACCCCTCAGTGTCTGTGACCCACTGTGCCCCAGAACCCCAAGCCAGGCAGAGAGAGGCACCCCCCAAACTCCCCCAGGCCACCAGAAAGATCCCCCAACATCCCTGCATGGCCCTTGAAGACGTCCCCAAACCATCCAGGAGTTCACAGTGGCACCCCAATGCTCCTCAAAGCCCACCCAGGGATGGCCCTGGAACACAACCAATTCTCCAAATTCTCCAAATTCCCCCCAAATCCCCCAGGACCCCCAGCCGAGCTCACTGTGGGCTCAGTTTTCCCCAGCTTAGGGGCCCTGGGTGCTGGCCCAGCTCTGCCCCACTCTGGGGGCTTCCCCTCACTCCAGGACCCCCATCCTCCTCATTGTCACCCATCCCAGCGGTGCCAGCAGTGACAGCCCCCGATGACAGCCAGGAGCAGGAGCAGGAACAGGAGGGTCCTGCCGACATTCACAGCCACTGCTGGGGACAGAGGGGGACACATTGGGGTCAGTGTGAACCCTAGGGGTCCTGAACACCCCGGTGACCCCTTGTGAGCCCACCTGTGACCCAGGGTGAGTCAGGGGTCACCTCCAGGGCCAGCTCAGGGCTGAGTGCCCGGAACACGCGGTGCCCGTCCTGTCCCAGCTGGTTGGTGGCCACGCACCGGTAGGTGCCCGAATGTCCCACACTGATTTTCCCAAGCTCCAGAACGGGACCCCGGGCCACCTCCTGGCCATTGTGCAGCCAGGTGAAGGTGACAGGGGCTGAGCCCACCTGCACCGAGCAGCGCAGGGTCACGGCGTCACCTGCATGCACCTGGTGTGACAGGGGACCGGGGGTGATGGTGACATTGGCCACAGGCACTGTGGGGACACAGACAGGGCTGGCATCTGGTGAGGTGGGATGGGGGTGCTGCGGTTGGGATCACCCCCAGCCCGAGGGTCCTGCTCACCCAGGACGGTGACATTCAGGGGGACACTCTCCTCTACGCTGTCCCCATCGCTGACCCGGCAGTGATACTGGCCACTGTCACTGTCCCCAACGCGGCGCAGCTCCAGGTTGGGGCCGGTGCCCAGCAGTGTCCCTGAGCCCCCACGGTGCCAGGTGAAGGACAGGGGACCTGTCCCCGCGGCCACCGCACAGCTCAGCACCAGGCAGTCCCCCAGTGCCACCTGTGCCCCAGGGGGCTGTGCTGACACGGACACCCCCGAGAGCGAGACCTCTGTGGGAGAGGGGACAGCAAGGGTCAGTGAGGGACACCAGGGGACAGTGAGGAACACGGGGCAGGAAGGGGGGGTGGAGAGGGGCAGGGGAATCCCAATGAATAAGGGGGGGGGGCAGAGCCTGGAAAGGAACCCTAAAGAACATGAGGAGGTTCAGGGAGGGGACACCTGGAGAGGGCGGGGGGAACCCAGGGAGGGTGTGGGGACCCAGGGAGGGGACGGTGTGACCTGGGGACCGTGAGGGCAGAGCAGGGAGGAGTGGGGTTGACTCAGAGATGGGCGAAGCGACCCAGTGAGGGATGTGTAGATGAGGAGGGGGAGTCAAGCAGTGATGGGGGGACATAGGAAAAGTTTACAGGAAAGATGGGGGTGCCCACGTAGGGCTGGGGGATCCTGTGAGAGAGGCGGGAATGGATTCAAGACATGTAGCAGAGATGGGGGATCTGGGCAGTAATGGGGGTCTGCAGGCAGGGCTGAGTGTCCCCAGCCAGAGGACCCAGGGAGGCTGTGGGGGTGAGGCTCACCATGCACTGTCACTGTCACCGGCGCTGACTCCTGCCACCCCCGTGATACCCCGGAGTTCACCCAGACCCGGCAGCGGTAGCGGCCGCTGTGGTGCAGGTGCAGAGGGGACAGGGACAGCTCGGTCCTGGGGAGGGTCTTAATCAGCTCCTTGTTCCCACGGTAGAATCGCACCTCAGTGACCAACAGGTCCCACCGGCATCGGCAGCGCAGTTTCACCGTGTCCCCCTCCAGCAGTGGCCGTGCCGGCACCTGCAGCACCAAGGGGCCTATGGGACAGAGGGGTCCCATCACACTGGGGTGGTCTCGTTTTTGTGGGGACCCCATTGGGTCACAGCCAGAGCACCAGGGGTCCCCAATTCCACAAACAGGGTCCCCCCGCACTGGGATGCTCTGGGATGTCCCCGTGTGCAGGGGACAGGCTCAGGCCACACCAAGAAGTGACCCATGGAGCGGAGCCCACCCAGAGCCCTTGGGGTGCCACAGGTGGTGGGTTGAGAACACCCAAATCCCCCTCACCGTCTGAGACTGTCACGAGGGGGCTGAGCCCACTGCCAGGTCTGTCACACTGGTAGCTGCCACTCTCGGTGACAGTGAAGTGGTCGGGCCCCTCCAGCCACCAGCACTGCCCGTCCTTGTACCAGGTGGTGGCACCGGTGGTCCCCAAGCCCTGGCAGGTCAGTGTCACCCGGTCCCATGGCACCGCCGGCCTCCAGGGGGGCTCCACCAGGAGCTGGGTGGTCTGGGCACCTGTGGGTGACAGAGGACACCAGCCTGCCAGGGCCACCATGGGGCTGGGGACAGCGGGGTGGGGACATGGCATCTGCCGAGGACTCACCAGCAAGGCCGAGGGTCTGGGCTAGAAGGGAGAATGGACAGGGCTGGGTGGGGACAGCAGCACCTGGGGGACATGGTGTGGTGTCTGTCCCCAGACTGTCTGCAGTGGGAACACTGGTGTAGCACAGAGGTCTTGAGGACAGGGACACCTCAGTCACCCTGGGCTGAGGCAGGACATGGGGACACTGTGGACACCCCATTCTCCTACAGGTCACCACCACCATCCTCACAGCCCTGGTCCCATCAGCAACATCTCCATGGCCCGTCATCCCATTCTAATGGAACCCATCCCCACAGCCCATCTGCATGGTACATGGCTCTTGTCCCTGTCCCTGCATCCCTGTGCCCCTGTCCCTGTCCTCACAACTGCTATAGCCCCAAGGTTCCTTTGCCACATCCTTGTCCCCACATCTCTATCCCCCTTTTCCTGTCCCCACATCCCAGTTCCCCTCTTCTTGTCCCCCTTTTCCTGTCCCCACAACCACCCCACTCCTCTGCTCACACTGGGGTCCATGCCCATGCACTGGCTCTGCTGGCCTTGGGGACCTCAGGGGACCCCGCAGCCCCCCTGTGCCCCCTCCCCACCTGTCTCTGCCTCACCAGGGCCCATCCCCGGGGTGTCAGGCCCGTGCCCGGGGCACTCACCCCACAGGAGCAGCGCCACCTTCCCGGCCATCCCCGTGTCCCCGGCCATGTGCACTGGCTGTCACTCACTGCCAGGGGTGGCTGTTGGCTGAGTGGCAGTTCTTTGGCAAAATGGGAAGGAAGTGAGGTCAGGTCCCATCCTCATGCGTAGGTGGCACTTGCTGGGGTCAGGTTGGCCACAAGATGGTGACAGGCTGTGGGCAGGGTGGGGACAGGGTGGGGACAAGGCTGGGTGGCACAAGATGGGACAGGTGGTTCCAGGAGTGGGGGGCTTAATGGTTTTGGGGAGCCAAGGATGGGTGTCCAGGGGAATGGAGCTACTGAGGAGTGGGAGTCACCAGGGATGGGGGTGTCATGGGACTTGGGGTCCCCAGGGCTGGGGGGACTCAGGGATGAGAGTCCCAGGGGAACATGGGCTCCAGGGACATCGAGTCATGGGATGGGTGTACTAGGAATGGAGTGCCGGGGGAATGGGTCAGGCTCGTGGGAATGGGGATCTTCTGAGAGAATTCATGTCCTGGGGGAAGGGGGGTTGTAGGGCATGTCATTTGTGGAGAGGGTTCCTCTGAATGGGGGTCCTGGGCCATGGAGATCTTAGGGAATGTAAGTACTCGGGTGGGAGTTCCAGGGAGAGGGGACATAAGAAATGGAGGTCCTATGTTTGAGTTCCCATGGGAATGGGGGTCCAGGGATGGACAGTGGCCCGATGAGCCCATGGGTCACAGCTCCTTCAAGGGGTGTACATCACCTTTTGGGTAGACCCAGGGACCTGCACTGACCCCCTCATATGTGTCTGGTTTGGGGGAGGCACCACAAGGCAATTCTGAGGGGCTAACCCCCAGTGATATTTTCCTCTCCACATTATCCATTTTTTTCCTCATTCCCCTCAATTTCACAACCCCCCAGTTCATGCCTTGATAACCCTGGGGAGCACCTGAGCAGGGAACGGGTTGGGAGAACCCCAGCGTGGGGGAAGCAGAGGTGAGGGGTCTGCAGGGAGGGTGGGAGGCTGTGGGGGATGGGGGTGTCGGGCTGTGTCCCTCAACACTTTCACTTTCTCTCTCCTGCAGCAGAAGGAAGAGGCCGTTCGTGCTGAGTGTCACACGGGGGGTGGGTTCTGCCTCACAGGGGACACATGCTGTCCAAGGGGTCCTGTCCTGGGGGATGGCAGCTCCGGGAGGGGGCCAGACTTCTCCATTCTCACTCGTCCCCTGCAGGATGTGAGCCGGCAAGAGCAGCTCGGGAATGGAGCCCCAGGCAGGAAGGAGCTCCCCAACTCCTCCGCCTTGAAGCCAGTGGCCATCCAAGTGTGGGGCCCAGCCATGGCCCAGCCCCAGTGCACAGGGATGGGCATTGGCCAGCCCTGCTCTGGCCAGCCCCAGGTGGCAGCCACGACCTGAGGCTCCCCCCGCCCCCTTGGCTTTGATTCTGGCAGCTTGAGAGCTGCTGCAAAGGTGACAATTCTGTGGCAGGAAAAGGCCTGGCTGTGGTTTGCTGGGCCCTGCAAGAAGCACAAAAGCCAATGGGAGCCCAAGCAGTGGCTCTGCGAGGGCCTTGGATGGTTTTCAGAGCAGGGCTGGCTGCAAACCCCCCTGCAGGGGCAGCTGTGAGGGAAGCAGTCCGGAAATGCAGCAATTGATCATTTTGTCCCTCTCAGCAAGGGGCTGAGAGAGCCCCAGAAGTTCTGCAGATCCCACACCCATCTGCTCAACAACCTGACCGGGACCCTCCTTCCTGAACAAAACCTGCAGCCCTTTGGAACCTCCCAGAAAGAATGTTTGTGTTCTGGATGCGGACACCAGAAGAGAGGGAAAAGTGTGGAAATACTGAGCAGGGGCTCCAGCCGTGGATCTGGGGAACAGGGGTGTCCCAGCAGGAGCAGGGAGTGCCCAGGCAGGGGAATTCAGGGCAGGGTGGAGTGCATTTCCCAGGGAAGCAGACCCTGAGGGACACACGGGCATTTCCACGGATTCCTGTGCTCTGTTCCAAGGATGGACAGAGTTTCTCCCCTGTTGGGAGCAGAAGCCATGGGAAGTAAATCAAGTTTCAGGGTGGGAAGGAGGAAAATGGGCAGAGTTCCTAAATGTGGCCCAACCAAAGCCTTCCCTGTGTGCTGGGTTTCTGCCAGCAGGCTGGGAACAATCCCATGGACCTGCTGGACACTCAGGGAGATTCCACACTCTGTGTTATCCACAAGCAAACGCTGCTGTGGGATGCACCAATGGGCTCCTGAAGGGAACCAGAAAGTCTCATTTCTGTGGGATTTGTTTATGTTTTTATTGTGACTTGTTGGGAGGGCAACAATTAAAAGTATTCTGTCAGCCAGATCATTTTCTACATTTTCAGCGTGATTTTGCTGGTTTTTTTCACAGGGATAAGAATGTTGTGGGGAAACATTTTTGCCTTTATTTCCTGCATGTCTAATTTTGTCTCAACCAACTGGGCATCCGGCAATTAGAGCAAATTCACCTCCATCTCTGAACTCCCCCTAGACATGGAGACCCCCATTCCCTCGGACCCCCAATCTCAAGAACACCCATTTTTGGCTCTCCACAACCCCTGAGACCCCCACTCCTGGGAACACCATCCCCCACTTAGCCGCCAGACCATCCCATAATGTCCCCAGCCTGTCCCCTGCTGTGTCTCCACCTTTCCCCCACCCTGCCCCCACCAACACGTGGGGTTGAGGTGCGACCTTTCTCTTTGTCCAAAGAGCCGCCACCCAGGGGACCGGTGGCCACAGCAGCGAGTGACAGCCAGTGCACATGGCCGGGGACACGGGGATGGCCGGGAAGGTGGCGCTGCTTCTGTGGGGTGAGTGCCCGGAGCACGGGCCTGACACCCCGGGGATGGGCCCTGGTGGGGCAGAGACCGGTGGGGAGGGGGCACAGGGGGGCTGCGGGGTCCCCTGAGGTCCCCAAGGCATGGACAGGGGAACAGGGATACAGGGACAGGGACAAGGGTCACATGCCATGCGGATGGGGCATGAAGACAGGTGCCATTAGAATGGGATCATGGGCACAGGGCAATGACGATGTGGCTGTCGGGACAGGAGCTGTGAGGATGGTGGTGGTGTCCTGGATGAGCATGGGGTGTCCACAGTGTCCCCATGTCCTGCCTCAGCCCAGGGTGACTGAGGTGTGTCTTACCTCAACACCTCTGTGCTACACCAGTGTTCCTTTGGGGACAGTCTGCAGTGAGACACAGCACCGGATTCCCCAGGTGCTGCTGTCCCTGCAGGGCCCCCCCCCATCCAGCCCTTGTCCCTTCTCCCTTCCAGCCCAGACCCTCGGCCTCGCTGGTGAGTCCTCGGCAGACGCCATGTCTCCACCCCACTGTCCCCAGACCCATGGTGGCCCTGGCAGTCTGGTGTCCCCTGTCACCCACAGGTGCCCAGACCACTGAGATCCTGGTGGAGCCTCCATGGACACCAGCAGTGCTGTGGGACCAGGTGACACTGACCTGCCAGGGCTCGGGGACTGCCGGTGCCACCACCTGGTACAAGGATGGGCAGCGCTGGGGACAGCAGAGATCCGGACACTTCACTGTCACCGAGAGTGGCAGCTACGAGTGTGACAGACCCGGCAGTGGGCGCAGCCTCCCCGTTAGAATCTTAAATGGTGAGGGGGGTTTCAGGGTCTTCAGCCTGGCACCTGCACAGTCCCCGAGGGCTCTGGGTGGTCTCCACTCTATGGGTCACCTCCTGGTGTGACCAGAGCCCGTCCCCTGCACATGGGGACATCCCAGAGCATCCCAGTCTGAGGGGACTCTTCCCTTGCAGTGGGTTGCCCCTGATGCCCCCCAGTGTCATCAGGACTCTTCAGATGCCCCCGGTGTGACAGGACCCCTCTGTCCCCCAGACTGGCTGGTGCTGCAGGTGCCGGCGCGTCCGCTGCTGGAGGGGGACACGGTGACACTTCCCTGCCGGAGCTACCAGGACAAATCGCTCACCAACGTGCACTTCTTCCGTGAAGGGAAGGATCTGGGAGGGCCCCACGACAGGACCGAGCTGTCCCTGTCCCCCCTGCAGCTGCACCATAGCGGCCGCTACCGCTGCAGGGGCGGGGTGGGGGCTATAATGTCACAGTGGAGGGAGTCGCAGCTGGTGACAGTGACAGTGCGCAGTGAGTGCAGGGATGGGGACAGGCAACCCTGACATCCTCCGAGGGCTTCCCCCCTCTACCTGCATCCTTCATCCCTCCCTTCACTCCTCCCTGCATCACCCAAAATTTCCCAAGTACCTCCTTGTTCCCCCATGACTGCCCGGTTCCCTCTCCACATCCCTGTAGTAGTTTGAAGGCAAAACAAATCAGAGGCTCTAAGTCAGAGATACAATTTAATAGGGAAAAAAAAAAAAAGGAAAGAAAGTAAAATAAAATCGATGCAATAATACAAAAGACCACTGACAGAGTCAGAATACAACCTGAGCGTAGTGATGGAAGCAGTCCAGATGAGGTGGTCTTCCTGAAGCAGTGATCCTGTAGAAAGGTCTGGTAGCTCGGGTCCTCTGGGAATCCAGTGGGTAAGCGCCCCTCTGGTGTTCAGAGTCTCAGCTTATATCCAGGCTGGAATGCTTGGTTTCTCCCTCTGGGCGGAGCATCCCACAATGGGATGGTGAGTCATGTGATAAGGCCTGATGGGCCCATTAACAGGAGGTAGTCCAGGAGGGGGTTATCTGTGAGCTGTGTAGCAAAGGTGCTGATGGGCCCATTAACAGAAGATAAGCCAGAGTGGAGGAGGCAGGGAGCACTGCCTCACCTGGTTTCAACAGTTCATGAAGATGGTGATAGAATATACTTCAACCCAGGACATTATCCACCCCTTATTCTATTACCATCTACATCATCCCAAATCAATACCTTCCTTAAACTACACACACACACACATATATATATAATGAAATCCTACACACAGTTCTCACTTAAAATAAGGTCTCCTTGTGGTACACAGTGGGTGTCCCCATCCTTTTGCATCACCCACCAAGTGTAACCAGGTCCTTGTGCAAAGACAACCCCACGGATGGGTTTGCCCTTGCCCGAGGTGGGATTAATCCAAACAGTCTTTCCTAACATACCTCTCATGTGTACCACAGGGACCCTATCTCCATCCACTGTATGCAAGGATTCAGACTGGGCAGGACCAGCTCGATTGATGGACCCTCGGCTATTGACCATCCAGGTGGCCTTCGCTAAGTTCTGTTCCCAATTTTTGAAGGTCCCTCCACCAAGTGCCTTAAGGGTAGTTTTAAGCAGTCCATTGCAGCGTTCCACCTTCCCAGCAGCTGGTGCATGGTATGGGATATGGTATATCCATTCGATTCCGTGTTCTGTGGCCCAAGTGCTTATGAGGCCATTCTTGAAATGAGTCCCGTTGTCTGACTCAATTCTCTCAGGGGTGCCATGTCTCCACAGGACCTGCTTTTCCAGGCCCAAGATGGTGTTCCGGGCAGTAGCATGAGGCACAGGGTAGGTCTCCAGCCATCCAGTGGTTGCTTCCACCATGGTGAGCACGTAGCGCTTGCCTTGGCGGGTTTGGGGAAGGGTGATGTAGTCAATTTGCCAGGCTTCCCCATACCTATACTTTGACCATCGTCCGCCATACCACAGAGGCTTCACTCGCTTGGCCTGTTTGATCGCAGCACAGGTCTCGCAGTCATGGATAGCCTGGGAGATGCTGTCCATAGTAATGTCCACCCCTCGGTCATGAGCCCATCAATATGTTGCATCTCTCCCTTGATGACCAGAGGCATCATGAGCCCAACGAGCTAGGAATAATTCTCCTTTGTGCTGCCAGTCTAGATCAACCTGAGATACTTTCACCTTGGCAGCTCGATCCACCTGCTCGTTGTTGTGATGTTCTTCATTAGCCCGACTCTTGGGTACGTGCGCATCCACGTGTCGAACCTTCACGGTCAGCCTTTCTACTCGGGTGGCGATGTCCTGCCAAATCTCAGCAGCCCAGATGGGTTTCCCTCTGCGCTGCCAGTTGGCCTTTCTCCAGCGGTCCAGCCATCCCCACAGAGCATTAGCTACCATCCATGAGTCAGTGTAGAGATAGAGCTTTGGCCACTTCTCTCGTTCAGCAATATCCAAAGCCAGCTGGACAGCTTTAAGCTCTGCGACCTGACTCGATCCACCTTCTCCCTCGGTAGCTTGTGCAACTCGTCGTGTGGGGCTCCATACAGCAGCTTTCCATTTCCGGTTAGCACCTACAATTCGGCAGGAACCGTCGGTGAAAAGGGCATATCGTCTCTCGCTCTCTGGTAGCTCGTTATATGGTGGGGCTTCCTCGGCCCGTGTCACTTGCTCCTCCTCTTCAGAGGATAATCCAAAGGTCTCACCTTCAGGCCAGTTTGTTATAATTTCCAGAATCCCAGGGCGATTCAGGTTTCCAATACGGGCGCGCTGCGTGATCAGGGCGATCCATTTGCTCCACGTGGTGTCGGTGGCGTGATGTGTGGTAGGAACCTTTCCCTTGAACATCCACCCCAGCACCGGTAGTCGAGGTGCCAGAAGCAGCTGTGCTTCAGTACCAATCACCTCTGAGGCAGCTTGGACTCCTTCATAGGCGGCTAAGATTTCCTTCTCTGTGGGAGTGTAGTTGGCTTCGGATCCTCTGTAGCTTCGGCTCCAGAATCCCAGTGGTCGTCCCCGAGTCTCACCCGGCACCTTCTGCCAAAGGCTCCATGACAGACCGTGGCTCCCGGCTGCAGAGTAAAGCACATTCTTCACCTCTGATCCCGTCCTGACTGGGCCAAGGGCTACCGCATGAGCGATTTCCTGCTTGATCTGGGCGAAAGCTTGCTGCTGTTCTGGGCCCCAGTGGAAATCGTTCTTCTTGCGGGTAACCAGGTAGAGAGGGCTCACGATTTGGCTATACTCGGGAATGTGCATCCTCCAGAAGCCTATGGCACCTAGGAAAGCTTGTGTTTCCTTCTTGTTGGTCGGTGGAGACATTGCAGTGATCTTATTGATGACTTCAGTGGGAATCTGACGCTGTCCATCTTGCCACTTCACTCCCAGAAACTGGATCTCTCGAGCAGGTCCCTTGACTTTGCTCCTCTTGATGGCGAAGCCGGCCTTCAGGAGAATCTGAATGATCTTCTCTCCCTTCTCAAAGACTTCTGTTGCAGTGTTTCCCCACACGATAATGTCGTCAATGTATTGCAGGTGTTCTGGAGCCTCACCCTTTTCCACTGCAGCCTGGATCAGTCCATGGCAAATGGTGGGACTGTGCTTCCACCCCTGGGGCAGTCGGTTCCAGGTGTACTGCACGCCCCTCCAGGTGAAGGCAAACTGAGGCCTGCATTCTGCTGCCAGAGGAATGGAGAAAAAGGCATTTGCAATATCAATGGTCGCATACCATTTTGCTGCCTTGGATTCCAGCTCATACTGAAGCTCCAACATGTCTGGTACGGCAGCGCTCAGTGGTGGTGTGACTTCATTCAGGCCACGGTAATCCACTGTCAGTCTCCATTCTCCGCTGGACTTACGCACGGGCCATATAGGGCTATTAAAGGGTGAACGAGCCTTGCTTACCACCCCTTGGCTCTCCAGCTCACGAATCATCTTATGGATGGGGACCACTGAGTCTCTGTCGGTGCGATATTGCCTACGGTGCACTGTTGCTCGGGCGATCGGCACCTGTTGTTCTTCAACTTTCAGTAGTCCCACAGCAGAGGGGTCGTCTGAGAGTCCAGGCAAGGTACTCAGTTGTCTGATGCCTTCTGTCTCTAGAGCAGCTATGCCAAAAACCCAGCGGTATCCTCTTGGGTCTTTGAAATACCCATTTCTGAGATAGTCTATGCCCAAAATGCATGGGGCCTCTGGACCAGTCACAATGGGGTGTTTCTGCCATTCTTTCCCAGTTAGACTTACTTCAGCTTCCAGTACAGTCAGCTCCTGGGATCCTCCTGTCACCCCAGAAATGGAAATGGGTTCTGCTCCCACGTACCTTGATGGCATCAGAGTACACTGAGCACCGGTATCAACCAGAGCCGTATATCTTTGTGGGTCAGATGTTCCAGGCCATCGGATCCACACAGTCCAGTAGATCCGATTGTCCCTTTCCTCTACCTGGCTAGAGGCAGGGCCCCCCTATTCCTGGTCATGGCATACATTGCTCTCTTCTTGTAAATATGTTTCTGAGGTTCCTTCAAGAGGATCAGTCATATCATCATTCCTGTACTGTCTGGAGTTCTGTGCACGAGAGACCGGAGCAACATTGATTCTAGATGGGCTCTTTGTGGTAGGTGTTTCTCTTTTCAGTTCACGTACCCGGGCTGCTAAGGAGGAGGTGGGTTTTCCATCCCACTTCCTCATGTCTTCTCCATGCTCCCGAAGAAAAGACCAGAGGTTACCTCGGGGTGTGTATCCTCTCTCCCTGGCTGGGGAGCGCCTGCTCCTAATGGCAGAGACTCTCATTGGCTCTGGCTGGATATGGTAAATTTCTTCCTTAAGTTCTTTTTTCAGTTTCTGATGGCCTTCTTCAATCAAGTTCCGGACTTGCTCAGCCAGTCTTGTTTCCACAGACGAGACATGGGTACGAACTGGGGCAGTGACAGTGTCCTCGTAAATTCTTAGTTTATTAGCCAAGACACCTACCCTGTCCTCACCTTCCCTCCATTGCAGTGTTGCCAGGTAACGTGAGTACATCTCGGGTCCAAGCCGTGCAAATCTCAACCACATCTGTGATGTGCACTGGACACCATCTGGGTTTTTAGGAAATCTCTCATCTTCTGAAAAAAGGATTTCCAACACAGCCAATTCCCTCAGGCATCGGATACCTTGTTCTATTGTGTTCCATTTTCCTTGGTGCACTTGGAGGTCTTCTTTACAAAGGTATCTATCCTTCACACTTGTTAGCAGTCGCTGCCAGAGGCTGAGAGGTTCTTGGCTTTTCCCAATCCCCTGGTCAATGACCACATCCCGGGACAACGATCCCAGTTGCCTGGCCTCACTTCCATCCAGAATGGTGTCATTGGCTGCAGCGTCCCAGATGCGGAGCAGCCAGGTCAGGATGGACTCGTTGGTCTGGCGGGTGAATTCCCTTCGTAGGTCACGCAGCTCACCCAGAGATAGAGAGCGAGTGATGATTTCTGGCTCTGTCTCTTCTGCTGATTGTGAAGGTCCTGCTGCACCCTCATCAGTCACTATGCGGACTGATTTGGTCCTTGATTTCTTCTTCTGAACGGGGGCAACTGCTACTGGTTTAGGCTGTTCCGGTTCGGTGATGGTTTGTGTGGAGATGCTGATGGCACCTTTGGTCCCTTTCTCCTCTGTGACAGTCTGCGTAGATGTGGACACTGTTGCCTCACTTTTGGCTTCTTTCTCCTCTGTGACGGTCTGTGTAGATGAGGACACTGTTGCCTTGCCTTTGGTTCCTTTCACCTCTGTGACACTCTGTGTAGACACTGATATTGTTGCTCTGCTTCTTTTTCCCTCTTCCTCTTCCTTCAGAACACGCTGTATCACACCATGTAGTGTTTTGATTCTAAGCATGGTGCGGGCCGTGCAGAGAAGACAAAGCAGGACTAACAACAACATCATGCTGTCCTTGGCATCCAGAGGGTATTCCATATTTTCAAAAACTGCTGTGTCATGCCTGAAAAGCTGGAAAAAATCATTCTTCACCCCTCCCCACAGGGGCTGGGTGAGATTGTTGAGGCCCCAGATGTAGCATCCTAGACCAGAACAAGAAAACAAAAGTGGGTGTATATTCTGAATAATGTTCATTGCCTCAGAGTTTATCAAGCAATGGACATAATAGACTACTAAAGCAATTTTAGTACCATACCCTGGTCTACGCAGGAGCATTAAGACTGGCAGATAGTACCCCAGTTGTGGAAAAATATAGAGAGATAGATATAAGACACATGTAAACATGTTGAGCATCATAGTGAGCAGGTGTCTTCTTCAATACAAAATTGTAATTCTGACTTTTCTCAGTGCCTTGTGCCGCACGTTGGGCGCCAAAAATGTAGTAGTTTGAAGGCAAAACAAATGAGAGGCTCCAAGTCAGAGATACAATTTAATAGGGAAAAAAAAAAAAAAGGAAAGAAAGTAAAATAAAATCGATGCAATAATACAAAAGACCACTGACAGAGTCAGAATACAACCTGAGCGTAGTGATGGAAGCAGTCCAGATGAGGTGGTCTTCCTGAAGCAGTGATCCTGTAGAAAGGTCTGGTAGCTCGGGTCCTCTGGGAATCCAGTGGGTAAGCGCCCCTCTGGTGTTCAGAGTCTCAGCTTATATCCAGGCTGGAATGCTTGGTTTCTCCCTCTGGGCGGAGCATCCCACAATGGGATGGTGAGTCATGTGATAAGGCCTGATGGGCCCATTAACAGGAGGTAGTCCAGGAGGGGGTTATCTGTGAGCTGTGTAGCAAAGGTGCTGATGGGCCCATTAACAGAAGATAAGCCAGAGTGGAGGAGGCAGGGAGCACTGCCTCACCTGGTTTCAACAGTTCATGAAGATGGTGATAGAATATACTTCAACCCAGGACAATCCCTCATCCCTCTCTCTGTCCCCCCACCCCTCCCTGGCATCCCACACCCCTTCCAAGGTCCCCGCTCAACCCTCTGGTTGCACTTCCGTCCCTGGGTCCACCCACCCCTCTCCAAACCCGACATAATTCCCTGAGTCTCCTCAGTCTCTTGTGTAGTCCCCCATCCCTGCCTGACTCTCTCCACCTTTCCATGGGGTCACTCCATGGTCACCAGATCCCAACACACCTCCCAGGGTCCACTTCTCCCTGGGGTCCTCTGTGCTCCCCTCCAATCCCCCCTCCTTCCCGTCTTGTGTCCTCCACCCATCATGGCAAGATCATCTTACCTGTGTCTCCCCGCAGAGGTCCCCGTCTCGGGGGTGTTCGTGTCAGTGCGGCCCCCCGGGGGACAGGTGGCACTGGGGGACCGCCTGGTGCTGAGCTGTGCGGTGGCCATGGGGACAGGTCCCCGGTCCTTCACCTGGCACCGGGGGGGCTCAGGGACACCGCTGGGCAGTGGCCCCCACCTGGAGCTGCGCCATGTTGGGGACAATGACAGCGGCCAATACCAGTGCCGGGTCAGTGATGGGGACAGCATGGCCGAGAGTGTCCCCCTGAATGTCACCATCCTTGGTGAGTGTGACCCTCAGGCTGGGGGTGGCCTCATCCACAGCATGCTCCAGGAAACTCTCATCCCCGTGTCCCTGTCCCTCTTGTTGGCTGCCAGCCCTCCCCCCACCCTCACCCTGTCTGTGTCCCCACAGTGCCCGTGGCCAATGCCACCATCACCCCCAGTCCCCTGTCACACCAGGTGCACGCAGGTGACTCCGTGACCCTGCGCTGCGCGGTGCAGGTGGGCTCAGCCCCTGTCAACTTCACCTGGCTGCACAATGGCCAGGAGGTGGCCCAGGGTTCCGTCCTGGAGCTTGGGGACATCAATGAGGGACAGTCGGGCACCTACCAGCGCATGGCCACCAACCAGCTGGGACAGGACGGGCACCGCGTGTTCCGGGCACTCAGCCCTGAGCTGGCCCTGGAGGTGACCCCTGGCACACCCTGGGTAACAGGTGGTCTCACAGGGGGACACCCTGGTGGTCTGACACTCCCGAATTGTCGGTGACCTCCGTTTTCCCCCACTCTCTCTGGCAGTGACAGAAAGGGAACAGGGAACAGGGAAAAGGAGGGATCACCTGAGGTCACAGTGGTTGCAGGACCCCTGGGGTGATGGGTGACCCCTCTGTGTTCCCATTTGTCCCCAGCAGTGGCTGCAGGGGTCAGTGGTTCCCTGTTGTTCCTGGTCCTGCTCCTGGGTGTCATCATGGCCTGGCACTGGTGGCACCGCATTGGTGGGTGACCATGGGGGGGACGGGGTTCCCCGAGAGGGGTGGGAAGCCCCCAGACTGAAGGGGTGATAGGGTGGTACCCACAGCTCCTGACTTGGGTTGTGCAGAGCCCCCAGTGTCCTTGGCTGAGTGTCCTTGGCGATTTGGGCAGGTGTGGGAGGGTCACACAGCAATGTTGGGTTTTCTTTTGGGGTCCTGGGGGATTTTTGAGGGTCCCCCTCCCTGCTGCGCTTGGGGTTCTGGGTGCTCAGGGCACCGGTTCAGGGGTTCTGGGGGGCTCTAGAGATGCTCAGAGGTCCTGGGGGAATTGAGGGTCTGGTGGTGATTCAGGATTCCCATGGGTGGTCAGGGCCCTGGGGATCCCACAGTCACCCCTTCCCTCTCCTTTGCAGCCACCAGGAAGAAGCAGGAAAGATGAGTGGGGGGCTCCATTCACAGCCCCTCTTCTACTCTCACACCCTAAACCCTCCATGTGCTCCCAAAACCCCTCCATCCCCACAGGGCACATCCACAGCCCCTGGCCCCCCCAGAGGAGGAGGAAGTTCTGTACACCCATGTTGTGAAAACCGAGCGGGCAGGGGGTGAGTACGGGGACAGGGAAATACAGGGACACGTCACCCGCTGGGGTCACCCCCAGCCGGGTCCCCCCAGCCAGTGTCTCTCACAGGGCTCCCCAGTGCTGCCCTCCCCAAGGACACCACGGTGACCTATGCAGAGCTGCCAGGACCCCATGGACGACCACAGGATACCAGCAACATCTACGAGAGTGTGCCGTGACACTGAGGAAACTGGGGGGCACTGGGGGACACCGGGGATCCCCTCACCCTGGGCTTCTGTGGTTGCCATCCAGCCTGAGGTGGTGGTCAGGAGAAGGGGCTGGTGCACAGAGCACCCAGTGCTCCCCATTCCATCTCCCAGTACCACCAGGGCTTCCCCATTCCCCCTCCCATTGTTCCCAGTACACCCAGGGGCTCCCCCTTTCCCTTCCCAGTACTCCCATAGTCCCAGTGGCGGCACATTCCCCCTCCCAGTGCAAGGAGGGCACATGGTCGGTTTCGATACACTTCAGCCCAAAATGCAGCTTTTTGGTTAAACTGGCACAAGTGGTGTTTGTTCAGCCCTGTTGGGCTTTAGGAATGGAATTCTCCAGTTCTGGCTTCCACTAAACAACCAGGGGCCTGGGGAGCCCCGAGGGTGGTGCGCCCGAAACGGCCGAGGGGAGACCCCGGCAGGGCGAGGGAGCAGAGACCCTGGGCTGGGCTCTGCGGAAAGGAGGGACCGGCACGGTGCTCCCAGAGCACGGGGAAGGGGCCCAGCTGCCATGGCGCTGCGAGTGCCGGGACTGTCACGGCGCGCATGAACCGACTGTGAGAGCGTGTCCCAAGCCACTGTCGCCATGTGTCGGGACAGCCCGTGGCCAGGGTGACGCCCCCACAGCTTTGGGCACTCGGAATGGGCGGGGCAGGGGCGGGGCAGAGCCCTGTCCATTCCCCGTGCCCTGTGCAGGTGAGGAGGGCAGGGATGGAGCAGCTTTGGGGACACCTGGAATCGATACAAGGTCATTCCACAGAGCCACACCATGACTGTGGGCAGAGCCCCAGCTCAACATTGCCACACTTTTCCCTCTGGTCTGGTGGCTGCAGCCAGAACCCAAATATTCTTTCCATGAGGTTCCAAAGGGCTGCAGGTTTGAGATAAGAAGGAGGAGGGTCCCGGTCAGGTTGTTGAGCAGATGGGTGTGGGATCTGCAGAACTTCTGGGGCTCTCTCAGCCCCTTGCTGAGAGGGACAAAATGATCAATTGCTGCATTTCCGGACTGCTTCCCTCACAGCTGCCCCTGCAGGGGGGTTTGCAGCCAGCCCTGCTCTGAAAACCATCCAAGGCCCTCGCAGAGCCACTGCTTGGGCTCCCATTGGCTTTTGTGCTTCTTGCAGGGCCCAGCAAACCACAGCCAGGCCTTTTCCTGCCACAGAATTGTCACCTTTGCAGCAGCTCTAAAGCTGCCAGAATCAAAGCCAAGGGGGCGGGGGGAGCCTCAGGTCGTGGCTGCCACCTGGGGCTGGCCAGAGCAGGGCTGGCCAATGCCCATCCCTGTGCACTGGGGCTGGGCCATGGCTGGGCCCCACACTTGGATGGGCACTGGCTTCAAGGAGGAGGAGTTGGGGAGCTCCTTCCTGCCTGGGGCTCCATTCCCAAGCTGTGGTGACACCTGGGTCTTGTCCCAGGCCCTTGTCCCGAGGGGTTCCTCGTTCTGGGGGTGCCACGTCCTTTGGGATTTCTGTCCCAGAGGTGGCATATCCTGGGCACCTCGGTCCTGGCGGGCCCGTCAGCATTACGTCTGTCCCCAGTGGGACCTTGTGACTTCTGGGGTGCCCAAATTTACGGGGCACCTGTTACAACTATGCCCTGGGAATGGTAAATGCCAGGCTAAATTTGATTCAATTCCCTGATGCCAAATTGATTGAGATGAAATTATACATCCAAGAAATAAGGAAATTGAGCCAGGAAATAGGGGGATGGAAAAAGCCAGGGGTGTGTGGGGCACAGACCCAGAGCCTCCACCCTGGGGTGCCCCCCTGGCCATGAGCACACTGTGGGGGCTGTGCTGGGCTCTGAGTCACCCCAAAATCTGAGGCACCCAGGGCAGGAGCTGAGACCCCCGTGCCCACCCAGCCACTGCCCATCCCTGGGACCCCCATTCCCCTGGGAACCCAACCATGGGACCCCCATTCCCTTGGTCTCTGCTCCCTGGGACCCCCATCCCAGGACTCCCTTTGCCCAGGACCACCATTGCCTTGATCCCATCCCATGGGCTGCTTCTTCTTCCATAACCACTCTTTCCGAGGGTCCTCTATTTTTCCCCTCTGCACCCCCAACTCTGGAACCTACACCCCATTACCGGAAATCTCTGGGGACCATGTTTTGGATGACCCCCATCCCTGAATCCCTCCTGGAATGGAGACCCCAATTCCCCTGGACCCCCATTATCTTGGACACCCGGCCTTAATTTCCCACATCCCCTGAGGCCCCCACTCCTGGGAACACCATCCCCCACTGAGCCCCCAGACTATCCCATAATGTCCCCAGCCTGTCCCCTGCTGTGTCTCCACCCATCGCCCACCCTGCCCCCACCAAGGGCCACCTACACGTGGGGACGAGGTGTGACCTTTCTTCCTTCCTCTTCATCCGAAGAGCCGCCACCCAGGGGACCAGTGGCCACAGCAGCGAGTGACAGCCAGTGCACATGGCCGGGGACACGGGGATGGCCGGGAAGGTGGCGCTGCTCCTGTGGGGTGAGTGCCCAGGCACGGGCCTGACACCCCGGGGATGGGCCCTGGTGAGGCAGAGACCGGTGGGGAGGGGGCACAGGGGGGCTGGGGTGTCCCCTGAGCTCCTCAAGGCCGGGACAAAGGAACCAGGATGCAGGGACAGGGACA
This sequence comes from Chamaea fasciata, assembly GCF_029207755.1. Taxonomy (NCBI): domain Eukaryota; kingdom Metazoa; phylum Chordata; class Aves; order Passeriformes; family Sylviidae; genus Chamaea; species Chamaea fasciata. Next base: position 205,851 of record NW_027094116.1, on the reverse strand, counting down.
AGAGTCACGCACGTACCATGCAGACGGGCCAGCGGGACTGGTGCCATGGGAAAGGGATCACAGAGGTGGGGCCATGGGGGTGTGGCTGTAGGGACAGGTGCTGTGAGGATTGCGGTGGTGACCTGTGCAAGCATGGGGGGTCCACAGTGTCCCCATGTCCTGCCTCAGCCCAGGATGACTGAGGTGTCTCTGTCAGCAAAAGCTCTGTGCTACACCAGTGTTACCCTTGGGGAGAGTTTGGGGACAGACATCACACCATGTCCCCCCAAATGGTGCTGTCCCTCCAGTGCCACCACCACCCTGATCCCTTCCCTTCTCCCTTCCAGCCCATACCCTCGGCCTCGCTGGTGAGTCCTTGGCAGATGCCATGTCCCCACCCCACTGTCCCCAGCCCCGTGGTGACCCTGGCAGGCTGGTGTCCCCGGCAGGCTGGGGTCCCCTGTCACCTGCAGGTGCCCAGACCACCCAGCTCCGGGTGGAGCCCCCCTGGAGGCCGGCGGTGCTGTGGGACCGGGTGACACTGACCTGCCAGGGCTCGGGGACTGCCGGTGACACCACCTGGTACAAGGACAGGCAGCGCTGGGGGCAGGAGGTCCGGGAGAAGTTCGTTGTCACTGAGAGTGGCACCTACACATGTGACAGACCCGGCAGTGGGCTCAGTCCCCCCATGATGGTCTTAAATGGTGAGGGGGGATCTTAAATGATATGGGTTCTTCCCTGAGAGGTCTGGGGGGCTCACTTACAAGGATTGCCTCACACCTGTCGTGTGGCAAGAGCCTGTCCCCTGCACTCAGGGACATCCCATTGTATCCCAGGGTGATGGGACACCCATGGTTACACGTGTGCTGTGGGGTTGCTCCTGGTGCCCCTGAGATCCTCCCATGCCATGGAGACTCCTCCCAGATGTCCCCGGTGCCATGGGTGCCCACCTTGGACCTGTCTGGTGCATCTCAGTTCAATGGGACTCTCCTGTCCCACAGACCGGCTGGTGCTGCAGGTGCCAACACAGACAGTGCTGGAGGGGGACACGGTGACACTGCGCTGCCGGGTCAGGCCAGACACATCGGTCAGCAGGGTGCAGTTTTACAAGGACAAGAAGCATCTGGGGATGTTCCTCAGGGGGACCGAGCTGTCCCTGTCCCCTCTCCAGCAGAACCACAGCGGCCGCTACCACTGTGAGGGTTTGGTGAGCTTGTGGCCATTATCGTCATCTCCAGTGACAGTGGCAGTACACGGTGAGCGCACCCACGGCTGGAATTCCAGTATCCTGAAACCTCCAAAGCCACATCCCAGGGGACTCAGAATCAGTCCTTCCCTCATCTCCTTCCCAGAGCTCTTCACGGTGCCGGTGCTGGAGGGTCCCCCCGAGCTCATCGAGGGGTCCCCCCTCAATCTCAGCTGCCTCAGTCCCCCCAGCCCCCTGCGGCCACGAACCCGCCTCCTGCACCTCTTCTACCGGGATGGGCAGTTGGTGGGGGGCCCGCAGGTGTTCCCGCAGCTCCAGGTGCCCGCCGTGGGGGTCTCTGACTCGGGGAATTACAGCTGCCAGGTGCGTTCTGAGGGGGGGGCCGTGCAGAAGAGCAGCGCCCGGCTCCGCGTCATGGTGCGCAGTGAGTGTGGGGATGGGCACGGGGAGCCCCCACAGCCTCCTCGTGTCCCCTGCCTTGCCTCGGGACCCCCATTCCTGCTTGGACCCCCCATGCCTGTCGGAGGACATGCATCCTTTCCCAACTCCCTCGCCAAGTGCGCCAGCCCTTCCTGGGTACCCCCATCTTTCTGATGAAATTTTTCCACGTCCTTGCATCACTGCTCAGGTCCCCCTCCATGTCCCTCCATCCCTCTCTGGGTCCCTTCACCCATTCCTGGTTCATCCCCACTCCCCTCTGATCTCTCCTCATGGTCCCCAGGTCCCACCATACCCTCCCTGTGGTGCCCCCTCAGCCCGTTCCAGCTGTCCCCTCCCTGAACTCCCCACCATTTCTTGGGTTTTTTTCCAAGCCCCCCATCAGCTCTGGGCCCTCTCTTCCTCACTGGGGTCCCCCTGCCCCTCGAAAAATCCACCCATGTCCCTCACTGTCCCCTGGTTTCACTCCCTCCCGCAGGGGTCCCGCTCTCGGGAGTGTTCGTGTCAGCGCAGCTCCCCGGGGGTCAGGTGGCACTGGGTGACCGCCTGGTGCTGAGCTGTGCCGTAGCTGCAGGGACAGGTCCCCTGTCCTTCACGTGGCACCGGGGGGACTTGGGGACACCGCTGGGCACCGGCCCCTGCCTGGAGCTGCACAATGTTGAGGACAATATCAGTGGCCAATACCAGTGCCGGGTCAGTGATGGAGACAGTGTGGCTGAGAGTGTTCCCCTGAATGTCACCGTCCTGGGTGAGCATGACCCTCAGGCTGGGGGTGGCCTCACCCTCAGCACCCTCCAGAAAACTCTCATTCCCGTGTCCCTGTCCCTCTTGCTGGCTGCCAGCCACTCCCCCATCCTCAGACCCATCTCTGTGTCCCCGCAGTGCCCGTGGCCAATGCCACCATCACCCCCGGTCCCCTGACACACCATGTGCACGTAGGTGACCCCGTGACCCTGCGCTGCTCGGTGCAGGTGGGCTCAGCTCCTGTCAACTTCACCTGGCTGCACAACGGGCAGGAGGTGGCCCGGGGTCCTGTCCTGGAGCTTGGGAACGTCAGTGTGGGACATTCGGGCACCTACCAGTGTGTGGCCACCAACCAGCTGGGACAGGACGGGCACCGCGTGTTCCGGGCACTCAGCCCTGAGCTGGCCCTGGAGGTGACACCACGTGGACAGTGGAGCAGAGGTGGGGTCACATAGGGTCATTGGGATTGCAGGACCCCCAAAACGACAGGTGACCCCACTGTGTCCCTTCTGTCCCCAGCAGTGGCCACAGGGGTTGGCGTGTCCCTCCTGTTTCTGGTCCTGCTCGTGGGTGTAGCTGTGGGCTGGCACCGGTGGAACAACATGGGTGGGTGACAATGGGGGCAACGGGGGCCCTGGGGAGGTGGGAGGCCACCTGGAATGTGGGGGTGATGGGTGACACCCACAGCTCCTGGTTTGGGCAGTGCTGAGTGCTCAGGGTCCTCAAGGATTTTGGGTGTTGTTGGAGGGTCTTGCAGGGATGTTGGGGCTTCTTTCAGGGATCCTGGGGGAATTTGGAGGATCCCCCTCCTTGCCAGCATTGGCTTCTTGGCACTCACGAGGTCCAGAGCACTTGGGTGGTTCAGGGGTTCTGGGGGCCATCAGGGATGCTCAGGGGTTCTGGGAGAATCTGAGGGCCCAGTAGGGTGCCAGGATTTCTGAGGGGGCCTTGGGGATCCCACAGTTACCTTTCCCCTCTTTCCTTTCTAGCCTCCAGGAAGCAGCAGGAAAGGTGAGTGGGGGGCTCAAACCACACTGTCCCCTTTTACCCCAACCCCAAGACCTCCCATTCCCCCCCACACATCCCCTTTATCCCCGCAGGGCCCCCCCGGATCCCCCGGCCCCCCCAGAGGAGGGGGAGGTGCTGTACACCCACGTCGTGAGCACCAGGCAGATGGGGGGTGAGTACAGGGTGGGACACACACACAGGGACACGTCACCCATGAGTGTCACCCCCACCCAGATCCCACAGCCAGTGTCTCTCGCAGCGTCCCCCCGTGCCACCGCGCTCCAGGATCCCCAGGTGACCTACGCGGAGCTGCGGGGACCCCATGGGCGACAGCGGGAACTCAGTGACACCTACGGGAATGTGCTGTGACACTCGGGGCTCCAGTGGGCACTGGGGGGCTCTGGGGGAACTGGGGGGCAGTGGGGGACCCCACCCATGGGCAGTCACACATGTGTCCCTGCTCCTGCTCCCATGGGTGCTCAACATTCACGGGTAGATGAGCACAAGGGGGGGGTCACGTGTGAGGCTGCACAGGGCACCCAGAACTCCCCATGCCCCCAGAATCTCCAAGGGCTTCCCCACCCTCCTTCCACTACCACAACTGGCTTCCCATTCCACATCCAAGTGCTCCCAGCGCCCTCAGAGACTTCCCCATTCTCTCCTCACTGTGCTCCCAGTACCCTCAGGGGCTCCCTATTTCCCCTCCCAGTGCCTCTCCATTGTTCCCAGTAGATCCGGGTGTTTTCCATTCTGTCTCCCAGTACCCCTGTGCTCCCACTGGCTCTGCAATCCCCCTCTCAGCACTCTGAGAACACCCATGGAGTCGTTTCCCTGTTATTTGGCCCAAATTGCAGCTTTTGGTTCAACTGGCAGAAATGGTGTTTCTTTGTTGAGCTCTGTCAGGCTTTAGGAATGGGATTCTCCAGTTCTGGGCTGACACTAGAACCAGGGGCTGCTGCCCCTCCCCCTGCCAGTGGAGGCACAAAAGGCAAATGTCCCAAAGGGCTGACAGAAAACAATTTCCTGCAAACAGCAATGAGAGAACAAAACCAACAGCAACAAGGTTTAGAATCCCTGAGGGTCAAGAAAGGAACAATTTCCAGGGAAAGCCCCTGAAAGGGGAAAACTCGGGATCCTTCCCCCAGATAGTTTCTTCCACCAGAGGAACCTGGCAGGGCCCTGGACCTTCATTGCTCTGATGGCCAAAGCAGCTTTCAGGAGGCTCTGGATTCTCTTCTCCCCTGTCCCAAACACGTCCTCTGCTGTGTTCCGCACACGATGATGTCTCAAAGGCCCTGTGGGTGTTCCCAAGCCTCCCCCTTTTCCAAGCCTGTCAGAATGTGTGAGTCCATGGCACAGGGTGGGTCTGAGTTTCCAGTCAGTTCCAGAGCTCTGGACATCCCTCCAGCTCAAGGCAAACTGTGACCTGCCCTCTGCTGCCAAAAAGATGTATCCTGCTGTAAAGGTGTCTGCCAAGGCAGGCTGGAACCTGCCTTGGAATGGAAAATTTGACCACCTTCCCTCCAAAGTATTATCATTTTGAAGTTAAGGGGCTTCCAGGCAAAGACATGGGAAGAGGAATAACAGTTCTTCACTAGAATATCTATAACAAGACAAACAAACAACACCGCCACCAACAACAAACAAAAGCACAAACCCAGTCCCAGCCCTCTCGGGGCTGCAGGCACTTCCCCTGCGGTGCAGTTCCGGGCACAGCCGGCAGGGGCGCTGGTGGCTCCCGGCCGGGCAGGGCGGGTGCGATGATTCCCCCGCGGCTGCAGGGGGCGCTGTGGCAACAGCTCGGCTGTCTCTCTCTCCATGGTTAATGGAGACTCAGCGGGCGGGAGAGAGAGAGAAGCGTCCTTCCCTCACTGACGGGGCTGGGGGGCAGCTGGGAACGGTGCCGCTCCGGATGGCAAAATGGGCTGCTGCAGGAACCCTCGGAGTGGCGGCTGGAACGGTGGGAGGAGGCACACCCAGGGTGGCAAAGGAAGTTTATCAAAACCTCCCAAGCTGTAGCATGAGCTACGAGGCTCGGGTGGGACACGGGTTGTTGGGTTCAAGTGTAGGAAAAGCCAAAGCAGCCACAGAAAACAGCGGAGCTGGGCAGCCACAGCCGTGCTCCCACAAACAGCTGCCGCCTGAAGCCAGGAGCCTTGTTTCTCGCAGTTTAATCAGAAAGCTGAATTTTGGGTACAATAAGAGGGAAAAGGGTCGCGTGCCAGCCCGGCACTGGGCGAGGGAACGAGGAGTCCTGTGGGGTGCAGTGAAGAGGAAGAAGGGACTGCTGAGGGGAACCGATGCCTCCCAGTGCTGCCAGTGTCCCCAGTGTCACAGCACACCCTCAAAGGTGTCATCAGGGTCCTGCTGTCTCTTGTAGGGTCTCGGCAGCTCCATGTTGGTCACTTGTGGATTTCGAGGAGGGGCAGGGCCTGGGGTCACTTGGGGAGGCCCTGAGAGTGACACTGGTTGTGAGGGCCTGGGTGAACGGTGACACTGGTGGGTGACGTGTCCCTGTCCCCCCCTGTACTCACTCCTTGCCCACTCGGTGCCATCAATGTGGGGTCCCAGCACTTCCCCCTCTTCTGGGGGGGTCCTGTGGGGATAAGGAAGGTCTGAGGGGTGTCTGTGAAACGGGGAAAGGGTAGTCCTTGCTGGAGACCCCCACTCACCTTTCCTGGGGCTTCGTGGTTGCTGCAAGGAAAAGGAGAGGGGGTGACCATGGAGACCCCGAGACCCCTGAACCTTCCTGGGACCCCAGCAGGTCCAACCAGCCACAGGACCCCCAAACTCCCACAGGACCCCAGAAAGATTTCCCTAAATCCCTGCACAGCCCTCCAAGAGCTGCCCAAACCCTCCAGGAGCTCCCAATGCCACCCCAATGTTCCTCAAAGCCTACCCAGGGATGGCCCTGGAGCCCAACCAAGACCATCGAAATTCCCCCCAGACCCCCCAGGACCTCCAGCCGACATCACTGTGGGCTCCGTTTCCCCCAGCTCAGGGGCCCTGGGTGCTGCCCTGTCTCTGCCCCCACTCTGGGGGCTTCCCCTCACTCCAGGACCCCCATCCCCCCATTGTCACCCACCCCAATGGTGCCAGCAGTGACAGCCCCCAATGACAGCCAGGAGCAGGAGCAGGAACAGGAGGGTCCTGCCGACATTCACAGCCACTGCTGGGGACAGAGGAGGACATGTCAAGGTCACATTAAATCTCGGGGATCCTGAACAACCCAGTGACCCCTTGTGAGCCCACCTGTGACCCAGGGTGAGCCAGGGATCACCTCCAGGGCCAGCTCAGGGCTGAGTGCCCGGAACACGCGGTGCCCGTCCTGTCCCAGCTGGTTGGTGGCCACGCACTGGTAGGTGCCCGAATGGCCCACACTGACATTCCCAAGCTCCAGGACGGGACCCTGGGCCACCATCTGCCCATCACGCAGCCAGGTGAAGGTGACGGGCTGAGCCCACCTGCACCGAGCAGCGCAGGGTCACGGGGTCACCTGCGTGCACCTGGTGTGACAGGGGACTGGGGGTGATGGTGGCATTGGCCACGGGCACTGTGGGGACAGAGACAGGGCTGAGGCCAGGAGGAGGGGCTGCACCCAGCCTGGGGGATTGAGGGAGTCTGTGTGGTGGCACCTGGAGACAGAGGGTCTCCTTCAGCCAGGACAGTGATCCCATGGGGTGGAGCCATCATGTGCTGTGGGATGAGGGCATGTGATGGATGAGGGGGGAGGGCTGAGGATGGGATGAGGCTGAGGTGAGGATGGCATGAGGGCGGCTGTGTCCAAGGGTGGTGGTGGCCGTCACCTCGTGGGGGGCACGGAATGGCGTGGGTGGGATGTGATGGGTCTGATGAGGCAAATCAACGGGGGCATCACCCCAGTGCCAAGGGACTCACTCCCCTGGAGAGTCACGCTCAGTAGGGTGAATGTGACCTGATGGGGAGTGGGACATGTGACAGCTGGCATTAGGGATCCATGGCCTGGATGTCCTGGGTGGGGACACCTGGAGCCAGACGGTCCCAGTTCCCCTGGGCTGTGACAGCCAGGGGTGGGGGCTGTGACCTGGGGTGGATTGGGGATGGTGTGGGCAGTTGGGGTGGAATGGGAATGTGTGGAATTGGGGATGCTGTGGGTGGGATCTCCCTCAGGCCAAGGACAGTGAGGTTCAGTGTGGGGCTCTTGGCCACACTGTCCCCATCACTGGCCCAGCACTGGTGTGGCTGTTTTCCTAGTCCCCTAAGTGCCACAGCTCCAGGTGGGGGCTGGCACCCAGCAGTGCCTCTGAGCCCCTCCGGTGCCAGGTGAAGGACAGAGGACCTGTCCCTGTGGCCACTGCACAGCTCAGCACCAGGCAGTCACCCAGTGCCACCTGTCCCGCAGGGGGCTGCACTCCCCCCGAGAGTGGGACACCTGCGGGTGGACACACGAGGGATTGGGGACATGGGATGAGGAGTGGGGGACACCAGGGAGCAGAGAAGGACTTAGGGAGGGGGAGGATCAGAGAGGGATGAAGGGATCCCTGTGAGGAAGAAGGGGGCCCAGAGATGGGAGAGAGGCTTGGAAAAGGCTGGAAGGGACCCCAGGGCAGGGTGAGAGATTCAGCCAGGAGACACATAGAGAGGGTTGAAGGGAGCCACAGGGAAGGTTTTGGGGACCCAGACAGGGATAGTGGGACCTGTGGACAATGGAAGGACCTCAGAGAGGGAGAGGTGCAGCTGGGGAGGGGTGAGGGGACCTGGTGAGGGATGCAGGCAGCAGGAAAGGTGATGGGAGGACGCAGGGAGAGCCCAGGGAAGGCAGGGCAACATACAGAGGGTTGAGAAAGGATGGGAGCCCTGGGATGGCTGTGGGGGCTCCCCGTGCCCATCCCCACACTCACTGCGCACCGTGACGCGGAGTCGGGCGCTGCTCTTCCGCACAGTCCCCTCCTCGGAGCGCACCTGGCAGCTGTAATTCCCCAAGTCAGAGACCCCCACGGCGGGCACCTGGAGCTGCGGGGACACCTGCGGGCCCCCCACCAACTGCCCGTCCCGGTAGAAGAGGTGCAGGAGGGGGGCTGGGGGCCGCAGGGGGCTGGGGCTGCTGAGGCAGCTGAGATTGAGGGGGGACCCCTCGATGGGCTCTGGGGGACCCTCCAGCACCGGCACCGTGAAGAGCTCTAGGAAGGAGAGGAGAGGTGAGGGCTGTGACTCTGAGTCCCCTGGGAAGTGACTTTGGGGGTGTCAGGATATTGGAGTTCCAGCAGTGGGGGTGCTCACCGTGCACTGTCACTGTCACTGGTATTGACAGTGACAGCCCGAAGCTCATGAAGGCCACACAGTGGTAGCGGCCACTGTGTTTCAGCTGCAGGGGGGACAGGGACAGCTCGGTCCCAGTGAGGAACCCTCCAGGATCCTTCCCATCCTGGTAAAACCGCACCCTGCTGACCGACATGTCCTGCCTGACCCGGCAGCGCAGTTTCACCGTGTCTCCCTCCAGTAGTGTCTGTGCTGGCACCTGCAGCACCAGCCGGTCTGTGGGACAGGAGAGTCCCTTCAAACTGAGTGGCACGGGACCTTTCCAAGTTGGATGCCCATGGCACTGCGGACATCTGGGTGGAGTCTCCATTGCGCGGGAGGATCCCAGGAACACCAGGAGACGCTCCGTGGCACAGGTGTCACCACGGGGGTCCCATCACACTGGGATGCACAGGGATGACCCTGAGTGCAGGGGACAGGCTCTTGCCACACGAGCGGTGTAAGGCGACACCTGGAGTGGAGCCCACGCAGACCCAACAAGAGGCCACCCTGATCATTTAAGATCCCCCCTCACCATTCATGACTCTCAAGGCAGGGCTGGACCCACTGCCAGGTCTGTCACATGTGTAGGTGCCACTCTCGGTGACAGTGAAGCGGTCGCTTCTGTTCTGCCCCCAACGCTGCCCGTCCTTGTACCAGGTGGTGGCACCGGCGGTCCCCAAGCCCTGGCAGGTCAGTGTCACCTGGTCCCACAGCACTGCCGGCCTCCAGGGGGGCTCCACCAGGAGCTGGGTGGTCTGGGCACCTGCGGGTGACAGGGGACACCAGCCTGCCAGGGCCATTGCATGGGGCTGGGGACAGTGGGGTGGGGACATGGCATCCCCTGAGGACTCACCAGCGAGGCCGAGGGTGTGGGCTAGAAGGGAGAAGGGACAGGGTTGGGTGGGGACAGCAGCACCTGGGGGACATGGTGTGGTGTCTGTCCCCAGACTGCCTGCAGTGGGAACACTGGTGTAGCACAGAGGTCTTGAGGACAGGGACACCTCGGTCACCCTGGGCTAAGGCAGAACATGGGGACACTGTGGACACCCCATTCTCCAACAGGTCACCACCACCATCCTCACAGCCCTGGTCCCATCAGCAACATCCCCATGGCCCGTCATCCCATTCTAATGGAACTCATCCCCACAGCCCATCTGCATGGTACATGGCCCTTCTCCCTGTCCCTGCATTCCTGTGCCCCTGTCCCTGTCCCCACAACTGCTACAGCCCCAAGGTTCCTTTGCCACATCCTTATCCCCACATTTCTCTCCCCCTGTTACTGTCCTCACATCCCAGTTCCCCTCTTCTTGTCCCCCTTTTCCTGTCCGCACAGCCACCCCACTCCTCTGCTCACACTGGGGTCCGGGTCCATGCCCATGCACTGGCTCTGCTGGCCTTGGGGACCTCAGGGGACATCCCAGCCCCCCCGTGCCCCCTCCCCACCGGTCTCTGCCTCACCAGGGCCCATCCCCGGGGTGTCAGGCCCGTGCCCGGGGCACTCACCCCACAGGAGCAGCGCCACCTTCCCAGCCATCCCCGTGTCCCCGGCCATGTGCACTGGCTGTCACTCGCTGCTGTGGCCACCGGTCCCCTGGGTGGCGGCTCTTCGGATGAAGAGGAAGGAAGAAAGGTCACACCTCGTCCCCATGTGTAGGTGGCCCTTGGTGGGGGCAGGGTGGGGGATGGGTGGAGACACAGCAGGGGACAGGCTGGGGACATTATGGGATAGTCTGGGGGCTCAGTGGGGGATGGTGTTCCCAGGAGTGGGGGCCTCAGGGGATGCAGGGAAACAAGGAGGGGTGTCCAGGAGAATGGGGGTCCAGGGGAATTGGGGTCTCCATGTCTCCGGTGATTCAGGGATGGGGGTCCTGCAGGAAAAGGTTTCCCCAGGGGTTTTTGGTCATGGAATATGGGTCCCAGGGTTGGGGGTCCAGGGGAGAAAAGGGGACCCTTGGAAATTTGGGTTCTATGGGAACAAGCATCCCATGGGATGGGATCAAGGCAATGGTGGTCCTGGGCAATGGGAGTCCTGGAAGGGGGGTCCCAGGGAGCAGAGACCAAGGGAATGGGGGTCCCATGGTTGGCTTCCCAGGGGAATGGGGGTCCCAGGGATGGGCAGTGGCTGGGTGGGCACGGGGGTCTCAGCTCCTGCCCTGGGTGCCTCAGATTTTGGGGTGACTCAGAGCCCAGCACAGCCCCCACAGTGTGCTCATGGCCAGGGGGGCACCCCAGGGTGGAGGCTCTGGGTCTGTGCCCCACACACCCCTGGGCTTTTCCCATCCCCCCATTTCCTGGCTCAGCCATCCCAGGGAACACCTGAGCAGGGAACGGTGGGGGGATCCCCGGAAGGGGCCAAGGGGGCTGGGGGGTGCAGGCAGTGTTCAGGGGCTGTGGGGGATGAAAGATTTTCACTTTCTCTTTCCTGCAGCAGAAGGAAGAGGCCGTTTATGGTGAGCTGAGGCCGTGGGTTCTGTCCTGGGGGGCACATCCAGAGGGGTCCTGCCCTGAGGGAAAAGGGCTCCTCTGCTGTGGTGACACCTGGGGCTTGTCCCAGGGTCTTGTCCCAGGGGATTCCTCGTTCTGGGGGTGCCACGGCCTTGGGGATTCCTGTCCCAGAGGTGGCACATCCTGGGGGGCCCTGAGCATTCCCGCTGTCCCCAGTGGGGCCCTGTGACCTCTGGGCTGCCCAAACTTAAGGGGGCATCAAGTGGAATCTTGCCCTGATGATGGTAAATGCCAGGCGAAATTTGCTTGTATTCCCTGTTGCCCAATTGGCTGAGACAAAATTAGACACCCAGGAAATAAAGGCAAACGTCTTTTCCCACACCCTTTTTTCCCACTAAAAAGAAAATCACCAAAATCAAACAGATGACATGCAAAATTGTCTGGTCGATATAATCCTTTTAATTGCTACTCTCCCAAAAAGTCACTCATAATAAAAGCACAAACAAATCCCACAGAAATGAAACTTTCTGGTTCAGTTTAGGTGCCCATTGGATTCTGGCAGCTTTAGAGCGGCTGCAAAGGTGACAATTCTGTGGCAGGAAAAGGCCTGGCTGTGGTTTGCTGGGCCCTGCAAGAAGCACAAAAGCCAATGGGAGCCCAAGCAGTGGCTCTGCGAGGGCCTTGGATGGTTTTCAGAGCAGGGCTGGCTGCAAACCCCCCTGCAGGGGCAGCTGTGAGGGAAGCAGTCCGGAAATGCAGCAATTGATCATTTTGTCCCTCTCAGCAAGAGGCTGAGAGAGCCCCAGAAGTTCTGCAAATCCCACACCCATCTGCTCAACAACCTGACCGGGACCCTCCTCCTTCTTGTCTCAAACCTGCAGCCCTTTGGAACCTCATGGAAAGAATATTTGGGTTCTGGCTGCAGCCACCAGACCAGAGGGAAAAGTGTGGAAATGTTGAGCCGGGGCTCTGCCCACAGTCATGGTGTGGCTCTGGGGAATGACCTTGTATCGATTCCAGGTGTCCCCAAAGCTGCTCCATCCCTGCCCTCCTCACCTGCACAGGGCACGGGGAATGGACAGGGCTCTGCCCCGCCCCTGCCCCGCCCATTCCGAGTGCCCAAAGCTGAGGGGGCGTCACCGTGGCCACGGGCTGTCCCGACACATGGCGACAGTGGCTTGGGACACGCTCTCACAGTCGGTTCATGCGCGCCGTGACAGTCCCGGCACTCGCAGCGCTATGGCAGCTGGGCCCCTTCCCCATGCTCTGGGACCACCGTACTGGTCCCTCCTTTCCGCAGAGCCCAGCCCAGGGTCTCCGCTCCCCCGCCCTGCCGGGGTCTCCCCTCGGCCATTTCGGGCCCTCCACCCTCGGGGCTCCCCAGGCCCCTGGTTGTTTAGTGGAAGCCAGAACTGGAGAATTCCATTCCTAAAGCCCAACAGGGCTGAACAAACACCACTTGTGCCAGTTTAACCAAAAAGCTGCATTTTGGGCTGAAGTGTATCGAAACCAACCGTGTGCCCTCCTTGCACTGGGAGGGGGAATGTGCCGCCACTGGGACTGTGGGAGTACTGGGAAGGGAAAGGGGGAGCCCCTGGGTGTACTGGGAACAATGGGAGGAGGAATGGGGAAGCCGTGGTGGTACTGGGAGATGGAATGGGGAGCACTGGGTGCTCTGTGCACCAGCCCCTTCTCCTGACCACCACCTCAGGCTGGATGGCAACCACAGAAGCTCAGGGTGAGGGGATCCCCGGTGTCCCCCAGTGCCCCCCAGTTTCCTCAGTGTCACGGCACACTCTCGTAGATGTTGCTGGTATCCTGTGGTCGTCCATGGGGTCCTGGCAGCTCTGCATAGGTCACCGTGGTGTCCTTGGGGAGGGCAGCACTGGGGAGCCCTGTGAGAGACACTGGCTGGGGGGACCCGGCTGGGGGTGACCCCAGCGGGTGACATGTCCCTGTATTTCCCTGTCCCCGTACTCACCCCCTGCCCGCTCGGTTTTCACAACATGGGTGTACAGAACCTCCTCCTCCTCCGGGGGGGCCAGGGGCTGTGGATGTGCCCTGTGGGGATGGAGGGGTTTTGGGAGCACATGGAGGGTTCAGGGTGTGAGAGTAGAAGAGGGGTTGTGAATGGAGCCCCCACTCACCTTTCCTGCTTCTTCCTGGTGGCTGCAAAGGAGAGGGAAGGGGTGACTGTGGGATCCCCAGGGCCCTGAGCACCCACGGGAATCCTGAACCCACCACCAGACCCTCAATTCCCACAGGACCTCTGAGCATCTCTGGAGCCCCTCAGAACCCCTGAACCGGTGCCCTGAGCACCCAGAACCCCAAGCGCAGCAGGGAGGGGGACCCTCAAAAATCCCCCAGGACCCCAAAAGAAAACCCAACATTGCTGTGTGACCCTCCCACACCTGCCCAAATCGCCCAGGACACTCAGCCAAGGACACTGGGGGCTCAGCACAACCCAAGTCAGGAGCTGTGGGTACCACCCTATCACCCCTTCAGTCTGGGGGCTTCCCACCCCTCTCGGGGAACCCCGTCCCCCCCATGGTCACCCACCAATGCGGTGCCACCAGTGCCAGGCCATGATGACACCCAGGAGCAGGACCAGGAACAACAGGGAACCACTGACCCCTGCAGCCACTGCTGGGGACAAAGGGGAACACAGAGGGGTCACCCATCACCCCAGGGGTCCTGCAACCATTGTGACCTCAGGTGACCCCTCCTGTTTCCTGTTCCCTTTCTGTCACTGCCAGAGAGAGAGTGGGAGAAAACTGAGGTCACCGACAATCCGGGGGTGTCAGACCACCAGGGTGACCCCCTGTGAGCCCACCTGTGCCTCCATGTCCCCACGATGTCACCTCCAGGGCCAGCTCAGGGCTGAGTGCCCGGAACACGTGGTGCCCGTCCTGTCCCAGCTGGTTGGTGGCCATGCACTGGTAGGTGCCTGAATGTCCCACATCGACGTTCCCAAGCTGCAGGACAGGACCCTCGGCCACCTCCTGCCCATTGTGCAGCCAGGTGAAGTTGACAGGGGCTGAGCCCACCTGCACTGAGCAGTGCAGGGTCACGGGGTCACCTGTTTGCACCTGGTGTGACGGGAGACCTGGGGTGATGGTGGCATTGGCCACGGGAACTGTGTGGACAGAGACAGGGCTGATGATGGGGGGAGGGGCTGGCAGCCAGTGTTGGGCGGCTGGGACAGGGTGGATGAGGGTGGGATGAATTTTGCCTTGTAGAATGTGAGGGTCACATGGGGGCTGTTGTGCCTGGGGACACCAACAGACAGAGGGTCCCAATGTGGCAGTGGTTGTGGCCAACAGTGGATGTGGGAGGCAGGGATGCCATGGGTGCAATGAGGATGGAGTGGGAGGGGGATGGGGCAGGCTGGGGCAGGCTGTGGGTGGAATCACCCCAATCACGAGGGTCCCGCTAACCTGTGACGGTGACATGGAGTGGCAGTGATGGTGACCTGGTGTGGGGGATGGATGTTACAGGTGGGAGGAGAGAGCCACGGGTGGGATGTCCTGGGTGGGGGACGTGGAGCCCGAGGTTCCAGTCACATGGGACCATGATTTGCAGTGGCGGGGGCTGTGGCCTGGGATGGGACAGGGATGGTGTGGGGAACATGAGGGTTGGATGAGGTTGGCATGGGTGGGGTGGGGGTTTCCACAGGTGGGGTCATCACAAGCTAAGTAGTTCTGTTCCCCAGGATGGTGGTGTGCAATGGGGGCTCTCAGCTGCACTGTCCCCATCGCTGACCCGGCACTGGTAGTAGCCGCTGTCATTGTTCCCAATGTGCCACAGCTGCAGGTGGGCGCCGGTGCCAAGCAGTGCTCCTGAGCCCCCCTGGTGCCAGGTGAAGGACAGAGGACCTGTCCCTGTGGCTACTTTGCAGCTCAGCACCAGGCGGTCCCCCAGTGCCACCTGTCCCCCGGGGCGGCTGAACGCACAGGGACACTCCTGAGAGTGAGACCCTTGCTGGGGGACACAGGAGGGACTGGGGACAAAGGAAGGGTAGGGGACATGGGGAGGGGAAAGAGGGGGCTTAGGAGGAGGATGGAGAGATCTTCAGGGAGCAAGAAGGGCACCCAAGGAGGAGTGCAGGGACCCCAGAGAGGGATTAGGGTTACATGGGAGAATGGGGTTTGAAGGACCCAGGTAACAAAAGAAGATCAAAGGATGGAGCAGGGACCTGAGAAGGGATGTGAGATGCCAAAGAGGGATGGAGGTCCCCAGGCTGAGTAGGGGACCCGAGGAGGCTGTGGGGGCTCCCCGTGCCCATCCCCGCGCCCATCCCCGCACTCACTGCGCACCGTGACACGGAGCCGGGCGCTGCTCTTCTGCACGGCCCCCCCCTCGGAGCGCACCTGGCAGCTGTAATTACCCGAGTCAGAGACCCCCACGGCAGGTACCAGGAGCTGCGGTGACACCTGCGGGCCCCCCACCGACTGCCCGTCCCGGTAGAAGAGGTGCAGGAGGGGGGCTGGGGGCCGCAGGGGGCTGGGGGTGCTGAGGCAGCTGAGATTGAGGGGGGACCCCTCGATGAGCTCGGGGGGACCCTCCAGCACCGGCACCGTGAAGAGCTCTGGGAAGGAGAGGGGAGGGGGATTTGTGACCATGAGCCCCTGCGGAGGGGCTGTGGGGGTTCTGGGGTGGCAGTTGTGGGGTGCTCACCGTGCACTGTCACTGTCACCGGTACCGACTGCACCCACGGTGACAGCTCAGAGTTCACCCGGCCCCCGCAGCGGTAGCGGCCACTGTGGTTCAGATGCAGAGGGGACAGGGACAGCTCGATCCCACGGAGGGACCTCCTGACCTCCTTGAATTCATGGTAGAATCGCATCCCAGTGACCAACATGTCCCGAAAGCCCCGGCAGCGCAGTGTCACCGTGTCCCCCTCCAGCAGTGGCTGGGTCGGCACCTGCAGCACCAGCTGGTCTGGGGGACGCGAGGGTCCTGTCACACCAGAGGGATCCCGTTTTCATGGGGACCCCTCATTGGGGCACACAATATACCACGGGTCCCCAATTCCAGAAATAGGGTCCCCCCAAACTGGGATTGTCTGGGATGTCCCCATGTGCAGGGGACAAGCTCTGGTCACACCAATGGAGCGGAGTCCACCCAAAGCCCTCGGGGTCCCTGCAGAGGGCAGGTTGGGGACACCCAAACTCCCCTCACCATCTAAGATTCTCACAGAGGCGCTGTGCCCACTGCCAGGTCTGTTACACGTGTAGGTGCCACTCTCAGTGACAGTGAAGTGGTCGGGTGCCTCCAGCCACCAGCGCTGCCCATCCTTGTACCAGGTGGTGTCACTGGCGGTCCCCGAGCCCTGGCAGGTCAGTGTCACCCGGTCCCACAGCACCGCCGGCCTCCAGGGGGGCTCCACCAGGAGCTGGGTGGTCTGGGCACCTGTGGGTGACAGAGGACACCAGCCTGCCAGGGCCATCATGGGGCTGGGGACAGCGGGGTGGGGACATGGCATCTGCCGAGGACTCACCAGCGAGGCCGAGGGTCTGGGCTGGAAGGGAGAAGGGACAGGGCTGGGTGGGGACAGCAGCACCTGGGGGACATGGTGTGGTGTCTGTCCCCAGACTGTCTGCAGTGGGAACACTGGTGTAGCACAGAGATCTTGAGGACAGGGACACCTCAGTCACCCTGGGCTGAGGCAGGACATGGGGACACTGTGGACACCCCATTCTCCTACAGGTCACCACCACCATCCTCACAGCCCTGGTCCCATCAGCAACATCTCCATGGCCCAGTGCCCGTCATCCCATTGCAATGGCGCCTGTCTTCATGCCCCATCAGCATGGTACACGGCCCTTGTCCCTGTTCCTGCATCCCTGTCCCCCTGTTCATGTCCCCACAGCCACCCCACTCCTCTGCTCACACTGCGGTCCATGCCCATACACTGGCTCTGTGGGCCATGGGGACCTCAGGGGACACCCCAGCCCCCCTGTGCCCCCTCCCCACCGGTCTCTGCCCCACCAGGGCCCATCCCCGGGGTGTCAGGCCCGTGCCCGGGGCACTCACCCCACAGGAGCAGCGCCACCTTCCCGGCCATCCCTGTGTCCCCGGCCATGTGGACTGGCTGTCACTCGCTGCTGTGGCGGCTCTTCGGATGAAGAGGAAGGAAGAAAGGCCACACCTCCCCCCCCCATGTGTAGGTGGCCCTTGGTAGGGGCAGGGTGGGGGATGGGTGGAGACACAGCAGGGGACAGGCTGGGGACATTATGGGATAGTCTGGGGGCTCAGTGGGGGATGGTGTTCCCAGGAGTGGGGGCCTCAGGGGATGTGGGGAACCAGGGGTGGGTGTCCAGGAGAATGGGGGTCCAGTGGAATTGGGGTCTCCATGTCTCCGGTGATTCAGGGATGGGGGTTCTGCAGGAAAAGTTTTCCCCAGGGGTTTTTGGTCATGGAATATGGGTCCCAGAGTTGGGGGTCCAGGGGAGAAAAGGGGACCCTTGGGGAGAGTGGTTATGAGGGAAGAAGCAGCCCATGGGATGGGATCAAGGAAATGGTGGTCCTGGGCAATGGGAGTCCTGGGATGGGGGTCCCAGGGAGCAGAGACCAAGGGAATGGGGGTCCCATGGTTGGGTTCCCAGGGGAATGGGGGTCCCAGGGATGGGCAGTGGCTGGGTGGGCACGGGGGTCTCAGCTCCTGCCCTGGGTGCCTCAGATTTTGGGGTGACTCAGAGCCCAGCACAGCCCCCACAGTGTGCTCATGGCCAGGGGGGCACCCCAGGGTGGAGGCTCTGGGTCTGTGCCCCACACACCCCTGGGCTTTTCCCATCCCCCCATTTCCTGGCTCAGCCATCCCAGGGAACACCTGAGCAGGGAACGGTGGGGGGATCCCAGGAAGGGGCCAAGGGGGCTGGGGGGTGCAGGCAGTGTTTGGGGGCTGTGGGGGATGAAAGACTTTCACTTTCTCTTTTCTGCAGCAGAAGGAAGAGGCCGTTTATGCTGAGCTGAGGCCGTGGGTTCTGTCCTGGGGGGCACATCCAGAGGGGTCCTGCCCTGAGGGAAAAGGGCTCCCCTGCTGTGGTGACACCTGGGTCGTCTCGCAGGGTCTTGTCCCAGGGAGTTCCTCGTTCTGGGGGTGCCACGTCCTTGCGGATTCCTGTCCCAGAGGTGGCACATCCTGGAGGGCCCTGAGCATTCCCGCTGTCCCCAGTGGGTCCCAGTGATCTCTGCGCTGCCCAAACTTAAGGGGCCACCAGATAGAATCTTGCCCTGATGATGGTAAATGCCCAGCTAAATTTGGTCGAATTCCCTGATGCCCAATTACCTGAGACAAAATTATACAACCATGAAATAAAGGCAAAAACATTTTCCCAAAACACTTTTTTTCCCAATAAAAAATAAGCTCAGCAAAATCAAACTAACAATATAGAAAATGGTCTGGTTGATAGAATCCTTTTAATCATTGCCCTCCCAACTAGTCACTGACAATAAAAACACAAATAAATCCCACAAAAATGAGACTTTCTGGTTCCCTTTAAGAGCCCATTGGTGCATCCCACAGCAGCGTTTGCTTGTGGATAACACAGAGTGTGGAATCTCCCTGAGTGTCCAGCAGGTCCATGGGATTGTTCCCGGCCTGCTGGGCAGCAACCCAGCCCACAGGGAAGGCTTTGGTTGGGCCACATTTAGGAACTCTGCCCATTTTCCTCCTTCCCACCCTCAAACTTGATTTACTTCCCATGGCTTCTGCTCCCAACAGGGGAGAAACTCTGTCCATCCTTGGAACAGAGCACAGGAATCTGTGGAAATGCCCGTGTGTCCCTCAGGGTCTACTTCCCTGGGAAATGCACTCCACCCTGCCCTGAATTCCCCTGCCTGGGCACTTCCTGCTCCTGCTGGGACACCCCTGTTCCCCAGATCCACGGCTGGAGCCCCTGCTCAGTATTTCCACACTTTTCCCTCTCTTCTGGTGTCCACATCCAGAACACAAACATTCTTTCTGGGAGGTTCCAAAGGGCTGCAGGTTTTGTTCAGGAAGGAGGGTCCCGGTCAGGATGTTGAGCAGATGGGTGTGGGATCTGCAGAACTTCTGGGGCTCTCTCAGCCCCTTGCTGAGAGGGACAAAATGATCAATTGCTGCATTTCCGGACTGCTTCCCTCACAGCTGCCCCTGCAGGGAGGTTTGCAGCCAGCCCTGCTCTGAAAACCATCCAAGGCCCTCGCAGAGCCACTGCTTGGGCTCCCATTGGCTTTTGTGCTTCTTGCAGGGCCCAGCAAACCACAGCCAGGCCTTTTCCTGCCACAGAATTGTCACCTTTGCAGCAGCTCTCAAGCTGCCAGAATCAAAGCCAAGGGGGCGGGGGGAGCCTCAGGTCGTGGCTGCCACCTGGGGCTGGCCAGAGCAGGGCTGGCCAATGCCCATCCCTGTGCACTGGGGCTGGGCCATGGCTGGGCCCCGCACTTGGATGGCCACTGGCTTCAAGGAGGAGGAGTTGGGGAGCTCCTTCCTGCCTGGGGCTCCATTCCCAAGCTGCTCTTGCCGGCTCACATCCTGCAGGGGACGAGTGAGAATGGAGGAGTCTGGAACCCTCCTGGAGCTGCCATCACCCAGGACGGGACCCTCTTGGCCAGCATGTGTCCCCCCCAGAACAGGATCCCCGCAGGATGTTTCACTCCCAGAACAAGGAACCCCTGAACAGGACACAACCCTCCTGGATGACCCCAGAATAGAACTCTTCCCTCTGCACAAACGGCATCTTCCTTCTGCTGCAGGAGAGAGAAAGTGTTGGGGGGGGCAAAGCTGGATACCCCCATCCGCCACAGCCCCCATATCTCCTCCTGCTGGACCAGAACCCACTTTTCCTCTTCCCCAGAGTCACTTCAACCTGTTCCCTGCTCAGGTGCTCCCCAGACTCATCAAGCCATGCAACTGAGAGGTGTGAAACTGTGGGAGAAAAGAAGGAAATGGAAAAGAAGAGATGAAAAAGCTCCTGGGGGGCTGGGGAGACAGCGACCCAGAGCCACTCGGAATCTGCCTGTGGTGATCCCCAGGTCACCAGCACCTTGAGTGGGCTCTGCGTGGCTCTGGGTCACCCCAAGATCTGAGGTAGCCAGGAAAGGAGCTGCAATCCATGGACCCAACCAGCCAGTGCGCATCCCTGGGCCCCCCATTCCCCTGGGAACCCAACCAACAGACCCCCATTCTTTATGTTCCACCTCCCTGGGACCCCCATCCCAGGACTGCCATTCTCCAATATCTCCATGGCCCAGGACCCCCATTCCCAAGGAACAGTCTCCCCCAAATTCCATCCCCTACAATCCCTCTTCACCCATGGATTTGTTTCTCCCAGGACCCTCACATTCCCACATAATCCCCCATTCCCCCGGCACCTTCATCCCTAGGACCCCCATCCTATGACCCCAAATCCCTGGAGCCAACATTCTTCTGGGACTCCCAGCCCTGAGTCCCCCCATCCCTGGGACCCCCCATTCCCCTGGACACCCATCCCTGGCTCCGCAAACCCCTGAGCCCCCCACTTCTGAGAGCCCCATGTCCCACCATGTGCCACCCAGCCTTGTCCCCAGCCTGCCCACATCCTGTCCCCAGTTTGTGGCCACCCTGCCCCCACCAGGTGCCACCTACGCATGAGGATGAGACCTGACCACCCTTCCTTCCATCCTGGCCGAAGAGCCACCACCCAGGGGACAGCCGCCACTGCCAGTGTGCGACCGCCAGTCTGGATGGCCAGGGACACGGGGATGGCCGGGAAGGTGGCGCTGCTCCTGTGGGGTGAGTGACCCGGACACGAGCCTGACACCCCGGGGATGGGCCCTGGTGAGGCAGAGACCGGTGGGGAGGGGGCACATGGGGGCTGTGGGGTCCCCTGAGGTCCCCAAGGCCAGCAAAGCCAGTGCAATATGGTGACCAGGGCTGTAGGTTGGCTGTGGGTTCAGGAGATGGGGCAGGGACTGGAAAGACAGGAATGTGGGGAGAGGAATTATGGGGCTGTGGCAGCAGTGGGGACAGGCATGGGGCACAAGGATGATGGGACAGGGACAAGGGGACAAGCACCATGTGGATGGGCCGTGGGGACAGAGGCCTTGGGGCTGGTGGGGCTTATCTGTGACAGCATGGGTTGGCTGAGGTGTCCCTGTCCCCGAGAGGTCCATGCTACACAAGGACAGTTTGTGGCTAGGCCCCACACTCCATGTCCCCATGACATCTGTCTCCACGGGGCCACCCCACCCAGCCCTGTCCCTTCTCCCTTCCAGCCCAGACCCTCGGCCTCGCTGGTGAGTCCTCAGGGGATGCCATGTCCCCACCCCGCTGTCCCCAGCCCCGTGGTGGCCCTGGCAGGCTGGTGTCCCCTGTCACCCGCAGGTGCCCAGACCACCCAGCTCCTGGTGAATCCGCCCTGGACACCAGCAGTGCTGTGGGACCAGGTGACACTGACCTGCCAGGGCTTGGGCGCAGCCGGTGACACCACCTGGTACAAGGACGGGCAGCGATGGGGGCAGGAGGGACGCGACAACTTCTTTGTCACTGAGCGAGGAATCTACACGTGTGACAGACCTGGCAGCGGGCTCAGCCCCCCCGTGAGAGTCTTAAATGGTGAGGGGGGTACGTGTCCCCAGCCTCGCACCTGTGGGGATGCCCAGGGCTGTGGATGGGCTGGACTCCATGGGTCACCTCCTGGTGTGACCAGAGCCCATCCCCTGCACACGGGGACATCCCAGAGCATCCCAGTGCAGGGGGACCCTGTTTATGGAATTGGGGACCTCTGGTGCTCTGGCTGTGACCCAATGGGGGGCTCCATCAGGATCTCCCGGGCCTCCGCTATGTGACGGAACCAACATGTCCCCCAGACTGGCTGGTGCTGCAGGTGCCGGCGTGGCCACTGCTGGAGGGGGACACGGTGACACTGCGCTGCCGATTCCGGTGGGACATGTTGGTCACTGGGGTGCGATTCTACCATGTGAATGAGGAGGTCAGAAAGTCCCTCCGTGGGACTGAGCTGTCCCTGTCCCCTCTGCACCTGCACCACAGCGGCCGCTACCGCTGTGGGGGCCAGATGGACTCCGTGGTATCACGGGGGTGGCAGGAGTCAGCGCCGGTGACAGTGACAGTGCACGGTGAGCACGCCCCAGCCCCCAGCCCGACACCCCCAGAGCCCCTCCCTGTGGACTCAGGGTCACAAATCCTCCTCCCCTCTCCTTCCCAGAGCTCTCTCCGGTGCTGGAGGGTCCCCGCAAGCTCACCGAGGGGACGCCCCTCCATCTCAGCTGCCTCAGCAGCCCCAGCCCCCTGCAGCCCCCAGCCCCCCTCCTGCACCTCTTCTACCGAGACGAGCAGTGGGTGGGGGGCCCGCAGGTGTCCTCGCAGCTCCTGGTGCCCGCCGTGGGGGTCTCCGACTCGGGGAATTACAGCTGCCAGGTGCGCTCCAAGGGGGGGACCGTGCGGAAGAGCAGCGCCCGGCTCCGCGTCACGGTGCGCAGTGAGTGCGGGGATGGGCACGGGGAGCCCCCACAGCCTCCCTGGGTCCCCCAGTGCTACGTGGGTACTCCCATCTTCCTCTTAAACTTCTTCAACGTCTCCCCATCACTGCTCAGGTCCCCCTCCATGTCCTCCCATCTGGAGGTCCCTTCACAGCTACATGGCTCTCCACATCCCTCTCTGATCTCCCAGCTTGGTCCCCAGGTCCCATCATGTCTTTCCTGTGTCCCCATACCCTCCCAGGTGTCCCCCCCATCCCTCTTTAAGTGTTGTCTCCCTAAACTCCTCATCCTTTATTGGGGTTCCTCTCCAAGCCCCCTATAGCTCTGTGCCCTTTCTTCCTCACTGGGTCCTCCTGCCCTTCTCTGTTCTGCCTGCCCCCGCGGGTCCCTGAGTGTCTTCTGGTGTCCCCTCTCCCACAGGGGTACAACTCTCGGGTGTGTCCGTGTCAGCACAGCCTCCCGGGGGACAGGTGGCACTGGGGGACCGCCTGGTGCTGAGCTGTGCCGTGGCCATGGGGACAGGTCCCCTGTCCTTCACCTGGCACCGGGGGGGCTCGGGGACACCACTGGGCACCGGCCCCCGCCTGGACCTGCAGCATGTTGGGGACAATGACAGTGGCCAATACCAATGCCGGGTCAGTGATGGGGACAGCGTGGCCAAGAGTGTCCCCCTGAATGTCACCATCCTGGGTAAGCGGGACCCTCGGGCTGGGGCTGACCCAATCCACAGCACTCCCATCCCACCTCCCGAGGTGCCAGCCCTGTCTGTGTCCCCACAGTGCCCGTGGCCAATGCCACCATCACCCCCGGTCCCCTGTCACACCAGGTGCAAGCAGGTGACCCTGTGACCCTGCGCTGCTCGGTGCAGGTGGGCTCAGCCCCTGTCACCTTCACCTGGCTGCACAATGGCCAGGAGGTGGCCCGGGGTCCCGTCCTGGAGCTTGGGAACGTCAGTGTGGGACATTCGGGCACCTACCAGTGCGTGGCCACCAACCAGCTGGGACAGGACGGACACCGCGTGTTCCGGGCACTCAGCCCTGAGCTGGCCCTGGAGGTGACCCCTGGCACACCCTGGGTCACAGGTGGGCTCACAAGGGGTCACCGGGGTGTTCAGGATCCCCTGAGTTCAAGGTGACCCCAATGTGTCCCCCTCTGTCCCCAGCAGTGGCTGTGAATGTCGGCAGGACCCTCCTGTTCCTGCTCCTGCTCCTGGCTGTCATCGGGGGCTGTCACTGCTGGCACCGCTGGGGTGGGTGACAATGGGGGCGATGGGCGTCCTGGAGTGAGGGGAAGCCCCCAGCGTGGGGGCAGAGACAGGGCAGCACCCAGGGCCCCTGAGCTGGGGGAAACGGAGCCCACAGTGACCTCGGCTGGGTTGCTGAGGGTTGTGGGGTAAATTTGGAGGGTCTTGGTTGGGCTCCAGGGCCATTTTTGGGTGGGCTTTGAGGGACATTGGAATGGCATTGAGAGCTTCTGGTGGGTTTGGAGAACTCTTGGAGAGCCGTGCAGGGACGTTGGGTGATCTTTCTGGGGTCCCGTGGGAGTTTGGGGGGTGACCCTCCCTGCTGATCTTGGGATTCTGGGGCTCAGAAGGTGCGGGACGCTGGGGGAATTGGGGGCACTGAGGTGGTGTAGAAGTTCTGGGGGGTTCAGGGGTGCTTCTAGTGGCCTAGGGGACTCAGGGGGCTAGTGGGAATCAGGGCTCCAGTGGGGATTTGGGTGTCCTATGCGTGGTTGGGGCTGCCGAGGTCCCAGGAAGGTTCAGGGGTCCCGAGCTCCCCACGGTCACCCCCTCCTTTTTTCCTTGCAGCCGTCAGGAAGCCCCAGGACCGGTGAGTGGAGGGCTCCAGCCAGGACTCCCCTTTCCCCCTCCCCAGACACCCCTCAGATCCCCCTTATCCCCACAGGACCCCACCCAGTGGAGGTGGCAGTGCTGGACCCCCACATCGTGAGCACCGAGAGGGCAGGGGGTGAGTACAGGGGGACACAAGGAAACGTCACCCACGGGTGTCACCCTCCACCCAGGTCCTCACACAAGCAGTGTCACTCTCAGGGCCCCCACAGGTATCCCTGCGCCCCGCCCCACCTCTGGATCCACCAGTGACCAATGTGGAGCTGCTGGGAACCCACGCAGGACAGCAGGACCCCAGTGACATCTATGAGAACGTGCTGTGACACTGGGGGCACTGGGGGCATTGCCGGTCCCTGCACAAGGGCACCCCCAGTGTGTCGCCCCCGCCCACACCCGGCTCCCATGGGTGCCCACCGTGCCTGGGTGGGGGCCACGAGTGGGGGGTCCCATGTGGAGCTGCCCAGAGCTCCCCGTTCCAGTGCTCCCAGTGCTCCCAGTACCCCCAGGGACTCCCCACTCCCTCCCCCAGTGCCGGGCGGGCACAGGACCCTTGTCCCTCCCATTGCACCCAAAACGCAGCATTTTGATTAAACCGGGAGAAATGGTTTTTGTTTGTTCAGCTGTGCCCGGTCAGCTCGGACGGAGGAGGGTCCCGGTCAGGTTGTTGAGCAGATCCGTGTGGGATTTGCAGGATTTTTGGGGCTCTCTCAGTCCCTTGGGGACAGGGACAAAATGATCAATTGGGGCATTTCCGGACTGGTTCCCTCGCAGCTGCCCCGCTCAGGGGAAGGAGCTGCCGCTCCCTGTTTGTCCCCTCTCGGTGACACCGGCCAAGGGCTCGGGGTCCTGCGGCGGTGCCGCCCCGTGGCCACGGGCACCGATCCCGCAGCTGCCGAACCCCTCGGGCCGAGCTGGAGCCCCGGGACAGAGCTGAGGGCAGCCGGAGGTGTCCCCAAATCCAACCCCAAAGCCCGCCCCAGCCCCAGCCCTGCCCGGTGCCCCCCGGAGCCCCCCGGTGCCCAGAGCCCCGCACCCGGCGCTCCCCGAGCGGCGTCTGAGCCCCGGAGCTGCCGCGGAGCCTCCGCCGGGCGCGGCCCCGGGGCGGGCGGGGGGCGCCGGGACGGAGGTGCCGGGAGGGCCGAGGGGACCCGGGAGCCCGGGGAGGAGCCCCCGGCACGGCGGGAGCCGAGTCCCGGCCTCGGGTCACTGTCGCACGTCGCGGCTGCCATCGCGCTGCCAGGGCCGGGAAGCCCCCGCTGGAGCAGTTCCCGAGAGGGGAAGGTGTTTCACTTCTCCTTTTTCAGCTCTGAACTGAGGAATGATAAATTCAATTCATTTCCCCAAGTCGAGTCCATTTCGGCCGTGACGGAGCTCGCGGGCTGAGCCCTCCCTGCCCTTCTCCCAGGACAGGACGCCACCGGCTGGGCTGTGCCACCCCCAGGATGTGTCACCCACAGAACAGGGACATCCCTGAACAGGGACAGGACCCCCTGGATGTGTCCCCCGAGGACAGAACCCGCCCCTCCCTGACTCAGCACAAACGGCCTCTTCCTTCTGCTGCGGGAGAGAGAAAGTGAAAGTGTGGGGGGACACGGCCGGACACTCCCAGCCCCCAAACCCCCCACCTCCCCTCCAGCCCACACACCTCCTTTTCCCCTCCCCGGGTTCCCCTGCACCTGGTACCGGCTCAGGAGCTCCCCAGGGTTTATCAAGGCATGAACTGGGGGGCTGTGAAATTGAGGGACAAAAGGAAGAATATGGAAATGAGGAGAGGAAAAATGCTCCTTGGGGGCAGGGGAACACAGACCCAGAGCCCCTCAGAATCCACCTGTGGTGACCCCCAGCAAACCACGAGCACACCAGGGGGGCAGCTCTGGGCCGTGGGTCACCCCAAAATTTGAGGCAGCCAGGGAAGGAGCTGCAACCCACAGGCCCAGCCAGCCACTGCCCATCCCTGGGAGCCCCATTTCCCTGCCAACCCAACCATGGGAGCCCCCATTCCTTCTGCCCCCCCTCCCTGGGTCCCCCATCCCGGGAGTGCCATTCCTCAGGACCTCCATTCCCAAGGACCCCCATCCTGGGAATTCCAGCCCCTGGGACCTCCACTGGGGACCTCAGAGGACCCCACAGCCTGGGGACCTTGATTCCCCCAGGAGACCTATACTTGGCTTCCTACAGCTCCCAGCCTTCAAATTTTGGCAACACCGTGGCCCTACCGGGTCCCCCCCGTGTCCCCACCACGTCCCACCATCACCCACATGTCCCTCAGTGTCCCCAGCCTGCCCACAGCCTGTTCCCCCACCCTGCCCCCACCAAGGGCCACCTACACGTGGGGAAGAGATGTGAACTCGTTTCCTTCCCCTTTGTCCAAAGAGCCGCCACCCAGGGGACCGGTGGCCACAGCAGCGAGTGACAGCCAGTGCACGTGGCCGGGGACACGGGGATGGCCGGGAAGGTGACGCTGCTCCTGTGGGGTGAGTGCCCCGGGCACGGGCCTGACACCCCAGGGATGGGCCCTGGTGAGGCAGAGACCGGTGGGGAGGGGGCACAGGGGGGCTGTGGGGTCCCCTGAGGTCCCCAAGGCAGGGACAGGGTAACAGGGATGCAGGGACAGGGACAAGGGCCACATACCATGGGGATGGGGCATGAAGACAGGTGCCATTAGAATGGGATCATGGGCACAGGGCAATGACGATGTGGCTGTTGGGACAGGAGCTGTGAGGATGGTGGTGGTGTCCTGGATGAGCATGGGGTGTCCACAGTGTCCCCATGTCCTGCCTCAGCCCAGGGTGACTGAGGTGTGTCTTACCTCAACACCTCTGTGCTACACCAGTGTTCCTTTGGGGACAGTCTGCAGTGAGACACAGCACCGGATTCCCCAGGTGCTGCTGTCCCTGCAGGGCCACTCCCATCCAGCCCTTGTCCCTTCTCCCTTCCAGCCCAGACCCTCGGCCTCGCTGGTGAGTCCTCGGCAGATGCCATGTCCCCACCCCACTGTCCCCAGACCCATGGTGGCCCTGGCAGGCTGGTGTCCCCTGTCACCCACAGGTGCCCAGACCACTGAGATCCTGGTGGAGCCTCCCTGGACACCAGCAGTGCTGTGGGACCAGGTGACACTGACCTGCCAGGGCTCAGGGACTGCCGGTGCCACCACCTGGTACAAGGATGGGCAGCGCTGGGGACAGCTAAGATCCGGACACTTCACTGTCACCAAGAGTGGCAGCTACGAGTGTGACAGACCCGGCAGTGGGCGCAGCCCCCCCGTGACAGTCTTAAATGGTAAGGGGGGTTTCAGGGTCTCCAGCCGGGAACCTGTGAGACCCTGAGGGCTCTGGGTTGTCTCCACTCCATGGGTCACCTCCTGGTGTGACCAGAGTCCGTCCCCTGCACACGGGGACATCCCAGAGCATCCAGGTCTGAGGGGACTCTTCCCTTGCAATGGGTGGCCCCTGATGCCCCCCAGTGTCATCAGGACTCTTCAGATGCCCCCGGTGTGACAGGACCCCTCTGTCCCCCAGACTGGCTGGTGCTGCAGGTGCCGGCGCAGCCGCTGCTGGAGGGGGACACGGTTACACTGTGCTGCCGGAGCTGGCAGGACAAATCACTCACCAGTGTGCAGTTCTTCCATGAAGGGAAGCATCTGGGAGGGCCCCATGACAGGACCGAGCTGTCCCTGTCCCCCCTGCACCTGCACCACAGCGGCCGCTACCGCTGCAGGGGCTGGGTGGGGGCTATAATTCCACAGTGGAGGGAGTCGCAGCTGGTGACAGTGACAGTGTGCAGTGAGTGCAGGAATGGGGACAGGCAACCCTGACATCCTCCGAGGGCTTCCCCCCTCTACCTGCATCCTTCATCCCTCCCTTCACTCCTCCCTGCGTCACCCAAAATTTCCCAAGTACCTCCTTGTTACCCCATGACTGCCCGGTTCCCTCTCCACATCCCTCATCCCTCTCTCTGTCCCCCCACCCCTCCCTGGGATCCCACACCCCTTCCAAGGTCCCCGCTCAACCCTCTGGTTGCACTTCCGTCCCTGGGTCCACCCACCCCTCTCCAAACTCCACATCATTCCCTGAGTCTCCTCAGTCTCTTGTGTAGTCCCCCATCCCTGCCTGGCTCTCTCCACCTTTCCATGGGGTCACTCCATGGTCACCAGATCCCAACGCACCTCCCAGGGTCCACTTCTCCCTGGGGTCCTCTGTGCTCCCCTCCAATCCCCCCTCCTTCCCGTCTTGTGTCCTCCACCCATCATGGCAAGATCATCTTACCTGTTTCTCCCCACAGGGGTCCCCGTCTTGGGGGTGTTCGTGTCAGTGTGGCCCCCCGAGGGACAGGTGGCACTGGGGGACCGCCTGGTGCTGAGCTGCTCGGTGGCCATGGGGACAGGTCCCCGGTCCTTCACCTGGCACCGGGGGGGCTCTGGGACACCGCTGGGCATTGGCCCCTGCCTGGAGCTGCGCCATGTTGGGGACAATGACAGCGGCCAATACCAGTGCCGGGTCAGTGATGGGGACAGCACGGCCGAGAGTGTCCCCCTGAATGTCACTGTCCTTGGTGAGTGTGACCCTCAGGCTGGGGGTGGCCTCACCCACAGCATGCTCCAGGAAACTCTCATCCCCATGTCCCTGTCCCTCTTGCTGGCTGCCAGCCCCTCCCCCCACCCTCACCCTGTCTGTGTCCCCACAGTGCCCGTGGCCAATGTCACCATCACCCCTGGTCCCCTGTCACACCAGGTGCACGCAGGTGACCCCGTGACCCTGCGCTGCTCGGTGCAGGTGGGCTCAGCCCCTGTCACCTTCACCTGGCAGCACAATGGCCAGGAGGTGGCCCGGGGTCCCGTCCTGGAGATTGAGGAAGTCAATGTGGGACATTCGGGCACCTACCAGTGCGCGGCCACCAACCAGCTGGGACAGGACGGGCACCGTGTGTTCCGGGCACTCAGCCCTGAGCTGGCCCTGGAGGTGATCCCTGGCACACCCTGGGTCACAGGTGGGCTCACAGGGGGTCACCCTGGTGGTCTGACACTCCCGGGTTGTCGGTGACCTCAGTTTTCCCCCACTCTCTCTGGCAGTGACAGAAAGGGAACAGGGAACAGGAAACAGGATGGGTCACCTGAGGTCACAATGGTTGCAGGACCCCTGGGGTGATGGATGACCCCTCTGTGTTCCCCTTTGTCCCCAGCAGTGGCTGCAGGGGTCAGTGGTTCCCTGTTGTTCCTGGTCCTGCTCCTGGGTGTCATCATGGCCTGGCACTGGTGGCACCGCATTGGTGGGTGACCATGGGGGGGACGGGGTTCCCCGAGAGGGGTGGGAAGCCCCCAGACTGAAGGGGTGATAGGGTGGTACCCACAGCTCCTGACTTGGGTTGTGCTGAGCCCCCAGTGTCCTTGGCTGAGTGTCCTGGGCGATTTGGGCAGGTGTGGGAGGGTCACACAGCAATGTTGGGTTTTCTTTCAAAGTCCTGGGGGATTTTTGAGGGTCTCCCTCCCTGCTGCACTTGGGGTTCTGGGTGCTCAGGGCACCGGTTCAGGGGTTCTGGGGGGCTCTAGAGATGCTCAGGGGTCCTGGGGGAATTGAGGGTCTGGTGGTGGTTCAGGATTCCCATGGGTGGTCAGGGCCCTGGGGATCCCACAGTCACCCCTTCCCTCTCCTTTGCAGCCACCAGGAAGAAGCAGGAAAGGTGAGTGGGGGGCTCCATTCACAACCCCTCTTCTACTCTCACACCCTGAACCCTCCATGTGCTCCCAAAACCCCTCCATCCCCACAGGGCACATCCACAGCCCCTGGCCCCCCCAGAGGAGGAGGAGGTTCTGTACACCCATGTTGTGAAAACCGAGCGGGCAGGGGGTGAGTACGGGGACAGGGAAATACAGGGACACGTCACCCGCTGGTGTCACCCCCAGCCGGGTCCCCCCAGCCAGTGTCTCTCACAGGGCTCCCCAGTGTTGCCCTCCCCAAGGACACCACGGTGACCTATGCAGAGCTGCCAGGACCCCATGGACGACCACAGGATACCAGCAAAATCTACGAGAGTGTGCCGTGACACTGAGGAAACTGGGGGGCACTGGGGGACACCGGGGATCCCCTCACCCTGGGCTTCTGTGGTTGCCATCCAGCCTGAGGTGGTGGTCAGGAGAAGGGGCTGGTGCACAGAGCACCCAGTGCCCCCCATTCCATCTCCCAGTACCACCACAGCTTCCCCATTCCCCCTCCCATTATTCCAGTACACCCAGGGGCTCCCCCTTTCCCTTCCCAGTACTCCCATAGTCCCAGTGGCGGCACATTCCCCCTCCCAGTGCAAGGAGGGCACACGGTCGGTTTCGATACACTTCAGCCCAAAATGCAGCTTTTTGGTTAAACTGGCACAAGTGGTGTTTGTTCAGCCCTGTTGGGCTTTAGGAATGGAATTCTCCAGTTCTGGCTTCCACTAAACAACCAGGGGCCTGGGGAGCCCCGAGGGTGGAGGGCCCGAAACGGCCGAGGGGAGACCCCGGCAGGGCGGGGGAGCGGAGACCCTGGGCTGGGCTCTGCGGAAAGGAGGGACCGGCACGGTGGTCCCAGAGCACGGGGAAGGGGCCCAGCTGCCATGGCGCTGCGAGTGCCGGGACTGTCACGGCGTGTCTGAACCGACTGTGAGAGCGTGTCCCAAGCCACTGTCGCCATGTGTCGGGACCGCCCGAGGCCAGGGTGATGCCCCCACAGCTTTGGGCACTCGGAATGGGCGGGGCAGGGGCGGGGCAGAGCCCTGTCCATTCCCCGTGCCCTGTGCAGGTGAGGAGGGCAGGGATGGAGCAGCTTTGGGGACACCTGGAATCGATACAAGGTCATTCCCAAGAGCCACACCATGACTGTGGGCAGAGCCCCGGCTCAACATTTCCACACTTTTCCCTCTGGTCTGGTGGCTGCAGCCAGAACCAAATATTCTTTCCATGAGGTTCCAAAGGGCTGCAGGTTTTGTTCAGGAAGGAGGGTCCCGGTCAGGTTGTTGAGCAGATGGGTGTGGGATCTGCAGAACTTCTGGGGCTCTCTCAGCCCCTTGCTGAGAGGGACAAAATGATCAATTGCTGCATTTCCGGACTGCTTCCCTCACAGCTGCCCCTGCAGGGGGGTTTGCAGCCAGCCCTGCTCTGAAAACCATCCAAGGCCCTCGCAGAGCCACTGCTTGGGCTCCCATTGGCTTTTGTGCTTCTTGCAGGGCCCAGCAAAGCACAGCCAGGCCTTTTCCTGCCACAGAATTGTCACCTTTGCAGCAGCTCTCAAGCTGCCAGAATCAAAGCCAAGGGGGCGGGGGGAGCCTCAGGTCGTGGCTGCCACCTGGGGCTGGCCAGAGCAGGGCTGGCCAATGCCCATCCCTGTGCACTGGGGCTGGGCCATGGCTGGGCCCCACACTTGGATGGCCACTGGCTTCAAGGCGGAGGAGTTGGGGAGCTCCTTCCTGCCTGGGGCTCCATTCCCAAGCTGCTCTTGCCGGCTCACATCCTGCAGGGGACGAGTGAGAATGGAGGAGTCTGGAACCCTCCTGGAGCTGCCATCCCCCAAGACAGGACTCTATGGCTGTGCCCCCCAGGACAGGACCCGCCCCCCTGTGAGACAGCCACTGCCCATCACTGGGTCCCCCGTTCCCCTCGGAACTAAACCATGGGGTCCTCATTCCTTATGGCCCCCTCTCCCGTGCAGCCCCATCTCAGGATTGCCATTCCCCAGGATCTCCATGGCCCCGGAGCCCCATTCCCAAGGAATCCTCTCCACAAAATCCATCCCCTACAATGCCCCTTCCCCCAGGACCTGGATTCTCTCAGGACCCCTCATTCCCACAGGACCCTCCCTTCCCCCTGCACTCCATCCCTGGCACACCCATCCCATCACCCCAAATCCCTGGAGCCCACGCTCTCCTGGGACTCCCTGCACTGAGTCCCCCGAGCCCTGGGATCCCCCATTCCCATGGCACCCCTCTCCTGAGTGACTCCGTCACCTCAGGACTCCCATTGCCCTGGATGCCCATCCCTGGTTCCCCAAACCCCCTGAGCCCCCCACTCCTGAGAACCCCCTGTCCCACCTTGTGCCACCCAGCTTTGTCCCCAGCCTGCCCACAGCCTGTGGTCACTCTGCCACCAGCAAAGGCCACAGCCATGTTGGGGACGCGGCCTGATGTCACTTCCTTCCCCATTCTTTGGAAGAGCCACCACCCAGGGGACCGGTGGCCACAGCAGCGAGTGACAGCCAGCCTGGATGGCCGGGGACACGGAGATGGCCGGGAAGGTGGCGCTGCTCCTGTGGGGTGAGTGCCCCGGGCACGGGCCTGACACCCCGGGGATGGGCCCTGGTGAGGCAGAGACCGGTGGGGAGGGGGCACAGGAGGGCTGGGGTGTCCCCTGAGGTCCCCAAGGCCAGCAGAGCCAGTGCATGGGGTGACCAGGGTCATGGGCTGGCAATGGGGACAGGAGAAGGGGGACAGGACTGGAGGGGCCAGAATGTGGGGAGAGGAATTATGGGGCTGGTGCAGCTGTGAGGACAGCGACGGGGAAACAGGGATGCAGGGACAGGGACAAGGGGACAAGCACC
The DNA here is from genome assembly GCF_029207755.1 of Chamaea fasciata. NCBI lineage: Eukaryota > Metazoa > Chordata > Aves > Passeriformes > Sylviidae > Chamaea > Chamaea fasciata. Next base: position 172,877 of record NW_027094116.1, on the reverse strand, counting down.
ATGCAGATGGACCATGGGGACAGAGGCTGTGGGTCTGGGGGGGTGACCTGTGCCAGCACGGGCTCCCCATGTCTGGGGTGTCCTTAGTGTCCCCATGTCCTGCCTGAGATGGGGTGGCTGCAGTTCCCCGATCTCCGAGACATCTATGCCACACCAGTGTCCCCATGGGGACAGTTCAGGGACAGCCCCCACACCCTGTGCCCCCATACCTGTCTCCATGGGGCCACCCCACCCAGCCCTGTCCCTTCTCCCTTCCAGCCCAGACCCTCGGCCTCCCTGGTGAGTCCTCGGGGGATGCCATGTCCCCACCCTGCTGTCCCCAGCCCCGTGGTGGCCCTGGCAGGCTGGTGTCCCCTGTCACCCGCAGGTGCCCAGACCACCCAGCTCCTGGTGGATCCCCCCTGGAGGCCGGAGGTGCCGTGGGACCGGGTGACACTGACCTGCCAGGGCTCGGGGACTGCCGGTGCCACCACCTGGTACAAGGATGGGCGGAGCTGGTGGCCGAACGGACCTGAAAATGTCAGTGTCACCTATTCTGGCACCTACCGCTGTTACAGACGTGGCAGTGGGCTCAGCCCCCCTGTGACAGTCTCAAATGGTGAGGGGGCTTTGGGTGTCCCCAGCGTGGCACCTGTGGGACCCCGAGGGCTCTGGGTGCGCCCTGCTCCATGGGTCACCTCCTGGTGTGACCAGAGCTCGTCCCCTGCACACGGGGACATCCCAGAGCATTCCAGTGCAGGGGGACCCTGTTTGTGGAATTGGGGACCCCTGGTGCTCTGGCTGTGACCCAATGGTGGGTCCCCATGAAAATGGGACCCCTGTGGTGTGACAGGACCCTCGTGTCCCCCAGACTGGCTGGTGCTACCGGTGCCGGTGCAGATGCAGCTGTAGCGGGGGACACAGTGACACTGCACTGCCGATGGCGGCAGGGCCTGTCAGTCACCGAGGTGCGATTCTACCGTGGGGACGAGGAGGTGAGGATGTCCCTCAATGGCACCGAGCTGTCCCTGTCCCCTCTGCAGCTGAGCCACAGTGGTCGCTACTGCTGCCGGGGCTGGGTGTCCTCTGACGTATCATCAGAGTTGCAGGAGTCGGCGCCACTGACAGTGACAGTGCACGGTGAGCCTCACCCCCACAGCCTCCCCGGGTCCCCTGGTTGGGGACACTCAGCCCCGTCTGGGGACCCCCAGCCCTGCCTGCAGTCCCCCATTACTGCCCAGACCCCCCATCCCTGCCGCGGGTCCCTCATCCATCCCCGGGTCTCTCACAGCGCTGTCAGATCAGTGGTGGCCACACTTGTATCAGCAGGTTCCGAGCACTCAGAACCAGCGCTGGCGGAGGCAGCCATGCGCCGCGCACCGCGCTTGTCCGAGGCCAGAAGCCTCTGGCGGCAGGGGCGGCCCGGCGGTGCAGAGGAGCCGTGGGGGCCGCTGTGGGTAGCGGCGAGCGGGGAGCGGGTTGCGGCGAACGGGGACCCGGCACAGGAACTCCCGGCAGTCACCAACCCAGCGGAACTGACCCAGTGGGATGGGATTCACCAGACCACAGGAGAGTTGTTTATTTGCTTTTGTTTTCCAGGGAGAAAGAATGGTCTGTTTTTCTCTTTTTTTCCTCTCCTTTCCTTTCTTTCCTTTTTTCCCCTTTCCTTTTCCTTCTGGCTGATTGGGAAGGTGGGCCTTGTCAGGTGAGCCTGTAGTTGGCTGGTTGGGAAGGCGGGCCTTGTTCAGAGGGCCTGTGATTGGCTGGTTGGGAAGGCAGGTTTTGTTGGGAAGTGCTGTGGTTGGCTAGTTGGGAAGGTGAGTCTTCTGGAGATGATTGTGATTGGCTGGTTGGGAAGGTCTGTGGTTGGCTGGTTGGGAAGGTGGGTCTTGTGGAGAAGATTGTGATTGGCTGGTTGGGAAGGCCTGTGGTTGGCTGGTTGGGAAGGTGTGTTTTTTCAGGAGACCTGTGACTGGCTGTCAGAAGAGGACTGGGAGCAAATAGAGAATCCCCAAGGAGAAAAGAAGGAATTGAAGAGATATCAACACACATACCCCCCAAACAGTCCCCTGGGCAGTAGGCAAACCCAGTGGAGATGTAACCTGAACACCAGGAGTGAAAATAAGGTGTTGGGGCTTGGTTTATTTTTCTTTCATTTTCTTTCCTTGTTACCTGTGAGACTTTTTCTCCCATTGAGTTGCTAAGAAGCACTGATGGCTGCGTGCTTGAGATGGCAGGGATGGGAAAACTCTCGGCAGGGATGGGAAACTCTCATTCACTCGATCTGCGCCTTTGGATGGTGACGGTGGAGCGGCTGCTTGGGGAAAGGAATTCACTGCTGCTGCAGATGCCCGGCTCAGTCCTGTTTCTTCTGGTGTGGGGTGAGCCTCTGCTCCTGGGCCCAGCCATGGAACTGGGATCTTGTTATTGCCTGCCTCACTAAAAGTAGGGCCTGTCGCTGTGCTGGCAGCAGGGTTGCTGTTGTCCCTCCTCCTGCTGTTTCTTCAGCACTGCTCTGAGTCTTTTCACTACTCTGTAGCCCACAACCCCTGCCTGCTGAGACATCCTGCATCTTCAGCCACAGCTTGGGAGTTCCTGATCCATCCCTTCCATTCCTTCAGCCTCAGCTCTGGAGTTTGTGATCTATCCCTTCCATCCCTTCCCATCTGGGACAGAGCCACCATGACTGTGCGCTCCCTGAGCCCGCCCCACAGCGCCCCCTGCAGCCGCAGAGGGATCACCGCACCTGCCCCGCCCACCGGGAGCCACCAGCGCCCCTGCTGGCTGTGCCTGGAACTGCACCAAAAGGGAAAGTGCCGCGCTCAGGGAAGCTGTTACGGGCTTCCTGGTTCTGTTTATTATTAATGCTGTGGTTGTTGCTGGCTGTTTGCCTTGTTATACATACCAGTAAAGATCTGTTATCCCTATCCCCATATCTTTTCCTGAGAGCTCCTTAATTTTTCATAATTATAATAACTAGGAGGGAAGAGGTTTGCATTCCCCATTCCAAGGGACGCCCTGCTCTCCCCAGAAGACACCTGTCTTTCAAACTAAGACATACTGGCAGCCAAAAATTGACGAATTCTGTTCCTAAAGCCTGACAGAGCTGAGCAAAGAAAAACATTTGTGTCCGTTTAACCAAAAAAGCTGCATTTTTGTTCCAGGAGCAGGAAACCAGGTCCTGTGCTGTGGCCCTGGTTGGTGCCTGAGATGTTTTGGTTTCCTGAAATTCCTTTCCCAGGGAATTTTCTGTAAACAAGAGACATCTTTTGGTATGGGCAAATTGTTTGCGTTTCTTTCCCTAGGAGGGACTTCTTCTTGACGTCCCTCTACTCTGACCAATGTGATTGAGGAGGTTTGTCTTTGTTTCATGAATCCAATTGGTCTGCATAGAATAGCATAAGAAGGGAGACACATCCCAAGAATAAAGGAGTAATTTTCGGCCTTCTCAAGTCAGAGTCTTTGTGTTCTGGTGCACAACAGCGTCACTGTGCTCCTTTGGAAATGGGATGGGCAATGGTAAGCCACGTAGTGTACTGGGAACATTGGGAAGCGGATTGCAGGGCCACGGGGAGCGTGGGGGTTGAGAGGACTCAATCTGATTTTCATTTCTGTCTCAACACACGCTATACATGAGCAAATAAAAGCAGTTAACCGTGACACAAAAGCAGCGATTTTGCTTTGGGTCTCTTGGGGGGATCAGGGGCTTGCTTGGAGGTTCAGCTTGGTCCTCCTCTCTGCCTCAACTTTTCCTCCCGGTGGTCCTTCTCTGTCTGCAGCCGTTCTTCCCTGCTTTGCTGCTTCTGCGAGGCAGCTCATTCCTGCGACGACCTGGTGCTCTACCGCTTCCCCAACCTGGTGCTCCCCTGCTTCCCCAACACGGTGCTCCACAGCTTCCCCAGCGGAGCAGAGGCTGCCTGCACACACCTGCCATCTCTGCCATTTTTCCCGTGTTCCCCGCAGCAACGAGCCTGCTGCACCCCAGAACCTGCCCGTAGCAGCCAGCCCAAAGCCACCAGTGCCACAGCACTAGCCCACAGCCAGCACACAGCCATGACTCAGCGTTGCCAGAGACACGCAGGTGCCGCCACTTGGAAATCCCACCCAGCCACTGACAAAAGCCACGAGGGCTCACCACACACACACTCCATCTGCCGAGCTGATGCCAAAAGTGCGCCCGGGGTTCTTGTGGTAATGCTGTCCCTGTCTTCTGTTTCTCTCTCTGTCTCTTTCCCTCTCTATTCTCTCTTCTATCCCCCTCCCATAAGAACACTTAGCCTCCTTTATCAATAAACAGTTCTCAGATATAATATTGCCGCATTTGTGCTTCATTTTAATCCGAGAAATCGATCAGAAAGAATCCGCCCCGACTGCCCCTTTTACAGTGAGATGGGACAGGGAGAGTGGGAGGGGGAATGTGGAACTCCTGGGTGTGCTGCCAGCACTGTGGGGATAGAATGGGGAAGCCACTGAGGGTACTTGGAGCATTTGGATGGGGGTTGGGGAGGGGATGGGGGAGCCCCTGGGGGTACTGGGAGAGGAAATGAGGAGCGCAGGGTGCCCTGTGTAGCCTCCCCCTGACCCATGACCACCTCCCTTGGAAGGATGGGCAACCACAGGAGCCATGGAGGGAGCACCTCCAGTGTCACCCAGTGCCTCCCGCTACCCAGAGTGTCACAACGGTTGTTGTAGAGTGTCATAGATGTCACTGGGCTCCCATGGTTGCCCGTGTGGCCCCTGCAGCTGCATGTAGGTCGCCTGAGGATCCTCCCTGGGGGATGCCAGGGGCTCCGGGGGGGCCCTGTGGGAAGAAGGGAGTGTGTGGAAGGGGATGAAAGGTTCTGGTGGTTTGGGTAAAAGATGCATCATGGCTGGAGCCTGCACTCACCTTTCCTGGTGCTTCCTGGCATCTGCAAAGGAAAACTGAAGTGGTAACTTTGGAGTCCCAATAGGCCCCCATCCACCCACAGGAATTCTGAACGACCCCCAGGCCTTCAATTCTCCCCCAGCTCCCCCCAGTATCCCTGATGGCCCCCAGAACCCCTGAATCACCACAGTGCTCTGGACCACTTGAGATCCCAGAATCCAGAGCCTGGCAGGGAGGGGAACTTTCCAAATTCCTGCAGGATCACTGAGAGAACCCCCAACATGCCTGCAAGGCCCTCCAACACCACCCCAAATCCTTGAGGACGCTGAGCAAAAGGCCTGAGCACTCAGCGCTGCCCAAGTCATTGACTGTTGGTGCCACCAATCACCCTCACATTCCAGGTGACCTCCCACCTCCCCAGGGCCCCTGTTGCCCCCATTGTCACCCACCCACGTTGTTCCACCGATGCCAGCCCACAGCTGCAACAATGAGCACGACCAAGGACAGGACGGAACAAGCAACCACTGTGGCCAATGCTGGGGACAGAGAGGGACGCATTGGGGACACTCTGAACCCCGGGGGTCCTGAACACCCCGGTGACCCCGTGTGACGCCACCTCTGCTCCAGGGTCCATGTGGTGACACCTTCAGGGCCAGCTCAGGGCTGAGTGCTCGGAACACGCGGTGCCCGTCCTGTCCCAGCTGGTTGGTGGCCACGCACTGGTAGGTGCCCGAATGTCCCACACTGATGTCCCCAAGCTCCAGGACAGGACCCCGGGCCACCTCCTGGCCATTGTGCAGCCAGGTGAAGTTGACAGGGGCTGAGCCCACCTGCACCGAGCAGCGCAGGGTCACGGGGTCACCTGTGTGCACCTGGTGTGACAGGGGACCGGGGGTGATGGTGGCATTGGCCACGGGCACTGTGGGGACACAGACAGGGTGAGGGTGGGGGGAGGGGCTGGCAGCCAGTAAGAGGGACAGGGACATGGGGATGAGTTTCCTGGAGCATGCTGTGGGTGAGGCCACCCCCAACCTGAGGGTCCCGCTTACCCAGGACGGTGACATTCAGGGGGACACTCTCAGCCACACTGTACCCATCGCTGGCCCGGCACTGGTATTGGCCGCTGTCATTGTCCCCAACATGGCGCAGCTCCAGGTGGGGGCCAGTGCCCAGCAGTGTCTCAGAGCCCCCCCGGTGCCAGGTGAAGGACCGGGGACCTGTCCCCATGGTCACCGCACAGCTCAGCACCAGGCGGTCCCCCAGTGCCACCTGTCCCCCGCGGGGCCGCACTGACACGAACACCCCCGAGACAGGGACCTCTGCGGGGAGACACAGGTAAGACGATCTTGCCATGATGGGTGGAGGACACAAGAGAGGAAGGAGGGGGGATTGGAGGGGAGCACAGAGGACCCCAGGGAGAAGTGGACCCTGGGAGGTGCATTGGGATCTGGTGACCATGGAGTGACCCCATGGAAAGGTGGAGAGAGCCAGGCAGGGATGGGGGACTACACAAGAGACTGAGGAGACTCAGGGAATGATGTGGGGTTTGGAGAGGGGTGGGTGGACCCAGGGACGGAAGTGCAACCAGAGGGTTGAGCGGGGACCTTGGAAGGGGTGTGGGATGCCAGGGAGGGGTGGGGGGACAGAGAGAGGGATGAGGCATGTGAAGAGGGAACCAGGCAGTCATGGGGGAACAAGGAGGTACTTGGGAAATTTTGGGTGATGCAGGGAGGAATAAAGGCAGGGATGAAGGATGCAGGCAGTGATGGGGAAACCCTCGGAGGATGTCAGGGTTGCCTGTCCCCATTCCTGTACTCACTGCGCACTGTCACTGTCACCAGCTGCGACTCCCTCCACTCTGGCACTACAGCCCCCACCCTGCCCCTGCAGCGGTAGCGGCCGCTATGGTGCAGCTGCAGGGGGAACAGGGACAGCTCGGTCCTGTCATGGGGCCCTCCCAGATCCTTCCCTTCATGGAAGAAGTGCACACTGGTGAGCGATTTGTCCTGGTAGCTCCGGCAGCGCAGTGTCACCATGTCCCCCTCCAGCAGCGGCCGCGCCGGCACCTGCAGCACCAGCCAGTCTGGGGGACAGAGGGGTCCTGTCACACCGGGGGCATCTGAAGAGTCCTGATGGCACTGGGGGGGATCAGGGGCCACCCATTGCACGGGAAGAGTCCCCTCAGTCTGGGATGCTCTGGGATGTCCCCATGTGCAGGGTACGGGCTCTGGTCACACCAGGAGGTGACCCATAGAGCAGAGACCACCCAGAGCCCTCGGGGACCCTGCAGGTGCCAGGCTGGAGACCCTGAAACCCTCCTCACCATTTAAGACTGTCACGGGGGGGCTGCGCCCACTGCCACGTCTGTAACAGCGGTAGGTGCCACTCTTTGTGACATTGAAGTGGCCGCGTCCCTCCTGCCGCCAGCTCCACTCATCCGTGTACCAAGTGGTGGCACCGGTGGTCCCCGACCCCTGACAGGTCAGTGTCACCTGGTCCCACAGCACTGCCGGAATCCAGGGAGGCTCCACCAGGAGCTGGGTGGTCTGGGCACCTGCAGGTGACAGGGGACACCAGCCTGCCAGGGCCACCATGGGTCTGGGGACAGCAGGGTGGGGACATGGCATCCCCTGAGGACTCACCAGCGAGGCCGAGGGTCTGGGCTGGAAGGGAGAAGGGACAGGGCTGGGTGGGGGTGGCACCATGGGGAGACAGGTGACGGGTCACAGGGTGTGAGGCTGTCCCTGAACTGTCCCCATGGGGACACTGGTGTGGCACAGATGTCTCGGAGATCGGGGATCTGCAGCCACCCCATCTCAGGCAGGACATGGGGACACTAAGGACACCCCAGACATGGGGAGCCTGTTCTGGCACAGGTCACTCCCCCAGTCCCATGGCCTCTGTCCCCATGGTCCATCTGCATGGTGCTTGTCCCCTTGTCCGTGTCCCTGCATCCCTGTTTCCCTGTCCCTGTCCTCACAGTCGCACCAGCCCCATAATTCCTCTCCCCACATTCTGGCCCCTCCAGTCCTGTCCCCCTTCTCCTGCCCCACCAGCATCCCACAACGCTGATTACCTAATTGCACTGGCTTTGCTGGCACTGGGGACCTCAGGGGACCCCACAGCCCCCCTGTGCCCCCTCCCCACCGGTCTCTGCCTCACCAGGGCCCATCCCCGGGGTGTCAGGCCCGTGCCCGGGGCACTCACCCCACAGGAGCAGCGCCACCTTCCCGGCCATCCCCATGCCCCTGGCCATCCAGGCTGGCGGTCGCACACTGACAGTGGCGGCTGTCCCCTGGGTGGTGGCTGTAGTAGTTTGAAGGCAAAACAAATGAGAGGCTCCAAGTCAGAGATACAATTTAATAGGAAAAAAAAAAAAAAGGAAAGTAAAATAAAATCGATGCAATAATACAAAAGACCACTGACAGAGTCAGAATACAACCTGAGCGGAGTGATGGAAGCAGTCCAGATGAGGTGGTCTTCCTGAAGCAGTGATCCTGTAGAAAGGTCTGGTAGCACGGGTCCTCTGGGAATCCAGTGGGTAAGCGCCCCTCTGGTGTTCAGAGTCTCAGCTTATATCCAGGCTGGAATGCTTGGTTTCTCCCTCTGGGCGGAGCATCCCACAATGGGATGGTGAGTCATGTGATAAGGCCTGATGGGCCCATTAACAGGAGGTAGTCCAGGAGGGGGTTATCTGTGAGCTGTGTAGCAAAGGTGCTGATGGCCTATTAACAGAAGATAAGCCAAAGTGGAGGAGGCAGGGAGCACTGCCTCACCTGGTTTCAACAGTTCATGAAGATGGTGATAGAATATACTTCAACCCAGGACAGTGGCTCTTCGGCCACGGTGGAAGGAAGGGTGGTCAGGTCTCATCCTCATGCGTAGGTGGCACCTGGTGGGGGCAGGGTGGCCACAAACTGGGGACAGGATGTGGGCAGGCTGGGGACAAGGCTGGGTGGCACATGGTGGGACATGGGGTTCTCAGGAGTGGGGGGCTCAGGGTTTTGGGGAGCCAGGGATGGGTGTCCAGGGGAATGGGGGTCCCAGGGATGGGGGGACTCAGGGCTGGGAGTCCCAGAAGAATGTTGGCTCCAGGGATTTGGGGTCATAGGATGGGGGTCCTAGGGATGAGGGTGCCGGGGGAATGGGGGATTATGTGGGAATGTGAGGGTCCTGGGAGAAACAAATCCATGGGTGAAGAGGGATTGTAGGGGATGGAATTTGGGGGAGACTGTTCCTTGGGAATGGGGGTCCTGGGCCATGGAGATAATGGAGAATGGCAGTCCTGGGATGGGGGTCCCAGGGAGGTGGAACATAAAGAATGGGGGTCTGATGGTTGGGTTCCCAAAGGAATGGGGGTCCAGGGATGCGCACTGGCTGGTTGGGTCCATGGGTTGCAGCTCCTTTCCTGGCTACCTCAGATTTTGGGGTGACCCAGAGCCACGCAGAGCCCACACAAGGTGCTGGTGACCTGGGGATCACCACAGGCAGATTCCGAGGGGCTCTGGGTCGCTGTCTCCCCAGACCCCCAGGAGCATTGTCATCTCTTCTTTTCCATTTCCTTCTTTTCTCCCACAGTTTCACACCTCTCAGTTGCATGGCTTGATGATTCAGGGGAGCACCTGAGCAAGGAACAGGTTGAGGAGACTCTGGGGAAGAGGAAAAGTGGGTTCTGGTCCAGCAGGAGGAGATATGGGGGCTGTGGCGGATGGGGGTATCCAGCTTTGCCCCCCCCCCAACACTTTCTCTCTCCTGCAGCAGAAGGAAGATGCCGTTTGTGCAGAGGGAAGAGTTCTATTCTGGGGTCATCCAGGAGGGTTGTGTCCTGTTCAGGGGTTCCTTGTTCTGGGAGTGAAACATCCTGCGGGGATCCTGTCCTGGGGGGGACACATGCTGGCCAAGGGGTCCTGTCCTGGGGGATGGCAGCTCCAGGCGGGGTCCAGACTCCTCCATTCTCACTCGTCCCCTGCAGGATGTGAGCCGGCAAGAGCAGCTCGGGAATGGAGCCCCAGGCAGGAAGGAGCTCCCCAACTCCTCCTCCTTGAAGCCAGTGGCCATCCAAGTGTGGGGCCCAGCCATGGCCCAGCCCCAGTGCACAGGGATGGGCGTTGGCCAGCCCTGCTCTGGCCAGCCCCAGATGGCAGCCACGACCTGAGGCTCCCCCCGCCCCCTTGGCTTTGATTCTGGCAGCTTGAGAGCTGCTGCAAAGGTGAGAATTCTGTGGCAGGAAAAGGCCTGGCTGTGGTTTGCTGGGCCCTGCAAGAAGCACAAAAGCCAATGGGAGCCCAAGCAGTGGCTCTGCGAGGGCCTTGGATGGTTTTCAGAGCAGGGCTGGCTGCAAACCCCCCTGCAGGGGCAGCTGTGAGGGAAGCAGTCCGGAAATGCAGCAATTGATCATTTTGTCCCTCTCAGCAAGGGGCTGAGAGAGCCCCAGAAGTTCTGCAGATCCCACACCCATCTGCTCAACATCCTGACCGGGACCCTCCTTCCTGAACAAAACCTGCAGCCCTTTGGAACCTCCCAGAAAAAATGTTTGTGTTCTGGATGCGGACACCAGAAGAGAGGGAAAAGTGTGGAAATGTTGAGCTGGGGCTCCAGCCGTGGATCTGGGGAACAGGGGTGTCCCAGCAGGAGCAGGGAGTGCCCAGGCAGGGGAATTCAGGGCAGGGTGGAGTGCATTTCCCAGGGAAGCAGGCCCTGTGGGGCACACGGGAATTTCCACGGATTCCTGTGCTCTGTTCCAAGGATGGACAGAGCTTCTCCCCTGTTGGGAGCAGAAGCCATGGGAAGTAAATCAAGTTTCAGGGTGGGAAGGAGGAAAATGGGCAGAGTTCCTAAATGTGGCCCAGCCAAAGCCTTCCCTGTGGGCTGGGTTGCTGCCCAGCAGGCCGGGAACAATCCCATGGACCTGCTGGAGACTCAGGGAGATTCCACACTCTGTGTTATCCACAAGCAAACGCTGCTGTGGGATGCACCAATGGGCTCCTAAAGGGAACCAGAAAGTCTCGTTTCTCTGTGATTTGTTTATGTTTTTATTGTGACTTGTTGGGAGGGCAACAATTAAAAGTATTCTATCAGCCAGATCGTTTTCTACATTTTCAGCGTGATTTTGCTGATTTTTTTTTTCACTGGGATAAAAATGCTGTGGGGAAACATTTTTGCCTTTATTTCCTGCATGTCTAATTTTGTCTCAACCAACTGGGCGTCTGGTAATTAGAGCAAATTCACCTCCATCTCTGAATTCCCCCTAGACATGGAGACCCCCATTCCCTCGGACCCCCATTCTCAAGAACACCCATTTTTGGCTCTCCACAACCCCTGAGACCCCCACTCCTGGGAACACCATCCCCCACTTAGCGGCCAGACCATCCCATAATGTCCCCAGCCTGTCCCCTGCTGTGTCTCCACCTTTCCCCCACCCTGCCCCCACCAACACGTGGGGATGAGGTGCGACCTTTCTATTCGTCCAAAGAGCCGCCACCCAGGGGACCGGTGGCCACAGCAGCGAGTGACAGCCAGTGCACATGGCCGGGGACACGGGGATGGCCGGGAAGGTGGCGCTGCTTCTGTGGGGTGAGTGCCCCGGGCACAGGCCTGACACCTCAGGGATGGGCCCTGGTGGGGCAGAGACCGGTGGGGAGGGGGCACAGGGGGGCTGCACGGTCCCCTGAGGTCCTCAAGGCAGGGACAGGGGAACAGGGATGCAGGGACAGGGACAAGGGTCACATACCATGGGGATGGGGCATGAAGACAGGTGCCATTAAAATGGGATCATGGGCACCGGGCAATGACGATGTGGCTGTCGGGACAGGAGCTGTGAGGATGGTGGTGGTGTCCTGGATGAGCATGGGGTGTCCACAGTGTCCCCATGTCCTGCCTCAGCCCAGGGTGACTGAGGTGTGTCTTACCTCAACACCTCTGTGCTACACCAGTGTTCCTTTGGGGACAGTCTGCAGCGAGACACCGCACCGGATTCCCCAGGTGCTGCTGTCCCTGCAGGGCCCCCCCCCATCCAGCCATTGTCCCTTCTCCCTTCCAGCCCAGACCCTCGGCCTCGCTGGTGAGTCCTCGGGGGATGCCATGTCCCCACCCCACTGTACCCAGACCCGTGGTGGCCCTGGCAGGCTGGTGTCCCCTGTCACCCACAGGTGCCCAGACCACTGAGATCCTGGTGGAGCCTCCCTGGACACCAGCAGTGCTGTGGGACCAGGTGACACTGACCTGCCAGGGCTCAGGGACTGCCGGTGCCACCACCTGGTACAAGGATGGGCAGCGTTGGGGACATCAGAGATCCGGACACTTCACTGTCACCGAGAGTGGCAGCTATGAGTGTGACAGACCCGGCAGTGGGCGCAGCCCCCCCGTTAGAGTCTTAAATGGTGAGGGGGGTTTCAGGGTCTCCAGCCTGGCACCTGCAGGGTCCCCGAGGGCTCTGTGTGGGCTCTGTTCTATGGGTCACCTCCTGGTGTGACCAGAGTCCGTCCCCTGCACACGGGGACATCCCAGAGCATCCCAGTCTGAGGGGACTCTTCCCTTGCAATGGGTGGCCCCTGATGCGCCCCAGTGTCATCAGGACTCTTCAGATGCCCCCGGTGTGACAGGACCCCTCTGTCCCCCAGACTGGCTGGTGCTGCAGGCGCCGGTGCAGCCGCTGCTGGAGGGGGACACGGTGACACTGCGCTGCCGGTGCTACCAGGACAAATCGCTCACCAATGTGCACTTCTTCCGTGAAGGGAAATATCTGGGAGGGCCCCACGACAGGACCGAGCTGTCCCTGTCCCCCCTGCAGCTCCACCATAGCGGCCGCTACGGCTGCAGGGGCTGGGTGGGGGCTATAATTCCACAGTGGAGGGAGTCGCAGCTGGTGACAGTGACAGTGCGCAGTGAGTGCAGGAATGGGGACAGGCAACCCTGACATCCTCCGAGGGTTTCCCCCCTCTACCTGCATCCTTCATCCTTCCCTTCACTCCTCCCTGCGTCACCCAAAATTTCCCAAGTGCCTCCTTGTTACCCCATGACTGTCCGGTTCCCTCTCCACATCCCTCATCCCTCTCTCTGTCCCCCCACCCCTCCCTGGGATCCCACACCCCTTCCAAGGTCCCCGCTCAACCCTCTGGTTGCACTTCCGTCCCTGGGTCCACCCACCCCTCTCCAAACCCCACATCATTCCCTGAGTCTCCTCAGTCTCTTGTGTAGTCCCCCATCCCTGCCTGGCTCTCTCCACCTTTCCATGGGGTCACTCCATGGTCACCAGATCCCAACGCACCTCCCAGGGTCCACTTCTCACTGGGGTCCTCTGTGCTCCCCTCCAATCCCCCCTCCTTCCCATCTTGTGTCCTCCACCCATCATGGCAAGATCATCTTACCTGTGTCTCCCCGCAGAGGTCCCCGTCTCGGGGGTGTTTGTGTCAGTGTGGCCCACCGGGGGACAGGTGGCACTGGGGGACCGCCTGGTGCTGAGCTGTGCGGTGGCCATGGGGACACGTGCCCGGTCCTTGACCTGGCACCGGGGGGGCTCTGGGACACCGCTGGGCACCGGCCCCCACCTGGAGCTGCGCCATGTTGCGGACAATGACAGCGGCCAATACCAGTGCCGGGTCAGTGATGGGGACAGCATGGCCGAGAGTGTCCCCCTGAATGTCACCGTCCTTGGTGAGTGTGACCCTCAGGCTGGGGGTGGCCTCACCCACAGCATGCTCCAGGAAACTCTAATTCCTGTGTCCCTGTCCCTCTTGCTGGCTGCCAGCCCCTCCCCCCACCCTCACCCTGTCTGTGTCCCCGCAGTGCCCGTGGCCAATGCCACCATCACCCTCGGTCCCCTGTCACACCAGGTGCACACAGGTGACCCCGTGACCCTGCGCTGCTCGGTGCAGGTGGGCTCAGCCCCTGTCAACTTCACCTGGCTGCACAATGGCCAGGAGGTGGCCCGGGGTCCCGTCCTGGAGCTTGGGGACATCAATGTGGGACATTCGGGCACCTACCAGTGCGTGGCCACCAACCAGCTGGGACAGGACGAACACCGTGTATTCCGGGCACTCAGCAACAAGCTGGCCCTGGAGGTGACCCCTGGCACACCCTGGGTCACAGGTGGGCTCACACAGCATCATCCTGGTGGTCTGACACCCCCGGGTTGTCGGTGACCTCAGTTTTCCCCCACTCTCTCTCTGGCTGTGACAGAAAGGGAACAGGAAACAGGAGGGGTCACCTGAGGTCGCAATGGTTGCAGGACCCCTGGGGTGATGGGTGACCCCTCTGTGTTCCCCTTTGTCCCCAGCAGTGGCTGCAGGGGTCAGTGGTTCCCTGTTGTTCCTGGTCCTGCTCCTGGGTGTCATCATGGCCTGGCACTGGTGGCACCGCATTGGTGGGTGACCATGGGGGGGACAGGGTTCCCCGAGAGGGGTGGGAAGCCCCCAGACTGAAGGGGTGATAGGGTGGTACCCACAGCTCCTGACTTGGGTTGTGCTGAGCCCCCAGTGTCCTTGGCTGAGTGTCCTGGGCGATTTGGGCAGGTGTGGGAGGGTCACACAGCAATGTTGGGTTTTCTTTTGGGGTCCTGGGGGATTTTTGAGGGTCTCCCTCCCTGCTGCGCTTGGGGTTCTGGGTGCTCAGGGCACCGGTTCAGGGGTTCTGGGGGGCTCTAGAGATGCTCAGAGGTCCTGGGGGAATTGAGGGTCTGGTGGTGGTTCAGGATTCCCACGGGTGGTCAGGGCCCTGGGGATCCCACAGTCACCCCTTCCCTCTCCTTTGCAGCCACCAGGAAGAAGCAGGAAAGGTGAGTGGGGGGCTCCATTCACAACCCCTCTTCTACTCTCACACCCTGAACCCTCCATGTGCTCCCAAAACCCCTCCATCCCCACAGGGCACATCCACAGCCCCTGGCCCCCCCAGAGGAGGAGGAGGTTCTGTACACCCATGTTGTGAAAACCGTGCGGGCAGGGGGTGAGTACGGGGACAGGGAAATACAGGGACACGTCACCCGCTGGGGTCACCCCCAGCCGGGTCCCCCCAGCCAGTGTCTCTCACAGGGCTCCCCAGTGCTGCCCCGCCCAAGGACACCACGGTGACCTATGCAGAGCTGCCAGGACCCCATGGACGACCACAGGATACCAGCAACATCTATGAGAGTGTGCCGTGACACTGAGGAAACTGGGGGGCACTGGGGGACACCGGGGATCCCCTCACCCTGGGCTTCTGTGGTTGCCATCCAGCCTGAGGTGGTGGTCAGGAGAAGGGGCTGGTGCACAGAGCACCCAGTGCTCCCCATTCCATCTCCCAGTACCACCACGGCTTCCCCATTCCCCCTCCCATTGTTCCCAGTACACCCAGGGGCTCCCCCTTTCCCTTCCCAGTACTCCCATAGTCCCAGTGGCGGCACATTCCCCCTCCCAGTGCAAGGAGGGCACACGGTCGGTTTCGATACACTTCAGCCCAAAATGCAGCTTTTTGGTTAAACTGGCACAAGTGGTGTTTGTTCAGCCCTGTTGGGCTTTAGGAATGGAATTCTCCAGTTCTGGCTTCCACTAAACAACCAGGGGCCTGGGGAGCCCCGAGGGTGGAGGGCCCGAAACGGCCGAGGGGAGACCCCGGCAGGGCGGGGGAGCAGAGACCCTGGGCTGGGCTCTGCGGAAAGGAGGGACCGGCACGGTGGTCCCAGAGCACGGGGAAGGGGCCCAGCTGCCATGGCGCTGCGAGTGCTGGGACTGTCACGGCGCGCATGAACCGACTGTGAGAGCGTGTCCCAAGCCACTGTCGCCATGTGTCGGGACAGCCCGTGGCCAGGGTGACGCCCCCACAGCTTTGGGCACTCGGAATGGCGGAGCAGGGGCGGGGCAGAACCCTGTCCATTCCCCGTGCCCTGTGCAGGTGAGGAGGGCAGGGATGGAGCAGCTTTGGGGACACCTGGAATCGATACAAGGTCATTCCCAAGAGCCACACCGTGACTGTGGGCAGAGCCCCGGCTCAACATTTCCACACTTTTCCCTCTGGTCTGGTGGCTGCAGCCAGAACCCAAATATTCTCTCCAAGAGGTTCCAAAGGGCTTGAGGTTTTGTTCAGGAAGGAGGGTCCCGGTCGTGTTGTTGAGCAGATGGGTGTGGGATTTGCAGAACTTCTAGGGCTCTCTCAGCCCCTTGCTGAGAGGGACAAAATGATCAATTGCTGCATTTCCGGACTGCTTCCCTCACAGCTGCCCCTGCAGGGCGGTTTGCAGCCAGCCCTGCTCTGAAAACCATCCAAGGCCCTCGCAGAGCCACTGCTTGGGCTCCCATTGGCTTTTGTGCTTCTTGCAGGGCCCAGCAAACCACAGCCAGGCCTTTTCCTGCCACAGAATTGTCACCTTTGCAGCAGCTCTCAAGCTGCCAGAATCAAAGCCAAGGGGGCGGGGGGAGCCTCAGGTCGTGGCTGCCACCTGGGGCTGGCCAGAGCAGGGCTGGCCAATGCCCATCCCTGTGCACTGGGGCTGGGCCATGGCTGGGCCCCGCACTTGGATGGCCACTGGCCTCAAGGAGGAGGAGTTGGGGAGCTCCTTCCTGCCTGGGGCTCCATTCCCGAGCTGCTCTTGCTGGCTCACATCCTGTAGGGGATGAGTGAGAATGGAGGAGTCTGGAACCCTCCTGGGGCTGCCATCACCCAGGACGGGACCCCCTTGGCCAGCATGTGTCCCCCCCAGGACAGAATCCCCGCAGGATGTTTCACTCCCAGAACAAGGAACCCCTGAACAGGACACAACCCTCTTGGATGACCCCAGAATAGAACTCTTCCCTCTGCACAAACGGCATCTTCCTTCTGCTGCAGGAGAGAGAAAGTGTTGGGGGGGGGGCAAAGCTGGATACCCCCATCCGCCACAGCCCCCATATCTCCTCCTGCTGGACCAGAACCCACTTTTCCTCTTCCCCAGAGTCACTTCAACCTGTTCCCTGCTCAGGTGCTCCCCAGACTCATCAAGCCATGCAACTGAGAGGTGTGAAAATGTGGGAGAAAAGAAGGAAATGGGAAAGAAGAGATGAAAAAGCTCCTGGAGGGCTGTGGGGACAACGACCCAGAGCCCCTTGGAATCTGCCTGTGGTGATCCCCAGGTCACCAGCACCTTGAGTGGGCTCTGCGTGGCTCTGGGTCACCCCAATATCTGAGGTAGCCAGGAAAGGAGCTGCAACCCATGGACCCAACCAGCCAGTGCGCTTCCCTGGGCCCCCCATTCCCCTGGGAACCCAACCATCAGACCCCCATTCTTTATGTTCCACCTCCCTGGGACCCCCATCCCAGGACTGCCATTCTCCAATATCTCCATGGCCCAGGACCCCCATTCCCAAGGAACAGTCTCCCCCAAATTCCGTCCCCTACAATCCCTCTTCACCCATGGATTTGTTTCTCCCAGGACCCTCACATTCCCACATAATCCCCCATTCCCCCGGCACCCTCATCCCTAGGACCCCCATCCTATGACCCCAAATCCCTGGAGCCAACATTCTTCTGGGACTCCCAGCCCTGAGTCCCCCCATCCCTGGGACCCCCCATTCCCCTGGACACCCATCCCTGGCTCCCCAAACCCCTGAGCCCCTCACTCCTGAGAACCCCATGTCCCACCATGTGCCACCCAGCCTTGTCCCCAGCCTGCCCACATCCTGTCCCCAGTTTGTGGCCACCCTGCCCCCACCAGGTACCACCTACGCATGAGGATGAGACCTGACCTCCCTTCCTTCCACCCTGGCCGAAGAGCCACCACCCAGGGGACAGCCGCCACTGCCAGTGTGCGACCGCCAGTCTGGATGGCCAGGGGCACGGGGATGGCCGGGAAGGTGGCGCTGCTCCTGTGGGGTGAGTGCCCCGGACACGAGCCTGACACCCCGGGGATGGGCCCTGGTGAGGCAGAGACCGGTGGGGAGGGGGCACATGGGGGCTGTGGGGTCCCCTGAGGTCCCCAAGGCCAGCAGAGCCAGTGCAATATGGTGACCAGGGCTGTAGGTTGGCTGTGGGTTCAGGAGATGGGGCAGGGACTGGAAAGACAGGAATGTGGGGAGAGGAATTATGGGGCTGTGGCAGCAGTGGGGACAGGCATGGGGCACAAGGATGATGGGACAGGGACAAGGGGACAAGCACCATGTGGATGGGCCGTGGGGACAGAGGCCTTGGGGCTGGTGGGGCTTATCTGTGACAGCATGGGTTGGCTGAGGTGTCCCTGTCCCCGAGAGGTCCATGCTACACAAGGACAGTTTGTGGCTAGGCCCCACACTCCATGTCCCCATGACACCTGTCTCCACGGGGCCACCCCACCCAGCCCTGTCCCTTCTCCCTTCCAGCCCAGACCCTCGGCCTCGCTGGTGAGTCCTCAGGGGATGCCATGTCCCCACCCCGCTGTCCCCAGCCCCGTGGTGGCCCTGGCAGGCTGGTGTCCCCTGTCACCCGCAGGTGCCCAGACCACCCAGCTCCTGGTGGATCCGCCCTGGAGTCCAGCAGTGCTGTGGGACCAGGTGACACTGACCTGCCAGGGCTTGGGCGCAGCCGGTGACACCACCTGGTACAAGGACGGGCAGCGATGGGGGCAGGAGGGACGCGACAACTTCTTTGTCACTGAGCGAGGAATCTACACGTGTGACAGACCTGGCACCGGGCTCAGCCCCCCCGTGAGAGTCTTAAATGGTGAGGGGGGTACGTGTCCCCAGCCTCGCACCTGTGGGGATGCCCAGGGCTGTGGATGGGCTGGACTCCATGGGTCACCTCCTGGTGTGACCAGAGCCCATCCCCTGCACACGGGGACATCCCAGAGCATCCCAGTGCAGGGGGACCCTGTTTATGAAATTGGGGACCTCTGGTGCTCTGGCTGTGACCCAGTGGGGGTCTCCATCAGGATCTCCTGGGCCTCCGCTATGTGACGGAACCAACATGTCCCCCAGACTGGCTGGTGCTGCAGGTGCCGGCGTGGCCACTGCTGGAGGGGGACACGGTGACACTGCGCTGCCGATTCCGGTGGGACATGTTGGTCACTGGGGTGCGATTCTACCATGTGAATGAGGAGGTCAGAAAGTCCCTCCGTGGGACTGAGCTGTCCCTCTCCCCTCTGCACCTGCACCACAGCGGCCGCTACCGCTGCAAGGGCCGGATGGACTCCGTGGTATCACGGGGGTGGCAGGAGTCAGCGCCGGTGACAGTGACAGTGCACGGTGAGCATGCCCCAGGCCCCAGCCCGACACCCCCAGAGCCCCTCCCTGTGGACTCGGGGTCACAAATCCTCCTCCCCTCTCCTTCCCAGAGCTCTCTTCGGTGCTGGAGGGTCCCCGCAAGCTCACCGAGGGGACGCCCCTCCATCTCAGCTGCCTCAGCAGCCCCAGCCCCCTGCGGCCCCCAGCCCCCCTCCTGCACCTCTTCTACCGGGACGGGCAGTTGGTGGGGGGCCCGCAGGTGTCCCCGCAGCTCCTGGTGCCCGCCGTGAGGGTCTCTGACTCGGGGAATTACAGCTGCCAGGTGCGCTCCAAGGGGGGGACCGTGCGGAAGAGCAGCGCCCGGCTCCGCGTCACGGTGCGCAGTGAGTGCGGGGATGGGCACGGGGAGCCCCCACAGCCTCCCTGGGTCCCCCAGTGCTACGTGGGTACTCCCATCTTCCTCTTAAACTTCTTCAACGTCTCCCCATCACTGCTCAGGTCCCCCTCCATGTCCTCCCATCTGGAGGTCCCTTCACAGCTACATGGCTCTCCACATCCCTCTCTGATCTCCCAGCTTGGTCCCCAGGTCCCATCATGTCTTTCCTGTGTCCCCATACCCTCCCAGGTGTCCCCCCCATCCCTCTTTAAGTGTTGTCTCCCTAAACTCCTCATCCTTTATTGGGGTTCCTCTCCAAGCCCCCTATAGCTCTGTGCCCTTTCTTCCTCACTGGGTCCTCCTGCCCTTCTCTGTTCCGCCTGCCCCCGCGGGTCCCTGAGTGTCTTCTGGTGTCCCCTCTCCCACAGGGGTGCAACTCTCGGGTGTGTCCGTGTCAGCACAGCCTCCTGGGGGACAGGTGGCACTGGGGGACCGCCTGGTGCTGAGCTGTGCCGTGGCCATGGGGACAGGTCCCCGGACCTTCACCTGGCACCGGGGGGGCTCTGGGACACCGCTGGGCAGTGGCCCCCGCCTGGACCTGCAGCATGTTGGGGACAATGACAGTGGCCAATACCAGTGCCGGGTCAGTGATGGGGACAGCGTGGCCAAGAGTGTCCCCCTGAATGTCACCGTCCTGGGTAAGCGGGACCCTCAGGCTGGGGCCGACCCAATCCACAGCACTCCCATCCCACCTCCCGAGGTGCCAGCCCTGTCTGTGTCCCCACAGTGCCCGTGGCCAATGTCACCATCACCCCTGGTCCCCTGTCACACCAGGTGCACGCAGGTGACCCCGTGACCCTGCGCTGCTCAGTGCAGGTGGGCTCAGCCCCTGTCACCTTCACCTGGCTGCACAATGGCCAGGAGGTGGCCCGGGGTCCCGTCCTGGAGCTTGGGAACATCAGTGTGGGACATTCGGGCACCTACCAGTGCGTGGCCACCAACCAGCTGGGACAGGACGGGCACCGCGTGTTCCGGGCACTCAGCCCTGAGCTGGCCCTGGAGGTGACCTCTGGCTCACCCTGGGTCACAGGTGGGCTCACAAGGGGTCACCGGGGTGTTCAGGATCCCCTGAGTTCAAGGTGATCCCAATGTGTCCCCCTCTGTCCCCAGCAGTGGCTGTGAATGTCGGCAGGACCCTCCTGTTCCTGCTCCTGCTCCTGGCTGTCATCGGGGGCTGTCACTGCTGGCACCGCCGGGGTGGGTGACAATGGGGGCGATGGGCGTCCTGGAGTGAGGGGAAGCCCCCAGAGTGGGGGCAGAGATGGAGGAAACTGAGCCCACAGTGACCTCGTCTGGGGGTCCTTGGGGATCTGGGGGGAATTTGTAGGGTCTTGGTTGGGCTCCAGGGCCATTTTTGGGTGGGCTTTGAGGAGCATTGGGGTGGCTCTCTGAGCTCCTGGAGGGTTTGGGGAGCTCTTGGGGAGCTGTGCAGGGATGTTGGGGGATCATTCTGGGGTCCTGGGGAAGTGTGGGGGGTACCTCTCTCTGCCGGGCTTTGGGTTCTGGGGCTCAGAGGTTTGGGGACACTGGGGGGCTTGGGGACACTGCAGTGGTGTAGATGTTCTGGGGGGTTCAGGGGTTCTTGGAGTGTCCCATGGCAGAATCAGGGGTCTGGTGTGAATTGGGGCTCCAGTGGGGATTTGGGGGTCCCGTGTGTGGCTGGAGCTGCCGAGGTGCCAGGAAGGTTCAGGCGTCCCGGGGTCTCCATGGTCACCCCCTCTCCTTTTCGTTGCAGCCACCATGAAGCCCCAGGACAGGTGTGGGGGGCTCTGGCTGGGACTCCCCTTTCCCCCTCCCCAGACACCTGTCAGACCTCCCCTTATCCCCACAGGATTCCCCCAGAGGAGGGGGCAGTGCTGCACCCCCACATCGTGGGCACTGAGCAGGCAGGGGGTGAGTACAGGGGGGGACAGGGACATGTCACCCACGGGTGTCACCCCCCACCCAGGTCCCCACAACCGGTATCACTCTCAGCGCCCCCACGGGTGTCCCCTGGCCCTGCCCCACCTTGGGATCCACAAGTGACCAACATGGCGCTGCTGAGACCCTACGATGCACAGCAGGATAACCATGAAACCTTTGTGAGTCTGCTGTGCCACTGGGGACACTGGCAGCGCTCAGAGGCATCGATTCCCCTCAGTGGTCCCTTCTTCCTCTTCATGGCACCCCACAGGGCTCGTCCTTCCCTCACCATCCTTCCCCAGTGCTGAGTGGGTACATCACCCTATTCCTTCTTACTGTACTCAAAATTTGGCTGTCTGATTAAACTGTGTGAGAAACAAGGCTCAATCCTTCATATTTTTAAATAGTCCTAAGGGATAAATAGGGAATAAAAGGGACAGCAAACAGTGTGCTGGGTCCTTGGACACTGCCAGAGGCACACGGTTATCTATAACAATTCTTCTCTTCCCTTCCCGCCTGGGCAGAGGTCCCCAGGTGCCGGCGGGGTCGGCCCCGCTCCGCCGCGTGGCCCCGGGCCTGGTGCGGCCTGGCCGGGCCCGGCCGCTGCTGGAGCCTTGGCAGGGCCGGGCCCGGCGGCTCCCGGGCAGGGCAGGGGAGGAGAGAACGCCCCGTCCCGGCCGGATCGGGCCTCCAGCGGCTGCTGACATCCTGCCGCTAAAGCCGCCCCCATGGCGGCCCCGGGAGGCCTCGCAGGGCCGGGCCGGGCCCCCAGCGCTGCCGGGCAGAGGAACGGGGGAAGCCCCCAGCGCGGCTTTGGAAGAATTCTTTACTATGAACAGCTCCAGACACCGGCACCAAGACCCCTTGCAGAGGGAGAGGCCCCAGCAGCTGGAGAGATCTTGCGGCCAAGAGCAGGGGCAGCTCTGCAGCCGTGCGGAGCGGCCCCGCAGCTGGAAATTGAATGCAGCCAGAACCCCGGAGATCCTGGCCCAGCCCCGGCACGGCCTGAATTTACCACCTTCGGCCACTGCCCGGGAGAACCATCACAGCCTCTGCAGACCTGGGAGAATGGAAACTCCTCCTTTGCACGGATGGAACTTGCAAAGCACTAATCCTCTCTTAAGTGAGACAAAAAGACAGAGTGAAGCCACGTAGAGAGACAATATGAAGACATCAAAGTCGGTGATGGAGGAGTTGAATCTTAGATGGCAAGAGAAGGAGAAGATGCCTTGGTTTTAGGCTGAAACTCTTTTGTAGGCCATGGGAATGGACTGTGATATACTAGAATATCCCTCTAAGATGTTCTAGGAGATGAGAGTATACAAATTGTAGATCTGAGCAAAGGTTTTTGTGGTGAGCTAAGTAAATATTGAAGTAGTTGTGATCTTATGAGAAGCCTGAACAGAGAGAGAGATGAGATGAAGATCTGCCCTCAGAAAGAGGAAAGATCTCTGTTCCTAGAGATGTAGAAAACCTTTGCTTTTGAACCGTTCATCTTTAAAATTGTACCCCATGAGTTTACATGGCCCATTACGCAGCTGTGGGAAGGCTGTGTGATATGGGAGGGACTTCACAAATGCAGATTCAGAGGTGGCTGGTTTTGTGAGAATGAAAAAGCCACAAGAGAACTGTTCTTTCTTGTGGGGAAGTTTCCATGGCTGACCAGAAGAGACTTGTCTCTCTGACAGAACTGAAGAAAGACTGTTTTAGAGGTTGTAACTGAGCTAAAGTCTAGGTTTTGTTTTCTCTGCATGCTTTCAGAGAGAAAGAAAGGAGTTTGTGGGGAACAGAGGAAGTGTTTTGAAGGTTTTATTCTGATTCTTATTATTTTTGTTTTCTCTCCTGTAGTTTTGTTAATAAACCTGTCTTTATACCCTTTTAAGCTTTGGGCCTGCTCTGCTTTTCTCACAATCTTATCGGACAGCAGTAGAAAAAGTAAATCATTCTTGTGGGCACTCAAACCACTACACTAATTGGTGCCGTGACTCGGATACAGGAATTGGCAAAGCTGAAACCACTACAATGCCATACTGCAGATGAAATCGATATATTTTATTTCCTCACAAGGCACCTGTTCTGTGGTTTGACAAATCTTGGTGACCTACGAGTCAGTGGTAGATTCCTCTTTGCGTTCTTTCTTTCAATGTTCGTTTACTTGGTTTTTTTCAATGTTATCTTACCATAGAGATAAGATACTCCAGCAGTAGATGAAATCAATGTTAGCTACTTCACAAAATAATCTGCGTTATTCTCACCATTGTCAGTTAGTTACACAAATCAAGGCATTAGCTACTTCTGCAACAGTTAATGTTATACTGCACTGCAAATAGGTTCCATTTTGATGGTTTGCGAGAGCCTAAACAAAAACATATTTATCACACGAAAATTTAGCATCTCCACAGGGATTAGGGTCAAAAGGCTGACAAATTTTACTACATCAAAAGCAGCTGAAATGTGATTACAAACTGTATTACATAGAACTAATTAACAAAAGCCCATACAACAGCAAAAGCCAATGACGACAAAGTTATTAATAACGGGGGAAGGTGTATGGAAGGGTTTTGTGACTTCTCCTTTTTCTGCCCTGATTTTGTCTCCAATAAATTCAATTCATATCTCTAATTCTGACGCTGTTTTGCCCCTGAGAGGATTTGATGAGAGATCTCTCCTGGTCCTTGTCTCAACGGAGGGAGGGAGGGAGGGAGGGAGGGAGGAAGGAAGGCAGGAAGGCAGGAAGGAAGGAAGGAGGGAAGGCAGGAAGGAAGGAAGGAGGGAAGGGGTTGTTCCTTCTGCAGACTCAGGCAGCCAGTGGCTGATCTCAGCACTGCCAGCAGCACCTTCTCAGCAGAGACATTCCCGTGGGTGATTTTCTCCTTCTTCTGGGTAGGGGGGGAAGAGGGCTGAGGACCCTCAGTGTGGCTCCACACACTGGGCTGGGCTGGTGCCAGCACACTGGAGTAGTGTGGCTGCCCATGGGTGGGGTCCCTCGCTGCCCCCCAGTTCCCCCAGAGCCCCCCAGTGCCCACTGGAGCCCCGAGTGTCACAGCACATTCCCGTAGGTGTCACTGAGTTCCCGCTGTCGCCCATGGGGTCCCCGCAGCTCCGCGTAGGTCACCTGGGGATCCTGGAGCGCGGTGGCACAGGGGGACGCTGCGAGAGACACTGGCTGTGGGATCTGGGTGGGGGTGACACTCTTGGGTGACGTGTCCCTGTGTGTGTGTCCCACCCTGTACTCACCCCCCGTCTGCCTGGTGCTCACGACGTGGGTGTACAGCACCTCCCCCTCCTCTGGGGGGGCCGGGGGATCCGGGGGGGCCCTGCGGGGATAAAGGGGATGTGTGGGGGGGAATGGGAGGTCTTGGGGTTGGGGTAAAAGGGGACAGTGTGGTTTGAGCCCACACTCACCTTTCCTGCTGCTTCCTGGACGCTAGAAAGGAAAGAGGGGAAAGGTAACTGTGGGGTCCCCAAGGCCCCCTCAGAAATCCTGGCACCCTACTGGACCCTCAGATTCTCCCAGAACCCCTGAGCATCCCTGATGCCCCCCAGAACCTCTGAACCACCCAAGTGCTCTGGACTTTGTGAGTGCCCAGAAGCCCAATTCTGGCAAGAAGGGGGACCCTCCAAATTTCTCCAAGGTCACGGAAAGAAGCCCCAACATCCCTGCAAGACACTCCCACACCACCCCAAATCCTTGAGGACCCTGAGCAAAGGTCCTGAGCACTGCCCAAGTAAGGGCCTGTGGGTGTCACCCATCACCCCCGCATTCCAGGTGGCCTCCCACCTCCCCAGGGCCCCCATTGCCCCCATTGTCACCCACCCATGTTTTTCCATTGGTGCCAGCCCACAGCTACACCCACGAGCAGGACCAGGAACAGGAGGGACACGCCAACCCCTGTGGCCACTGCTGGGGACAGAAGGGACACGTCAGGGTCACCTGTCACTCCAGGGGTCCTACAATCCCTCGCGATGCTGTGTGACCCCACCTCTCTTCCAGTGTCCCTGTCGTATCACTGCCAGGGCCAGCTCGGTGCTAAACGCCTGGAACACGCGGTGCCCGTCCTGTCCCAGCTGGTTGGTGGCCACGCACTGGTAGGTGCCGAAATGTCCCACATCGATTTCCCCAAGCTCCAGAACGGGACCCCGGGCCACTTCCTGCCCGTTGTGCAGCCAGGTGAAGTTGACAGGAGCTGAGCCCACCTGCACCGAGCAGCGCAGGGTCACGGGGTCACCTGTGCACACCTGGTGTGCTGGGGGACCGGGGGTGATGGTGGCATTGGCCACGGGCACTGTGGGGACAGAGACAGGGCTGAGGCCAGGAGGAGGGGCTGCACCCAGCATGGGGGAATGAGGGAGTCTGTGGGGTGGCACCTGGAGACAGAGAGTCTCCTTCAGCCAGGAGAGTGAGCCCCGGTGGTGGGGGTCATCATGTGGGGACATGGCATCTCCCAAGGACTCACCAGCGAGGCCGAGGGTCTGGGCTGGAAGGGAGAAGGGAAAGGGCTGGGTGGAGGTGGCCCTGCAGGGACAGCAGAACTTGGGGAATGGGGTGTGATGTCGGTCCCCAGACTGTCCCCAGTTGAACAATGGTGTAAGAAGGAAGTCTTGAGGACAGGGACAAAATGGTCACCCTGGACTGAGGCAGGATATGAGGACATTGTGGACAGCCCATGCTTTCACAGGTCACCTCCACCGTCCTCACAGCACCTGTCCCCACAGCCACATCCCCACGGCCCCGTGCTTGTGGTCTCATTCCGACAGCACTGTTCCCCATAGCCCAGCTGCATGGTATGTGGCCCTTGTCCCTGTCCCTGCATCCCTGTCACCCTGTCCCTGTCCCCACTGTTGCACCAGCCCCAAGATTCCATTTGCCACATCCCAGTACCCATATCTCTATCCCCCTGTTCCTGACCCCAGATCCCAGTTCCCCTGTTCCTGTCCCCACACCCACCCCATGACACTGGTCACACTGGGGTCCATGCCCATGCACTGGCTCTGCTGGCCTTGGGGACCTCAGAGGACCCCGCAGCCCCCCTGTGCCCCCTCCCCACCGGTCTCTGCCTCACCAGGGCCCATCCCCGGGGTGTCAGGCCCGTGCCCGGGGCACTCACCCCACAGGAGCAGCGCCACCTTCCCGGCCATCCCCGTGTCCCCGGTCATGTGGACTGGCTGTCACTCGCTGCTGTGGCCACCGGTCCCCTGGGTGGCGGCTCTTCAGTCAGGGTGGAAGGAAGCAAGGTCAGGTCTCATCATCACTTGTAGGTGGCCCTTTGTGGGGGCAGGGTGGCCACAAGCTGGGGATGGGCTTGGGGCAGGGTGGAGACAGGCTGGGGACCAGGCTGGGTGGCACAAAATGGACAGGGACTTCTCAGAAGTGGGAGTCTCAGGGGATTTGGGGAGAGAGGGATGGGTATGCAGGGGAACGGGAGGTCCCAGGGATGGGCAGACTCAGGTATGTGTCTACAAAGAACGTTGGCTCCAGGGATTTGGGGTCATGAGAAAGGGCGTCCTAGGGATGAGGGTGTCAGTGGAATGGGGGTACATTGGAATGAGGGGTCCTGGGAGAATCAAGTTCCTAGGTGAATGTGGATTGTAGGGGATGGAATTTGGGAGAAGGAGAGGCTTCCCTAGGAATGGGGGTCCTGGGCCATGGAGATCCTGGGAAGTGATAGTCCTTGATTGGGGGTCCCAGAGTGGGTGAACATAAAGAAGGGGGGGTCCCATGGTTGGGTTCCCATGGGAATGGGGGCCCCAGGGTGGGCCCATTGGTCATAGCTCCCTCCCTGGGTGCCTCAGATTTTAGCGTGACTCAGAGCCAAGCACAGCCCACCCAAGGTTCTCATGGTTTGTGGGGGATCCCCCAGGCAGATTTTGAGGGGCTCTGGATCTGTGTCCCCCGAGCCCCCAGTGACATTTTGCTCTCTTCGTTTCCATATCCTTCCTTTTTCCCTCAGTTTCGCATGTCTCAGTTCCGGGCTTGATGATCCTGGGGAGCTCCTGCACAGGGAACAGGGTGTGGGGACACCGTAAAAGGGGAAAAGGGGGTTCCGAGGCTGCAGGAGGAGGTATGGGGGCTGTGGCGGATGGGGGTATCCAGCTTTTCCCCCACAACATTTTCTCTTTCCTGCAGCAGAAGGAAGGAGCCATTGGCGTGGGGACCAGGGTGTGGATCTGTTCTGTCCTGGGGTCATCCAGGAAGGTGGTGTCCTGTTCTGGGGGTCCCTGCTCTGGGACTGCAACATCCTGGGGGTGTCCAGTTGGGGGGGGGGGGACACATGCTGTCCAAGGGGCCCTGTCCTGGGGGATGGCAGCTCCAGGAGGGTTCCAGACTCCTCCATTCTCACTCATCCCCTGCAGGATGTGAGCCGGCAAGAGCAGCTCGGGAATGGAGCCCCAGGCAGGAAGGAGCTCCCCAACTCCTCCTCCGTGAAGCCAGTGGCCATCCAAGTGCGGGGCCCAGCCATGGCCCAGCCCCAGTGCACAGGGATGGGCATTGGCCAGCCCTGCTCTGGCCAGCCCCAGGTGGCAGCCACGACCTGAGGTTCCCCCCGCCCCCTTGGCTTTGATTCTGGCAGCTTTAGAGCGGCTGCAAAGGTGACAATTCTGTGGCAGGAAAAGGCCTGGCTGTGGTTTGCTGGGCCCTGCAAGAAGCACAAAAGCCAATGGGAGCCCAAGCAGTGGCTCTGCGAGGGCCTTGGATGGTTTTCAGAGCAGGGCTGGCTGCAAACCCCCCTGCAGGGGCAGCTGTGAGGGAAGCAGTCCGGAAATGCAGCAATTGATCATTTTGTCCCTCTCAGCAAGGGGCTGAGAGAGCCCCAGAAGTTCTGCAAATCCCACACCCATCTGCTCAACAACCTGACCTGGACCCTCCTTCCTGAACAAAACCTGAAGCCCTTTGGAACCTCCCAGAAAGAATGTTTGTGTTCTGGATGTGGACACCAGAAGAGAGGGAAAAGTGTGGAAATACTGAGCAGGGGCTCCAGCCGTGGATCTGGGGAACAGGGGTGTCCCAGCAGGAGCAGGGAGTGCCCAGGCAGGGGAATTCAGGGCAGGGTGGAGTGCATTTCCCAGGGAAGCAGACCCTGAGGGACACACGGGCATTTCCACGTATTCCTGTGCGCTGTTCCAAGGATGGACAGAGTTTCTCCCCTGTTGGGAGAAGAAGCCATGGGAAGTAAATCAAGTTTGAGGGTGGGAAGGAGGAAAATGGGCAGAGTTCCTAAATGTGGCCCAACCAAAGCCTTCCCTGTGGGCTGGGTTGCTGCCCAGCAGGCCGGGAACAATCCCATGGACCTGCTGGACACTCAGGGAGATTCCACACTCTGTGTTATCAACAAGTAAACGCTGCTGTGGGATGCACCAATGGGCTCCTGAAGGGAACCAGAAAGTCTCATTTCTGTGGGATTTGTTTGTGTTTTTACTGTGAGCGACTTGTTGGGTGCCCAATGATTAAAAGGATTCTATCGACCAGACCATTTTTTACATTGTTAGTTTGATTTTTGGTGAAGTTATTTTTTTATTGGGAAAAAAAAGTGTTTTCGGAAAAGATTGTTGCCTTTATTTCATGGCTGTATAATTTTGTCTCAGCCAATTGGGCATCAGGGAATTCAACCAAATTTCGCCGGGCATTTACCATCATCAGGGCAAGGTTCTATCTGGTGGCCCCTTAGGTTTGGGCAGCCCAGGTGTCACAGGGACCCACTGGGGACAGCGGGAATGCTCAGGGCCCCCCCAGGATGTGCCACCTCTGGGACAGGAATCCCCAAGGCCGTGGCACCCCCAGAACGAGGAACTCCCTGGGACAAGACCCTGGGACACGACCCAGGTGTCACCACAGCAGAGGAGCCCTTTTCCCTCAGGGCAGGACCCCTCTGGATGTGCCCCCCAGGACAGAACCCACGGCCTCAGCTCAGCATAAACGGCCTCTTCCTTCTGCTGCAGGAAAGAGAAAGTGAAAATCTTTCATCCCCCACAGCCCCCAAACACTGCCTGCACCCCCCAGCCCCCTTGGCCCCTTCCTGGGATCCCCCCACCGTTCCCTGCTCAGGTGTTCCCTGGGATGGCTGAGCCAGGAAATGGGGGGATGGGAAAAGCCCAGGGATGTGTGGGGCACAGACCCAGAGCCTCCACCCTGGGGTGCCCCCCTGGCCATGAGCACACTGTGGGGGCTGTGCTGGGCTCTGAGTCACCCCGAAATCTGAGGCACCCAGGGCAGGAGCTGAGACCCCCATGCCCACCCAGCCACTGCCCATCCCTGGGACCCCCATTCCCCTGGGAACCCAACCATGGCACCCCCATTCCCTTGGTCTCTGCTCCCTGGGACCCCCATCCCAGGACTCCCATTGCCCAGGACCACCATTGCCTTGATCCCATCCCATGGGCTGCTTCTCCTTCCCCTCAGAACCCAAATTTCCAAGGGCCCCCTTTTCTCCCCTGGACCCCCAACCCTGGGACCCATATTCCATGACCCAAAACCCCTGGGGAAAAATTGTCGTGCAGGACCCCCATCTGTGAATCCCCCGAGACATGGAGACCCCAATTCCCCTGGACCCCCATTCTCCTGGACACCCACCCTTGGTTCCCTGCATCCCCTGAGGCCCCCACTCCTGGGAACACCATCCCCCACTGTGCCCCCAGACTATCCCATAATGTCCCCAGCCTGTCCCCTGCTCTGTCTCCACCCATCCCCCACCAAGTGCCACCTACACGTGGGGACGAGGTGTGACCTTTCTTCCTTCCTCTTCATCCGAAGAGCCGCCACACAGGGGACCGGTGGCCACAGCAGCGAGTGACAGCCAGTGCACATGGCCGGGGACACGGGGATGGCCGGGAAGGTGGCGCTGCTCCTGTGGGGTGAGTGCCCCGGGCACGGACCTGACACCCCGGGGATGGGCCCTGGTGGGGCAGAGACCGGTGTGGAGGGGGCACAGGGGGGCTGCGGGGTCCCCTGAGCTCCTCAAGGCCGGGACAAAGGAACCAGGATGCAGGGACAGGGACAAGGGTCACGCACGTACCATGCAGATGGGCCAGCTGGACTGGTGCCATGGGAAAGGGATCACTGACGTGGGGCCATGGGGGTGTGGCTGTCGGGACAGGTGCTGTGAGGATTGCGGTGGTGAGCTGTGCAAGCATGGGGGGTCCACAGTGTCCCCATGTCCTGCCTCAGCCCAGGGTGACTGAGGTGTCCCTGTCAGCAAAACCTCTGTGCTACACCGGTGCTACCCTTGGGGAGAGTTTGGGGACACATCACACCATGTCCCCCCAAATGGTGCTGTCCCTGCAGAGCCACCACCGCCCTGATCCCTTCCCTTCTCCCTTCCAGCCCACACCCTCGGCCTCGCTGGTGAGTCCTCAGGGGATGCCATGTCCCTGCCCTGGTGTCCCTAGCCCCGTGGTGGCCCTGGCAGGCTGGTGTCCCCTGTCACCCGCAGGTGCCCAGACCACCCAGCTCCTGGTGGAGCCCCCCTGGAGGCCGGCGGTGCTGTGGGACCGGGTGACACTGACCTGCCAGGGCTTGGGGACCGCCGGTGACACCACCTGGTACAAGGACGGGCAGCGCTGGGCGCAGAACAGTTGGAACCGCTTCACTGTCACCAAGAGCGGCACTTACAAGTGTCAGAGACACGGCAGTGGGCTCAGCCCCCCCGTCACAGTCCTAAATGGTGAGAGGGGATCTTAAATGCTCACAGTGGCCTCTGGATAGGTCTGGGTGGGCTCCACTCCGTGGGTGTCCTCACACCCCTCGGGTGCAAGAGCCCGTGGGCACTGCACTGAGGGTCATCCCAGTGCATCCCAGTGTGATGGGACCCCCTTGGTTACACCTGTGCCACGGAGCGTCTCCTGGTGTTCCTGGGATCCTCCCGTGCAATGGAGACTCCGCCCAGATGTCTGCGGTGCCATGGGCACCCTCCTCTGACCTGTCTCCAGCCTCTCAGTGTGATGGGACTCTCCTGTCCCACAGACCAGCTGGTGCTGCAGGTGCCAACACAGACACTGCTGGAGGGCGACGAGGTCAAACTGCGCTGCCGGGTCAGGCAGGACACATTGGTCAGCAGGGTGCGATTTTACCAGGACGGGAAGGATCTGGGGGAGTACTTCAGGGGGGCCGAGCTGTCCTTGTCTCCTCTGCAGCCAAACCACAGTGGCCGCTACCACTGTGCGGGCTCAGTGCGCTTCTGGCCATTATCGTCATCTCCAGTGACAGTGACAGTGCACGGTGAGCACTCCCACGGCTGGAACCCCAATATCCTGACACCCCCACAGCCACATCCCAGGGGACTCAGAGTCAGTCCTCCGCTCATCTCCTTCCCAGAGCTCTTCACGGTGCCGGTGCTGGAGGGTCCCCCGAGCTCATCGAGGGGTCCCCCCTCAATCTCAGCTGCCTCAGCACCCCCAGCCCCCTGCGGCCCCCAGCCCCCCTCCTGCACCTCTTCTACCGGGACGGGCAGTTGGTGGGGGGCCCACAGGTGTCCCCGCAGCTCCTGGTGCCCGCCGTGGGGGTCTCTGACTCGGGGAATTACAGCTGCCAGGTGCGCTCCGAGGGGGGGGCCGTGCAGAAGAGCAGCGCCCGACTCTGCGTCACGGTGCGCAGTGAGTGCGGGGATGGGCACGGGGAGCCCCCACAGCCTCTTCGTGTCCCCTGCCTTGCCTCGGGACCCCCATTCCTGCTTGGACCCCCCATGCCTGTCAGAGGTCATTCATTCTTTCCCACATCCCTCGCCAAGTGCCCCAGCCCTTTCTGGGTACCCCCATCTTTCCTCTGAAGTTTTTCCATGTCCTCGCGTCACTGCTCAGGTTCCCCTCCATGTCCCTCCATCCCTCACTGGGTCTCTTCACCCATTCCTGGTTCAACCCCACCCATCTCTGATCTCCCCTCCTGGTCCCCAGGTCCCACCATACCCTCCCTGTGGTGCCCCCTCAGCCCGCTCCAGCTGTCCTCTCCCTGAACCCCCCATCATTCCTTGGGGTTTTATTTCATGCCCCCCATCAGCTCTGGGCCCCCTCTTCCTCACTGGGGTCCTCCAGCCTCTCGAAAATGCCCCTCCCATGTCCCTCACTGTCCCCTGGTTTCACTCCCTCCTGCAGGGGTCCCTGTCTCAGGGGTGTCCCTATCAGCACAGCCCCCCGGGGGACAGGTGGCACTGGGGGACCGCCTGGTGCTGAGCTGTGCAGTGGCTGCAGGGACAGGTCCCCTGTCCTTCACCTGGCACCGGGGGGACTTGGGGACATCGCTGGGCACTGGTCCCCGCCTGGAGCTGCAGCATGTTGGGGACAATGACAGTGGCCACTACCAGTGCCGGGTCAGCGATGGGGACAGCGTGGCTGAGAGTGTCCCCCTGAATGTCACCGTCCTGGGTGACTGAGACCCTCAGGTTGGGTGACCCCACCCACAGCATGCTCCAGGAAACTCTCATCCCCGTATCCCTGTCTTTCTTGCTGGCTGCCAGCCCCTCCCCACAGCCTCAGCCCTGTCTGTGTCCCCACAGTGCCCGTGGCCAATGTCACCATCACCCCCGGTCCCCTGTCACACCAGGTGCAAACAGGTGACCCTGTGACCCTGCGCTGCTCGGTGCAGGTGGGCTCAGCCCCTGTCACCTTCACCTGGCTGCACAATGGCCAGGAGGTGGCCGAGGGTCCCATCCTGGAGCTTGGGGACGTCAGTGTGGAACATTCAGGCACCTACCAGTGCGTGGCCACCAACCAGCTGGGACAGGACGGGCACCACGTGTTCCGGGCACTCAGCCCCGAGCTGGCCCTGGAGGTGACACCGCAGGGACACAGGGGCACAGGTGAGGTCACATGGGGTCACCAGGGAGTGCAGGACCCCTGCTGTGATGGGGGATCCTGGTGTGTCCGTCTCTGTTTCTTGCAGTGGCTGCAGGGGTCAGTGGGTCCCTTTTCTTCCTGGTCCTGCTCGTGGCTGTCATTGTGGCCTGGCACTGGTGGCACCGCCGGGGTGGGTGACAATGAGGGGATGGGGGTCCCAGGGAACTGTAGGAAGCCCCACAGATTTGGGGAATGATAAGGCGGCTCCCTTAGCCCCAGAATTTTAACCTTGCCTTCGGATTCTCTAAGGTTTTGGGAGGTGCTGGAGGGTCCTGCAGGGATGTTGGGGATTCTTTCAGGGGTCCTGGGGTCATTCTGGGGAGTATCTCTCCCTGCCAGGCTTTGGGTTCTTGAGGATGACTTGGCTGGGGGCACTGAGGATGTTCATGAATTCTGGGGGGCTTCAGGGATTCTTGGGGGTCCTGTAGAGAACTGAGGGTCCTGTGGAGGTTCAGGAACATCGAGAGGGGTCAGGGCCCTGGGGACCCACAGTCACCTCTCCCCTCTTTCCTCTGCAGCCATCAGGAAGCACCAGGAAAGGTGAGTGGGGGGGTCTAGGGCTGTGGCCCCTCTTTTACCCCCACCCCACTACTCTCCATCCCCTCCAACACATCCCCTTTATCCCCACAGGGCCTCCCCGGAGCCCCCGGCCCCCCCAGAGGAGGGCGAGGTTCTGTACACCCACATCGTGAGCACCAAACAGGCACAGCGTGAGTACAGCGGTGTGGGAGGGACAGTGACACGTCACCCACCGGTGTCACCCCCCACCTTGGTCCCCCCAACTGGTGTCTCTTGCAGGGCCCCCCCGTGTCACTGTCCCCCAGGAACGCCAGGTGACCTACGCAGAGCTGCCAAGACCCCACCGACAACCACGGGAGCCCAGTGACATTTGTGAGATTGTGCCGTGACACTGGGGGGGTGGGAGGCACTGGGGGTCCCCACCCAAGGGCACCCACACGTGTGTGCTGCCACTAAAGACTGCCCCTCCCCCTGCCAGTGGAGGCACAAAAGGCAAATGTCCCAACGGACTGAGACAAGAACAATTTCCTGCAAACAGCAATGGGAGAACAAAACCAACAGCAACAGGGTTCAGAATTCAAAGGGTCACAAAAGGAACGATTTCCAGAGAAAAACCCCAAAAAGGAACAAACTCCGGACACTTCCCCCAGCACGTTTCCTCCACCAGAGGAACCTGGCAGGGCTCAGGACCTTCATTGCCCTGACGGCCAAAGCGGCCTTCAGGAGGCTCTGGTTTCTCTTCTCCCCTGTCTCAAACCTTTGCGGTGTTCCCCACACGATGATTTCACAAAGGCCCTGTGGGTGTTTCTGAGTCTCCCCCTTTTCCAGGACACTTGGGATTAGGCCCTGGCACAGGGTGGGGTGTCAGAGACAGGAAAAGTGTGATGTGGAACACCAGTGTGTGGCAAGGGTGAGTCAGGCCTTGCTTATGGTGAGACAGGGCCCTGTCTGTCAATCTGTCTGTCGGCCATGGCACACTGCGGACAGTGTGACGCTCTGCCAAACTCAGCTCCTGAGTGGCCGGGTGACCAGAAGTCCCACCTGGGGGAGGGCCCTTGGTGCCCAAAGGCTTCAAAGGCAGAGCATGAGGTGGCTCGGTGTCTGACTGTGTCTTCTCTTAGAGTGTCTATCCCATCCATGCTGGAAGCCAGGAGTTGGCAACTGTCTTGGAATAAAAGACAAATGTCTCCCAAGGAAAGCGAAACCTTCCTGCAATGGAAGGAAGACCCATGCCTAAAATCTTTTTATAATTTCAAAAATTAGTGGGTTTCCAGAAAAAAAAAAGCAGTAGAACATATATAAAAAAATGTTTAACAGCTCTTAACCAGAATATTTCTAGAAGACACCAGAACAAACAATACCAAACCAGAACTTTCCCACCCGTTCAGTGCTGGATTTCCATTTTCGGTGCAGTTATGACGACGTCCACCAGGGGGCGCTGCAGAGACCACTCCCGGCCACCAGGGGGCGCTGCAAGGAGCACTCCCGCCCACCAGGGGGCGCCCCGGGGCCAGCTCGAACCCCCCAGGGGCGATGGCGGCCTCGGCCAGGGGGGAGGAGGGGAAATCGCTCCTTTTGCAAACTCACGGCCACCAATCGGTCCCGGCACCACCACCGGCAGCGGCAGAAGCGGCCAAGGCAGCAGGTTGGATCGTAGTGCCGAGTGGCAGCGTTGCAGCGTCCTGGGGCCAGGCACACGCCCTGAACATCACACCCGACCGCTCTCTCCAATTTCGAACAGAGGGACGGCAGCACTGACTGCCCAGCCAGGTCTCGGGGTCACAGCAGCACCTCTCGTGGCTTTACGGCACAATTCCTGAAACCCCTCAGCCTTTCGCTCCCATTTCCTCCTTCAGCCCTGGCACAGCAGCTCTGGGAATGTTGAACTCCCCTGGAATGGGGAGGGAAGCAGATGCTCGGTGCTGCCACTGCCGGGGCTCCTCACGGGGCTCCAGCCCACGTTTGGAGTTCCTGCTCTTCCTGGGCCACTGCTGGTCCCCACACAGCAGCCGCAGGGAGAGGAGGAGGAGGAGGGGGAGAGCAGAGCCACAGCCCCGAGGGCTCTGCGGCTGCAGCTGGAGCACAGGGACATCCCGTGTAGGGAGCAGTCGCTTGGGAGGGCAAAACTGGAGCTGGTTGGGCCAATGCCCCTCTTCTGCTCTGGGTGCTGCAGGCCCTTAACGAGATGTTGGAATTAGGGCTGGGGTTCCTAAAGTTCTGCCGTGCTCCTAAACCAACCTGTACATAAACACACGGCTCCTCTGCCTCTCGCAGGGATTTTGAGCATTGGACACATTTTGGGGGCAGGTGCTCCCAGCTCTGCCCACAAGGATCTTTCTTGGCCGCCGGGAAGGTTTTCTGGTGGTTTTTGCTGGTGTTGGAGATGATTCAGTGCCTGTGCCACGAGGCCGGTGCTTCACGCTGGCCGGCCAGGAAGGCGGAGCTGGGGCAGTGGTTGAGGCGGGAGCGGCTGGAGCAGGTGGCCACGGGAACAGCCCCTGGCCATGCAGGTGGAGCAGGAGCGCCGGGAATTTCACAGGGTGCTCAGGTGAGGCCCACGGGGCCGGGTCACGGTGGGGCACTGCTTACCATTCCTGCTGCCCCGAGGTTTTGGGACAGAGCAGTGACACCCATCAGCCTCCAAAACCCTCTCGGCGCTCGGGCACAGCCTCCCAGGAGGTCCCGGACCAGGCTCTGGGGATAATTTGGGCGCTCCTGGGCTCGTTCCCAACAAAGGGCAGTGCTCCGGGAGAGCGTTCGGCACATCCCGGGGGATCAGCCCGGGGCTGCTGGAGCCCGAGTGCTGCGGGCAAGGACGGAGGGAAGAAGCCGGGCCCCGCTCAGGCGGCGCTGCCCGAGGAACGTCTCATCCTGCAGGAGCTCGGGAGCCTCTGCCGGTGCCGGCCCTGCGGCCGTCGGGGGGCAGCGGCTGGGAGGGGCCGGGATAGAGGGACCGGGACCCCAGTGGGGAGCCCCGAGGGTGGAGGGCCCGAAACGGCCGAGGGGAGACCCCGGCAGGGCGGGGGAGCAGAGACCCTGGGCTGGGCTCTGCGGAAAGGAGGGACCGGCACGGTGGTCCCAGAGCACGGGGAAGGGGCCCAGCTGCCATGGCGCTGCGAGTGCCGGGACTGTCACGGCGCGCATGAACCGACTGTGAGAGCGTGTCCCAAGCCACTGTCGCCATGTGTCGGGACCGCCCATGGCCAGGGTGACGCCCCCACAGCTTTGGGCACTCGGAATGGGCGGGGCAGGGGCGGGGCAGAGCCCTGTCCATTCCCCGTGCCCTGTGCAGGTGAGGAGGGCAGGGATGGAGCAGCTTTGGGGACACCTGGAATCGATACAAGGTCATTCCCCAGAGCCACACCATGACTGTGGGCAGAGCCCCGGCTCAACATTTCCACACTTTTCCCTCTGGTCTGGTGGCTGCGGCCAGAACCCAAATATTCTTTCCATGAGGTTCCAAAGGGCTGCAGGTTTTGTTCAGGAAGGAGGGTCCTGGTCAGGTTGTTGAGCAGATGGGTGTGGGATTTGCAGAACTTCTGGGGCTCTCTCAGCCTCTTGCTGAGAGGGACAAAATGATCAATTGCTGCATTTCCGGACTGCTTCCCTCACAGCTGCCCCTGCAGGGGGGTTTGCAGCCAGCCCTGCTCTGAAAACCATCCAAGGCCCTCGCAGAGCCACTGCTTGGGCTCCCATTGGCTTTTGTGCTTCTTGCAGGGCCCAGCAAAGCACAGCCAGGCCTTTTCCTGCCACAGAATTGTCACCTTTGCGGCAGCTCTAAAGCTGCCAGAATCAAAGCCAAGGGGGCGGGGGGAGCCTCAGGTCGTGGCTGCCACCTGGGGCTGGCCAGAGCAGGGCTGGCCAATGCCCATCCCTGTGCACTGGGGCTGGGCCATGGCTGGGCCCCGCACTTGGATGGCCACTGGCTTCAAGGAGGAGGAGTTGGGGAGCTCCTTCCTGCCTTGGGCTCCATTCCTGAGCTGCTCTTGCCGGCTCACATCCTGCAGGGGACGAGTGAGAATGGAGAAGTCTGAAACCCTCCCGGAGCTGCCATCCCCCAAGACAGGACCCTATGGCTGTGCCCCCCAGGAGAGAACCCGCCCCCCTGTGAGACAGTCACTGCCCATCGCTGGGTCCCCCTTTCCCCTGGGAACTAAACCATGGCGTCCTCATTCCTTATGTTCCCTGTCCCGTGGAGCCGCATCTCAGGATTGCCATTCCCCAGGATCTCCATGGCCCCGGAGCCCCATTCCCAAGGAATCCTCTCCACAAATTCCATCCCCTACAGTGCCCCTTCCCCCAGGACCTGGATTCTCTCAGGACCCCTCATTCCCACAGGACCCTCCATTCCCCCTGCACTCCATCCCTGGCACACCCATCCCATCACCCCAAATCCCTGGAGCCCACGCTCTCCTGGGACTCCCTGCACTGAGTCCCCCGAGCCCTGGGGTCCCCCATTCCCATGGCACCCCTCTCCTGAGTGACTCCCCCTCCTCAGGACTCCCATTGCCCTGGATGCCCATCCCTGATTCCCCAAACTCCCTGAGCCCCCCACTCCTGAGAACCCCCTGTCCCACCTTGTGCCACCCAGCTTTGTCCCCAGCCTGCCCACAGCCTGTGGTCACCCTGACACCAGCAAAGGCCACAGCCATGTTGGGGACGCGGCCTGATGTCACTTCCTTCCCCATTCTTCGGAAGAGCCACCACCCAGGGGACCGGTGGCCACAGCAGCGAGTGACAGCCAGCCTGGATGGCCAGGGACACGGGGATGGCCGGGAAGGTGGCGCTGCTCCTGTGGGGTGAGTGCCCCGGGCACGGGCCTGACACCCCGGGGATGGGCCCTGGTGAGGCAGAGACCAGTGTGGAGGGGGCACAGGGGGCTGTGGGGTCCCCTGAGGTCCCCAAGGCCAGCAGAGCCAGTGCATGGGGTGACCAGGGTCATGGGCTGGCAATGGGGACAGGAGAAGGGGGACAGGACAGGAGGGACTGGAATGTGGGGAGAGGAATTATGGGGCTGGTGCAGCTGTGAGGACAGGGACTGGGAAACAGGGATGCAGGGACAGGGACAAGGGGACAAGCACCATGCAGATGGACCATGGGGACAGAGGCTGTGGGACTGGGGAGGTGACCTGTGCCAGCACGAGGTCCCCATGTCTGGGGTGTCCTTAGTGTCCCCATGTCCTGCCTGAGATGGGGTGGCTGCAGTTCCCCGATCTCCGAGACATCTATGCCACACCAGTGTCCCCATGGGGACAGTTCAGGGACAGCCCCCACACCCTGTGCCCCCATACCTGTCTCCATGGGGCCACCCCACCCAGCCCTGTCCCTTCTCCCTTCCAGCCCAGAGCCTCGGCCTCGCTGGTGAGTCCTCAGGGGATGCCATGTCCCCACCCTGCTGTCCCCAGCCCCGTGGTGGCTCTGGCAGGCTGGTGTCCCCTGTCACCCGCAGGTGCCCAGACCACCCAGCTCCTGGTGCAGCCCCCCTGGAGGCCGGCGGTGCTGTGGGACCGGGTGACACTGACCTGTCAGGGCTCGGGGACTGCCAGTGCCACCACCTGGTACAAGGATGGGCGGAGCTGGTGGCCGAACGGACCTGAAAATGTCAGTGTCACCTATTCTGGCACCTACCGCTGTTACAGACCTGGCAGTGGGCTCAGCCCCCCCGTGACAGTCTCAAATGGTGAGGGGGCTTTGGGTGTCCTCAGCGTGGCACCTGTGGGACCCCGAGGGCTCTGAGTGCGCCCTGCTCCATGGGTCACCTCCTGGTGTGACCAGAGCTCGTCCCCTGCACACAGGGACATCCCAGAGCATTCCAGTGCAGGGGGACCCTGTTTGTGGAATTGGGGACCCCTGGTGCTCTGGCTGTGACCCAATGGTGGGTCCCCATGAAAATGGGACCCCTGTGGTGTGACAGGACCCTCGTGTCCCCCAGACTGGCTGGTGCTACAGGTGCCGGTGCAGATGCAGCTGTAGCGGGGGACACAGTGACACTGCGCTGCCGATGGCGGCAGGGCCTGTCAGTCACTGAGGTGCGATTCTACCGTGGGAATGAGGAGGTGAGGATGTCCCTCAATGGCACCGAGCTCTCCCTGTCCCCTCTGCAGCTGAGCCACAGTGGCCGCTACCGCTGCTGGGGCTGGGTGTCCTCTGACGTATCATCAGAGTTGCAGGAGTCGGCGCCACTGACAGTGACAGTGCACGGTGAGCCTCACCCCCACAGCCTCCCCGGGTCCCCTGGTTGGGGACACTCAGCCCCGTCTGGGGACCCCCAGCCCTGCCTGCAGTCCCCCATTACTGCCCAGACCCCCCATCTCTGCCGCGGGTCCCTCATCCATCCCCGGGTCTCTCACAGGGCTGTCAGATCAGTGGTGGCCACACTTGTATCAGCAGGTTCCGAGCACTCAGAACCAGCGCTGGCGGAGGCAGCCATGCGCCGCGCCCCGCGCTTTTCCGGGGCCAGACGCCTCTGGCAGCAGGGGCGGCCCGGCGGTGCAGAGGAGCCGTGGGGGCCGCCGTGGGTAGCGGCGAGCGGGGAGCGGGTTGCGGCGAACGGGGACCCGGCACAGGAACTCCCGGCAGTCACCAACCCAGCGGAACTGACCCAGTGGGATGGGATTCACCAGACCACAGGAGAGTTGTTTATTTGCTTTTGTTTTCCAGGGAGAAAGTATGGTCTGTTTTTCTCTTTTTTTCCTCTCCTTTCCTTTCTTTCCTTTTTTCCCCTTTCCTTCTCCTTCTGGCTGATTGGGAAGGTGGGCCTTGTCAGGTGAGCCTGTAGTTGGCTGGTTGGGAAGGCGGGCCTTGTTCAGAGGGCCTGTGATTGGCTGGTTGGGAAGGCAGGTTTTGTTGGGAAGTGCTGTGGTTGGCTAGTTGGGAAGGTGAGTCTTCTGGAGATGATTGTGATTGGCTGGTTGGGAAGGTCTGTGGTTGGCTGGTTGGGAAGGTGGGTCTTGTGGAGAAGATTGTGATTGGCTGATTGGGAAGGCCTGTGGTTGGCTGGTTGGGAAGGTGTGTTTTTTCAGGAGACCTGTGACTGGCTGTCAGAAGAGGACTGGGAGCAAATAGAGAATCCCCAAGGAGAAAAGAAGGAATTGAAGAGATATCAACACACATACCCCCCAAACAGTCCCCTGGGCAGTAGGCAAACCCAGTGGAGATGTAACCTGAACACCAGGAGTGAAAATAAGGTGTTGGGGCTTGGTTTCTTTTTCTTTCATTTTCTTTCCTTGTTACCTGTGAGACTTTTTCTCCCACTGAGTTGCTAAGAAGCACTGATGGCTGCGTGCTTGAGATGGCAGGAATGGGAAAACTCTCGGCAGGGATGGGAAACTCTCATTCACTTGATCTGCGCCTTTGGATGGTGACGGTGGAGCGGCTGCTTGGGGAAAGGAATTCACTGCTGCTGCAGATGCCCGGCTCAGTCCTGTTTCTTCTGGTGTGGGGTGAGCCTCTGCTCCTGGGCCCAGCCATGGAACTGGGATCTTGTTATTGCCTGCCTCACTAAAAGTAGGGCCTGTTGCTGTGCTGGGAGCAGGGTCACTGTTGTCCCTCCTCCTGCTGTTTCTTCAGCACTGCTCTGAGTCTTTTCACTACTCTGTAGCCCACAACCCCTGCCTGCTGAGACATCCTGCATCTTCAGCCACAGCTTGGGAGTTCCTGATCCATCCCTTCCATTCCTTCAGCCTCAGCTCTGGAGTTTCTGATCTATCCCTTCCATCCCTTCCTATCTGGGACAGAGCCACCATGACTGTGCGCTCCCTGAGCCCACCCCAAGCGCCCCCTGCAGCCGCGGAGGGATCACCGCACCTGCCCCGCCCACCGGGAGCCACCAGCGCCCCTGCTGGCTGTGCCCGGAACTGCACCAAAGGGGAAAGTGCCGCGCTCAGGGAAGCTGTTACGGGCTTCCTGGTTCTGTTTATTATTAATGCTGTGGTTGTTGCTGGCTGTTTGCCTTGTTATACATACCAGTAAAGATCTGTTATCCCTATCCCCATATCTTTGCCTGAGAGCTCCTTAATTTTTCATAATTATAATAACTAGGAGGGAGGAGGTTTGCATTCCCCATTCCAAGGGACGCCCTGCTCTCCCCAGAAGACACCTGTCTTTCAAACTAAGACATACTGGCAGCCAAAAATTGACGAATTCTGTTCCTAAAGCCTGACAGAGCTGAGCAAAGAAAAACATTTGTGTCCGTTTAACCAAAAAGCTGCATTTTTGTTCCAGGAGCAGGAAACCAGGTCCTGTGCTGTGGCCCTGGTTGGTGCCTGAGATGTTTTGGTTTCCTGAAATTCCTTTCCCAGGGAATTTTCTGTAAACAGGAGACATCTTTTGGTATGGGCAAATTGTTTGCGTTTCTTTCCCTAGGAGGGACTTCTTCTTGGCGTCCCTCTACTCTGACCAATGTGATTGAGGAGGTTTGTCTTTGTTTCATGAATCCAATTGGTCTGCATAGAATAGCATAAGAAGGGAGACACATCCCAAGAATAAAGGAGTAATTTTCGGCCTTCTCAAGTCAGAGTCTTTGTGTTCTGGTGCACAACAGCGTCACTGTGCTCCTTTGGAAATGGGATGGGCAATGGTAAGCCACGTAGTGTACTGGGAACATTGGGAAGCAGATTGCAGGGCCACGGGGAGCATGGGGGTTGAGAGGACTCAATCTGATTTTCATTTCTGTCTCAACACACGCTATACATGAGCAAATAAAAGCAGTTAACCGTGACACAAAAGCAGCAATTTTGCTCAGGGTCTCTTGGGGGGATCAGGGGCTTGCTTGGAGGTTCAGCTTGGTCCTCCTCTCTGCCTCGACTTTTCCTCCCGGTGGTCCTTCTCTGTCTGCAGCCGTTCTTCCCTGCTTTACTGCTTCTGCGAGGCAGCTCATTCCTGCGACGACCTGGTGCTCTACCGCTTCCCCAACCTGGTGCTCCTCTGCTTCCCCAACACGGTGCTCCACAGCTTCCCCAGCGGAGCAGAGGCTGCCTGCACACACCTGCCATCTCTGCCATTTTTCCCGTGTTCCCCGCAGCAACGAGCCTGCTGCACCCCAGAACCTGCCCGTAGCAGCCAGCCCAAAGCCACCCGTGCCACAGCACTAGCCCACAGCCAGCACACAGCCATGACTCAGCGTTGCCAGAGACACGCAGGTGCCGCCACTTGGAAATCCCACCCAGCCACTGACAAAAGCCACGAGGGCTCACCACACACACACTCCATCTGCCGAGCTGATGCCAAAAGTGCGCCCGGGGTTATTGTGGTAATGCTGTCCCTGTTTTCTGTTTCTCTCTCTGTCTCTTTCCCTCTCTATTCTCTCTTCTATCCCCCTCCCATAAGAACACTTAGCCTCATTTATCAATAAACAGTTCTCAGATATAATATTGCCGCATTTGTGCTTCATTTTAATCTGAGAAATTGATCAGAAAGAATCCGCCCCGACTGCCCCTTTTACAGTGAGATGGGACAGGGAGAGTGGGAGGGGGAATGTGGAACCCCTGGGTGTGCTGCCAGCACTGTGGGGAGAGAATGGGGAAGCCACTGAGGGTACTTGGAGCATTCGGATGGGGGTTGGGGAGGGGATGGGGGAGCCCCTGGGGGCACTGGGAGAGGAAATGAGGAGCACAGGGTGCCCTGTGTAGCCTCCCCCTGACCCATGACCACCTCCCTTGGAAGGATGGGCAACCACAGGAGCCATGGAGGGAGCACCTCCAGTGTCACCCAGTGCCTCCCGCTTCCCAGAGTGTCACAACGGTTGTTGTAGAGTGTCATAGATGTCACTGGGCTCCCATGATTGCCCGTGTGGCCCCTGCAGCTGCATGTAGGTCGCCTGAGGATCATCCATGGGGGATGCCAGGGGCTCCGGGGGGGCCCTGTGGGAAGAAGGGAGTGT
Organism: Chamaea fasciata; assembly: GCF_029207755.1. Taxonomy (NCBI): domain Eukaryota; kingdom Metazoa; phylum Chordata; class Aves; order Passeriformes; family Sylviidae; genus Chamaea; species Chamaea fasciata. Next base: position 129,336 of record NW_027094116.1, on the reverse strand, counting down.
GTGGAAGGGGATGAAAGGTTCTGGTGGTTTGGGTAAAAGATGCATCATGGCTGGAGCCTGCACTCACCTTTCCTGGTGCTTCCTGGCATCTGCAAAGGAAAACTGAAGTGGTAACTTTGGAGTCCCAATAGGCCCCCATCCACCCACAGGAATCCTGAACGACCCCCAGGCCTTCAATTCTCCCCCAGCTCCCCCCAGTATCCCTGATGGCCCCCAGAACCCCTGAATCACCACAGTGCTCTGGACCACCTGAGATCCCAGAACCCAGAGCCTGGCAGGGAGGGGAACTTTCCAAATTCCCCCAGGATCACGGAGAGAAACCCCAACATGCCTGCAAGACCCTCCAACACCACCCCAAATCCTGGAGGATGCTGAGCAAAAGGCCTGAGCACTCAGCGCTGCCCAAGTCATTGACTGTTGGTGCCACCAATCACCCTCACATTCCAGGTGACCTCCCACCTCCCCAGGGCCCCTGTTGCCCCCATTGTCACCCACCCACGTTGTTCCACCGATGCCAGCCCACAGCTGCAACAATGAGCACGACCAAGGACAGGACGGAACAAGCAACCCCTGTGGCCACTGCTGGGGACAGAGGGGGACGCATTGGGGACACTCTGAACCCTGGAGGTCCTGAACACCCCGGTGACCCCGTGTGACGCCACCTCTGCTCCAGTGTCCACGTGGTGTCACCTCCAGGGCCAGCTCGGGGCTGAGTGCCCGGAACACGCGGTGCCCGTCCTGTCCCAGCTGGTTGGTGGCCACGCACTGGTAGGTGCCCGAATGTCCCACGCTGACGTTCCCAAGCTCCAGGATGGGACCCCGGGCCACCTCCTGGCCATTGTGCAGCCAGGTGAAGTTGACAGGAGCTGAGCCCACCTGCACCGAGCAGCGCAGGGTCACGGGGTCACCTGCGTGCACATGGTGTGTCAGGGGACCGGGGGTGATGGTGGCATTGGCCACGGGCACTGCGGCGACACAGAGATGGGTCTGAGGATGGGGGAATGGCTGGCAGCCAGCAAGAGGGACAGGGACACGGGGATGAGAGTTTTCTGGAGCATGCTGTGGGTGAGGCCACCCCCAGCCTGAGGGTCACACTCACCCACGACGGTGACATTCAGGGGAACACTCTCAGCCACACTGTCTCCATCACTGACCCGGCACTGGTATTGGCCGCTGACATTGTCCTCAACATGCTGCAGCTCCAGGCAGGGGCCGGTGCCCAGCGGTGTCCCCAAGTCCCCCCGGTGCCACGTGAAGGACAGGGGACCTGTCCCTGCAGCCACCGCACAGCTCAGCACCAGGCGGTCACCCAGTGCCAGCTGTCCCCCGGGGGGCTGCGCTGACACGAACACTCCTGAGAGCGGGACCCCTGCGGGAGGGAGTGAAACCAGGGGACAGTGAGGGACATGGGTGGATTTTTCGAGGGGCAGGGGGACCCCAGTGAGGAAGAGAGGGCCCAGAGCTGATGGGGGGCTTGGAAAAAAAACCCAAGAAATGGTGGGGAGTTCAGGGAGGGGACAGCTGGAACGGGCTGAGGGGGCACCACAGGGAGGGTATGGTGGGACCTGGGGACCATGAGGGGAGATCAGAGGGGAGTGGGGATGAACCAGGAATGGGTGAAGGGACCCAGAGAGGGATGGAGGGACATGGAGGGGGACCTGAGCAGTGATGCAAGGACGTGGAAAAATTTCATCAGAAAGATGGGGGTACCCAGGAAGGGCTGGGGCACTTGGCGAGGGAGTTGGGAAAGGATGCATGTCCTCCGACAGGCATGGGGGGTCCAAGCAGGAATGGGGGTCCCGAGGCATGGCAGGGGACACGAGGAGGCTGTGGGGGCTCCCCGTGCCCATCCCTGCACTCACTGCGCACCGTGACGCGGAGCAGGGCGCTGCTCTTCTGCACGGCCCCCCCGTCGGAGCGCACCTGGCAGCTGTAATTCCCCGTGTAGGAGACCCCACGGTGGGCACCAGGAGCTGCGGGGACACCTGCGGGCCCCCCACCAACTGCCCGTCCCGGTAGAAGAGGTGCAGGAGGGGGGCTGGGGGCCGCAGGGGGCTGGGGCTGCTGAGGCAGCTGAGATTGAGGGGGGACCCCTCGATGGGCTCGGGGGGACCCTCCAGCACCGGCACCGTGAAGAGCTCTGGGAAGGAGATGAGGGAAGGACTGATTCTGAGTCCCCTGGGATGTGGCTTTGGAGGTTTCAGGATACTGGAATTCCAGCCGTGGGTGCGCTCACCGTGTACTGCCACTGTCACTGGAGATGATGATAATGGCCACAAGCTCACCAAACCCTCACAGTGGTAGCGGCCGCTGTGGTTCTGCTGCAGAGGGGACAGGGACAGCTCGGTCCCCCTGAGGAACATCCCCAGATCCTTCTTGTCCTTGTAAAACTGCACCCTGCTGACCGATGTGTCTGGCCTGACCCGGCAGCGCAGTGTCACCGTGTCCCCCTCCAGCAGTTTCTGTGTTGGCACCTGCAGCACCAGCTGGTCTGTGGGACAGGAGAGTCCCATTGAACTGAGATGCACCAGACAGGTCCAAGGTGGGCACCCATGGCACCGGGGACATCTGGGAGGAGTCTCCATGGCATGGGAGGATCTCAGGGGCACCAGGAGCAACCCCACGGCACACGTGTAACCATGGGTGTCCCATCACCCTGGGATACAATGGGATGTCCCTGAATGCAGGGGACAGGCTCTTGCCACACGACAGGTGTGAGGCAATCCTTGTAAGTGAGCCCCCCAGACCTCTCAGGGAAGAACCCATATCATTTAGGATCCCCCCTCACCATTTAAGACCATCATGGGGGGGCTGAGCCCACTGCCGGGTCTGTCACATGTGTAGGTGCCACTCTCAGTGACAACGAACTTCTCCCGGACCTCCTGCCCCCAGCGCTGCCCGTCCTTGTACCAGGTGATGGCACCAGTAGTCCCTGAGCCCTCGCAGGTCAGTGTCACCCGGTCCCACAGCACCGCCGGTGTCCAGGGGGGCTCCACCCGGAGCTGGGTGGTCTGGGCACCTGCAGGTGACAGGGGACCCCAGCCTGCCGGGGACACCAGCCTGCCAGGGTCACCACGGGGCTGGGGACAGTGGGGTGGGGACATGGCATCTGCCAAGGACTCACTAGCAATGCCGAAGGTCTGGGCTGGAAGGGAGAAGGGACAGGGGCTGGGTGGTGGTGGCACTGGAGGGACAGCACCATTTGGGGGGACATGGTGTGATGTCTGTCCCCAAACTCTCCCCAAGGGTAACACTGGTGTAGCACAGAGGTTTTGCTGACAGAGACACCTCAGTCACCCTGGGCTGAGGCAGGACATGGGGACACTGTGGACCCCCCATGCTTGCACAGGTCACCACCGTAATCCTCACAGCACCTGTCCCGACAGCCACACCCCCATGGCCCCACGTCTGTGATCCCTTTCCCATGGCACCAGTCCCGCTGGCCCATCTGCATGGTACGTGCGTGACTCTTGTCCCTGTCCCTGCATCCTGGTTCCTTTGTCCCGGCCTTGAGGAGCTCAGGGGACACCCCAGCCCCCCTGTGCCCCCTCCCCACCGGTCTCTGCCTCACCAGGGCCCATCCCCGGGGTGTCAGGCCCGTGCCCGGGGCACTCACCCCACAGGAGCAGCGCCACCTTCCCGGCCATCCCCGTGTCCCCGGCCATGTGCACTGGCTGTCACTCGCTGCTGTGGCCACCAGTCCCCTGGGTGGCGGCTCTTCGGATGAGGAGGAAGGAAGAAAGGTCACACCTCGTCCCCACGTGTAGGTGGCCCTTGGTGGGGGCAGGGTGGGGGATGGGTGGAGACACAGCAGGGGACAGGCTGGGGACATTATGGGATAGTCTGGGGGCACAGTGGGGGATGGTGTTCCCAGGAGTGGGGGCCTCAGGGGATGTGGGAAATTAAGGCCGGGTGTCCAAGATAATGGGGGTCCAGGGGAATTGGGGTCTCCATTTCAGGAGGGATTCAGGGATGGGGGTCATCCAAAACATGGTCCCCAGAGATTTCCGGTAATGGGGTGTAGGTTCCAGAGTTGGGGGTGCAGAGGGGAAAAACAGGGGACCCTCGGAAAGAGTGGTTATGGAAGAAGAAGCAGCCCATGGGATGGGATCAAGGCAATGGTGGTCCTGGGCAATGGGAGTCCTGGGATGGGGGTCCCAGGGAGCAGAGACCAAGGGAATGGGGGTCCCATGGTTGGGTTCCCAGGGGAATAGGGGTCCCAGGGATGAGCAGTGGCTGAGTGGGCACGGGGGTCTCCGGTCCTGCCCTGGGTGCCTCAGATTTTGGGGTGACTCAGAGCCCAGCACAGCCCCCACAGTGTGCTCATGGCCAGGGGGGCACCCCAGGGTGGAGGCTCTGGGTCTGTGCCCCACACACCCCTGGGCTTTTTCCATCCCCCTATTTCCTGGCTCAGTTTCCTTATTTCTTGGATGTATAATTTCATCTCAATCAATTTGGCATCAGGGAATTGAATCAAATTTAACCTGGCATTTACCATTCTCAGGGCATAGTTGTAACAGGTGCCCTGTAAATTTGAGCACCCCAGAAGTCACAAGGTCCCACTGGGGACAGAGTTAATGCTGATGGGCCCCCCATGACCGAGGTGCCCAGGATATGCCACCTCTGGGACAGAAATTCCAAAGGACGTGGCACCCCCAGAACGAGGAACCCCTCGGGACAAGGGCCTGGGACAAGACCCAGGTGTCACCACAGCTTGGGAATGGAGCCCCAGGCAGGAAGGAGCTCCCCAACTCCTCCTCCTTGAGGCCAGTGGCCATCCAAGTGTGGGGCCCAGCCATGGCCCAGCCCCAGTGCACAGGGATGGGCATTGGCCAGCCCTGCTCTGGCCAGCCCCAGGTGGCAGCCACGACCTGAGGCTCCCCCCGCCCCCTTGGCTTTGATTCTGGCAGCTTGAGAGCTGCTGCAAAGGTGACAATTCTGTGGCAGGAAAAGGCCTGACTGTGGTTTGCTGGGCCCTGCAAGAAGCACAAAAGCCAATGGGAGCCCAAGCAGTGGCTCTGCGAGGGCCTTGGATGGTTTTCAGAGCAGGGCTGGCTGCAAACCCCCCTGCAGGGGCAGCTGTGAGGGAAGCAGTCCGGAAATGCAGCAATTGATCATTTTGTCCCTCTCAGCAAGGGGCTGAGAGAGCCCCAGAAGTTCTGCAGATCCCACACCCATCTGCTCAACAACCTGACCGGGACCCTCCTTCCTGAACAAAACCTTAAGCCCTTTGGAACCTCTTGGAAAGAATATTTGGGTTCTGGCTGCAGCCACCAGACCAGAGGGAAAAGTGTGGAAATGTTGAGCCGGGGCTCTGCCCATAGTCATGGTGTGGCTCTGGGGAATGACCTTGTATCGATTCCAGGTGTCCCCAAAGCTGCTCCATCCCTGCCCTCCTCACCTGCACAGGGCACGGGGAATGGATAGGGCTCTGCCCCGCCCCTGCCCCGCCCATTCCGAGTGCCCAAAGCTGTGGGGGCGTCACCCTGGCCACGGGCAGTCCCGACACATGGCGACAGTGGCTTGGGACACGCTCTCACAGTCGGTTCATGCGCGCCGTGACAGTCCCGGCACTCGCAGCGCCATGGCAGCTGGGCCCCTTCCCCGTGCTCTGGGACCACCGTGCCGGTCCCTCCTTTCCGCAGAGCCCAGCCCAGGGTCTCTGCTCCCCCGCCCTGCCGGGGTCTCCCCTCGGCCGTTTCGGGCCCTCCACCCTCGGGGCTCCCCAGGCCCCTGGTTGTTTAGTGGAAGCCAGAACTGGAGAATTCCATTCCTAAAGCCCAACAGGGCTGAACAAACACCACTTGTGCCAGTTTAACCAAAAAGCTGTATTTTGGGCTGAAGTGTATCGAAACCGACCGTGTGCCCTCCTTGCACTGGGAGGGGGAATGTGCCGCCACTGGGACTATGGGAGTACTGGGAAGGGAAAGGGGGAGCCCCTGGGTGTACTGGGAACAATGGGAGGAGGAATGGGGAAGCCCTGGTGGTACTGGGAGATGGAATGGGGGGCACTGGGTGCTCTGTGCACCAGCCCCTTCTCCTGACCACCACCTCAGGCTGGATGGCAACCACAGAAGCCCAGGGTGAGGGGATCCCCGGTGTCCCCCAGTGCCCCCCAGTGTCCTCAGTGTCACGGCACACTCTCGTAGATGTTGCTGGTATCCTGTGGTCGTCCATGGGGTCCTGGCAGCTCTGCATAGGTCACCGTGGTGTCCTTGGGCGGGGCAGCACTGGGGAGCCCTGTGAGAGACACTGGCTGGGGGGACCCGGCTGGGGGTGACACCAGCGGGTGACGTGTCCCTGTATTTCCCTGTCCCCGTACTCACCCCCTGCCCGCTCGGTTTTCACAACATGGGTGTACAGAACCTCCTCCTCCTCTAGGGGGGCCAGGGGCTGTGGATGTGCCCTGTGGGGATGGAGGGGTTTTGGGAGCACATGGAGGGTTCAGGGTGTGAGAGTAGAAGAGGGGCTGTGAATGGAGCCCCCCACTCACCTTTCCTGCTTCTTCCTGGTGGCTGCAAAGGAGAGGGAAGGGGTGACTGTGGGATCCCCAGGGCCCTGACCACCCGTGGGAATCCTGAACCACAACCAGACCCTCAATTCCCCCAGGACCCCTGAGCATCTCTAGAGCCCCCCAGAACCCCTGAACCGGTGCCCTGAGTACCCAGAACCCCAAGTGCAGCAGGGAGGGAGACCCTCAAAAATCCCCCAGGACCCCAAAAGAAAACCCAACATTGATGTGTGACCCTCCCACACCTGCCCAAATCGCCCAGGACACTCAGCCAAGGACACTGGGGGCTCAGCACAACCCAAGTCAGGAGCTGTGGGTACCACCCTATCACCCCTTCAGTCTGGGGGCTTCCCACCCCTCTCGGGGAACCCCGTCCCCCCCATGGTCACCCACCAACGCGGTGCCACCAGTGCCAGGCCATGATGACACCCAGGAGCAGGACCAGGAACAACAGGGAACCACTGACCCCTGCAGCCACTGCTGGGGACAAATGGGAACACAGAGGGGTCATCCATCACCCCAGGGGTCCTGCAACCATTGTGACCTCAGGTGACCCATCCTGTTTCCTGTTCCCTGTTCCCTCTCTGTCACTGCCAGAGAGAGTGGGGGAAAACTGAGGTCACTGACAACCCGGGAGTGTCAGACCACCAGGGTGTCCCCCTGTGAGCCCACCTGTGACCCAGGGTGAGCCAGGGGTCACCTCCAAGGCCAGCTCAGGGCTGAGTGCCCGGAACACGCGGTGCCCGTCCTGTCTCAGCTGCCTGGTGGCCTCGCACTGGTAGGTGCCCGAATGTCCCACATTGATGTCCCCAAGCTCCAGGACGGGACCCTGGGCCACCTCCTGGCCATTGTGCAGCCAGGTGAAGTTGACAGGGGCTGAGCCCACCTGCACCGCGCAGCGCAGGGTCACGGAGTCACCTGCTTGCACCTGGTGTGACAGGGGACCGAGGGTGATGGTGGCATTGGCCATGGGCACTGTGGGGACACAGACAGGGTTAGGGTGGGGGGAGGGCTGGCAGCCAACAAGAGGGACAGGGACACGGGGATGAGAGTTCCCTGCAGCATGCTGTGGGTGAGGCCACCCCCAGCCTGAGGGTCACACTCACCAAGGACAGTGACATTCAGGGGGACACTCTCAGTCGTGCTGTCCCCATCACTGACCCGGCACTGGTATTGGCCGCTGTCATTGTCCCCAACATGGCGCAGCTCCAGGCGGGGGCCAATGCCCAGCTGTGTCCCAGAGCCCCCCCGCTGCCAGGTGAAGGACAGGGGACCTGTCCCTGCAGCCACTGCACAGCTCAGCACCAGGCGGTCCCCCAGTGCCACCTGTCCCCCGGGGGGCCACACTGACACAAACACCCCCGAGACGGGGACCCCTGCGGGGAGACACAGGTAAGATGATCTTGCCATGATGGGTGGAGGACACAAGACGGGAAGGAGGGGGGATTGGAGGGGAGCACAGAGGACCCCAGGGAGAAGTGGACCCTGGGAGGTGCGTTGGGATCTGGTGACCATGGAGTGACCCCATGTAAAGGTGGAGAGAGTCAGGCAGGGATGGGGGACTACCCAAGAGACTGAGGAGACTCAGGGAATGATGTGGGGTTTGGAGAGGGGTGTGTGGACCCAGGGACGGAAGTGTAACCAGAGGGTTGAGCAGGGACCTTGGAAGGGGTGTGAGATGCCAGGGAGGGGTGGGGGGACAGAGAGAGAGATGAGGGATGCGGAGAGGGAACCGGGCAGTCATGGGGGAACAAGGAGGTACTTGGGAAATTTTGGGTGACGCAGGGAGGAGTGAAGGGAAGGATGAAGGATGCAGGTAGAGGGGGGAAACCCTCGGAGGATGTCAGGGTTGCCTGTCCCCATCCCTGCACTCACTGCGCACTGTCACTGTCACCAGCTGGGACTCCATCCACTCTGGCATTACAGCCCCCACCCAGCCCCTGCAGCGGTAGCGGCCGCTGTGGTGCAGCTGCAGGGACAGCTCGGTCCTGTCATGGGGCCCTCCCAGATCCTTCCCTTCACGGAAGAAGTGCACGTTGGTGAGCGATTTGCCCTGGTAGCTCCGGCAGCGCAGTGTAACCGTGTCCCCCTCCAGCAGCGGCCGCGCCGGCACCTGCAGCACCAGCCAGTCTGGGGGACAGAGGCGTCCTGTCACACCGGGGGCATCTGAAGAGTCCAGATGACTCTGGGGGGCATCAGGGGCCACCCATTGCAAGGGAAGAGTCCCCTCAGACTGGGACGCTCTGCGATGTCCCCATGTGCAGGGGACGGGCTCTGGTCACACCCGGAGGTGACCCATGGAGCGGAGACCACCCAGAGCTCTCGGGGACCCTGCAGGTGCCAGGCTGGAGACCCTGAAACCCCCCTTACCATTTAAGACTCTAATGGGGAGGCTGCGCCCACTGCCGGGTCTGTCACACTCGTAGCTGCCACTGCTCGTGACAGTGAAGTGGTCAGGTCCCCTCTGCCACCAGCGCTGCCCATCCTTGTACCAGGTGGTGGCACCGGCGGGCCCCGAGCCCTGGCACGTCAGTCTCACCTGGTCCCACAGCACTGCTGGTGTCCAGGGGGGCTGAACGTGGAGCTGGGTGGTCTGGGAACCTGCAGGTGACAGGGGACACAAGCCTGCCAGGGCCACCACGGGGCTGGGGACAGTGGGGTGGGGACATGGCATCCCCCGAGGACTCACCAGCGAGGCCGAGGGTCTGGGCTGGAAGGGAGAAGGGACAGGGCTGGATGGGGGGGGCCCTGCAGGGACAGCAGCACCTGGGGAATCTGGTGCGGTGTCTCGCTGCAGACTGTCCCCAAAGGAACACTGGTGTAGCACAGAGGTGTTGAGGTAAGACACACCTCAGTCACCCTGGGCTGAGGCAGGACATGGGGACACTGTGGACACCCCATGCTCATCCAGGACACCACCACCATCCTCACAGCTCCTGCCCCGACAGCCACATCGTCATTGCCCTGTGCCCATGATCCCATTCTAATGGCACCTGTCTTCATGCCCCATCCCCATGGTATGTGGCCCTTGTCCCTGTCCCTGCATCCCTGTTCCCCTGTCCCTGCCTTGGGGACCTCAGAGGACCCCGCAGCCCCCTGTGCCCCCTCCCCACCGGTCTCTGCCCCACCAGGGCCCATCCCCGGGGTGTCAGGCCCGTGCCCGGGGCACTCACCCCACAAGAGCAGCGTCACCTTCCCGGCCATCCCCGTGTCCCCAGCCATGTGCACTGGCTGTCACTCGCTGCTGTGGCCACCGGTCCCCTGGGTGGCGGCTCTTCGGATGAAGAGAAAGGTCGCACCTCATCCCCACGTGTTGGTGGGGGCAGGGTGGGGGAAAGGTGGAGACACAGCAGGGGACAGGCTGGGGACATTATGGGATGGTCTGGCGGCTAAGTGGGGATGGTGTTCCCAGGAGTGGGGGTCTCAGGGGTTGTGGAGAGCCAAAAATGGGTGTTCTTGAGAATGGGGGTCCGAGGGAATGGGGGTCTCCATGTCTAGAGGGAATTCAGAGATGGAGGTGAATTTGCTCTTATTGCCGGACGCCCAGTTGGTTGAGACGAAATTAGACATGCAGGAAATAAAGTCAAAAATGTTTTCCCACAACATTTTTATCCCAGTGAAAAAAAAATCAGCAAAATCACGCTGAAAATGTAGAAAACGATCTGGCTGATAGAATACTTTTAATTGTTGTCCTCCCAACTAGTCACAATAAAAACATAAACAAATCACAGAGAAACGAGACTTTCTGGTTCCCTTCAGGAGCCCATTGGTGCATCCCACAGCAGCGTTTGCTTGTGGATAACACAGAGTGTGGAATCTCCCTGAGTGTCCAGCAGGTCCATGGGATTGTTCCCGGCCTGCTGGCAGCAACCCAGCCCACAGGGAAGGCTTTGGTTGGGCCACATTTAGGAACTCTGCCCATTTTCCTCCTTCCCACCCTGAAACTTGATTTACTTCCCATGGCTTCTGCTCCCAACAGGGGAGAAACTCTGTCCATCCTTGGAACAGAGCACAGGAATCCGTGGAAATGCCCGTGTGTCCCTCAGGGTCTGCTTCCCTGGGAAATGCACTCCACCCTGCCCTGAATTCCCCTGCCTGGGCACTCCCTGCTCCTGCTGGGACACCCCTGTTCCCCAGATCCACGGCTGGAGCCCCTGCTCAGTATTTCCACACTTTTCCTTCTCTTCTGGTGTCCACATCCAGAACACAAACATTCTTTCTGGGAGGTTCCAAAGGGCTGCAGGTTTTGTTCAGAAAGGAGGGTCCCGGTCAGGTTGTTGAGCAGATGGGTGTGGGATTTGCAGAACTTCTGGGGCTCTCTCAGCCCCTTGCTGAGAGGGACAAAATGATCAATTGCTGCATTTCCGGACTGCTTCCCTCACAGCTGCCCCTGCAGGGCGGTTTGCAGCCAGCCCTGCTCTGAAAACCATCCAAGGCGCTCGCAGAGCCACTGCTTGGGCTCCCATTGGCTTTTGTGCTTCTTGCAGGGCCCAGCAAACCACAGCCAGGCCTTTTCCTGCCACAGAATTGTCACCTTTGCAGCAGCTCTCAAGCTGCCAGAATCAAAGCCAAGGGGGCGGGGGGAGCCTCAGGTCGTGGCTGCCACCTGGGGCTGGCCAGAGCAGGGCTGGCCAATGCCCATCCCTGTGCACTGGGGCTGGGCCATGGCTGGGCCCCACACTTGGATGGCCACTGGCCTCAAGGAGGAGGAGTTGGGGAGCTCCTTCCTGCCTGGGGCTCCATTCCCGAGCTGCTCTTGCTGGCTGACATCCTGCAGGGGATGAGTGAGAATAGAGAAGTCTGGAACCCTCCCGGAGCTGCCATCCCCCAGGACAGGACCCCCTTGGCCAGCATGTGTCCCCTGTGAGGCAGAACCCGCCCCCCGTGTGACACTCAGCACAATCGGCCTCTTCCTTCTGCTGCAGGAGAGAGAAAGTGAAAGTGTTGAGGGACACAGCCCGACACCCCCATCCCCCACAGCCTCCCACCCCTCCCTGCAGACCCCTCACCCGTGCTTCCCCCACGCTGGGGTTCTCCCAACCCGTTCCCTGCTCAGGTGCTCCCCAGGGTTATCAAGGCATGAACTGGGGGGTTGTGAAATTGAGGGGAAAGAGGAAGAAAATGGATAATGTGGAGAGGAAAATATCACCGGGGATTAGCCCCTCAGAATTGCCTTGTGGTGCCTCCCCCAAACCAGACACATATGAGGGGGTCTGAGCGGGGCCCTGGGTCTACCCAAAAGGTGAGGTACACCCCTTGAAGGAGCTGTGACCCATGGGCTCATCGGGCCACTGTCCATCCCTGGACCCCCATTCCCATGGGAACTCAAACATTGGACCTCCATTTCCTATGTCCCCTCTCCCTGGAACCCCCACCCGAGTACTTACATTCCCTAAGATCTCCATGGCCCAGGACCCCCATTCAGAGGAACCCTCTCCACAAATGACATGCCCTACAACCCCCCTTCCCCCAGGACATGAATTCTCTCAGAAGATCCCCATTCCCACGAGCCTGACCCATTCCCCCTGCACTCCATTCCTAGTACACCCATCCCATGACTCGAAGTCCCTGGAGCCCATGTTCCCCTGGCACTCTCATCCCTGAGTCCCCCAGCCCTGGGGACCCCAAGTCCCATGACACCCCCATCCCTGGTGACTCCCACTCCTCAGTAGCTCCATTCCCCTGGACACCCATCCTTGGCTCCCCAAAACCATTAAGCCCCCCCACTCCTGGAACCCCCTGTCCCATCTTGTGCCACCCAGCCCTGTCCCCACCCTGTCCCCACCCTGCCCAGAGCCTGTCACCATCTTGTGGCCAACCTGACCCCAGCAAGTGCCACCTACGCATGAGGATGAGACCTGACCTCACTTCCTTCCCATTTTGCCAAAGAACTGCCACTCAGCCAACAGCCACCCCCGGCAGTGAGTGACAGCCAGTGCACATGGCCGGGGACACGGGGATGGCCGGGAAGGTGGCGCTGCTCCTGTGGGGTGAGTGCCCCGGGCACGGGCCTGACACCCCGGGGATGGGCCCTGGTGAGGCAGAGACCGGTGGGGAGGGGGCACAGGGGGGCTGCGGGGTCCCCTGAGGTCCCCAAGGCCAGCAGAGCCAGTGCATGGGCATGGACCCCAGTGTGAGCAGAGGAGTGGGGTGGTTGTGGGGACAGGAAAAGGGGGACAAGAAGAGGGGAAATGGGATGTGGGGACAGGAAAAGGGGGATAGAGATATGGGGACAAGGACGTGGCAAAGGAACCTTGGGGCTGTAGCAGTTGTGAGGACAGGGACAGGGGCACAGGGATGCAGGGACAGGGACAAGAGCCATGTACCATGCAGATGGGCTGTGGGGATGGGTTCCATTAGAATGGGATGACGGGCCATGGGGATGTTGCTGATGGGACCAGGGCTGTGAGGATGGTGGTGGTGACCTGTAGGAGAATGGGGTGTCCACAGTGTCCCCATGTTCTGCCTCAGCCCAGGGTGACTGAGGTGTCCCTGTCCTCAAGACCTCTGTGCTACAGCAGTGTTCCCACTGCAGACAGTCTGGGGACAGACACCACACCATGTCCCCCAGGTGCTGCTGTCCCCACCCAGCCCTGTCCCTCCTCCCTTCCAGCCCAGACCCTTGGCCTCGCTGGTCAGTCCCCAGGGGATGCCATGTCCCCACCCCGCTGTCCCCAGCCCCATGGTGGCCCTGGCAGGCTGGTGTCCTCTGTCACCCGCAGGTGCCCAGACCACCCAGCTCCTGGTGGAGCCCCCCTGGAGGCCGGCGGTGCCGTGGGACCGGGTGACACTGACCTGCCAGGGCTCGGGGACTGCCGGTGCCACCACCTGGTGCAAGGATGGGCAGCGCTGGTGGCTGGAGGGGCCCGATCACTTCACTGTCACCGAGAGTGGCACCTACACGTGTGACAGACCTGGCAGTGGGCTCAGCCCCCCCGTGACTGTCTCAGACGGTGAGGGGGATTTGGGTGTCCTCAACCCACCACCTGTGGCACCCCGAGGGCTCTGGGTGGGCTCCGCTCCATGGGTCACTTCTTGGTGTGGCCTGAGCCTGTCCCCTGCACACGGGGACATCCCGGAGCATCCCAATGCGGGGGGACCCTGTTTGTGGAATTCGGGACCCCTGGTGCTCTGGCTGTGACCCAATGGGGTCCCCACAAAAACGAGACCCCCCCAGTGTGATGGGACCCCTCTGTCCCATAGGCCCCTTAGTGCTGCAGGTGCCGGCACGGCCACTGCTGGAGGGGGACACGGTGACACTGCGCTGCCGATGCCGGTGGGACCTGTTGGTCACTGAGGTGCGATTCTACCGTGGGAACAAGGAGATGATTAAGACCCTCCCCAGGACCGAGCTGTCCCTGTCCCCTCTGCACCTGCACCACAGCGGCCGCTACCGCTGCCGGGTCTGGGTGAACTCCGGGGTATCACGGGGGTGGCAGGAGTCAGCGCCGGTGACAGTGACAGTGCACGGTGAGCCTCACCCCCACAGCCTCCCTGGGTCCCCTGGTTGGGGACCCCCAGCACTGCCTGCAGACCCCCATTACTGCCCAGATCCCCTATCTCTGCTACGTGTCTTGAATCCATTCCCAGCTCTCTCACAGGATCCCCCAGCCCTACATGGGCACCCCCATCTTTCCTGTAAACTTTTCCTATGTCCCCCCATCACTGCTTGAGTCTCCCTCCTCATCTACACATCCCTCACTGGGTCGCTTCGCCCATCTCTGAGTCAACCCCACCCCTCCCTGCTCTGCCCCCACGGTCCCCAGGTCACACCATCCCCTCCCTGGGTCCCCACACCCTCCCTGGGTTCCCCCCCCCTTCTCCAGGTGTCCCCTCCCTGAACCCCCCCATGTTCTTTAGGGTTCCTTTCCAGGCTCTGCCCCCCCTCTTATTCACTGGGATTCCCCTGCCCCTCTCCACCCCCCCCTCCTGCCCCGTGTTCCTCATTGTCCCCTGGTGTCCCTCACTGACCCTTGCTGTCCCCTCTCCCACAGAGGTCCTGCTCTCGGGGGTGTCCGTGTCAGCACAGCCCCCTGGGGGACAGGTGGCACTGGGGGACTGCCTGGTGCTGAGCTGTGTGGTGGCCGCGGGGATAGGTCCCCTGTCCTTCACCTGGCACCGTGGGGGCTCTGGGACACCGCTGGGCACTGGCCCCCACCTGGAGCTGCGCCGCGTTGGGGACAATGACAGTGGCCAGTATCACTGCCGGGTCAGCGATGGGGACAGCGTAGAGGAGAGTGTCCCCCTGAATGTCACCGTCCTTGGTGAGCAGGACCCTCGGGCTGGGGGTGATCCCAACCGCAGCACCCCCATCCCACCTCACCGGATGCCAGCCCTGTCTGTGTCCCCACAGTGCCCGTGGCCAATGTCACCATCACCCCCGGTCCCCTGTCACACCAGGTGCATGCAGGTGACCCCATGACCCTGCGCTGCTCGGTGCAGGTGGGCTCAGCCCCTGTCACCTTCACCTGGCTGCACAATGGCCAGGAGGTGGCCCGGGGTCTCGTCCTGGAGCTTGGGAAAATCAGTGTGGAACATTCAGGCACCTACCAGTGCATGGCCACCAACCAGCTGGGACAGGACGGGCACTGCGTTTTCCGGGCACTCAGCCCTGAGCTGGCCCTGGAGGTGACCCCTGACTCACCCTGGGTCACAGGTGGGCTCACAAGGGGTCACCGGGGTGTTCAGGACCCCCAGGGTTCACACTGACCCCAATGTGTCCCCCTCTGTCCCCAGCAGTGGCTGTGAATGTCGGCAGGACCCTCCTGTTCCTGCTCCTGCTCCTGGCTGTCATCGGGGGCTGTCACTGCTGGCACCGCTGGGGTGGGTGACAATGGGGGGATGGGGGTCCTGGAGCGAGGGGAAGCCCCCAGAGTGGGAGCAGAGCTGGGCCAGCACCCAGGGCCCCTGAGCTGGGGAAAACTGAGCCCACAGTGACCTTGGCTGGGGGTCCTGGGGGATTTGGGGGGAATTTGGAGAATTTGGAGAATTGGTTGTGTTCCAGGGCCATCCCTGGGTGGGCTTTGAGGAGCATTGGGGTGCCACTGTGAACTCCTGGATGGTTTGGGGACGTCTTCAAGGGCCATGCAGGGATGTTGAGGGATCTTTCTGGTGGCCTGGGGGAGTTTGGGGGGTGCCTCTCTCTGCCTGGCTTGAGGTTCTGGGGCACAGTGGGTCACAGACACTGAGGGGTGGTGGGGGCACTGCAGAAGTTTTGGGGAGTTCCAGGGGTGCTTGGAGTGACTGGGGGGGAATCAAGTGCCTGTTGGGAATCGGGGCTTCAGTGGAAATTAGGGGTCCTGTGGGTGTTTGGAGCTGCCGTGTTCCCAGGAAGGTTCAGTGGTCCTGGGGTCCCCAAGGTCACCCTCTCTCCTTAATCTTGCAGCTGCCAGGAAGCCCCAGGACAGGTGAGTGGGGGGCTCTGGCTGGGACTCTCCTTTGCCCCTCCCCAGACACCCCTCAGACCCCTCTTACCCCACAGGACCCCCCCAGAGGAGGGGGCAGTGCTGGACCCCCACGTCATGGGCACTGAGCAGACAGGGGGTGAGTACAGGGGGGACACGGAAACATCATCCCCAGGTGTCACCCCCCACTCAGGTCCCCACAACTGGTGTCACTCTCCGGGCCCCCACTGGTGTCCCCTGGTCCTGCCACACCTCGGGATCCACAAGTGACCAACGCAGATCTGCCAGGACCCCATGAGGGACAGTAGGATCCCCATGACACCTTTGAGAGTGGGCTGTGACACTGGGGACACTGGCAGCGCTGGGGGACATCGATTCCCCTCAGCGGTCCCTTCTTCCTCTTCACTGCACCCCACTGGGCTCGTCCTTCCCTCACCCAGTGCTGGGCCGGCCCATGACCCTTTTCCTTCTACTGTACCTGAACTTCAGCATTTTGATTAAACTGTGTGAGAAACAAGGCACACTCCTTACTATCTTTAAATATTAATAAGGTAGCAAAGGGACTGCAAACAGCGTGCTGGGTGCTGGGCAACTGCCCAAGGTGCACAGTTCTCTATAACAATTCTTCTTGTGTACCTTTGTCATTGTATTGATTGAATACATATTCAAGAAAATTATGCATATTTCGAAAATACTTTCGAGTTTACATGTTCTGGGAGTTCTTTTGCTTGGTTTCACCCATGACTCATTCTCTTACAGTAAATGCCTGTGCTGGTTTTGCATTGATTGAAGAATAGCTTTGGCAAAACAAATCAGCGATTAGCTTTGAATATCGACAACCTATTGAACCAATTAATGAGCTAGGTACGCCTCTGTGGCCACACAGGTTGAAATCAGAAGAATCCCAGAAAAGTTCTCTTCCCTTCCCACCTGGGCAGAGGTCCCCAGGTGCCGGCGGGGTCGGCCCCGCTCCGCCGCGTGGCCCCGGGCCTGGTGCGGCCTGGCCGGGCCCGGCTGCTGCTGGAGCCTTGGCAGGGCCGGGCCCGGCGGCTCCCGGGCAGGGCAGGGGAGGAGAGAACGCCCCGTCCCGGCCGGATCGGGCCTCCAGCGGCTGCTGACATCCTGCCGCTAAAGCCGCCCCCATGGCGGCCCCGGGAGGCCTCGCAGGGCCGGGCCGGGCCCCCAGCGCTGCCGGGCAGAGGAACGGGGGAAGCCCCCAGCGCGGCTTTGGAAGAATTCTTTACTATGAACAGCTCCAGACACCGGCACCAAGACCCCTTGCGGAGGGAGAGGCCCCAGCAGCTGGAGAGATCTTGTGGCCAAGAGCAGGGGCAGCTCTGCAGCCGTGCGGATCGGCGCCGCAGCTGGAAATTGAATGCAGCCAGAACCCCGGAGATCCTGGCCCAGCCCTGGCACGGCCTGAATTTACCACCTTCGGCCACTGCCCGGGAGAACCATCACGGCCTCTGCAGACTGGGAGAATGGAAACTCTTCCTCTGCACGGATGGAACTTGCAAAGCACTAATCCTCTCTTAAGTGAGACGAAACGACAGAGTGAAGCCAAATAGAGAGACAATATGAAGACATCAAAGTCGGTGATGGAGGTGTTGAAACTTAGATGGCAAGAGAAGGAGAAGATGCCTTGGTTTTAGGCTGAAACTCTTTTGTAATTGGGAATGGACTGTGATATCTTAGAATATTCCTCTAAGTCATGGAAGGCATGGATGGCGAGATCAGAGTATTCAGATTTTAGATCTGAGCAAAGGCATTTGTGGTCAACGAAGTAAATACTGAAGTAGTTGTGATCTTATGAGAAGCTTGAACAGAGAGAGAGATGAAGATGAAGATCTGCCCCCAAAAAGAGAAAAGATCTCTGTTTCTAGAGATGTAGAAAATCTTTGCTTTTGAACCGTTCATCTTTAAAATGGTACCCCATGAGTTTACATGGCCCATTACGCAGCTGTGGGAAGGCTGTGTGATATGGGAGGGACTTCACAAATGCAGATTCAGAGGTGGCTGGTTTTGTGAGAATGAAAAAGCCACAAGAGAACTGTTCTTTCTTGTGGGGAAGTTTCCATGGCAGACCAAATGAGACTTTTGTCTCTGAGAGAACTGATGAAAGACTATTTTAGAGGTAGTGACTGACATGAAGTCTAAGTTTTGTTTTCTCTGGATGTTGTCAGAGAGAAAGAAAGGAGTTTTTGGGGAAGAGGGGAAGAGTTTTGAAGGTATTTTTCTGATTCTTGTTATTTTTTTTCTCGTAGTTTTCTTAATAAACCTGTCTTTAGATCTTTGAAAGGACGTTTTCTCTCTAATTCTGATGCTGTTTTACCTATTACAGGATTTGATGAGTGATCTCTCCTGGTCCTTGTCTCAACCCAGGAACACTCTCCGCTGCCACCATT
Source organism: Chamaea fasciata (assembly GCF_029207755.1). NCBI lineage: Eukaryota > Metazoa > Chordata > Aves > Passeriformes > Sylviidae > Chamaea > Chamaea fasciata. The sequence continues at coordinate 111,016 of NW_027094116.1, read as the reverse complement.
CCATCTCTGCCATCCCCACTTCCCAGTGCACCCCCGGGTCCAGGGTGAGAGGGAGGAAGGGAAGGGAAAGGAAGGGAGAAAGCAGGAAGGAAGGCAGGAAGGAAGGCAGGAAGGAAGGCGGGAAGGAAGGCGGGAAGGAAGGCAGGAATGAAGGCAGGAAGGAAGGCAGGAAGGAAGGCAGGCAGGAAGGAAGGCAGGAAGGCAGGAAGGCAGGAAGGCAGGCAGGCAGGCAGGCAGGAAGGAAGGAAGGAAGGAAGGAAGGAAGGAAGGAAGGAAGGAAGGAAGGAAGGCAGGAAGGAAGGAGGGGGTTGTTCCTTCTGCAAGCTCAGGCAGGCAGTGGCCGATCTCAGCACTGCCAGCAGACCCTTCTCAGCAGAGACATTCCCGTGGGTGATTTTCTCCTGCTTCTGGGTGGGGGGAAAGAGGGCTGAGGACCCCAAGTGTGGCTCTGCACACTGGGCTGGGCTGGTGCTGGCCACAGGAATCATCAGGAATATGTGGGAGCTGAGAGAGGTGGATGCATTGGGAGGTGTGAGGTGTCAATGCATGGGATCCAAGGGATATGGGTGTGTGGGGGCTGTGGGGCATGGAGATGTGGGAGAGGTGGGATATGGATGCCTGAGAGTCAGTGGACAGGGTTACAGGACAGCTTGGGGAGGAGAGTGCTGTGAAAGCCCCTCCCCAAAGGCCCTTTTGGTGGTTGCTGTCCATGACCTCGAACACCACTGGGGGCTGGCGGGGTCTGTCCTCCTCATCCTGGTCTTGTCTGGGGCCTTTGTAGCTCTGGGGAAGGAGCCCTGGCCCAGGCTCCCCAACGGGGTGAGACGGGGATGCTGCTGGGGGGTCCCTGTTCTCCGGTCCCACCCCATCCGTGGCTCCAGCCGTCATCCCCGTGTCAGGCTCTGGGGACTGATCTTGTGGAACGTCCTCCGGGGCAGGCTGTGCTGCTGGGGGGCAGGAGGGAACCTAGGAGGACAGGGAACCAGACTCTGCATGAGGAGCACAGGGGGGCTTCTCTGCAGGGCAGCTTTGAGAGGGGAGTGCAGCAGTGACCAATCCAGTGACCTCAAAGACCTGCTGTGAGCCTGCTCTGTGATGTAACAACCTCCTCTATGATGTGACACCACCACTCTGAGATGTCACAGTCATCTCTGTGAATGTCAAACAACTATCATAGGATGTCATCACGTGCTCTGTGATGTCATACACAGCTGCCCTGTGATGTCACAGCCCACTCTGTGATGTCACATATTTCCCTTCTATGATGTCAGACTCTGCCCCAGGAATCCTTGGCACTGATTCTCCCAGGAGAGGGGATTTCAGGGAGCCCAAAAGACTTCGTTGGGCATTGGCAGAGCTGTTGTGGAGACAGAGGGAATTCCACAGCTCAATCTCTGCCTGGGGTTCTCCCAGGACCCTTCTGCTGTGGGGCTCCTCAGGGTGCAGGAACAACATCTGTTGGCAAGGGCAGACATACCACGAGATTTTGGCTGGAGGGTGAGGGGCTGATCTTGGCTCCTCTCTCTCTTGCTCCTGGCACTGGAGGTGGGACAGTGCTGCTGTTGCTCTGGGGACAATTGGCCGCCACCGCAGAGTTCCACCCTTCACTGCTTCTCCTACCATGAGTGAGGCTTTGCTGAGAAGGGCAGCCCTTGAACTGGCATCTTTTAAACTCCCTCAGGGAAAGGACCCTCACCATATTCTCAGGTGTCTCAGAGGAGAACCCAGCACCCAGAGCACCTCACCCTTCCCAGAGGGCGCGTCTCCAGGCTGCGTGCGGCAGCTGTTTGCGGGAGCACGGCTGTGGCTGCCCAGCTCCGCTGTTTTCTGTGACTGCTTTGGGCTTTTTGCTACCCTTGAACCCAACACCCCGTGCCCCACCCAAGCCCCACGGCTCCTGCTACAGCTTCAGAGTTTTTGCTACACCTCCTTTGCCACCCTGGGTGTGCCTCCTCCCACCGTTCCAGCCGCCACTCCGAGGGTTCCTGCCGCAGTCCATTTTGCCATCCGGAGCGGCACCGTTCCCAGCTGCCCCCCAGCTCCGTCAGTGAGGGAAGGGCGCTTCTCTCTCTCTCCCGCCCGCTGAGTCTCCATTAACCATGGAGAGAGAGACAGCCGAGCTGTTGCCACAGCGCCCCCTGCAGCCGCGGGGGAATCATCGCACCCGCCCTGCCCGGCCGGGAGCCACCAGCGCCCCTGCCGGCTGTGCCCGGAACTGCACCGCAGGGGAAGTGCCTGCAGCCCCGAGAGGGCTGGGACTGGGTTTGTGCTTTTGTTTGTTGTTGGTGGCGGTGTTGTTGTTTGTTTGTCTTGTTATAGATATTCTAGTGAAGAATTGTTATTCCTGTTCCCATATCTCTGTAAACCCCACACCAATCTCTTCAACAGCCTGACTGGGACCTTCCTCCGTCCGAGCTGACCTGGCAGTGCTGAACAAACAAAAACCATTTCTCCCAGTTTAACCAAAAATCTGCATTTTGGAACCAATGAGAAGGACAAGGGTCCTGTGCCCCCTGGCACTGAGGGAGAGAATGGGGAACCCCTCTGGGTACTGGGAGCACTGGGAGCACTGGAACGGGGAGCTGTGGGGCCAACATGGGACCCGCCACTCGTGGCCACCCCCTGGGTACGGTGGGCACCCACAAGAGCTGGGAGAGGCACACAGAGGGGGTGTCCTTGGACAGGGACCTCCAGTGCTCCCAGTGTCCCCCAGTGTCACAGCAAATTCCCATAGATGTCACTGGGGTCCCGTTGTCACCTGTGGGGTCCCAGCATCTCCATGTAGGTCACCTGGGGGGATGTGGCCCGGGGCGGCCCTGCGAGAGATACCAGATATGAGGACCTGGGTGGGGGGTGACACCCGTGGGTGACGTGTCCCTGGCCCCTCCTGTACTCACCCCCTGCCTGCTCGATGCCCACGATGTGGGTATACAGCAGATCCTCCACTTCTGGGGCGGCCGGAGGATCCTGGGGGGCCCTGTGGGGATAAGGGAGTGTCTGTGGGGCTGGGGGGAGTCTCAGGTGAGGGTAAAATGAGGCGTCAGATCTTGAGACCCCACTCACCTTTCCTGCTGCTTCCTGAGGGCTGCAAAGGGAAGAGGGGAGGGTGACTGGTGGGGTCCTCACGGGCTCTGAATAACATCAGGTCCCCTGACTGCCCCTGGGAGCCTCGAGCATCTCTGAAGCTCCTAAAAAACCTCGAACTACCCTTGAACCCCATGAGCCCCTAAACTGCCCTAAAACCCTGACAGAACCCGCAACATCCCTGCATGACCCTCCAGGAGCTCCCCAAATCTCCCAGGGCCCCCAGTCAAGGTCTCTGGGGGCTCATCTTCACCCAAATCAGGAGCTGTTGGTGACACCATATGGCCCGTGTGTTCTGGAGGAGCTTCATCCTAATCCCTGGGACCCCCATTCCCCCTCATTGTCACCCACACAGGCGGTGCCGCCGGTGCCAGCCCACGATGACAGCCAGGAGCAGGAGCAGGAACAGGAGGGACCCGACGACCCCTGCAGCCACTGCTGGGGACAGAGGGGGACACAGTGGGGTCACCGAGAAATCCAGAAGTCCTGCATCCCCCGTGTGACCCTGTGTCAGCCCACCTGTGACCCAGGGTGAGTCAGGGGTCACCTCCAGGGCCAGCTCAGGGCTGAGTGCCCAGAACACGCGGTGCCCGTCCTGTCCCAGCTGGTTGGTGGCCACGCACTGGTAGGTGCCCGAATGTCCCACATCGATGTCCCCAAGCTCCAGGATGGGACCCTGGGCCACCTCCTGGCCATTGTGCAGCCAGGTGAAGTTGACAGGGGCTGAGCCCACCTGCACCGAGCAGCGCAGGGTCACGGGGTCACCTGCATGCACCTGGTGTGACAGGGGACCGGGGGTGATGGTGGCATTGGCCACGGGCACTGCAGAGACACAGACAGGGCTGGCACCTGGCAAGGTGGGCTGGGGGTGCCGTGGGTGGGATCACCCCCAGTCCGAGGGTCCCACTCACCCAGGACGGTGACATTCAGGGGGACACTCTCGGCCATGCTGTCCCCATCGCTGACCCGGCACTGGTAGTGGTCACTGTCATTGTCCCCAACGCGGCGCAGCTCCAGGTGGGGGCCACTGCCCAGTGGTGTCCCTGAGCCCCCCCGGTGCCAGGAGAAGGTCCGGGGACCTGTCCCCTCGGCCACTGTGCAGTTCAGCACCAGGCGGTCCCCCAGTGCCACCTGTCCCCCGGGGGGCTGTGCCCACGCGGACACCCCTGAGAGTGGGACTCCTGAGGGGAGAGGGGGACACCAGGGGACAGTGAGGGACTTGGGGATGTTCTGGGAGGAGCAGAGGATTCCCAGTGAGGAAAAGGGGATGCAGAGCTAGGGGCTTAGGAATGAATGCCAAGAAATGATGAGGGGTTCAGGGAGGGGACACCTGGAGAAGGATGATGGTAGACTCCAGGGAGGGTGTGGGGATGCAGGGAGGGGATAGGGGGGACATGGAGGGGGACCAGAGCAGTGATTGGGGAACATGGAAAAAGTTTACAGGATAGATGGGGGTACCCACGCAGGGCTGGGGAACCCGGCAAAGGATCCAGGAAAGCATGGGGGACCCACCACCGGTATGGGGTGTCCGGACAGTAATAGAGGTCTCCAGGCAGGGCTGGGGGACCCAGGGAGGCTCTGGGGGCTCCCCGTGCCCATCCCCGCACTTACTGTGCACTGTGATGCAGAGCCGGGCGCTGCTCTTCCACACCTTCCTCTCCTCAGAGCGCACCTGGCAGGTGTAATTCCCCGAGTCGGAGACCCCCACGGCAGGCACCAGGAGCTGTGGGGACACCTGCGGGCCCCCCACCAACTGCCCATCCCGGTAGAAGAGGTGCAGGAGGCGGGTTCGGGGCCGCAGGGGTCTGGGGGTGCTGAGGCAGCTGAGATGGAGGCGGGACCCCTCGATGGGCTCGGGGGGACCCTCCAGCACCGGCACAGTGAAGAGCTCTGGGAAGGAGACAGGAGATTAGGACTGTGACTCTGAGTCCACTGGGAAGTGGCTTTGGGATTGTCAAGGCATAAGGTGTTGGGGTGTTGGGATATCAAGGTGGCAGCTGTGCGGATGCTCACCATGCACTGTCACTGTCACTGGTGCTGAGTTGTGCCACTGTGACATTCCCGAGCCCACCAAGCCCCCGCAGAGGTAGCGACCGCTGTGGTGCAGCTGCAGGGGGGACAGGGACAGCTCGGTGCCGCTGACGGGCCGCCCCAGATCCGTCTCCTTGTGGTAAAATCGCACCCCAGTGACCGACATGTCCTGCGTGACCCGGCAGCGCAGTGTCACCGTGTCCCCCTCCAGCAGTGTCTGTGTTGGCACCTGCAGCACCAGTCGGTCTGTGGGGCAGGGGGGTTCTCACACTGAGGGACTCAAGAGGGGTCCGGGGGGTCCCCATTACACCAGAGGCCCCTAAGAATACCAGGGGGAAACCCATCACCCTGGGATGAACTGGTGTGCACTGGAACAAATTGGTGTGCACAGGGGTACAGTGTGATGCACTGGCATGTCCACATGTGCTGGGGACTGGGACATGAAGCCACACGTGGACAGGAGCCCACGCTGAGCCCTCATGGGGCACCAACCTCACAGCCCCACTAACCATTTAATACTGACACGGGGGGGCTGAGCCCACTGCCGGGTCTGTCACATGTGTAGTTGCCACTCCTGGTGACAAGGATGCGGTCAGATCCCTTCTGCCCCCAGCGCCGCCCGTCCTTGTACCAGGTGGTGGCACCGGTGGGCCCCAAGCCCCAGCAGGTCAGTGTCACCCGGTCCCACAGCACCGCCGGCCTCCAGGGGGGCTCCACCAGGAGCTGGGTGGTCTGGGCACCTGCAGGTGACAGAGGACACCAGCCTGCCAGGGTCAGCGCAGGGCTGAGGACAGCGAGGTGGGGATGTGGTGTCGCCCGAGGACTCACCAGCGAGGCCGAGGGTCTGGGCTGGAAGGGAGAAGGGACAGGGGTGGGTTGGGGTGGCAGGCCAGCAAGAGAAGCTCCTGGGGGATGGGATGTGGAGACTATCACAGAATTGTCCCAATGGGGAATGGTTTGGCATGGAAATTTCGAGGACAGAGACATCCTGGCAACTCGGCTGAGGCAAGACACGGGGACACTGTGGACACTCCGGGAATGGGGACACCACAGCCACCCCATGTTTTCAAAGGTCACCACCACCATCCTCACAGCTCCTGTCCTCACAGCCCATCTGCATGGTACATGGCCCTTCTCTCTGTACCGGCAGCCCTGTTCCTCTGTCCCTGTTCCCACTGCTGCACCACCCCAAGGTTCCTTTGGCCACATCCTTGTCCCCACATCTCTATCTCCCTGCTCCTGCCCCCACATCCCAGTTCCCCTTTTCCTGTCCACACAGCCACCCCACTCCTCTGCTCACACTGGGGTCCATGCCCATACACTGGCTCTACTGGCCTTGGGGACCTCAGGGGACACCCCAGCCCCCCTGTGCCCCCTCCCCACCGGTCTCTGCCTCACCAGGGCCCATCCCCGGGGTGTCAGGCCCGTGCCCGGGGCACTCACCCCACAGGAGCAGCGCCACCTTCCCGGCCATCCCCGTGTCCCCGGTCATGTGCACTGGCTGTCACTCGCTGCTGTGGCCACCGGTCCCCTGGGTGGCGGCTCTTCGGATGAAGAGGAAGGAAGAAACGTCACACCTCGTCCCCATGAGTAGGTGGCCCTTGGTGGGGGATGGGTGGAGACACAGCAGGGGACAGGCTGGGGACATTATGGGATAGTCTGGGGGCACAGTGGGGGATGGTGTTCCCAGGAGTGGGGAGCTCAGGGGATGTGGGGAACCAAGGAGGGGTGTCCAAGAGAATGGGGATCCAGGGGAATTGGGGTCTTCATGCCTGGGGATATTCAGGGATGGGGCTCCGGGGTGATCATGGTCCCCATGAATTTCGGATAATGGGATGTAGGTCCCAGAGTTGGGGGTGAAGGGGAAAAAAATAGGGGACCCTTGGGAAGAGTGGTTATGGAAGAAGAAGCAGCCCATGTGATGGGATCAAGGCAATGGTGGTCCTGGGCAATGGCAGTCCTGGGATGGGGGTCCCAGGGAGGAGAGACCAAGGGAATGGGGGTCCCATGGTTGGGTTCCCAGGGGAATGGGGGGCCCAGGGATGGGCAGTGGCTGACACACAGGGGGAGAGGTCCTGTCCTGGGGGGAACAGCAAGGGGGGTCCTGTTCTGGGGGGATCCTGTCCCGGGGGGGACACATGCTGGCCAAGGGGATCCTGTCCTGGGGGATGGCAGCTCCAGGCAGGGTCCAGATATCTCCATTCACACTCGCCCCCTGCAGGATGTCAGCCGGCAAGAGCAGCTCGGGAATGGAGCCCCAGGCAGGAAGGAGCTCCCCAACTCCTCCTCCTTGAAGCCAGTGGCCATCCAAGTGCGGGGCCCAGCCATGGCCCAGCCCCAGTGCACAGGGATGGGCATTGGCCAGCCCTGCTCTGGCCAGCCCCAGGTGGCAGCCACGACCTGAGGCTCCCCCCGCCCCCTTGGCTTTGATTCTGGCAGCTTGAGAGCTGCTGCAAAGGTGAGAATTCTGTGGCAGGAAAAGGCCTGGCTGTGGTTTGCTGGGCCCTGCAAGAAGCACAAAAGCCAATGGGAGCCCAAGCAGTGGCTCTGCGAGGGCCTTGGATGGTTTTCAGAGCAGGGCTGGCTGCAAACCCCCCTGCAGGGGCAGCTGTGAGGGAAGCAGTCCGGAAATGCAGCAATTGATCATTTTGTCCCTCTCAGCAAGGGGCTGAGAGAGCCCCAGAAGTTCTGCAGATCCCACACCCATCTGCTGAACAACACGACCGGGACCCTCCTTCCTGAACAAAACCTGCAGCCCTTTGGAACTTCCCAGAAAGAATGTTTGTGTTCTGGATGTGGACACCACAAGAGAGGGAAAAGTGTGGAAATACTGAGCAGGGGCTCCAGCCGTGGATCTGGGGAACAGGGGTGTCCCAGCAGGAGCAGGGAGTGCCCAGGCAGGGGAATTCAGGGCAGGGTGGAGTGCATTTCCCAGGGAAGTAGACCCTGAGGGACACACGGGCATTTCCACGGATTCCTGTGCTCTGTTCCAAGGATGGACAGAGTTTCAACCCTGTTGGGAGCTGAAGCCATGGGAAATAAATGAAGTTTGAGGGTGGGAAGGAGGAAAATGGGCAGAGTTCCTAAATGTGGCCCAGCCAAAGCCTTCCCTGTGGGCTGGCTTGCTGCCCAGCAGGCCAGGAACAATCCCATGGACCTGCTGGAGACTCAGGGAGATTCCACACTCAGTGTTATGCACAAGGAAACGCTGCTATGGGATGCACCAATGGGCTCTTAAAGGGAACCAGAAAGTCTCATTTCTATGGGATTTGTTTGTGTTTTTATTGTCAGTGACTAGTTGGGAGGGCAATGATTAAAAGGATTCTATCGACCAGACCATTTTCTACATTGTTAGTTTGATTTTTGCTGAGTTTATTTTTTCTTGGGAAAAAATGTGATTTGGGAAAGTATTTTTGCCTTTATTTCATGGTTGTATAATTTTGTTTCAGCCAATTGGGCATCAGGGAATTGAACCAAATTTAGCCGGGCATTTACCATCATCTGGGTAAGGTCGTAACAGATGCCCCCTTAAGTTTAAACACCCCAGAGGATACAGGGCCCCACTGGGGACAGTGGGAATGCTCAGTGCCCCCCCAGGATATGCCACCTCTGGGACAGGAATCCCCAAGGACATGGCACCCCCAGAATGAGGAACCCTCTGGGACAAGACCCTGGGACACGACCCAGGTGTCACCACAGCAGAGGAGCCCTTTTCCCTCAGGGCAGGACCCCTCTGGATGTGCCCCCCAGGACAGAACCCACGGCCTCAGCTCAGCATAAACGGCCTCTTCCTTCTGCTGCAGGAAAGAGAAAGTGAAAATCTTTCATCCCCCACAGCCCCTGAACACTGCCTGCACACCCCAGCCCCCTTGGCCCCTTCCTGGGATCCCCCCACCGTTCCCTGCTCAGGTGTTCCCTGGGATGGCTGAGCCAGGAAATGGGGGGATGGGAAAAGCCCAGGGGTGTGTGGGGCACAGACCCAGAGCCTCCACCCTGGGGTGCCCCCCTGGCCATGAGCACACTGTGGGGGCTGTGCTGGGCTCTGAGTCACCCCAAAATCTGAGGCACCCAGGGCAGGAGCTGAGACCCCCGTGCCCACCCAGCCACTGCCCATCCCTGGGAACCCCATTCCCCTGGGAACCCAACCATGGGACCCCCATTGCCTTGGTCTCTGCTCCCTGGGACCCCCATCCCAGGACTCCCATTGCCCAGGACCACCATTGCCTTGATCCCATCACATGGGCTGCTTCTCCTTCCCCTCAGAACCCTAATTCCTCAGGGTCCCCTTTTCTCTACTGGACCCCCAACCCTGGGACACACATCCCATGACCTGAAATCTCTGAGGTCTATGCTCCCACAGGACCCCCATCATTGAGTCCCCCCCAGGCATGAAGACCCCAATTCCCCTGGACCCCATTCTCCTGGACACCCACCCTTGGTTTCCCACATCCCCTGAGGCCCCCACTCCTGGGAACACCATCCCCCACTGAGCCCCCAGACCATCCCATAATGTCCCCAGCCTGTCCCCTGCTGTGTCTCCACCCATCCCCCACCAAGGGCCACCTACACGTGGGGACGAGGTGTGACCTTTCTTCCTTCCTCTTCATCCGACGAGCCGCCACAGCAGTGAGTGACAGCCAGTGCACATGGCCGGGGACACGGGGATGGCCGGGAAGGTGGCGCTGCTCCTGTGGGGTGAGTGCCCCGGGCACGGGCCTGACACCCCGGGGATGGGCCCTGGTGAGGCAGAGACCGGTGGGGAGAGGGCACAGGGGGGCTGAGGTGTCCCCTGAGCTCCTCAAGGCCAGCAGAGCTAGTCCATCATGTCACCACAGTTACAGGATGGCCATGGGGAAAGTAACAGGGGAACTGGAATGTGGGGACAGGTACATGGGGATAGAGATGTGTGGTCAAGGATGTGGCAAAAAGAACCTTGGGGCTGTGCCAGCGTTGGGGACAGGGATAGGGAAACAGTGATGCGGGAACAGGTGCAAGGGCCACGTACCTTGCATATGCCATATGGGGAGAGGTGCCTTCGGAATGGGATCACGGGCACCGGGCCATGGGGATGTGGTTGTGGGAACAGGCGTTCTGAGGATGCTCGGGGGGACCTGTGCAAACATGGGATGTCCACAGTGTCCCCATGTCCTCCCTCAGCCCAGAGTGATTGAGGTGTTCCTGTCCTCATGACCTCTGTGCTACACCAGAGTTCCATTCGGGGCAGTATGGGGCAGGCACCACACTTTGTGCTGTGCCTGCTGTCGCTTCTTTCCCACCAGGGCCACCCTCACCCAGCCCTGTCCATTCTCCCTTCCAGCCCAGACCCTCGGCCTCGCTGGTGAGTGCTCAGGGGATGCCATGTCCCCACCCCGCTGTCCCCAGCCCCATGGTGGCTCTGGCAGGCTGGTGTCCCCTGTCACCCGCAGGTGCCCAGACCACCCAGCTCCTGGTGGATCCGCCCTGGAGTCCAGCAGTGCTGTGGGACCAGGTGACACTGACCTGCCAGGGCTCGGGCACAGCCGGTGCCACCACCTGGTACAAGGACGGGCAGCGCTGGGGGCCGAACAGATGCGATCACTTCACTGTCACGGAGAGGGGCAGCTACAGGTGTAGGAGACATGGCAGTGGGCGGAGCCCCCCTGTGAGAGTGGTCATTGGTGAGGGAGGTTGTGTGACCCCAGCCTGGCACCTGCAGGGACCCCGAGGGCTCTGGGTGGGCTCCAGTCCATGGGTCACCTCTTGCTGTGACCAGAGCCTGTCCCCTGCACACGGGGACATCCCAAAGCATAACAGTGCAAGGGGGCTCCTCTCTTGCAATGGGTGGCCTCTGGTGGCATCCGGTGACATCAGGACCCTCCAGATGCCCCCAGTGTGATGGAAAACCTCTGTCCCCCAGCCTGGCTGGTGCTGCAGGTGTCAGCACGGGCCCTGCTGGAGGGAGATACGGTGACACTGCGCTGCCGGTGCTGGCAGGATAGCACAGCCACTGGAGTACGATTTTACCATGAGGAGCAGGACCTGGGAGGGCCCCACGACAGGACCGAGCTGTCCCTGTCCCCCCTGCACCTGCACCACAGCGACCAGTACCGCTGCAGGGGTTGGGTGAACTCTGCAGTGCCACAGTGGAGGGAGTCGCATCTGGTGACAGTGACAGTGCGCAGTGAGTGCAGGGATGGGGACAGGCAACCCTGACATCCTCCAAGGGTTTCCCCCCTCTACCTGCATCCTTCACCCTTCCCTTCACTCCTCCCTGCATCACCCAAAATTTCCCAAGTACCTCCTTGTTCCCCCATGACTGCCCGGTTCCCTCTCCACATCCCTCCTCCCTCTCTCTGTCCCCCCACCCCTCCCTGGCATCCCACACCCCTTCCAAGGTCCCCGCTCAACCCTCTGGTTGCACTTCCGTCCCTGGGTCCACCCACCCCTCTCCAAACCCCACATCATTCCCTGAGTCCCCTCAGTCTCTTGTGTAGTCCCCCATCCCTGCCTGACTCTCTCCACCTTTCCATGGGGTCACTCCATGGTCACCAGATCCCAACGCACCTCCCAGGGTCCACTTCTCACTGGGGTCCTCTGTGCTCCCCTCCAATCCCCCCTCCTTCCCGTCTTGTGTCCTCCACCCATCATGGCAAGATCATCTTACCTGTGTCTCCCCGCAGGGATCCCTGTCTCGGGGGTGTCCCTGTCAGCACAGCCCCCCGGGGGACAGGTGGCACTGGGGGACCACCTGGTGCTGAGCTGTGCCGTGGCCATGGGGACAGGTCCCCGGTCCTTCACCTGGCACCGGGGGGGCTCTGGGACACCGCTGGGCACCGGCCCCCACCTGGAGCTGCGCCATGTTGGGGACAATGACAGCGGCCACTATCACTGCCGAGTAAGCGATGGGGACAGTGTGGCTGAGAGTGTCCCCCTGAATGTCACCGTCCTTGGTGAGTGTGACTCTCAGGCTGGGGGTGGCCTCACCCACAGCATGCTCCAGAAAACTCTCATCCCCGTGTCCCTGTCCCTCTTGCTGGCTTCCAGCCCCCCGCCCCAGTCTCACCCTGTCTGTGTCCCCACAGTGCCCGTGGCCAATGCCACCATCACTCCCGGTCCCCTGTCACACCAGGTGCACGCAGGTGACCCCGTGACACTGCGCTGCTCGGTGCAGGTGGGCTCAGCCCCTGTCACCTTCACCTGGCTGCACAATGGCCAGGAGGTGGCCCGGGGTCCCGTCCTGGAGCTTGGAAACGTCGATGTGGGACATTCGGGCACCTACCAGTGTGTGGCCACAAACCAGCTGGGACAGGACGGGCACCGCGTGTTCCGGGCACTCAGCCCTGAGCTGGCCCTGGAGGTGACCCCTGGCTCACCCTGGGTCACAGGTGGGCTCACACAGGGTCACACGGGGGGTGCAGGACCCCGGGGTTCTGGGTGACCCCAATGTGTCCCTCTCTGTCCCCAGCAGTGGTCGCAGGGGTCGGCGGGTCCCTCCTGTTCCTGGTCCTGCTCGTGGCTGTCGTCGTGGGCTGGCACCGGCAGCACCGCCTGGGTGGGTGACAATGAGTAGGAATGGGGGTCCCAGGAATTAGGGTGAAGCCCACCCAGAGTATGGGGTCATAGGGTGCCAACAACAGCTCCTGACTTGGGTGAAGATGAGCCCCCAGAGGCTTTGCATGCAAGTTTTTGGGAAGTTTGTGGGATTTGGGGGCTCAGGGGGTTCAAGGGGTGCTTCAAAGATTTTTGGGAGCTTCAAGAATGCTTGGGAGTCCTGGGGGTAGTCAGGGGTCCCAAGGGTGTTCAGAGGCCCTGAGGACCCCCCATTCATGCTCCCCTGTTCCCTTTGCAGCCCTCAGGAAGCAGCAGGAAAGGTGAGTGAGGGGCTCCAGGTCGGCCCGCCAATTCTACCCTCACCCCAAACCTCCCACACTCCCACAGACACGCCCTTATCCCCGCAGGGCTCCCCCGGATCCCCCGGCCCCCCCAGAGGAGGGGGAGGTGCTCTACACCCACGTCGTGAGCACCAAGCGGGCAGGGGGTGAGTACAGGGTGGGGACACAGGGACACGTCACCCACAGGTGTCACCCCCCACCCATGTCCCCACACCCGATGTCTCTTGCAGGGCCCCCCCGTGTCACATCCTCCCAGGTGACCTATGCGGAGCTGCCAGGACCCCACAGGCAACAGCGGGATCCCAGTGACATCTATGAGAACGTGCTGTGACACTGGGGGCATTGGGGACACTGGGGGCCCCCGTGTGAGGGCAACTCCCGTGTGTGTCCCCCCCAGCTCCCGTGGTGCCCACCGTGCCTGGGTGGGGGCCACGAGTGGGGGGTCCCATGTGGGACTGCCCAGAGCTCCCCGTCCCAGTGCTCCCAGTGCTCTCAGTACCCCCAGGGACTCCCCACTCCCTCCCCCAGTGCCGGGGGGCACAGGACCCTTGTCCCTCCCATTGCACCCAAAACGCAGCTTTTTGATTAAACCGGGAGAAATGGTCGAAGTCGTAGGGGGACCCCGATAATGAAGGCAAATCGTCAAAGCAAACGCAAGTCCGATCAATATGATTACTGCTACATTTCTCTTTTATTGTGTGTAAGATGGCCGGTTTTATGCACTCTATATAGTTTACAGTTACAAGTGAATTCTAATTGGCACATGGCACAGGAAAGAATGCAAACATTTATTGTTTAATAAACTGTTTAAGGTAGCTACTGTGACCACACCAATTACGATACTTACTAACTACTATAAAACCCTTTGACCCTTGTTAACACCTTAAGTGATAATTCCTAAATGCGACACACTCCTGGCACTGAATTTCTAACTGCGCCACAACCTCTACAGGCCTCAGTGCCACGGCCTAGAGGCCTCAGCAATATGGCTCAGTCTGGATGATTCAAATACAGCTTATCTTCTACAAATGGTTTTTGTTTGTTCAGCTGTGCCCGGTCAGCTCGGACGGAGGAGGGTCCCGGTCAGGTTGTTGAGCAGATCCGTGTGGGATTTGCAGGATTTTTGGGGCTCTCTCAGTCCCTTGGGGACAGGGACAAAATGATCAATTGGGGCATTTCTGGACTGGTTCCCTCGCAGCTGCCCCGCTCAGGGGAAGGAACTGCCGCTCCCTGTTTGTCCCCTCTCGGTGACACCGGCCAAGGGCTCGGGGTCCTGCGGCGGTGCCGCCCCGTGGCCACGGGCACCGATCCCGCAGCTGCCGAACCCCTCGGGCCGAGCTGGAGCCCCGGGACCGAGCTGAGGGCAGCCGGAGGTGTCCCCAGATCCAAACCCAAAGCCCGCCCCAGCCCCAGCCCTGCCCGGTGCCCCCCGGAGCCCCCCGGTGCCCAGAGCCCCGCACCCGGCGCTCCCCGAGCGGCGTCTGAGCCCCGGAGCTGCCGCGGAGCCTCCGCCGGGCGCGGCCCCGGGGCGGGCGGGGGGCGCCGGGACGGAGGTGCCGGGAGGGCCGAGGGGACCCGGGAGCCCGGGGAGGAGCCCCCGGCACGGCGGGAGCCGAGTCCCGGCCTCGGGTCACTGTCGCACGTCGCGGCTGCCATCGCGCTGCCAGGGCCGGGAAGCCCCCGCTGGAGCAGTTCCCGAGAGGGGAAGGTGTTTCACTTCTCCTTTTTCAACTCTGAACTGAGGAATGATAAATTCAATTCATTTCCCCAAGTCGAGTCCGTTTCGGCCGTGACGGAGCTCGCGGACTGAGCCCTCCCTGCCCTTCTCCCAGGACAGGACGCCACCGGCTGGGATGTGCCACCCCCAGGATGTGTCACCCACAGAACAGGGACATCCCTGAACAGGGACAGGACCCCCTGGATGTGTCCCACGAGGACAGAACCCGCCCCTCCCTCCCTGACTCAGCACAAACGGCCTCTTCCTTCTGCTGCGGGAGAGAGAAAGTGAAAGTGTTGGGTGACACAGCCGGACACTCCCAGCCCCCAAACCCCCCCACCTCCCCTCCAGCCCACACACCTCCTTTTCCCCTCCACGGGTTCCCCTGCACCTGGTACCGGCTCAGGAGCTCCCCAGGGTTTATCAAGGCATGAACTGGGGGGCTGTGAAATTGAGGGATAAAAGGAAGAATATGGAAATGAGGAGAGGAAAAATGCTCCTTGGGGGCAGGGGAACACAGACCCAGAGCCCCTCAGAATCCACCTGTGGTGACCCCCAGCAAACCACGAGCACACCAGGGGGGCAGCTCTGGGCCGTGGGTCACCCCAAAATTTGAGGCAGCCAGGGAAGGAGCTGCAACCCACGGGCCCAGCCAGCCACTGCCCATCCCTGGGAGCCCCATTTCCCTGCCAACCCAACCATGGGAGCCCCCATTCCTTCTGCCCCCCCTCCCTGGGTCCCCCATCCCGGGAGTGCCATTCCTCAGGACCTCCATTCCCACGGACCCCCATCCTGGGAATTCCAGCCCCTGGGACCTCCACTGGGGACCTCAGAGGACCCCACAGCCTGGGGACCTTGATTCCCCCAGGAGACCTATACTTGGCTTCCTACAGCTCCCAGCCTTCAAATTTTGGCAACACCGTGGCCCTACCAGGTCCCCACTGTGTCCCCACCACGTCCCACCATCACCCACATGTCCCTCAGTGTCCCCAGCCTGCCCACAGCCTGTTCCCCCACCCTGCCCCCACCAAGGGCAACCTACACGTGGGGACGAGACGTGAACTCATTTCCTTCCCCTTTGTTCAAAGAGCCGCCACCCAGGGGACCGGTGGCCACAGCAGCGAGTGACAGCCAGCCTGGATGGCCGGGGACATGGGGATGGACGGTAAGGTGACGCTGCTCTTGTGGGGTGAGTGCCCCGGGCACAGGCCTGACACCCCAGGGATGGGCCCTGGTGAGGCAGAGAACGGTGGGGAGGGGGCACAGGGGGGCTGCGGGGTCCTCTGACGTCCCCAAGGCGGGGACAGGAGATCAGGGATGCAGGGACAGGGACAAGGGTCACATGCCATGCGGATGGGGCATGAAGACAGGTGCCATTAGAATGGGATCATGGGCACAGGGCAATGACGATGTGGCTGTCGGGACAGGAGCTGTGAGGATGGTGGTGGTGTCCTGGATGAGCATGGGGTGTCCACAGTGTCCCCATGTCCTGCCTCAGCCCAGGGTGACTGAGGTGTGTCTTACCTCAACACCTCTGTGCTACACCAGTGTTCCTTTGGGGACAGTCTGCAGTGAGACACCACACTGGATTCCCCAGGTGTTGGTGTCCCTGCAGGGCCCCCCCCATCCAGCCCTGTCCCTTCTCCCTTCCAGCCCAGACCCTCGGCCTCGCTGGTGAGTCCTCGGCAGATGCCATGTCCCCACCCCACTGTCCCCAGACCCGTGGTGGCCCTGGCAGGCTGGTGTCCCCTGTCACCCACAGGTGCCCAGACCACTGAGATCCTGGTGGAGCCTCCATGGACACCAGCAGTGCTGTGGGACAAGGTGACACTGACCTGCCAGGGCTCAGGGACTGCCGGTGCCACCACCTGGTACAAGGATGGGCAGCGCTGGGGACAGCAGAGATCCGGACACTTCACTGTCACCGAGAGTGGCAGCTACGAGTGTGACAGACCCGGCAGTGGGCGCAGCCCCCCAGTTAGAGCCTTAAATGGTGAGGGGGGTTTCAGGGTCTCCAGCCTGGCATCTGCACAGTCCCCGAGGGCTCTGGGTGGGCTCTGCTCTATGGGTCACCTCCTGGTGTGACCAGAGTCCGTCCCCTGCACATGGGGACATCCCAGAGCATCCCAGTCTGAGGGGACTCTTCCCTTGCAATGGGTGGCCCCTGATGCCCCCAAGTGTCATCAGGACTCTTCAGATGCCCCCGGTGTGACAGGACCCCTCTGTCCCCCAGACTGGCTGGTGCTGCAGGCGCCGGCGCGGCCGCTGCTGGAGGGGGACACGGTTACACTGCGCTGCCGGTGCTACCAGGACAAATCGCTCACCAATGTGCACTTCTTCCATGAAGGGAAGGATCTGAGAGGGCCCCATGACAGGACCGAGCTGTCCCTGTCCCCCCTGCAGCTGCACCACAGCGGCCGCTACCGCTGCAGGGGCAGGGTGGGGGCTGTAATGCCAGAGTGGATGGAGTCCCAGCTGGTGACAGTGACAGTGCGCAGTGAGTGCAGGAATGGGGACAGGCAACCCTGACATTCTCCAAGGGTTTCCCCCCTCTAGCTGCATCCTTCATCCTTCCCTTCACTCCTCCCTGCGTCACCCAAAATTTCCCAAGTGCCCCCTTGTTCCCCCATGACTGCCCGGTTCCCTCTCCGCATCCCTCATCCCTCTCTCTGTCCCCCCACCCCTCCCTGGCATCCCACACCCCTTCCAAGGTCCCCGCTCAACCCTCTGGTTGCACTTCCGTCCCTGGGTCCACCCACCCCTCTCCAAACCCCACATCATTCCCTGAGTCTCCTCAGTCTCTTGTGTAGTCCCCCATCCCTGCCTGGCTCTCTCCACCTTTCCATGGGGTCACTCCATGGTCACCAGATCCCAAGGCACCTCCCAGGGTCCACTTCTCCCTGGGGTCCTCTGTGCTCCCCTCCAATCCCCCCTCCTTCCCGTCTTGTGTCCTCCACCCATCATGGCAAGATCATCTTACCTGTGTCTCCCCGCAGGGGTCCCCGTCTCGGGGGTGTTCGTGTCAGTGCGGCCCCCCGGGGGACAGGTGGCACTGGGGGACCGCCTGGTGCTGAGCTGTGCGGTGGCCATGGGGACAGGTCCCCGGTCCTTCACCTGGCACCGGGGGGGCTCAGGGACACCGCTGGGCAGTGGACCCCGCCTGGAGCTGCGCCATGTTGGGGACAATGACAGCGGCCAATACCAGTGCCGGGTCAGTGATGGGGACAGCATGGCCGAGAGTGTACCCCTGAATGTCACCGTCCTTGGTGAGTGTGACCCTCAGGCTGGGGGTGGCCTCACCCACAGCATGCTCCAGGAAACTCTCATCCCCGTGTCCCTGTCCCTCTTGCTGGCTGCCAGCCCCTCCCCCCACCCTCACCCTGTCTGTGTCCCCGCAGTGCCCGTGGCCAATGCCACCATCACCCCCGGTCCCCTGTCACACCAGGTGCACGCAGGTGACCCCGTGACCCTGCGCTGCTCGGTGCAGGTGGGCTCAGCCCCTGTCACCTTCACCTGGCTGCACAATGGCCAGGAGGTGGCCCGGGGTCCCGTCCTGGAGCTTGGGGACATCAGTGTGGGACATTCGGGCACCTACCAGTGCGAGGCCACCAACCAGCTGGGACAGGATGGGCACCGCGTGTTCCGGGCGCTCAGCGCCGAGCTGGCCCTGGAGGTGACCCCTGGCACACCCTGGGTCACAGGTGGGCTCACACAGCGTCACCCTGGTGGTCTGACACCCCCGGGTTGTCAGTGACCTCAGTTTTCCCCCACTCTCTCTCTGGCAGTGACAGAAAGGGAACAGGAAACAGGAGGGGTCACCTAACGTCACAGTGGTTGCAGGACCCCTGGGGTGATGGGTGACCCCTCTGTGTTCCCCTTTGTCCCCAGCAGTGGCTGCAGGGGTCAGTCGTTCCCTGTTGTTCCTGGTTCTGCTCCTGGGTGTCATCATGGCCTGGCACTGGTGGCACCGCATTGGTGGGTGACCATGGGGGGGACAGGGTTCCCCGAGAGGGGTGGGAAGCCCCCAGACTGAAGGGGTGATAGGGTGGTACCCACAGCTCCTGACTCGGGTTGTGCTGAGCCCCCAGTGTCCTTGGCTGAGTGTCCTGGGCGATTTGGGCAGGTGTGGGAGGGTCACACAGCAATGTTGGGTTTTCTTTTGGGGTCCTGGGGGATTTTTGAGGGTTCCCCTCCCTGCTGCGCTTGGCGTTCTGGGTACTCAGGGCACTGGTTCAGGGGTTCTGGGGGGCTCTAGAGATGCTCAGAGGTCCTGGGGGAATTGAGGGTCTGGTGGTGGTTCAGGATTCCCATGGGTGGTCAGGGCCCTGGGGATCCCACAGTCACCCCTTCCCTCTCCTTTGCAGCCACCAGGAAGAAGCAGGAAAGGTGAGTGGGGGGCTCCATTCACAACCCCTCTTCTACTCTCACACCCTGAACCCTCCATGTGCTCCCAAAACCCCTCCATCCCCACAGGGCAGATCCACAGCCCCTGGCCCCCCCAGAGGAGGAGGAGGTTCTGTACACCCATGTTGTGAAAACCGAGCGGGCAGGGGGTGAGTACGAGGACAGGGAAATACAGGGACACGTCACCCGCTGGTGTCACCCCCAGCCGGGTCCCCCCAGCCAGTGTCTCTCACAGGGCTCCCCAGTGCTGCCCCGCCCAAGGACACCACGGTGACCTATGCAGAGCTGCCAGGACCCCATGGACGACCACAGGATACCAGCAACATCTACGAGAGTGTGCCGTGACACTGAGGAAACTGGGGGGCACTGGGGGACACCGGGGATCCCCTCACCCTGGGCTTCTGTGGTTGCCATCCAGCCTGAGGTGGTGGTCAGGAGAAGGGGCTGGTGCACAGAGCACCCAGTGCTCCCCATTCCATCTCCCAGTACCACCAGGGCTTCCCCATTCCCCCTCCCATTGTTCCCAGTACACCCAGGGGCTCCCCCTTTCCCTTCCCAGTACTCCCACAGTCCCAGTGGCGGCACATTCCCCCTCCCAGTGCAAGGAGGGCACACGGTCGGTTTCGATACACTTCAGCCCAAAATGCAGCTTTTTGGTTAAACTGGCACAAGTGGTGTTTGTTCAGCCCTGTTGGGCTTTAGGAATGGAATTCTCCAGTTCTGGCTTCCACTAAACAACCAGGGGCCTGGGGAGCCCCGAGGGTGGAGGGCCCGAAACGGCCGAGGGGAGACCCCGGCAGGGCGGGGGAGCAGAGACCCTGGGCTGGGCTCTGCGGAAAGGAGGGACCGGCACGGTGGTCCCAGAGCACGGGGAAGGGGCCCAGCTGCCATGGCGCTGCGAGTGCCGGGACTGTCACGGTGTGTCTGAACCGACTGTGAGAGCGTGCCCCAAGCCACTGTCGCCATGTGGCCAGGGTGATGCCCCCACAGCTTTGGGCACTCGGAATGGGCGGGGTAGGGGCGGGGCAGAGCCCTGTCCATTCCCCGTGCCCTGTGCAGGTGAGGAGGGCAGGGATGGAGCAGCTTTGGGGACACCTGGAATCGATACAAGGTCATTCCCCACAGCAACACCATGACTGTGGGCAGAGCCCCGGCTCAACTTTTCCAGACTTTTCCCTCCGGTCTGGTGGCTGCAGCCAGAACCCAAATATTCTTTCCATGAGGTTCCAAAGGGCTGCAGGTTTTGTTCAGGAAGGAGGGTCCCGGTCAGGTTGTTGAGCAGATGGGTGTGGGATTTGCAGAACTTCTGGGGCTCTCTCAGCCTCTTGCTGAGAGGGACAAAATGATCAATTGCTGCATTTCCAGACTGCTTCCCTCACAGCTGCCCCTGCAGGGGGGTTTGCAGCCAGCCCTGCTCTGAAAACCATCCAAGGCCCTCGCAGAGCCACTGCTTGGGCTCCCATTGGCTTTTGTGCTTCTTGCAGGGCCCAGCAAAGCACAGCCAGGCCTTTTCCTGCCACAGAATTGTCACCTTTGCAGCAGCTCGAAAGCTGCCAGAATCAAAGCCAAGGGGGCGGGGGGAGCCTCAGGTCGTGGCTGCCACCTGGGGCTGGCCAGAGCAGGGCTGGCCAATGCCCATCCCTGTGCACTGGGGCTGGGCCATGGCTGGGCCCCGCACTTGGATGGCCACTGGCTTCAAGGAGGAGGAGTTGGGGAGCTCCTTCCTGCCTGGGGCTCCATTCCCAAGCTGTGGTGACACCTGGGTCTTGTCCCAGGCCCTTGTCCCGAGGGGTTCCTCGTTCTGGGGGTGCCACGTCCTTTGGGATTTCTGTCCCAGAGGTGGCATATCCTGGGCACCTCGGTCCTGGCGGGCCCGTCAGCATTACGTCTGTCCCCAATGGGACCTTGTGACTTCTGGGGTGCCCAAATTTACGGGGCACCTGTTACAACTATGCCCTGGGAATGGTAAATGCCAGGCTAAATTTGATTCAATTCCCTGATGCCAAATTGATTGAGATGAAATTATACATCCAAGAAATAAGGAAATTGAGCCAGGAAATAGGGGGATGGAAAAAGCCCAGGGGTGTGTGGGGCACAGACCCAGAGCCTCCACCCTGGGGTGCCCCCCTGGCCATGAGCACACTGTGGGGGCTGTGCTGGGCTCTGAGTCACCCCAAAATCTGAGGCACCCAGGGCAGGAGCTGAGACCCCCGTGCCCACCCAGCCACTGCCCATCCCTGGGACCCCCATTCCCCTGGGAACCCAACCATGGGACCCCCATTCCCTTGGTCTCTGCTCCCTGGGACCCCCATCCCAGGACTCCCTTTGCCCAGGACCACCATTGCCTTGATCCCATCCCATGGGCTGCTTCTTCTTCCATAACCACTCTTTCCGAGGGTCCTCTATTTTTCCCCTCTGCACCCCCAACTCTGGAACCTACACCCCATTACCGGAAATCTCTGGGGACCATGTTTTGGATGACCCCCATCCCTGAATCCCTCCTGGAATGGAGACCCCAATTCCCCTGGACCCCCATTATCTTGGACACCCGGCCTTAATTTCCCACATCCCCTGAGGCCCCCACTCCTGGGAACACCATCCCCCACTGAGCCACCAGACTATCCCATAATGTCCCCAGCCTGTCCCCTGCTGTGTCTCCACCCATCGCCCACCCTGCCCCCACCAAGGGCCACCTACACGTGGGGACGAGGTGTGACCTTTCTTCCTTCCTCTTCATCCGAAGAGCCGCCACCCAGGGGACGAGTGGCCACAGCAGCGAGTGACAGCCAGTGCACATGGCCGGGGACACGGGGATGGCCGGGAAGGTGGCGCTGCTCCTGTGGGGTGAGTGCCCCGGGCACGGGCCTGACACCCCGGGGATGGGCCCTGGTGAGGCAGAGACCGGTGGGGAGGGGGCACAGGGGGGCTGGGGTGTCCCCAGAGCTCCTCAAGGCCGGGACAAAGGAACCAGGATGCAGGGACAGGGACAAGAGTCACGCACGTACCATGCAGATGGGCCAGCAGGACTGGTGCCATGGGAAAGGGATCACAGACGTGGGGCCATGGGGGTGTGGCTGTAGGGACAGGTGCTGTGAGGATTGCGGTGGTGACCTGTGCAAGCATGGGGGGTCCACAGTGTCCCCATGTCCTGCCTCAGCCCAGGATGACTGAGGTGTCTCTGTCAGCAAAACCTCTGTGCTACACCAGTGTTACCCTTGGGGAGAGTTTGGGGACAGACATCACACCATGTCCCCCCAAATGGTGCTGTCCCTCCAGTGCCACCACCACCCTGATCCCTTCCCTTCTCCCTTCCAGCCCATACCCTCGGCCTCGCTGGTGAGTCCTTGGCAGATGCCATGTCCCCACCCCACTGTCCCCAGCCCCGTGGTGACCCTGGCAGGCTGGTGTCCCCGGCAGGCTGGGGTCCCCTGTCACCTGCAGGTGCCCAGACCACCCAGCTCCGGGTGGAGCCCCCCTGGAGGCCGGCGGTGCTGTGGGACCGGGTGACACTGACCTGCGAGGGCTCGGGGACTGCCGGTGACACCACCTGGTACAAGGACAGGCAGCGCTGGGGGCAGGAGGTCCGGGAGAAGTTCGTTGTCACTGAGAGTGGCACCTACACATGTGACAGACCCGGCAGTGGGCTCAGTCCCCCCATGATGGTCTTAAATGGTGAGGGGGGATCTTAAATGATATGGGTTCTTCCCTGAGAGGTCTGGGGGGCTCACTTACAAGGATTGCCTCACACCTGTCGTGTGGCAAGAGCCTGTCCCCTGCACTCAGGGACATCCCATTGTATCCCAGGGTGATGGGACACCCATGGTTACACGTGTGCTGTGGGGTTGCTCCTGGTGCCCCTGAGATCCTCCCATGCCATGGAGACTCCTCCCAGATGTCCCCGGTGCCATGGGTGCCCACCTTGGACCTGTCTGGTGCATCTCAGTTCAATGGGACTCTCCTGTCCCACAGACCGGCTGGTGCTGCAGGTGCCAACACAGACAGTGCTGGAGGGGGACACGGTGACACTGCGCTGCCGGGTCAGGCCAGACACATCGGTCAGCAGGGTGCAGTTTTACAAGGACAAGAAGGATCTGGGGATGTTCCTCAGGGGGACCGAGCTGTCCCTGTCCCCTCTCCAGCAGAACCACAGCGGCCGCTACCACTGTGAGGGTTTGGTGAGCTTGTGGCCATTATCGTCATCTCCAGTGACAGTGGCAGTACACGGTGAGCGCACCCACGGCTGGAATTCCAGTATCCTGAAACCTCCAAAGCCACATCCCAGGGGACTCAGAATCAGTCCTTCCCTCATCTCCTTCCCAGAGCTCTTCACGGTGCCGGTGCTGGAGGGTCCCCCCGAGCTCATCGAGGGGTCCCCCCTCAATCTCAGCTGCCTCAGTCCCCCCAGCCCCCTGCGGCCACGAACCCGCCTCCTGCACCTCTTCTACCGGGACGGGCAGTTGGTGGGGGGCCCGCAGGTGTTCCCGCAGCTCCAGGTGCCCGCCGTGGGGGTCTCTGACTCGGGGAATTACAGCTGCCAGGTGCGTTCTGAGGGGGGGGCCGTGCAGAAGAGCAGCGCCCGGCTCCGCGTCACGGTGCGCAGTGAGTGTGGGGATGGGCACGGGGAGCCCCCACAGCCTCCTCGTGTCCCCTGCCTTGCCTCGGGACCCCCATTCCTGCTTGGACCCCCCATGCCTGTCGGAGGACATGCATCCTTTCCACACTCCCTCGCCAAGTGCGCCAGCCCTTCCTGGGTACCCCCATCTTTCTGATGAAATTTTTCCACGTCCTTGCATCACTGCTCAGGTCCCCCTCCATGTCCCTCCATCCCTCTCTGGGTCCCTTCACCCATTCCTGGTTCATCCTCACTCCCCTCTGATCTCTCCTCATGGTCCCCAGGTCCCACCATACCCTCCCTGTGGTGCCCCCTCAGCCCGTTCCAGCTGTCCCCTCCCTGAACTCCCCACCATTTCTTGGGTTTTTTTCCAAGCCCCCCATCAGCTCTGGGCCCTCTCTTGCTCACTGGGGTCCCCCTGCCCCTCGAAAAATCCACCCATGTCCCTCACTGTCCCCTGGTTTCACTCCCTCCCGCAGGGGTCCCGCTCTCGGGAGTGTTCGTGTCAGCGCAGCTCCCCGGGGGTCAGGTGGCACTGGGTGACCGCCTGGTGCTGAGCTGTGCCGTAGCTGCAGGGACAGGTCCCCTGTCCTTCACGTGGCACCGGGGGGACTTGGGGACACCGCTGGGCACCGGCCCCTGCCTGGAGCTGCACAATGTTGAGGACAATATCAGTGGCCAATACCAGTGCCGGGTCAGTGATGGAGACAGTGTGGCTGAGAGTGTACCCCTGAATGTCACCGTCCTGGGTGAGTGGGACCCTCAGGCTGGGGGTGGCCTCACCCACAGCACCCTCCAGAAAACTCTCATCCCTGTGTCCCTGTCCCTCTTGCTGGCTGCCAGCCATTCCCCCATCCTCAGACCCATCTCTGTGTCCCCACAGTGCCCGTGGCCAATGCCACCATCACCCCCGGTCCCCTGTCACACCAGGTGCATGCAGGTGACCCCGTGACCCTGCGCTGCTCGGTGCAGGTGGGCTCAGCCCCTGTCACCTTCACCTGGCTGCACAATGGCCAGGAGGTGGCCCAGGGTTCCGTCCTGGAGCTTGGGAATGTCACTGTGGGACATTCGGGCACCTACCAGTGCGTGGCCACCAACCAGCTGGGACAGGACGGGCACCGCGTGTTCCGGGCACTCAGCCCTGAGCTGGCCCTGGAGGTGACCTCTGGCTCACCCTGGGTCACAGGTGGGCTCACAAGGGGTCACTGGGGTGTTCAGAATCCTTGGAGTTGGGGTGACCCCAATGTGTCCCCCTCTGTCCCCAGCAGTGGCTGTGAATGTCGGCAGGACCCTCCTGTTCCTGCTCCTGCTCCTGGCTGTCATCGGGGGCTGTCACTGCTGGCACCGCCGGGGTGGGTGACAATGGGGAGGATGGGGGTCCTGGAGTGAGGGGAAGCCCCCAGAGTGGGGGCAGAGACAGGGCAGCACCCAGGGCCCCTGAGCTGGGGGAAAGTGAGCCCACAGTGACCTCGGCTGGGGGTCCTGGGGGGTTTGGGGGGAAATTTGGATGGTCTTGGTTGGGCTCCAAGGGCGTCCCTGAGTGGGCTTTGAGGGACATTGGAATGGCACTGGAAGCTCCTGGAGGGTTTGGGGAGCTCTTGGAGAGCTGTGCAGGGATGTTGGGGGATCATTCTGGGGTCCTGGGGAAGTGTGGGGGGTACCTCTCTCTGCCGGGCTTTGGGTTCTGGGGCACAGAGGTTCGGGGACACTGGGGGACTTGGGGACACTGCAGTGGTGTAGATGTTCTGGGGGGTTCAGGGGTTCTTGGAGTGTCCCATGGCAGAATCAGGGGTCTGGTGTGAATTGGGGCTCCAGTGGGGATTTGGGGGTCCTGTGGGTGGTTGGATTTGCCAAGGTCCCAGGAAGGTTCAGGCGTCCTGGGGTCCCCATGGTCACCCCCTCTCCTTTCCCTCGCAGCCTCCAGGAAGCCCCAGGACAGGTGAGTGGGAGGGTCATTCCAGGACTCCCCTTTCCCCCTCCCCAGACACCCCTCAGACCCCCCTTATCCCCACAGGACCCACCCAGAGGAGGGGGCAGTGCTGCACCCCCACATCGTGGGCACTGAGCAGGCAGGGGGTGAGTACAGTGGGGGACAGGGAAATGTCACCCACGGGTGTCACCCCCCACCCAGGTCCCCACAACCAGTGTCACTCTGAGGGCCCCTCCAGGTGTCCCCTGGCCCTGCCCCACCTTGGGATCCACAAGTGACCAACATGGAGCTGCTGTGACCCTACGATGCACAGTAGGATAACCATGACACCTTTGTGAGTCTGCTGTGCCACTGGGGACACTGGCAGCGCTCAGGGGCATCGATTCCCCTCAGTGGTCCCTTCTTCCTCTTCACTGCACCCCACTGGGCTCGTCCTTCCCTCACCGTCCTTCCCCAGTGCTGAGTGGGTACATCACCCTATTCCTTCTTACTGTACTCAAAATTTGGCTGTCTGATTAAACTGTGTGAGAAACAAGGCTCAATCCTTCATATTTTTAAATAGTCCTAAGGGATAAATAGGGAATAAAAGGGACAGCAAACAGTGTGCTGGGTCCTTGGACACGGCTGGAGGCACACGGTTACCTATAACAATTCTTCTCTTCCCTTCCCGCCTGGGCAGAGGTCCCCAGGTGCCGGCGGGGTCGGCCCCGCTCCGCCGCGTGGCCCCGGGCCTGGTGCGGCCTGGCCGGGCCCGGCCGCTGCTGGAGCCTTGGCAGGGCCGGGCCCGGCGGCTCCCGGGCAGGGCAGGGGAGGAGAGAACGCCCCGTCCCGGCCGGATCGGGCCTCCAGCGGCTGCTGACCATCCTGCCGCTAAAGCCGCCCCCCATGGCGGCCCCGGGAGGCCTCGCAGGGCCGGGCCGGGCCCCCAGCGCTGCCGGGCAGAGGAACGGGGGAAGCCCCCAGCGCGGCTGTGGAAGAATTCTTTACTATGAACAGCTCCAGACACCGGCACCAAGACCCCTTGCGGAGGGAGAGGCCCCAGCAGCTGGAGAGATCTTGCGGCCAAGAGCAGGGGCAGCTCTGCAGCCGTGCGGAGCGGCCCCGCAGCTGGAAATTGAATGCAGCCAGAACCCCGGAGATCCTGGCCAGCCCCGGCACGGCCTGAATTTACCACCTTCGGCCACTGCCCGGGAGAACCATCACGGCCTCTGCAGATTGGGAGAATGGAAACTCCTCCTTTGCACGGATGGAATTTGCAAGCACTAATCCTCTCTTAAGTGAGACGAAAGGACAGAGTGAAGCCACGTAGAGAGACAATATGAAGACATCGAAGTCAGTGAAGAAGGAGTTGAATCTTAGATGGCAAGAAAAGGAGAAGATGCCTTGGTTTTAGGCTGAAACTCTTTTGTAGGCCATGGGAATGGACTGTGATATACTAGAATATCCCTCTAAGATGTTCTAGGAGATGAGAGTATACAAATTGTAGATCTGAGCAAAGGTTTTTGTGGTGAGCTAAGTAAATATTGAAGTAGTTGTGATCTTATGAGAAGCCTGAACAGAGAGAGAGATGAGATGAAGATCTGCCCTCAGAAAGAGGAAAGATCTCTGTTCCTAGAGATGTAGAAAACCTTTGCTTTTGAACTGTTCATCTTTAAAATGGTACCCCATGAGTTTACATGGCCCATTACGCAGCTGTGGGAAGGCTGTGTGATATGGGAGGGGCTTCACAAATGCAGATTCAGAGGTGGCTGGTTTTGTGAGAATGAAAAAGCCACAAGAGAACTGTTCTTTCTTGCGGGGAAGTTTCCATGGCTGACCAGAAGAGACTTCTCTCTCTGAGAGAACTGAAGAAAGACTATTTTAGAGGTTGTAACTGAGCTAAAGTCTAGGTTTTGTTTTCTCTGCATGCTTTCAGAGAGAAAGAAAGGAGTTTGTGGGGAACAGAGGAAGTGTTTTGAAGGTTTTATTCTGATTCTTATTATTTTTGTTTTCTCTCCTGTAGTTTTGTTACTAAACCTGTCTTTATACCCTTTTAAGCTTTGGGCCTGCTCTGCTTTTCTCACAATCTTATCGGACAGCAGTAGAAAAAGTAAATCATTCTTGTGGGCACTCAAACCACTACACTAATTGGTGCCGTGACTCGGCTACAGGAATTGGCAAACCTGAAACCACTACAATGCCATACTGCAGATGAAATCGATATATTTTATTTCCTCACAAGGCACCTGTTCTGTGGTTTGACAAATCTTGGTGACCTAGGAGTCAGTGGTAGATTCCTCTTTGCGTTCTTTCTTTCAATGTTCGTTTACTTGGTTCTTTTCAATGTTATCTTACCACAGAGATAAGATACTCCAGCAGTAGATGAAATCAATGTTAGCTACTTCACAAAATAATCTGCGTTATTCTCACCATTGTCAGTTAGTTACACAAATCAAGGCATTAGCTACTTCTGCAACAGTTAATGTTATACTGCACTGCAAATAGGTTCCATTTTGATGGTTTGCGAGAGCCTAAACAAAAATATATTTATCACACGAAAATTTAGCATCTCCACAGGCATTAGGGTCAAAAGGCTGACAAATTTTACTACATCAAAAGCAGCTGAAATGTGATTACAAACTGTATTACATAGAACTAATTAACAAAAGCCAATACAATAGCAAAAGCCAATGACGACAAAGTTATTTATAACGGGGGAAGGTGTATGGAAGGGTTTTGTGACTTCTCCTTTTTCTGCCCTGATTTTGTCTCCAATAAATTCAATTCATATCTCTAATTCTGACGCTGTTTTGCCCCTGAGAGGATTTGATGAGAGATCTCTCCTGGTCCTTGTCTCAACGGAGGGAGGGAGGGAGGGAGGGAGGGAGGGAGGGAGGGAGGGAGGGAGGGAGGGAGGGAGGGAGGGAGGGAGGGAGGGAGGAGGGAAGGAGGGAGGGAGGGAGGGAGGGAGGAAGGCGGGAAGGCGGGAAGGCGGGAGGGAGGGAGGCAGGGAGGCAGGAGGCAGGAAGGCAGGAAGGCAGGAAGGCAGGAAGGCAGGAAGGAAGGAAGGAAGGAAGGAAGGAAGGAAGGAAGGAAGGAAGGAGGGAAGGGGTTGTTCCTTCTGCAGACTCAGGCAGGCAGTGGCTGATCTCAGCACTGCCAGCAGCACCTTCTCCGCAGAGACATTCCCGTGGGTGATTTTCTCCTTCTTCTGGGTAGGGGGGGAAGAGGGCTCAGGACCCTCAGTGTGGCTCCACACACTGGGCTGGGCTGGTGCCAGCACACTGGAGTAGTGTGGCTGCCCATGGGTGGGGTCCCTCGCTGCCCCCCAGTTCCCCCAGAGCCCCCCAGTGCCCACTGGAGCCCCAAGTGTCACAGCACATTCCCATAGGTGTCACTGAGTTCCCGCTGTCGCCCATGGGGGTCCCCGCAGCTCCACGTAGGTCACCTGGGGATCCTGGAGCGTGGTGGCACGGGGGGACGCTGCGAGAGACACTGGCTGTGGGATCTGGGTGGGGGTGACACTCATGGGTGACGTGTCCCTGTGTGTGTGTCCCACCCTGTACTCACCCCCCATCTGCCTGGTGCTCACGACGTGGGTGTACAGCAACTCCCCCTCCTCTGGGGAGGCCGGGGATCCGGGGGGGCCCTGCGGGGATAAAGGGGATGTGTGGGAGGGAATGGGAGGTCTTGGGGTTGGGGTAAAAGGGGACAGATGTGGTTTGAGCCCCCCACTCACCTTTCCTGCTGCTTCCTGGACGCTAGAAAGGAAAGAGGGGAAAGGTAACTCTGGGGTCCCCAAGGCCCCCTCAGAAATCCTGGCACCCTCCTGGACCCTCAATTTCTCCCAGGACCCCTGATCGTCCCTGATGCCCCCCAGAACCCCTGAACCACCCAAGTGCTCTGGACCTTGTGAGTGCCCAGAAGCCCAATGCTGGCAAGGAGGGGGACCCTCCAAATTTCTCCAAGGTCACAGAAAGAAGCCCCAACATCCCTGCAAGACATTCCCACACCACCCCAAATCCTTGAGGACCCTGAGCAAAGGTCCTGAGCACTCAGCAGCTGTGCGTGTCACCCATCACCCTAACATTCCAGGTGGCCTCCCACCTCCCCAGGGCTCCCATTGCCCCCATTGTCACCCACCCATGTTGTTCCACCGGTGCCAGGCCGCAGCTGCACCCACGAGCAGGACCAGGAACAGGAGGGACACGCCAACCCCTGTGGCCACTGCAGGGGACAGAAGGGACACGTCAGGGTCACCTGTCACTCCAGGAGCCCTGAAACCCCAGTGACCCCATGTTACCCCACCTCTGCTCCAGTGTCCACGTGGTGTCACCTCCAGGGCCAGCTCAGGGCTGAGTGCCCGGAACACGCGGTGCCTGTCCTGTCCCAGCTGGTTGGTGGCCACGCACTGGTAGGTGCCCGAATGTCCCACACTGACATTCCCAAGATCCAGGATGGGACCCTGGGCCACCACCTGCCCATCACGCAGCCAGGTGAAGTTAACAGGAGCTGAGCCCACCTGCACTGAGCAGCGCAGGGTCACGGGGTCACCTGCGTGCACCTGGTGTGACAGGGGACCAGGGCTGATGGTGGCATTGGCCACAGGCACTGTGGGGACAGAGACCAGGCTGAGGCCAGGAGCAGGGGCTGTACCCGGCCTGGGGGAATGAGGGAGTCTGTGTGGTGGCACCTGGAGACAGAGGGTCTCCTTCAGCCAGGACAGTGATCCCGTGGGGGTGGAGCCATCATGTGCTGTGGGATGAGGGCATGTGATGGATGAGGGGTGAGGGATGAGGATGGGATGAGTCTGAGGTGAGGACGGGATGAGGGCGGCTGTGTCCAAGTGTGGTAATGGCTGTCACCTCGTGGGGGGCACGGAATGGCGTGGGTGGGATGTGATGGGTCTGATGAGGCAAATCAACGGGGGCATCACCCCAATGCCAAGCGACTCACTCCCCTGGAGAGTCACGCTCAGTAGGGTGAATGTGACCTGATGGGGAGTGGGACGTGTGACAGGCGGCATTAGGGATCCATGGCCTGGATGTCCTGGGTGGGGACACCTGGAGCCAGACGGTCCCAGTTCCCCTGGGCTGTGACAGCCAGGGGTGGGGGCTGTGACCTGGGGTGGGTTGGGGATGGTGTGGAGGGTTGGGGTGGAATGGGAATGTGTGGAATTGGGGATGCTGTGGGTGGGATCACCCTCAGCCCAAGGACAGTGAGGTTCAATGTGGGGCTCTTGGCCACACTGTCCCCATCACTGGCCCAGCACTGGTGTGGCTGTTCTCCTAGTCCCCAAAGTGCCACAGCTCCAGGTGGGGGCTGGCACCCAGCAGTGCCTCTGAGCCCCTCCGGTGCCAGGTGAAGGACAGAGGACCTGTCCCTGTGGCCACTGCACAGCTCAGCACCAGGCAGTCACCCAGTGCCACCTGTCCCCCAGGGGGCTGCACTCCCCCCTAGAGTGGGACACCTGCGGGTGGACACACGAGGGATTGGGGACATGGGATGAGGAGTGGGGAACACCAGGGAGCAGTGAAGGACTTAGGGAGGGGGAGGATCAGAGAGGGATGGGGGGATCCCTGTGAGGAAGAAGGGGGCCCAGAGATGGGAGAGAGGCTTGGAAAAGGCTGGAAGGGACCCCAGAGCAGGGTGAGAGATTCAGCCAGGAGACACATAGAGAGGGTTGAAGGGAGCCACAGGGAAGGTTTTGGGGACCCAGACAGGGATAGTGGGACCTGTGGACAATGGAAGGACCTCAGAGAGGGAGAGGTGCAGCTGGGGAGGGGTGAGGGGACCTGGTGAGGGATGCAGGCAGCAGGGAAGGTGATGGGAGGACGCAGGGAGAGCCCAGGGAAGGCAGGGCAACACACAGAGGGTTGAGCAAGGATGGGAGACCTGGGATGGCTGTGGGGGCTCCCCGTGCCCATCCCCGCACTCACTGTGCACCGTGACGTGGAGCCGGGCGCTGCTCTTCCGCACAGTCCCCTCCTCGGAGTGCACCTGGCAGCTGTAATTCCCCGAGTTGGAGACCCCCACGGCGGGCACCAGGAGCTGCGGGGACACCTGTGGGCCCCCCACCAACTGCCCGTCCCGGTAGAAGAGGTGCAGGAGGGGGGCTGGGGGCCGCAGGGGGCTGGGGGTGCTGAGGCAGCTGAGATTGAGGGGGGACCCCTCGATGGGCTCCGGGGGACCCTCCAGCACCGGCACCGTGAAGAGCTCTGGGAAGGAGAGGAGAGGTGAGGGCTGTGACTCTGAGTCCCCCGGGAAGTGACTTTGGGGGTGTCAGGATATTGGAGTTCCAGCAGTGGGGGTGCTCACCGTGCACTGTCACTGTCACTGGTATTGACAGTGACAGTCCGAAGCTCATCAAGGCCCCGCAGTGGTAGCGGCCACTGTGGTTCAGCTGCAGGGGGGACAGGGACAGCTCGGTCCCAGTGAGGAACCCTCCAGGATCCTTCCCGTCCTGGTAAAATCGCACCCTGCTGACCGACATGTCCTGCCTGACCTGGCAGCGCAGTGTCACCGTGTCTCCCTCCAGCAGTGTCTGTGCTGGCACCTGCAGCACCAGCCGGTCTGTGGGACAGGAGAGTCCCTTCAAACTGAGTGGCACGGGACTTCTCCAAGTTGGATGCCCATGGCACCGCGGACATCTGGGTGGAGTCTCCATTGCACAGGAGGATCCCAGGAACACCAGGAGACGCTCCGTGGCACAGATGTCACCACGGGGGCCCCATCACACGGGGATGCACTGGGATGACCCTGAGTGCAGGGGACAGGCTCTAGCCACACGAGCAGTGTAAGGCGACACTTGGAGTGGAGCCCACGCAGACCCAACAAGAGGCCACCCTGATCATTTAAGATCCCCCCTCACCATTCATGACTCTCAAGGCAGGGCTGGACCCACTGCCAGGTCTGTCACATGTGTAGTTGCCACTCTCGGTGACAGTCAAGCGGTCGCTTCTGTTCTGCCCCCAACGCTGCCCGTCCTTGTACCAGGTGGTGTCACCGGTGGTCCCCGAGCCCTGGCAGGTCAGTGTTACCTGGTCCCACAGCACTGCCGGCCTCCAGGGGGGCTCCACCAGGAGCTGGGTGGTCTGGGCACCTGCAGGTGACAGGGGACACCAGCCTGCCAGGGCCATTGCATGGGGCTGGGGACAGCGGGGTGGGGACATGGCATCCCCTGGGGACTCACCAGCGAGGCCGAGGGTGTGGGCTAGAAGGGAGAAGGGACAGGGTTGGGTGGGAACAGCAGCACCTGGGGGACATGGTGTGGTGTCTGTCCCCAGACTGTCTGCAGTGGGAACACTGGTGTAGCACAGAGATCTTGAGGACAGGGACACCTTGGTCACCCTGGGCTGAGGCAGGACATGGGGACACTGTGGACACCCCATTCTCCTCCAGGTCACCACCACCATCCTCACGGCCCTGGTCCCATCAGCAACATCCCCATGGCCCGTCATCCCATTCTAATGGAACTCATCCCCACAGCCCATCTGCATGGTACATGGCCCTTGTCCCTGTTCCTGCATCCCTGTGCCCCTGTCCCTGTCCCCACAACTGCTACAGCCCCAAGGTTCCTTTGCCACATCCTTGTCCCCACATTTCTCTCCCCCTGTTACTGTCCTCACATCCCAGTTCCCCTCTTCTTGTCCCCCTTTTCCTGTCCGCACAGCCACCCCTCTCCTCTGCTCACACTGGGGTCCATGCCCATGCACTGGCTCTGCTGGCCTTGGGGACCTCAGGGGACATCCCAGCCCCCCCGTGCCCCCTCCCCACCGGTCTCTGCCTCACCAGGGCCCATCCCCGGGGTGTCAGGCCCGTGCCCGGGGCACTCACCCCACAGGAGCAGCGCCACCTTCCCGGCCATCCCCGTGTCCCCGGCCATGTGCACTGGCTGTCACTCGCTGCTGTGGCCACCGGTCCCCTGGGTGGCGGCTCTTCGGATGAGGAGGAAGGAAGAAAGGTCACACCTCGTCCCCACGTGTAGGTGGCCCTTGGTGGGGGATGGGTGGAGACACAGCAGGGGACAGGCTGGGGACATTATGGGATAGTCTGGGGGCTCAGTGGGGGATGGTGTTCCCAGGAGTGGGGGCCTCAGGGGATGTGAGGAACCAAGGCCGGGTGTCCAGGAGAATGGGGGTCCAGGGGAATTGGGGTCTCCATGTCTCAGGTGATTCAGGGATGGGGGTCCTGCAGGAAAAGGTTTCCCCAGAGGTTTTTGGTCATGGAATATGGGTCCCAGGGTTGGGGGTCCAGGGGAGAAAAGGGGACCCTTGAAAATTTGGGTTCTATGGGAACAAGCAGCCCATGGGATGGGATCAAGGCAATGGTGGTCCTGGGCAATGGGAGTCCTGGAAGGGGGGTCCCAGGGAGCAGAGACCAAGGGAATGGGGGTCCCATGGTTGGGTTCCCAGGGGAATGGGGGTCCCAGGGATGGGCAGTGGCTGGGTGGGCACGGGGGTCTCCGGTCCTGCCCTGGGTGCCTCAGATTTTGGGGTGACTCAGAGCCCAGCACAGCCCCCACAGTGTGCTCATGGCCAGGGGGGCACCCCAGGGTGGAGGCTCTGGGTCTGTGCCCCACACACCCCTGGGCTTTTCCCATCCCCCCATTTCCTGGCTCAGCCATCCCAGGGAACACCTGAGCAGGGAACGGTGGGGGGATCCCAGGAAGGGGCCAAGGGGGCTGGGGGGTGCAGGCAGTGTTTGGGGGCTGTGGGGGATGAAAGATTTTCACTTTCTCTTTCCTGCAGCAGAAGGAAGAGGCCGTTTATGCTGAGCTGAGGCCGTGGGTTCTGTCCTGGGGGACACATCCAGAGGGGTCCTGCCCTGAGGGAAAAGGGCTCCTCTGCTGTGGTGACACCTGGGTCGTGTCCCAGGGTCTTGTCCCAGGGGATTCCTCGTTCTGGGGGTGCCACATCCTTGGGGATTCCTGTCCCAGAGGTGGCACATCCTGGGGGGCCGTGAGCATTCCCGCTGTCCCCAGTGGGTCCCTGTGACCTCTGGGCTGCCCAAACTTAAGGGGGCATCTAGTGGAATCTTGCCCTGATGATGGTAAATGCCAGGCGAAATTTGCTTGTATTCCCTGTTGCCCAATTGGCTGAGACAAAATTAGACACCCAGGAAATAAAGGCAAACGTCTTTTCCCACACCCTTTTTTCCCACTAAAAAGAAAATCACCAAAATCAAACAGATAACATGCAAAATTGTCTGGTCGATATAATCCTTTTAATTGCTACTCTCCCAAAAAGTCACTCATAATAAAAGCACAAACAAATCCCACAGAAATGAAACTTTCTGGTTCAGTTTAGGTGCCCATTGGATTCTGGCAGCTTTAGAGCTGCTGCAAAGGTGACAATTCTGTGGCAGGAAAAGGCCTGGCTGTGGTTTGCTGGGCCCTGCAAGAAGCACAAAAGCCAATGGGAGCCCAAGCAGTGGCTCTGCGAGGGCCTTGGATGGTTTTCAGAGCAGGGCTGGCTGCAAACCCCCCTGCAGGGGCAGCTGTGAGGGAAGCAGTCCGGAAATGCAGCAATTGATCATTTTGTCCCTCTCAGCAAGGGGCTGAGAGAGCCCCAGAAGTTCTGCAAATCCCACACCCATCTGCTCAACAACCTGACCGGGACCCTCCTCCTTCTTGTCTCAAACCTGCAGCCCTTTGGAACCTCTTGGAAAGAATATTTGGGTTCTGGCTGCAGCCACCAGACCAGAGGGAAAAGTGTGGCAATGTTGAGCCGGGGCTCTGCCCACAGTCATGGTGTGGCTCTGTGGAATGACCTTGTATCGATCCCAGGTGTCCCCAAAGCTGCTCCATCCCTGCCCTCCTCACCTGCACAGGGCACGGGGAATGGACAGGGCTCTGCCCCGCCCCTGCCCCGCCCATTCCGAGTGCCCAAAGCTGTGGGGGCGTCACCCTGGCCACGGGCTGTCCCGACACATGGCGACAGTGGCTTGGGACACGCTCTCACAGTCGGTTCAGACACGCCGTGACAGTCCCGGCACTTGCAGCGCCATGGCAGCTGGGGCCCTTCCCCGTGCTCTGGGACCACCGTGCCGGTCCCTCCTTTCCGCAGAGCCCAGCCCAGGGTCTCTGCTCCCCCGCCCTGCCAGGGTCTCCCCTCGGCCGTTTCGGGCCCTCCACCCTCGGGGCTCCCCAGGCCCCTGGTTGTTTAGTGGAAGCCAGAACTGGAGAATTCCATTCCTAAAGCCCAAGAGGGCTGAACAAACACCACTTGTGCCAGTTTAACCAAAAAGCTGCATTTTGGGCTGAAGTGTATCGAAACCGACCGTGTGCCCTCCTTGCACTGGGAGAGGGAATGTGCCGCCACTGGGACTGTGGGAGTACTGGGAAGGGAAAGGGGGAGCCCCTGGGTGTACTGGGAACAATGGGAGGGGGAATGGGGAAGCCGTGGTGGTACTGGGAGATGGAATGGGGAGCACTGGGTGCTCTGTGCACCAGCCCCTTCTCCTGACCACCACCTCAGGCTGGATGGCAACCACAGAAGGCCAGGGTGAGGGGATCCCCGGTGTCCCCCAGTGCCCCCCAGTTTCCTCAGTGTCACGGCACACTCTCGTAGATGTTGCTGGTGTCCTGTGGTCGTCCATGGGGTCCTGGCAGCTCTGCATAGGTCACCGTGGTGTCCTTGGGCGGGGCAGCACTGGGGAGCCCTGTGAGAGACACTGGCTGGGGGGACCCGGCTGGGGGTGACCCCAGCGGGTGACGTGTCCCTGTATTTCCCTGTCCCCGTACTCACCCCCTGCCCGCTCGGTTTTCACAACATGGGTGTACAGAACCTCCTCCTCCTCCAGGGGGGCCAGGGGCTGTGGATGTGCCCTGTGGGGATGGAGGGGTTTTGGGAGCACATGGAGGGTTCAGGGTGTGAGAGTAGAAGAGGGGTTGTGAATGGAGCCCCCCACTCACCTTTCCTGCTTCTTCCTGGTGGCTGCAAAGGAGAGGGAAGGGGTGACTGTGGGATCCCCAGGGCCCTGACCACCCATGGGAATCCTGAACCACCACCAGACCCTCAATTCCCACAGGACCTCTGAGCATCTCTAGAGCCCCCCAGAACCCCTGAACCGGTGCCCTGAGCACCCAGAACCCCAAGCGCAGCAGGGAGGGAGACCCTCAAAAATCCCCCAGGACCCCAAAAGAAAACCCAACATCGCTGTGTGATCCTCCCACACCTGCCCAAATCGCCCAGGACACTCAGCCAAGGACACTGGGGGCTCAGCACAACCCAAGTCAGGAGCAGTGGGTACCACCCTATCACCCCTTCAGTCTGGGGGCTTCCCACCCCTCTCGGGGAACCCCGTTCCCCCCATGGTCACCCACCAATGCGGTGCCACCAGTGCCAGGTCATGATGACACCCAGGAGCAGGACCAGGAACAACAGGGAACCACTGACCCCTGCAGCCACTGCTGGGGACAAATGGGAACACAGAGGGGTCATCCATCACCCCAGGGGTCCTGCAACCATTGTGACCTCAGGTGACCCCTCCTGTTTCCTGTTCCCTGTTCCCTTTCTGTCACTGCCAGAGAGAGAGTGGGAGAAAACTGAGGTCACCGACAACCCGGGGGTGTCAGACCACCAGGGTGACCCCCTGTGAGCCCACCTGTGCCTCCATGTCCCCACGATGTCACCTCTAGGGCCAGCTCAGGGCTGAGTGCCCGGAACACGCGGTGCCCGTCCTGTCCCAGCTGGTTGGTGGCCATGCACTGGTAGGTGCCTGAATGTCCCACATCGACGTTCCCGAGCTGCAGGACAGGACCCTCGGCCACCTCCTGCCCGTTGTGCAGCCAGGTGAAGTTTACAGGGGCTGAGCCCACCTGCACTGAGCAGCGCAGGGTCACGGGGTCACCTGCGTGCACCTGGTGTGACGGGAGACCTGGTGTGATGGTGGCATTGGCCACGGGAACTGTGTGGACAGAGACAGGGCTGATGATGGGGGGAGGGGCTGGCAGCCAGTGTTGGGCGGCTGGGACAGGGTGGATGAGGGTGGGATGAATTTTGCCTTGTAGAATGTGAGGGTCACATGGGGGCTGTTGTGCCTGGGGACACCAACAGACAGAGGGTCCCAATGTGGCAGTGGTTGTGGCCAACAGTGGATGTGGGAGGCAGGGATGCCATGGGTGCAATGAGGATGGAGTGGGAGGGGGATGGGGCAGGCTGGGGCAGGCTGTGGGTGGAATCACCCCAATCACGAGGGTCCCGCTAACCTGTGACGGTGACATGGAGTGGCAGTGATGGTGACCTGGTGTGGGGGATGGATGTTACAGGTGGGAGGAGAGAGCCACGGGTGGGATGTCCTGGGTGGGGGACGTGGAGCCCGAGGTTCCAGTCACATGGGACCATGATTTGCAGTGGCGGGGGCTGTGGCCTGGGATGGGACAGGGATGGTGTGGGGAACATGAGGGTTGGATGAGGTTGGCATGGGTGGGGTGGGGGTTTCCACAGGTGGGGTCGTCACAAGCTAAGTAGTTCTGTTCCCCAGGATGGTGGTGTGCAATGGGGGCTCTCAGCTGCACTGTCCCCATCGCTGACCCGGCACTGGTAGTAGCCGCTGTCATTGTTCCCAATGTGCCACAGCTGCAGGTGGGCGCCGGTGCCAAGCAGTGCTCCTGAGCCCCCCTGGTGCCAGGTGAAGGACAGAGGACCTGTCCCTGTGGCTACTTTGCAGCTCAGCACCAGGCGGTCCCCCAGTGCCACCTGTCCCCCGGGGCGGCTGAACGCACAGGGACACTCCCGAGACTGAGACCCTTGCTGGGGGACACAGGAGGGACTGGGGACAAAGGAAGGGTAGGGGACATGGGGAGGGGAAAGAGGGGGCTTAGGCAGAGGATGGAGAGATCTTCAGGGAGCAAGAAGGGCACCCAAGGAGGAGTGCAGGGACCCCAGAGAGGGATTAGGGTTACATGGGAGAATGGGGTTTGAAGGACCCAGGTAACAAAAGAAGATCAAAGGATGGAGCAGGGACCTGAGAAGGGATGTGAGATGCCAAAGAGGGATGGAGGTCCCCAGGATGGGTAGGGGACCCGAGGAGGCTGTGGGGGCTCCCCGTGCCCATCCCCGCGCCCATCCCCGCACTCACTGCGCACCGTGACGCGGAGCCGGGCGCTGCTCTTCTGCACGGCCCCCTCCTCGGAGCGCACCTGGCAGCTGTAATTCCCCGAGTTGGAGACCCCCACGGCGGGCACCTGGAGCTGCGGGGACACCTGCGGGCCCCCCACCAACCGCCCGTCCCGGTAGAAGAGGTGCAGGAGGTGGGCTGGGGGCCGCAGGGGGCTGGGGGTGCTGAGGCAGCTGAGATTGAGGGGGGACCCCTCGATGAGCTCGGGAGGACCCTCCAGCACCGGCACCGTGAAGAGCTCTGGGAAGGAGAGGGGAGGGGGATTTGTGACCCTGAGCCCCTGCGGAGGGGCTGTGGGGGTTCTGGGGTGGCAGTTGTGGGGTGCTCACCGTGCACTGTCACTGTCACCGGTACCGACTGCACCCACGGTGACAGCTCAGAGTTCACCCGGCCCCCGCAGCGGTAGCGGCCACCGTGGTTCAGATGCAGAGGGGACAGGGACAGCTCGATCCCACGGAGGGACCTCTTGACCTCCTTGAATTCATGGTAGAATCGCATCCCAGTGACCAACATGTCCCGAAAGCCCCGGCAGCGCAGTGTCACCGTGTCCCCCTCCAGCAGTGGCTGGGTCGGCACCTGCAGCACCAGCTGGTCTGGGGGACGCGGGGGTCCTGTCACACCAGAGGGATCCCGTTTTCATGGGGACCCCTCATTGGGGCACACAATATACCAGGGGTCCCCAATTCCAGAAATAGGGTCCCCCCAAACTGGGATTGTCTGGGATGTCCCCGTGTGCAGGGGACAAGCTCTGGTCACACCAATGGAGTGGAGTCCACCCAAAGCCCTCGGGGTCCCTGCAGAGGGCAGGTTGGGGACACCCAAACTCCCCTCACCATCTAAGATTCTCACAAAGGCGCTGTGCCCGCTGCCAGGTCTGTCACACGTGTAGGTGCCACTCTCAGTGACAGTGAAGTGGTCGGGCCCCTCCAGCCACCAGCGCTGCCCGTCCTTGTACCAGGTGGTGGCACCGGCGGTCCCCGAGCCCTGGCAGGTCAGTGTCACCTGGTCCCACAGCACCGCCGGCCTCCAGGGGGGCTCCACCAGGAGCTGGGTGGTCTGGGCACCTGCAGGTGACAGGGGACACCAGCCTGCCAGGGTCAGCGCGGGGCTGGGGACAGTGGGGTGGGGACATGGCATCCCCTGAGGACTCACCAGCGAGGCCGAGGGTCTGGGCTGGAAGGGAGAAGGGACAGGGCTGGGTGGGGACAGCAGCACCTGGGGGACATGGTGTGGTGTCTGTCCCCAGACTGTCTGCAGTGGGAACACTGATGTAGCACAGAGGTCTTGAGGACAGTGACACCTCGGTCACCCTGGGCTGAGGCAGGACATGGGGACACTGTGGACACCCCATTCTCCTCCAGGTCACCACCACCATCCTCACAGCCCTGGTCCCATCAGCAACATCCCCATGGCCCGTCATCCCATTCTAATGGAACCCATCCCCACAGCCCATCTGCATTGTACATGGCTCTTGTCCCTGTCCCTGCATCCCTGTGCCCCTGTCCCTGTCCTCACAACTGCTATAGCCCCAAGGTTCCTTTGCCACATCCTTGTCCCCACATCTCCATCCCCCTTTTCCCGTCCCCACATCCCATTTCCCCTCTTCTTGTCCCCCTTTTCCTGTCCCCACAACCACCCCACTCCTCTGCTCACACTGGGGTCCATGCCCATGCACTGGCTCTGCTGGCCTTGGGGACCTCAGGGGACCCCGCAGCCCCCCTGTGCCCCCTCCCCACCTGTCTCTGCCTCACCAGGGCCCATCCCTGGGGTGTCAGGCC
The DNA here is from genome assembly GCF_029207755.1 of Chamaea fasciata. Classification (NCBI taxonomy): domain Eukaryota; kingdom Metazoa; phylum Chordata; class Aves; order Passeriformes; family Sylviidae; genus Chamaea; species Chamaea fasciata. The sequence goes on along the minus strand of NW_027094116.1, from coordinate 70,488 downwards.
CGTGCCCGGGGCACTCACCCCACAGGAGCAGCGCCACCTTCCTGGCCATCCCCGTGTCCCCGGCCATGTGCACTGGCTGTCACTCACTGCCAGGGGTGGCTGTTGGCTGAGTGGCAGTTCTTTGGCAAAATGGGAAGGAAGTGAGGTCAGGTCTCATCCTCATGCGTAGGTGGCACTTGCTGGGGTCAGGTTGGCCACAAGCTGGTGGCAGGCTGTGGGCAGGGTGGGGACAGGGTGGGGACAAGGCTGGGTGGCACAAGATGGGACAGGGCGTTCCAGGAGTGGGGGGCTTAATGGTTTTGGGGAGCCAAGGATGGGTGTCTAGGGGAATGGAGCTACTGAGGAGTGGGAGTCACCAGGGATGGGGGTGTCATGGGACTTGGGGTCCCCAGGGCTGGGGGACTCAGGGATGAGAGTCCCAGGGGAACATGGGCTCCAGGGACTTCGAGTCATGGGATGGGTGTACTAGGAATGGAGTGCAGGGGGAATGGGTCAGGCTCGTGGGAATGGGGATCTTCTGAGAGAATTCATGTCCTGGGGGAAGGGGGGTTGTAGGGCATGTCATTTGTGGAGAGGGTTCCTCTGAATGGGGGTCCTGGGCCATGGAGATCTTAGGGAATGTAAGTACTCGGGTGGGGGTTCCAGGGAGAGGGGACATAAGAAATGGAGGTCCTATGTTTGAGTTCCCATGGGAATGGGGGTCCAGGGATGGACAGTGGCCCGATGAGCCCATGGGTCACAGCTCCTTCAAGGGGTGTACCTCACCTTTTGGGTAGACCCAGGGACCTGCACTGACCCCCTCATATGTGTCTGGTTTGGGGGAGGCACCACAAGGCAATTCTGAGGGGCTAACCCCCAGTGATATTTTCCTCTCCACATAATCCATTTTCTTCCTCTTTCCCCTCAATTTCACAACCCCCCAGTTCATGCCTTGATAACCCTGGGGGGCACCTGAGCAGGGAACGGGTTGGGAGAACCCCAGCGTGGGGGAAGCAGAGGTGAGGGGTCTGCAGGGAGGGTGGGAGGCTGTGGGGGATGGGGGTGTCGGGCTGTGTCCCTCAACACTTTCACTTTCTCTCTCCTGCAGCAGAAGGAAGAGGCCGTTTGTGCTGAGTGTCACACGGGGGGTGGGTTCTGCCTCACAGGGGACACATGCTGTCCAAGGGGTCCTGTCCTGGGGGATGGCAGCTCCAGGCGGGCTCCAGACTTCGCCATTCTCACTCATCCCCTGCAGGATGTCAGCCGGCAAGAGCAGCTCGGGAATGGAGCCCCAGGCAGGAAGGAGCTCCCCAACTCCTCCTCCTTGAAGCCAGTGGCCATCCAAGTGCGGGGCCCAGCCATGGCCCAGCCCCAGTGCACAGGGATGGGCATTGGCCAGCCCTGCTCCGGCCAGCCCCAGGTGGCAGCCACGACCTGAGGCTCCCCCCGCCCCCTTGGCTTTGATTCTGGCAGCTTTAGAGCTGCTGCAAAGGTGACAATTCTGTGGCAGGAAAAGGCCTGGCTGTGGTTTGCTGGGCCCTGCAAGAAGCACAAAAGCCAATGGGAGCCCAAGCAGTGGCTCTGCGAGGGCCTTGGATGGTTTTCAGAGCAGGGCTGGCTGCAAACCCCCCTGCAGGGGCAGCTGTGAGGAAAGCAGTCCGGAAATGCAGCAATTGATCATTTTGTCCCTCTCAGCAAGGGGCTGAGAGAGCCCCAGAAGTTCTGCAAATCCCACACCCATCTGCTCAACAACCTGACCGGGACCCTCCTTCCTGAACAAAACCTGCAGCCCTTTGGAACCTCCCAGAAAGAATGTTTGTGTTCTGGATGTGGACACCAGAAGAGAAGGAAAAGTGTGGAAATACTGAGCAGGGGCTCCAGCCGTGGATCTGGGGAACAGGGGTGTCCCAACAGGAGCAGGGAGTGCCCAGGCAGGGGAATTCAGGGCAGGGTGGAGTGCATTTCCCAGGGAAGCAGACCCTGAGGGACACACGGGCATTTCCACGGATTCCTGTGCTCTGTTCCAAGGATGGACAGAGTTTCTCCCATGTTGGGAGCGGAAGCCATGGGAGGTAAATCAAGTTTGAGGGTGGGAAGGAGGAAAATGGGCAGAGTTCCTAAATGTGACCCCACCAAAGCCTTCCCTGTGGGCTGGGTTGCTGCCAGCAGGCCGGGAACAATCCCATGGACCTGCTGGACACTCAGGGAGATTCCACACTCTGTGTTATCCACAAGGAAACGCTGCTGTGGGATGCACCAATGGGCTCCTGAAGGGAACCAGAAAGTCTCGTTTCTCTGTGATTTGTTTATGTTTTTATTGTGACTAGTTGGGAGGACAACAATTAAAAGTATTCTGTCAGCCAGATCATTTTCTACATTTTCAGCGTGATTTTGCTGATTTTTTTTCACTGGGATAAAAATGTTGTGGGAAAACATTTTTGCCTTTATTTCCTGCATGTCTAGTTTCATCTCAACCAACTGGGCGTCCGGCAATTAGAGCAAATTCACCTCCATCTCTGAATTCCCCCTAGACATGGAGACCTCCATTCCCTAGGATCCCCATTCTCAAGAACACCCATTTTTGGCTCTCCACAACCCCTGAGACCCCCACTCCTGGGAACACCATCCCCCACTTAGCCGCCAGACCATCCCATAATGTCCCCAGCCTATCCCCTGCTGTGTCTCCACCTTTCCCCCACCCTGCCCCCACCAACACGTGGGGATGAGGTGCGACCTTTCTCTTCATCCGAAGAGCCGCCACCCAGAGGACCGGTGGCCACAGCAGCGAGTGACAGCCAGTGCACATGGCTGGGGACATGGAGATGGCCGGGAAGGTGGCGCTGCTCCTGTGGGGTGAGTGCCCCGGGCACAGGCCTGACACCCCGGGGATGGGCCCTGGTGAGGCAGAGACCGGTGGGGAGGGGGCACAGGGGGGCTGTGGGGTCCCCTGATGTCCCCAAGGCAGGGACAGGGGAACAGGGATGCAGGGACAGGGACAAGGGCCACATACCATGGGGATGGAGCATGAAGACAGGTGCCATTAGAATGGGATCATGGGCACAGGGCAATGACGATGTGGCTGTCGGGACAGGAGCTGTGAGGATGGTGGTGGTGTCCTGGATGAGCATGGGGTGTCCACAGTGTCCCCATGTCCTGCCTCAGCCCAGGGTGACTGAGGTGTGTCTTACCTCAACACCTCTGTGCTACACCAGTGTTCCTTTGGGGACAGTCTGCAGTGAGACACAGCACCGGATTCCCCAGGTGCTGCTGTCCCTGCAGGGCCCCCTCCATCCAGCCCTTGTCCCTTCTCCCTTCCAGCCCAGACCCTCGGCCTTGCTGGTGAGTCCTCGGCAGATGCCATGTCTCCACCCCACTGTCCCCAGACCCATGGTGGCCCAGGCAGGCTGGTGTCCCCTGTCACCCACAGGTGCCCAGACCACTGAGATCCTGGTGGAGCCTCCCTGGACACCGGCAGTGCTGTGGGACCAGGTGACACTGACCTGCCAGGGCTCGGGGACCGCCGGTGCCACCACCTGGTACAAGGATGGGCAGCGCTGGGGACAGCAGAGATCCGGACACTTCACTGTCACCGAGAGTGGCAGCTACGAGTGTGACAGACCCGGCAATGGGCGCAGCCTCCCCGTTAGAGTCTTAAATGGTGAGGGGGGTTTCAGGGTCTCCAGCCTGGCACCTGCCGGGTCCCAAAGGGCTCTGGGTGGTCTCTGCTCTATGGGTCACCTCCTGGTGTGACTAGAGTCCGTCCCCTGCACACGGGGACATCCCAGAGCATCCCAGTCTGAGGGGACTCCTCCCTTGCAATGGGTGGCCCCTGATGCCCCCCAGTGTCATCAGGACTCTTCAGATGACCCCGGTGTGACAGGACCCCTTTGTCCCCCAGACTGGCTGGTGCTACAGGTGCCGGCCCGGCCGCTGCTGGAGGGGGACACGGTTACACTGCGCTGCCGGAGCTACCAGGGCAAATCGCTCACCAGTGTGCACTTCTTCCATGAAGGGAAGGATCTGGGAGGGCCCCATGACAGGACCGAGCTGTCCCTGTCCCCCCTGCAGCTGCACCACAGCGGCCGCTACCGCTGCAGGGGCTGGGTGAACTCTGCAGTGCCACTGTGGAGGGAATCGCATCTGGTGACAGTGACAGTGCGCAGTGAGTGCAGGAATGGGGACAGGCAACCCTGACATCCTCCGAGGGTTTCCCCCCTCTACCTGCATCCTTCATCCTTCCCTTCACTCCTCCCTGGGTCACCCAAAATTTCCCAAGTGCCTCCTTGTTCCCCCATGACTGCCCGGTTCCCTCTCCGCATCCCTCATCCCTCTCTCTGTCCCCCCACCCCTTCCTGGCATCCCACACCCCTTCCAAGGTCCCCGCTCCACCCTCTGGTTGCACTTCCGTCCCTGGGTCCACCCACCCCTCTCCAAACCCCACATCATTCCCTGAGTCTCCTCAGTCTCTTGTGTAGTCCCCCATCCCTGCCTGACTCTCTCCACCTTTCCATGGGGTCACTCCATGGTCACCAGATCCAAACGCACCTCCCAGGGTCCACTTCTCCCTGGGGTCCTCTGTGCTCCCCTCCAATCCCCCCTCCTTCCCGTCTTGTGTCCTCCACCCATCATGGCAAGATCATCTTACCTGTGTCTCCCCGCAGGGGTCCCCGTCTCGGGGGTGTCCGTGTCAGTGCAGCCCCCCGGGAGACAGGTGGCACTGGGGGACCGCCTGGTGCTGAGCTGCTCGGTGGCCATGGGGACAGGTCCCCGGTCCTTCACCTGGCACCGGGGGGGCTCTGGGACACCGCTGGGCAGTGGACCCCGCCTGGAGCTGCGCCATGTTGGGGACAATGACAGCGGCCAATACCAGTGCCGGGTCAGTGATGGGGACAGCACGGCCGAGAGTGTCCCCCTGAATGTCACCGTCCTTGGTGAGTGTGACCCTCAGGCTGGGGGTGGCCTCATCCACAGCATGCTCCAGGAAACTCATCCCCATGTCCCTGTCCCTCTTGTTGGCTGCCAGCCCTCCCCCCACCCTCACCCTGTCTGTGTCCCCACAGTGCCCGTGGCCAATGCCACCATCACTCCCGGTCCCCTGTCACACCAGGTGCATGCAGGTGACCCCGTGACCCTGCGCTGCGCGGTGCAGGTGGGCTCAGCCCCTGTCAACTTCACCTGGCTGCACAATGGCCAGGAGGTGGCCCGGGGTCCCGTCCTGGATCTTGGGGACATCAATGTGGGACATTCGGGCACCTACCAGTGCGAGGCCAACAACCAGCTGGGACAGGACGGGCACCGTGTGTTCCAGGCACTCAGCCCTGAGCTGGCCCTGGAGGTGACCCCTGGCACACCCTGGGTCACAGGTGGGCTCACAGGGGGTCACCCTGGTGGTCTGACACTCCCAGGTTGTCGGTGACCTCAGTTTTCCCCCACTCTCTCTGGCAGTGACAGAAAGGGAACAGGGAACAGGAAACAGGATGGGTCACCTGAGGTCACAATGGTTGCAGGACCCCTGGGGTGATGGGTGACCCCTCTGTGTTCCCCTTTGTCCCCAGCAGTGGCTGCAGGAGTCAGTGGTTCCCTGTTGTTCCTGGTCCTGCTCCTGGGTGTCATCATGGCCTGGCACTGGTGGCACCGCATTGGTGGGTGACCATGGGGCTGACGGGGTTCCCCGAGAGGGGTGGGAAGCCCCCAGACTGAAGGGGTGATAGGGTGGTACCCACAGCTCCTGACTTGGGTTGTGCTGAGCCCCCAGTGTCCTTGGCTGAGTGTCCTGGGCGATTTGGGCAGGTGTGGGAGGACCACACAGCAATGTTGGGTTTTCTTTTGGGGTCCTGGGGGATTTTTGAGGGTCTCCCTCCCTGCTGCACTTGGGGTTCTGGGTGCTCAGGGCACCGGTTCAGGGGTTCTGGGGGGCTCTAGAGATGCTCAGGGGTCCTGTGGGAATTGAGGGTCTGGTGGTTGTTCAGGATTCCCATGGGTGGTCAGGGCCCTGGGGATCCCACAGTCACCCCTTCCCTCTCCTTTGCAGCCACCAGGAAGAAGCAGGAAAGGTGAGTGGGGGGCTCCATTCACAACCCCTCTTCTACTCTCACACCCTGAACCCTCCATGTGCTCCCAAAACCCCTCCATCCCCACAGGGCACATCCACAGCCCCTGGCCCCCCCAGAGGAGGAGGAGGTTCTGTACACCCATGTTGTGAAAACCGAGCGGGCAGGGGGTGAGTACGGGGACAGGGAAATACAGGGACACGTCACCCGCTGGTGTCACCCCCAGCCGGGTCCCCCCAGCCAGTGTCTCTCACAGGGCTCCCCAGTGCTGCCCTCCCCAAGGACACCACGGTGACCTATGCAGAGCTGCCAGGACCCCATGGACGACCACAGGATACCAGCAACATCTACGAGAGTGTGCCGTGACACTGAGGAAACTGGGGGGCACTGGGGACACCGGGGATCCCCTCACCCTGGGCTTCTGAGGTTGCTATCCAGCCTGAGGTGGTGGTCAGGAGAAGGGGCTGGTGCACAGAGCACCCAGTGCTCCCCATTCCATCTCCCAGTACCACCACGGCTTCCCCATTCCCCCTCCCATTGTTCCAGTACACCCAGGGGCTCCCCCTTTCCCTTCCCAGTACTCCCATAGTCCCAGTGGCGGCACATTCCCCCTCCCAGTGCAAGGAGGGCACACGGTCGGTTTCGATACACTTCAGCCCAAAATGCAGCTTTTTGGTTAAACTGGCACAAGTGGTGTTTGTTCAGCCCTCTTGGGCTTTAGGAATGGAATTCTCCAGTTCTGGCTTCCACTAAACAACCAGGGGCCTGGGGAGCCCCGAGGGTGGAGGGCCCGAAACGGCCGAGGGGAGACCCCGGCAGGGCAGGGGAGCGGAGACCCTGGGCTGGGCTCTGCGGAAAGGAGGGACCGGCACGGTGGTCCCAGAGCACGGGGAAGGGGCCCAGCTGCCATGGCGCTGCGAGTGCCGGGACTGTCACGGCGTGTCTGAACCGACTGTGAGAGCGTGTCCCAAGCCACTGTCGCCATGTGTCGGGACAGCCCGTGGCCAGGGTGACGCCCCCACAGCTTTGGGCACTCGGAATGGGCGGGGCAGGGGCGGGGCAGAGCCCTGTCCATTCCCCGTGCCCTGTGCAGGTGAGGAGGGCAGGGATGGAGCAGCTTTGGGGACACCTGGAATCGATACAAGGTCATTCCCCAGAGCCACACCATGACTGTGGGCAGAGCCCCGGCTCAACATTTCCACACTTTTCCCTCTGGTCTGGTGGCTGCAGCCAGAACCCAAATATTCTTTCCAAGAGGTTCCAAAGGGCTTGAGGTTTTGTTCAGGAAGGAGGGTCCCGGTCAGGATGTTGAGCAGATGGATGTGGGATTTGCAGAACTTCTGGGGCTCTCTCAGCCCCTTGCTGAGAGGGACAAAATGATCAATTGCTGCATTTCCGGACTGCTTCCCTCACAGCTGCCCCTGCAGGGGGGTTTGCAGCCAGCCCTGCTCTGAAAACCATCCAAGGCCCTCGCAGAGCCACTGCTTGGGCTCCCATTGGCTTTTGTGCTTCTTGCAGGGCCCAGCAAACCACAGCCAGGCCTTTTCCTGCCACAGAATTGTCACCTTTGCAGCAGCTCTCAAGCTGCCAGAATCAAAGCCAAGGGGGCGGGGGGAGCCTCAGGTCGTGGCTGCCACCTGGGGCTGGCCAGAGCAGGGCTGGCCAATGCCCATCCCTGTGCACTGGGGCTGGGCCATGACTGGGCCCCGCACTTGGACGGCCACTGGCTTCAAGGAGGAGGAGTTGGGGAGCTCCTTCCTGCCTGGGGCTCCATTCCCAAGCTGCTCTTGCCGGCTCACATCCTGTAGGGGATGAGTGAGAATGGAGGAGTCTGGAACCCTCCTGGGGCTGCCATCCCCCAGGACAGGATCCCCTTGGCCAGCATGTGTCCCCCCCAGGACAGGATCCCCGCAGGATGTTTTACTCCCAGAACAAGGAACCCCTGAACAGGACACAACCCTCCTGGATGACCCCAGAATAGAACTCTTCCCTCTGCACAAACGGCATCTTCCTTCTGCTGCGGGAGAGAGAAAGTGTTGGGGGGGGGCAAAGCTGGATACTCCCATCCTCCACAGCCCCCATATCTCCTCCTGCTGGACCAGAACCCACTTTTCCTCTTCCCCAGAGTCACTTCAACCTGTTCCCTGCTCAGGTGCTCCCCAGACTCATCGAGCCATGCAACTGAGAGGTGTGAAAATGTGGGAGAAAAGAAGGAAATGGAGAAGAAGAGATGAAAAAGCTCCTGGAGGGCTGTGGGGACAGCGACCCAGAGCCCCTCGGAATCTGCCTGTGGTGATCCCCAGGTCACCAGCACCTTGTGTGGGCTCTGCGTGGCTCTGGGTCACCCCAAAATCTGAGGTAGCCAGGAAAGGAGCTGCAACCCATGGACCCAACCAGCCAGTGCGCTTCCCTGGGACCCCCATTCCCCTGGGAACCCAACCATCAGACCCCCATTCTTTATGTTCCACCTCCCTGGGACCCCCATCCCAGGACTGCCATTCTCCAATATCTCCATGGCCCAGGACCCCCATTCCCAAGGAACAGTCTCCCCCAAATTCCATCCCCTACAATCCCTCTTCACCCATGGATTTGTTTCTCCCAGGACCCTCACATTCCCACATAATCCCCCATTCCCCCGGCACCCTCATCCCTGGGACCCCCATCGTATGACCCCAAATCCCTGGAGCCAACATTCTTCTGGGACTCCCAGCCCTGAGTCTCCCCATCCCTGGGACCCCCCATTCCCCTGGACACCCATCCCTGGCTCCCCAAACCCCTGAGCCCCTCACTCCTGAGAACCCCATGTCCCACCATGTGCCACCCAGCCTTGTCCCCAGCCTGCCCACATCCTGTCCCCAGTTTGTGGCCACCCTGCCCCCACCAGGTGCCACCTACGCATGAGGATGAGACCTGACCTCCCTTCCTTCCACCCTGGCCGAAGAGCCACCACCCAGGGGACAGCCGCCACTGTCAGTGTGCGACCGCCAGTCTGGATGGCCAGGGACACGGGGATGGCTGGGAAGGTGGCGCTGCTCCTGTGGGGTGAGTGCCCCGGACACGAGCCTGACACCCCGGGGATGGGCCCTGGTGAGGCAGAGACCGGTGGGGAGGGGGCACATGGGGGCTGTGGGGTCCCCTGAGGTCCCCAGTGCCAGCAGAGCCAGTGCAATATGGTGACCAGGGCTGTAGGTTGGCTGTGGGTTCAGGAGATGGGGCAGGGACTGGAAAGACAGGAATGTGGGGAGAGGAATTATGGGGCTGTGGCAGCAGTGGGGACAGGCATGGGGCACAAGGATGACGGGACAGGGACAAGGGGACAAGCACCATGTGGATGGGCCGTGGGGACAGAGGCCTTGGGGCTGGTGGGGCTTATCTGTGACAGCATGGGTTGGCTGAGGTGTCCCTGTCCCCGAGAGGTCCATGCTACACAAGGACAGTTTGTGGCTAGGCCCCACACTCCATGTCCCCATGACATCTGTCTCCACGGGGCCACCCCACCCAGCCCTGTCCCTTCTCCCTTCCAGCCCAGACCCTCGGCCTCGCTGGTGAGTCCTCAGGGGATGCCATGTCCCCACCCCGCTGTCCCCAGCCCCGTGGTGGCCCTGGCAGGCTGGTGTCCCCTGTCACCCGCAGGTGCCCAGACCACCCAGCTCCTGGTGAATCCGCCCTGGACACCAGCAGTGCTGTGGGACCAGGTGACACTGACCTGCCAGGGCTCGGGCACAGCCGGTGACACCACCTGGTACAAGGACGGGCAGCGATGGGGGCAGGAGGGACGCGACAACTTCTTTGTCACTGAGCGAGGAATCTACACGTGTGACAGACCTGGCACCGGGCTCAGCCCCCCCGTGAGAGTCTTAAATGGTGAGGGGGGTACGTGTCCCCAGCCTCGCACCTGTGGGGATGCCCAGGGCTGAGGATGGGCTGGACTCCATGGGTCACCTCCTGGTGTGACCAGAGCCCATCCCCTGCACACGGGGACATTCCAGAGCATCCCAGTGCAGGGGGACCCTGTTTATGGAATTGGGGACCTCTGGTGCTCTGGCTGTGACCCAATGGGGGGCTCCATCAGGATCTCCCGGGCCTCCGCTATGTGACGGAACCAACATGTCCCCCAGACTGGCTGGTGCTGCAGGTGCCGGCGTGGCCACTGCTGGAGGGGGACACGGTGACACTGCGCTGCCGAATCCGGTGGGACATGTTGGTCACTGGGGTGCGATTCTACCTTGCGGATGAGGAGGTCAGAAAGTCACTCCGTGGGACTGAGCTGTCCCTGTCCCCTCTGCACCTGCACCACAGCGGCCGCTACCGCTGTGGGGGCCGGATGGACTCCGTGGTATCACGGGGGTGGCAGGAGTCGGCGCCGGTGACAGTGACAGTGCACGGTGAGCACGCCCCAGCCCCCAGCCCGACACCCCCAGAGCCCCTCCCTGTGGACTCGGGGTCACAAATCCTCCTCCCCTCTCCTTCCCAGAGCTCTCTCCGGTGCTGGAGGGTCCCCGCAAGCTCACCGAGGGGACGCCCCTCCATCTCAACTGCCTCAGCAGCCCCAGCCCCCTGCAGCCCCCAGCCCCCCTCCTGCACCTCTTCTACCGGGACGGGCAGTTGGTGGGGGGCCCGCAGGTGTCCTCGCAGCTCCTGGTGCCCGCCGTGAGGGTCTCCGACTCGGGGAATTACAGCTGCCAGGTGCGCTCCAAGGGGGGGACCGTGCGGAAGAGCAGCGCCCGGCTCCGCGTCACGGTGCGCAGTGAGTGCGGGGATGGGCACGGGGAGCCCCCACAGCCTCCCTGGGTCCCCCAGTGCTACGTGGGTACTCCCATCTTCCTCTTAAACTTCTTCAACGTCTCCCCATCACTGCTCAGGTCCCCCTCCATGTCCTCCCATCTGGAGGTCCCTTCACTGCTACATGGCTCTCCACATCCCTCTCTGATCTCCCAGCTTGGTCCCCAGGTCCCATCATGTCTTTCCTGTGTCCCCATACCCTCCCAGGTGTCCCCCCCATCCCTCTTTAAGTGTTGTCTCCCTAAACTCCTCATCCTTTATTGGGGTTCCTCTCCAAGCCCCCTATAGCTCTGTGCCCTTTCTTCCTCACTGGGTCCTCCTGCCCTTCTCTGTTCTGCCTGCCCCCGCGGGTCCCTGAGTGTCTTCTGGTGTCCCCTCTCCCACAGGGGTACAACTCTCGGGTGTGTCCGTGTCAGCACAGCCTCCTGAGGGACAGGTGGCACTGGGGGACCGCCTGGTGCTGAGCTGTGCCGTGGCCATGGGGACAGGTCCCCTGTCCTTCACCTGGCACCGGGGGGGCTCGGGGACACCACTGGGCAGTGGCCCCCGCCTGGACCTGCAGCATGTTGGGGACAATGACAGTGGCCAATACCAGTGCCGGGTCAGTGATGGGGACAGCGTGGCCAAGAGTGTCCCCCTGAATGTCACCATACTGGGTAAGTGGGACCCTCGGGCTGGGGCTGACCCAATCCACAGCACTCCCATCCCACCTCCCGAGGTGCCAGCCCTGTCTGTGTCCCCACAGTGCCCGTGGCCAATGCCACCATCACCCCCGGTCCCCTGTCACACCAGGTGCAAGCAGGTGACCCCGTGACCCTGCGCTGCTCGGTGCAGGTGGGCTCAGCCCCTGTCACCTTCACCTGGCTGCACAATGGCCAGGAGGTGGCCCGGGGTCCCGTCCTGGAGCTTGGGAACATCAGTGTGGGACATTCGGGCACCTACCAGTGCGTGGCCACCAACCAGCTGGGACAGGACGGGCACCGCGTGTTCCGGGCACTCAGCCCTGAGCTGGCCCTGGAGGTGACCCCTGGCTCACCCTGGGTCACAGGTGGGCTCACAAGGGGTCACTGGGGTGTTCAGGATCCCCTGAGTTCAAGGTGACCCCAATGTGTCCCCCTCTGTCCGCAGCAGTGGCTGTGAATGTCGGCAGGACCCTCCTGTTCCTGTTCCTGCTCATGGCTGTCATCGGGGGCTGTCACTGCTGGCACCGCCTGGGTGGGTGTCAATGGGGGCGATGGGCGTCCTGGAGTGAGGGGAAGCCCCCAGAGTGGGGGCAGAGACAGGGCAGCACCCAGGGCCCCTGAGCTGGGGGAAACTGAGCCCACAGTGACCTCGGCTGGGTTGCTGAGGGTTGTGGGGTAAATTTGGAGGGTCTTGTTTGGGCTCCAGGGCCATTTTTGGGTGGGCTTTGAGGGACATTGGAATGGCATTGGGAGCTTCTGGTGGGTTTGGAGAACTCTTGGAGAGCCGTGCAGGGACGTTGGGTGATCTTTCTGGGGTCCCGTGGGAGTTTGGGGGGTGACCCTCCCTGCTGATCTTGGGATTCTGGGGCTCAGAAGGTGCGGGACGCTGGGGGAATTGGGGGCACTGAGGTGGTGTAGAAGTTCTGGGGGGTTCCAGGGGTGCTTGTAGTGGCCTAGGGGACTCAGGGGGCTAGTGGGAATCAGGGCTCCAGTGGGGATTTGGGTGTCCTATGCGTGGTTGGGGCTGCCGAGGTCCCAGGAAGGTTCAGGGGTCCCGAGCTCCCCACGGTCACCCCCTCCTTTTTTCCTTGCAGCCGCCAGGAAGCCCCAGGACAGGTGAGTGGAGGGCTCCAGCCAGGACTCCCCTTTCCCCCTCCCCAGACACCCCTCAGATCCCCCTTATCCCCACAGGACCCCACCCAGTGGAGGTGGCAGTGCTGGACCCCCACATCGTGAGCACCGAGAGGGCAGGGGGTGAGTACAGGGGGACACAAGGAAACGTCACCCACGGGTGTCACCCTCCACCCAGGTCCTCACACAAGCAGTGTCACTCTCAGGGCCCCCACAGGTATCCCTGCGCTCCGCCCCACCTCTGGATCCACCAGTGACCAATGTGGAGCTGCTGGGAACCCACGCAGGACAGCAGGACCCCAGTGACATCTATGAGAACGTGCTGTGACACTGGGGGCACTGGGGGCATTGCCGGTCCCTGCACAAGGGCACCCCCAGTGTGTCGCCCCCTTCCACACCCGGCTCCCATGGGTGCCCACCGTGCCTGGGTGGGGGCCACGAGTGGGGGGTCCCATGTGGAGCTGCCCAGAGCTCCCCGTCCCAGTGCTCCCAGTGCTCCCAGTACCCCCAGGGACTCCCCACTCCCTCCCCCAGTGCCGGGCGGGCACAGGACCCTTGTCCCTCCCATTGCACCCAAAACGCAGCATTTTGATTAAACCGGGAGAAATGGTTTTTGTTTGTTCAGCTGTGCCCGGTCAGCTCGGACGGAGGAGGGTCCCGGTCAGGTTGTTGAGCAGATCCGTGTGGGATTTGCAGGATTTTTGGGGCTCTCTCAGTCCCTTGGGGACAGGGACAAAATGATCAATTGGGGCATTTCCGGACTGGTTCCCTCGCAGCTGCTCCGCTCAGGGGAAGGAGCTGCCGCTCCCTGTTTGTCCCCTCTCGGTGACACCGGCCAAGGGCTCGGGGTCCTGCGGCGGTGCCGCCCCGTGGCCACGGGCACCGATCCCGCAGCTGCCGAACCCCTCGGGCCGAGCTGGAGCCCCGGGACAGAGCTGAGGGCAGCCGGAGGTGTCCCCAGATCCAACCCCAAAGCCCGCCCCAGCCCCAGCCCTGCCCGGTGCCCCCCGGAGCCCCCCGGTGCCCAGAGCCCCGCACCCGGCGCTCCCCGAGCGGCGTCTGAGCCCCGGAGCTGCCGCGGAGCCTCCGCCGGGCGCGGCCCCGGGGCGGGCGGGGGGCGCCGGGACGGAGGTGCCGGGAGGGCCGAGGGGACCCGGGAGCCCGGGGAGGAGCCCCCGGCACGGCGGGAGCCGAGTCCCGGCCTCGGGTCACTGTCGCACGTCGCGGCTGCCATCGCGCTGCCAGGGCTGGGAAGCCCCCGCTGGAGCAGTTCCCGAGAGGGGAAGGTGTTTCACTTCTCCTTTTTCAGCTCTGAACTGAGGAATGATAAATTCAATTCATTTCCCCAAGTCGAGTCCGTTTCGGCCGTGACGGAGCTCGCGGACTGAGCCCTCCCTGCCCTTCTCCCAGGACAGGACGCCACCGGCTGGGATGTGCCACCCCCAGGATGTCTCACCCACAGAACAGGGACACCCCTGAACAGGGACAGGACCCCCTGGATGTGTCCCACGAGGACAGAACCCGCCCCTCCCTCCCTGTCTGACTCAGCACAAACGGCCTCTTCCTTCTGCTGCGGGAGAGAGAAAGTGAAAGTGTGGGGGGACACGGCCGGACACTCCCAGCCCCCAAACCCCCCACCTCCCCTCCAGCCCACACACCTCCTTTTCCCCTCCCCGGGTTCCCCTGCACCTGGTACCGGCTCAGGAGCTCCCCAGGGTTTATCAAGGCATGAACTGGGGGGCTGTGAAATTGAGGGATAAAAGGAAGAATATGGAAATGAGGAGAGGAAAAATGCTCCTTGGGGGCAGGGGAACACAGACCCAGAGCCCCTCAGAATCCACCTGTGGTGACCCCCAGCAAACCACGAGCACACCAGGGGGGCAGCTCTGGGCCATAGGTCACCCCAAAATGTGAGGCAGCCAGGGAAGGAGCTGCAACCCACAGGCCCAGCCAGCCACTGCCCATCCCTGGGAGCCCCATTTCCCTGCCAACCCAATCATGGGAGCCCCCATTCCTTCTGCCCCCCCTCCCTGGGTCCCCCATCCCGGGAGTGCCATTCCTCAGGACCTCCATTCCCAAGGACCCCCATCCTGGGAATTCCAGCCCCTGGGACCTCCACTGGGGACCTCAGAGGACCCCACAGCCTGGGGACCTTGATTCCCCCAGGAGACCTATACTTGGCTTCCTACAGCTCCCAGCCTTCAAATTTTGGCAACACCGTGGCCCTACCGGGTCCCCACTGTGTCCCCACCACGTCCCACCATCACCCACATGTCCCTCAGTGTCCCCAGCCTGCCCACAGCCTGTTCCCCCACCCTGCCCCCACCAAGGGCCACCTACACGTGGGGAAGAGATGTGAACTCGTTTCCTTCCCCTTTGTCCAAAGAGCCACCACCCAGGGGACCAGTGGCCACAGCAGCGAGTGACAGCCAGTGCACATGGCCGGGGACACGGGGATGGCCGGGAAGGTGGCGCTGCTCCTGTGGGGTGAGTGCCCCGGGCACGGGCCTGACACCCCGGGGATGGGCCCTGGTGGGGCAGAGACCGGTGGGGAGGGGGCACAGGGGGGCTGCGGGGTCCTCTGAGGTCCCCAAGGCAGGGACAGGGTAACAGGGATGCAGGGACAGGGA
Organism: Chamaea fasciata; assembly: GCF_029207755.1. Classification (NCBI taxonomy): domain Eukaryota; kingdom Metazoa; phylum Chordata; class Aves; order Passeriformes; family Sylviidae; genus Chamaea; species Chamaea fasciata. The sequence continues at coordinate 55,233 of NW_027094116.1, read as the reverse complement.
CAAGGGCCACATACCATGGGGATGGGGCATGAAGACAGGTGCCATTAGAATGGGATCATGGGCACAGGGCAATGACGATGTGGCTGTTGGGACAGGAGCTGTGAGGATGGTGGTGGTGTCCTGGATGAGCATGGGGTGTCCACAGTGTCCCCATGTCCTGCTTCAGCCCAGGGTGACTGAGGTGTGTCTTACCTCAACACTTCTGTGCTACACCAGTGTTCCTTTGGGGACAGTCTGCAGCGAGACACAGCACCGGATTCCCCAGGTGTTGGTGTCCCTGCAGGGCCACTCCCATCCAGCCCTTGTCCCTTCTCCCTTCCAGCCCAGACCCTCGGCCTCGCTGGTGAGTCCTCGGCAGATGCCATGTCCCCACCCCACTGTCCCCAGCCCCGTGGTGGCCCTGGCAGGCTGGTGTCCCCTGTCACCCACAGGTGCCCAGACCACTGAGATCCTGGTGGAGCCTCCCTGGACACCAGCAGTGCTGTGGGACCAGGTGACACTGACCTGCCAGGGCTCAGGGACTGCCGGTGCCACCACCTGGTACAAGGATGGGCAGCGCTGGGGACAGCAGAGATCCGGACACTTCACTGTCACCGAGAGTGGCAGCTACGAGTGTGACAGACCCGGCAGTGGGCGCAGCCCCCCCGTGACAGTCTTAAATGGTAAGGGGGGTTTCAGGGTCTCCAGCCGGGAACCTGTGAGACCCCGAGGGCTCTGGGTTGTCTTCGCTCCATGGGTCACCTCCTGGGGTGACCAGAGCCCGTCCCCTGCACACGGGGACATCCCAGAGCATCCCAGTCTGAGGGGACTCTTCCCTTGCAATGGGTGGCCCCTGATGCCCCCCAGTGTCATCAGGACTCTTCAGATGCCCCTGGTGTGACAGGACCCCTCTGTCCCCCAGACTGGCTGGTGCTACAGGTGCCGGCGCAGCCGCTGCTGGAGGGGGACACGGTGACACTGTGCTGCCGGAGCTGGCAGGACAAATCCCTCACCAGTGTGCAGTTCTTCCATGAAGGGAAGGATCTGGGAGGGCCCCATGACAGGACCGAGCTGTCCCTGTCCCCCCTGCAGCTGCACCACAGCGGCCGCTACTACTGCAGGGGCTGGGTGTACTCTGCAGTGCCACTGTGGAGGGAGTCGCAGCTGGTGACAGTGACAGTGCGCAGTGAGTGCAGGGATGGGGACAGGCAACCCTGACATCCTCCGAGGGCTTCCCCCCTCTACCTGCATCCTTCATCCTTCCCTTCACTCCTCCCTGCGTCACCCAAAATTTCCCAAGTGCCTCCTTGTTCCCCCATGACTGCCTGGTTCCCTCTCCACATCCCTCATCCCTCTCTCTGTCGCCCCACCCCTCCCTGGCATCCCACACCCCTTCCAAGGTCCCCGCTCCACCCTCTGGTTGCACTTCCGTCTCTGGGTCCACCCACCCCTCTCCAAACCCCACATCATTCCCTGAGTCTCCTCAGTCTCTTGTGTAGTCCCCCATCCCTGCCTGGCTCTCTCCACCTTTCCATGGGGTCACTCCATGGTCACCAGATCCCAACGCACCTCCCAGGGTCCACTTCTCACTGGGGTCCTCTGTGCTCCCCTCCAATCCCCCCTCCTTCCCGTCTTGTGTCCTCCACCCATCATGGCAAGATCATCTTACCTGTGTCTCCCCACAGGGGTCCCCGTCTCGGGGGTGTCCGTGTCAGTGCAGCCCCCCGGGAGACAGGTGGCACTGGGGGACCGCCTGGTGCTGAGCTGTGCGGTGGCCATGGGGACAGGTCCCCGGTCCTTCACCTGGCACCGGGGGGGCTCTGGGACACCGCTGGGCATTGGCCCCCGCCTGGAGCTGCGCCATGTTGGGGACAATGACAGCGGCCAATACCAGTGCCGGGTCAGTGATGGGGACAGCACGGCTGAGAGTGTCCCCCTGAATGTCACCGTCCTTGGTGAGTGTGACCCTCGGGCTGGGGGTGGCCTCATCCACAGCATGCTCCAGGAAACTCTAATCCCTGTGTCCCTGTCCCTCTTGTTGGCTGCCAGCCCCTCCCCCCACCCTCACCCTGTCTCTGTCCCCACAGTGCCCGTGGCCAATGCCACCATCACCCTCGGTCCCCTGTCACACCAGGTGCACGCAGGTGACCCCGTGACCCTGCGCTGCTCGGTGCAGGTGGGCTCAGCCCCTGTCACCTTCACCTGGCTACACAATGGCCAGGAGGTGGCCCGGGTTCCCGTCCTTGAGATTGAGGAAGTCAGTGTGGGACATTCGGGCACCTACCAGTGCGTGGCCACCAACCAGCTGGGACAGGACGGGCACCGCGTGTTCCGGGCACTCAGCCCTGAGCTGGTCCTGGAGGTGATCCCTGGCACACCCTGGGTCACAGGTGGGCTCACAGGGGGTCACCCTGGTGGTCTGACACTCCCCGGTTGTCGGTGACCTCAGTTTTCCCCCATTCTCTCTGGCAGTGACAGAAAGGGAACAGGGAACAGGAAACAGGAGGGGTCACCTAACGTCACAATGGTTGCAGGACCCCTGGGGTGATGGATGACCCCTCTGTGTTCCCCTTTGTCCCCAGCAGTGGCTGCAGGGGTCAGTGGTTCCCTGTTGTTCCTGGTCCTGCTCCTGGGTGTCATCATGGCCTGGCACTGGTGGCACCGCATTGGTGGGTGACCATGGGGGGGACGGGGTTCCCCGAGAGGGGTGGGAAGCCCCCAGACTGAAGGGGTGATAGGGTGGTACCCACAGCTCCTGACTTGGGTTGTGCTGAGCCCCTAGTGTCCTTGGCTGAGTTTCCTGGGCGATTTGGGCAGGTGTGGGAGGGTCACACAGCAATGTTGGGTTTTCTTTTGGGGTCTCGGGGGATTTTTGAGGGTCTCCCTCCCTGCTGCACTTGGGGTTCTGGGTGCTCAGGGCACCGGTTCAGGGGTTCTGGGGGGCTCTAGAGATGCTCAGAGGTCCTGTGGGAATTGAGGGTCTGGTGATGGTTCAGGATTCCCATGGGTGGTCAGGGCCCTGGGGATCCCACAGTCACCCCTTCCCTCTCCTTTGCAGCCACCAGGAAGAAGCAGGAAAGGTGAGTGGGGGGCTCCATTCACAGCCCCTCTTCTACTCTCACACCCTGAACCCTCCATGTGCTCCCAAAACCCCTCCATCCCCACAGGGCACATCCACAGCCCCTGGCCCCCCCAGAGGAGGAGGAGGTTCTGTACACCCATGTTGTGAAAACCGAGCGGGCAGGGGGTGAGTACAGGGACAGGGAAATACAGGGACACGTCACCCGCTGGGGTCACCCCCAGCCGGGTCCCCCCAGCCAGTGTCTCTCACAGGGCTCCCCAGTGCTGCCCTCCCCAAGGACACCACGGTGACCTATGCAGAGCTGCCAGGACCCCATGGACGACCACAGGATACCAGCAACATCTACGAGAGTGTGCCGTGACACTGAGGAAACTGGGGGGCACTGGGGGACACCGGGGATCCCCTCACCCTGGCCTTCTGTGGTTGCCATCCAGCCTGAGGTGGTGGTCAGGAGAAGGGGCTGGTGCACAGAGCACCCAGTGCTCCCCATTCCATCTCCCAGTACCACCACGGCTTCCCCATTCCCCCTCCCATTGTTCCCAGTACACCCAGGGGCTCCCCATTTCCCTTCCCAGTACTCCCATAGTCCCAGTGGTGGCACATTCCCCCTCCCAGTGCAAGGAGGGCACACGGTCGGTTTCGATACACTTCAGCCCAAAATGCAGCTTTTTGGTTAAACTGGCACAAGTGGTGTTTGTTCAGCCCTGTTGGGCTTTAGGAATGGAATTCTCCAGTTCTGGCTTCCACTAAACAACCAGGGGCCTGGGGAGCCCCGAGGGTGGAGGGCCCGAAACGGCCGAGGGGAGACCCCGGCAGGGCGGGGGAGCGGAGACCCTGGGCTGGGCTCTGGAGAAAGGAGGGACCGGCACGGTGGTCCCAGAGCACGGGGAAGGGGCCCAGCTGCCATGGCGCTGCGAGTGCCGGGACTGTCACGGCGCGCATGAACCGACTGTGAGAGCGTGTCCCAAGCCACTGTCGCCATGTGTCTGGACCGCCCGTGGCCACGGCGACGCCCCCACAGCTTTGGGCACCCGGAATGGGCGGGGCAGGGGCGGGGCAGAGCCCTGTCCATTCCCCGTGCCCTGTGCAGGTGAGGAGGGCAGGGATGGAGCAGCTTTGGGGACACCTGGAATCGATACAAGGTCATTCCACAGAGCCACACCATGACTGTGAGCAGAGCCCCGGATCAACATTTCCACACTTTTCCCTCTGGTCTGGTGGCTGCAGCCAGAACCCAAATATTCTTTCCATGAGGTTCCAAAGGGCTTGAGGTTTTGTTCAGGAAGGAGGGTCCCGGTCAGGTTGTTGAGCAGATGGGTGTGGGATCTGCAGAACTTCTGGGGCTCTCTCAGCCCCTTGCTGAGAGGGACAAAATGATCAATTGCTGCATTTCCGGACTGCTTCCCTCACAGCTGCCCCTGCAGGGGGGTTTGCAGCCAGCCCTGCTCTGAAAACCATCCAAGGCCCTCGCAGAGCCACTGCTTGGGCTCCCATTGGCTTTTGTGCTTCTTGCAGGGCCCAGCAAAGCACAGCCAGGCCTTTTCCTGCCACAGAATTGTCACCTTTGCAGCAGCTCTCAAGCTGCCAGAATCAAAGCCAAGGGGGCGGGGGGAGCCTCAGGTCGTGGCTGCCACCTGGGGCTGGCCAGAGCAGGGCTGGCCAATGCCCATCCCTGTGCACTGGGGCTGGGCCATGGCTGGGCCCCGCACTTGGATGGCCACTGGCTTCAAGGAGGAGGAGTTGGGGAGCTCCTTCCTGCCTGGGGCTCCATTCCCAAGCTGTGGTGACACCTGGGTCTTGTCCCAGGCCCTTGTCCCGAGGGGTTCCTCATTCTCGGGGTGCCACGTCCTTTGGGATTTCTGTCCCAGAGGTGGAACATCCTGGGCACCTCGGTCCTGGGGGGCCCATCAGCATTAACTCTGTCCCCAGTGGGACCTTGTGATTTCTGGGGTGCCCAAATTTACAGGGCACCTGTTACAACTATGCCCTGGGAATGGTAAATGCCAGGCTAAATTTGATTCAATTCCCTGATGCCAAATTGATTGAGATGAAATTATACATCCAAGAAATAAGGAAACTGAGCCAGGAAATAGGGGGATGGAAAAAGCCCAGGGGTGTGTGGGGCACAGACCCAGAGCCTCCACCCTGGGGTGCCCCCCTGGCCATGAGCACACTGTGGGGGCTGTGCTGGGCTCTGAGTCACCCCAAAATCTGAGGCACCCAGGGCAGGACCGGAGACCCCCGTGCCCACTCAGCCACTGCTCATCCCTGGGACCCCCATTCCCCTGGGAACCCAACCATGGGACCCCCATTGCCTTGGTCTCTGCTCCCTGGGACCCCCATCCCAGGACTCCCATTGCCCAGGACCACCATTGCCTTGATCCCATCCCATGGGCTGCTTCTTCTTCCATAACCACTCTTTCCGAGGGTCCCCTGTTTTTCCTCTCTGCACCCCCAACTCTGGAACCTACCTCCCATTACCGGAAATCTCTGGGGACCATGTTTTGGATGACCCCCATCCCTGAATCCCTCCTGGAACGGAGACCCCAATTTCCCGGGACCCCCATTATCTTGGACACCCAGCCTTAATTTCCCACATCCCCTGAGGCCCCCACTCCTGGGAACACCATCCCCCATTGAGCCCCCAGACTATCCCATAATGTCCCCAGCCTGTCCCCTGCTGTGTCTCCACCCATCCCCCACCCTGCCCCCACCAAGGGCCACCTACACGTGGGGACGAGGTGTGACCTTTCTTCCTTCCTCCTCATCCGAAGAGCCGCCACCCAGGGGACCAGTGGCCACAGCAGCGAGTGACAGCCAGTGCACATGGCCGGGGACACGGGGATGGCCGGGAAGGTGGCGCTGCTCCTGTGGGGTGAGTGCCCAGGCACGGGCCTGACACCCCGGGGATGGGCCCTGGTGAGGCAGAGACCAGTGGGGAGGGGGCACAGGGGGGCTGGGGTGTCCCCTGAGCTCCTCAAGGCCGGGACAAAGGAACCAGGATGCAGGGACAGGGACAAGAGTCACGCACGTACCATGCAGATGGGCCAGCGGGACTGGTGCCATGGGAAAGGGATCACAGACGTGGGGCCATGGGGGTGTGGCTGTAGGGACAGGTGCTGTGAGGATTGCGGTGGTGACCTGTGCAAGCATGGGGTGTCCACAGTGTCCCCATGTCCTGCCTCAGCCCAGGGTGACTGAGGTGTCTCTGTCAGCAAAACCTCTGTGCTACACCAGTGTTACCCTTGGGGAGAGTTTGGGGACAGACATCACACCATGGTCCCCCCAAATGGTGCTGTCCCTCCAGTGCCACCACCACCCAGCCCCTGTCCCTTCTCCCTTCCAGCCCAGACCTTCGGCATCGCTAGTGAGTCCTTGGCAGATGCCATGTCCCCACCCCACTGTCCCCAGCCCCGTGGTGACCCTGGCAGGCTGGTGTCCCCGGCAGGCTGGCGTCCCCTGTCACCTGCAGGTGCCCAGACCACCCAGCTCCGGGTGGAGCCCCCCTGGAGGCCGGCGGTGCTGTGGGACCGGGTGACACTGACCTGCCAGGGCTCGGGGACAGCCGGTGCCACCACCTGGTACAAGGACAGGCAGCGCTGGGGGCAGGAGGTCCGGGAGAAGTTCGTTGTCACTGAGAGTGGCACCTACACATGTGACAGACCCGGCAGTGGGCTCAGCCCCCCCATGATGGTCTTAAATGGTGAGGGGGGATCTTAAATGATATGGGTTCTTCCCTGAGAGGTCTGGGGGGCTCACTTACAAGGATTGCCTCACACCTGTCGTGTGGCAAGAGCCTGTCCCCTGCACTCAGGGACATCCCATTGTATCCCAGGGTGATGGGACACCCATGGTTACACGTGTGCCGTGGGGTTGCTCCTGGTGCCCCTGAGATCCTCCCATGCCATGGAGACTCCTCCCAGATGTCCCCGGTGCCATGGGTGCCCACCTTGGACCTGTCTGGTGCATCTCAGTTCAATGGGACTCTCCTGTCCCACAGACCAGCTGGTGCTGCAGGTGCCAACACAGACACTGCTGGAGGGGGACACGGTGACACTGCGCTGCCGGGTCAGGCCAGACACATCGGTCAGCAGGGTGCAGTTTTACAAGGACAAGAAGGATCTGGGGATGTTCCTGAGGGGGACCGAGCTGTCCCTGTCCCCCCTCCAGCAGAACCACAGTGGCCGCTACCACTGTGAGGGTTTGGTGAGCTTGTGGCCATTATCGTCATCTCCAGTGACAGTGGCAGTACACGGTGAGCGCACCCACGGCTGGAATTCCAGTATCCTGAAACCTCCAAAGCCACATCCCAGGGGACTCAGAATCAGTCCTTCCCTCATCTCCTTCCCAGAGCTCTTCACGGTGCCGGTGCTGGAGGGTGCCCCCGAGCTCATCGAGGGGTCCCCCCTCAATCTCAGCTGCCTCAGCAGCCCCAGCCCCCTGCGGCCCCCAGCCCCCCTCCTGCACGTCTTCTACCGGGACGGGTAGTTGGTCGGGGGCCCTCAGGTGTCCCCGCAGCTCCTGGTGCCCACCGGGGGGGTCTCCAACTCGGGGAATTACAGCTGCCATGTGCGCTCCGAGGGGGGGGCCGTGCAGAAGAGCAGCGCCCGGCTCTGCGTCACGGTGCGCAGTGAGTGCGGGGATGGGCACGGGGAGCCCCCACAGCCTCCTCGTGTCCCCTGCCATGCCTCGGGACCCCCATTCCTGCTTGGACCCCCCATGCCTGTTGGAGGACATGCATCCTTTCCCAACTCCCTCGCCAAGTGCGCCAGCCCTTCCTGGGTACCCCCATCTTTCTGATGAAATTTTTCCACGTCCTTGCATCACTGCTCAGGTCCCCCTCCATGTCCCTCCATCCCTCTCTGGGTCCCTTCACCCATTCCTGGTTCATCCCCACTCCCCTCTGATCTCCCGTCATGGTCCCCAGGTCCCACCATACCCTCCCTGTGGTGCCCCCTCAGTCCGCTCCAGCTGTCCCCTCCCTGAACTCCCCACCATTTCTTGGGTTTTTTTTCCAAGCCCCCCATCAGCTCTGGGCCCTCTCTTCCTCACTGGGGTCCCCCTGCCCCTCGAAAAATCCACCCATGTCCCTCACTGTCCCCTGGTTTCACTCCCTCCCGCAGGGGTCCTGCTCTCGGGAGTGTTCGTGTCAGCGCAGCTCCCCGGGGGTCAGGTGGCACTGGGTGACCGCCTGGTGCTGAGCTGTGCCGTAGCTGCAGGGACAGGTCCCATGTCCTTCACGTGGCACCGGGGGGACTTGGGGACACCGCTGGGCACCGGCCCCTGCCTGGAGCTGCAGCATGTTGAGGACAATGTCAGCGGCCAATACCAGTTCCGGGTCAGTGATGGAGACAGTGTGGCTGAGAGTGTTCCCCTGAATGTCACCGTCCTGGGTGAGCATGACCCTCAGGCTGGGGGTGGCCTCACCCTCAGCACCCTCCAGAAAACTCTCATCCCCGTGTCCCTGTCCCTCTTGCTGGCTGCCAGCCATTCCCCCATCCTCAGACCCATCTCTGTGTCCCCGCAGTGCCCGTGGCCAATGCCACCATCACCCCCAGTCCCCTGACACACCACGTGCACGCAGGTGACCCCGTGACCCTGCGCTGCTCGGTGCAGGTGGGCTCAGCTCCTGTCAACTTCACCTGGCTGCACAACGGGCAGGAGGTGGCCCGGGGTCCCATCCTGGAGCTTGGGAACGTCAGTGTGGGACATTCGGGCACCTACCAGTGCGTGGCTACCAACCAGCTGGGACAGGACGGGCACCGCGTGTTCCGGGCACTCAGCCCTGAGCTGGCCCTGGAGGTGACACCACGTGGACACTGGAGCAGAGGTGGGGTCACATAGGGTCATTGGGATTGCAGGACCCCCAAAACGACAGGTGACCCCACTGTGTCCCTTCTGTCCCCAGCAGTGGCCACAGGGGTTGGCGTGTCCCTCCTGTTCCTGGTCCTGCTCGTGGGTGCAGCTGCGGGCTGGCACCGGTGGAACAACATGGGTGGGTGACAATGGGGGCAACGGGGGCCCTGGGGAGGTGGGAGGCCACCTGGAATGTGGGGGTGATGGGTGACACCCACAGCTCCTGGTTTGGGCAGTGCTGAGTGCTCAGGGTCCTCAAGGATTTTGGGTGTTGTTGGAGGGTCTTGCAGGGATGTTGGGGGTTCTCTCAGGGATCCTGGGGGAATTTGGAGGATCCCCCTCTTTGCCAGCATTGGCTTCTTGGCACTCACAAGGTCCAGAGCACTTGGGTGGTTCAGGGGTTCTGGGGGCATCAGGGATGCTCAGGGGTTCTGGGAGACTCTGAGGGCCCAGTAGGGTGCCAGGATTTCTGAGGGGGCCTTGGGGATCCCGCAGTTACCTTTCCCCTCTTTCCTTTCTAGAGTCCAGGAAGCAGCAGGAAAGGTGAGTGTGGGCTCAAACCACACTGTCCCCTTTTACCCCAACCCCAAGACCTCCCATTCCCCCCCACACATCCCCTTTATCCCCGCAGGGCCCCCCCGGATCCCCCGGCCCCCCCAGAGGAGGGGGAGGTGCTGTACACCCACGTCGTGAGCACCAGGCAGATGGGGGGTGAGTACAGGGTGGGACACACACACAGGGACACGTCACCCATGAGTGTCACCCCCACCCAGATCCCACAGCCAGTGTCTCTCGCAGCGTCCCCCCGTGCCACCGCGCTCCAGGATCCCCAGGTGACCTACGCGGAGCTGCGGGGACCCCATGGGTGACAGCGGGAACTCAGTGACACCTACGGGAATGTGCTGTGACACTCGGGGCTCCAGTGGGCACTGGGGGGCTCTGGGGGAACTGGGGGGCAGTGGGGGACCCCACCCATGGGCAGTCACACATGTGTCCCCCCTCCTGCTCCCATGGGTGCTCAACATTCACGGGTAGATGAGCACAAGGGGGTGGTTACGTGTGAGGCTGCACAAGGCACCCAGAACTCCCCATGCCCCCAGAATGTCCAAGGGCTTCCCCACCCTCCTTCCACTACCACAACTGGCTTCCCATTCCACATCCAAGTGCTCCCAGCGCCCTCAGAGACTTCCCCATTCTCTCCTCACTGTGCTCCCAGTACCCTCAGGGGCTCCCTATTTCCCCTCCCAGTGCCTCTCCATTGCTCCCAGTAGATCCGGGTGTTTTCCATTCTGTCTCCCAGTACCCCTGTGCTCCCACTGGCTCTGCAATCCCCCTCTCAGCACTCTGAGAACACCCATGGACTCGTTTCCCTGTTATTTGGCCCAAAATGCAGCTTTTGGTTCAACTGGCAGAAATGGTGTTTCTTTGTTGAGCTCTGTCAGGCTTTAGGAATGGGATTCTCCAGTTCTGGGCTGACACTAGAACCAGGGGCTGCTGCCCCTCCCCTTGCCAGTAGAGGCACAAAAGGCAAATGTCCCAAAGGGCTGACAGAAAACAATTTCCTGCAAACAGCAATGACAGAACAAAACCAACAGCAGCAAGGTTCAGAATCCCTGAGGGTCAAAAAAGGAACAATTTCCAGGGAAAGCCCCTGAAAGGGGAAAACTCGGGATCCTTCCCCCAGACAGTTTCTTCCACCAGAGGAACCTGGCAGGGCCCTGGACCTTCATTGCTCTGATGGCCAAAGCGGCTTTCAGGAGGCTCTGGATTCTCTTCTCCCCTGTCCCAAACACGTCCTCTGCTGTGTTCCGCACACGATGATGTCTCAAAGGCCCTGTGGGTGTTCCTGAGCCTCCCCCTTTTCCAAGCCAGTCAGAATGAGTGAGTCCATGGCACAGGGTGGGTCTGAGTTTCCAGTCGGTTCCAGAGCTCTGGACATCCCTCCAGGTCAAGGCAAACTGTGACCTGCCCTCTGCTGCCAAAAAGATGTATCCTGCTGTAAAGGTGTCTGCCAAGGCAGGCTGGAACCTGCCTTGGAATGGAAAATTTGACCACCTTCCCTCCAAAGTATTATCATTTCGAAGTTAAGGGGCTTCCAGGAACAGACATGGGAAGAGGAATAACAGTTCTTCACTAGAATATCTATAACAAGACAAACAAACAACAACACCGCCACCAACAACAAACAAAAGCTCAAACCCAGTCCCAGCCCTCTCGGGGCTGCAGGCACTTCCCCTGCGGTACAGTTCCGGGCACAGCCAGCAGGGGCGCTGGTGGCTCCGGGCCGGGCAGGGCGGGTGCGATGATTCCCCCGCGGCTGCAGGGGGCGCTGTGGCAACAGCTCGGCTGTCTCTCTCTCCATGGTTAATGGAGACTCAGCGGGCGGGAGAGAGAGAGAAGCGCCCTTCCCTCACTGACGGGGCTGGGGGGCAGCTGTTAACAGTGCCACTCTGGACGGCAAAATGGGCTGCTGCAGGAACCCTCGGAGTGGCGGCTGGAACGGTGGGAGGAGGCACACCCAGGGTGGCAAAGGAAGTTTATCAAAACCTCCCAAGCTGTAGCATGAGCTACGAGGCTCGGGTGGGACACGGGTTGTTGGGTTCAAGTGTAGGAAAAGCCAAAGCAGCCACAGAAAACAGCGGAGCTGGGCAGCCACAGCCGTGCTCCCACAAACAGCTGCCGCCTGAAGCCAGGAGCCTTGTTTCTCGCAGTTTAATCAGAAAGCTGAATTTTGGGTACAATAAGAGGGAAAAGGGTCGCGTGCCAGCCCGGCACTGGGCGAGGGAACGAGGAGTCCTGTGGGGTGCAGTGAAGAGGAAGAAGGGACTGCTGAGGGGAACCGGTGCCTCCCAGTGCTGCCGGTGTCCCCAGTGTCACAGCACACCCTCAAAGGTGTCATCAGGGTCCTGCTGTCGCTTGTAGGGTCTCGGCAGCTCCATGTTGGTCACTTGTGGATCCCGAGGAGGGGCAGGGCCTGGGGTCACTTGGGGAGGCCCTGAGAGTGACACTGGTTGTGAGGGCCTGGGTGAGCGGTGACACTGGTGGGTGACGTGTCCCTGTCCCCCCCTGTACTCACTCCTTGCCCACTCGGTGCCATCAATGTGGGGTCCCAGCACTTCCCCCTCTTCTGGGGGGGTCCTGTGGGGATAAGGAAGGTCTGAGGGGTGTCTGTGGAAGGGGGAAAGGGGAGTCCTTGCTGGAGACCCCCACTCACCTTTCCTGGGGCTTCGTGGTTGCTGCAAGGAAAAGGAGAGGGGGTGACCATGGAGACCCCGAGACCCCTGAACCTTCCTGGGACCCCAGCAGGTCCAACCAGCCACAGGACCCCTAAACTCCCCCAGGACCCCAGAAAGATTTCCCTAAATCCCTGCACAGCCCTCCAAGAGCTGCCCAAACCCTCCAGGAGCTCCCAATGCCACCCCAATGTTCCTCAAAGCCTACCCAGGGATGGCCCTGGAGCCCAACCAAGACCATCGAAATTCCCCCCAGACCCCCCAGGACCCCCAGCCGACATCACTGTGGGCTCCGTTTCCCCCAGCTCAGGGGCCCTGGGTGCTGCCCTGTCTCTGCCCCCACTCTGGGGGCTTCCCCTCACTCCAGGACCCCCATCCCCCCCATTGTCACCCACCCTGGCGGTGCCAGCAGTGACAGCCCCCGATGACAGCCAGGAGCAGGAGCAGGAACAGGAGGGTCCTGCCGACATTCACAGCCACTGCTGGGGACAGAGGGGGACACATTGGGGTCACATTAAACCTCGGCAATCCTGAACACCCCGGTGACCCCATGTGACCTCACCTGTGACCCAGGGTGAGCCAGGGATCACCTCCAGGGCCAGCTCAGGGCTGAGTGCCCGGAACACGCGGTGCCCGTCCTGTCCCAGCTGGTTGGTGGCCACACACTGGTAGGTGCCCGAATGTTCCACACTGACGTTCCCAAGCTCCAGGATGGGACCCTGGGCCACCACCTGCCCATCACGCAGCCAGGTGAAGGTGACAGGGGCTGAGCCCACCTGCACCGAGCAGCGCAGGGTCACGGGGTCACCTGCGTGCACCTGGTGTGACAGGGGACTGGGGGTGATGCTGGCATTGGCCACGGGCACTGCGGGGACACAGACAGGGCTGAGGCCAGGAGGAGGGGCTGTACCCGGCCTGGGGGAATGAGGGAGTCTGTGTGGTGGCACCTGGAGACAGAGGGTCTCCTTCAGCCAGGACAGTGACCCCATGGGGTGGAGCCATCATGTGCTGTGGGATGAGGGCATGTGATGGATGAGGGGGGAGGGCTGAGGATGGGATGAGGCTGAGGTGAGGATGGGATGAGGGCTGCTGTGTCCAAGGGTGGTGGTGGCCGTCACCTCGTGGGGGGCACGGAATGGCGTGGGTGGGATGTGATGGGTCTGATGAGGCAAAGCAATGGGGACATCACCCCAGTGCCAAGGGACTCACTCCCCTGGAGAGTCACGCTCAGTAGGGTGAATGTGACCTGATGGGGAGTGGGGCATGTGACAGCTGGCATTAGGGATCCATGGCCTGGATGTCCTGGGTGGGGACACCTGGAGCCAGAGGGTCCCAGTTCCCCTGGGCTGTGACAGCCAGGGGTGGGGGCTGTGACCTGGGGTGGATTGGGGATGGTGTGGGGGGTTGGGGTGGAATGGGAATGTGTGGAATTGGGGATGCTGTGGGTGGGATCACCCTCAGCCCAAGGACAGTGAGGTTCAATGTGGGGCTCTTGGCCACACTGTCCCCATCACTGGCCCAGCACTGGTGTGACTGTTCTCCTAGTCCCCAATGTGCCACAGCTCCAGGTGGGGGCTGGCACCCAGCAGTGCCTCTGAGCCCCTCCGGTGCCAGGTGAAGGACAGAGGACCTGTCCCTGTGGCCACTGCACAGCTCAGCATCAGGCAGTCACCCTGTGCCACCTGTCCCCCAGGGGGCTGCACTCCCCCCGAGAGTGGGACACCTGCGGGTGGACACACGAGGGATTGGGGACATGGGATGAGGAGTGGGGGACACCAGGGAGCAGAGAAGGACTTAGGGAGGGGGAGGATCAGAGAGGGATGGGGGGATCCCTGTGAGGAAGAAAGGGGCCCAGAGATATGAAAGAGGCTTGGAAAAGGCTGGAAGGGACCCCAGGGCAGGGTGAGAGATTCAGCCAGGAGACACATAGAGAGGGTTGAAGGGAGCCACAGGGAAGGTTTTGGGGACCCAGACAGGGATAGTGGGACCTGTGGACAATGGAAGGACCTCAGAGAGGGAGAGGTGCAGCTGGGGAGGGGTGAGGGGACCTGGTGAGGGATGCAGGCAGCAGGGAAGGTGATGGGAGGACGCAGGGAGAGCCCAGGGAAGGCAGGGCAAGACACAGAGGGTTGAGCAAGGATGGGAGACCTGGGATGGCTGTGGGGGCTCCCCGTGCCCATCCCCGCACTCACTGCGCACCGTGACGTGGAGCCGGGCACTGCTCTTCCGCACAGTCCCCTCCTCGGAGTGCACCTGGCAGCTGTAATTCCCCGAGTCGGAGACCCCCACGGCGGGCACCAGGAGCTGCGGGGACACCTGTGGGCCCCCCACCAACTGCCCATCCCGGTAGAAGAGGTGCAGGACGGGGGCTGGGGGCCGCAGGGGGCTGGGGGTGCTGAGGCAGCTGAGATTGAGGGGGGACCCCTCGATGGGCTCCGGGGGACCCTCCAGCACCGGCACCGTGAAGAGCTCTGGGAAGGAGAGGAGAGGTGAGGGCTGTGACTCTGAGTCCCCTGGGAAGTGACTTTGGGGGTGTCAGGATATTGGAGTTCCAGCAGTGGGGGTGCTCACCGTGCACTGTCACTGTCACTGGTATTGACAGTGACAGCCCGAAGCTCATCAAGGCCCCACAGTGGTAGCGGCCACTGTGGTTCAGCTGCAGGGGGGACAGGGACAGCTCGGTCCCAGTGAGGAACTCTCCAGGATCCTTCCCGTCCTGGTAAAACCGCACCCTGCTGAACGACATGTCCTGCCTGACCCGGCAGCGCAGTTTCACCGTGTCTCCCTCCAGCAGTGTCTGTGCTGGCACCTGCAGCACCAGCCGGTCTGTGGGACAGGAGAGTCCCTTCAAACTGAGTGGCACGGGACCTCTCCAATTTGGGTGCCCATGGCACTGCGGAAATCTGGGTGGAGTCTCCATTGCACGGGAGGATCCCAGGAACACCAGGAGATGCTCCGTGGCACAGATGTCACCACGGGGGCCCCATCACACTGGGATGCACTGGGATGACCCTGAGTGCAGGGGACAGGCTCTAGCCACACGAGCAGTGTAAGGCGACACTTGGAGTGGAGCCCACGCAGACCCAACAAGAGGCCACCCTGATCATTTAAATCCCCCCTCACCATTCATGACTCTCAAGGCAGGGCTGGACCCACTGCCAGGTCTGTCACATGTGTAGGTGCCACTCTCGGTGACAGTGAAGCGATCGCTTCTGTTCTGCCCCCAACGCTGCCCGTCCTTGTACCAGGTGGTGGCACCGGCGGTCCCCAAGCCCTGGCAGGTCAGTGTCACCCAGTCCCACAGCACCGCCGGCCTCCAGGGGGGATCCACGAGGAGCTGGGTGGTCTGGGCACCTGCGGGTGACAGGGGACACCAGCCTGCCAGGGTCAGTGCGGGACTGGGGACAGTGGGATGGGGACATGGCATCCCCTGAGGACTCACCAGCGAGGCCGAGGGTGTGGGCTAGAAGGGAGAAGGGACAGGGTTGGGTGGGAACAGCAGCACCTGGGGGACATGGTGTGGTGTCTGTCCCCAGACTGCCTGCAGTGGGAACACTGGTGTAGCACAGAGGTCTTGAGGACAGGGACACCTCGGTCACCCTGGGCTGAGGCAGGACATGGGGACACTGTGGACACCCCATTCTCCTCCAGGTCACCACCACCATCCTCACAGCCCTGGTCCCATCAGCAACATTCCCATGGCCCGTCATCCCATTCTAATGGAACCCATCCCCACAGCCCATCTGCATGGTACATGGCCCTTGTCCCTGTTCCTGCATCCCTGTGCCCCTGTCCCTGTCCCCACAACTGCTACAGCCCCAAGGTTCCTTTGCCACATCCTTGTCCCCACATTTCTATCCCCCTGTTACTGTCCTCACATCCCAGTTCCCCTCTTCTTGTCCCCCTTTTCCTGTCCGCACAGCCACCCCACTCCTCTGCTCACACTGGGGTCCATGCCCATGCACTGGCTCTGCTGGCCTTGGGGACCTCAGGGGACCCCGCAGCCCCCCCGTGCCCCCTCCCCACCGGTCTCTGCCTCACCAGGGCCCATCCCCGGGGTGTCAGGCCCGTGCCCGGGGCACTCACCCCACAGGAGCAGCGCCACCTTCCCGGCCATCCCCGTGTCCCCGGCCATGTGCACTGGCTGTCACTCGCTGCTGTGGCCACCGGTCCCCTGGGTGGCGGCTCTTCGGATGAAGAGGAAGGAAGAAAGGTCACACCTCGTCCCCCCGTGTAGGTGGCCCTTGGTGGGGGATGGGTGGAGACACAGCAGGGGACAGGGTGGGGACATTATGGGATAGTCTGGGGGCTCAGTGGGGGATGGTGTTCCCAGGAGTGGGGGCCTCAGGGGATGTGGGGAACCAAGGCCGGGTGTCCAGGGGAATGGGGGTCCAGGGGAATTGGGGTCTCCATGTCTTGGGTGATTCAGGAATGGGGGTCCTGCAGGAAAAGGTTTCCCCAGGGGTTTTTGGTCATGGAATATGGGTCCCAGGGTTGGGGGTCCAGGGGAGAAAAGGGGACCCTTGGAAATTTGGGTTCTATGGGAACAAGAAGCCCATGGGATGGGATCAAGGCAGTGGTGGTCCTGGGCAATGGGAGTCCTGGGATGGGGGTCCCAGGGAGCAGAGACCAAGGGAATGGGGGTGCCATGGTTGGGTTCCCAGGGGAATGGGGGTCCCAGGGATGGGCAGTGGCTGGGTGGGCATGGGAGTCTCAGCTCCTGCCCTGGGTGCCTCAGATTTTGGGGTGACTCAGAGCCCAGCACAGCCCCCACAGTGTGCTCATGGCCAGGGGGGCACCCCAGGGTGGAGGCTCTGGGTCTGTGCCCCACACACCCCTGGGCTTTTCTCATCCCTTCATTTCCTGGCTCAGCCATCCCAGGGAACACCTGAGCAGGGAACGGTGGGGGGATCCCAGGAAGGGGCCAAGGGGGCTGGGGGGTGCAGGCAGTGTTCAGGGGCTGTGGGGGATGAAAGATTTTCACTTTCTCTTTCCTGCAGCAGAAGGAAGAGGCCGTTTATGCTGAGCTGAGGCCGTGGGTTCTGTCCTGGGGGGCACATCCAGAGGGGTCCTGCCCTGAGGGAAAAGGGCTCCTCTGCTGTGGTGACACCTGGGTCGTGTCCCAGGGTCTTGTCCCAGAGGGCTCCTCGTTCTGGGGGTGCCACATCCTTGGGGATTCCTGTCCCAGAGGTGGCACATCCTGGGGGCCTCTATCCTGGGGGGAACCGTGAGCATTCCCTCCGGCCCCAGTGGGGCCCTGTGATCTCTGCGCTGCCCAAACTTAAGGGGGCATCTAGTGGAATCCTGCCCTGATGATGGTAAATGCCAGGCGAAATTTGCTTGTACTCCCTCTTGCCCAATTGGCTGAGACAAAATTAGACACCCAGGAAATAAAGGCAAACGTCTTTTTCCCACACCCTTTTTTCCCACTAAAAAGAAAATCACTAAAATCAGATGACATGCAAAATTGTCTGGTCGATATAATCCTTTTAATTGCTACTCTCCCAAAAAGTCACTCATAATAAAAGCACAAACAAATCCCACAGAAATGAAACTTTCTGGTTCAGTTTAGGTGCCCATTGGATTCTGGCAGCTTTCGAGCGGCTGCAAAGGTGACAATTCTGTGGCAGGAAAAGGCCTGGCTGTGGTTTGCTGGGCCCTGCAAGAAGCACAAAAGCCAATGGGAGCCCAAGCAGTGGCTCTGGGAGGGCCTTGGATGGTTTTCAGAGCAGGGCTGGCTGCAAACCCCCCTGCAGGGGCAGCTGTGAGGGAAGCAGTCCGGAAATGCAGCAATTGATCATTTTGTCCCTCTCAGCAAGGGGCTGAGAGAGCCCCAGAAGTTCTTCAAATCCCACACCCATCTGCTCAACAACCTGACCGGGACCCTCTTTCCTGAACAAAACCTGCAGCCCTTTGGAACCTCATGGAAAGAATATTTGGGTTCTGGCTGCAGCCACCAGACCGGAGGGAAAAGTGTGGAAATGTTGAGCCGGGGCTCTGCCCACAGTCATGGTGTGGCTCTGGGGAATGACCTTGTATCGATTCCAGGTGTCCCCAAAGCTGCTCCATCCCTGCCCTCCTCACCTGCACAGGGCACGGGGAATGGACAGGGCTCTGCCCCGCCCCTGCCCCGCCCATTCCGGGTGCCCAAAGCTGTGGGGGCGTCACCCTGGCCACGGGCTGTCCCGACACATGGCGACAGTGGCTTGGGACACGCTCTCACAGTCGGTTCATGCGCGCCGTGACAGTCCCGGCACTTGCAGCGCCATGGCAGCTGGGGCCCTTCCCCGTGCTCTGGGACCACCGTGCCGGTCCCTCCTTTCCGCAGAGCCCAGCCCAGGGTCTCTGCTCCCCCGCCCTGCCGGGGTCTCCCCTCGGCCGTTTCGGGCGCACCACCCTCGGGGCTCCCCAGGCCCCTGGTTTTTAGTGGAAGCCAGAACTGGAGAATTCCATTCCTAAAGCCCAACAGGGCTGAACAAACACCACTTGTGCCAGTTTAACCAAAAAGCTGCATTTTGGGCTGAAGTGTATCGAAACCGACCGTGTGCCCTCCTTGCACTGGGAGAGGGAATGTGCCGCCACTGGGACTATGGGAGTACTGGGAAGGGAAAGGGGGAGCCCCTGGGTGTACTGGGAACAATGGGAGGGGGAATGGGGAAGCCGTGGTGGTACTGGGAGATGGAATGGGGAGCACTGGGTGCTCTGTGCACCAGCCCCTTCTCCTGACCACCACCTCAGGCTGGATGGCAACCACAGAAGGCCAGGGTGAGGGGATCCCCGGTGTCCCCCAGTGCCCCCCAGTTTCCTCAGTGTCACGGCACACTCTCGTAGATGTTGCTGGTATCCTGTGGTCGTCCATGGGATCCTGGCAGCTCTGCATAGGTCACCGTGGTGTCCTTGGGCGGGGCAGCACTGGGGAGCCCTGTGAGAGACACTGGCTGGGTGGACCCGGCTGGGGGTGACCCCAGCGGGTGACGTGTCCCTGTATTTCCCTGTCCCCGTACTCACCCCCTGCCCGCTCGGTTTTCACAACATGGGTGTACAGAACCTCCTCCTCCTCTGGGGGGGCCAGGGGCTGTGGATGTGCCCTGTGGGGATGGAGGGGTTTTGGGAGCACATGGAGGGTTTAGGGTGTGAGAGTAGAAGAGGGGTTGTGAATGGAGCCCCCCACTCACCTTTCCTGCTTCTTCCTGGTGGCTGCAAAGGAGAGGGAAGGGGTGACTGTGGGATCCCCAGGGCCCTGACCACCCGTGGGAATCCTGAACCACCACCAGACCCTCAATTCCCACAGGACCCCTGAGCATCTCTAGAGCCCCCCAGAACCCCTGAACCGGTGCCCTGAGCACCCAGAACCCCAAGTGCAGCAGGGAGGGAGACCCTCAAAAATCCCCCAGGACCCCAAAAGAAAATCCAACATCGCTGTGTGACCCTCCCACACCTGCCCAAATCGCCCAGGACACTCAGACAAGGACACTGGGGGCTCAGCACAACCCAAGTCAGGAGCTGTGGGTACCACCCTATCACCCCTTCAGTCTGGGGGCTTCCCACCCCTCTCGGGGAACCCCGTCCCCCCCATGGTCACCCACCAATGCGGTGCCACCAGTGCCAGGCCATGATGACACCCAGGAGCAGAACCAGGAACAACAGGGAACCACTGACCCCTGCAGCCACTGCTGGGGACAAAGGGGAACACAGAGGGGTCACCCATCACCCCAGGGGTCCTGCAACCATTGTGACCTCAGGTGACCCCTCCTGTTTCCTGTTCCCTTTCTGTCACTGCCAGAGAGAGAGTGGGGGAAAACTGAGGTCACCGACAATCCGGGGGTGTCAGACCACCAGGGTGACGCCGTGTGAGCCCACCTGTGACCCAGGGTGTGCCAGGGGTCACCTCCAGGGCCAGCTCGGGGCTGAATGCGCGGAACACACGGTGTCCATCCTGTCCCAGCTGGTTGGTGGCCGCGCACTGGTAGGTGCCCGAATGTCCCACACTGATGTCCCCAAGCTCCAGGACGGGACCCCGGGCCACCTCCTGGCCATTGTGCAGCCAGGTGAAGGTGACAGGAGCTGAGCCCACCTGCACCGAGCAGCGCAGGGTCACGGGGTCGCCTGCGTGCACCTGGTGTGACAGGGGACCGGGGGTGATGGTGGCATTGGCCACGGGCACTGTGGGGACACAGACAGGGTGAGGGTGGGGGGAGGGGCTGTCAGCCAGCAAGAGGGACAGGGACACGGGGATGAGAGTTTCCTGGAGCATGCTGTGGGTGAGGCCACCCCCAGCCTGAGGGTCACACTCACCAAGGACGGTGACATTCAGGGGGACACTCTCGGCCGTGCTGTCCCCATCACTGACCCGGCACTGGTATTGGCCGCTGTCATTGTCCCCAACATGGCGCAGCTCCAGGTGGGGGCCGGTGCCCAGTGGTGTCCCAGAGCCCCCACGGTGCCAGGTGAAGGACCAGGGACCTGTCCCCATGGCCACCGCACAGCTCAGCACCAGGTGGTCCCCCAGTGCCACCTGTCCCCCGGGGGGCCGCACTGACACGAACACCCCCGAGACGGGGACCCCTGCGGGGAGACACAGGTAAGATGATCTTGCCATGATGGGTGGAGGACACAAGACAGGAAGGAGGGGGGATTGGAGGGGAGCACAGAGGACCCCAGGGAGAAGTGGACCCTGGGAGGTGCGTTGGGATCTGGTGACCATGGAGTGACCCCATGGAAAGGTGGAGAGAGCCAGGCAGGGATGGGGGACTACACAAGAGATTGAGGAGACTCAGGGAATGATGTGGGGTTTGGGGAGGGGTGGATGGACCCAGGGGCGGAAGTGCAACCAGAGGGTTGAGTGGGGACCTTGGAAGGGGTGTGGGATGCCAGGGAGGGGTGGGGGGACAGAGAGAGGGATGAGGGATGTGGAGAGGGAACCGGGCAGTCATGGGGGAACAAGGAGGTACTTGGGAAATTTTGGGTGACGCAGGGAGGAGTGAAGGGAAGGATGAAGGATGCAGGTAGAGGGAGGAAGCCCTCGGAGGATGTCGAGGTTGCCTGTCTCCATTCCTGCACTCACTGTGCACTGTCACTGTCACCAGCTGTGACTGCATCCACTCTGGCATTACAGCCCCCACCCAGCCCCTGCAGCGGTAGCAGCTGCTGTGGTGCAGCTGCAGGGGGAACAGGGACAGCTCGGTCCTGTCATGGGGCCCTCCCAGATCCTTCCGTTCATGGAAGAAGTGCACGTTGGTGAGCGATTTGTCCTGGTAGCACCGGCAGCGCAGTGTAACCGTGTCCCCCTCCAGCAGCGGCCGCGCCGGCACCTGCAGCACCAGCCAGTCTGGGGGACAGAGGCGTCCTGTCACACCGGGGGCATCTGAAGAGTCCAGATGGCACTGGGGGGCATCAGGGGCCACCCATTGCACGGGAAGAGTCCCCTCAGACCTGGATGCTCTGGGATGTCCCCGTGTGCAGGGGACGGGCTCTGGTCACACCAGGAGGTGACCCATAGAGTGGAGACCACCCAGAACCCTCGGGGACTGTGCAGGTGCCAGGCTGGAGACCCTGAATCCCCCCTCACCATTTAAGATCTTCATGGGGGGGCTGTGCCCACTGCCGGCTCTGTCACACTCGTAGCTGCCACTCCTCGTGACAGTGAAGTGGTCAGGTCCCCTCTACCACCAGTACTGCCCATCCTTGTACCAGGTGGTGGCACCGGCGGTCCCCGAGCCCTGGCAGGTCAGTGTCACCTGGTCCCACAGCACTGCTGGTGTCAAGGGGGACTGAACGTGGAGCTGGGTGGTCTGGGCACCTGCGGGTGACAGGGGACACCAGCCTGCCAGGGTCACCACGGGGCTGGGGACAGTGGGGTGGAGACATGGCATCTGCCGAGGACTCACCAGCGAGGCCGAGGGTCTGGGCTGGAAGGGAGAAGAGACAAGGGCTGGATGGAGGGGGCCCTGCAGGGACAGCAGCACCTGGGGAATCCGGTGCGGTGTCTCGCTGCAGACAGTCCCAAAAGGAACACTGGTGTAGCACAGAGGTGTTGAGGTAAGACACACCTCAGTCACCCTGGGCTGAGGCAGGTCATGGGGACACTGTGGACACCCCATGCTCATCCAGGACACCACCACCATCCTCACCGCTCCTGTCCCGACAGCCACATCGTCATTGCCCTGTGCCCATGATCCCATTCTAATGGCACCTGTCTTCATGCCCCATCCCCATGGTATGTGGCCCTTGTCCCTGTCCCTGCATCCCTGTTCCCCTGTCCCTGCCTTGGGGACCTCAGGGGACCCCGCAGCCCCCCTGTGCCCCCTCCCCACCGGTCTCTGCCCCACCAGGGCCCATCCCCGGGGTGTCAGGCCCGTGCCCGGGGCACTCACCCCACAAGAGCAGTGCCACCTTACCGTCCAGCCCCGTGTCCCCGGCCATCCAGGCTGGCTGTCACTCGCTGCTGTGGCCACTGGTCCCCTGGGTGGCGGCTCTTTGGACAAAGGGGAAGGAAACGAGTTCACGTCTCGTCCTCATGTGTTGGTGGCCCTTGGTGGGGGCAGGGTGGGGGAACAGGCTGTGGGCAGGCTGGGGACACTGAGGGACATGTGGGTGATGGTGGGACGTGGTGGTGACCCGGTAGGGCCACGGTGTTGCCAAAATTTGAAGGCTGGGAGCTGTAGGAAGCCAAGCATGGATGTCCGGGGGGAATCAAGGTCCCCAGGCTGCGGGGTCCCCTGAGGTCCCCAGTGGAGGTCCCAGGGGCTGGAATTCCCAGGATGGGGGTCCTTGGGAATGGAGGTCCTGAGGAATGGCACTCCCGGGATGGGAGACCCAGGGAGGGGGGGCAGAAGGAATGGGGGCTCCCATGGTTGGGTTGGCAGGGAAATGGGTGTCTCAGGGATGGGCAGTGGCTGGGTGGGCCCGTGGGTTGCAGCTCCTTCCCTGGCTGCCTCAAATTTTGGGGTGACCCACGGCCCAGAGCTGCCCCCCTGGTGTACTCGTGGTTTTCTGGAGGTCACTACAAGTGGATTCTTAGGGGTTCTGGGTCTGTGACCCCCCCAGACCCCAGAGCCTTTTTTCTCTTCATTTCCATTGCCCTCCTTTTTTCTGTCACATTCGCATCCCCCCAGTTCCCTGCTCAGCGATCCTGGGGAGCTCCTGAGCAGGTACCGAGTTCAGGGGTTCCCGGAGAGGGGAAAAGGAGGTGTGTGGGCTGAAGGGGAGGTGGGGGATTTGGGGGCTGGGAGTGTCCGGCCGTGTCCCCCCACACTTTCACTTTCTCTCTCCCGCAGCAGAAGGAAGAGGCTGTTTGTGCTGAGTCAGACAGGGAGGGGCGGGTTCTGTCCTCGTGGGACACATCCAGGGGATCCTGTCCCTGTTCAGGGGTGTCCCTGTTCTGTGGGTGAGACATCCTGGGGGTGGCACAGCCCAGCCGGTGGCGTCCTGTCCTGGGAGAAGGGCAGGGAGGGCTCAGTCCGCGAGCTCCGTCACGGCCGAAACGGACTCGACTTGGGGAAGTGAATTGAATTTATCATTCCTCAGTTCAGAGTTGAAAAAGGAGAAGTGAAACACCTTCCCCTCTCGGGAACTGCTCCAGCGGGGGCTTCCCAGCCCTGGCAGCGCGATGGCAGCCGCGACGTGCGACAGTGACCCGAGGCCGGGACTCGGCTCCCGCCGTGCCGGGGGCTCCTCCCCGGGCTCCCGGGTCCCCTCGGCCCTCCCGGCACCTCCGTCCCGGCGCCCCCCGCCCGCCCCGGGGCCGCGCCCGGCGGAGGCTCCGCGGCAGCTCCGGGGCTCAGACGCCGCTCGGGGAGCGCCGGGTGCGGGGCTTTGGGCACCGGGGGGCTCCGGGGGGCACCGGGCAGGGCTGGGGCTGGGGCGGGCTTTGGGGTTGGATCTGGGGACACCTCCGGCTGCCCTCAGCTCTGTCCCGGGGCTCCAGCTCGGCCCGAGGGGTTCGGCAGCTGCGGGATCGGTGCCCGTGGCCACGGAGCGGCACCGCCGCAGGACCCCGAGCCCTTGGCCGGTGTCACCGAGAGGGGACAAACAGGGAGCGGCAGCTCCTTCCTTGAGCGGGGCAGCTGCGAGGTAACCAGTCCTGAAATGCCCCAATTGATCATTTTGTCCCTGTCCCCAAGGGACTGAGGGAGTCCCAAAAATCCTGCAAATCCCACACGGATCTGCTCAACAACCTGACCGGGACCCTCCTCCGTCCGAGCTGACCGGGCACAGCTGAACAAACAAAAACCATTTGTAGACGATAAGCTGTATTTGAATCATCCAGACTGAGCCATATTGCTGAGGCCTCTAGGCCGTGGCACTGAGGCCTGTAGAGGTTGTGGCGCAGTTAGAAATTCAGTGCCAGGAGTGTGTCGCATTTAGGAATTATCACTTAAGGTGTTAACAAGGGTCAAAGGGTTTTATAGTAGTTAGTAAGTATCGTAATTGGCGTGGACACAGTAGCTACCTTAAACAGTTTATTAAACAATAAGTGTTTGCATTCTTTCCTGTGCCGTGTGCCTATTAGAATTCACTTGTAACTGTAAACTATATAGAGTGCATAAAACCGGCCCTCTTACACACAATAAAAGAGAAATGTAGCAGTAATCATATTGATCGAACCTGCATTTGCTTTGACGATTTCCCTTCATTATCGGGGTTCCCCTGCGACTTTGACCATTTCTCCCGGTTTAATCAAAATGCTGCGTTTTGGGTGCAATGGGAGGGACAAGGGTCCTGTGCCCCCCGGCACTGGGGGAGGGAGTGGGGAGTCTCTGGGGGTACTGGGAGCACTGGGAGCACTGGGATGGGGAGCTCTTGGCAGCCCCACATGGGACCCCCCACTCGTGGCCCCCACCCAGGCACGGTGGGCACCACGGGAGCTGGGGGGGACACACACGGGAGTTGCCCTCACACAGGGGCCCCCAGTGCCCCCAATGCCCCCAGTGTCACAGCATGTTCCCGTAGATGTCACTGGGGTCCTGCTGTCGCCTGTGGGATCCCGCCAGCTCCGCGTAGGTCACCTGGGGGGATGTGACACGGGGGGGCCCTGCAAGAGACATCGGGTGTGGGGACATGGGTGGGGGGTGACACCCGTGGGTGACGTGTCCCTGTGTCCCCACCCTGTACTCACCCCCTGCCCGCTCGGTGCTCAGAACGTGGGTGTAGAGCACCTCCCCCTCCTCTGGGGGGGCCGGGGGATCCGGGGGAGCCCTGCGGGGATAAGGGGGTGTCTGTGGGGATGAAGGGAGATTGGGGTGAGGGTAAAATGGGGGGTCAGACCTGGAGCCCCCCACTCACCTTTCCTGCTGCTTCCTGAGGGCTGCAAAGGGAACAGGGAAGCATGAATGGGGGGTCCTCAGGGCCTCTGAACACCCCCGGGACCCCTGACTACCCCCAGGACTCCCAAGCATTCTTGAAGCTCCCAGAAATCTTTGAAGCACCCCTTGAACCCCCTGAGCCTCCAAATCCCACAAACTTCCCAAAAACTCGCATCCAAAGACTCTGGGGGCTCATCTTCACCCAAGTCAGGAGCTGTTGTTGGCACCCTATGACCACATACTCTGGGTGGGCTTCACCCTAATTCCTGGGACCCCCATTCCTACTCATTGTCACTCACCCAGGCGGTGCTGCCGGTGCCAGCCCACGATGACAGCCACGAGCAGGACCAGGAACAGGAGGGACCCGCCGACCCCGGCGACCACTGCTGGGGACAGAGAGGGACACAGTGGGGTCACCCAGAACCCCGGGGTCCTGCATCCCCCGTGTGACCCTGTGTCAGCCCACCTGTTACCCAGGGTGTGCCAGGGGTCACCTCCAGGGCCAGCTCAGGGCTGAGTGCCCGGAACACGCGGTGCCCGTCCTGTCCCAGCTGGTTGGTGGCCACGCACTGGTAGGTGCCCGAATGTCCCACATCGACGTTTCCAAGCTCCAGAATGGGACCCTGGGCCACCTCCTGGCCATTGTGCAGCCAGGTGAAGTTGACAGGGGCTGAGCCCACCTGCACCGCGCAGCGCAGGGTCACGGGGTCACCTGCATGCACCTGGTGTGACAGGGGACCGGGGGTGATGGTGGCATTGGCCAGGGGCACTGTGGGGACACAGACAGGGTGAGACTGGGGCGGGGGGCTGGCAGCCAGCAAGAGGGACAGGGACACGGGGATGAGAGTTTCCTGGAGCATGCTGTGGGTGAGGCCACCCCCAGCCTGAGAGTCACACTCACCAAGGACAGTGACATTCAGAGGGACACTCTCAGCAACGCTGTCCCCATCGCTGGCCCGGCAGTGATACTGGCCGCTGTCATTGTCCCCAACGTGCCGCAGCTCCAGGTGGGGGCCAGTGCCCAGCGGTGTCCCAGAGCCCCCACGGTGCCAGGTGAAGGACCGGGGACCTGTCCCCATGGCCACGGCACAGCTCAGCACCAGGTGGTCCCCCAGTGCCACCTGTCCCCCGGGGGGCTGCACTGACACGGACACCCCCGAGACGGGGACCCCTGCGGGGAGACACAGGTAAGATGATCTTGCCATGATGGGTGGAGGACACAAGACGGGAAGGAGGGGGGATTGGAGGGGAGCACAGAGGACCCCAGGGAGAAGTGGACCCTGGGAGGTGCGTTGGGATCTGGTGACCATGGAGTGACCCCATGGAAAGGTGGAGAGAGCCAGGCAGGGATGGGGGACTACACAAGAGACTGAGGAGACTCAGGGAATGATGTGGGGTTTGGAGAGGGGTGGGTGGACCCAGGGACGGAAGTGCAACCAGAGGGTTGAGCAGGGACCTTGGAAGGGGTGTGGGATCCCAGGGAGGGGTGGGGGGACAGAGAGAGGGATGAGGGATGCGGAGAGGGAACCGGGCAGTCATGGGGTAACAAGGAGGTACTTGGGAAATTTTGGGTGATCCAGGGAGGAGTGAAGGGAGGGATGAAGGATGCAGGTAGAGGGGGGAAGCCCTCAGTGGATGTCAGGGTTGCCTGTCCCCATCCCTGCACTCACTGCGCACTGTCACTGTCACCAGCTGCGACTCCCTCCACTGTGGCATTGCAGTGCTCACCCTGCCCCTGCAGTAGTAGCGGCCGCTGTGGTGCAGCTGCAGGGGGGACAGGGACAGCTCGGTCCTGTCGTGGGGCCCTCCCAGGTCCTGCTCCTCATGGTAAAATCGTACTCCAGTGGCTGTGCTATCCTGCCAGCACCGGCAGCGCAGTGTCACCGTATCCCCCTCCAGCAGGGCCCGTGCTGACACCTGCAGCACCAGCCAGTCTGGGGGACAGAGGTTTTCCGTCACACCGGGGGCATCTGGAGGGTCCTGATGTCACCGGATGCCACCAGAGGCCACCCATTGCAAGAGAGGAGCCCCCTTGCACTGTTATGCTTTGGGATGTCCCCGTGTGCAGGGGACGGGCTCTGGTCACACCAAGAGGTGACCCATGGACTGGAGCCCACCCAGAGCCCACGAGGTCCCTGCAGGTGCCAGGCTGGGGACACACAACCTCCCTCACCAATGACCACTCTCACAGGGGGGCTCCGCCCACTGCCAGGTCTGCTACACCTGTAGGTGCCACTCTCCGTGACAGTGAAGCGGTCGCGTCTGTTCGGCCCCCAGCGCTGCCCGTCCTTGTACCAGGTGGTGGCACCGCGGTCCCCAAACCCTGGCAGGTCAGTGTCACCTGGTCCCACAGCACCGCCGGCCTCCAGGGGGGCTCCACCAGGAGCTGGGTGGTCTGGGCACCTGCGGGTGACAGGGGACACCAGCCTGCCAGGGCCAGCACGGGGCTGGGGACAGCAGGGCGGGGACATGGCGTCGCCCGAGGACTCACCAGCGAGGCCGAGGGTCTGGGCTGGAAGGGAGAATGGACAGGGCTGGGTGAGGGTGGCCCTGGTGGGAAAGAAGCGACAGCAGGCACAGCACAATGTGTGGTGCCTGCCCCATACTGCCCCGAATGGAACTCTGGTGTAGCACAGAGGTCATGAGGACAGGAACACCTCAATCACTCTGGGCTGAGGGAGGACATGGGGACACTGTGGACATCCCATGTTTGCACAGGTCCCCCCGAGCATCCTCAGAACGCCTGCTCCCACAACCACATCCCCATGGCCCTGTGCCCGTGATCCCATTCCGAAGGCACCTCTCCCCATATGGCATAGGCATGGTACGTGGCCCTTGCACCTGTTCCCGCATCACTGTTTCCCTATCCCTGTCCCAACGCTGGCACAGCCCCAAGGTTCTTTTTGCCACATCCTTGACCACACATCTCTATCCCCCTGTACCTGTCCCCACATCCCAGTTCCCCTGTTACTTTCCCCATGGCCATCCTGTAACTGTGGTGACATGATGGACTAGCTCTGCTGGCCTTGAGGAGCTCAGGGGACACCCCAGCCCCCCTGTGCCCTCTCCCCACCGGTCTCTGCCTCACCAGGGCCCATCCCCGGGGTGTCAGGCCCGTGCCCGGGGCACTCACCCCACAGGAGCAGCGCCACCTTCCCGGCCATCCCCGTGTCCCCGGCCATGTGCACTGGCTGTCACTCGCTGCTGTGGCCACCGGTCCCCTGGGTGGCGGCTCGTCGGATGAAGAGGAAGGAAGAAAGGTCACACCTCGTCCCCACGTGTAAGTGGCCCTTGGTGGGGGATGGGTGGAGACACAGCAGGGGACAGGCTGGGGACATTATGGGATGGTCTGGGGGCTCAGTGGGGGATGGTGTTCCCAGGAGTGGGGGCCTCAGGGGATGTGGGGAACCAAGGGTGGGTGTCCAGGAGAATGGGGTCCAGGGGTATTGGGGTCTTCATGCCTGGGGGGACTCAATGATGGGGGTCCTGTGGGAGCATAGACCTCAGAGATTTCAGGTCATGGGATGTGTGTCCCAGGGTTGGGGGTCCAGTAGAGAAAAGGGGACCCTGAGGAATTAGGGTTCTGAGGGGAAGGAGAAGCAGCCCATGTGATGGGATCAAGGCAATGGTGGTCCTGGGCAATGGGAGTCCTGGGATGGGGGTCCCAGGGAGCAGAGACCAAGGGAATGGGGGTGCCATGGTTGGGTTCCCAGGGGAATGGGGGTCCCAGGGATGGGCAGTGGCTGGGTGGGCACGGGGGTCACAGCTCCTGCCCTGGGTGCCTCAGATTTTGGGGTGACTCAGAGCCCAGCACAGCCCCCACAGTGTGCTCATGGCCAGGGGGGCACCCCAGGGTGGAGGCTCTGGGTCTGTGCCCCACACACCCCTGGGCTTTTCCCATCCCCCCATTTCCTGGCTCAGCCATCCCAGGGAACACCTGAGCAGGGAACGGTGGGGGGATCCCAGGAAGGGGCCAAGGGGGCTGGGGGGTGCAGGCAGTGTTCAGGGGCTGTGGGGGATGAAAGATTTTCACTTTCTCTTTCCTGCAGCAGAAGGAAGAGGCCGTTTATGCTGAGCTGAGGCCGTGGGTTCTGTCCTGGGGGGCACATCCAGAGGGGTCCTGCCCTGAGGGAAAAGGGCTCCTCTGCTGTGGTGACACCTGGGTCGTGTCCCAGGGTCTTGTCCCAGAGGGTTCCTCGTTCTGGGGGTGCCACATCCTTGGGGACTCCTGTCCCAGAGGTGGCACATCCTGGGGGGGCACTGAGCATTCCCACTGTCCCCAGTGGGGCCCTGTATCCTCTGGGGTGTTTAAACATAAGGGGGCATCTGTTACGACCTTACCCAGATGATGGTAAATGCCCGGCTAAATTTGGTTCAATTCCCTGATGGCCAATTGGCTAAAACAAAATTATACAACCATGAAATAAAGGCAAAAATACTTTCCCAAATCACATTTTTTCCCAATAAAAAATAAACTCGGCAAAAATCAAACTAACAATGTAGAAAATGGTCTGATCGATAGAATCCTTTTAATCATTGCCCTCCCAACTAGTCACTGACAATAAAAACACAAACAAATCCCATAGAAATGAGACTTTCTGGTTCCCTTTAAGAGCCCATTGGTGCATCCCATAGCAGCGTTTCCTTGTGCATAACACTGAGTGTGGAATCTCCCTGAGTCTCCAGCAGGTCCATGGGTTTGTTCCCGGCCTGCTGGGCAGCAACCCAGCCCACAGGGAAGGCTTTGGCTGGGCCACATTTAGGAACTCTGCCCATTTTCCTCCTTCCCACCCTCAAACTTCATTTATTTCCCATGGCATCAGCTCCCAACAGGGTTGAAACTCTGTCCATCCTTGGAACAGAGCACAGGAATCCGTGGAAATGCCTGTGTGTCCCTCAGGGTCTGCTTCCCTGGGAAATGCACTCCACCCTGCCCTGAATTCCCCTGCCTGGGCACTCCCTGCTCCTGCTGGGACACCCGTGTTCCCCAGATCCACGGCTGGAGCCCCTGCTCAGTATTTCCACACTTTTCCCTCTCTTCTGGTGTCCACATCCAGAACACAAACATTCTTTCTGGGAGGTTCCAAAGGGCTGCAGGTTTTGTTCAGGAAGGAGGGTCCCGGTCGTGTTGTTGAGCAGATGGGTGTGGGATCTGCAGAACTTCTGGGGCTCTCTCAGCCCCTTGCTGAGAGGGACAAAATGATCAATTGCTGCATTTCCGGACTGCTTCCCTCACAGTTGCCCCTGCAGGAGGGTTTGCAGCCAGCCCTGCTCTGAAAACCATCCAAGGCCCTCGCAGAGCCACTGCTTGGGCTCCCATTGGCTTTTGTGCTTCTTGCAGGGCCCAGCAAACCACAGCCAGGCCTTTTCCTGCCACAGAATTGTCACCTTTGCAGCAGCTCGAAAGCTGCCAGAATCAAAGCCAAGGGGGCGGGGGGAGCCTCAGGTCGTGGCTGCCACCTGGGGCTGGCCAGAGCAGGGCTGGCCAATGCCCATCCCTGTGCACTGGGGCTGGGCCATGGCTGGGCCCCACACTTGGATGGCCACTGGCTTCAAGGCGGAGGAGTTGGGGAGCTCCTTCCTGCCTGGGGCTCCATTCCCGAGCTGCTCTCACTGGCTCACATCCTGCAGGGGACAAGTGAAAATGGAGATATCTGGACCCTGCCTGGAGCTGCCATCCCCCAGGACAGGATCCCCTTGGCCAGCATGTGTCCCCCCCGGGACAGGATCCCCCCAGAACAGGACCCCCCTTGCTGTTCCCCCCAGGACAGAACCTGTCCCCCCGTGTGTCAGCCACTGCCCATCCCTGGGACCCCCGTTCCCCTGGGAACCCATCCATGGGACCCCCATTCCCTTGGTCTCTGCTCCCTGGGACCCCCATCCCAGGACTCCCATTGCCCAGGACCACCATTGCCTTGATCCCATCACATGGGCTGCTTCTTCTTCCATAACCACTCTTCCCAAGGGTCCCCTATTTTTTTCCCCTTCACCCCCAACTCTGGGACCTACATCCCATTATCCGAAATTCATGGGGACCATGATCACCCCGGAGCCCCATCCCTGAATATCCCCAGGCATGAAGACCCCAATTCCCCTGGATCCCCATTCTCTTGGACACCCCTCCTTGGTTCCCCACATCCCCTGAGCCCCCCACTCCTGGGAACACCATCCCCCACTGTGCCCCCAGACTATCCCATAATGTCCCCAGCCTGTCCCCTGCTGTGTCTCCACCCATCCCCCACCAAGGGCCACCTACTCATGGGGACGAGGTGTGACCTTTCCTCCTTCCTCTTCATCCGAAGAGCCGCCACCCAGGGGACCGGTGGCCACAACAGCGAGTGACAGCCAGTGCACATGGCCGGGGACATGGGGATGGCCGGGAAGGTGGCGCTGCTCCTGTGGGGTGAGTGCCCCGGGCACGGGCCTGACACCCCGGGGATGGGTCCTGGTGAGGCAGAGACCGGTGGGGAGGGGGCACAGGGGGGCTGGGGTGTCCCCTGAGGTCCCCAAGGCCAGTAGAGCCAGTGTATGGGCATGGACCCCAGTGTGAGCAGAGGAGTGGGGTGGCTGTGGGGACAGGAAAAGGGGAACTGGGATGTGGGAGCAGGAGCAGGGAGATAGAGATGTGGGGACCAGGATGTGGCCAAAGGAACCTTGGGGTGGTGCAGCAGTGGGAACAGGGACAGAGGAACAGGGCTGCCAGTACAGAGAGAAGGGCCATGTACCATGCAGATGGGCTGTGAGGACAGGAGCTGTGAGGCTGGTGGTGGTGACCTTTGAAAACATGGGGTGGCTGTGGTGTCCCCATTCCCGGAGTGTCCACAGTGTCCCCGTGTCTTGCCTCAGCCGAGTTGCCAGGATGTCTCTGTCCTCGAAATTTCCATGCCAAACCATTCCCCATTGGGACAATTTTGTGATAGTCTCCACATCCCATCCCCCAGGAGCTTCTCTTGCTGGCCTGCCACCCCAACCCAGCCCTGTCCCTTCTCCCTTCCAGCCCAGACCCTCGGCCTCGCTGGTGAGTCCTCGGGCGACACCACATCCCCACCTCGCTGTCCTCAGCCCTGCGCTGACCCTGGCAGGCTGGTGTCCTCTGTCACCTGCAGGTGCCCAGACCACCCAGCTCCTGGTGGAGCCCCCCTGGAGGCCGGCGGTGCTGTGGGACCGGGTGACACTGACCTGCTGGGGCTTGGGGCCCACCGGTGCCACCACCTGGTACAAGGACGGGCGGCGCTGGGGGCAGAAGGGATCTGACCGCATCCTTGTCACCAGGAGTGGCAACTACACATGTGACAGACCCGGCAGTGGGCTCAGCCCCCCCGTGTCAGTATTAAATGGTTAGTGGGGCTGTGAGGTTGGTGCCCCATGAGGGCTCAGCGTGGGCTCCTGTCCACGTGTGGCTTCATGTCCCAGTCCCCAGCACATGTGGACATGCCAGTGCATCCCACTGTACCCCTGTGCACACCAATTTGTTCCAGTGCACACCAGTTCATCCCAGGGTGATGGGTTTCCCCCTGGTATTCCTAGGGGCCTCTGGTGTAATGGGGACCCCCCGGACCCCTCTTGAGTCCCTCAGTGTGAGAACCCCCCTGCCCCACAGACCGACTGGTGCTGCAGGTGCCAACACAGACACTGCTGGAGGGGGACACGGTGACACTGCGCTGCCGGGTCACGCAGGACATGTCGGTCACTGGGGTGCGATTTTACCACAAGGAGATGGATCTGGGGCGGCCCGTCAGTGGCACCGAGCTGTCCCTGTCCCCCCTGCAGCTGCACCACAGCGGTCGCTACCTCTGCGGGGGCTTGGTGGGCTCGGGAATGTCACAATGGCACAACTCAGCACCAGTGACAATGACAGTGCATGGTGAGCATCCGCACAGCTGCCACCTTGATATCCCAACACCCCAACACCTTATGCCTTGACAATCCCAAAGCCACTTCCCAGTGGACTCAGAGTCACAGTCCTAACCTCCTGTCTCCTTCCCAGAGCTCTTCACTGTGCCGGTGCTGGAGGGTCCCCCCGAGCCCATCGAGGGGTCCCGCCTCCATCTCAGCTGCCTCAGCACCCCCAGACCCCTGCGGCCCCGAACCCGCCTCCTGCACCTCTTCTACCGGGATGGGCAGTTGGTGGGGGGCCCGCAGGTGTCCCCGCAGCTCCTGGTGCCCGCCGTGGGGGTCTCCGACTCGGGGAATTACACCTGCCAGGTGCGCTCTGAGGAGAGGAAGGTGTGGAAGAGCAGCGCCCGGCTCTGCGTCACAGTGCACAGTAAGTGTGGGGATGGGCACGGGGAGCCCCCACAGCCTCCCTGGGTCCCCTAGCCCTGCCTGGAGACCTCTATTACTGTCCGGACACCCCACACCGGTGGTGGGTCCCCCATGCTTTCCTGGATCCTTTGCCGGGTTCCCCAGCCCTGCGTGGGTACCCCCATCTATCCTGTAAACTTTTTCCATGTTCCCCAATCACTGCTCTGGTCCCCCTCCATGTCCCCCCTATCCCCTCCCTGCATCCCCACACCCTCCCTGGAGTCTACCATCATCCTTCTCCAGGTGTCCCCTCCCTGAACCCCCCATCATTTCTTGGCATTCATTCCTAAGCCCCTAGCTCTGCATCCCCTTTTCCTCACTGGGAATCCTCTGCTCCTCCCAGAACATCCCCAAGTCCCTCACTGTCCCCTGGTGTCCCCCTCTCCCCTCAGGAGTCCCACTCTCAGGGGTGTCCGCGTGGGTACAGCCCCCCGGGGGACAGGTGGCACTGGGGGACCGCCTGGTGCTGAACTGCACAGTGGCCGAGGGGACAGGTCCCCGGACCTTCTCCTGGCACCGGGGGGGCTCAGGGACACCACTGGGCAGTGGCCCCCACCTGGAGCTGCGCCGCGTTGGGGACAATGACAGTGACCACTACCAGTGCCGGGTCAGCGATGGGGACAGCACGGCCGAGAGTGTCCCCCTGAATGTCACCGTCCTGGGTGAGTGGGACCCTCGGACTGGGGGTGATCCCACCCACGGCACCCCCAGCCCACCTTGCCAGGTGCCAGCCCTGTCTGTGTCTCTGCAGTGCCCGTGGCCAATGCCACCATCACCCCCGGTCCCCTGTCACACCAGGTGCACACAGGTGACCCCGTGACCCTGCGCTGCTCGGTGCAGGTGGGCTCAGCCCCTGTCAACTTCACCTGGCTGCACAATGGCCAGGAGGTGGCCCAGGGTCCCATCCTGGAGCTTGGGGACATCGATGTGGGACATTCGGGCACCTACCAGTGCATGGCCACCAACCAGCTGGGACAGGACGGGCACCGCGTGTTCTGGGCACTCAGCCCTGAGCTGGCCCTGGAGGTGACCCCTGGCTCACCCTGGGTCACAGGTGGGCTGACACAGGGTCACACGGGGGATGCAGGACTTCTGGATTTCTCGGTGACCCCACTGTGTCCCCCTCTGTCCCCAGCAGTGGCTGCAGGGGTCGTCGGGTCCCTCCTGTTCCTGCTCCTGCTGTCATCGTGGGCTGGCACCGGCGGCACCGCCTGTGTGGGTGACAATGAGGGGGAATGGGGGTCCCAGGGATTAGGATCAAGCTCCTCCAGAACACACGGGCCATATGGTGTCACCAACAGCTCCTGACTTGGGTGAAGCTGAGCCCCCAGAGACCTTGACTGGGGGCCCTGGGAGATTTGGGGAGCTCCTGGAGGGTCATGCAGGGATGTTGCGGGTTCTGTCAGGGTTTTAGGGCAGTTTGGGGGCTCATGGGGTTCAAGGGTAGTTCGAGGTTTTTTAGGAGCTTCAGAGATGCTCGAGGCTCCCAGGGGCAGTCAGGGGACCCGATGTTATTCAGAGCCCGTGAGGACCCCACCAGTCACCCTCCCCTCTTCCCTTTGCAGCCCTCAGGAAGCAGCAGGAAAGGTGAGTGAGGTCTCAAGATCTGACGCCTCATTTTACCCTCACCTGAGACTCCCCCCAGACCCACAGACACTCCCTTATCCCCACAGGGCCCTCCAGGATCCTCCGGCCCCCCCAGAGGTGGAGGAGCTGCTGTATACCCACATCGTGGGCATCGAGCAGGCAGGGGGTGAGTACAGGAGGGGCCAGGGACACGTCATCCACGGGTGTCACCCCCCACCCAGGTCCTCATATCTGGTATCTCTCGCAGGGCCGCCCCGGGCCACATCCCCCCAGGTGACCTACATGGAGATGCCGGGACCCCACAGGTGACAGCGGGACCCCAGTGACATCTATGGGAATTTGCTGTGACACTGGGGGACACTGGGAGCACCGGAGGTTCCTGTCCAAGGACACCCCCTCTGTGTGTCCCTCCCAGCTCTTGTGGGTGCCCACCGTACCCAGGGGGTGGCCACGAGTGGCGGGTCCCATGTTGGCCCCACAGCTCCCCATTCCAGTGCTCCCAGTGCTCCCAGTACCCACAGGGGCTCCCCATTCTCCCCCCCATTGCCAGGGGCCAGAAGACCTTTGTCCTTCTCATTGGTTCTAAAATGCAGATTTTTGGTTAAACTGGGAGAAATGGTTTCTGTTTGTTCAGCACTGCCAGGTCAGCTCGGACGGAAGGAGGTCCCAGTCAGGCTGTTGAAGAGATTGGTGTGGGGTTTACAGAGATATGGGAACAGGAATAACAGTTCTTTACTAGAATATCTATAACAAGACAAACAAACAACAACACCGCCACCAACAACAAACAAAAGCACAAACCCAGTCCCAGCCCTCTCGGGGCTGCAGGCACTTCCCCTGCGGTACAGTTCCGGGCACAGCCGGCAGGGGCGCTGGTGGCTCCCGGCCGGGCAGGGCGGGTGCGATGATTCCCCCGCGGCTGCAGGGGGCGCTGTGGAAACAGCTCGGCTGTCTCTCTCTCCATGGTTAATGGAGACTCAGCGGGCGGGAGAGAGAGAGAGAAGCGTCCTTCCCTCACTGACGGGGCTGGGGGGCAGCTGGGGACGGTGCCGCTCCGGATGGCAAAATGGACTGCGGCAGGAACCCTCGGAGTGGCGGCTGGAACGGTGGGAGGAGGCACACCCAGGGTGGCAAAGGAGGTGTAGCAAAAACTCTGAAGCTGTAGCAGGAGCCGTGGGGCTTGGGTGGGGCACGGGGTGTTGGGTTCAAGTGTAGGAAAAGCCAAAGTAGTCACAGAAAACAGCGGAGCTGGGCAGCCACAGCCGTGCTCCCACAAACAGCTGCTGCACGCAGCCATGAGACACACCCTCTGGGAAGGGTGAGGGGCTCTGGGTGCTGGGTTCTCCCCTGAGACATCTGAGAATATGGTGAGGGTCCTTTCCCTGAGGGAGTTTAGAAGATGCCAGTTCAAGGGCTGCCCTTCTCAGCAAAGCCTCACTCATGGTAGGAGAAGCAGTGAAGGGTGGAACTCTGCGGTGGCGGCCAATTGTCCCCAGAGCAAGAGCAGCACTGTCCCACCTCCGGTGCCAGGAGCAAGAGAGAGGAGCCAAGATCAGCCCCTCACCCTCCAGCCAAAATCTCGTGGTATGTCTGCCCTTGCCAACAGATGTTGTTCCTGCACCCTGAGGAGCCCCACAGCAGAAGGGTCCTGGGAGAACCCCAGGCAGAGATTGAGCTGTGGAATTCCCTCTGTCTCCACAACAGCTCTGCCAATGCCCAGCGATGTCTTTTGGGCTCCCTGAAATCCCCTCTCCTGGGAGAATCAGTGCCAAGGATTCCTGGGGCAGAGTCTGACATCATAGAAGGGAAATGTGTGACATCACAGAGTGGGCTGTGACATCACAGGGCAGCTGTGTATGACATCACAGAGCACATGACGACATCCTATGGTAGTTGTTTGACATTCACAGAGATGACTGTGACATCTCAGAGTGGTGGTGTCACATCATAGAGGAGGTTGTTACATCACAGAGCAGGCTCACAGCAGGTCTTTGAGGTCACTGGATTGGTCACTGCTGCACTCCCCTCTCAAAGCTGCCC
Organism: Chamaea fasciata; assembly: GCF_029207755.1. Classification (NCBI taxonomy): domain Eukaryota; kingdom Metazoa; phylum Chordata; class Aves; order Passeriformes; family Sylviidae; genus Chamaea; species Chamaea fasciata. The sequence continues at coordinate 17,848 of NW_027094116.1, read as the reverse complement.
TGCAGAGAAGCTCCCCTGTGCTCCTCATGCAGAGTCTGGTTCCCTGTCCTCCTAGGTTCCCTCCTGCCCCCCAGCAGCACAGCCTGCCCCGGAGGACGTTCCACAAGATCAGTCCCCAGAACCTGACACGGGGATGACGGCTGGAGCCACGGATGGCGTGGGACCGGAGAACAGGGACCCCCCAGCAGCATTCCTGTCTCACCCCGTTGGGGGGCCTGGGCCAGGGCTCCTTCCCCAGAGCTACAAAGGCCCCAGACAGGACCAGGATGAGGAGGACAGACCCCGCCAGCCCCCAGTGGTGTTCGAGGTCATGGACAGCAACCACCAAAAGGGCCTTCAGGGGAGGGGCTTTCACAGCACTCCCCTCCCCAACCTGTCCTGTAACCCTGTCCACTGACTCTCAGGCATCCATATCCCACCTCTCCCACATCTCCATGTCCCACAGCCCCCACACACCCATATCCCTTGGATCCCATGCATTGACACCTCACACCTCCCAATGCATCCACCTCTCTCAGCTCCCACATATTCCTGGTGATTCCTGTGGCCAGCACCAGCCCAGCCCAGTGTGTGGAGCCACACTGAGGGTCCTCAGCCCTCTTTCCCCCCACCCAGAAGCAGGAGAAAATCACCCACGGGAATGTCTCTGCTGAGAAGGGTCTGCTGGCAGTGCTGACATCGGCCACTGGCTGCCTGAGCTTGCAGAAGGAACAACCCCTTCCTTCCTGCCTGCCTTCCTGCCTTCCTTCCTGCCTGCCTGCCTGCCTGCCTGCCTGCCTGCCTTCCTGCCTTCCTTCCCGCCTTCCTTCCTGCTTTCTCCCTTCCTTTCCCTTCCCTTCCTTTCCTCTCACCCTGGATTCGAGGGTGCACTGGGAAGTGGGGAGTGGGGATGGCAGAGATGGAATGGCGGCAGCAGAGAGGGTATCTGGGTCGAGACAAGGACCAGGAGAAATCACTCATCAAATCCTGTAATAGGTAAAACAGCATCAGAATTGGAGAGAAAAAGTCCTTTCAAGGATCTAAAGACAGGTTTATTAAGAAAACTACAAGAGAGAAAAAAAAAAATAAGAATCTGAAAAAAACCTTCAAAACACTTCCCCTCTTCCCCAAAAACTCCTTTCTTTCTCTCTGACAACATCCAGAGAAAACAAAACTTAGACTTCATGTCAGTCACTACCTCTAAAATAGTCTTTCATCAGTCCTCTCAGAGACAAAAGTCTCTTCTGGTTGGCCATGGAAACTTCCCCACAAGAAAGAACAGTTCTCTTGTGGCTTTTTCATTCTCACAAAACCAGCCGCCTCTGAACCTGCATTTGTGAAGTCCCTCCCATATCACACAGCCTTCCCACAGCTGCGTAATGGGCCATGTAAACTCATGGGGTACCATTTTAAAGATGAACGGTTCAAAAGCAAAGGTTTTCTTCACCTCTAGGAACAGAGATCTTGTCTCTTTTTGGGGGCAGATCTTCATCTTCATCACTCTCTCTGTTCAAGCTTCTCATAAGATCACAACTACTTCAGTATTTACTTCGTTGACCACAAATGCCTTTGCTCAGATCTAAAATCTGAATACTCTGATCTCGCCATCCATGCCTTCCAGGACTTAGAGAGATATTCTAGGATATCACAGTCCATTCCCAAGGCTTACAAAAGAATTTCAGCCTAAAATCAAGGCATCTTCTCGTTCTATTGCCATCTAAGATTCAGCTCCTCCTTCACTGACTATGTCGTCATATTGTCTTTCTATTTGTCTTCACTCTGTCTTTTTGTCTCAAGAGAGGATTAGTGCTTTGTAAGTTCCATCCATGCAGAGGAAGAGTTTCCATTCTCCCAATCTGCAGAGGCCGTGATGGTTCTCCCGGGCAGTGGCCGAAGGTGGTAAATTCAGGCCATGCCAGGGCTGGGCCAGGATCTCCGGGGTTCTGACTGCATTCAATTTCCAGCTGCGGGGCCGCTCCGCACGGCTGCAGAGCTGCCCCTGCTCTTGGCCGCAAGATCTCTCCAGCTGCTGGGGCCTCTCCCTCCGCAAGGGGTCTTGGTGCCGGTGTCTGGAGCTGTTCATAGTAAAGAATTCTTCCAAAGCCGCGCTGGGGGCTTCCCCCGTTCCTCTGCCCGGCAGCGCTGGGGGCCCGGCCCGGCCCTGCGAGGCCTCCCGGGGCCGCCATGGGGGCGGCTTTAGCGGCAGGATGTCAGCAGCCGCTGGAGGCCCGATCCGGCCGGGACGGGGCGTTCTCTCCTCCCCTGCCCTGCCCGGGAGCCGCCGGGCCCGGCCCTGCCAAGGCTCCAGCAGCGGCCGGGCCCGGCCAGGCCGCACCAGGCCCGGGGCCACGCGGCGGAGCGGGGCCGACCCCGCCAGCACCTGGGGACCTCTGCCCAGGCGGGAAGGGAAGAGAACTTTTCTGGGATTCTTCTGATTTCAACCTGTGTGGCCACAGAGGCGTACCTAGCTCATTAATTGGTTCAATAGGTTGTCGATATTCAAAGCTAATCGCTGATTTGTTTTGCCAAAGCTATTCTTCAATCAATGCAAAACCAGCACAGGCATGCACTGTAAGAAAATGAGTCATGGGTGAAACCAAGCAAAAGAACGCCCAGAACATGTAAACTCGAAAGTATTTTTGAAATATGCATAATCTTCTTGAATATGTATTCAATCAATACAATGAAAAGGTACACAAGAAGAATTGTTATAGAGAACTGTGCGCCTTGGGCTGTTGCCCAGCACCCAGCACGCTGTTTGCTGTCCCTTTTCTACCTTATTAATATTTAAAGATATTAAGGAGTGAGCCTTGTTTCTCACACAGTTTAATCAAAATGCTGAAGTTCAGGTACAGTAGAGGGAAAAGGGTCATGGGCCGGCCCAGCACTGGGTGAGGGAAGGACGAGCCCAGTGGGGTGCCGTGAAGAGGAAGAAGGGACCGCTGAGGGGAATCGATGTCCCCCAGCGCTGCCAGTGTCCCCAGTGTCACAGCCCACTCTCAAAGGTGTCATGGGGATCCTACTGTCCCTCATGGGGTCCTGGCACATCTGCGTTGGTCACTTGTGGATCCCGAGGTGTGGCAGGACCAGGGGACACCAGTGGGGGCCCGGAGAGTGACACCAGTTGTGGGGACCTGAGTGGGGGGTGACACCTGGGGATGATGTTTCCGTGTCCCCCCTGTACTCACCCCCTGCCTGCTCAGTGCCCATGACGTGGGGGTCCAGCACTGCCCCCTCCTCTGGGGGGGTCCTGTGGGGATAAGAGGGGTCTGAGGGGTGTCTGGGGAGGGGCAAAGGAGAGTCCCAGCCAGAGCCCCCCACTCACCTGTCCTGGGGCTTCCTGGCAGCTGCAAGATTAAGGAGAGAGGGTGACCTTGGGGACCCCAGGACCACTGAACCTTCCTGGGAACTTGGCAGCATCAAACACCCACAGGACCCCTAATTTCCACTGAAGCCCTGATTCCCAACAGACACCTGATTCCCCCCCAGTCACTCCAAGCACCCCTGGAATCCCCCAAAACTTCTGCAGTGCCCCCACCACCCCTCAGTGTCTCTGACCCACTGTGCCCCAGAACCTCAAGCCAGGCAGAGAGAGGCACCCCCCAAACTCCCCCAGGCCACCAGAAAGATCCCCCAACATCCCTGTATGGCCCTTGAAGACGTCCCCAAACCATCCAGGAGTTCACAGTGGCACCCCAATGCTCCTCAAAGCCCACCCAGGGATGGCCCTGGAACACAACTAATTCTCCAAATTCTCCAAATTCCCCCCAAATCCCCCAGGACCCCCAGCCGAGCTCACTGTGGGCTCAGTTTTCCCCAGCTCAGGGGCCCTGGGTGCTGGCCCAGCTCTGCTCCCACTCTGGGGGCTTCCCCTCACTCCAGGACCCCCATCCTCCTCATTGTCACCCATCCCAGTGGTGCCAGCAGTGACAGCCCCCGATGACAGCCAGGAGCAGGAGCAGGAACAGGAGGGTCCTGCCGACATTCACAGCCACTGCTGGGGACAGAGGGGGAAACATTTGGGTCAGTGTGAACCCTGGGTGTCCTGAACACCCCGGTGACCCCTTGTGAGCCCACCTGTGGCCCAGGGTGAGTCAGGGGTCACCTCCAGGGCCAGCTCAGGGCTGAGTGCCCGGAACACGCGGTGCCCGTCCTGTCCCAACTGGTTGGTGGCCATGCACTGGTAGGTGCCTGAATGTTCCACACTGATTTTCCCAAGCTCCAGAACGGGACCCCGGGCCACCTCCTGGCCATTGTGCAGCCAGGTGAAGGTGACGGGCTGAGCCCACCTGCACTGAGCAGCGCAGGGTCACGGGGTCACCTGCGTGCACCTGGTGTGACAGGGGACCGGGGGTGATGGTGACATTGGCCACGGGCACTGTGGGGACACAGACAGGGCTGGCATCTGGTGAGGTGGGATGGGGGCGCTGCGGTTGGGATCACCCCCAGCCCGAGGGTCCTGCTCACCCAGGATGGGGACATTCAGGGGGACACTCTCCTCTACGCTGTCCCCATCGCTGACCCGGCAGTGATACTGGCCACTGTCATTGTCCCCAACGCGGCGCAGCTCCAGGTTGGGGCCGGTGCCCAGCAGTGTCCCTTAGCCCCCACGGTGCCAGGTGAAGGACAGGGGACCTGTCCCCGCGGCCACTGCACAGCTCAGCACCAGGCAGTCCCCCAGTGCCACCTGTCCCCCAGGGGGCTGTGCTGACACGGACACCCCCGTAAGCAGGACCTCTGTAGGAGAGGGGACAGCAAGGGTCAGTGAGGGACACCAGGGGACAGTGAGGAACACGGGGCAGGAGGGGGGGGTGGAGAGGGGCAGGGGAATCCCAGTGAATAAGAGGGGGGGGCAGAGCCTGGAAAGGAACCCTAAAGAACATGGGGGGGTTCAGGGAGGGGACACCTGGAGAGGCAGGGGGGTAACCCAGGGAGGGTGTGGGGACCCAGGGAGGGGATGGTGTGACCTGGGGACCGTGGGGGCAGAGCAGGGAGGGGTGGGGTTGACTCAGAGATGGGCGAAGCGACCCAGTGAGGGATGTGTAGATGAGGAGGGAGACTCAAGCAGTGATGGGGGGTCAAAGGAAAAGTTTACAGGAAAGATGGGGGTGCCCACGTAGGGCTGGGGGATCCTGTGAGAGAGCCGGGAATGGATTCAAGACACGTAGCAGAGATAGGGGATCTGGGCAGTAATGGGGGACTGCAGGCAGTACTGGGGGTCCCCAACCAGGGGACCCAGGGAGGCTGTGGGGGTGAGGCTCACCGTGCACTGTCACTGTCACCGGCGCTGACTCCTGCCACCCCCGTGATACCCCGGAGTTCACCCAGACCCGGCAGCGGTAGCGGCCGCTGTGGTGCAGGTGCAGAGGGGACAGGGACAGCTCGGTCCTGGGGAGGGTCTTAATCAGCTCCTTGTTCCCACGGTAGAATCGCACCTCAGTGACCAACAGGTCCCACCGGCATCGGCAGCGCAGTTTCACCGTGTCCCCCTCCAGCAGTGGCCGTGCCGGCACCTGCAGCACCAAGGGGCCTATGGGACACAGGGGTCCCATCACACTGGGGTGGTCTCGTTTTTGTGGGGACCCCATTGGGTCACAGCCAGAGCACCAGGGGTCCCCAATTCCACAAACAGGGTCCCCCCGCACTGGGATGCTCTGGGATGTCCCCGTGTGCAGGGGACAGGCTCAGGCCACACCAAGAAGTGACCCATGGAGCGGAGCCCACCCAGAGCCCTCGGGGTGCCACAGGTGGTGGGTTGAGGACACCCAAATCTCCCTCACCGTCTGAGACTGTCACGGGGGGGCTGAGCCCACTGCCAGGTCTGTCACACTCGTAGCTGCCACTCTCGGTGGCAGTGAAGCGGTCGGGCCCCTCCAGCCACCAGCGCTGCCCGTCCTTGTACCAGGTGGTGGCACCGGCAGTCCCCGAGCCCTGGCAGGTCAGTGTCACCCGGTCCCACGGCACCGCCGGCCTCCAGGGGGGCTCCACCAGGAGCTGGGTGGTCTGGGCACCTGCGGGTGACAGAGGACACCAGCCTGCCAGGGCCACCATGGGGCTGGGGACAGCGGGGTGGGGACATGGCATCCCCTGGGGACTCACCAGCGAGGCCGAGGGTCTGGGCTGGAAGGGAGAAGGGACAGGGTTGGGTGGGGACAGCAGCACCTGGGGGACATGGTGTGGTGTCTGTCCCCAGACTGTCTGCAGTGGGAACACTGGTGTAGCACAGAGGTCTTGAGGACAGGGACACCTCAGTCACCCTGGGCTGAGGCAGAACATGGGGACACTGTGGACACCCCATGCTCCTACAGGTCACCACCACCATCCTCACAGCCCTGGTCCCATCAGCAACATCCCCATGGCCCGTCATCCCATTCTAATGGAACTCATCCCCACAGCCCATCTGCATGGTACATGGCTCTTGTCCCTGGCCCTGCATCCCTGTGCCCCTGTACCTGTCCCCACAACTGCTACAGCCCCAAGGTTCCTTTGCCACATCCTTGTCCCCACATCTCTATCCCCCTGTTCCTGTCCCCACATCCCATTTCCCCTCTTCTTGTCCCCCTTTTCCTGTCCCCACAACCACCCCACTCCTCTGCTCACACTGGGGTCCATGCCCATGCACTGGCTCTGCTGGCCTTGGGGACCTCAGGGGACCCCACAGCCCCCCTGTGCCCCCTCCCCACCGTTCTCTGCCCCACCAGGGTCCATCCCCGGGGTGTCAGGCCCGTGCCCGGGGCACTCACCCCACAGGAGCAGCGCCACCTTCCCGGCCATCCCCGTGTCCCCAGCCATGTGCACTGGCTGTCACTCACTGCCAGGGGCAGCTGTCGGCTCAGTGGAAGTTCTTTGGCAAAATGGGAAGGAAGTGAGGTCAGGTCTCATCCTCATGCGTAGGTGGCACTTGCTGGGGTCAGGTTGGCCACAAGCTGGTGACAGGCTGTGAGCAGGGTGGGGACAGGGTGGGGACAAGGCTGGGTGGCACAAGATGGGACAGGGGGTTCCAGGAGTGGGATGCTTAATGGTTTTGGGGAGCCAAGGATGGGTGTCCAGGGGAATGGAGCTACTGAGGAGTGGGAGTCACCAGGGATGGGGGTGTCATGGGACTTGGGGTCCCCAGGGCTGGGGGACTCAGGGATGGGAGTCCCAGGGGAACATGGGCTCCAGGGACTTCGAGTCATGGGATGGGTGTACTAGGAATGGAGTGCAGGGGGAATGGGTCAGGCTCGTGGGAATGGGGATCTTCTGAGAGAATTCATGTCCTGGGGGAAGGGGGGTTGTAGGGCATGTCATTTGTGGAGAGGGTTCCTCTGAATGGGGGTCCTGGGCCATGGAGATCTTAGGGAATGTAAGTACTCGGGTGGGGGTTCCAGGGAGAGGGGACATAAGAAATGGAGGTCCTCTGTTTGAGTTCCCATGGGAATGGGGTTCCAGGGATGGACAGTGGCCCGATGAGCCCATGGGTCACAGCTCCTTCAAGGGGTGTACCTCACCTTTTGGGTAGACCCAGGGACCTGCACTGACCCCCTCATATGTGTCTGGTTTGGGGGAGGCACCACAAGGCAATTCTGAGGGGCTAATCCCCAGTGATATTTTCCTCTCCACATTATCCATTTTCTTCCTCATTCCCCTCAATTTCACAACGCCCCATTTCATGCCTTGATAACCCTGGGGGGCACCTGAGCAGGGAACGGGTTGGGAGAATCCCAGCGTGGGGGAAGCAGAGGTGAGGGGTCTGCAGGGAGGGGTGGGAGGCTGTGGGGGATGGGGGTGTCGGGCTGTGTCCCTCAACACTTTCACTTTCTCTCTCCTGCAGCAGAAGGAAGAGGCCGTTTGTGCTGAGTGTCACACGGGGGGTGGGTTCTGCCTCACAGGGGACACATGCGTTCCAAGGGGTCCTGTCCTGGGGGATGGCAGCTCCAGGCGGGGTCCAGACTTCTCCATTCTCACTCATCCCCTGCAGGATGTGAGCCGGCAAGAGCAGCTTGGGAATGGAGCCCCAGGCAGGGAGGAGCTCCCCAACTCCTCCTCCTTGAAGCCAGTGGCCATCCAAGTGTGGGGCCCAGCCATGGCCCAGCCCCAGTGCACAGGGATGGGCATTGGCCAGCCCTGCTCTGGCCAGCCCCAGGTGGCAGCCACGACCTGAGGCTCCCCCCGCCCCCTTGGCTTTGATTCTGGCAGCTTGAGAGCTGCTGCAAAGGTGACAATTCTGTGGCAGGAAAAGGTCTGGCTGTGGTTTGTTGGGCCCTGCAAGAAGCACAAAAGCCAATGGGAGCCCAAGCAGTGGCTCTGCGAGGGCCTTGGATGGTTTTCAGAGCAGGGCTGGCTGCAAACCCCCCTGCAGGGGCAGCTGTGAGGGAAGCAGTCCAGAAATGCAGCAATTGATCATTTTGTCCCTCTCAGCAAGGGGCTGAGAGAGCCCCAGAAGTTCTGCAGATCCCACACCCATCTGCTCAACAACCTGACCGGGACCCTCCTACCTGAACAAAACCTGCAGCCCTTTGGAACCTCCCAGAAAGAATGTTTGGGTTCTGGATGTGGACACCAGAAGAGGGAAAAGTTTGAAAATACTGAGCAGGGGCTCCAGCCGTGGATCTGGGGAACAGGGGTGTCCCAGCAGGAGCAGGGAGTGCCCAGGCAGGGGAATTCAGGGCAGGGTGGAGTGCATTTCCCAGGGAAGCAGACCCTGTGGGGCACACAGGCATTTCCACGGATTCCTGTGCTCTGTTCCAAGGATGGACAGAGCTTCTCCCCTGTTGGGAGCAGAAGCCATGGGAAGTAAATCAAGTTTCAGGGTGGGAAGGAGGAAAATGGGCAGAGTTCCTAAATGTGGCCCAACCAAAGCCTTCCCTGTGGGCTGGGTTGCTGCCAGCAGGCCGGGAACAATCCCATGGACCTGCTGGAGACTCAGGGAGATTCCACACTCTGTGTTATCCACAAGCAAACGCTGCTGTGGGATGCACCAATGGGCTCCTAAAGGGAACCAGAAAGTCTCGTTTCTCTGTGATTTGTTTATGTTTTTATTGTGACTTGTTGGGAGGGCAACAATTAAAAGTATTCTATCAGCTAGATCGTTTTCTACATTTTCAGCGTGATTTTGCTGAGTTTTTTTTTCACTGGGATAAAAATGCTGTGGGGAAACATTTTTGCCTTTATTTCCTGCATGTTTAATTTTGTCTCAACCAACTGGGCGTCTGGTAATTAGAGCAAATTCACCTCCATCTCTGAATTCCCCCTAGACATGGAGACCCCCATTCCCTCGGACCCCCATTCTCAAGAACACCCATTTTTGGCTCTCCACAACCCCTGAGACCCCCACTCCTGGGAACACCATCCCCCACTTAGCCGCCAGACCATCCCATAATGTCCCCAGCCTGTCCCCTGCTGTGTCTCCACCTTTCCCCCACCCTGCCCCCACCAACACGTGGGGATGAGGTGCGACCTTTCTATTCGTCCAAAGAGCCGCCACCCAGGGGACCGGTGGCCACAGCAGCGAGTGACAGCCAGCCTGGATGGCCGGGGACACGGGGATGGCCGGGAAGGTGGCGCTGCTCCTGTGGGGTGAGTGCCCCGGGCACGGGCCTGACACCCCGGGGATGGGCCCTGGTGAGGCAGAGACCGGTGGGGAGGGGGCACAGGGGGGCTGCGGGGTCCCCTGAGGTCCTCAAGGTAGGGACAGGGGAACAGGGATGCAGGGACAGGGACAAGGGCCACATACCATGGGGATGGGGCATGAAGACAGGTGCGATTAGAATGGGATCATGGGCACAGGGCAATGACGATGTGGCTGTCGGGACAGGAGCTGTGAGGATGGTGGTGGTGTCCTGGATGAGCATGGGGTGTCCACAGTGTCCCCATGTCCTGCCTCAGCCCAGGGTGACTGAGGTGTGTCTTACCTCAACACCTCTGTGCTACACCAGTGTTCCTTTGGGGACAGTCTGCAGTGAGACACAGCACCGGATTCCCCAGGTGCTGCTGTCCCTGCAGGGGCCCCCCCATCCAGCCCTTGTCCCTTCTCCCTTCCAGCCCAGACCCTCGGCCTTGCTGGTGAGTCCTCGGCAGATGCCATGTCTCCACCCCGCTGTCCCCAGCCCCGTGGTGGCCCTGGCAGGCTGGTGTCCCCTGTCACCCGCAGGTGCCCAGACCACTGAGATCCTGGTGGAGCCTCCCTGGACACCAGCAGCGCTGTGGGACAAGGTGACACTGACCTGCCAGGGCTCGGGGACCGCCGGTGCCACCACCTGGTACAAGGATGGGCAGCGCTGGGGACATCAGAGATCCGGACACTTCACTGTCACCGAGAGTGGCAGCTACGAGTGTGACAGACCCGGCAGTGGGCGCAGCCTCCCCGTTAGAGTCTTAAATGGTGAGGGGGGTTTCAGGGTCTCCAGCCTGGCACCTGCAGGGTCCCCAAGGGCTCTGGGTGGTCTCTGCTCTATGGGTCACCTCCTGGTGTGACTAGAGTCCGTCCCCTGCACACAGGGACATCCCAGAGCATCCCAGTCTGAGGGGACTCTTCCCTTGCAATGGGTGGCCCCTGATGCCCCCCAGTGTCATCAGGACTCTTCAGATGCCCCTGGTGTGACAGGACCCCTCTGTCCCCCAGACTGGCTGGTGCTTCAGGTGCCGGCGCGGCCACTGCTGGAGGGGGACACGGTGACACTGCGCTGCCGGAGCTACCAGGGCAAATCGCTTACCAACGTGCACTTCTTCCATGAAAGGAAGGATTTGGGAGGGCCCCATGACAGGACCGATCTGTCCCTGTCCCCCCTGCAGCTGCACCACAGCGGCCGCTACCGCTGCAGGGGCAGGGTGGGGGCTGTAATGCCAGAGTGGATGCAGTCACAGCTGGTGACAGTGACAGTGCGCAGTGAGTGCAGGGATGGGGACAGGCAACCCTGACATCCTCCGAGGGCTTCCCCCCTCTACCTGCATCCTTCATCCTTCCCTTCACTCCTCCCTGCGTCACCCAAAATTTCCCAAGTGCCTCCTTGTTCCCCCATGACTGCCTGGTTCCCTCTCCGCATCCCTCATCTCTCTGTCTGTCCCCCCACCCCTCCCTGGCATCTCACACCCCTTCCAAGGTCCCCGCTCAACCCTCTGGTTGCACTTCCGTCCCTGGGTCCACCCACCCCTCTCCAAACCCCACATCATTCCCTGAGTCTCCTCAGTCTCTTGTGTAGTCCCCCATCCCTGCCTGACTCTCTCCACCTTTCCATGGGGTCACTCCATGGTCACCAGATCCCAACGCACCTCCCAGGGTCCACTTCTCACTGGGGTCCTCTGTGCTCCCCTCCAATCCCCCCTCCTTCCCGTCTTGTGTCCTCCACCCATCATGGCAAGATCATCTTACCTGTGTCTCCCCGCAGGGGTCCCTGTCTCGGGGGTGTCCGTGTCAGTGCGGCCCCCCGGGGGACAGGTGGCACTGGGGGACCGTCTGGTGCTGAGCTGCTCTGTGGCCACGGGGACAGGTCCCCGGTCCTTCACCTGGCACCGGGGGGGCTCTGGGACACCGCTGGTCAGTGGACCCCGCCTGGAGCTGCGCCATGTTGGGGACAATGACAGCAGCCAATACCAGTGCCGGGTCAGTGATGGGGAAAGCACGGCCGAGAGTGTCCCCCTGAATGTCACCGTCCTTGGTGAGTGTGACCCTCGGGCTGGGGGTGGCCTCACCCACAGCATGCTCCAGGAAACTCTCATCCCCATGTCCCTGTCCCTCTTGTTGGCTGCCAGCCCTTCCCCCACCCTCACCCTGTCTGTGTCCCCGCAGTGCCCGTGGCCAATGCCACCATCACCCTCCGGCCCCTGTCACACCAGGTGCAAGCAGGTGACTCCGTGACCCTGCGCTGCGCGGTGCAGGTGGGCTCAGCCCCTGTCACCTTCACCTGGCTGCACAATGGCCAGGAGGTGGCCCGGGGTCCCGTCCTGGTGATTGAGGAAGTCAATGTGGGACATTCGGGCACCTACCAGTGCGAGGCCACCAACCAGCTGGGACAGGACGGGCACCGTGTGTTCCGGGCACTCAGCCCTGAGCTGGCCCTGGAGGTGACCCCTGGCACACCCTGGGTCACAGGTGGGCTCACAGGGGGACACCCTGGTGGTCTGACACTCCCGGGGGTTCGGTGACCTCAGTTTTCCCCCACTCTCTCTGGCAGTGACAGAGAGGGAACAGGGAACAGGAAACAGGATGGGTCACCTGAGGTCACAATGGTTGCAGGACCCCTGGGGTGATGGGTGACCCCTCTGTGTTCCCCTTTGTCCCCAACAGTGGCTGCAGGGGTCAGTGGTTCCCTGTTGTTCTTGCTCCTGCTCCTGGGTGTCATCATGGCCTGGCACTGGTGGCACCGCATTGGTGGGTGACCATGGGGGGAACGGGGTTCCCCGAGAGGGGTGGGAAGCCCCCAGACTGAAGGGGTGATAGGGTGGTACCCACAGCTCCTGACTTGGGTTGTGCTGAGCCCCCAGTGTCCTTGGCTGAGTGTCCTGGGCGATTTGGGCAGTTGTGGGAGGGTCACACAGCAATGTTGGGTTTTCTTTTGGGGTCCTGGGGGATTTTTGAGGGTCTCCCTCCCTGCTGCACTTGGGGTTCTGGGTGCTCAGGGCACCGGTTCAGGGGTTCTGGGGGGCTCTAGAGATGCTCAGGGGTCCTGTGGGAATTGAGGGTCTGGTGGTGGTTCAGGATTCCCGTGGGTGGTCAGGGCCCTGGGGATCCCACAGTCACCCCTTCCCTCTCCTTTGCAGCCACCAGGAAGAAGCAGGAAAGGTGAGTGGGGGGCTCCATTCACAACCCCTCTTCTACTCTCACACCCTGAACCCTCCATGTGCTCCCAAAACCCCTCCATCCCCACAGGGCACATCCACAGCCCCTGGCCCCCCCAGAGGAGGAGGAGGTTCTGTACACCCATGTTGTGAAAATCGAGCGGGCAGGGGGTGAGTACGGGGACAGGGGAATACAGGGACACGTCACCCGCTGGTGTCACCCCCAGCCGGGTCCCCCCAGCCAGTGTCTCTCACAGGGCTCCCCAGTGCTGCCCTCCCCAAGGACACCACGGTGACCTATGCAGAGCTGCCAGGACCCCATGGACGACCACAGGATACCAGCAACATCTACGAGAGTGTGCCGTGACACTGAGGAAACTGGGGGGCACTGGGGGACACCGGGGATCCCCTCACCCTGGGCTTCTGTGGTTGCCATCCAGCCTGAGGTGGTGGTCAGGAGAAGGGGCTGGTGCACAGAGCACCCAGTGCTCCCCATTCCATCTCCCAGTACCACCACGGCTTCCCCATTTCCCCTCCCATTGTTCCCAGTACACCCAGGGGCTCCCCCTTTCCCTTCCCAGTACTCCTATAGTCCCAGTGGCGGCACATTCCCCCTCCCAGTGCAAGGAGGGCACACGGTCGGTTTCGATACACTTCAGCCCAAAATGCAGCTTTTTGGTTAAACTGGCACAAGTGGTGTTTGTTCAGCCCTGTTGGGCTTTAGGAATGGAATTCTCCAGTTTTGGCTTCCACTAAACAACCAGGGGCCTGGGGAGCCCCGAGGGTGGAGGGCCCGAAACGGCCGAAGGGAGACCCCGGCAGGGCGGGGGAGCAGAGACCCTGGGCTGGGCTCTGCGGAAAGGAGGGACCGGCACGGTGGTCCCAGAGCACGGGGAAGGGGCCCAGCTGCCATGGCGCTGCGAGTGCCGGGACTGTCACGGCGTGTCTGAACCGACTGTGAGAGCGTGTCCCAAGCCACTGTCGCCATGTGTCGGGACCGCCCTTGGCCAGGGTGACGCCCCCACAGCTTTGGGCACTCGGAATGGGCAGGGCAGGGGCGGGGCAGAGCCCTGTCCATTCCCCGTGCCCTGTGCAGGTGAGGAGGGCAGGGATGGAGCAGCTTTGGGGACACCTGGAATCGATACAAGGTCATTCCCCAGAGCCACACCATGACTGTGGGCAGAGCCCCGGCTCAACATTTCCACACTTTTCCCTCTGGTCTGGTGGCTGCAGCCAGAACCCAAATATTCTTTCCATGAGGTTCCAAAGGGCTGCAGGTTTGAGATAAGAAGGAGGAGGGTCCCGGTTAGGCTGTTGAGCAGATGGATGTGGGATTTGCAGAACTTCTGGGGCTCTCTCAGCCCCTTGCTGAGAGGGACAAAATGATAAATTGCTGCATTTCCGGACTGCTTCCCTCACAGCTGCCCCTGCAGGGGGGTTTGCAGCCAGCCCTGCTCTGAAAACCATCCAAGGCCCTCGCAGAGCCACTGCTTGGGCTCCCATTGGCTTTTGTGCTTCTTGCAGGGCCCAGCAAACCACAGCCAGGCCTTTTCCTGCCACAGAATTGTCACCTTTGCAGCCGCTCTAAAGCTGCCAGAATCAAAGCCAAGGGGGCGGGGGGAGCCTCAGGTCGTGGCTGCCACCTGGGGCTGGCCAGAGCAGGGCTGGCCAATGCCCATCCCTGTGCACTGGGGCTGGGCCATGGCTGGGCCCCACACTTGGATGGCCACTGGCTTCAAGGAGGAGGAGTTGGGGAGCTCCTTCCTGCCTGGGGCTCCATTCCCGAGCTGCTCTTGCCGGCTGACATCCTGCAGGGGACGAGTGAGAATGGAGGAGTCTGGAACCCTCCCGGAGCTGCCATCCCCCAGGACAGGACCCCCTGGCTGTGCCCCCCAGGAGAGAACCCGCCCCCCCATTTCACAGTCACTGCCCATCCCTGGGTCCCCCGTTCCCCTGGGAACTAAACCATGGGGGCCCCATTCCTTATGTTTCCTGTCCCGTGGAGCCCCATCTCAGGATTGCCATTCCCCAGGATCTCCGTGGCCCCGGAGCCCCATTCCCAAGGAATCCTCTCCACAAATTCCATCCCCTACAATGCCCCTTCCCCCAGGACCTGGATTCTCTCAGGACCCCTCATTCCCACAGGACCCTCCATTCCCCCTGCACTCCATCCCTGGCACACCCATCCCATCACCCCAAATCCCTGGAGCCCACGCTCTCCTGGGACTCCCTGCACTGAGTCCCCCGAGCCCTGGGGTCCCCCATTCCCATGGCACCCCTCTCCTGAGTGACTCCCCCTCCTCAGGACTCCCATTGCCCTGGATGCCCATCCCTGGTTCCCCAAACCCCCTGAGCCCCCCACTCCTGAGAACCCCCTGTCCCACCTTGTGCCACCCAGCTTTGTCCCCACCCTGCCCACAGCCTGTGGTCACTCTGCCACCAGCAAAGGCCACAGCCATGTTGGGGACGCGGCCTGATGTCACTTCCTTCCCCATTCTTTGGAAGAGCCACCACCCAGGGGACCGGTGGCCACAGCAGCGAGTGACAGCCAGCCTGGATGGCCAGGGACACGGAGATGGCCGGGAAGGTGGCGCTGCTCCTGTGGGGTGAGTGCCCCGGGCACGGGCCTGACACCCCGGGGATGGGCCCTGGTGGGGCAGAGACCAGTGGGGAGGGGGCACAGGGGGGCTGTGGGGTCCCCTGAGGTCCCCAAGGCCAGCAGAGCCAGTGCATGGGGTGACCAGGGTCATGGGCTGGCAATGGGGACAGGAGAAGGGGGACAGAACTGGAGGGGCCAGAATGTGGGGAGAGGAATTATGGGGCTGGTGCACCTGTGAGGACAGCGACGGGGAAACAGGGATGCAGGGACAGGGACAAGGGGACAAGCACCATGCAGATGGACTATGGGGACAGAGGCTGTGGGACTGGGGGAGTGACCTGTGCCAGCACGGGCTCCCCATGTCTGGGGTGTCCTTAGTGTCCCCATGTCCTGCCTGAGATGGGGTGGCTGCAGTTCCCCGATCTCCGAGACATCTATGCCACACCAGTGTCCCCATGGGGACAGTTCAGGGACAGCCCCCACACCCTGTGCCCCCATACCTGTCTCCATGGGGCCACCCCACCCAGCCCTGTCCCTTCTCCCTTCCAGCCCACACCCTCGGCCTCCCTGGTGAGTCCTCGGGGGATGCCATGTCCCCACCCTGCTGTCCCCAGCCCCATGGTGGCCCTGGCAGGCTGGTGTCCTCTGTCACCCGCAGGTGCCCAGACCACCCAGCTCCTGGTGGAGCCTCCCTGGATTCCGGCAGTGCTGTGGGACCAGGTGACACTGACCTGCCAGGGCTCGGGGACCGCCGGTGCCACCACCTGGTACAAGGATGGGCGGAGCTGGGGGCCGAACGGACCTGAAAATGTCAGTGTCACCTATTCTGGCACCTACCGCTGTTACAGACCTGGCAGTGGGCTCAGCCCCCCTGTGATAGTCTCAAATGGTGAGGGGGCTTTGGGTGTCCCCAGCGTGGCACCTGTGGGACCCTGAGGGCTCTGGGTGGGCCCTGCTCCATGGGTCACCTCCTGGTCTGACCAGAGCTCGTCCCCTGCACACAGGGACATCCCAGAGCATTCCAGTGCAGGGGGACCCTGTTTGTGGAATTGGGGACCCCTGGTGCTCTGGCTGTGACCCAATGGTGGGTCCCCATGAAAATGGGACCCCTGTGGTGTGACAGGACCCTCGTGTCCCCCAGACTGGCTGGTGCTACAGGTGCCGGTGCAGATGCAGCTGTAGCGGGGGACACAGTGACACTGCGCTGCCGATGGCGGCAGGGCCTGTCAGTCACCAAGGTGTGATTCTACCGTGGGGACGAGGAGGTGAGGATGTCCCTCAATGGCACCGAGCTGTCCCTGTCCCCTCTGCAGCTGAGCCACAGTGGCCGCTACCGCTGCCGGGGCTGGGTGTCCTCTGACGTATCATCAGCGTTGCAGGAGTCGGCGCCACTGACAGTGACAGTGCACGGTGAGCCTCACCCCCACAGCCTCCCCGGGTCCCCTGGTTGGGGACACTCAGCCCCGTCTGGGGACCCCCAGCCCTGCCTGCAGTCCCCCATTACTGCCCAGACCCCCCATCCCTGCCGCGGGTCCCTCATCCATCCCCGGGTCTCTCACAGGGCTGTCAGATCAGTGGTGGCCACACTTGTATCAGCAGGTTCCGAGCACTCAGAACCAGCGCTGGCGGAGGCAGCCATGCGCCGCGCACCGCGCTTTTCCGGGGCCAGGTGTGTGGAGAGTGTGATGGATAACTGGCTAGCTGCAAAAGGTCACGCAGACATGAGAGAGTTTTGCTGAGCACACAGGAACTCTCATGTAAACCAGCAAGGCAGTAAGCTTCTATTTCCTTGAGCACAGCTGCTATACGATAACAAGACTGATAACAAGACATTGTAGCTGAAAGATAAGAGGGAGAAGCCTGGTTAAACTAAAACTTACTCAAACAATGTAACTACAAAGGAATGTAGAAAGAGGCGTAGCTGACTTTTAGTCTGAGCACCAATCCTGAGCTTAACTTTTGCAATATGTATGAGCTGATTATAGAAGATATAAATGTGTGTATGCTACCTGAAATAAACGAGATTTGCTGACCATGATAGCATGAGGCTCTTCTCCTGCGGCTCCGGTTAACCCAACATTTGGCGCCCGAACGTGCTTCTCCCCTACCCTCTTTAGAGCTGCATTGGGGTCGGGTCCTTTGGACGGCGGATTTACGCCCGGGGTGGTCACATCGGTGCGCCCTGCCGCTACGCGCTGCCGACGCCTGGGGGTTTGCAACTGTACCAGTGAGTATGGAAAGGCAAGCAGCGTATGATCTCTTTACCGCTTTTCTTAGAAAGCGGGGATTTAAGGGGCTTGACTTAGATAAGGAGCTCCCCCCTCTTTTGAGCCATGCTACATCTTATGGCTCTTTTGCTAACCCCCATACTGTTCATGAATTAGCCGAATGGCGCAGGTATGGGGATAAGCTTTGAGAATTAGTGTTAGATGATGATAAGCCAGCGAAAAAGATGAGCAAGTTGTGGAGAACTGTGCATAATGAATTGCTTATGTGTCAGGCAGAGAAGAAAGC